>NC_136386.1:8644714-10052214 GCF_965140285.1 Lepidochelys kempii | reverse complement strand
GTGGGTGCCAGTAGCTTGGACCTGCCGTTGAGAATGCTCTTTCTCCTGTTCCTTATGGAGGGTACCTTGGGGAGCGGCAATAAGTGATATGATGGGGGCCTAGCCCAGTGAGCGCTTCAGAAGTCAGTAACAATACTTTGAAGTGGATGGTGTCGTTTATGGGAAGATAGTGTAGGCTGCAGAACGCTGGCTTAATACGTTCCCTCTGACTTGTCCACACCGACCGTAGTTCCTTTGTGAATGTTGTTCTCAAATCGAAGTAGGGAGAGTTGCAGGAGTGCAGCCTAGAGATGACGATAGCTGGGAGTGGCCAAAACATGTGCACGGAATGCTACAAATCCTCGCCAAACTTTAATTGAAAAAAAAGTTACAGCCAATGCACAGCAGCTGATTTGTACACCTGTCGGTTTCATTTTCGAAGCAATGGGAAGTGATTTTAGCTGCGTGACTCCCATTGTTATTAATGGAAGCCACACAGCTAAATCACCAAGAATTGAAAACTTGAACTCTTTAAAGTTTCAACTGACTTTAATTTTTATTTTCAAACTAGCAAAATTAATGAGGTTGTATATTGCTATGGTATGACTGCAAGTAAGTATTACTTATGGGGTCATTTGAATATCAAAGCTACTATTGAAATTATACAACCACAAACAAGCATCTAACACTAGTAAATAATATACGTTGTTTTACATGGTGTACCTTAAAAATATGCATATATACTTTTGAACACTTGTAAAAAATGTCATTCTGGATTTCTGTGCTGTGTCCCACCTCCCCTTTGCCCCTAAGGGCTGGTGTACACTCAGTTTTATTCTGGCTTTATAAACCAATATAGTTAAATCAGGGCGGCCCCTAGCATGATGCAGTTATATTGATACAAAAGGGCTTTTATTGTTTATTTCAGTAAATTTACCAAAATAAGCTACTGCAATATAAATTCTTTTACATTAGTATCACTGCATCCACACTAAGGGTATGTCTACACTACGAAACTAGGTCGAATTTATAGAAGTCGGTTTTTTAGAAATCAGTTTTATATATTCGAGTGTGTGTGTCCCCACAGAAAATGCTTTAAGTGCATTAAGTGCATTAACTCGGCGGAGCGCTTCCACAGTACCGAGGCAAGCGTCGACTTCCGGAGCGTTGCACTGTGGGTAGCTATCCCACAGTTCCCGCAGTCTCCGCTGCCCATTGGAATTCTGGGTTGAGATCCCAATGCCTGATGGGGCTAAAACATTGTCGCGGGTGGTTCTGGGTACATATCGTCAGGCCCCCGTTCCCTCCCTCCCCCCGTGAAAGCAAGGGCAGACAATCATTTCGTGCCTTTTTTCCTGAGTTACCTGTGCAGACGCCATACCACGGCAAGCATGGAGCCCGCTCAGGTAACCGTCACCCTATGTCTCCTGGGTGCTGGCAGACGCGGTACGACTTTGCTGCACAGTAGCAGCAACCCATTGCCTTCTGGCAGCAGACGGTGCAATACGACTGGTAGTCGTCCTCGTCGTGTCCGAGGTGCTCCTGGCCACGTCGGCTGGGAGCGCCTGGGCAGACATGGGCGCAGGGACTAAATTTGGAGTGACTTGACCAGGTCATTCTCTTTAGTCCTGCAGTCCTATTGAACCGTCTTATGGTGAGCGGGCAGGTGATACGGACTGCTAGCAGTCGTACTGTACCATCTTCTGCCAGGCAGGCAAGAGATGAGGATTGCTAGCAGTCGTATTGTACCATCTTATGCCAGGCAGGCAAGAGATGAAGATGGCTAGCAGTCGTACTGTACCATCTTCTGCCAAGCAGCCATGAGATGTGGATGGCATGCAGTCCTTCTGCACCGTCTGCTGCCAGCCAAAGATGTAAAAGATAGATGGAGTGGGTCAGAACAAGAAATAGACCAGATTTGTTTTGTACTCATTTGCCTCCTCCCCTGTCTAGATCACACTGCAGTCACTCACAGAGAAGGTGCAGTGAGGTAAATCTAGCCATGTATCAATCAGAGGCCAGGCTAAGCTCCTTGTTCCAATAACAACGATAACTTAGGTGCACCATTTCTTATTGGAACCCTCCGTGCAGTCCTGCCTGAAATACTCCTTGATGTACAGGCACACCCTTTGTTGATTTTAGCTCCCTGAAGCCAACCCTGTAAGCCGTGTCGTCAGTCGCCCCTCCCTCCGTCAGAGCAACGGCAGACAATCGTTCCGCACCTTTTTTCTGTGCGGACGCCATACCAAGGCAAGCATGGAGGCCGCTGAGCTCATTTTGGCAATTAGGAGCACATTAAACACCACACGCATTATCCAGCAGTATATGCAGCACCAGAACATGGCAACGCGATACCGGGTGAGGAGGCGACGTCAGCGCGGTCCCGTGAGTGATCAGGACATGGACACAGATTTCTCTGAAAGCATGGGCCCTGCCAATGCATGCATCATGGTGCTAATGGGGCAGGTTCATGCTGTGGAACGCCGATTCTGGGCTCGGGAAACAAGCACAGACTGGTGGGACCGCATAGTGTTGCAGGTCTGGGATGATTCCCAGTGGCTGCGAAACTTTCGCATGCGTAAGGGCACTTTCATGGAACTTTGTGACTTGCTTTCCCCTGCCCTGAAGCGCATGAATACCAGGATGAGAGCAGCCCTCACAGTTGAGAAGCGAGTGGCGATAGCCCTGTGGAAGCTTGCAACGCCAGACAGCTACCGGTCAGTTGGGAATCAATTTGGAGTGGGCAAATCTACTGTGGGGGCTGCTGTGATGCAAGTAGCTCACGCAATCAAAGATCTGCTGATATCAAGGGTAGTGACCCTGGGAAATGTGCAGGTCATAGTGAATGGCTTTGCTGCAATGGGATTCCCTAACTGTGGTGGGGCTATAGACGGAACCCATATCCCTATCTTGGCACCGGAGCACCAAGCCGGCGAGTACATAAACCGCAAGGGGTACTTTTCGATAGTGCTGCAAGCTCTGGTGGATCACAAGGGACGTTTCACCAACATCAACGTGGAATGGCCGGGAAAGGTCCATGATGCTCGCATCTTCAGGAACTCTGGTCTGTTTCAAAAGCTGCAGGAAGGGACTTTATTCCCAGACCAGAAAATAACTGTTGGGGTTGTTGAAATGCCTATATGTATCCTTGGGGACCCAGCCTACCCCTTAATGCCATGGCTCATGAAGCCGTACACAGGCAGCCTGGACAGTAGTCAGGAGCTGTTCAACTACAGGCTTGTGCAGAATGGTGGTAGAATGTGCATTTGGACGTTTAAAGGCGCGCTGGCGCAGTTTACTGACTCGCTTAGACCTCAGCGAAACCAATATTCCCACTGTTATTACTGCTTGCTGTGTGCTCCACAATATCTGTGAGAGTAAGGGGGAGACGTTTATGGCGGGGTGGGAGGCTGAGGCAAATCGCCTAGCTGCTGGTTACGCGCAGCCAGACACCAGGGCGGTTAGAAGAGCACAGGAGGGCGCGGTACGCATCAGAGAAGCTTTGAAAACCAGTTTCATGACTGGCCAGGCTATGGTGTGAAAGTTCTGTTTGTTTCTCCTTGATGAAACCCCCCGCCCCTTGGTTCACTCTACTTCCCTGTAAGCTAACCACCCGCCCCTCCTCCCTTTAATCACCGCTTGCAGAGGCAATAAAGTCATTGCTGCTTCACAGTCATGCATTCGTTATTCATTCATCACACAAATAGGGAGATGACTACCAAGGTATCCCAGGAGGGGTGGTGGAGGAGGGAAGGAAAATGCCACACAGCACTTTAAGCACAGCACTTTAAAAGTTTACAACTTTAAAATTTATTGAATGACAGCCTTCTTTTTTTTGGGCAATCCTCTGTGGTGGAGTGGCTGGTTGGCTGGAGGCCCCCCCACCGCGTTCTTGGGCGTCTGGGTGTGGAGGCTATGGAACTTGGGGAGGAGGGCGGTTGGTTACAGAGGGGCAGCAGTGGCAGTCTGTGCTCCAGCTGCCTTTGCTGCAGCTCAACCATACACTGGAGCATACTGGTTTGGTCCTGCAGCAGCCTCAGCATTGAATCCTGCCTCCTCTCATCACGCTGCCACCACATTTGAGCTTCAGCCCTGTCTTCAGCCCGCCACTTACTCTCTTCAGCCCGCCACCTCTCCTCCCGGTCATTTTGTGCTTTCCTGCACTCTGACATTATTTGCCTCCACGCATTCGTCTGTGCTCTGTCAGTGTGGGAGGACAGCATGAGCTTGGAGAACATTTCATCGCGAGTGCGTTTTTTTTTCTTTCTAAGCTTCACTAGCCTCTGGGAAGGAGAAGATCCTGTGATCATTGAAACACATGCAGCTGGTGGAGAAAAAAAAAGGGACAGCGGTATTTAAAAAGACACATTTTATAAAACAGTCGCTACACTCTTTCAGGGTAAACCTTGCTGTTAACATTACATACATAGCACATGTGCTTTCGTTACAAGGTCGCATTTTGCCTCCTCCCACCGCGTGACTACCCCCTCAACCTTCCCCCCTCCCTGTGGCTAACAGCGGGGAACATTTCTGTTTAGCCACAGGCAAACAGCCCAGCAGGAATGGGCTCCTCTGAGTGTCCTCTGAAGAAAAGCACTCTATTTCAACCAGGTGACCATGAATTATATCTCACTCTCCTGAGGATAACACAGAGAGATAAAGAACGGATTTTGGTTGAATGCCAGCAAACATACACTGCAATGCTTTGTTCTACAGTGATTCCCGAGTACGTGTTACTGGCCTGGAGTGGTAAAGTGTCCTACCATGAAGGACGAAATAAGGCTGCCCTCCCCAGAAACCTTTTGCAAAGGCTTTAGGACTACATCTAGGAGAACCGCAAATGCCAGGGCAAAGTAATCCTTTCACATGCTTGCTTTTAACCCATGTATAGCATTTTAAAAGGTACACTCACCAGAGGTCCCTTCTCCGCCTGCTGGGTCCAGGAGGCAGCCTTGGGTGGGTTCGGGGGGTACTGGCTCCAGGTCTAGGGTGAGAAACAGTTCCTGGCTGTCGGGAAAACCGGTTTCTCCGCTTGCTTGCTGTGAGCTATCTACAACCTCCTCCTCCTCATCATCTTCTTCGTCCCCAAAACCTGCTTCCGTATTGCCTCCATCTCCATTGAAGGAGTCAAACAACACGGCTGGGGTAGTGGTGGCTGAACCCCCTAAAATGGCATGCAGCTCATCATAGAAGCGGCATGTTTGGGGCTCTGACCCAGAGCGGCTGTTCGCCTCTCTGGTTTTCTGGTAGGCTTGCCTCAGCTCCTTCAGTTTCACGCGGCACTGCTTCGGGTCCCTGTTATGGCCTCTGTCCTTCATGCCCTGGGAGATTTTCACAAAGGTTTTGGCATTTCGAAAACTGGAACGGAGTTCTGATAGCACGGATTCCTCTCCCCAAACAGCGATCAGATCCCGTACCTCCCGTTCGGTCCATGCTGGAGCTCTTTTGCGATTCTGGGACTCCATCATGGTCACCTGTGCTGATGAGCTCTGCATGGTCACCTGCAGCTTGCCACGCTGGCCAAACAGGAAATGAGATTCAAAAGTTTGCGGTTCTTTTCCTGTCTACCTGGCCAGTGCATCTGAGTTGAGAGTGCTGTCCAGAGCGGTCAGAATGGAGCACTCTGGGATAGCTCCCGGAGGCCAATACCATCGAATTGTGTCCACAGTACCCCAAATTCGAGCCGGGAATGTCGATTTAAGCGCTAATCCACTTGTCAGGGGTGGAGTAAGGAAATCGATTTTAAGAGCCCTTTAAGTCGAAATAAAGGGCTTCACTGTGTGGACGGGTGCAGGTTTAAATCGATTTAACGCTGCTAAATTCGACCTAAAGTCCTAGTGTAGACCAGGGCTAAGAGGTTACAATGATGTAGCTATATTGGTTTATATAGTTAAATCAGCACAAAAGCTGTGTGTAGGCCAGCCCTGAGAGAGCTATCTACAAATGCTATATGTACTTCCTCATCTCCAAATTACTTCTGGACCCACTCCATCTGGCTTCTGTTCTTTCAACTCCACCAAGCTGCTCTCAAATGAATTTAATCTAATCTCATGGTTTTTAGTCCAGTCTCACCATCCTGCACCCTTTTACTGTAACTTCCTTTCTTCCTTACATCTCGTTCTCCCTTGCTCGCTATGATTGTTCCCTCCTACCCCTCAAGCTGCTCCGCCAGCATTTCAGTAGCTCTTCCTCCTCCCCGTGCCCCCTCTCTGAGGGCTCTTTTATTAACCATGCTGCTCTCTTCTCTTCTCTTTACCCATCCTGCGTGATCTGTCCTGTTCCTTATTCCTCTATAACATTTCAGTAATCTGCTCCTAACAGCCAAATCTCCTAACACTTCATTCATCTTCCAGCTCCTCTTCTGTGATGTTCTCCGCTTGGGTTTGTGATACCATCCTGGTCCCCTGCCAAAAGCAGCTTTCTTGTCTGCATCCTTGACCATGGCTCTTAGTCCTCATTCTCTTTGAGTCACGGTATGCATCATCTGATTTCCTGATTGGCTGACCACAAAGAGGAGCCATCTCGACTCATTTGCTCAGGATGGATATGAGGAAATATGCCCTGGAAAGCTTGAAGAAGGGAGCAGACATGCCATCTCCAAAGACACCGGATAAGGTCCTAGGCCACAGATGAAGCTATTCACTTGTTTTTTCCTATGAGGCTTTCCAGTGTTGAGGCTGATTTACTGAAGGCACATATACAATACGTAGTTTGGGAATGGGAAGGCTTGTTTGCTGGAAATTTTGCTATGTTAGTGCTGCTTAAAGGTGAGTGCAAAATACTCCATATTCCTATAGGCCAGGAATCCCAAATCAAAAGCTTCAGGCTGCCTTGTATATCTCTATGGTAAAATCCAGGCCCACTGAAGTCAATGGCAAAACTCCTGTTCACTATAGTGGGGTCAGGATTCCATCCCTAGTTTTATGCAGTTGAACAACAGCTGCACTCAGCTGAAACTTCATACTTAAAAATCATCACCACAAGGATGAGTACAAATGACCTCATTTTTCCTTTTGATTCTCATTACTTCAGTTTTGTTTATTCTCATGTAGCCTATCACTGAAACTTGCTTTATTCTCTGAACCATCTGTGGTACCCTGGTGTGGAGAAGGCCAGCTTTGCTTCTGCTTCTGCCTCTGCCTGATATTATTATTGCATTAAACTTTGAATTGCTAATCTTTAATCCTGTGGCTGGCTGTGTGAGCTGCTCATCTGCATTTTGTAATGTTTTGGTGATACAGTTAGGCTCCAATTCAGCAAAGCACTTAAGCACATGTTTATGTGCCATTGACTTAAATGTGGCTTAAACACTAGCATACATGGTTAGCTGAACAAGGATGGACTTAAGCATATGCTTCAGTGATTTGCTGAATCAGGACCTAAAAGTTGTGCAGAGGGTTCCTGGCTGGAGACCAGCCTGGGGTGGGGGGTCTGTTTATCTCTGCCCCTGTAATAGCTACTCTGACTGCTGCTGTCCTAGTACCACATGATACATGTGCCATGTCAGCTGGCATCTGTCCTTTTCTGGTGGTGGATCATGGAGTGGACTGGAGTACATTTCTCTGTAGGTGCTCTTGGCTTGTATCCGTGTTGTCATGGTTCCTATACATTGCCTAGGACTCTGGCTAACCTCTTTCCCCTATTGTGTGTATGCCTGTAGCTTGAAATTGTAAGCTCCTTTCTCATTCAAGGTACAGAATTCTAAAATCGTAGTTAATCTGATCCCTTATTAATCTAATCCACCATCAGCTAGATCCACAGCCTTCTTGCCTGCCCTCTGCTCTTCTAGCTTTTCTCCCCTGAAAAGACAGTGTGGAGGACTATGCACAGTGTGTATGTATACAGTAAAGCAGAAATAATACATTTTTCTCGCTAACTTTCTCCCACGTTAAGCCTCCTCCACAGAGAGGCAGCATCTCATAAATGGCCACAATTTCCCCTCATCGCATGATGTTTGCATAAAATTGCCTTTTGTGTCCCCCCCCCATTTGGTGCAGAAAGTATCCATTCCCCTAAAAGTCTACAGAACAATGAAATTCTGGGAATGGGAAATTGCCTGAAAAAGGAACAGAGACACACACTTACTTTCATACTCTCTACTAGCAATGCAGATAAGAGACAGATTTGCTTTCAGCATTCTTGGATAGCACTACATTTCCTACCCTCCCCCGCCCACGCCCCCTTGTGATGGTGCTCTAAGCAAGGGCACACAAGTCACATATCAAAGGCCAACAATAGTTTTACTTTTACCTAATGTTGTACTTTCTGTTTGTGCTGTGTCTGCCTGTCCAGATTAACAGATTCCAGCTAGAAGTGTTTGTAAACAAAAATGAAGAAACTCTCCTAACTTTGCCTCAAGTACTGCATCATAGATAGTATGGCCATGCAATGAATGCCCCTAGGAAGGAAACAGATGTACTCAGCAATCTACCCTTTGGCACTGAGCTTTGTATTAAAAAAAGCAGCAGAGACTCTTTTAGTAATCAACAATCCCACGTATAAATACGCTGCACTTTTCCTTCTCTTTATCATTGTCTAATTAAATTGCAGTCAACCTGAACAAAAGACATCCATATTTGTTGTAGGGAGTAAATAGGGGATGTGCTGGAAAATTAACATGTGTAATGTCTAGCTGCAGGTTGGAGAAGAAGAATACTTACTTCCTTTTAGATAGCTGTATTATCAAGAAATTCATACATGGTGTTTGCTGGCAAACATTTCTATTTTATTCATGACACTTAAAATAACAAAATATTACAGTGGTGACATCAATAAAATGGTGTGTATTATCAAGAAATTCATACATGGTGTTTGCTGGCAAACATTTCTATTTTAATAATGACACTTAAAATAGCAAAATATTACAGTGGTGACATCAACAAGACGGTGTGTACCAACATAGGGGGTTAATCCAAAAGATATCCAACAAGTTGTAATTTCTATAGTAATGGATATTTCTCAAAATATTCTGTTGATATTTGACACTCTAATGGATGGCACCATCTTACATCAATGTCACTTTCCAAAAAAGTGTCTGGCTTTTAAGGATGATCTTTTAAAGGTTCATTTTTATCCTGCATCACGGGATGGGCTAATTGAAAATACCTATAGTTGGAAAATTTGATATTCTTTAAATACAGAAAGACTTAATCAGTGAGAGTTAGCATGAACACCAAAGAGCAATATTTGACTTTTAAACCCTGAATCAAAATGGGATCAATATGTATGGACCTGACATGTTACATGAGCCCATTGACTACCATGGAACTCCACAGTGGCATTGGCTTGTAAATTACAGAGCCGTATTTTTAACCATGCTTTGCTCCTTTTTATTAGAATTTAATTATTTTTTAAAAAAAGAATGCAAAATGAAAGAATGGGGAACTGTTACATTCTGATACCGCAGTTCTTTGTATTATTCTGCTCAGGATTAATAGCTTCTGGATGTGGTAATAGATACAGTGCTTTTCATCAGTAGATCTCAAACTGCTTTACGAAAGAGGTAAATAGCATTATCCCCACCCATTTTACAGATGGGGACACTGAGGCATAGAGAGGGGGAAGTGGCTTGCCCCAGGTCACCAAGCAGGTTAATCCAGGAATAGAATCCCAGTCTCCTGAGACTGAGACTAATGCTGTAGCTACCAGACCACAGTGCCTCTTCATATGCAGTGGGTTAACTCCTTCCCTGTGTCACCTGGGTATACTGGGTATGGGGTGGTTGCCAGTGTGAGCACCCCTTCTCCCTAGTGCTCTCTTGGACACAGACTCCTTTGCAGGATTGACACTGTGAGCGTAAAGTGTGGGCCTGTCTGTCCTGCTTGCTGTCATTATGGCTTGCCAGGGAGGGGACATAACCAGACACTCAGCTTGCCTGGGAGCGTATTATTTGGCAGTAAGTGCCCCACAAGGGTGAAATGGGGATGGGCCAGCAATTGAAAACATTCTTCCTAGCTGCCCTGAGTCATCCTCCCTTTACGGGCAGGTTGGCTCACAGATCCTTCATGAATCCTGCTGGCTCCAAACTCTCCAAAGTGGCCATATATAGTTAGAAGTGGGACTACTTGCAGCATAAATTACTACTCAGAATCGGACCTTGTTTGAACATATTCATTTCTTTCAGGCGTTTCCAGCACTTTCAGGGCTTATTCTAGCTGCCATCATTCCTTCTGACTTCCAAAGATATGTGGAAAGGAGCGCCTTTTGGAGTGGTTGTAGTCTCTTGCCACGTGTGGGTGTTGATTACTTTTTGATAATTTTCACTTTCTTTAGAATCTGCATATTGGCAAAACCACACACAGTCCAAAGCTCAGTGGCTGTGTTGAACCAAAGCCCCATGTCGGCATCTGAACCCCACCTGTCTCTCATTTGCTTGCTTTAGGGAATTTGGGGAGGGTGCTTATGAATAGCTACTTCTGCTATCCAAACTAGTAAAAAATAAGTCCTATGAGAAAGAGAAGGAACATTGACAGCTTTGACATTGCTAAGGAAACTGCTCCCTTGGTAACCATGGTCAGTACATCTGTCTCGTTTTATCTCCAACTATCACATAGACACCCTCGTGGAAAGAATATTAAAAAAAAAATTTCAAATAGGAAAAAATAATGAAAGCGAAAGGGTTTATTCATTTGTTTAGTGAAAAGTTTAGGGAGACTTTGTTTTGAAGTTGGGTAATGTTTAGTAAGGTTGAGCCTTGCTTGTCAAAGATGTGTCCCTGAAGAATTATTAACTTCTAAATAGAAACAATTTTTTTTCTTCTGCTTTGTAGCTCTTTAAAATGTTGGTCACTTACTCTCTGTTAATACTCCTGATTTACCCTAATCTCAGTTGGACTAGACAATGGTACGTCTGGAAGAAACTGAAGCTCAAGTAGCTTAGGGTGATACGACCAAAGTAAGAGCTTAAGACAGAAGTTCTTTCATTCAGGAAAAAAGTTCCTGTTGACTTGGGCGTTGTAGTGCTAATACAAAGTCTGATTTTGCAAGGTGCCAAGGACCTTCTGACAGGAGTTCAGAACCCTGTAGAGTCAGGCCCATTAGTAACGAGCACTGGCTTTGCTGATGATAGAATACTGCTCAAATCCATTAGTAGATAGGAAAAAGGAGAACATGCCAAAGGAAATCTAGAATGAAATCCTGGCCCCACTAAAGTCAATTGGAGTTTTGCCATTGACTTCAGGGATGCCAGTATTTCACCCCAGGTCTACAAGGACCTTGAGTGTGAGAGCCTGATGCAAGAGAAATACAGCTTTTCTCAAAAGAATAAAAGAGCCTAAGCCAGACACTACTAATGACATTTCCAAGCCAAATAAGGCAAAATTAATATGTCAAATAACCAGAGTATAAGCAAATAGAATGTACACATTTTAGAGAGTCTACACTCATCGGTACCTGGCGCATCAGGGCAAATTGATATCAGCAGTTTGGTAACGTTTTTGTATTGACACTAAAAATATTTTTTATACTTAGGTGAGCTATTTTACTTTTATGTCAGTATAAGCATTGAGAGGACAGACACAATGGGACTTTGATTAGAAAAGAATCATCTTTTGGAAGTGGGAAAATGTGAAAGATAATCGAAGAGACGAGGACAAGTTATTGACAAGCTTTAAGGGATGTTAAAGTCAGAACAATAGAAATAACTGCCCTTAAGAAAGCCCATTTAAGGAGCGATGCAGTGCTTATATATCTTGGGAATAGGCAACAGTGAGACAGATATCCTGATTTTATGTATGGTGTCCAGGTAGCAGAATGTGGCTTTCTCATTTGAATGACATTTGGAATATGCTGCGCATAGTTCAGGAAATGCATCAGGAAGGAATTCTAGCAAAAAAGGCAGTCATTCATAACTTCTTACAGACGTTCCCCCTTGAACCATACTAATTTGGGCAACATGCCTTGATTGTCAGTTGGTTTTGACTCAGATGAACTATATTTCATCAGTTTGTCCAATGCAAACATATTAAAACCACCACCAATCTTGCAATATCAGTTATACACACTATGCCTTCTCCTTTTACCTATTTCTTTTTAGATAGCGATTGCAAAGACATGTATTGTTCACTAGGAGTTGATTCCCTACTGTCATTGTCTCAGGTATCTCGCAATAGCACAAACACCCTTTTCCCACAAGTATGTTTCACAGTCCTGCATCTCATTTTTTATGGTCAGTCTTTGCAACAGTTTTGTTTTCCAAGCCTCTTTACTACAAAGAGCACCATATATAGCGCCAAGTCATTGAATGTTGGGTTCGTCTTCATTCAGCCATCAGAAATGGTAATACCAATACCATCAACATTAATAGGATGCAATGAATCATTTCTCCTCACCATTTCCCACTAACCCATGTAAATTAAATATCCAAACTGCTTTTCAGCAGAATACCTGTACGATATACAGCAGCAGAAGACTCACATGGCTATGAAGTAGCTGTGGTGGTGTGTAGAATGGGCTTCCATCTTGAACAGTCCCTTGCAAGTCTTTTTCCTTGGGCAAGAGTCAGTATGGGAGGATTTAGGCTTCTTAAAGCCTTCAAAATTGCACCTTCCAACCTCATTCATGGTCAGCCTCGTGCTCCACTTCCTTCAAACTCTGCTCTCTGTGAAAGAACACCTTCCTCTGTCTGTTTACCATGATCCCCACCATTGCATCTATCTTGTTCTCAGTTGGTCTAAGACTGCATCTTGCGGTGTTCATCTGTCTCTCTCTGCATTTGTGACCAAATAAAGCCAATGAATGTTAAGAATACGCTGTAACTTTTGACACTGAAAACTATTTAGTTTCCTCTTCTCAGCTGCTTTTAACGGACATGTTTCTGCTCCATATAACAGGGTTGTCATCACTACCACACTGAACATTCATATCTTAGTTGTGACACAAACATCCTGCCTCCCAAACAGATGCCTCTGAAGATGCTGAAATGCCATTGATGCAAGACTGATCCGACATGTGACTTCTTCCATTATAGAACCTCCTGCTGCCAACTGACTACCCAGATAGATAAAACTATTCACCCATTCCCTGATATTGCCACCTGTATGCAACGTTGGCATGTCATTTCTCCCTGTTTTATAGGAAGGATGTATAACTTTGGTTTTATCACCATTGATCTTAAGTCCCATAGACTCTGCAGTTTTTCACAGCTTTTCCATCATTAGCTGTAATTGTTGAGTAGTCTCTCCAAGCCAGGCAATATCATCTGCATATTCTGAAGACGAACATTTAAATTTCACGCCTTTTACTTTGGCCTCAATCAGCTTTGTCATGAGATAAGTGAGAGAATGCGCCCCAGGCGTATCCCTGATTCTGCTGAAAAAACCAGTGTGCAATACAACCGCTCACCCTCACACAGCTAAAAGTCCCTCCACCAGTTACACTAAGTCCTCAGACCCCCTCTCCCCCCCCAATACTGGTGCAGCAGCATCTGCAGTGCTGATTGATGCACTGAGTCAAAAGTGGCTGCAAAGTCTACAAGCGCAGTGTTCACTTCCTTTTGTCACTCTAGCTGGTCTTCAGTAATGTTCCGCAGAGCCTATCGGGCATGGGTTGTAGATCGACCTGTACGGAAACCACGCTGGTTGTGTCTCATTTTTGGACTGAGACGGTATTTCAGTTGGTTCAGTAGTATGATCGTAAATACCTTCCCTAGGACTGACAACAGTATTAGTCCCCTCTAATCTGAGCAAGCTGATTGCTCTCTTTTTTTCAAAAAAAGGGATACAGCCCGTTTTTCCCAATGTTCTGGAATGTGGCTGGTTTCCCAACTTGACTTTATATGCCAAATATATTTCTGGGGAGGTTGGGGTTCATGTCCCTGGTGGGGGTTGGGGTTCATGTCCCTGCTCCACCACAGGCTCCCTGAGTGACTTGCACAAGTCACTTAGCTTTTATGTGCCTCAGTTTCCCCATATGTAAAACAGGGATAATAGCAATACCATACTACACAGCAGCTTTGTGAGGATAAATACATAACAATTGTGAGGTGCTAGATAACAAGGAAATGGGAAACAGATAAGTTAAGTAATAATTAAGAAAAGCACTGTCAGTTTTGGCATGCTATAACATTATAAGGAAATCATACTGACAATTTTTGTTTTTTATTGTTTTTTTTTCAATTAGTCCAAAATTTATAGCCAGGTCATTGGTATGGGAAAGAGAGTTTGGAAGATTTCCTTCTGTATAAAAGGATATTTCATAAGAGAACTGAAAAACAAAAAGATCAATATTTGCCACTGCTGTGTATCAGAGTTA
The DNA here is from genome assembly GCF_965140285.1 of Lepidochelys kempii. Taxonomy (NCBI): domain Eukaryota; kingdom Metazoa; phylum Chordata; order Testudines; family Cheloniidae; genus Lepidochelys; species Lepidochelys kempii. The sequence continues at coordinate 10,037,986 of NC_136386.1, read as the reverse complement.
AGATGCTGGATTATATTTAAGGTCTGGAGGAAGACCTCATGTCAGTTAATGCATTGCTGATATGCAGCACTAGTTTGGTGCATGGTTTAGGTCTTTCAGTTCTAGGCTCTAGCCAATGTAAACAAACAGAAAACTGAGATTAGTTAGCACGGGCTACGAAGGATACTAAAAATACGGCCATCACATGATGCTGAACGTCCTCTGCAGTTGTTTGCTATAGGATAGCTGAGATCAAGAACATTTGGGGTGACATGTAAAATCTGCGCCACTTATTTAACCCCACTGTCAAACTGAATTGGTTGATTGTTGCTGCTTTAGCCTTGAGAAACAAATGGAGTGGGCCTTGGCTGGCATATGCTGAGGAGTCAGCCTTACTGTCTCTATGGCAGTTTGACAAAGCAGCCAAAGGCAAGAGGACGGGTTTCTTCGCATTATCTTTGTCAGCTAAGGGCCTCCACAAACGGGTCTCTCTGGGCTGATATTACAACTGCAGTCCAATCTGTAGGAGCCCTTGGCTAGCACATAGCTAATGACTGCTGCGAAATCAGCCTCCCTGGCTTTGAGGTGGCCCAAATGGTGACCTAGCGGACATGCTGGCTGGATGAGGGCTCCCAAAAAGTAGGCCACCGAAATTTCTAATTATGATCATGCCTTGATGCATTTATTTCTTCCCTGGTGTGGGAGAGAGGCACAGTCTAAATACGTTCCCAAACAAGAAGCGAGAAATTGAGCTTTTAGAGCCCATACCATGACAATGAATCACTGGAAAAGAGGTTCTTTAGGCCCACCCTGTTACTATCCAGCTGCTATAACAGTCTCCTTGACTCTCCTGCCTGGGCTTGTGCGCTCAATAACCTGTGGCCCAGTATTGAAAGATTCCGTAGTCACTTTGCTCCATCCTAACAAGATTATCCTAACCAAAAACATTGAAAGAGAAAAACATCAAACTAAAAAGTTAAGTGGCTTAGATCACTGTGAAGAAAATATTTAGGGAAAGAACGTGCTTTTGTGCAATAGTGCGTCTAGGGTGCGTCTGCCACCCTTGTATTGGAATCGAGCTAGTCAGAAACGCTTTGATGAAACATTTTTTGTTAGAAAATTGCAACAGAAACTTTTTGCAGGGACTTATGAATTTTGGCAAAATCTTCTTTAGGAGGGTTTCTCAGGTCCAGGATGGAATTTATCATTCGAGAAAGAGAGAGTGAGACCAGAATAATCAGCAGCCTAGTGGCTAGGGCACTTATTGTAGGAAAACCAGGTTCAAGTCTCTGTTCTTCCTAATTCAGTGTTTCCCACAGCGCACCAGCCATGAGGCTATAGAATAATTCTCATTCTTTCATTCTGGCCTAATTAATATTTAATCATTTATACAAAGTACAACAGCTGAGATTGAATCTGCTCCAGATTAAGTAGAGCAGGGACTGGCCTCCCACATCCCAGGTGAATGACCTAACACTGGGCTATCTGTGGTAAGTTTTCCTCTGTTTTTTTCCACAAAATAATTGAAAAGGTCTCACTTTTGTTCCAATGAACAATGAAAACAAATTCCAAAACCTGATTTTTTTTTTTGTGAAACAGAATTGTTGTTTTCTGGCCAGCCCTAGATGTTAATCTCATAAACAGTAGGCCAACTTCTGCTCTCTGAGCTATGCCTGTTCATTGACTGAGGGAGGAGAGGTGCATATGTATGATGGAAAGCAGAGATTGTCCATGGAAATTTAAAACAAGTATAAACCCCCAAAGTTTTCAAGTGAAATTAAGATCATGTATAATTTGAACAAGTTTGCCCTTGAGACGAATGGAGAGCATATCAGCTGGCTCTAGCTAGCCTGTTTTCCACAGCACTCTGTAATAAAGAAATGAAGTACAGTGTGTACTTTTCTGGTGAAACATTTAGATTGGCTACTGACACACTGTAAATGTTTATAAAGAAAACAAAATGTGGATGTTGGCCATTTTAATTAAAACTTGCAGAATCAGTTTACCCCCAGTCATATGATCTCTGAACCATATTCTGTCTTCTTTGGAGACATTTGCTTGGCACTACGGTAACAGGGAACCGTAAATCTTACAAACAAACTACTCGCTTGGTTGACTGGCTTGGTAAGCGACGTGGCTGATATAGACATTGCCAGGTATCTGATCTTTATTTGAAGGTGAAGGTTAATATCGTGTGCCCCTGCCATCTAAAGTTGATTTTAACACTTGAAAGCTCAGAAGCAGTTATTTTACTGGAGAATGCAGGCAGCATTAAAACGTTAACACACACAGGCCACTGTCTTGTTCATTCTTCCGTCATGCTGCATCAGTAAAATCCTTCGCTCTCTTGCTTGCTAGGGGTACTGGAGCACCAAAACTGTACGATCGGCGAATAGCTGATCGCTGTTTGCTTGTTCGATTTGCACTGTGCATGCTCTGTTAAAATAATGAGAGAACGCTGTTTTGTGACAATTCTGCCGCTCCTGTCACTTATTTCACCTCCTAACTATTATACCTTTTTGCAAGTGAAGTAAGGGAATCTCGTATTTAGTTGTCATATAATATTTCCATCACTGAGCTCTGCTTCTTTGCTCTTTGTTAAAAAATATATTAAAAAAAGTCCCTCCAAAGTGTTGGCACATTTGTCGGTCATGTAATGAGAGAGCTGACAACGCTGGGTAGAGACATAACTTCAGGTTAATCCTGGTGGATCTATTCAAGTAAATACTGTTACCCCAGGGATTACTTTGCCTCATTGTGGGTGGGTGCTGCCTAAGCCTTCCCACGCAGCTCTTGTCAATGCACTGAACTGCCTGCCTGCAAAACCAATGCCTGTTCTATGTAGGTTTTGGCCACTGTGTCAAATTGTTACCAGTAACTTTGAGTTGTGAACAAATGTTAACTAAAGAGTGTAGCCCAGTTCAGCCCCTCAAGTAGGGAGCCTCCGGTGTCACAGAGCTGCAGGAGTGGCTCCTACTAACTTCCTCCCTGCAGTGCAGGGGTTACAATTAGTATGGGGCTATTTCATCTGGCATAAGACAGAGCAGTGTTCAGGTCCCATGCAGAACAGCCTCAGGATCAGGGGAGAGCAAAGGTGGCTTAAACCCACCTTTGTAAACTCATTTCTCAGTGGTTAATAATGAAAGCTCAGTACTGGGCCATCATTTGGACTATTAAATACCCAAGGCCTGATTCTCCATGAACTTGCTCCTTGCAAAGTCTATGTGTAAAAGGGTTATACAATATTATCAAATCAGAATGTGCTGGCATTGTATATAGACTAGCACAGGTGTAAATGTATATAACTTTATTAAAGAGACGAGGTGGGTGAGCTAATATCTTTTATTGGACCAACTTCTGCTGGTGAGAGAGAGAAGCTTTTGACTTACACAGAGCTCTTCCTCAGGTCTGGGGGTAGTCTCACCTGTGGGATACCAGAGTGCTGTGGCTGCCCCCCTCCACTCTTGATGTTTCCCTCTCTTTCTGTTTATTGTATATATTCTACATATTGCAAAGGCTAATGTAGAGGCTTAATTTTGGAGCCAAATATACATTGCCTACATCTCATGTTGTCCTGTGCTTCAAGCTCCACCTTCTCTGCAGAATTGAAACCAAAAGTTTTTGCTTCCCCCCCTTTCGGTAACTTTGTGTTCTGGAGCTCAGAACTGGCTTTTAAACTGAAGCAACTGCTGTGGATCTAAAACAATTCTTCTTGATTTCAAACGCCAGGGCATATCAACTAAGGGCTGGAGTACTTACAGCTCCATCAACAGCTGGGTGATAATGAGCAGAGTCCTAAAATTACCCAACTATGGATGATGGCTTGAATGTAGCAGACATATCTGAAAGGCAGTCACTGACTCTGGCTGCATCCTGAAATGGAAATATTAGAATAATAGAATCATAGAAGTGGAAGGGACCTCAAGAGATCATCTAGTCCAGTCCCCTGCACTCATGGCAGGACCAGGTATTATCTAGACCGTCCCTGACAGATGTTTGTCTGACCTGCTCTTAAAAATCTCCAATGATGGAGATTCCATAACCTTCCTAGGCAATTTATTCCAGTGCTTAACCATCTTGACAGGAAGCTTTTCCTAATGTCCAACCTTAACTTCCCTTGCTGCAATTTAAGCCCATTGCTTCTTGTCCTATCCTCAGCGGTTAAGAAGAAGAATTTTCCTCCCTCCTTGTAACAACCTTTTATGTACTTGAAAACTGTTATCATGTCCCCTCTCAGTCTTCTCTTCTCCAGACTAAACAAACCCAATTTTTTCAATTTTCCCTTATAGGTCATGTTTTCTAGACCTTTAATCATTTTTGTTGCTCTTCTCCGGACTTTCTCTAATTTGTCCACATCTTTCCTGAAATGTGGTGCCCAGAACTGGACACAATACTCCAGATGAGTATCCTTAATCAGCGTGGAGTAAAGTGGAAGAATTACTTCTAGTGTCTTGCTTACAACTCTCCTGCTAATACATCCCAGAATGATGTTCGTTTTTTTTTTGCAACTGTGTTACACTGTTGACTCACATTTAGCTTGTGCTCCAGTATGGCCCCCAGATCCCCCTCCACAGTACTCCTTCCCAGGCAGTCCTTTCCCATTTTGTGTGTGTGCAGCTGATTACACCTTCCTAAGTGGAATACTTTGCATTTGTCCTTATTGACTTTCATTCTGTTTACTTCAGACCATTTCTCCAGGTTGTCCAGATCATTTTGAATTTTAATCCTATCCTCGAAAGCACTTGCAACCCCTCCCAGTTTGGTATCATCTGCAAACTTTACAATTGTACTCTCTATGTCATTATCTAAATCATTGATGAAGATATTGAACAGAACCCAGAACTGATCCCTGCGGGACCCCACTCGATATGCCCTTCCAGCTTGACTGTGAACCACTAATAACTACTTTCTGGGAACGGTTTTCCAACCGGTGATGCACCCACCTTACAGTAGCTCCATCTAGATTATATTTCCTTAGTCTTTTTATTAAAAGGTCATGTGAGACCTATCAAAGAAAGCTATTAGGTTGGTTTGACACGATTTGTTCTTGACAAATCCAAGCTGACCTATCACCTTTTTATCTTCTAGCTGTTTGCAAATTGATTGCTTAATTATTGCTCCATTATCTTTCCAGGTACTGAAGTTAAACTGATTGGTCAGTAATTCCCCGCGTTGTCCTTATTTCCCTTTTTATAGGTGGACACTATATTTGCCCTTTTCCAGTCTTCTGGAATCTCTGGAAAAAAGGGATAGAGATTAAGACAGGGAATACCTTATTGCCCATATATAAATCCATAATACGCCTACATCTTGAATATTGCATACAGATGTGGTCCTCTCATCTCAAAAAAGATATACTGGCATTAGAAAAAGTTCAGAAAAGGGCAACTAAAATGATTAGGGGTTGGAATGGGTCCCATATGAGGAGAGATTAAAGAGGCTAGGACTTTTCAGCTTGGAAAAGAGGAGACTAAGGCGGGATATGATAGAGATATATAATATCATGACTGGTGTGGAGAAAGTGAATAAGGAAAAGTTATTTACTTGTTCCCATTATATAAGAACTAGGGGCCACCAAATGAAATTAATGGGCAGCAGGTTTAAAACAAATAAAAGGAAGTTCTTCTTCACTCAGCGCACAGTCAACCTGTGGAACTCCTTGCCTGAGGAGGTTGTGAAGGTTAGGACTATAACGGGGTTTAAAAGAGAACTGGATAAATTTATGGAGGTTAAGTCCATTAATGGCTATTAGCCAGGATCGGTAAGGAATGGTGTCCCTAGCCTCTGTTTGTCAGAGGGTGGAGATGGATGGCAGGAGAGAGATCACTTGATCATTACCTGTTAGGTTCACTCCCTCTGGGATACCTGGCATTGGTCAATGTCGGTAGACAGGATACTAGGCTGGATGGACCTTTGGTCTGATCCAGTATGGCCATTCTTATGTTATGTTATGTTTATGTTTATGTTCTCTTCCGTGACTTTTCAAAGATATGTAATGGCTCAGATATCTCCTTAGTCAGGTCCTTGAGTATTCTAGGATATATTTCATCAGCCCTGGTGTTGTGAAGGCATCTAACTTGTCTAAGTAATTTTTAACTTGTTCTTTCCCTATTTTAGCCTCGGATACTATCTAATTTTCACTGGTATTCACTATGTTAGCTGTTTAATCACTACTCAACTTTTTGGTGAAAACTGAAACAAAAATGTTATTGAGCACTTCTGCCATTTCCACATTTTCTGTTATTGTTCCCCTCCCCCCATTGAGTAACGGGCCTACCTTGTTTTTGGTCTTCCTCTTGCTTCTAATGTATTTGTAGAATGGTTTCTTGTTATCCTTTATCACTCTAGCTAGTTTGATCTCCTTTTGTGCCTTGGCCTTTCTAATTTTGCCCCTACATACTTGTGTTGTTTGTTTATTTTCATCGTTTGTAATTTGGCCTAGTTTCCACTTTTTGTAGGAATCTTTTTCGAGTTTCAGATCATTGAAGATATCCTGATTAAGCTAGGGTGGTCTCTTGCCATACAGAGACCTATCTTTCCTATGCAGTGGGATAGTTTGCTCTTGTGGTCTTCATAATGTCTCTTTGAAAAACTGCCAACTCTCTTGAACAGTTTTCCCCCTTAGACTTCGTTTCTATGGGATCTTACCTACCAATTCCCTGAGTTTGGTAAAGTCTGCCTTCTTGAAATCCATTATCTTTAGTGTGCTGTTTTCCCTCTTACCATTTCTTAGAATCATGAACTCTACAATTTCATGATCACTTTCACCCAAGCTGCCTTCCACTTTCAAATTCTCAACCAGTTCCTTCCTGTTTGTCAAAATCAAATCTAGAACATCCTCTCCCCAGATAACTTTCTCCACCTTCTGAAATAAAAAAATGTCTCCAATACATTCCAAGAACTTGTTGGATAATCTGTGCCCTGCTGTGTTATTTTCTCAACAGATGTCTGAGTAGTTGAAGTCCCGCATCACCGCCAAGTCCCATGCTTTGGATGATTTTGTTTGTTGTTTAAAAAAAGCCTCATCCACTTCTTTTTCCTGGTTAGGTGGTCTGTAGTAGACCCCTACCATGACATCACCCTTGTTTTTTACCTGTTTTATCCTTACCCAGAGACTTTCAACAAGTCTGTCTCCTATTTCCATCTAAACTGGGGTACAAGTGTATACGTTTTTAATATATAAGGCAACACGTCCTCCCTTTCCCCCATGTCTATGCTTCCTGAGCATGCTGTACCTTTCTGTACCAATATTCCAGTTATGTGTATTATTCTAAGTCTCTGTGATGCCAGCTATGTCATACTTGTGTGTGTTTACTAGTATTTTGAGTTCTTCCTGCTTATTCCCCAGACTTCTCTCATTAGTATACAGATATCTAAGGTACTGATTTGATTTCTGCCCTATGTTCTCTCTCACCTCTCCCTTATCCCTCCTATGTACTGTTTATTTTTTATCACACTAAGGTTAATTATTTTTTTTGTGGGGCACTAAAAACCAAAAACATGTGACTCCTTTTGCGATCTTCAAGCATGGCAAGTTTTTGAACTTTATGGCTACAAGGATGCTTGGTATGTTACTTTATTCTGTCCAGAGAGAGAGAGAGAGAGAGAGAGCAAACTCACATTACGGCTTTTAAGTTAAAACCCTTGTGTATGAAAAGTAACAACCAGTATAATGTAGCTGTTATTGTGACACAATAACGTCCGAAGATCAGAGACAAAATGTCCATTGCATTGCAATGATTTGCTGTAATTAAGGGGAACATTTTCATGGAGGGTGCAGTTTCTGCATATGATTTTCCCCCTTTCTTTGTTTTATGTAGGTGGCAATGGGAACCAACTGGAGAAAGTGCAAGTCGTCTCTGGAGGTTGTCAGGCTGGAGCTTCCTGTTTACCAATAAGGCAGGCCAGTAGCTTTTTCAGGCTGGCTTTGTTTCTGCATCCAGGCACAGTCACAATTTCTTGGGATTTTTAGCCCAGCATTGCTGAGTGCATACTAATTTGGGGAGTTGTGTAGCAGAGGCTAAGCCCTGGTTTCTTCAAAATGCATGGCACTATACCACAAAGACAATTCAAGCACATCAGCGCTCAGCGATGCCTTGTAGGTCCAACTTTATGATTTGTTGGGGTAGCTTTCAGAGGTAGAGGTATTTCCAGAGGTCAAGCAATAGTCTGCTTATACAATATCGTGTATTTATCAGACATGCCACTAGGTTAAAAGGCTGCTGAAACATACAGCTCTTCAGAGCCTTGGGGAGACCTGAAGAAATCTTGATAGGCAGCTTTTAGTGTAATACCTTGTTTAAAATTTCCCCTATAAATTCAGATCAGTAAACACATTTTTCTTTGGGTTACACTGCTGCCTGTAATTTTCACAATATGGAAAAACATATTTATTTTAAACAGCACATGCTACTTATCTAGGGAAATTTGTAGTAATTTTTTTAAAATACCCCACATACAAGAAAAGTAGTTCTATATTTTTTAAACAAATGCTTTTAAACAATTTGGCAAAACATAAAAAGTGTACTCTGTTGAAGATAAACTATGTAAAATGTGAACATCCTCTTGAGGTAAATCAAATAATGGACTGTTGGCCTATTTTTCAAACCATTTCTCCTCAGTAACTTGACATTTGATAGGATTATCTATTACCGTTGGATTTTGGTTGACTCTCTGGCATGCCTGAGAAGATTGTCATCTTGTGATTTAAAGAGAATAGAGCCAAGCATGTGAAACTGCACACAAAGAAGAAACCTTTGACTCATAACTGAATATTTTTTTAAAAGAAAGAGGAAGAATTTGTCTTCAGCTTGTTTTGATACACTCACTGTTAATGAAATTATTCAGTGATAACTTTCCATTCTAAGTGTAGCCTTATTATTTGTTAGCAAGGCTCTTATGGTATTCCAGAGAAAAGTATACAAACATTGCAAAATATGATAATGGTCGAAAGAGCTGAGGAGGGTGAATTTGATTAAACGCTTGTGACATGTAAGCTTTAATTCAAAAATGTCAGAGCCATTTGTTGTGATCTTAAAAAGAGCTTGGGGATCTGTATGAATCGTAGGAGCTGTAACAATTCCAAGGCAAAACCACTTCTAATAGGAAAGGCAATAGTGTATAAAAGTGAAATATACCATATATAAGCATGTAAATACTGGCAAAAAACGTGACCATTTAGCATTTCCAAAATACCCTATGTCTATTTTTACTAGTAAGCCTTACAGCTGGGTGGGGGCGGAGGGGGCGGGGGGAAGAATGAGTTAGAGTGGGCTTTTTATTATGCATGGTTTTATTTCTCTGGATTTCAGAATTACCTAGCATGCATTTTAAACTTTTTACAATTTACAGGGTATTTTCATTTCTATTTAAAAAAGGCTAAACACTAAGATATGTCTCTGCTTTGCATTCTAATTCCATGTAACTGATTTGCACATCAGAACAGAAACCTAATTTCAGTTTATGAATCATGCACTAAGAAATAATTATTGTTCCACTAGAAAAAAATGTTTCCACTCCCCCCCCCCCCTTGCTCAATTTATGTGAACAGCTTACAGGTTGCTATCTTTCACAGACCACCATCTATCGCTCTTTAGGGACCAGAATAAGGCAGACATGCAACTGTTTTGACTGCATTCTTTTGCTTGCAACATAACACTTGCCTTTTATTATTTTATCTTTGACAATCAAGGGGTGACTAAATGGTTGCAGGTGGTGATGAAAATAAAAGCCATCCATCATTATTTATTAGGCATGAAAAAGATACACAATAATGTAATTTAATCTCAGAGCAGACAATTATTTCCACATATTGATAATACAATGTGAAAACTGTCATGAATCCTAATATGATGTTTGCCTTTATTGGTGAACCACTAGTAGCAATACAAATAATGAAATTGTATCAAAAAGAAAAAATGAAGGTACTTATTTGCATATACCAGTGCTATCAGAGAAACATCATTACAAACTTTGGAAAATGTAATCATCACAATTGATTCATTACATTATTTCTGATGTTTGAAAATGTGAAATCAGAGATTACATGAACTAAATATTTTAATTGCTTTGTCATTAAAATAATTCCTCAACTTTTGATAAAAGACAACTTCAGAACCATGAACATACTACTATATAAGCACTAGGAGTTTAGAGCCTCTCAGATGGGCTAATCTGTTCACATGTTTGTGAAAGGCACTTACTCCATTAAAAATAATTAATAAAAACTTTGCTCAACGCGGGCCTGATTCAAAGACGGCTGAAGTCATTAGAAAGTGTTCAGTGGGCTTTGGATAAGGGCTTCTGTGGCTGAGTGCAATACATAAAGTACAGTTGGATCTAATTTGGACAAAAGACTTCACACATGCATATTTTAAGGGTGACATTTAGCCCTAGGCTGAGTGCCAGCAAAAGGTCTTCGTGCCACTTAAGGCCCACTTAAGCTTTTTCTTTGAGGACTTGAGTGGAATTTAAGTGGTGCATAGGCCTGGTCCTGGAGAGATATATATACAGGGCCTCACTCTATAAATGGGGATTACACATACAAAATATAATCGCAACGGTGTACCTGATTTACATTTGAATTACCAGAGCTGGGCATCCAAATCAGACATTTACTTGCTCACCCAGTTATGCATCTAACTGGCCATTTGCGTGCACATATACCTAGTATAGGTCTTCGGACTTGGTAACGTATGTCTGCAGCATTTTTCTGTATCTTATTAGTGACTAGAGTGAGGAAGATTTTTTAAAATGTTCTCTTAGGGATTGGGTACCTGCTAGAAAAATCTCAGTGGATTCGTAATTTTGAAAAGATCTGTAAACTAGCTGTGCACATTTAGTTTTGAAGTCAGTTGTTCAAAGGTGGGAGGAAGTGTTGAAAATGAGCTTGGAATGGGTAGGACAGTCTCCTTACCACTCTGTATATAAACACACAATCTTAACTGCTCATCCTGCAAACATTATGAACATAATGGGACTTGCCCTGAATTTGCGCTGAAATGAGGAATTTAAGTTTTCTTTATTTATAATGAAAGCTGGGCTAATTGTTGGTCATTCAAAGGAATCTAATCTGGTTGAACAATCTTTCCAAGCTCATAAAAAGATAAGAAAGGTCACGGGGATTTTTGGGATGGCATTTTGTAACCTAGCAAAATTGGAAGATTTTACAAAATGACTCCAAAATATCTGCAGAATTTCACCAAAAGGCCTGGGAAATGCTGGCAAATTTGTGAAACATGCTGAAAACATGCTGACATTTTGGGCTGATCCTTTGTGTCACCACAAATATTTGGAAGTGTGGAAAACCAGAGGTTTTGCTTAACCCTGGTTGGAATCAGGTAGCCAATCAGCCTTGGAAGCTCTCTCTAGAAATTCCTCATATTTTTGGAAAGCAAAAGGTTTTCAGGAGAAGCCCTAGCTTTGCTATGCATTCGATTGCTATGGGAGGAGAAAATGCGAATCAATGGCTATTCAGAAGAATGGGCAAGGCAGAGCTTTGCTGAAATTCAGTGGATTGTTTCTGTCCTTAAATTTGTGTTATTTCCCCCCTAGGAACAAGGAGAAAAAAATCTTTATTAATTATAAATTTTTGTTTGTTATTATTTATTACTATGTCCTCATTACATTGCACCATGAGTGATCATTTCACTGTGAAGTGGGTGTAAAACGTTATGAAACCAGAAAGGCAAAGGGTCATGTCCAAAGCTCCTCTGCATCGTGGTGATCTCTGGATGGTGGAATAGCAGTACCAACTGGACAAAGAGAGAATAGCCCTGAGATGGCGCCATTTGGTGCCCTGAGGTGGCTCCCACCCCACTCAGTTCCTGTTCCAAGTGGCATTCAACACGTCTTGAGAATTAGGCACAAAGAGTGTCCTGAGTTGTCCGGCTGCCTCACAGTTTGCACACCATGGGTGAAATCCTGGCCCCATTGAAGTAATGGGAGTTCTGCCACTGACGTTAGTGACACCAGGATTTCACCCAGAATGCAGATCTCTGTCCACCAATGTGGATGGGTGTCAGCAGCCACCATGGCCCCATCTCGCCACATGATCCAGACTCTTTCCACATATGTGGGGTGGCAGAGCAGAGACTGGGTGAGCCATGGGGAGGAATGGTGGTTAGGTGGGCCCTGGGGTAGGGCTGCTTATTGTCCCTCTCTGGCTTACAGAGATTTCCCAGAAAAGCTAATCCAGCCTGGATTACCTTTATGCAACCTGAACTTCTATGCAAACACCTAGACACAAATTATTCCAGGTGAAAGAACTCAGTTCTAAAAGAGCAAAATATTCTGGAAGTGACATGTGAGTAACTCCTCTGGGAGCATGCTCTGTATGCATTGTGTGTACCAATAAATGCAAGAATGGGTAAAGAAAAACTGACCATTGGAAACTACTGACTTCATGATTGCTCAAGCACTGATCATGTTTGACAGAGGCCGAGTTTTGATAAACCGTACCACAGCCAAGCAAAAACAAGGAGACACCGTGGTATACAGTAAGTTTTGTGGTCTGGACTATGCAAAAAAGACAAATTCCCAGCTCAGAACCCAGCATAAACGCTAGAGAAATATGTGAGGATAAAGAAAGAGATATCTTCTTGCCCATGTGCCCACAGAGAGGCTTGACAGCCACACCCTGGAGCCTATTTCAGCCTGTTGATGCTCACCTACATGCACAGCAAGGCCCTGTCTCAGGAAGAGGACTGGAGGCTCCACACAGTGGTAAAACCTCTGGTCCTGCTGCTCTACCAAACTAGCCAGCTTCCATTTCCCCAACATCAAGCCACCTACTATGCAGCGGAACCTCAGCAATTCAGTTGCTGGTGGCCACAGCGGTGAGGTTGGATGTAGAATCATAGACTTGTAGGAATGTAGGGCTAGAAGGGACCTTCAGAGGTTTTCTAGTGATTCTCCCGGCACTGAGGGAAGACCAAGGATAGCTAGACCATCCCTGACAGATGTCGATCTAGTTCTCTAAACACCTTGATGTAGTGAGGGAGATTGCGCTCTCTAAATATGCACATTTTGAAAAAAGTTATTGTTCCAGCTAAGCAGCCACATTCCAATGACAACAGTATGCAAATTCTCAGCCTTAAATCCCAGCAGTCTTTTGAGAAATATCATATGAAAACAGCCCATTCTGATACCCCAGAACATTCATTGTGAACCTCATTACAAAGCAAAAGCAGCCAACCCAACTTTAAAATTCACCAAATGTAACAAAAATATCATCTCTTAAACTTTTTCATTTCTATATCAAATTTCAGCCTGGAGTGAATCTGTACATTCTGTTGATAATTCCCTGAATTACAGGGTTTGTAATGGAACTGTTGACTAATTCTGAACTATCATGTCAATAATAATATATTCATAAATGGGAAGAGAACGGCCATAAGATAGGCTTAGTAAACTCCCTTTATTATAGCTCACAGCAACCCCCTGTTCAAATACGTGTCTCCTTCAGTCATGACAAACTTTATCCAATGTGTGTGGCTTCTCCTCCTAAGAATGCACACTGATAAGTGTAATAAACAGGTTGGTGTGAGGGGGATATTGATAGATGTTCTAGAACGTGTGTTCCATACACTGGGCACACATATTGCATATCACTGAGGCTAATTCTCCTCCTTTCACACGGGCATAAATCAGGAATAAATGCAGTCACTGATGTCTTACACCAAGGTAAATGTGGTGAAAGGGAGTGGTGATTTTAGTGTGTGAAAAAATAGTTTAATATGTATCTTATGGCACTGCAGCATCTCTATTGTATTGTCCAAGCGTGATTCTGTGCAGTGGGACCAAGTTGGGTCTCTAATGAGAACTTTGCTCAAGAGCAAACATCATCATGTTACAAGCTAGAGACAGTGTGGGTGGAGCACACAAACATAAAAATCGCTTTTTCCTATATAGTAACGAATCACTTATTCACAGTTGGATTCTGTGAGTGCATTATTTACCACTATTTACTGTAACTATCCTCCCAGTAATAAAGAAATTTGGCAAAGGAAACATGTGCCTGTGGCTTGGCTAGTTGCATTAGATTTTCTTTTATGCTAAATATTTATAAACTGTCTTTCCATGTGTCCTTAATGTGTAACAATATGATTCAAATCCAGGCCAGGTCACTCGGGACTGTGACTCCATTGCAGCAAAGCGCTTAAGCACGTGCTTTACTTCAAGCATGTGTTTAAATCAATCCCTGTTCACTAAAGTGTGTGCTTTGTACCATGCCTAGTAAAATGGGGTCCTGGCTGATGACTGGGCTCCTAGACACAACTACAATACAAATAATAAATGGAAACAATAATAAGGTCCCGATGCTGATAATGGGACTCAAAGTATGTGCTTAAGTGCTTTGGTGAATTGGGACCGATACGTTCTTACTGTCTATTGGTTATTTAGGGATTTCCATAGGAAGTGCTCAGCCCATCTCAAGAGTAGGCCCTTGGTGGCCTATATGAAATGAGTTTAGCAGCCCTGTCTGCAGCAGGAAAGGCTCCACATCTCAGAAATCATCGCTGTAGGAGGTGTTGAGTCCTTTTGTTGGCAGTCTCACCAGAGAAAAGCTATTGTGTCTGAACTCGCTCCTTACGCCAATGTGTGAGGGTAGAACAGGGCTAGGGCAAGCACTCTTGGAACATTTCTTGGGTAATCATAGAATCGTAGGACTGGAAGGGACCTTGAGAGCCCAGTCCCCTCCACTCATGGCAGGACTAAGTATTATCTAGACCATTTGGGAAACTTGAACTGCCACTGCCCCATGTCTGAGACTGTTCTTTGGCTAAATAGAGGATCCTGTACTGTGGCTGGTAAGATACAACCCACTGGATGGAAGGGATGCAAATGAAACCTAGAGGCATGCTGGCTGACTTAGCATTGGTCTAACTGTGCTCACAGCCAAGTCAGTGGGTAACTTCATGTACTTCAATGGGAGCAACGTTAGACCAGTGCCAACTACTTTTGAAAATCCTATTCTACATGTGTAAATTCAGTAAGGTTCATATACTTTAGACAGTGATAATTTCAAGAGACCAAATCCCTTGAATTTACACTAGTGTAAATCTGGATTAATTTTACTAAATTCTGTGTAACAGAAGAAAATTTGGCTTCATGCATTTGCACTGAAAAATCTTTCTTGGTTTTCTGTTATAAATGATCATACCAACTGTGCCCTTTGTTTACAAAGAACACTGTAAGTCTAGCAAGAAGTGCTTAGGAGAATACCTACCTTAAATGTTTCACAAATAATAAATGACAATGCATTTAACTTATCGTTTGGTGTTACTTTCTCTGTACTTGGCAAACAATACTGCCGGCTTGCCAGTCCTAATCAAATTCCAGGGTACTAATAAAACAAATCCAAATGAATAAAACACATTTCCTTTGTATTAATCCTCTTAAAGTTATCAGGGTGTCACATCCCTAGATAGGACCAGTACTGTCTGACATAAAGTTGGGAGATAAAAGTCGGATAAAAGAACCATTTCTATACAACAGTATTAAGACAAAAATATAATTGCAAGGGCTGAACTTAACTTGATTATTATTTAAAACATGTGTTGGGTGGAGGCACGAGTCTGCAGGAAGCAGCTGATGCTGTTGAACCCACACAACCTTGGCATGAGCAACTTTTCAGCATGAATGTAAGATTATTTATTAATTTTATTTTAAAGCTGTTCTATTTGTTTTGAAAATATTTAAGCCTGCAAAACACATGACTTCTGTCATTGTTTCCATAAAAGATCTGAGGGATAGAACAACATTAGAGGTAGTGGGATATTTTTTTTTTCTGGGAAGAATTTCCATTAAAATTAAATCTAGTTTAATTATAGCTCCTCAGCAATGAGTATGTGATTTCTGATTATGTCCCTGGTGGATGCTAAGACTGATGCTGCTGTGGCTGGATTGAGATCTGCTCCATTTCATTACTTTTTCCTTCAAGAGAAACCTCACTGGTATTTGCAGAAACCATGCATTGGTTTGTGCAGAGTGCATGAAGATATCCTAGAGTTTAAAAAAACATCGTTTTTTTTTCCTGATAGGATTCGCCTTATGTGAAATATATACTACATCATTCTATATGTTTCCATTTCAAAAGCCCAGTCCCCGGTCTGGTTAAACAAGGGGTTAATTGTATATGCATATAAACAAATTTCTTGGTGTACTTCCAAAAAGCACAAATAATTAGTGATGGGTGAAGCTCAGAAGCTTTGGAGGTTTGGTTTGGATAAACACACAAAAGTTTGAATCCTGTGCAAAGCTGCAGAGGAACCTACATAATTAGGGCCACATTCTGATCTCCATTACACTGGTGTAAATGGAGTCAGTGGTGCTGTACCAAGGGAAGCAAAAGTTTAGAAAATGCCCTTTTGGCTGGAAATCTCAGGAGAAACTTTTTTGTGAGATTTCTATTACTTCCTGTTTCTGGTCAGGTCCAGGTCAAGAGTAATTTTTCTCACAGTGCTAGGGCAGTTGTGTTTCCATTCTCAGCTGGAACCAGGAAGTGCTGAGGACCATGGAAATTAAAATGTTTCATAACTCAGAAAGGATTTGCTTTGGGCTAGGTCTAAGAAACAGGCAAAGGGCTGAGTCAGTTCTTTGTCTGAACTGGTTCCCCTATCTACAGGCATAATAATAATTAATAATATGTAAATAATAGTGTAAGATGAGACTATAGTTATCACAATGTGATATGCTTCACCTAGGTTCACAGATTCCAAGGCCAGAGGGGACCGTTATGGTCATCTAGTCTGACCTTCTGTATAACACAGGTCACAGGATTCTCCCCAATATAATTCCGAGAGCAGAGCTTTTAGAAAAACATCCCATCTTGATTTAAAAATTGCCTGTGATGGAGAATCCACCATGACCCTTAGTAAATTGTTCCAATGGCTAATTACTCTCACCATTAAAAATTAATAACTTATTTCCATTCTGAATTTGTCTAGCTTCAACTTCCAACCACTGGATTGTGTTAGACCTTTCTTTACTACATTGCAGAGCCCATTATGAAAATATCTGTTCCCCATGTAGATACTTACAGACCATGGGCAGCCAGTGACTTGGCCATTGGGGGAGGCTAGCCCCCATCCCCTTCCCTTCTGCCCCCCTCCCCCCTCACCATCTGTCCCTCCTCCCCTGCAGGAGCCCAGAGCACCCCCACCATGGCCCCCAGCCCCAGTGCCAGGCAGCCGGATGGCATGGCTGCAGCACCCTCAGCCCCAGTGTGCTGCGTGGCGCGGTCTGAGCTTGGGGTGGGCAGCATGGCCCCAGCACCAACCGCCCCGAGTCCCTTTGGGAGGCAGGCTGGCCAGCCCCAGCCAGCCTGCGCTAGGACAAAGCACTGGGGAGAACTGCAGGAGGGGGCCTGGCCTGGGGGTGGGGTCACACTAGGCTGTTTGAGGAGGCACAGCCTCCCCCGCGCCCCTGAGCCTACAATACCTGCCACCCATGTTACAGGCTGTAATCAAGTCACCCCTTAACCTTCTCTTTGTTAAGCTCAATAGATAGACTCAAAGAACTCAGGTTTCAGAGTAGCAGCTGTGTTAGTCTGTATCCGCAAAAAAAACAGGAGAACGTGTGGCACCTTAGAGACTAACCAATTTATTTGAGCATAAGCTTTCGTGGGCTATAGCTCACTTCATCGGATGCATAGACTGGAACATCTAGTTAGAAGATATATATATATATACATACATACAGAGAACATGAAAAGATGGAGTAAGAGGCTAATTAATTAAGATGAGCTATTATCAGCAGGTGAAAAAAACTTTTGTAGTGATAATCAAGCTGGCCCATTTAGACATTTGACAAGAAGGTGTGAGGATACTTAATATGGAGAAATAGATTTAATATGTGTAATGACCCAGCCACTCCCAGTCTCTGTTCAAACCCAAGTTAATGGTATCTAGTTTGCATATTAATTCAAGCTCAGCAGTTTCTCCCTGGAGTCTGTTTTTGAAGCTTTTCTGTTGCAAAATTGATTTAAAGGTGGCAATGAGAAACAAGAAGGTAGTTCCTTCTCCTTTTATGTTGCTGGCACAGTGTAAAGTGCCCAAAATGTGGGGCAGAATCTGGCCCCACCATGTCCAATTATGTTCTCAGTTACTCTGCAATAAATCTGTTCTAAGTTGCACCTGGCTCTCCATGGCTCCAAAAGGCCATTCCAGCACACAGGGATCATTGCTGGAACTCAGCTGTGTTCTGGCCACACCCTCTTTTCTGAAGACATGTCTCCATCCTGGGGATTGTAAAGCATGTGTGTGGCACAGAGCCACTACACTGGGTCCATGCCACCCATGGATTCTCCTACACAGGGGCAACTTCCCTGGTAGATAATCAAGCTAGCTTTACAGCAGTGTTAAGCGGCCATACTGGGATACCTGGACCTTTTCTGAAAGTTTCCAGTCAAAGAAGTTTCTTCTAATTGTTGCCAGTCCCCTACACTTTTCAGAAGCCTTGTCCCTAGTGCAGTGTAAACCATTAGTATTGAAGCTCAATAGAAAGTGAAATTAGGGCATCCCTATGTGGGCAAATTCTGCTGTTGCAAAGTGAGTCTATAGGTCGACTCCTGTACAAGCAATCAGCTGCACGACTTAGACTCACAGCAGGGCTAACTTGGCCAGAGAAGGATCTCTGATAGGCCTGGCAAGAGAAAGCTTTGAAAAATGCTGCTAAGAAAAAAGCAGATGCTGTCATCTAATGACATTTCCTAACCCACTGATGCTCAGCCTGTATCTCCTCATAACTCTGCATGAATTTCGCTCTCTCTTTCTCCCCCTCTTGAGTGTGAGCAAATCAGAGCATCAGGTCTATTGAAGTAGTTGTTACCCGAAAAGAAAAGAAATGGCAGTTAAAAACAAAGACACCACCAGCCTGAGAGAGACCCACACAAATGAATGGGGACAGCAGTGACATTTTGATTGAGCCAGGCTTCTCTAAACTGGTGGCAGATGTTGAATACCAAATCTCTCACTAAGCCCTAATTGATACTGCTGATCGTGACAAGTTTTATGTAGGTGTTTTGATTAGAGCATTTTCTGTTACTGTACAAAGTTGTTACATGCATTGTTGTACTCAAACATTTTTCCTTCTTTGATGACCCTCCTCAAATTATTTGATGAGGAAATGTCTGGTCTAGAGTTGGTTCAAAAAAGGTGAACATTTTTCACGTTTTTTGGGTCAAAATTTTGAAATTTCAATCAGCTCTGGCCTCTTCTCTGATGAAAGTGGAGTTGCGTTGACTTAAAATGTCCTTGCACGATGGCTGCCCTTTTTCTGGAGTTCTCTGCCTGTTCTATTCATTTAGCTTTCATTCCCCTGGTACATTGTGTGAGGGCATTCACATGTTATTAGTGGCCCACTTGGTTTTGCTTTATGCTTTCCCTAGCTCCCCATGTAGGGACAGAAACAAGAATACCAACATTACTTTGGTTTTCACCATACATCTTGTAATACACCTACTAGTGTGTATGTTACCACTGCCCTCTGCTGGCTGGAATATCAGATGTGCTCAGGTGTGTGCTATAAGCCCTAATAGTGCTACAGCTGACGCTACCTTCTTAGCTTCAGTGAGGATTGGGGGCTGCTTTTAGAGTAGAAGGTCCAGAGTTTTATCACCACTTGTGGTCAGTGCCCACAATATGTGGTACAGTGGCTTCTGAGTGCTTATGGATCTGTTACAAACTGCAACCTCTTTCATTTGGCACTGCTCAGACTGTCCCATATACTGCATCGGGGAAGTCATAATGGGCAGAGAGTTGATCATCATAGGACTGTGTGGGTGATATGTCCAATGCTTCAAAGGCGTATACACAGATCTACTTAGTTAATAATGTACCTTCTGAGTGCTTCTTTGAACACACATTTAAATGTATGATTGCTAAGATAGAATATATCCTGACAGCTTTTTTTCTTAATTAAAGTTTTGCGAGTTATGAAATATTGTCCTTTATATTAAGCTCTTTTCTTCCTGTGGAGAAATTTCTATTTGTTTTTATCTCATTTTGAGCTTCAAGGTTAATCTTAGTTTAAGAATCTCGCTTACTATGAGAGCAAACTCATTGTGTTCCACTTTGGGGTGTATGTGTTCATTGCCTCTGAAGCACCTGGCATTGGCCACTGTTGGAAGACAGGATACTGGGCTAGATCAGTGGTTCTCAAGCAGGAGTACGTATACCTTGCGGGTATGCAGAGGTGTTCCGGGGGCACATCAACTCATCTAGATATTTGTCTAGTTTTACAACAGGCTACATAACAAGCACTAGCAAAGTCAGTACCAACTAAAATTTCATACAGACAATGACTTGTTTAGACTGCTCTATATACTCTACACTGAAATGTAAACACAATATTTATAGTCTAATTGATTTATTTTATAATTAGATGGTAAAAAGGAAAAAGCAAGCCATTTGTCAATAATAGTGAGCTGTGACACTTTTGTACTTTTATGTCTGATTTTGTCAGCAAGTAGTTTTTAAGTGAGGTGAAGCCTGGGGTAACCAAGACAAATCAGACTCCTGAAAGGGGTTCAGTAGTCTGGAAAGGTTGAGAGCCACCGGGCTAGATGCACCTTTGGTATAACCCAGTATGGCTGTTCTTATGCTGAGGCTGAATGCCACTAGCTGGGTACATGTTCCGTACACGACTTTGCTTTCTAGATATTAGAAATAGGTGCCTATGTGAATATGCATAGAAGAGATTTTCAAAGAAGGACATGAGCATGCCACATAAAGTAAAAAACAAACATTCAGATGTGCAGAATTTATAATATTTTATTTGGAAACGTCAGGAAAAATAAATGTGTGATATTACCCTCTGATCTAGTGCACAGCCTGGCATTTAATTCTGGAAGCCTTGATAATTATGCACTTGTTTTGTTATACAATAACAGCAAGTGATAATTTCTTCTATCATAAAGAAAGGAAGAAGTTATGAAGGGAGGAAGAGAGAATAAAGAGCAAGATGTTTAGATCAAACTAGAACAAATGAAATCATACAAAATGACCCACCTCTCACCCACAAACACTAGAATTTATCACCATTCCCAATAACTGTGTATGGGTGTGTGAGAGAGAGACCAGTATAGTAGCATGAGCTTCAGCTACAGCATAGATCCTAAAATGAATCCCGAAGTCAGTCATAATAGACTATGTTGCCTTGGCATGCTCAGTGCCTCATAAGCACTGAGCCGTATTTCCATACAATGGGTCAGCTGTTATTTCCAATTCATCAGTATTATGTTTTGGTGGTCCCAGCAACCAACAAAAGTTGCCTTCCTTGGTTTCATGATATACAAAGGACATTACTTAGAAAAAAGGCAGGTGGATCCACTTCCACTGACATTCCTAATTTCAGTGCCATTCTTCGTGATGCAACTCTGCAAATGAGGAACTCATAGTGCAGACCCATCTCATGTCTATTTTTATTATTTATTCCAGTAGCATCCAAAGAATGGCAGGTGCTGCACAAATATATTAGACGGTCCAGTTTGCCCAACAAGAACTTATTAAATGAAGATACTTTGTACTCCGTCCTCCTCCATTCCCTTGAATATAAGATAACATCTATCTGATGTAATCTAGTAGGGCGTCCAGTGTTCATTTGCATTGAATTGCCCTGATTCCATAGTCCATGAAACTCACATTTGAATATTGCTGTTGACCGAAGTGTCTCTGTCTCTCATTCTCTTTCCCTACTTACACAATTCCAAGTGGTTAGCTGGGCCTCAATGTCATCTTTAATATTGCAGGTACAATTTTTGTGCCCATAATTAAATATGGCCACAAAACTGCAGAGGCAATTAATTGTGCCCATTCGGCTGTCTAGCTACAAGATTGGCAATAGCCATCAGGCTTCTGCATAGGTTCAGTTAGGGATGTAATTAATGATGCTTGCTTTTAATTTCAGGCTCAAAATTGTGTCTGCAATATTGGAGGCCATTTTTGAAAGTTTAGGCCTATGTGCCTTAAGGGCTTGTCCCCACAGAGACTTAGGGCTAGATTGACAAAGGTGCTTAGATGTGGTGATGCTCAGTGACTACCTTTTAGGCACCGAGAAAATCAGTGGGATTCACAATGCCTGAGTTGGGAGTCTAGGCTTTTGTGAAGTGGTGGGGTTTGTGAATTGCAGTGGGGCCTTATTCAGGGATGTAGGTGTCTAAAGTGGCCGTTAAGCAACTATTCAATGACTGGGGAAGATACAGGCACCTCAGAATAAGATTCACAAATGCCAACACCCCAGGTGGCTCCCCGCCTAAACCAGCCAATGGGAAATGCCAAGGTGAGGGGATGTGTCCTAAGCCCCACCTGACTCAGGGAGTTTGATGCCTAAGCCCAGGCTGCTGGGAGACGCCGCCCACTGCTTGGGACCCTCAGCAGCAAACCCTCTGTTGGGGTAGGGCATCTACAGTGTTTGGTGGTGATGGAGGACCTTGCTTCTAGCCATAAGATATTCTGAGGTGGGGCTCCTTCAGTCTCAACTGTTGCACTTTGGATAAATAATTTAACAGTCATTTGAGCCTGGGGTGGGGGGTCTGGATCCCACTTGAGTGTTCTAACCAGCCGCATCTAGAGTCATTCGCATGTTTGTGTTCTCTCTCTCTGACCCAATGGCTCTCCTTATTTAACCACAATGGAGCAGCCTGAAGAGGAGAGACTGAGGGAACCCGCATATTAGAACATCCTACAGCCCACTCATTAGGGCACTCAGTTGAGAGGTAGCAGATCCCTGCTCAAACACTGGGGCCCCGTCACAGACAGAGGGGACTTGAACCAGGGCTCTCCCACATCCCAGGGAGATCTCAGTTCCTAACTACTGGGTTACAAATTACGAGGGAGGACTCCCCAGCTGTTGTCTGTGAGTTCTCATGCAGGGCCTGATCCAGTAGGCAAGCTCTGAACATATTTATCCGATCAGGCCCCACAAGCCAGTTATGTGGAGGAACACCTATCTTTCCCTAAATCATGCATTGCTCTGGGCTTAAACATCTGGATGTCTGGTGTGGGGCTGCCATGTGCGTGCTCACAGGCAGAAACATAGATGCCCTGTGAACTTTTACTACAAAAGATTAGGAACTGGGCAAGTTTAGACACCTGCAGTATTGGGCAGCAACTGAGTGGGGGTTTGGAGAATTGTAGTGGGGCCTGATTATGGGATTTAGGCACCTAAAGTGGCAGTTAAGCAGCTAACCCCTTTTGTGGATCTAGCCCTTAGTACTCTGCAAGCTGGGGTGCAAATCTGCAGTGCACCAGCCTGCTACACATTAGCTGGCTGCCTGGCCGCTGCTACCATGCACTAAAAGTTCCCTCATGCTCTTTTTGTATGTCAACTTACACACCAGTGTGCTGTGCAGTAAATGGCCTTGTGGCCAAGCTTCTCATCTTCTTTTGCCTCAATGCTTGCAGCCACCTCCTCTTTTCTGATCTCCCTGCTTCTTACCTCATGCCCCTAAATTATCTAAAATGGGGCTGTAAATGCCATCTTTGGCTACTGCTACCTGACCATGCGAATCCCTTCAGATTGCCTCCTCTTCCTTCTCCTACCGTTTAGCACTGCGCTCTCATGATCTTGTTTAATCTCTGTTCTCAGTTCTTTCTGCTTTCTTTCTGATTGCTAGGTTTCTCCCGTGCCACTCACCTGGACCTCCTATCAGTATTTACTTCTCCTACTCTCTTCTTTGTACCTTCTTCCACGAGACTTCTTCCTCTATGCTTATTTGCCACATGATCTACTCTCCATTCAAATCGCTCTATAAAATACAGGCCTATGAGATCTTTAAATGGTGATCCACAAAGTACTGAAATGTCATACTGTGGCCCTTGTGGATATAGCCTTAAAATATGGCTTGTCTTTACACAATACATAATGGGCCAAATCTTATGCCCATTGAAATCAAATGGCAAAATTCTCCTGGCCTTCCAGGGGAGCAGAAGTGGCTCAAATCTGAAATTTGTCCCACAGCCTTTGAGACTGTATGTATTCATGACATGCAGCTGGATAAAGGAATTTGTGCAAAAAGTTACAGTAGTGGCAGGAGCATGACATTTCAACTACAACCGTTATGGCACTCTTCCTCTGTTCTTTAATCAACACAGAAGCTGGCAGAACAGGTTTGTAGTGGAATAGACTGTGTTCAGGAAAGCAATAATGTATCTTGCATTAGGTATGATCACAAATTAAAAAAAAAACACTTCAATACCAGGCTACCATTGACCTCCAAATTTTAATTGCACTACTTACCTTCCTTGTAACATTATATTTGGGAACAAAACATCCTAAAAAGATGGTGTTATAATGAGATTTATCCTAGTGGGACACAACATTGTTGGGGCCAAGGTACAAGAGCCTTATATTAGACAGAAAAAGAGTAAGCATCTCTTTTTTGCCTTTATAATGAGGGTGAAATTCAATTTATCCATTGTGTAACCTCATTTAACCATAGAAAATGTTGTTGAGAACTAAAAGATAAAATATAGATCTACTGTTCTCCCCCCCACACACTTGATCTTTTGTGTTTGATCATAAATGCACATTGTGAAAAGATGTCTTATACCTCCAAGCTAACACTGTTTGCTACTCATTAGTGATTTATAAATGATATTTTCTCCCTGGTGACATATCTTTTGATATGATTCTCTAATAATAACATCCACCAATATTAAAATAAGAACATCCCCATGTATTGTGATCACCTTCAACCACATTTCCTCACTAAAATTAAATTTTAGCATACCAACTGATATTGTATGCATATATTTGTCTACCATCATTATAAATCTCCTAAGGGTCTCTATAAAATGATAGTTTTGCCTCTTTGCAGTAATTCTACCTAATGCTCCAAAGCAAGAAACTAATTACATGCTGACTTTTCACTAACTTTGATCTTTCAAATACCATACTATGGAGTTTCTATAGGTAATCACATAATTACAATACACTAAGTGGGATGAAATTAGCCATCAACCTTTTTTATTATTATTTAAATTGCATTAACTACTTTTTATAAAAACATTTAATTTAAAAAGTATATTAATCATTTCTTCAGTAGTTTGCTATTTATGATGCCCTACGATATAAGTTTGCTGATATAAGGTTTCAACCTAAAATCTAATTATATGCACTAATGTTTATAACAAATGTCTCATTATAACACAAAGAGCTTTAATGGAAGAGACTATGGTAAGAATTCTTTAAAATATGCTTAAGGAAGGGCAAGGATAAACGATAGTGGTGTTAGGAAATTACTAAGATTACTCAAGGGAATCTTTGAGTCTGTAGGAAAAAAATTACTTCATTTGTATTTTCCCAATGACTTGGTATGATATTTCCTGTAAGAAAAATGGAAACCAATAGTTGCTTTCAGTTGAACTCTGTTACTGTATAAAAAAATCTTGGATTTCCTCTTTACAAAATATGAGTTTCTTACTTCCCAAATTCAGATGTATTGGTAAGAAAGTTGGATTTTAAAGAAAACAAACTACTTTCAGTCTCTTTATGTTGTCTCAGAAATAATAGTGCTATTCCAGCGTTATACCCTTTGCATTTGCGTTGCTGTGTTAGTTCAGTAGTAAAGCCATAAAATCATCACATCGAAAATACTGTGAGCTACCATCCTCCACTCTGACTGTATTTCTTTCACACAAACGCAAATGTGCAATGACAATACAGCTCTCTCGCTCTCGCTCTCTCATTAGGTTCCAGGCCAACATGTCCTGCACACCTAAACATCCCATTGATTTCAATGAAAAGTCTAGGGGTGAAATCCTGGCCTCTCTGCAGTGTCAAAGCTCCCATTGACTTCAGAATTTCATCCTACACATGCAGGGAAGGCAGAATTAATTGCATTTTATACCATGCCTATATCTATTTTATATCTTCTTGGAGTAAAGTGCTACTCAGCATGAATAAGCGTGGCAGAATCAAGTTCTACATAAAAACAGCTGATTTCATGAGCCAGCGTGAAGCATTTACAGTTACAGAAGGAGAAATCCAAAACGGTCTCTGGTATAAGGGATGGGTACATGGTCAGGGCAGAAATAGATACTAGTGAACAGTTAATACATAAATTCAGTAAAAAATTGTAACTTTAGGCCCAGCTTTGTATGAGGTGGCCTATAAGTTGCACCACCCCAGGGATAGCTCTAGCAGACATTGTCCTTGGGTGGTGCAATTCACTCATGACTCCCCCTGCTCTGAAGGAAGGAGGGGTAGTAATTTGTACCTGTACCAGCATGAAATTATAACACCCTCTGCTTTGAATGCAGCTGCACTGACTGGTGTATTGGAATGAGAGTGCCAATGATCTGCCCCTGGGTTGAGTAACCGGGCACCCACTTACTCCTGTGTGCTCAGACCTAAGGTCAAGGTACCCTACGCAGGGCCACAAGGAGGTGTTCTTACTCCCTGGTGTGGGTCACAATCTACCTCTTTGGGAATACTTGATCTTAAACTCCCAAACCAGTGGAATATAATAACCATGCTGAATTCTTATTGCCATGAAGTTTCTTGCCAATGCCTTAACGGTACGGAAAGGAAACGTTGTTTGGGAAACAGAGCTTTACCTTTCCCACATCCCATATGTGTACCTTGTTTGTCTAATAACATTCAAAACCACAGAAAAATCTGAGTACCACATTCACTTTAAAGCTGAATAAACAAAATTTGTTTTGACTTATCATCAATCATGTCATGTGATCCCAGGGCATAGTGTGTGCAAACGGCAGTTGTTTTATCTGGAGCTTCAACCTTTAAAAAATTCAAAACAGTAAAGTTGTTTATTTGACCCAGGTCCTGACCCTCAGACTGCGGCACTGTATTCTGACAAAGTGAAAGAAAGAAAACACATTTTGCTTCTTAACTGTTGTGACATAAAGGAAACCTGGTTTCTTGAGAGACTTTTAACATATTCCTTGCATTTAAAATGTTACAATGGGAACCTTATTTTATTTTTAATTTTTTTACAGCAACTAAAGGAAGAAAAGTGCTTACTTGGTATTACACATGATAGTAACTCTCATTCTGAGGAGTTGCAGACACGGTATGTGCTTTCAACTTTGGGAATTGCATCACTTAAGAGCCCCGTGGTTAGAAAGATGAAGTCAGACAGACAGTAAGGAATAACAGTGTGAAAGCGATGTATAAAAGACATTTGCACAGATCCTGTTAACAAATGATGGGCTTACGAATATTCTTTTCATGCACTGACATGAAAATTTATGACAACATGGTTTTTTTTTCACAGAGCACAACTTTTTTTTTAAAAAAAAATTCTTCCAGAGATAAATAGATGATGTGAACAATGTCCCAAAATAACACCACTTCACTTTGTATTTATACCCGTACAGATGTGGATCTTTAGTGCATTTTTATTTTCAAACATCAGGAATGTAGAAGCACACTCGATTGGGTGCCTAAATAACTTCAAGGATCCGGGCCTGAGCAATTGGGATTATTAAGCATTGTCATGAAAAATTCCTTTTTTAAAGCATGTATGTGTAATGTTCTGGAAAAAAATATTGTTCATCAGGAACGCCACTCTGCCTACACATTTTTCTTTCATAAACTTACGGTTGTGATGACTTAACTTCATAGTGTTGAGGACAAACTTTCCAAATTCAGCACCTATCCAGGAACTCATAGGCTGGCTTTATGGCTAAGGTTGAGGCCTGGAAGTCAGGAGATATGGATTTTATTCCTAGCTCTGGCACAGAATTCTGCTTCATTTTGTGCAACTCATTAAATCTCTGTTTCCTCATATATTAAAGGAGATGATAATAATTACCTCATATCTAAAGATGATGTGAGGCTAACCAACCTAATGTTATTAAAGTGCTTTGCAATCTACAGGCACAGAAACATAGGCACTGCCTTAATGAATCAGAGTTGCATGGTTTATCCAATCTAGTTCCCTGTTTCTGACAGTGACCGGTTCCAGATGCTTCAGAGGAAGGTGCAAGATTCCATGTCATGGACAATTTTGGAATAATGGGCCCAAAAGACAAAGGTTCTTCGTAACTGCTGTCATTTAGTGGTTGGTTTAAGCAGGCTCATTTGAAATCTCTCCTCATAAATGTCAATGACTCTATTCATTTGCTCTTCAAATTTCCTCTCAGTCTTTCAGTTTATCTTTTACCTGCCATTGTTTATACTCTCTTCAGTGGGAGTTAGATCTTCATTTTCGGAAAGATGACTGGATAGCTCCAATAACCTCTATCCATATGGTTTTGTTCTTGCCTTCCTGCTTCCTTGCTTTTATTTAGTAGTATGTGTGCCCTCTGTGATTCTGTTTTCATACCAAGTAGCTGCAACAGAAACAGAGCCTACCTATAATGAGAACACTGATAGGACATCATCAAGAAGTATACAGAAAGGACCCACATGAAAATGGGATGAGTGAAGACCCCCAGAAAAAAATGGGGTCCATTTTCCTCAAGATCAAAGTGGATCTTAACTTCTTCCTTCCTGGTTTACATAGGGCTGGGAGGCTCATCTCTGCTATAAGTCGGAAGTAACGCCATTCACATTAATGGCGTGTCATGGGTGTAAATTAGCTCGGGATCAGCTTGACGGAGTCTCTCCACCCCACCGATTGGTGTGCAGTTAATTATATTTGGATGAAGAATTCTAATAAAGCTGTGACCTTTAATGCCAATTGGTGGTTTTAATTTTGATTCAGTCACCTCGCTGTGAGCCCTTCTCATGTGTGAGCATCAAGCGAGGCCACTGTGCATATTTACACACAAAAAACAAATATGGGCACAGGGAAGCTTCCCGTGGGGTGAATGCATATATTGTAGATCTTAAAAAGAGATTTGTACATTACTGGATTCTGAAGTGAATAAAAGTGCATAAATTCCTAAGAATCAAAGATATGTCAAAGGGGGAAAAAAAAGGCATTCAGAAGTAGAAAGCAACCCCCACAGCTCATGAATAGCCTAATTATGTGAGAGCCCCACAGGCAAATGCAAAGTTACCAACACAATTGCCTTTGGAGCTCACAGAGGGGTCAGATGCTACCCTCAGAATATTATCTTCTGTAGCATAACACCTGGGTCCTGTTCTTAGGGGTGCCATTCAAAAACACAACAAGGGATAGTCCGAGGCAGTGAGCACGCACAGGAACTCCATGTGGATTTTTTTTAATGTTGGTATGTTTGAGACTCTTCTGTCTTTTCTCATGGTAACACTTCTGTTCTTAGCACAAACACGTTCTCGAAACTGATAGGACCACTTTGCCTTAACTCGCCACTCTCTGCATAGCTGTAAGAACTCCCTGTAGCTCCTGCATTCTTGTAGAATTAGAGACTAAATGTGAGATGCAAGGTGCTGAGACAGGAAACGTTTATTAAAAATAGAAATAGTTCATGTAACGTGCTGGCTCGATGTGTCTGCATCTTCTGCTTTGTGGCCCGTCGACAAAAAATAGCTGCCTGCCACTGTGTGCAGCTAACAAATCTAGTCCTCAAAGAGAACAGGAGGACTTGTGGCACCTTAGAGACTAACCCATTTATTTGAGCCTAAGCTTCCGTGGGCTACAGGTGCCACAAGTCCTCCTTTTCTTTTTGCGGATACAGACGAACACGGCTGCTACTCTGAAACCTAGTCCTTTAACTCAAGTAATAGAGGTCTCTTTTTGGAGCTAGAAGGTCCAGGTTCAATTGACCCAATAGAGGGGTCACTAGCTTTAAGAAGATAGCCATGCTGTCCTGTGCTGCAATCCACTCATATCTCACATGACATTTAGGGTTACCTTAGGAAGGCAACTGGATAGGATTTTTCTATATGCAGCCATCTTTCATCCGCTTGTTGTCTGTGTGGTAGGGACCTTGTCTTCTCATGTGTGTGTACAATGCCTAGTGTTTTCTTAGGTGCTATAAATAAAGAGCACCACCAGGGCTAGAATCACAAGGGACTCAGCCATTGCAAGGTTCAGTGTTTAGGCACCAATCCACCCAGTGGTATCCATAAAGCCTGTGTTAGGCACATAGGCTCCCTATACAATGTATAGGAAGAGATAGGCACCTAAGGATGGGAGACACGAAAGCCAGCATGCTGAGTGGGGAGCCAATAGCAGATACCAAGGAGAGTGGGTCCTAAGCCCCACATTTCTCAGAGAGTTTGGTGCCTAGTTTCACTTGGGCTTTATAGCAGGGAAAACTTTCCTGGAGTCAGGGGCCTATGGTGTTTCTTGCAAGAAAGGCAGCAGCGCATGCCTAACTGCATATGAAAGGGCCAGAGGAGGATGTCTCCCTTATAACCTTTAGCTCATTGGTTAGGGCACTCAGCTGGAATGTGGCAGAACCCCCGTTCAATCCTCTGTTGCCTGTTAAAAAGGGACGTGAACATGGGACACCCACTTCTCAGGTGAGTGCCCTAACCACTGGACTATAGAGTTGTTCTCACCTACTTTGGCCTAGTGCATACTTACTGATTTAGGTATTTCACACACAGTGGAACAACTTCAACACGAGAGACTGAAAACCCCACACCAAAATATCATAGACTCATGTAGGGCTAGGAGAGACCTCAAGAGATAATCTAGTGTAGCCCACCGTGTTGAAGCATTACCACGTAAACCTGGACAGGTGATGTCCCAACTGTTCTAAAATACCTCCAGTGATTGGGGTTTCACAACTTCCTTTGGAAGCCTATCCCAGAGCTTAACTATCCTTCTAGTTAGAAAGTTTCCTCCTAATAGCTAATCTAAATCTCCCTTGCTGCAGATTACTTCGGGTCCTGTCTTCAGTGGACATGGAGAACAAGTGATCACAGTCCTCTTTATAATAGCCTTTGCTATATTTGAAGCCTAGCATTTCCCCCAACACCTCTCATGCTTCTTTTCTCAAGACTAAACATGTCCAGCTTTTTAAACCTTTCCTCATAGGTCAGGTATTTTTAAACCTTTGATAATTTTTGTTGCACTTCTCTGGACTCTCTCTAATTTATACGCATCTTTCCTAAAGTATGGCACCCTGAATTGGACACAATAAACCATCTGAGACCTACTAGTGCCAAGTGAAGCGGGACAATTACCTTCTGTGTCTTACATACAGCACTGCTGTTAATGCTAGTAGCCTTTTTAGCAACTGCCTCACATTGTTGACTCGTATTCAATTTGTGCTCCACTATAATTACGTTTTAGTCACGTGTATTTTTAGTAAAAGTCATGGACAGGTCATCGGCTGTAAACAAAAAATTTACGACCTGTGACCTGTCCATGACTTGTACTATATACCCCTGACTAAATCTTGGGTACTTGGGGGGAGTGGCCAGAGGGTGCTGGAGGTGCTCTGGGGGCTGCCTGGGGGGGGGCCCACGGGTGATCTGGGGGCAGCCCGGGGATGCCAAGGGTGCTCTGGGGGAAGGGGGTGGTGCGCAGCCTGGATGTGCAGAGGGTGTGGGGGAGGAGGGTGATGTACGGCCTGGGAGTGCTGTGGGTTCTGGGGTGGGAGGGAGGCCGGGTGGCGCCATGCTGTCCAGGACCCCCACGGGTGCTTGGGGGGGACGGGCCCGTGGGTACTGGGGAGGGGTGCTAGGAAAAGGGGAGGGACAGGGTGGCGGCATGCAGCCAAGGACCCCACACAGGTGCTAGGGGTGGGGAGCGGGCAGGCATGCAGCCTGGGACCCACACAGCTGCTGCTGGGGAGTGGGGGTGTGCGGCAGCCCGAGACTTTTCCACCTGCGGCCCAGAGCCAGCCACACTGGCTGCTGAAGAAGTCAGGGAGGTCCCAGAAAGTCATGGACTCCATGTCCTCTGTGACAGACATGGAGCCTTAACTATAACCCCCAGATCCCTTTCAGTGGTAGTACTGCCTAGCCACTTAGTCCCTGTTTTGTTGCTTTGTATTTGATTTTTCCTTCTTAAATCAAGTACTTTGCACTTATCTTTATTGAATATCGTCATGTTGATTTCACACCAATTCTCTAATTTATCAGGGTCACTGTCCTCCAAAGTGCTTGCAGCCCCTGACATAGCTTAGTGGTTAGGGCACACACCTGAGGGATAATGGACCCTTGTTCAAATCTCTTATCCTCATTAGGCAAATGGAGGCAACTGAAAAGGGGTCTCCCACATCCTGGTGAGTGAGTGTCCTAGCCACTAGGCTAAAGGTTGTAAGGGAGGCTGGTTTGTGTGGAGCTGGGTGGACTCTGAGCACACCTACTGGATTGAGCCCAAGAAGCACGATAGCCCAGGGAATGCATTGTCTGAGAATCCAGCTGGGGCTTTGGTGTGAGCCAGGCTGGGCGGGTAGCTATGTGTATGTGTATTCCGTGAAACATAGGCACCTTCAGGCTCAGACAGGTGTTTTGTGAATGCCCATGCTGGTGCCTAAATTTGGGACTTGGGTGCCGAAAGTGGCTCTGTCCTTTGTTCCCTTCTCTTCAGGCTTTCAAGTCTTGCTCTTCCATGTGGCTTCAATTCCCATCTCTACATGGCTGACCTGTCTCGCTCCATCTAAGACTGTATCTCAGCCTCTCTCTGTGGGTCTCTGTCTCTTCCTTCCCTTATCTTAACCAAACTGACCACCTTGTGCTGAATCCTCAGGTGGTGTAATTCAGCCTCAGTCTCCTGAAGTCAATGGGGCTATCCTGATCTACACCAGCTGAGGATCTGGCTCCATGTCTTCCCACCATGCTCTCCCCATCTCCCTTTTATGTTGATAACACCACCATCTTCCCCATCAATCAAGCCCATAACCTGGGAGGAAACTTGATATCTTCTCACTCTTCACCCACATATCCGAGCTGTAGCTATACTTCCTCCTCCACAACATTTCTAAGTATCCAAAGAGCCAAAATTATTGTTCAGACCCCTATCATCTCCTGTAATAACTACTGCAGCCTTCTCTCTGGCCTCAGACATGCACATTGTACTATTCCATTCAAATGCTGGGGCTAAGGTTATCTTCCTGGACCCTCATTCTGACCATTTCATTCTCCCACTCTGAATCATTTCACTGGCTCCCCCTGAACCACTGAATCAAGTTCAAAGCAATTTAACGTCCTCACCTTCAAAGCCATCCAGAGCTCTTGACTTACCCAGTCTTCTCGCTTACCTTATTGGCCTCCATATTGCTGCCCACTCTGCTCTGCTAATGAGGCTAATCTTGTCTATCCGCTTGGAAGCGTCTCCGCCAAGCATATTGTTCCTTCTTCTATACTGTCCTCCCTAAGTATGGAACCATCCTCCCTAGATGCATATGTAAAGCCAAAATACTTCTTGAAAATCACTCTTCAAGACCCATTTCTTGTATGATGCCTACTAGTAATTAACAGCTAATTAAGGGTAGGTTATGAGATAGACAGATATGGCTGATGACCATTTGTTTATATTTTATAAAACAATGTCCAAAATACGTAATGGGTGTATATAATATTTAAGCTCCTTCAGCTTACACCGATTTTTACTGAAAAATGTCCAGATACTACAAAAAGTATTTCAGTTTTTTCTGATTTTCACCCTACTTTTGTATCATTCAAATAGGAAAAAAATTGTTTTATTAGGAAAACACAATACAGCGCATGAGATATATGTATTACGATAATACATTAATCCATTCATCTGTGTGTATATGCAAAGCTGCCTCTTGAAAAGAGGCGATGATACACACACACAAGACGCACACAATAAACAAACAGGCATGCACACAAGCTCTGAGGGTGAGAATTTTCATACATCAGAGTAACGCACAGGAGGGTTAGTCTGCAGTAAGAATTAGAAGTAGAACAATATTTCCCTTTCTTTCTTTCTTTCTTTTTTTTTTTTTGTAAGAGCAAACTTCTACCAAGAGGTAAAAATTACAGGGTTAACTGTGTCTCAAAGTAATGGGTTTGAAGGAAGCTTTTAGCAGCATAGATTTTCTGTAATTGTAACACTCCTTTCTACTTTTTAATTGTGCTTGGTAGATCCAGGGCTCCCCAGTATTAGTTAAACAAAGCATCACTCATGTTAATGTTTATTGTAAAGCAAGAAGAAAATGACACCCCGATTTAATTTAAAACGGGGCCTGGAGGTGGCTGCGGATATCATCACATCAGCACATATCATCACAGCATGCACATCTGAAGGTACTGATGAATCTCACACCTACCATGTACACGTCTCAAGCTATATGACATACTAAAATGGGAAGAAAACGAAAATCTGTATCATAATACATTTCAGCAAACAAGGAAGTATTGGAAAGTTTAAAGAAAACAAAATCAGGAGAGAAGGAAGAAGTTGAGTGTATGCGCTGCAAATAGTGTGGCCCAATTATTAAATGTAAATATTTATAGGTTTATATACAGGGACCTGTTTATTCAAATGCAAAGATTATTTGGGGATTAGAGACATATTGTTTTCTTAAACTGAGAAGTGGCATTGTGTTTTGAGTTCTGTTTTAGTTCTGCAGCAAATCACACTGATGAACAGAATTCAAAGCATTAATCTGCTGAATACTTTCCCCCCAGTCTTTCTGTCCACCAAAATGAGCCCTGGTATTTACCCAGAAAAATTATTAATAGTTGTTTGCACTGATTTTCACCTGTTTTTGTTGTTGTGGCAATAAACAGATAAATTCCAAGGGAAAAATAAAATAAAAACTGAAAACAAAGGGCCCTATTAATATTGTGTACATATCCCACTCCATATGGAATCCTCCCCAGTCCTGGTGGTGTTGTTGCTCATTGTCGGAGACTACGAGCTCCTTAGAACAAAGAGCGTCTCTTCTATTTGCTAATTCATGCCCTGAGCTTTATGTCGAAGCAGGAACACAAAGAGGAGCAACAACTCCCCATCCATCCCTATGTGAGCAAACCAGTTCTGTGTGCCCACTACTCCTGGGCAGGAGTGAACAGGGAATGCGTCTCCTGCTAGCTCCAGACTTCCCGTTCACTGATCAGTGGAGCTCCGCCAACACTAAGGGAGTAGTCATTTATTGCTGGAGGAGGCCTCTAGAGAGAGAAGGGTGGAAATTGTGGCTCACTGATTGTGACACTCCTGGGGCAGTACAGCAACGTGATGACCTTACTTTGGGATAGTAAAAAAAATGCACTGGGGAGATCTATATGTTTGTACAGCACCAAGAACAATGCTGATTGTGGTCTGTGGGCCCTACCACAACAGAAATAACATGCTGAATAACGTAAGTGCAAAGTTGTCATCTTATTATTACTTAATAAAGAAGAGCCATTTATCCTATTAGACAGTAGCCTGTTTTTGTATTTGCTGTGCTGGGATCTATGCATATCATATGGTTTTAGAATTTACAGTCTAATTTGATTCAAAATTCATTTCTCTCTGACAGAATCTAAAGTGATTCAGTATATGTGGTTTTAACAAAAATAATATTTTGTTAGACTCTAATATGATGTTAATACCCATATGAGACAGGGTAATACCATTCAGTGTTCATCTTAATTAACTAACATTAACTATCATTAGACTTTTATATGGTACAATGCACATTACTTCATAACTTCAACACAGATCACATGCAGCTAGATTATAATGCATAATATCAATCATGGCTTTCTCCAGGCTTTCCTAGCACCTAGCTTTCATTTTAAAAGTTAAGGTCAATCTTAAGTGTTACACTTCAGCTGAAAAAGTTAAAATCAATGTTAATTAACAATGTTAATTAAATGTTAATCCTTTAAATGAAAGCATTTTTCATCCATTTCCCAAGTAAACTATGGCCAGGTAATCTTGCATACATTGTGTGAGATGGCATATAAATATGTCATCACCCTTGGGATTCTAGTAGGATTGCTTCATATGCAAAATTATCTGTGCAACTACTAGTCACAGAGTTAATCAGGCCTTCCTTATGGTCATTCAGGCCTTGTAACATTTTGGTTGGTTCATGTTAAAGTTTTACACTTCGCATTGACTTCTTAGAATACCATATGCATGTATTACCTTCTTTAATGCAGAACAAATAGCTTATATAGCTATATCTATCTATTTACACACACACATCTTTGTTAAGATTAGTTGTATATAAATATCTCTTAACCTTATGATACTGCATCCAATAGTTCAGGTTGATTTTCTATATCTCTATTACAAATGAATAGATGTACAGCATATAAAATAGAAGAAAAAGGTAAAAGAGGAAGTTACTTCACAACTTAGCAAGTGTTTGTGCTTAAGCTTAGCAAGTTAGCAGTAGTAGTTACTCAGCCTATGTGAAACACAGAAACAGCATCTGCTTTTTCATAGGTTTTTAAGGCTCAAACCTAAATTATGCCAGGAATTCTGGGCTATGTGTGGATGTCTGTGACATTATTGTTGTTAATAAGCTCCATATTTTCTCTATCACCGCTAAATGTGTATAGGCTGGGCATTTCTCCATCCACCCAATGTAGGGATATTCATCTCATTCATAGACTGTCTGGAATAAAGCTTTACGTTACACCCTACCCCAGGACCTGTACAATCAGAGTAGCATCAGGCTAAAATGCAAATGTGTACAATCTAAAGAGTATTGCTAAAGCTTATTCTCCCTCAAGTTCAGAAATGTTTTACGAGCTACAGGGTGTGCTGTGCCTGCTTGGCAGGTTGGGAGGTTTTTAAACAAGAGACAATTCTTCTAATTCTTTAAAAGTATTGCTTACAATCAATTATATCTGTAACCTATGCTCAAGCTGGCATTTGGTCAAAGCCATACTTCCTGGCATGTTACTGAGATCATTCTTTTGGCTGAATGTTAGACACCTCTCCTGCCATGTAGAATGTCTATTAACAAAAATAAAATATAACAACACAGAGACATAATAGGCCTGGGGGAAGAGCATCCCACATGCTCATCTACTTTGAAAAGCGTCCATGTAAAAATGGCACCCTTCCTAGTCAACAGATCTGCCTGTGTGTGTATTCAGAGCCACAGCTACTTCTTTTATTGACAAAAATAAGTTATTTTCCTACCTTTTACTTTTCTTAGCACTGCAGGGCCAACTCAGCTAGGGGAGAGTGAGCTAGATTCTATACCAGTTTGTGCAGCATCAATAGTCTAATCAGTTACACTTATGCAAACACATTGAGGGCGATCGTTCTTTATATATCACCAAGCACTTAACGTGACCTGCAGAAATTCTGTTACAGGTGTAAGGCTTAACAAGCAAAGCGCCCACATTGACTCTCAGATCCTAGGTTGAGTTTGCGGGGCTGGCAGCTTGTATAAACATCTTACTTGTAAATGTGAGCATGGGTGATATGGAAATCCATGAGACACACTAAGTGCAGATGTCCACAGTGCCATTTTCACAGACTCAGAGAACTTCTGTTCCAGGGCTGAAGAAGCAGCTTCATTATTGAATGGATTTGCAGAGCGCCACAGAATAATCCCAACAGCATCTGAATGGGGTGAGGAGGGGTGGAGCCATAGATCTGTCCCACCTACGTGCTGGCCAACAGAGCTGGTTGGCCACAGTGGAGGAGAGGAGAACTATTCTGGAGCCATGAAGATATTGCCTCATGCAGTTTGTGTTCTTATGTTAGCAGGTGTCCAAGTTGAGTCTCTTGGGCACCATGCAATGGGAAAGTGGCTCTTCAGCTCTCCCTTCCCATCTGTCTTCTGTCAGAGACTGGCTTCTCCTCTTCAGCTCTCCTCCCTTTTTGGTCTCCCAGACACCAGTCTGTCCAGAGAGGGAGAAGACATCTCTCTATTCCCCGGTCTCCTTCTCTTGCTGAATCCTGCATGGAAAGTGCAGGAAATTGAAAGGGTAGTTCTCCTTTCTCCAGACATGATTCTCCACTCTCTTGTACTTGGTTACATTCGTTTAACCCCTTGGAATGTGAGTGCATATGGTGCATGTCAAATGCTACCAACTCAAAATGGCAGGTGTAAATGGACTACACAAGTTGCAAGCAATGAAAGATCAAGCCTTCTGTCTCCTATTCCTCTTCTAACAAGTGCTGGGAATGACCCCAGAATGGCTTTTCACCTTCCCCTTGCTCAGGATTTGGGGAAGAATGAATCTCAGAGCAGCTCCTACACAACTGATTGGTGAATTTGCTCAGTGCTTCCTGTGTTGAATCAGGGCATTCTGGGAAAAGATCTTTGGACCAGCCTCTGCCTTGCGAAAAAGTACCTCAGAGCCATAGTTTCAGGATTACTACTATTACTACTATTATACAGCAATGCGTTTAAAAGCTTTGAACACCCAGAATAGTTTTAATAAACCAGCCATTATAAATAATGGGTTGACCAGTATATCATGCAGTCAGAAAATGTGAGAAAGTATTTATAATCTATATAATCATTTCTAAACTATCTTTAACGTTGAATTATGCAGCATCTACATGACTAAACATTAGGCAGTACAAAACACGGTAACGCAATAAAATTATGGGCCTTCTAATGCATTATTAGACTAAAAATACACCTTGTCAAGTGCCAGCACACTTTTGCTCATAATAATCAAGACACACTTTTGGCCCAGTCCTGCACAGATGCAGATGGGGGAGGGGGGGAGGGGAAATTCACCTCAGTGCTGAGGGCCAGCACAATGCCTGTGAATCTCTTAAAATCTGCTTAAACCCTCAAAATGAGGAATAAGGCACACCCGAGCACTTGCACTAGCCCCTTTGCACAGGGGCCACGTGCACCCTGTGAGCGAGCCATTCTTTGCCATTCCCCATTTGATGACGTGAAGAAAGTTGAGGGTAGCTGGTGCTGCCAGCTGGCGAGCTCCCAAGAGCATGGTGCCTAGCTGATATCATAAGGCACTGAGCAGCTGCCTGCAAGAGGCTCCTTTTGGTTAAAAATCACTGAAAGCATTTTTTGTGACTGTAGCTGGACCTTAATTATTGGGCCAGATTGCAGCTGTGGGATTGGCCCTTAAAAATGGGAGGTGTGTAAGATGAACCAGAGCTGGCTGGAAAAGTTCTAATGAAACTCCGCTCCTTGAAGTCTTTAAACCACAATTTGAGGACTTCAATAGCTCAGACATAGGTGAGAGGTTTTTCGCAGGTGTGGTGGGTGAAATTCTGTGGCCTGCGTTGTGCAGGAGGTCAGACTAGATGATCATAATGGTCCCTTCTGACCTAAATATCTATGAATCTATGAATGGAATTTGCCCATTTGGCAAAATCAGAAACTTTTGCAGAGCGGTTCCAATGTTGTGAATTTCTAATAGAACCCAGCCAGTAAATGGCCAACTCCCATGCTTAGCTCCTTGACAGCCTGAGCTTCCCCGATCTGCAGACTGCCCTAGACGGAGGCAGTGGGGATGGGAAGGGAGACCCCAGAGTTTCCCTGGTCCCTGGCTCTGAATTAGCCAGGTAGGTGGATTGTCCCAGAGCTGGGACTCCATTCCCTTTCATAGAACATTTCGGAATTTTTGGTTTTCACTCCTAATCTCAATGAAGCCAAATTTCAAAATATTGGAATCCTCTGCAAAATGGAATCACCTTTGTCCACACAGTTCTAAGAGGCAACACCCCAGAAATAACACCAGCAGACACTGTTCCTCAGATGCATCCCTCTGAGGGCACGTCTACACTGCAAAGAAAAACCTGCAGTTCTGAGTCTCAAAGCCCATGTAACCGGACTCGGACTCGGGCTTGAGGGGCTTGGGCTGCGGGGCTAAAAATAGCAGTGTAGACATTCCGGTAGCAAGTATAAGGCTTGCAAATCTGTGTAGCCATTACAGGAGCCATCAAGGCTTCTTATTCCTGCACCTCCACTTCACTGTGCACCTGCCTTTGGACCTCAGTAATTAATAATAATGATGACTGAAAGTGTAACTACTACCAAATAATGAGAGACTTTAAGCTTTAAGACCAGCTTCTGAAAATGCATCCTTGAAAGTCAATCTGATTTCATCTTTGAACACATTTGAGTTTCCTCATTGTTACTCCTAGACCCGTAATGAGCTGTTCACCAGAATCCTGAACTCAACTAAGTGAGCCCCTTTAGCGTTTCAGTTCCTCATCACTGGGTGAGGGTGAAGGAATTTGTCGAGGGCTGGAATGAAGGAACAATCATTGAAATAGGGCAGTGGTGCTGGGCGGGGAGCTAGCTTTCTGATTGGTTATATGAGATGCATTCACTGGAGACAGCAGGAATGGGAGCTGTGTATTGCTTCTGGGAGTAGGGAGAAAAAAGGACGAGCAGGATCTGTAGTTTTAAATCATTTTGTTAACTGGGGATCTGAAGCTGTAAGAGGTAGGGAATGGTCAAGTAAAACAGCATATTGTGTTTAAATTAGTGTATTAATCAGGGATCAGCATGCAATAATGCAGCTGGGACTTGGAAGGCCAAAGGGAGAACAAGCTTTTTTTGGATCATCAATTTATAACATGCCTGTTTCAGAGTTCCTTTGGTTGAGACGACCAGTAAGGAGGGCATTTTTAAGACACAGCAAGTCAAAGCTGCTCTTAGGTTTAAGATGAACTTTTTGGTGCTTTAAGAACTGTTAAAATAAAGTGGACATCTTGCTCCTGGGGGGAAATTTTTTGAGGGAGGTGGGTATTTTTTTCATTACATCCTCTTCCTCTCAGTACTGATGTACCATTGTATGATCTGTTACATTTGTCTCTTCATTTTGGAAATCTCCATCTTCTTTGGTGGCAAAAGCTGTCACGTTCTCCCATCCAGAGGGATAGGCATGGCAAATGAACTATCAATCCCCAAACCAGATAAAAATGGGGGTGAGTCAGTAAGAAGAAATTTAGTAGAAATGATAACATTTTGCAAAAATGAAAAAATTACATTTACTATACATGATAACAGTAAAACAAAAACAACCCACATCTCTTTTATTGCTCTTGCAATTGAATAAGGAAGAGCTGACATTTTTACAATAGTATACAATATAATTCTTTGGACAGCAGTTTGTTTTCCTTTTAAATTCAATTTGTTTTATATGTCTAATAAATATATCAATATTTCTGTCAAAGCCTTTGCATGGCCATTAGAACAATACCAATGTTTATTTTTATGTCTTTTCAAAACTGTTATACTCCACCATTCAGAGTTACCTTGTTTCTTTAAGGAAACTCTTAAACTTACTGCCTAACAGTATCTGGCAGATTCTATTTTGCAATAATAATAATAACATAAATAATAAATAATAATAAAACATGGAAAAATATATACAAAGTGTCTCAAACATCTTTTATGGTTGAGAATATACAAGACAGGATTTTTTTCCATTCAAGAAAACATATCTTAGTAATGTCCCTGTTTAAGACATCAAAGTTCAGTGTGTTAAATATAGGATTTCCCAATCCCAGTCTCAGCAGAACATACAAGGATGATGCATACAGCAAAAAATGCAGTTACCTTCACTTTAGTGTACTTTTTCATCTGTGGATTAAGTTGTCTTCTTGACTGTTTTTGCTATTTGATATGACTGGCATGCTGATGAAACCTATTTTTGGGTTACAGTGCATGAAACTTTTGGCTGCAGACATGGAGCTTTTCTGTCTGATGCCACAATCTCAGCTAAAATAACAAAGAGATTCAGTAATATACTGGGTCAGAAATACCAAGGATCACAGGGTAAAATTCACCCTTGGTCTGTAGAGGGCCAGCAAGGCCTATGTAACAATTTATAGTTTCAAAGATTGTAAGGCCAGAAGTGACCAGTTTGATCACACAGCCTGACCGCCTGCATAACACAGCCTTTAGAATTTCACCCAGTCGTTCCAGCATCAAGGCCAATACTGTGTGATGGGGCTTACGTGGGGTTTAGGCCTTGTTTTGGCACTCTGCACAGGTGAGACACTCCCTCGCCCCCCTGAACTCAAACCCAAGGTCTATGGGTAAATCCAGTCATTGAGAAGGCTAAGCTTTCAATTTTTCTTCACTGGCAGGGAAACTCCACTCTTCAGACGTGCTACTTCCACACAAAAAATGTTGTGTTCCTTTTCATCAATGTAAATCACAAATCCAAGATGGCAAAATGTTTTGACTAAGGTTATGGAAGAATTTATTTCTGTAAAACAAATTAATCCCGAATCAAGATCAAGCTTTTTTCCTCATTTTTTTCTCCCCTTCCCAACCCCCACATTGGGACTTTCTCATGCAATTTTTAAGCTCAGTGTCCAAGCTGCAAGCTCACTATTGATGGTGAACTTTACATAAGAAGATAAGACTTCCCATATTGGTTAATATCAATGCTCCATCTAGCCCACTATCCTGTCTTCTAACAGTGGCCAGTGTGAGATTCTTCAGAGGGAATGAACAGAACTGTGAAATTTATTAAGTGATCCATCCCCTGTCATCCAGTCACAGCTTCTGACAGTCAGATGTATAAGGACACCCAGAGGTGGGGTTGTCTCCCTGACCATCTTGGCTAATAGCCATTAATAGGCCTATCCTCGATGAACTTATCTAATTCTTTTTTTTTCCACCCAGTTATACTTTTGGCCTTCACAACATTCCCGGCAATGAGTTCCACAGACTGACTGTGTGTTGTGTGAAGAAATACTTCCTTATATTTGTTTTAAACCAGCTGCCTATTAATTTCATTGAGTGACTCCTGTCTTTTGTGTTATGTGAATGGGCAAATAACACTTCCCTTATTCTCTTTCTCCACAGCATTTTATAGACCTTTCTCATATTCCTATGTAGTCATCACTTTTCTAAGATGAACAGTCCCAGTCGTTTTAAGCTCTCCTCATACACAAGCTGTCCCATCCCGCTAATCATTTTTGTTGCCCTTCTCTGTACCTTGTCCAATTCTAATATATCTTTTTAAAGATGAGGTGACCAAAACGGCACAGAGTATTCAAGATGTGGGCATATCATGGATTTGGACAGTGGCACTATGATATTTTCTGTCTTATTATCTATCCCTTTTCCAATGGTTCCTAACATTCTCTCAGCTTTCTTGGCTGCCGCTGCACATTGAACCGATGTTTTCAAAGAACCCTACACAATGACTCCAAGATCTCTTTTTTGAGTGGCAACAGTTAATTTAGACTCCATGTCACTTTAGACTCTTCATTTATAGTAAGGCCCTCATGTTAAGGAGTATCCAGGATGAGAGCTGGC
The DNA here is from genome assembly GCF_965140285.1 of Lepidochelys kempii. Taxonomy (NCBI): domain Eukaryota; kingdom Metazoa; phylum Chordata; order Testudines; family Cheloniidae; genus Lepidochelys; species Lepidochelys kempii. The sequence goes on along the minus strand of NC_136386.1, from coordinate 9,995,018 downwards.
CATGCATTAGAATGGCATGTTCTGCTCTGCTGCCATGGAATAATGATGGGATTGTGGAGCAGTAGGGTCTAGCTTGGCAGAAGACTCAGAAGCATGGTGTGCTCAGAGTGATACAACAGATTTTAAATAATGTTATGTAATCTCCCTTTCGCCACACAAAGAGATGATCCTTCAGAAATGGTACAATTAAGAAAGGGGGAACATCTGGAATGGCGAGATTCCTTTCTGAGTAAACACAATCCTTAGGACAATGGCCCATTGACCAAGTCTCGTCTTATAGAAAATGTTTACAGTGGTATTGCATGACTCCCAGAAAGAAAGGAAACTACGAAGGGCAGAGAGTGATGATTTAAGGGACTAGTTAATCAAGCAAAAATATATGTCTAGGCTTTTCATTCTACCATTTGTTTTTCCTTTGCAGTGTTTTAATGGCATTTATTTCCCATAAATGAGTTCTGCAGAAGTTTAATTTTCAAATGGCAGAAACTGAACACACAAGTCAGAATTACTGCAAATAAGGGCCAGCTCCAGTGTGCAAGATACATTATAACATGTGAAAAGGGAGTGTTTGTTTTTAAAAGGTTTAAAATATTGTTTCTTTATTTTCCCCTCTAACTCTTGAGAACTTTGGCATTTGACTAATTTACCGTGCACTTAAGGCTGGTAGCAATATTGGAAAAGAAATATGATAATCACATGCTGCCACAAAGCATTCTATACCTCTCTCTGTTTTCCAGCTCTAGTTTCACATGTGTTGGTTCAATGGAATATTCAATAGACATTTATAGGAAATAAATTGAGAGATGAATGTAAACCATATGGCATCTGGAGGTTTATTTGTAAAGCCCCTGCATCAAAGCTCTCTCCAGATCACACCATATTAGCTATGTTTTTCCAGTCCAGCAGAATCAGGAAGGTAACCACAGACTTCCTTGATGGAAAACACATGAAAAACAGAGCAAATCTTAATATGTAGCTAGAGCAACTGTTCAAGTAGCATCATTTTAAAAAAATTTATTATTAATATGTAAGGAGTATTGTTTGGCAATGGATTCTAAACCAAAACCAAAAGTAAGTTAATTTGCTCAGCTTCCCCACCCCCTCAATTTGTACAACACATAGACTATTAAGATGTACCAAACAATATATACCAGGGTAATTAGTGTTTGTATTTTTAAGGTATTTAGGGCAATTGGAACCTTTCTTGAAGCCGAAATGCTGCATTGGATTTATATTGAGAAACTTTTTCCACAGAAAACATTTTATAGGCACTCACATTTGTATAAGTAATAAAAGCTATTGATTCGACAGAATGAAAAATTTATTCTCAACCTTATTTATTTTTTAAGAAAAAAATTTCAACCTCGAATGCTCTCTGTTTTCTCAAGTTTGACACCAGCCAGCATTACATTTGAAATTAAATTAAATTGTATTCTCATACAATATGTTATATAAATCATTATGAAGTGCCAAGAGCATGCACATATATTTTTAAAAAGTTTTCACTTACTTTCCAAAATAGTTTTCATTTTTCAATGTCAACCTTCTTCAGCCAGTCAGATCAGCTGTAATGATTTTTGTGTTAAACTTCCTTGTCATTTGACTTTTTTTAAAAAAAATCACTCGTTTAATATTAAACCTTACACCTACTGGGCAGGTAAAGTACATGTAAGGTGCAATGCAAAGTACGCTTTAGCGCCCCCACTCCTGCTAACATCTATGCAAATGCTGACCTTGCTGCACTTCTCACAGTTCATGAAGCTTAGCACATGCCTACGTCTCTGTAGCATGGTGGCCTTACATCAGTGATGGGCAACATGCGGCCCGTGGCCCTCAGATTGCCCACCACTGCCTTACATTGTTCAATACAAGATCCAGTTCAGGAAAACAACCCTGTTCAGGACAGCACTTAAGCATAAACTTACCTTTGAAGTCAAAGGGACTTTAAGAACATGCTAAAAGTTAAACACTGAATCGAGGCCTCAGGGCCTGATTCAAAATGCTCTGGTGTCAATATAAGTCTTTCCATTGACTTCAGTTGGCTTTGGATGACACTAACACCCAAGCTCAGGACAGCCTATTATTAGAATAATACATTACTTATAAAACCATTCCAGTCTTTTAAATCTCCTCCTTTGAATACACACATTTACACAATGACTACTTTAAAAATATGATGTTACAAAAGCACACCTTCGAGATAGTTCTTATCTCTTTATTCATAGCATTTAGTGAGAGATTTCAGCCAGATATCTCAAAATCGCTATACAAATGTGGTTAAAAATTATTATCCACATTTTACAACTGCGATAAATGAGGTATAGAGAGGCAATGGGCCTACTCCAATGCCCAGTTAGTCAGACTTTGATGGGCATTGGATCAGATGCTAAGAAACTTGCCCAATGTTACACAGTGTGTAACATGAACTAGAACTGACATCTCCAATGCTGTTTCAATAGAGTCATTCTTCCTCTTTGTCCATTTAGTTATCTTGGTATGGAGAAGTGATTATATTCTAACATCTTAGTTCATGCTAGAAATGAGGTCAAGCACCCAGATTTAGAGCCACATCCAAATTTCAAATGCACCAAAGTTTTGGGAAGAAGACTGTAGCGTTTTTGTTTGATCCATTCCAAAGACAGATTTTAGGGAGTTGGGGGTTAATAGGCAGAGGGATTGGAGACTGATGGATGACTTAAATAGGGCCTTATGATATAATGTGGTTAGGCAGAGTCTACTCACTTCTTTGATGGAAGCCTATTAACTGGAGAATTTGTAACTGGAAAATTGACGATCAAAACTGTTGTACTAATTGGGTGTTTTAAATTTGGTACTAAGCTCAGAATTCCAGATAGGCACCAGTGAAATCAGAAATAAAAAAATAATTTGTAAAATCCAAATTTAGAGGTTTGAATGTCAAATACCTTAACAGACCAGGAGTGCTTAGATCTCAGGTTTTAGTCTGAGCACTTTTCTATTTAAAACTCTCTTCTTCTCATCAATTTCTTTCATTCATCAATATACAGGTTAGCCTTTAAAGATATGGAAGTCAATGAATGCCACTCACAAACCTTAGAAAATAAGTATGCAAGCAACATCAGTTTAAAAATATGCAGCTAACTGCTGGAAGCTATTAAAACCCAAATAAACAAAAGAGATTATACTTCAAAGAAATGTCAACAGTTTTTCCTCTCTTAGAACAGAGCAGTTTTCTTTACTTCTACCCATAGCCACATCTGGAAAGTGCTTACTGCTTTACACATATCTAACAGTAAAATGCATTTATTGATTTTTTAAAAAAAATTCCAGACAGATTTAAGCAATTTCCAAAACAAAGGTAAACTCCTGTCCCAGCTAAAAAAATATTCTGGTAATAACAATAGAGAATTCATAAAATCATAAGATCATGATACTTATTTAGGCAAGCAAAAGCAGTCACTTGCCAAATAACATATCACCTTTGAGAATCTTTATAGGTAGCAAGAAATTGCCATTTAAATTACATCCTTTTAAGGAAATGAAAATAAATGTTGATTTCTTATGCCCTATTTCAAACAAGAACAGCCAATTCCCAGTAAAAAAAAAAAAAGGTGTGTAAGGCTGACATGAAGCTCGGATATTTTCTCCAAATGATCAGCAACAGACTTCAAAAGAAAACCAGCAGATTTCTATATAAAGATTTCACAATAATTAAACACATAATTAAATAATTATGTCTACAGATTTTAGAGATTCCATACAAAATATTTAAATTATAGAGGTAGCTGGAGCTTCTATTGCTTTGAAATACTACCTGATTTTCATTATAGCTAAAGGGAGTCAGTTTAGGTGGTCCAAATACTGAATTTATAATTTGTTTAAGATTCCACATTTGTAGCAGCCAAAGCCTGCAAAGGCTGTTAATTTGATTTTGGTTTACAATTAACTAGGCAGTAGCAACTTGGCCCGTGCAGAAGACTGCCAAGAAAAATGCTATCTTTGGTAAATTCCCAAGATTCAAAATGTGGACAACAGATTTTTTCCCCCTGTTACAAACTATTTTTAACTAACAACAATGGTTTTGATATAGTAGCAGCATTTAATAGAAAATATAATGACAAGGTGCAAAATTTGAAAACCAGTCTATGATGATATAAAGAGCAGAATATGTTTAATATTAGACAAAAATACAATTTAAGCATTAAGCCTACAGTAAGCGCTCTGTAGTCAAATGAAAAGAAAATAAACTAACGGGACTGCTGCAGAATGGGAAAGCAGGTCCAGTTTGTTTATTTATAAATGGGTAGCAAGCAGATTCTTTCACACTAACTAAACCAGACAGTAATTATAAACACAGATTGGTTAAATTCTCTGCACCCTATCAAAGGAAATGAGTTCCTCTCTTTTCCAAACATTGTCATTTGTTTATTGAGCCTCTTTTGGGCTTGATTTCATTAAAAACGATGTAAAAATCCACATCTGCAAGCCCCCCCCCCCAAAAAAAAACAACAACAAAAAAAAACAATGTCAAGCTTGTTAAGCCAATCCAGAGTCCTCATTACACAAAAATTTGCAAGCAACATAACCAAAAGTAGCCACTGGAATACAGAGCAAAGAATTTGGATTATTTTTGTTCCATTACTTATATTACTGTGCAATAGAACAGGAAGCAAACAGTAACCGCCTCAGTAGTTCTGGATAATTAGTTACCTAAATTCTCTGAGGTGAACACAATGTACTTAGATGGGGGAACATTACTGCTTGTATTCTGAAATAACGGAATAATCTTAGTTAAAATGAAAATTATAAATATAGGCATAAAAAGTCACGTTTAAAATCATTAGACTTTATCAGCAGAGTACAACTGAGTTCATCATTAAAGTAACAGTTTTATTAAAAAATGGGATGATACTGCTTATATTAGCTAGTGTCAGATATCAGATTTCAACAAACTTTAACACAGTCAACGCTATTAAAATATAATTATTAGAATTGTTATGCTTGGATGGTTTGACCTAAAGTGAATTTTATGTATTTGTTGGAAGACAGCAATAATAAATCCTGGAGCTTGTAAGAACTGACTTAGAGTTTGCAGGGCTAAAGTTAAAGGAGTTTTGCCACCAACTTCAGCAGAAACTAGATTAGTGAAATTCAGCCCTGTGCAGAGGGCCCAGGCAAGGCCTAAGCAGCACTGAAACCCTGTTTTAAGGGATTAAATATGATTTAGGTGGTGTGGGTGTGCTGCACAGGGGTAAATAAGCCATTAACACGACTTATGGTCTTCAGGTGAGAGTGGATTGGTGGATAAGAGACATTGGGGGTATAACCTATTATAACAGAGTATAACATAATAGGATCCTTTCTAAGTGTGAGAAGTACTCACTGAGATCAGCTGGGGATACAGTCCAGGCATATATCAATTTGTGAATAAGCTAATGAGAAAGGGAAGAAGATCCAAAAGGGAAGAGGAACCAAAAGACAAGGGTGAATCAGCTAAAATGTTGCAGGGAAAGCAGAAGAACGTGAAAGTCCATAAAGGCTCTTTTGTGAAAAGATCAAGAGGCAATGGGAGGTATGTCAGGAGCAGCAGGAACAAGAGCATTTCTATCTCTCTAGCATTTATAGCTATATACCCCTATTTCATCATGCTTTAATACCTTTTGGGTGTGTATAATAGCCCATGTGCACAGCAGGGCAAAAAAGGCAAGCAGTGGGCCTGAAGGAACCAGGAAGAGTGGGACTGCACATGGTAAACTTGCAAGTTTACTTCAATTTTTCAGAAAGCCTTTGACAAGGTCTCTCACCAAAGGCTCTTAAGCAAAGTAAGCTATCATGGGATAAGAGGGAAGGTTCTCTTATGGATCAGTAACTGGTTAAAAGATAGGAAATAAAGGGCAGAAATAAATGGTCAGTTTTCAGAATGGAGAGAGAGATAAAAAGTGGTGTCCCGCATGGGTCTGTACTGGGACCCAGTACTATTCCACATATTCATAAATGATCTGGAAAAAGGGGTAAACAGTGAGGTGGCAAAATTTGCAGATGAGACAAAACTACTCAAGATAGTTAAGTCCAAAGACTGTGAAGAGTTACAAAGGGATCTCACAAAACTGGGTGACTGGGCAACAAAATGACAGATGAAATTCAGTGTTGATAAATGCAAAGTAATGCACATTGGAAAACATAATTCCAACTATACATATAAAATGATGGGGTCCTAATTAGCTGTTACCACTCAAGAAAGAGATCTTGGACTCATTGTGGTGGATAGTTCTCTGAAAACATCCACTCAATGTGCAGCAGCAGTCAAAATAAGCTAACAGTATGTTGGGAATCATTAAGAAAGAGAGAGATAATAAGACAAAAAATATCATATTGCCTCTGTTTAAATCCATGGTACGCCTACATCTTAAATGTTGCATACAGATGTGGTTGCCCCATCTCAAAAAAGATATATTGGAATTGGAAAAGGTTCAGAAAAGAGCAACAAAAATTATTAGGAGCATGCAATGGCTTCCGTATGAGGAGAGATTAATAAAATTGGGACTTTTCAGCTTGGAAAACAAACAACAAAGGGGGGATATGATAGAGGCCTATAAAATCAGGAGTGGTGTAGAGTAAGTAAATAAGGAAGTGTTATTTACTCCTTTTCATACCATAAGAACTAGGAGTCACCAACTGAAATTAATAGGCAGCAGGTTTAAAACAAACAAAAGGAAGTATTTTTTCACACAATGCACAGTCAACCTGTGGAACTCTTTGCCGGAGGAGGTTGTGAAGGCCAAGACTATAACAGGGTTCAAAAAAGAACTAGATAAGTTCATGGAGGATAGGTCCATCAATGGCTACTAGCCAGGATGGGCAGGGATGGTGTTCCTTGCCTCTGTTTGTCAGAAGCTAGGAACGGGTGACAGGAGATGGATCATTTGATGATTACCTGGTCTGTTCACTCCTTTTGGAGCACCTAGCATTGGCCACTGTTGGAAGACAGGATACTGGGCTGTCTCAGTATGGTCGTGCTTATGTTCTTAAGTTACACCACTGCAGGGAGGAAGCATTGCCTAGTGATCACACCATGATCTGCATATCAAGAATTCTGAGGTCTCTTCCTCATCCTCCCACATGCACTTTGGAGTAACTGGAATAAAGGGGCCATAGATATCAAAGTATTAATATTATTATACACTTCTTTATGGAAAATAAATGGAGCCAGATCATGCCGTCCTGCAATAAAACCCCATTGCTGAACCTGGAAGAGCCGTGGAGAACCACTGATATACTCCTGCTATATGTCCTCCACTGGGCTTCTTCCTCTTGGCTCCAGTGGAAATACACTATCAAGAATGACCCCGGCTGAAGCTGCCCCAGGCATGCCTTTTAAAGGAGTATATCCACTTGCAGGGGGCTTTGTGGGACCAGGTAATGGAGCAGTATTATCTTTTCTGGGTAGGCTCAATGGGGCTGATGAGGGGACAATGCACATCCCTACAGCAGTGTTCCAATCCTGATTAATATGATAAACTCGTATGTTACCACAGTACATTGTGGTGTTTATTCACTGACCCATGGCATGAATGAATAATTTGCGCCACCCTCTTGTCTGTAAACACTAGGTGGGAGATATCTCTCTATCAATGGTGATGGCTAATTCCAAAAGGACCAGCCATCTGGATACAGGAACAACACTTTCAACCCCCTCCCCTCCTACCCCCACCCCCCGCCAAAAAAACAACTTGGCCCCAGAAATGCTAATCCTCCCTGTGTGTCTTTGTCCCATGACTAGAACTGCCTCTCTCTTCCTGTAAGGCAGGTAACTTCCTTCTCCTAAAAGTCCTTCCTGAAAATCACATTTCAATCCAATCCAGGCTTTTATATGGCTCCATCACCCTAGTAGCCGAACACCTTCCACCACTTACCAATTGCCACTCCTGCCCTCTGCCATCACTTTATGAAATTAAACAAACCACCTTTAATTTCTCAATATTATTTCAAATTTAAAACAATCAAGCAAGAATCATTGGCACCATCATGAAGCAGAACAAACCTAAACAGCTCACATTGTGTTCTTTTGTGTCACATCCCTCCTTCCCACCCCATATTTATGATTATCTTGGAGTCTGGTCCTGGACAAAACTTTCCCACTGAAGTCATCGTTGCGAATTGAAGGGTACTCAACATCTCACAGGATTGGGCCATGGATACTTGTGGCTTTGTAGAAATACCAAGTCATAGTAGATCCTCAGCTGGTGCAAAATCAGCCTTGCTCCATTAATTTCAAAGGAGGTATGCTGATTTACACCAGATGAGGGAAGACCTGGCCCACAGTGTCCAGATTGATGTAAATCATACATGCAAAGAAATAACTCAGTACATCCAGCTCTGCATTGAGGGTGAACATAAAAGGGATGGGTAGAAGAAAATCCATCCCTTTTTATTTTTAAACGCTCAAATGTTTACCAGCTGACCTTCCTCTTTACTGCAGATCTGGGAATCAAGGTGCATACAATAAAGTTCAAACCAATCAACTGCTTTCAGCTGTTCTTGTGCAATGAATTTTTAAGCATTTGGTCATTAAGACCAATCTATATGCAGGTCAGTTTTTTGAACAGGATGGGAACAGTTTGGGAGCAGATGCCAGGGCACTGACTCATGAAAAAGGGCTAGTTAAGAAACTCAGAGTACATTTATATTGGCCCACCTATCAGGTGCATGCTACTCGGCCTACCCCACTCCTTAGAGTGCTGTAATGCTCCCAGAACCATGCAGTTGGGCACTTAAGTCACATGGCATTATTTCTGTTTCATGATCGGTTTCCCCTCACCTGTATGAACAGAAAAGGTGCCTGTGGTTTTGATTCTCTCAGGGAGATGGGGGAGAACTTTAGGGGCAGAGATGTAGCAAGAGATAATCAGGTCTAACAAGGAAAACACACACACACACGTTTGAACAGATCCTCCTTTAACCGGGAAAAGTGAAGAGCAGTAGACTTGGTGAAGTTCGTTAGAGATTCTCAATGCATAACTAACCTACCTGTGAAGTGCTTAACTGTTATGTGATGAATGCTATTGAAAACCTTAAAATCAGCAGAACATTATAAACCTTTTCTTTTCCTTCTTTCCACAATATGGAGTGTGATACTCTGATAGCATAAAAATATCCAGCGACTTCCTAGCTTTTGAGAGAGAGAGAGAGTAAGACATAACTCCTTGAAATTTGGTTTTATTGATTGTTTTCATTTTATACTATAGTCCATATTCTCTTGTCACAGTAAATTAAAGGTGTTTCTGATTTGTGAAGGAGACAATCACAGAACCTTCTCATCTTGTTTGATCAGTTGTCTCAGTAGAAGCCCTCTGATCGAGGAACTGCTGTGTTAAGTGTCCATCCCATATATGATAACATTTCATAATTTGCCAAGTATATTGGTTGAATGTACAGGTCTCCATTTTCTTCCAGCACGCCTACTTGGGATTGCACACAAAGATGCTTAGCTGTGTGTGAGCACACCTGTGTGCATGAATCTGAGTCCTGTTAAGCATTCATATGAATAAAAGTTGCTGGCATCAGTGTCTACCGAAATGCGAATATAGATTGTAGCAGAGTAAAGGGATTGACATATCTGAAATGAAATGCAATTTAGAATTCACAAAAGCTTCACAAATAATTCCCATCATTTGCCCAGTTCTAAGCATAAGCATATTCTTCATGCAAGGTTTATGGTTGACTAATCATGCAAATAGATCTCTGAAGAAACTTTGCATTGTGTTCTGTTTGTAGGTAATGCATTACTTTGTTAGTGTTCAGGCTATCCATTCAGGATCTCCTGGATTGGAGTCTTCTATCCTTGAACTTCAGTGAGAAAATTAGCAAGACTTTTAAGTCATTTCCCTTTGCTGAATTCTGCCTATGTAGATGTAGGTATTTATATGGTACCTAGTCACCATGATATTCTGTTGACCATGCCTATGAGTGCTCATTGCGCAGTGTCATAAATATAAAGGGAAGGGTAAACCCCTTTGAAATCCCTCCTGGCCAGGGGAAAACTCCTCTCACCTGTAAAGGGTTAAGAAGCTAAAGGTAACCTCGCTGGCACCTGACCAAAATGACCAGTGAGGAGACAAGATACTTTCAAAAGCTGGGAGGAGGGAGAGAAACAAAGGGTCTGGGTCTGTCTATATGCTGGTCTTTACCGGGGATAGACCAGGAATGGAGTCTTAGAACTTTTAGTAAGTAATCTAGCTAGGTATGTGTTAGATTATGATTTCTTTAAATGGCTGAGAAAAGAATTGTGCTGAATAGAATAACTATTTCTCTCTATGTACCTTTTTTGTAACTTAAGGTTTTTGCCTAGAGGGGTTCTCTATGTTTTTGAATCTAATTACCCTGTAAGATATCTACCATCCTGATTTTACAGGGGGGATTTCTTTATTTCTATTTACTTCTATTTTTTATTAAAAGTCTTCTTGTAAAAAACTGAATGCTTTTTCATTGTTCTCAGATCCAAGGGTTTGGGTCTGTGGTCACCTATGCAAATTGGTGAGGCTTTTATTCCAACATTTCCCAGGAAAGGAGGGGTGCAAGTGTTGGGAGGATTGTTCATTGTTCTTAAGATCCAAGGGTCTGGGTCTGTAGTCACCTAGGCAAATTGGTGAGGCTTTTTACCAAACCTTGTCCAGGAAGTGGGGTGCAAGGTTTTGGGAAGTATTTTGGGGGGAAGGACGCATCCAAACAGCTCTTCCCCAGTAACCAGTATTAGTTTGGTGGTGGTAGTGGCCAGTCCAAGGACAACGGGTGGAATATTTTGTACCTTGGGGAAGTTTTGACCTAAGCTGGTAAAGATAAGCTTAGGAGGTTTTTCATGCAGGTCCCCACATCTGTACCCTAGAGTTCAGAGTGGGGGAGGAACCTTGACACGCAGTGTTAGCCTTTAGTTCAAAACAGAGTTTAGATGGTATTATGTGGGATCATGAATTGGCTGAAAAATGGATTTAAAACAGTGGGAGGCAACAACAGAGAATGGAAATCAGGAAGCCTGTGTTCTAGTCCTAATTCTGTCTCTGACTCAGCATGTGCCCTTCAGAAATCAACCTCTCTGTGCCTCAGTTTCTCCATCTGTAAAGCTGGGATAATAATAATGCATATTCACCTTTGTAAAGAGGCCAGAGAGTGTCAGCTGAAAGCTTCTGCAAGTGTAAAGTATGTATTATTATATTAAACAACAGATGGCCCAAAGCAGAGACCTACTTAAAATAATTTTGCAGTGTTATAAAGAACATCTTGCTGTGGCGTATGCACCTTGTGATGTGCATCCCCTCAGACAATGCGTGATGACTCGGCTGAAAGAGTTTATGTTTTCGGTTGGAACACACACATAAATAAATCTACATTTATGTGATTCCAACAAACAGGAGGCATGGACAGGAATGTCTAGCTGATGGAAAAATGAAACACCACAAACAAACCACAGCTTGATGATAAAAAAGCCTGAGATTTATATGGCACAGCTGGTTATGTGTAGAGCTTTTGTAAGCCTACAGCATCTGGTCGCTTGTTTTAAATATCTGGATAGGTAGAATCCTGAACCTTGCACAATACATGTTCCAAAATACCCTTGCACTTGTACGAAAGAAGTGGAATCCCACCTTGCTCCCAGGAACAGATGCACAGGTGAGAAGTGCCAACAGATCTAATCCAACATCCAGTGAATGTGATGAGAGTATTTCCAGTGGTTCAATCAGCATTGGATCAGGCCCCGGCTGTAATCTGTGTGCATGCAAGAAGATGTGTGCATGCAGGGACTGTCCAATAAAAAAGCAAACTACTAACTAATAACATTTTTAGCAATAAATACCACTTGTGCATGTTTCTAGCTTTATCTACAATCTCTTCCCTGTTATGATCATGAGGGCAGCATCAAATTAACTGAAAAAGAGAAAAGAATGAACTATGTGTCTGAACTTTGGACCAGCTGCAAGGAACTCCTGAATTCTTGATCTGGACACGTATTTATATGAGGACAGACACTGGGATGGATTTTAAGCAGCAGGCCCCAACTTTATCAAAATTTAACGTTGGAGAGAGTGGCAGTATCTGCTTCATCTCCCCATACCAGGCATGGTTGTGTCAAGCGCAGGGTATAAAGGACATCTATCATATAGCCCATAAGCTAGGATAGACTCTCCCCTGTCTGCCTCAAGGATTCAGCTTGCTCTGCTGAAGCCTCTCACCCTCCCCACTGCAAAGGGGACAGAAGGTACCAAAGAGGGACTCCAGTTTGCAAGGGCTTCAGGTCTCCCTTATGCCCATGGATCTGGAGTCCACCAGCAAAATCCCAAGTCTCTTTATTTTCTGTTTGTTGGACCGTTTATTCCCACTGACCACTGGAAGCACCAGCTAATAGCTTGGTTGCAACCCACCCACCTCCACTGCCCGGTATCTCATACCTACTTAATCTAAAACCTACCCAGTCCAGTCCTTTATGTTCTGATGACAGCTTGTGGATCCAACCAAGTTTCCCACCTGTTAAATTAGTGGGTAGCATTATTGTGCTGCTAAAACTGGCTTTGGGTATCTAATCTGATCTCCTGCATAACACAAGACATAAAACTTCACCCAATGATTCCTGCATCTAATATGTGTGATGGAGAATTTACCACATCGTTTCCAGAGCTTCAGTGAGTTCAGTGGAGCTATACTGACTTACCCCAGCTGAGCACCTGATCCATTGTCTTTTAGGGAAACTAAGAAGCCAGCTGAAAACTTCACAGAAATCATTTTTAGAACCAAAATGAAGGGTACTTCATCTACAAAGGGAGCTAAATTGCAAAGCCTGTTAAAAAGAAAGGAGAAACTAAACTACCTTCATGCATTACTTGTAGGGTAATTTAGAGTAGCAGCCGTGTTAGTCTGTATCCTCAAAAAGAAAAGGAGGACTTGTGGCACCTTAGAGACTAACAAATTTATTTGAGCATAAGCTTTCGAAAGCTTATGATCAAATAAATTTGTTAGTCTCTAAGGTGCCACAAGTCCTCCTTTTCTTTTTGTAGGGTAATTGACTCTCCTGTTTCCAGCAGATGACTTTTTTATGCAAATGCTCAAAAAATACAGCATTTCACAATGAGTTCTGGGAAGTGCAGATTCAAAGTCTGAGTCACAGACAGGAGTGTGAGTGTATAATTTTATTGAACCTAAGAACAGCACAGTGGAGGTTAGTGGAGATTGTAAGAGCAAGAGGATAAGAAAATAGCTAAAGTAAATGCTAGTATTGTATTTGAAGGGAATCTACAAAAAGTCAAGAAGATAAGTGACGAAAAGAATAAATGATGTAATACACTAAGCATCCAGGTTGCTCCAAAATAAGGAACAATCACTTCCAATAGAAGGCATGTAACTTTTTAAAAACAAATGTGTCCTAGCTGTTATTATCTGATAGGGAAAGTCTGATTGGGAAAGTCTTTCAGAACCTAAACATCTAGATTGTTTTAAAATCTGTCACGCCATCACTGAGAAAATACAAAAATAAGATATTGTGTTTCCTTTAAGTCTCACAAAAAACCCCTAAAGGTTTGTGCTCCCTCTGTTGGCTTCTGAACAGAGTTAATTCACAAGGATTGTATCTAATTTTGTGTTGCCATCAATGGAAGAACAAAAATGTCTGCATAACAGGATGCAATTTACACTGAAGTTTCTGTTGTTCAAACAAGAAAATGGACGTGTTAATTTCAGGTCCATCCCAATTGCAATGAAAATGAATAAAAGTTAATAAACTATATGACAAACTGGAGAAAAAGAAATATATTTCCACACTTCCGAAGGGAATATTCCAAGCAATGGAGAATAAAAAAATAACAAACACTATACAAAATTACCTTACAGTAAATAGTGCTATTGTTCTCAAGTGCACTGAAATCCATATCCCAAAATGTCTTCATTGCTCATCTTTTTTTGCAATGGCATCATCAGGCTTCACATTCAAGCTGGAGGGAAAATTAAGATGATGTGAGAAGAGCCAATGGCAAAAATAAGTCATCTGTAGTGTTACTGAAGCTGTGTTTGTCCCAGGATATTAAGAAGACAAGGTGGGTGAGATAATATCTTTTACTGGACCAATTTCTGTTGGTGAAAGACAAGTTTTTGAGCTATACAGACCTGAGCTCTGTGTAAGTTCAAAAGCTTGTCTCTTTCATCAAGAGATGCCGGTCCAATAAAAGATATTACCTTACCCACATTGCCTCAAGAATAAGGTAGGTGGTCTTGAGTCTGGTCTTCACTACGGGGAGATCGACGCTGCCCAGCAGGGATTGATTTAGCGGGTCTAGTGAAGACCTGTTAAATCGATGGCAGAGTGCTCTCCGGTTGACCCCGATACTCCACCTCTCCGAGAAGAGTAAGGGAAGTCGACCGGAGACCGTCTCCTGTCGACGCAGCTCAGTGAAGACACTGGAGTAAGTCAACCTAAGCTACGTTGACTCCAGCTACGTGAATAACTTAGGTTGACTTAACCCGGTAATGAAGACAAGCCCTGAGACAGTGTAAAACCTGACAGGTTTCAGAGTAACAGCCGTGTTAGTCTGTATTCGCAAAAAGAAAAGGAGGACTTGTGGCACCTTAGAGACTAACCAATTTATTTGAGCATGAGCTTTCGTGAGCTACAGCTCACTTCATCAGATGTATGCCGTGGAAACTGCAGCAGACTTTATATATACACAGAGAATATGAAAAAATACCTCCTCCCACCCCATTGTCCAGCTGGTAATAGCTTATCTGATGATCACTTTAGATAAGCTATTACCAGCTGGACAATGGGGTGGGAGGAGGTATTTTTTCATATTCTCTGTGTATATATAAAGTCTGCTGCAGTTTCCACGGCATACATCTGATGAAGTGAGCTGTAGCTCACGAAAGCTCATGCTCAAATAAATTGGTTAGTCTCTAAGGTGCCACAAGTCCTCCTTTTCTTTTTGTAAAACTTGAGTAGCCAGAAAAAGCATGCTGAAAGGATGGTCTTGTGATTAAGGCATTGCACTGGAACTCAGCTGCACCTGGTTCAGTTCCTGACTCTGCTACATACTGTGTGATTTTGGGCATGTCAGTTAACCTTTGAGTACCTCATTCCCTGCTTTTAAAACAGGTATAATAATTCTGCCTTGACTATTTATACTGAAATCTGTTTGAGACATGGGCTGCCTTGTACTCAGTCTTTGTTTAGCACTCAGCACAATGGGATCCTGATCTTGATTGGACCCTCTAGATTCTACTGTAATAAGAATAAATAAATATGAATATGCCATTGCATATATTGGTCTGGTTGGGTCAGCTTAGGGACAGAGATCGAGGCCTTACTTACAAGATCAGTCCCTTTGGCTTCAATGGGACTATTGTTTCAGTAAGTGCAGAACAGACTGAGCAATGGCTCCACACTCTGGCCCTTAGTGGTAGGAGACAGTATTGGTTATATTTAATCACATCTCCAAGTGCCCCACAAATTTTGCAGAGACCTTAAGGCCTGCTGGGAAATACTGATTTCCCTGTCTATCTAGGTAGCTATATGAGTGCTCAAAGTACCTCTGTTTATATCCTCACAATGTCCCTATGAGCTAGGGAAGTGCTATCTTCATTTTATACAGGAAGAACAGAGGACCAGAGTAGATTAAGTGACTTATCCAAGGTCATACAAGAAGTCTGTGGCAGAACATCCTCCCTATCATTGCAGATACTGGAATTTGAGGGCATTCAACACATCCCAAGAGGTGCTCAGCACCACACAGGATCAGGTCCTAAGAGTATTCCACAACATGGTGACTGTGGGCAAAGAATCTCAAATGCAAAATTAAAGTTCCTGCATTTGCATTGTTTTCAGAGGTTTGCAAACCATTGCTGTCTCAATGGTTGACCATACATTTGCATCAGTGAAAATGGTGATTTTGCAGCTTACTTCTGTCACACCACCATCCAAAATACCAACTATTTGAATAAACTTTTGAGGAAGACCAAACTGCATTTATTATAGCATGCAACTGCGGAAGCATTAGCTTGGTAGATGACTTACCTGCAGACTTGATGTATCTGACAATAGTGCCAATATGGCATATTTTCTAAACACTGGCAACACGCACACACACACATCTAGTTAAATCTAGTTAACCTTGCTTGTCCCTGGCCTCCAGCCTGACAGCTGTGACATTTCAATTACACTGGGGCGGCATGTAGAATCTGTGGATACTTTAGCCACTTTGTCAAAGCTAGAAAAATCCCGAGTAAACTGGAGAGGAAAACAGTCTGCTGAAGCATCACCTGAAGCAGGAAGTTATTAGGTGCTTGAGTGACTTCTGGAACTGAAAACGGTGTATGAATATGTACACAAGGCAAAACAGATGTTGTCCTGACCTCTGCATACTGGAATCTTAAAGCTGCTTTGTTTACTTTCTTCTGTCCATAATGCATCTTTAAGCCAGGTGCTGCCACTTATCAGGTATCTACATCTCTTGTTTAAACAAACGCTAACTGAACTTGACAGCAAAGGGGACCCCTGCAGCAAAAATGGCAGACGACAGCTTTAAAGCTACCTTCAGTTCTTACTCCTGAAATAACTGAAGTGTTGTGTGAATATGTAAGGAAGCAAGGTTAGTGAGTTGAACTCTTGACCCCATCTCAGTGGAATTTTATACACATTCTGCTTAGCTCTCTGCCTGTATATAAAGTTCAATTGCACAGGCAGGGATGACGACTAATCTTCAGGACATGTCAGGGTGCTGCTATGTACTCTGTAGCCTTTTTTATATTGTCCTCCTGGGACCTCTTGAAACTGTGGATTTCCTCTATCCACTTTCTCCCGCCTGCAAGGACCTGCTGTCATCACAACCACAATCTCTCTGGCAGTGAGGCGGGTTCCTCCAAAGCCAGTCCATCCCTTGTATCCATCAGAGGGAGTTGCCAGAGAGTGACATCTGGTAAGCTGTGACTTTGGCAACATGTCCCTCTTCAAATGAGAATTTGAAGAAAAATGCCAGTGCAGACAAGGCCATAATGGTGTAATGCATGGTAGTCTATGGTGAAGTCGCTCTGTAGCTTTATACTGTGCCTACCACCATAAAAATCTCAGCATCTTCACCATGGGATCTTTGTTTCTCCATTCTGAGATCTATTGGGAAATCATTCAGTGTCTTGTGATATGTGAAATTAAACTGTGTCACCTTTTTGTTGAGGGCAGAACTGTAACTGTTCCTCCAAGAGGTGAAGACAACAGATGCTGAAAGGATGATCTGTAGAAAGCTTTTGAGCCTGACCCTTCTTCTCTTTCTCCTCCCATGTCTTGACACACACCTCTGAGATAAAGGGTCTTCAGATCTGTGCAAGTTCCTGAAAAAGATCAAGATGCAAGAGAAGCCTAGGAAACAACACCGAAACTAGCAAGAAAGTTAATGAAAAACACTGATCGTGTGAAAGTTTTGTTATCAGCAGAGAGTAGGACAACACTATCAAAACAGAACCAATCTATAGTTATCATAACAGTGACTACACCTACATGATGAAAAATGCCTTGGCTCCAGTGGTATTTTGTAGCCTTTTGGTAGGCCCCAATGAGGATCACTTAAGAGACCTCGATACAGCTGTTTCATTCTTCACACATTTCTCAGGAAATCAACAACTTTCTTATCAAAGTATAGTTTGAACTGGAATTTATTTTCTGATTGATTAATTAGTCTCAGTGTTCCTTGGGTGGTGTTATACATTAACTGCTCAAGACCGTAACTCCAGCTAGTCAGGACCCAAAATTCCTGTTCTGTGGAAAATTTTGAAATTTCAATTTTTTCCCTTCCAAATCAGAACAAAGTTCTGAAATTTTATTTTAGGAAAACATTTAACTTCAACTTCATTTAAACATTTTGCTTCAATAAAGTTGAAATGTTTAATTTTGATAATGTCAAAACATTTTGATTTTTGTATTATGGATAATAAAGTTAGTTTTGAGTAGAGCTGATCAAAAAAATTTTCTCACAAAAACTAATTTTGGGACGAAATTTCCCATGCTTGGTCTTAGTCCAATAGTGCACCACACATTTGAAGTTGCCGCTACAGATCTGTTTTGCACATTCAGTGAATTGGGCCCGTAGCTGACTGTAGATGGAAAATTCAAAATAATTCTTTTAAAATTTGCCCATATCCAAGTTATAAGAGGAGAACCCCGGTTCTGGTTGCTGAAAGAAAAATGCAGAACACGACAGTGATGTTCTACGGATATTTTACCCCAAGGGGGCTCAAGTAAATCCTAAAACGATCATCTGAAGAAAAAAGGCTACCAATTAACTTTAGTTTTCTTCCTCAACAGTATTCCCCAGCCATAACATCAGCACCTCTGCACCCCATGTCTCTCCTTCACCTTGTGGAAGGGGAAGGAGATCTGGTCAAAAATATTACATATCACATTGCACTTTTTTTCCTAAGGTCTCTCCTGTCATTCCTGCACATCATGACGAACGAAGCTCTAGCACCACCAGCCTTTGCTGCTTTTTTTTTCAAGTATGGAATTTTTTTTTAAAAGATTTGAAGTATATCACTCGATCTCAAATATTATTTGTGAACAAAGTCATTTTCCTAAAAATTATTAACTGACTTCTAGAGTTGGTCAAATTTTTCTCAATTTCAATTTTTCAAGAAACATTTTCATCAAAAATTCAGAATTACCCACCTTTTACAACAAGCCGTTCCCTACCTAGTAATGCCTCTGATTCTGCAAACACTTACACACCTAAGTAGTCCCATTGAACTTAATGAATAGTTAATTTGTTTGCTTGCAAATTAGTCAGTAATGCTTGTAGCTCATCACCAACTGAGAAAAATGAAATGCGAGATGGGTTATACTAAGGCATGAGTGAAATCTGCATGAGTGAAACTACATCCATGTAGTCACATGAGCACAAAACCCGAATGTAGATGTGCTGTGCTAATACAAAACTGCACTAAACTGGTGCAGACCCCTAATGCCACTAGATTAAGTTGCACTGGAATAAACCCTGGTTTGTGTTGGTGCAGGGCACCTACATTAGGGGTCTGCAATGAGGTGTAGCTTCGCTGACGTAGCTAGACACTGGTGCAAATTTTCTTAATGTAGACTGGGCCTAAAAGTGAGACTGAGACATGAAGGATCTGGGAAAATACTGTATATTAACTCTAGTGGGAGAACCGGTACTTTTATAAAATGCCAGTTTAACTATTTCTCCTGATAAGTATAGAAGTATACAAGACAATAATAGGAAACTGGTGTGCACACCAGTGCTCTCAGCTAATACTGAGCTATGAAACTATACACTTTGAGCAAAATATTTTTGAAAAAAGGTTATGTTGACGATCTCAAAAAATCCTCATTCTGCACAGAACCAGGAAATATGCATTTAATGACCATAACATATACCCTAGCTAGTCACTGCTTTGAACCTCACAATGCCAGGCAGACGGAGGATGGAGATGTATGCCAAGGTAGGGATGCCTGTTCAGTTGAAACCTGCAGCTGAGTATTATACGGAGAATAGGAATGTGTTATGGGGAATTTATTAAACTATTTGAACATCACAGGTTTGAAATTTCCAGATGAAATTGAGCCTCATATGGTTCCATTTGCCGTACTTTCCATTTATGACTGGTTGAGAAGGAAGAGAGTTTAAGAGACAGTTTTCTCACCACAACCCCCAGGCCACCTGACCAAATTGTGGGAGATGGTCTGAGTGGCACGTAAGAAGAAGATGAGAATAAGCAGGTAAGCAGCAGGGGCATATGGAGTGAGTGATCTAGTTGCAGTGGAATCAAGAATATAGTGTAGTTGACAAAGCGGGGACAAGAGGATACAGAGAAGGGACTGAAGGAAAATGTCTATATGGAGAAGAGGAAAGGGCATGCACCAGACAGAAAGGACCTTGATTAGAGAGAAGCACCTCAAAAGAGAGGTAGATGTAGAGCAGGCAGAGTAAATGTCTGGTGGGGAGTGCGGGGGGCTAGGGAGGTATAGATTTCAAGCACAGCAGTCTGACTCTCACATGCAAAAAGATTAGTAGTCAGCAGAAGAGCTGCACTAGCTAGAGAATCAGAGAGTGTGTGCCTACCATTTATTCCAGAGGCAGGAGAGCTCTTGTTCCAGTTGCAAGATGTGGGAACTCTAAGTGGTCTGAATAATTTCAGATTCTCCGAACGTATGGTTACTTGCCCAGCAGCAGACAGCACAGTTATCTTCTTCCCTGTGCACCACCTCCTTCCTTAGGAGATTGCGGTGTTTGGAATAACAACATGCTTGATCAAACATCAAGAGGGAAAAACCCCCCAAACCAACAAACCCTCACTGAAATGAATGTAACCACATATTTCAATGAAAGCAGGGCAGAGTGTTACTAGCTTCTATGAAGGTTCTAGCCGAGTTACACAGCACCTAAAATCATCACTGTTTCACTGCCAGTGTATTAGATTAGACACCATTAGAGCCTCTTGTTAACATGGATTTTTTAACTCTAGCTGATTAGCTAATTAAAGTCTCTGGTCTGGCTTTTCCAGTCACAGTTGTGTTGGTGTTTGTGCGTGTATGCGTGCGTACGTGCATCCCAGGAGCCATGACAAGGAGAATGCCACCAGGGGCTCTGAGGGCAGCACATTCAGAAATGGCTTTATGCTCTGGCAAAACCTTCACAGCCCATTTGCATGTGATATACATCTGGGTATGCTACCCAGCTTCTATCACCCTATGGATACAAACTGCACGTGCAGCTTCCAAATTCTGTATCCTGCAAATAATCTGTTGTAGAAGGTAATGGAGGTGATAGCTGCTGGAGATCTCATTCATCTATCTCCACTGTGGTTTCCTGACCTTAGACAACGGGGCCAGTGGGGTAGATCTGCCCAAATGTCACATTATGATATTTTAAGCAATAGTGTAAAGACTACCAAAACGTTGCAGAAAAGTGACACTTTCTGTGGGTACAATTCCCCAGGCAAAATTGTTTATGAAATAATTTCCACCAGTTTCAAAAGTCAAATACAAATTTAATTTTGGATCAGACTGAAAATGTAAAAAGAAAAAGTTTGGTGAATCACAGAGTTGAAAACCATTAACTTTGGGTAGAAAAAATGTTTTATTTTGACAAAATCAAATGTTTCTTTTCAATTTCAACAGTTTCTACAAGTTTTTTGATTAAAAAAAATTAAACGAAATGTTGAAACAAAAAGTAATTTCAAACCAAAAAAATAAAAATGTTTAATTTAAAAAATGTCAAAATGAAATTTTTTTTTTACTGAAATGAACAATTCAGTGAAACAAACATGAATTTGTGAAACTTAGCTGAACCTGCATTGGTCTCCAAAAAAGTTTTGGCCAAAATAGTTTTACACAGCTCTAAGGTCTGTCTGTCTTTGGAAGAGGACAACAATGACTTTGAGTACAGAGTTTCTTGGAGCAGCAAGTTTCTTTCAAATGCAGCTAGGCTTCTGTTGAATATGGGGGCATGTGCACACAGAACTTTGCCAGATCTACAAGGATCCAGTACCTCACTAGTCTGTGAATCTTAAACAACATCTATTACTTCACAGCTGTTCAGCGTGTCTCTGAATGAACCCAAGAGAAAGTAGGATTTCACTGTTAGCAGGAAACAGCAAACAAAGAACTGGCTTGTCATCCCACTCACAATATAATCAACTGATTAGAAAACCTTGGCCATATTATTTCATATTGTGGCTAACTAACTGTCCTTTGGAATACCTATTGGAAGGAATAAAATTGGACATTCTTTGGGACACAGTTTGCTAAGCCAGCACTTACT
Organism: Lepidochelys kempii; assembly: GCF_965140285.1. Taxonomy (NCBI): domain Eukaryota; kingdom Metazoa; phylum Chordata; order Testudines; family Cheloniidae; genus Lepidochelys; species Lepidochelys kempii. Next base: position 9,973,245 of record NC_136386.1, on the reverse strand, counting down.
TTGGCTTGCTACCAAGCAAATAAAATCAGTGCTTATAAAGTAAGAGATGAGGCAATTTTCTGATCTATAAGGTTATTCTAAGATACTCTGACAGCCTCTAATTTAGCTTTGGGTATAAATGGAAAATTTGTGCTTGAAATCCCTGTCTCAATTAGGAATTTTAGTTTTCAATTCTAAAATATCTTTATAGCTAAGAGAAATAATAGCACCCCTGAGAAAAGTTTTGGCTGTCTCCCAGAACAATATAGGGTTATGGTACATGACAGGGTTAGGTGAGGTAAAAGTTTCCCACTGCTCTTCCAAAAATAGAGAAAATTGTTGTTCTTTAAATAGAAATGGGCTAATTTACCAATTAAAAGAGCTTGGAACAAAGAAGATGAAGTGGTATGAAATGAAGATATTTCCAAATCTAGCAAAGGAGACCATTCTGCAGAAGGTTGGGGAGATAATTAAGAAAGCAATCTAAGTGGGAGTAAGATTTATGGATTTGAGGATAAAATATGAGTTGCTTTGCACTAGGATGTGGAACCTGTCAACTATCTAAGAGTGATAATTCTAGACCATAAATGTATATTGGACTTTATTCTCTTGCCAACAGAGTTTCCTTCTGCTTCAAGGCTGGCAAACCCACTGGAATCTCACCAAGGACAATGAAAGTTTTAAAATTGGGTTACTGAAGTAAAGACTGTGTATTGTGGATAAATAAAGAATACATTTTTGGGGTATTTATAGCTAGTCCTGGCAGTTCACAAGTTACTCAACCAAGAAAACATGACATACTAGAAGACCTAGTTTAACAATTTTTCTACAACTTTTAACCAAGAGTTTAAAAAATGTATTGGAACTGATATTGATCTCACCCAGGGGTGCCTATGAAGTTAGTATGCCTACAGAGAGAAGGATCGAAAAATAAAATATCATCCCAATTTTTAAAACACTCTAAACATTTTTCTAAAATATGTGTCATAGCAAAAACATATTTAGGTAGATATTTTATGAGTAAGCAACAAAGTCATCCCAAAGAAATGTCAGTAAAAACTTAATACCACAACACACCTTCATGTGTGACATATGTAACATGATTGTTCATAAGAACAAAAGATTAATGTATAGGGAACAACAAATGTTTTATGAGCATAGGTTTAAATTTCTGCATTACTCACAAATGGCAAAGCCTTAAGTAAATTGTGTGGCTTATGCCAATTAAACCGTCATATGACCACACCAACATGTAGCCGCTCTCTCTTGCACGCTCTCATTTATGAACACATACTCACCCTTTAATTCAACGTATTATTAGTTCAGTGTATGCTTCTGCTATTCAAACAAGACAGAAAACATCTGCACAGACACATTCCTTCGTGGGTCTTTTGTCTGGTTTGACTACATGATTCAATCTAGAAAGCAACATGCAGTTCTTAGACTAAAGAAAGACCAGGGACTGCAGGTTCAAGCCCATAGGGATAAATTCTGCTCCAACATCCATCCTGAGTAGCTGAGTTGGGTCTGGGGCACATGCATGTGTGAGGTGTCCAATGGCTAACGTAGCCTCTGTGAAACATTACAGAGTCCTCTTCATGGTAGGAGAAAGACTGGAGGAGGATCTGTATAGTAGCATATACTCTGCCCCCTTCCCTCCTCCTGGCCCCGTCAGCCTGCCTATGCCCAACTCCCACCTGTAACTGCCTTGTAGGGACTTTCCATAGAGAAGGGCTCTGCACAATACAAGACATATGAGGATCCAGATTTCTGCCCTGCCCATGCATCTACACCATTTCAGCTGTCAGGGGACTTTTCGTGGCTGCAGAGCTGCCTTTCATTAAAATCACATGAGAAATAACACCTAGATGCAAGAACTGTGGCACGAGAATTATGCGGTCCCATGAGAGATTGCAAGAGGAAAAATGCACAAGGTGATGCTGGAATTTTCAGTAAGGAGAATGGTTGGGACTAGTGGGAAACATAAATGAGGGCATTTATGAGCTCTCAAGATTTACAAATAGCCTTCTAGTAGAAGAACTAGGAAATGGCAACTCATATTGAATGTTTTGGAATTTGGAAAATTCTAGCCATGGGAAAGATATGTACATACATAAATAGGAAATAAAATATTAGCATATTATTAGTGGCCTTTTATTAAATATCCCGAAAAGATAAACTTTGTAGCTGCCAGATGCAGTAGTATGATCTCATTCATTCCATCAGTATATCAAAGTGAGAGAATCAGGTGAGAAGGAGAAGAAAGGCCAACTAAGCTACAGTGCATCACAGGAGGAAAGGCTCAAAGTAAATGGGCCAAATCCTCCCTAGGTGTAAAGGGGCACAGTCTTATGGATTTCATTGGAAAGTACTCCTTTATACTAGTTAAGAATCGGACCTAGTGAATAGTGGTCTATAATTATAATATCATTTTTATTACTATTTGTCAAGAGATTTTGCATGTGAAATTAATATTTTTGTTCTAAGAATACTGGGCTCAATTCTGATCTCACTTATCCTGGTATAGCACAGGGATTCTGAGGGATAACACCATTGACATCAACAGTTACCCCCAATTTACACTATGTTAACTGAGATCTGATCAGATCCATAATATGTAACCTCAGTAATTAGGAAGAATGGTTTCTGCAATGTTCTTTTTAAATTTAAGGAAAAATTGAGTAGTCAAAAAGAAAAACCGATATAACTGCTTTTTATTACCATTATTATTAAATATTTATTGTAATAGTACGTAGAGTTCAACCCACTGTGCTAGGCATAGGACACATGTATAGAAAATGGCAGTTCCTGTCCCAAAAAGTCAACTTACCGTGTGTTGTGGTAGATTCTCCATCACTGGAAATTTTCACATGAAGGCCATGTCTTTTAGATTCTAGGCTCTTTGGGGTGGATAAGAGAAACATGCAGAGTATAGGGTGGGGGGCTGTGGCAGATGGGGTAGTAGAAAGTAATAGAATTTTTAACAGTCAAGAGCAATAATCATGACTTGTGATCTGTCTAGCCACATATGACGGAATGGGCATCTCTCGTGCACTGAAACCTAACACAATACAGAGTGTCACTGAGTGAGGATACACACTTGGAGTTCAGAGGTGTGGAGGTCCAGCAGGAATTCTCCCAAACCTTTATCAATTTAAGCTAGTGAAGTTCTTGAGTAGCCTGAAGCTTGACGGATGGCCAGGACGCTACAATATGTTGGGAGAGTTGCCAGCAATATGTTAGAACTGCTGATAAATATTTTCCTATCACTAGTCTAAATACAGCAAACATTTTTATTTCACTGGGAGGCAGTATGCCTTAGGGATAGTGCACTGGACTAGGACTTGGGAGATCCAGGTTCCATTTCAAGTTCTGCTACTGAGCTACTGGATAACCTTGGACAAGTCACTTCACCTCTTTCTGCCTCAGTTTACTTCTCTGAGTGGTGATAATGGCTGGAAGTTGAAGCTAGACAAACTTAGACTAGAAAAAAGGTGCAAATTTGTAACTGTGGGGGTAATTAACCATTTGCTGTAACTTGAAGTCTTTAAATCATGATTTGAGGACTTCAGTAACTCAGCCAGAGTTTCGGGGTCTATTACAAGAGTGGGTGGGGGAGGTTCTGTAGCCTGCAATGTGCAGGAGGTCAGACTAGCATGATCATGTTTGGCCCTTAAAGTCTACGTCAAGATAAGGGCAATGAAAATGATGAGGGGTATGGAACAGCTCCAATTTGTGAGAGATTAAACAGATTGGGACTGTTCAGTTTAGAAAAGTGATGACTAATGGGGGATATGATAGAGCTTTATAATATCATTAACGATATGGTGAAAGTGAACAGGGAAGTGTTATTTATCCCTTCATATAACACAAGAACTAGGGGGTCACCCGATGAAATTAATAGGCAGCAGGTTTAAAACAAACAAAAGGTTCTTCACACAACGTAGAATCAACTTGTGGAACTCATTGCTAGGGGATGCTGTTAAGGGCAAAAGTATAACTGGTTTAAAAAAGAATTAGATAAGTTCATGGAGGATAGATACATCAATGGCTATTAGCCAAGATGGTCAGGGATGAATCCCATGGTCCGGTTGTCCCTAAACCTCCAATTGCCAGGCTGGGACTGGATGACAGGAGATGGATCACTCAAAATTGTTCTGTTTCGTACATTCCCTCTGAAGCATCTGGCACGGAACACTGTTGGAAACACGATACTGGGCTAGATGGACCATAGGTCTGACCCAGTATGGCTGTTCCTATATTCTTATGCTTTAAAGAGCAAGCTTTGGTCCACTGTCAGGGTTAGCCAGTTTTATCAAAAAGAAAAATATTAATTTGTGGCTTTAGAAAGCTGCAATCATTTTGTCATGAGAAAGTGGGAGTTAATATAAAATGTTGCCTTTTTCTAAAATCTTGTTATAACTTTATGAATGAGTCCTGCACATTCTTTTGGAAACAGAACAGTACAGTCATAGACTTTTCAATATTTTTTCTTTAGGGATTACTAAGCACAGAAATTTCTCCCACCCGAGAACATTTATCACTGCATGCTGTAAAGCACCTACAATATACACAATCAGTGAGAGCCACCTTTCTTGTTTTCTTTTTCTGCTTTTGACTAAGTAATTCTTTACGTTTAAAAATCAAATATAAACAGAGCTAAGACTAAAATAATACTTTCTTGGAACTTCACTTAAATTAGAGCTGTAAGAACTTGGGAATGTTTACATTTCATTCTTGAAGTCCTCATCTGTTTATATCTAAACTGCAATCTGAATTTAGACATAACTACACATCTCAGTAAAATAACAGAGTGTTCCCTAAAGCCAGAGTCCTGGAAATCCAGCATTTTTTCTTCATTAATATCTAATCCCTGTTAAATAAGCATTTAGCTACTTTTATCCTGATATGAAACTTAGAGGTTGCCTCTTTCACTCCACTGCCTGCTGCTTCTAAATAAAGCAGTGCCTGGTGGTGGAGGTGGTGTTTGTGAGTCATAAACACTCTGTCATTGTAACATGTCAGCTTTCTCCAAAAGAAACATTTGTATACATGAGATTATTTTATTATTAGTTTAAGAAGGTTTGTTTAAATCCCAGCAAAGCCTTGAGGAAGAATTATGCACTTAAGCATTTCTATCTCTGATGTGGAATGCCTTGCAGACATTTAACATGCGGAGACAAACAAGAGAATCCCCAGAGTCCTCATCTACTACGGGACTTATTTCATACTGCATCAATAATGTAAATTGAGATGTGAAGATAGCTCCCTGTTTTTGTAAGGTATGATTACGCTAGTGCAGACAACATCCACTCAGCTTTGCTGGAAATACTGAAGTCAGCTCCCTGGTAAAACACTAGGTACTTCTTTATTTTAATGTCAAAAATGTTTTTATAATGATGGCACTAGTGTGATCACACTCCTTTAGTATGATAAAATATTGACCTCTACATTTTCCAAGCATCATGTGGGGGTTTAGTCAAGTAACTCACTGATGTTAAAGAAAAGGAAAATGTAAAGGTTAATATCTTTTTACAATCCTGACTAACTAAAATAACCCCTGGTGCTAGTTATTTCTGTTATTATTGGGCTAAATTGTACAATCCTTAATCACTCTGATGAGCACTTATTCACATAAGTAATCTTCATACAAGTGACTTCAATAGGACTTCTTCTGTGAGTAACAGAAGGATTGCACAATCTAGCCCAATGTACTTTAGGGAGTAAGAAAACCACCAGAGAAATCACAATTTCTGAGTCTGACCCTTTCCCTGCTCCAGTAAGATGTCAAGTTAGCTCTCCAGTGCCTGTATTTACTATAATGTACAGTACATGAGATAAATATAAAAGACATCTATCCAAAACCTCCAACTACCTTTTCCTGCCAAGATGCATAAACGTTTCCTTTCACCCATCAAATTACTTTAATTACAGCTGCTGAGCTTCATAATTATTTTTAGCTGGGCTGCCTCTTCTGCTGTTACTGAATGTATGATATGTACTGTATTGCATTTACTCATATTCCATTTACACATATGATCCTGTGTTTTATTATACAAGGCAAGTCCTTTAGCTACGATTGTGAAGTGTTTTTCCATTATATACTACCCTCATATCCTTATGAAACATTCACATTTTGGGCAGTCATTTTCTATGTTTAGTCTTTGAGTAAAGGAAAAAAATTAGTTTTGGGAAGAGGAGGGATTTTTGAGTTATTTTTGAGTTTTAGGAGAGAAAAAAGCAAATGGTTTTTTTTACAGTGCAAAATCTAACAACTGGGGGTGGAGGTAGGGGAGGCTACAGTAAAACCAGCTGAAATCTGAAAATTGAAACTTGACATGAACACTGTCCTCACTGAGAACCAGGAGCCTTATTCTTCAACCCAAATCCCATTGGTTTCATAACTACATATAATGCTGGGCAACAGAGAATTGGGATCCTAATCTTTTCATGTCCTGACTTCTTGTGATTTTTAACAATGCAACCTTAATTTTGCAATAATGCAGCAGTCTGCCGTTAATAAAGCATAAGGTAATTATCCAAAATGAAAAGCTGGCTGCAGATGACTAAAAACAATTGGAACTCAAATATACACCATTGAGAGGCACCTGTGTGTTTCTGAGTGCTTCTGAAACACATGCCATTTATAACACTACAATAGCGAGACTCTTCTGAAAGACACTGCTAAATGTGCAAGTCACTTACCCAGGAAGAATTTGTATTGCATTTGTGAAAGCAAAATTACAATAGCTGACAAAACATGAAAGTTTCATCATGGTGGATTAGAATGCTCACAAGGAATTCAAAGGAATTTATCATTATTCAACATTTCAGCTAGTGTTCTCTTAACATGTCTTCAGGGAGTAGATTTGTCTTTGCTCTCTGTAGGAAACCCATACTCATAAAAAGGTTAGATTGGAGGAACTTAGTAAATAATATAACAAACAGCTTCTATCTTGTTAGAATATAGAGCAAGAGAAGCAAATATGTGCTACTCTGAATCCTATACTATTGTGTCACCAAGAAAATATGCATGCTGCCTGATGTCTGATATAATTGTTTCCTTGCTAAAGAATCTTCATTGAGTGGGGGGAATGACAACTGACTTTAAGATGCCTTGCCCCCTCCCTCCCTTGCTAACCTGAAAAGTGTTTGCAAAGCTCTCTTTCCCTTTTCATCTGCCATGATTTTGTGTTCTATTTCAGGTCATTGATAAAAATGCTAAATAGCTTAGGGCCAAGAACCCAAAGCGATTTAGATGGTCTAAAACTCAGCGTCCCCTCTCCTTCTCCCTGAGTTTCAGGTAGAGGAAGCTCTCCCTGTGACTTCCTTAATCAGGGCCTCCAAAGATCTTTTCAAGGATGCTAAGCAAAATGCGCGAAATTAAGAGGTGATATTTCTTATGAGTAAAAAAGATGTTTGTATGGAAGAAAGATCACCAATTGTTTTGGAGCAAGGGCAAGAACAAAGTGCAGCCTAGCATCCTTAGACACGTTTAGGGGAAAGAGGATCTACAGGTACCAAATAAGGAATCTTGGTTGCAGTAGATCAGTGTGAAAAATCCTAGTGGTGGCTATGGATTCTCTCTGTCCCAAATATACAGGAGTTGATTAATAAAGAATTAAAGAAGGATAAAATAATCAATGCCAATCAACATGGATTTATGGAAAAGAGAACTTTTCAAACTAATTTGTTTTTTTTATGAGATTACACATTTGGTTGATAAAGATAACAGTGCTGATATAATACACTTAGGCTTTGTACCACACATTTTGATTAAGAAACTGGAACCATACAAAAGCAACATGGGGCACAGTAAATAGATTAAAAAGTAGCTGTAAATGGGGAGTCATCATCAAATGGGTGTGTTTTTAGTGGGGTTCTGCAGGGATTGGTTCTTGGCCCTAAGCTATTTAGCATTTTTATCAATGACCTGAAATAGAACACAAAATCATTACTAATAAAGCATGTAGCTCACACAAAATTGAGGGAGTGGTCAAGAATGAAGAGTAGAGGTCAGTGACACAGAACAATCTGGATCACTTGGTAAACTGGGTGAAAGCAAGCAATATGCATTTCAGTATGCTTAATGTAAAGTCATACAGCTAGGAACAAAGAATGCAAGCCATTCTTACAGGATGGCTTGGGAAGCAGTGACTCTGAAAAACATGTGATGGGTCATGGTGGATAATCAGCTGAACATGAGCTCCCAGTGCAATGGTGTGGCCAAAAGAACTAATATGATCCTTGGATATACAAGCAGGAGAATACAGAGTAGGGGTGAAAAGGTTTTATTACCTCTGTTTTTGGCATTGGTGCAACCACTACTGGAATGCTGTGTCCAGTTCTGGTGCCCACAGTTCAAGAAGAATGTTGAAAAACTAGAGAGACAGGCATCAGAGGAAGGCCACAAGAATGACTGAAGGATTGGAAAACGTGTTATAGTGAAATATTCAAAAGCTCAATCTATTTAACTTATCAAAGAGAAGGATAAGGGATGACTTGATCACAGTCTTTAAGTACCTACATAGGGAACAGAAATGTGATAGTAGAGGGCTCCACAGTCTAACAGACAAAAGTATAACAAGTTCCAATGGTTGGAAGTTGAAACTAGACAAATTTAGACTAGAAATAAGGTGGAAATTTTTAAGTGAGAGCAATTAACCATTGGAACAACTTACCAAGGGCTGTGAAGGAATCTCCAATGTTAAACATTTCTAAATCAAGACAATGTATTTTTTCTAAAAGATATGCTCTAGTTCAAAAGGAATCAATTCAGGCAAGTTCTCTGGCCTGTGTTATGCAGGAGGTCAGATTAGATGTTCACAATGGTCCCTTCTCGCTTTATAATCTATGAAGGGTCTTACCGACAGTTGTGAGAAGTTGCTCACTTGAGTAGTCCCATTAAAGACAATGGACTGCTCTGGTGAGCAGTTACTCACACATGTAGACCCATAATGAGAGTACTCACATCACTATTCACCAATGTCAGCAAGGAGTTCACAATCCAGCTCCAAGTCTCAGAACATAAGCATTACTCAAAAACATACATACATAAAACATACATACAACATACATACATAAAACTCTGATTGGCTTGAAGTAGCGCCAATGCTGAGCCAATTCAATATTTTATTAAACAAACAGAAACCAAAGGAGCTCTCTAATGGTACTTCCATGACATCACAAGTATTCTTTGTTCTTACAGTAAAATTCATTCTGGATAATTCCAAGCTAAGGACCATAGTTCCTATTATATAATGTTTTGTCTTATGTAAGCACAGTTTTCTTGCAACATGTCCACTGATAATTACTTTTATAAGGGAAGGTTCAGCAATATAGTTAGGCTTCTCCTAGAAAAGTGGAGACAGATGCACTATGGAAATGATATATTTAGCCTCCAGGAGCTACACCCTATTCCCTTATAAAAGCTATTGGCAAGCAACTCTACAGAATAGGTTTTGATTCAACTCTAAGGGATGAAAAAGAAATACTTGCCTGCTTCCAAAGTTTAAGCAAAGATGCTCACATTGCAGCTGCCGAGATGGGAGGCGGAAGAAAATGGGGGAATTGAACCAAGGGGGGAATAAGTAAAAAAAATATTTATACATTCTGTTGTTCAGCTCTAATTGCTTCAAAGATTATTTATTTTTCTTTTTTTTTTTTTAAAATAGCTTGCAGCTTCTTAACATATTTTTCAAAGAAGGTGCTTCAAGGCATAATAAAAAGCAAGTAGGGATATGCTTTTTTGAATAGACTGAAATAATTAATGTGAGAATGCTTCCGCTTGAGCACTGTTATTTATTTATTTTTTATGAACTAAAATACATTTTTGCTTTTAAAATTGAGCTAATGTGTCACACAGAAGTCATGGTTTCTTTAATCTTGAAGTAATGTTAATTTAGAATTGTATTTGGGAATCTGAATTTTAGAAAATCCATTCCATTGTTTGTAGCTGGCATCACAAGGCTGCCTACACACTTCACAACACCGCCCCAGCTGACTGTTCTGTTGTCCAACCTAGGCTTCAGACCTCATAACTTTCTAGGTTTGATCATGTATGGTTTTCCTCTACTTTAGTTTATAGTCATTGCATCAGTATTATGCCATCTCTGACCAATGAGTAATCTTCACAAACACCACTCCTTCTTGGATAGCACTGTTTGCCGTAATAGCAAATCCTGAAAAACCAGGACCATCTTTCCACACAACACATCAGAAAGGCATATTTTCAGTAAGTGGTGTGAAGAATTAGCCAGGTAATATTAATAGGAATTTTATCACTACATCCTTATCTATTCAAATGAAATTTAGCCCATTTATTACTCCTTGGTATTGCAACAGTGCTTAGCTGCCCCAGTCATAGGTCCCTAATATGCTAGCTGCTGTACAAACACAGAACAAAAGGACAGTCTCTGCCCCAAAGAGTTTACTATGGAAGTAAGGCCCTGGTCAGGCACATGGATTCATTTGGGCAGACCCTGGCACCCATGTGGTATCATACTAAAGTCAATTTGATTTACCAAAGGACATGGGTCTGCCTGTGTAGATGTGATTGCAGGCTCCTGGTTTTATCTTGGACATTTGCCTTCTGATACCCCACAACATAGCTGTCTTCCTGAAAGAGGGTTTTCATGGTCCAGGGAAGCTCTGAGAGATTCCATTAAGTTCAGGCGTGTTCTAAAGAGCAGTTTCTCTTGGCAGAGGCACCAGTGCTCATCCACTAGGCAAGCCTGACATTCCCTCGGCTCTACTCAGGGTTGTGTACACAAACAGAAACAATCCACTGCAACTACATGCTCACTCTTAATGTTCCTTTCTTCAGGCATCTTTCATTATTCAGCATATTTTCACTGCTGAACAACAAGCGATTATTAGTGTAACAAGACAGGTACGCTTGTTTGTAAATGACACTCCGCATGCAGACCCGAAAGCTGCTCTATTTAGCTGTAGCTCTCCAGTCTTTGATAACTTTGTCATGCAAATAATAGACCGAATGAACTAGAATTGATCACAGTGCACAAACAAACAGAGGCACAGATCCTAGGCTGTGCTCTAATCACTTTGGTATAGCTGACAATGGAAAGAATACTCCAGCCTAGGGGAATACATTAATTGAGTACACCCAGCACAGTGGTATCTACACCAATATCCATGCCTATGGCTGACATAAAGAGTTTGGCTGAGGCATCCCTGTGCCCAGGTGATCCCTAACCCATGTCAGCCTCATTAGGTTGTTAGACTGCTCTAACATGCCATGGGAGTGGAATTTCAGAATGACTTATTTTGCAAAGGTAGACCATCCTACGGATGTAGCACAGACACCAGTGCAAAAGTGGCTGGTTCTCACTGGCCTCTGACATTATTAAATGAATATGAAAGAACTCACAGGATGTAGGTTTTTACGTCTGTGTATAAAGTGCTACGTCTTGTGATTTGATTTTGAAATTTCTTCATCTTTGGAGAAAATTACAGATAACTATTCATCTAAATGAATTCACTCTCCTACGGGTGTTCAGCTAGGGATGACTGGGAAATGGTCTTCCCATCCCACAAATATGTTTGACGGTTTGAATTATTTTCCGTCTAGAATCGGGACAAAAAAATTGCAATCTAGAAAATATTTGGGAACAATAAATAATATTTTTTGTTTGGGTCAATCAAGATATTTAATTTTGATAATTTTGTGAAGTTTTCCTTTTAGGCCTTTTCCAGCTTAAATTCTGAAACAAAAATGTCATTTTGAACCAGAAAACCAGAATTTTTAGTTTGGAAAATGTCAAAACAAAACGTTTAGACAATTTTGAAAAAAATTTCACAATTTTTTTTGAATTGAGAAATCTGTGATACCCTACCCTGTATTGCAAACAGTTTCAGTTTCAATAAATCAGCATTTTTCAATGAAATAATGATTTGTTGAAAGATTCCTGATCAGCTCTAACTTGAGCTTCTATGGCATCTGAGGGTCAAAAAGAACTTTATGTTTTCTGTTATTAACAGCCTCTTTTGGTGTGTGAAATGTTCATAATGAAATTTCTCAATGATATTTACAAAGAAATATTGAAAACATCCAGTTTGAAATTTGAAGTGTGACTGCTAACTAAAAAGAATGGTCCAATTAACGTTTTTTTAAATCAAAAAGCAACCCAGTCTTTCAAAATTTCAGTCTGTTGGACAAAGATTAATTTTCATGAGAAAACATGAATTTTCAGTATAACACTATTTCACAAAACATCCATATAAAAAACTAAGTTTCTGAGTTGTGAAATGTCCCAGAATATTTTTTTTGTATTTTTCACACACCACTTCTCCCACCAGATATTCAGATCAGCAACTCATTCTACTTGAGCAGAAGAGCCAACATTTTAGACTTCTTTATTCCTAACTCTTATCTACAGAAGTCTACTTCAATTGGCAACTCTTACTACTATGTAGTAATTTCCCCAGCTAGCACTGTCCCACCATGCCTTGTATTGTAGAACAGTGCAATCATTAGCTTCTACTCAAAAGTGGCAGGATATGACAGGGATTCTACGATCAAGGATGATATTGGTGTCAATGAACTGTGACACTCCATCAAATCCTGCATCTTTAATGTCATGGAGAGTTACATCCTTTCATGGGTGATAAAGCATGGGCATTCTGACAAGCCCTAGTTTAACTGTCCTCATTGGCCTCGCTAGGCTCATGTCACTTATTGTTTTATAGCTTAAATTGTCCTCACATTGAAAATAAGGATTCAATTGAAGATTTTATTGTTAACCTCTAAGGGCTTTGGAGCGCTAAGTCTACTCTATCTGCAAGAGTTAAGTGAAGTTTATGCTCCATTTCTTAATCTACCTTCAGTTACAGATTTCTGTATGCATACCATATGGTTTCCTGATAGCCATTCTAAACTTTGTTCAGTGGGAGGAAAAATGTGGGTGCAGATATTTAGCTCCTCAAGTGATGTTCTTAAGGGTAGGCTCATTTTTCTGTTTTTTTGTTTGCAAATTGGTACCTATGGGCCAGATTGTTAAAGGTCCATAGGAGTCTAGTGGGATTTTCAAAACCATCTAGGTGCTTCACACACATTGATTGAAATCAGTGGCTGATAGGTGCCCAGATGATTTTGAAAATCCTTCTAGAAGCCTAAATACCTTTTAAAAACTCTAGCCCTATGTTTCATTTTAATACTTTTAGAGTCAGATTTTCAAAAGGGATCAGCACTAGACCAGGTATGAAAATGAAGTTTTTCTTTGGAAAATGTTGACAAAAACATTTAAAAAAATGAAATTTTCACTGGAAAAAGTTATCATTTAGATTTTTAAATCTGTCTATATGACATGTATTTATATTGTTACAGCTTACTATATCATTGTCTGCAGGTTGCCAGTGTAAGTACTTCAAATATGGACCAAAGTGCTGTGTACGTGAATATATTATTAAGTGATAATCAGAATAGTGTGGAATTATTGCTGTTAAGAACATTTCTATGTGTGCACCTAGTTTCTATGTGTGCGGCTGAGATTTCTTGAGGCCATTGTGCTCTGCACTTAAAGAGTAATAAGAAAAGGAGTACTTGTGGCACCTTAGAGACTAACAAATTTATCTGAGCATAAGCTTTCGTGAGCTACAGCTCACTTCATCGGACGCATTCAGTGCATGCAAAAATCACTCCTTTTCTGTAGCCATTGTCAAGTGGAGATCAGCAAGAGATAACCATTTCTGTACGAAATGCACATGTAAAGCCAGACTGGTAGGCTCAAGGACACTATGAAAGACATACCAGTCTTCCCCTGCCTCCATCCTCCCCATAGATCATATTATAAATTATACGTTAAAAAATTCCTGTCAATACAGATCAACTGGTGTAAACTGATTTACACCTGGTAAGGATTGGATCCACAATGCCAACAAAAACAGAAGAGATCAACAGATTATCATGATACACCTCTGCTTTCAATGATTATGCAGCCGCAAACCCTCCACATCATCACCACTGGAGTGACAATATCGTCAAACTGAAATGGAAAAACACACATATGAAATTTGGAAAGATCTCTATACGTTCCATTCTAAAGGCAAATAAGCTACTTAGGATCTTCTAATTTCACTGATGGTCTGATGAGACACTTTGCTGAAAGCCTTTTGGAAATCTCAGTCCATTCTCCTTCATCTTACTCTAGCAACAATATCGTTTAAAATGAAAGACTTCTAACAAAATAGAAAAGCATGACTTTCTTAACCTTAAACCATTTTTACTATGCTTAATGAATCTGTGACTTCCAGATTTTCAGAGTTCCCCATATGTATATAATTTTGTTTTCAGATAGTTTGGAGTATTTTATCTACTACTGACCACCTGACCACGTTATAATTTCCACAGTGTTCTTAGGTGCCTTATTTAACGATGGCGTTATGTTGGTCACTTTCCCAATTTTATAGCTCTTCCCTGAACTAATAACTCGCTCTATGTGGAAAAGATGAAACTGGAGATGAAAAGGACTGGCATGTCTTTTTTTATTATGGGTAGCGTTCAGTTATGATGGAATTAAGCTGACTCATTTGGATCATGCTGTAAGGATGGAGGTACTTCCAGTGCAAACTAAGAAACATTTTGTTACATATAAATTTCTCTTCCTTCATACAGCTTGGAGAATAGCAATGAACCCATTGTGGATTGACTCATTCTGAGAGAAGGTATTGCTATTGTTGGCAGCTAAACTGTTGGTACACCTTAATACCATACTATAAGGAGTTTTAAATGCTCAAAGCCATGCAGCCGTATAAACTAAGAGTTCACAACATTTTTGACAGCCAAGATATCTTAAAAAAACCAGACCTGCAATATGCTACTGCATCTCGGCTCAAGAATGGAAATAATATAGATGCAGACAGATGGTTCAGATCCTCAGTTGGAGTAAAGAAGTCATTGGAGGATCACTGATTTACACCAGCTGAGGATCTGATCTCGAACGTTAAACCTTCTTAGTACTCTTTGCAGATAATTTCACTATCATCACCTCAATACAAAGAAAGTTTTGCTGATTGCATTTATCTACAGTCCTTGGAAAATGAGGTATCACACTTACCTGGTCTATTATTCTTAAAAATAAAAAATGGGGTTCACAAGTTTTAGCCCAGGGTCCTTCTGAGCCAGAGATCCTTCCCTGGGACGTTCCTGAGGTGTTCCAGCAAGGTGATTAGGGGGACGCATCCTTGTGGCAAATCTAGGTTTTGGAAAGTAAATAGTTTCCTATTTGGATTATTTTTCAACTTAGATAGTCATTCTCTTGTATTGCCTCTTTGTTAGTTTACTTTCACTTCAAATCAATATCTGTGTCTTATTTTAACTGTTAAAAGATAAGTGTACCATTTAAAAAACCATACCTGATTTACTTATCTTCCCATTGTTCCCTCTAATTGTGTTAATTTTTACCCTATCTGCTTTTCCTTGGTAGCAAATGAGAAGTGAAACCAGCAGTCTGATCAACTGTCAACAATTCCTCCAGTATTTAAAATTCATTCTATTTTTATTTTTCATGGCATAACACCTTCTAATCTTCCAAGCAAAGCATTAAGAATTCATATAGACACTTGTAGAAAATCAAAAGTTTCCTAAGAATTTGAGCAGGTTAGTATAAAATGGCAACAGTTCAGAGAATCGGAGAAATCATTAAAGGAATGTAAACCTTACAAAATTTTAAATTTTCTGAATTTTAGAACCAATTTGTGCTTGTCTTGTTCTATATAAACTTGTATTTGTACACTACAATCTCTCATGAAGATTACATTAGTTTCAGGACCTTTTGTTTACTTTGGAAGGTTATGTGCATGTGTGATGCTATGTATGTGCTAAGTAAATAATGATTGTCTTACTATTATCAGTGGTATTAAAATAAACCATACAAGTATAAATGGGAATCAGGACCGGATAGTAAGAGAGAATCCCTATTAGATGCTGAAGAATTTACAATAGACAAGATGTACAAAATCTGGAAGAAAGGAAATATTATTATCCCTATTTTATATGTAGGAAATGGAGGCACGGAGAGCTTAAGGGCTCTATCTTCATAAGTGTTGGGTACCTTTCAACTCCAAACAAAGTCAACTGGAGCCACTTCTGGAAATCAGGTCCGAAATCACAAAATGTTCAAAATGTTGAAATTTCAGTTAAAAAAAAATTGACAAAAAGTTGTCTGTTTTAAAACTACTTGTAATTTACAGGTTTCCAGGCTCAAAATTTAAGAGTAATAACAAGAGCCAGGAAAATCCATTCAGTTAAATACAAAATATTTTAAGCCTTGACTTTAAACTACATATGTGTTAGAGTTAATTTTCTGTGTGAGTTTATTTTAATTTCTGTACAGCCTCTGCACTTCTGGGATGCATCTGGGACTGGAAGCAAAAATACCATTAGAAAAGCTGTTCTTTCTTGGTATTTCCAATCTGGTTGTAACTAAGAGGTATCTGAAACCTTATGGAAGAGCCTGTCCACACAAGATTTCCATCTGTTTCCTGACCACAGAGGGATAGAAGAGTTCAGAAGCTTGGGATAAACTGTTGGATGCGTCTCTAAATGGCACTGAACAGCTAAATATTTTTGAGATCCATCAGTTACTGCAAATGAAAGAGTTTGAGCTGCTGTACATCAGAGATTCCTGGCTACTGCAACTGTCCTTTGGTGGCCAATGAAGCCACATGACGCTTAAAGAAGCTTTGAGGCTGCTCTTAATTGCACCAGGGGCTACACTAGCTCCTGGCCAGCTTCAGAATTAGGGGAAAAGGTGATATTAACCCATCTCTCCACACCCAATATCCTAAGTCCTGTGCTGAGCACAGCTCGGCCAAATGCAGTAATTTGGGGCAAGGTCTATAAGTCTGGTGCCTAACCCTACCACTCAACCATACTGCCTTGTATTACTCCTTTTCCTCTTCTTTTGGCTCTATAGTGGGCCCTGATCCTGCTCTACAGGAGCTCTATAGGCTGCCAGCATTGAACAACTTGTGCATTGGGACCTTGTCTTCTCTCTGTCTGTAGTGCCTCTGAAACAACTTGAGCACTATACAAATGATAAATATATTATCATAATAACTAACAATAATAATACATTAGTCTTTTGCTCCGTAAGCAGTCTGGCATTCCTCTAGCAAGTATCTAAGAGGTGTTCTTAGTTGTGCCTAGCTGTGACTTAAAAGCTGCATCCTTCTTGATAGGCACAAATGGACTGGAAATTTAGTAGCAGATTTATTGTTAGAACTGATTATTATTTCTTTAGGAAATGACTGTTGAGTCAAACAGCAAAGTGCAATATTCACAGCCACCAGTGCAAACTGAGGCTATTTTTAAACACTATAATAGTGCATACTGGCCCTGCTGCTCCTCTGATGCTGTTGTAAATCCGGAGCAGCTTCCTGGAAGTCAATAAGCCACAGTGTAAGTGGCAGGAGAATCAGTCCCTTTCTGTGTACCATATAAGTACGTAAGGAGGTGTATTGGAAAGACTTCTAGTAACTAAAAGGTCAGAGGGACCGTGTGAGGGCAGACATGAGTTATTTACACAATATTTTGCAATGTTGTGATTCTAATTCTGTAAGCATAGATCTATGCTTAGAATAAATATAGTATAGATCTATTATATCTGTTTAGGAAACCATGCTAATTCATATCACCTTTGACAGTTGTGAAAAGCAGCGTAGGAAGCTTTTGCTGTTCTGGCACTCAATGTTGTACCTAGTCTCTGGTCAAACAGGATTTCAGCTTCCAATAATCTTAACCCATTTAGGAGTTCAAATTGATCACTTAACATTTTTTTTAAAAAGTCCATTTTACATCTGACCCATTCACCTTCATATGATGACATGACATCTTAAAATCATAGTAAGTATTAGAAAAATTATGTTTTAAATATGGGCCTTTGTGTCTTTTACCACATTCTCTTCTGCAGTGGTTATTACCTAATAATTTTTGACATTGGTGATTAAACAAAGTTTTACATTTTATGATTCTATTTCAAATACACAGTTGCTAACATATATATCAAGGCAAAAAGTAAGCCTTCTTAAAGAATCTGTAATTATATTTATGCATTAAAGTGTCAGCTGGTAAAAATGAATGCTTTCAAACAATATTTTAATCTAATTGTTTTAAAATCAAACTATTAATCAAGATTTTATTGTCAATCCTAACTAATAGCTATTCATTTTAATAGCCCAAAGCACTGATGATGGTCTTTAATTTGAGAACACATTAGAATGAAAGTAATTTAAACAACTATTAATTGAACACCAGTCGTAGCGGCAGTGCTGAACACACCTGGTAAACAGAAAGCATCTCCTCCCCCTTGGCAGAACTTTTTCTATAACTTCCGCCACAGAGGACCCTTTAATAAATACAGCTCCATGTAATGCTCAGAATTTATGCGGGAAAATACATTTTGAAGGCTTTTCTAATGAGAACTCAGAGTAGAAGGCTTTTAAAGTTGCACCTTGAACAGAAAAGAACACTTGTTTTTCAGTGCTGCTGTTCAGAGGTATCGCCACACATGTTCTTAGGAAGTGAGAATTTGCCCAAGCACAAATGTACCAAAAACCTAGTTTAGAGCCAAATTCTGCCGTAACAGGGGTGTTGCTCCCACTTAGTATATACCAGAGAGCAAAATTTGGCCCTTAATCTGGTGTGAAAGCAAAAGAGGCCTATTGATATTTACATACATAAGTCTACTGATACACAAATCTAATACAAAAAGACACGGACATTTGTAACTTTACCTTCTTAAGTAGAATTCTACACTGTATGACTCACTCTGTGGCCAAGAATAAATGCCAGAGAATTCTGTATACAGCTGGCAGGGATGGAGCCTGATTGGGCCATCCCAAGTAGAATGATTTATAAGAATGATAGTTGATTTCTGAGATTTTAAAACTGTATATAAACCCTCTCCAGTTCTGCCTATGTTATTTTTTGCACTCTGGATTTAGCCACTGAATGGATAAAACAAAATTATGAGTGGATTTGCACATAAGTAGATTTAGTCTGTATGGTTTGCCTGTAGAACAAAAAATTGAAATATGGAAATTTAATAGATACATATGTTTTAACGTAACACATTTAGCTGAATCACAGCAACAGACTTTGTGAGCTGTAACTGCAATTTTTAATTCTGCTCTGACAACTTTATGTAAACTAAGTGACTGGCAGTGGGCAATCATTAGTGGCTTAGGTACCATTTATGTAATTTTGTTTGAGTTTTCTACTAGAGGCTATCTGCTAAGTGAAAGTGAATTATTGCTTGTGTTTATTTCACTGTTGAGTAGCACTCTAGGTAAGCACAATCGCTGCTTAAAAAAGAAATTGTCTTCATATGATGCAAAATGAAAGGGGTGGCCTTGTCACAGGAATTGCTCTGACAGCTCTTAAACAATGGTTTATTGCATATCTTCTCACTCCTAGAGATGTGTCTGATTCTGAGTGCTTGGTTGTAAACAATGCTTTAGTTAGTGTATATTGGGTGACACGAAGTCCAGTTTAAAGTAAAGATGTAAATCAGTTGATTTGGTATATAGAACTGCTTCCAGTTTGTATTATGAATACTTTTCAGAATATTTGGAAAAATGAATTAAGGACCATTTGTAGCAGTCCCTATTTATATACTTGTACATCCAGTCATTTCAGATTCATCTTCAACTTGTTCACGAAATCCTCACATAAATGTCTGTGATAACTAGAATTCTCACATAGTACTAGATCCAATGTGTAAATGAAGTCAGTTGAAAAACTGACATCGGTTGAAGTGGCCTTCAGATGCATAAATATGATAATTTCAGTATCCACATCCCTTCAATTCCAATTTAAGTTGTGGGTGTAAATTAATGCAAAAACCTAAAGCGGAACTCAGCCAAAACTGCCAGGTTTCTCTTGGTTTCACATGATTTCTACCTAAAACTATATATCAGTCCAAGTTTGTTCAAAACTTGGCCTGGGTTTACTTGAAACTCAGCCCATTGTTGCCAAAAGGTTCATGAACCTCAGTGAACCTGGTTTAAGCTCTGGGTTTGTAACAAAAGCCCACATAAAGCAAGTTTCACCTTGTTGCAGGTTTTATTAAAGAAATCTTAGCACAGCTCTAGGTATAACATTTAGAGGTTAACAAAAAGTTATTAAAATTGGAACTCATTCATTGTACAAATTAATCTGCCCAGGATTGGAAGAATTTTGGATGAAAATAGAGAATGTTGCAAATAAAGTATTTCAGCAGTTTTAAACTTGACACAGAGATGACACTTTAGGTTCGATCGCAAGGCTTCAGTGGAAGTTGGAATGGGCCCCAAATATCCAAGGAAAAATTACAAAGGGGTTTTAAATGTATACATCTGGCACATTCAGAAAAGTGATTTATCGCTACAAATTTGGCTCAGTCACACAAAGTATAGCCTAGGGTAAAACAGAACACCTTTAGTGCTACACTTTATGATGCTCTGCGGTACCATACAAAGGGACTATTGTCAATGTTAGGGATAACTACATTTTCTAATTGCTATCAGTGAGCTCCTTAACCTTTCTCAGGTAAAACTTATCAATGCCATGGAACAAAAATGCATAGCATGAGTGAATGAGAGAGAGAGAGAATCATGAGATATTCCTGTATTACTTATCACTGGACTCTTATTCTTTAGGCGGCTAATGCTTTCAGTGCTTATTGATTCACTGTACTGATAATTACACTAGAATCGACCTGTCTCCCCTGTTTATGCATAGATGTGGAATATGTTGGAAAGGTAGAGTCCTGAACAGTAATCTGCAATATGTGAATGGTTCACATTTTTTCTCTCTCCAAACAATCATGGTTTATACATGGTATATACAGTCAACCTCATTGCTTACTAAAGGTGCAGACAGTTGGCTTTACAACGTGTTTTCCTGACTTTTAAGGCTACATTCTTGTATTCAAGCTTGTTGTAATTTAAATGTATTATTCGAATTTCCCTTTCCTTTTTGGAATAGTGTAATTTGCTTCATAAATTACATATGGTGGAAGCCTGTTGAATGAATAACCTTGTTGCACAGAAAATTAATTCTTTTGACAGGTTTATTCCTTTAATAGATATTTATTGGAGGATTTTACTGTATTATTATTATATACATTGTGGCTTGCTGCACAGAAAGTGTTTCACAGTATTTCAACGGATTTATTCTTTTAATTGAAGTAACTATTCCTGTCCTTTTACTGTTTGTTACCCAAGACACGACTTTTTAAGTAATTCATTTTTCAAAGGAAGTTCACTTGTTTTCTTCATGCGCTTTGTTTGTGCACAGAGAAAATGTATTCTTTTCCCTTCAATCAGCATTCATCTAAATGAATGCTAATATATACAGTTGTAATGAACCATATTTTGTTTGATTATGGTAATCTGTAACAGTGTTAATTTCCTTATATATGTGTTTATGTGTTTTTGAAAACTTTTAACATTTTACCATACCGTACTGGAATCTCTTGGATTATTTGAGGCTCTGTTCACTTTTTTGAGTTAGAATTAAGTAGCGCCAAATGCACAATAACAGAAAACGAAATCAGATTGAATGGCCACATGGCCTGATTTGAGGCAGGCTAGTTGTATAATTAAGAAACAGAAGCCAGAGGATCTGAATTGTCATCCTAATTCTGCCCAGAACTTTCTGTGGCACTTTTGGCAAATCATTTAACCTTTCTGAGTCCCAATTTCTCCCTTCGTAAAATGGGCATAATAATATTCTAACTCCCTACATTATAGAAATATTTTGGGGCTTTTTCAGCATTTGCAATATGCTTTGAGATCTTCAGGATTAAGGTGCTAAAGAACTGCAAAGTATCAAGGCTTGAGTTATTATTGTTTATTACTTTGTTGCTTTACACGGAAGTTTGGGTTGACTGTTCCTCTTAGATTCTTTCCTTATTGTAAGTGTGAATAATTCAGGGAACTGAAGTTACATTGCTCTGAGTACTAGGATTGACATATGTAAAACTCTAGAATGCTGGTATTCTTAGCTTCTCAGTGGTGTATACCACAGCCCTGAGTTGGATTTTGAAACAGAAACAATAGACAAGAGGATAATAAGAATGAAGTGACTTTAAGTTCTGAGTTCTCACAACCTAACAAGTCTAGTAACATTTTGGTCCACCAGTACAAATGTTTGCAGGACCAGTAAACACTTTTAAGTAGTGTTTCTGGACTAGTGGTCCAAAAGAAAAAAATGTAGATCCTTGTAATCAATAATTTTCTTTCAGTATGGAAACTTCTTTAATATTTCCCCTTTAACATATGTATATTTAAAATGTTAGACTCCCATTGATTTCAGTGGCCATTGGTCCAGGTCCTAAATGAACAGGATTCTTGTAGTTTAGATAGCAGAATGATAAATGAAAAATGCCATATCTCAGTAGAGGGCAGTGAAATACATACAAGATTGCAATACATCACAAAGGAGGCTTCATTTTAAACTGACAAGTTTAATGATTTAATAGTTCCCAAAATTAAGGTGTTTTATACTAGATTTTGCTATCATATTATTCTAAAATTGCTTTTAATTACTTGGCATTAGACTATTTTTATGGTTATGATGTGGCATGGGTCAAAAATTACAAAATAATTGCATTATGAACATCAAATTAGACAGATGTCAATGTGACATGAATATAATAGGATTTCAGTATGACCCTGTGGGAAATATGATATAAATATATACCATCTCATACTGGATCACCCACAACTAAACATATTTTCCATACTGAAGTATTTTCACTTATCTATTCAGATAGTTTTCTTGCTCTAATCACAAAAAAAAAAATCTCCAGTCTTCACCCAAAACATAAGCCTCAGAAAACCATGGATTTGGCACTACTCCAACAGATCAGAGGAAGAGAAGTTTGCCTAGGACAGAGAAATACTTTGGAGACGGGTGGGTGGGAAATTGTAATCCATAGCAAGTACATAAATGAGCTTCCTGTTGCCTTGCATAATTTAGTTGAAGCCAGTTTCATGTATATAGAAAATGTGCCCCCTTATATTTATAGATTATATTTCTTAACAGGTTTCAGAGTAGCAGCCGTGTTAGTCTGTATTCGCAAAAAGAAAAGGAGGACTTGTGGCACCTTAGAGACTAACAAATATATTTCAGCATAAGCTTTCGTGAGCTACAGAATGCATCCGATGAAGTGAGCTGTAGCTCACGAAAGCTTATGCTCAAATATATTTGTTAATTTCTTAACAGGTATCCATAGCAGTTTGGAAGCTGATTTGCTGCTACTAATCAGACACACAGAAAGCACTTTCAGAATGCGTATTTCTGTATCACCCTTATTTTCTGACATGGCAATAAAGAATATTCTTCCAATTAACAAGATCTACGAGGAAGCTATAAATCCTGCAGAATGGGTAGCCATGAAAAGATAGATATTCCAGACTGCGGAACCTTCTCTATCACAAAAATCTTAGACAGGAACTTCTCCAGGATATAATCCTTAAAGACAGAGGATCTGATTCATCACTGTGTAACTTCAGCTTTGTGCCGAATACACTCCACTGAGGTAAGATTTACCCTGGCATAAAATCAGAGTAACACAATAGTCAATTATTCCTAGAAATAGTCCCAGAGCTAGATTTTCAGAAATTTCGTTGTATTTTCATGACTAAACAACAGCCAAATAGTTTGGTGGGACTTCTGAGGCACAATTTAGGGAAAAAAGTATGGAAAAAAGTTACTCAAAAGATCTTTAGTTACAGAAGTTCAAAGTATCATCGTTGTCATCAATGAAAATTTAAAGCCATTCAATCTCCACCTGAAATTTCATCCATATCAAAAGACTTCATTTTTCTTGAATGATTGCTTACTAACTAAGGCCCCAATTCAGCAAAATATTTAAGCACATACTTAATTTGATCCCTAGATAATGGGATTTATGGATGTTATTAAGTGGGGCGGACTGCTGACCCAGGCCCTAAAGGCCTGATTCTGCCAATCTTATTTTATGACATTCTTACTCACAGCCCCAATCCTGAAAACACTTAGGCATGTGCTTAACTTTACTATTGTGAGCAGTCCCACTGAAACTAATAAGACTACTCATGGTAGTAAAGATAAGCATTGAGGCCTATATGAGTAGTGTCCACTGGTGTCAAGAAGAGTAAGGGTTGCAGAATCCATTCTTATTCCTGGGTATGGCTGGTAATAAAGTTGCTAAAGTGTGCTGATATTGATGAGATAAACCTCAAGGTAGATTAACAAATTGTGAATGAATTATGCAAAAATGGTTAAAACAATTATATTGTAATTATTACACCTGTAGAAATGCCCTGTACACATCAACTGAAACGGCAAAACTCATACAAAAATTCATATGCCTATATTCTCCTAGCCCTCCCCACCCTTTTAAATTGTCAGTCAAGTCAATGATATATATCTATTAGGTGAATTTCCTTGAGATTAATGAACAGCTGTGTAGATGGTCATCAAATACTCCCAGACTTTCAATCTCCAGGGAATATCATGCATTTTAAATTGTTATTGTTTAATTGTAGTCTACGACAAAAAAAAAATCCAAAACTCTTCGAGCGAGAAGCCAAGTGGATCTATGGAAAACATATGAATATGTCATTTTAACAGCTGAAACTATATCTATCTGGCAAGCCTTACCTAATGGTTGCATTGTGTCCCCTTGGCAATTCTACTGCTGTGTTATTTGAACTGTTCCATTAGTTTGTTGCATATGTAGTAAGAGTAATATTGTATCCAAACTCCTAGGTAGCCTTTCCATTCACAGTAAGCCCAAAAGAGATCTTTGAAATGGAAATGGACAAAAATAACCTGTTTTTGACAAAGCCTCCAGGTGTCTGCTCACAGACAATGATCATTGTTTGAATTTGTGGCCTTAAAAACCCAATGAAATCCCAATCACCCAGATACCAAGGTCTGGACTTTGGAATGATAGATTATATTTCTCCAACAGACCCACACTGGGCAATTTCACAGTTGGACTCGTTTGCTGTTACGCAAGCCAAATGCAGAGTTCTATGGTGAAAGATTTGAAAAAGCCTATGCTGCAATCACAGCAACACTTTGGAGTGTGCATGCATGTATGTGAGTCTAACCATCAAAGCGCTTCCATTTGCCTGTATTTTATTTCTATTTTCATCCAGCCGATATCTCTCATTTCCTGCATGATAACTAGAAGAGCAGAATTTTGTTGAGGGGGACACACAAAATCCATGAGGACATTTTAGTCATTATTTCAGATTAGAAAAAAATTCTCAAACCAACAGAAGATGCAGCAAGGAAACAAGCTGCCAATAACACCATCTGAAGCAGATGGTTCCAACTACTTGGAATGCTCCTTTCTGCATACTTCAGTGACTCCTGAAATAACAGAGTGCTGTTAAATAAATGTGAAGGGAAGTAAAGTAGAAAACCCAGATATAGTACTGAGTTCCACATAATAAGCTCTTACTAATAGTTTGGTCAGTGCTTCTGTGCCCATTTGAGAAAAATCTCTGGCTCATCATCACGAATGAAACATCTTTATCCCATGTTGCCATGTCAGAGATACTATTGTGCATCTTTCAGCCAGTATATGTCAAATCTGGAAAAGGATATTGCTGTAGTTTAGCAATGGAAGAAATACCATAAATTATAGGCCAGCTACAGATTTCAGAATAATTGCAAATGTATTCTACACTGACAAACTTGTCAATAACATAAATGAGAATAAATGTTTTGCATTTATACAGCATGCTTTATCATTGGATAGCCAAACATTTTATAAAGGTAGGGAAGTTTTAGCAGTACCGGATTGGAAATAAGGCACACATTTTAACAAGTAGATTAGCCACTGGAATAATTTATCAGGGGTTGTGGTGGATTCTCCATCACTTGAAATCTTTAAATCAAGATGGGATGTTTTTCTAAAAGTACACTCTTGTTAACCAGAAGTTATTGGGCTCAGTGCAGTAATCACTAGATTAAATTCTATTGTCTGTGTTACGCAGGAGGTCAATTTGGATGACCATATGGGTTTCTTCTGCTCTTAAAAACGATGAATATACAAATTATTATCCCTGTTTTACAGATGAGAAAACTGAGGACAGGCAGCTTAATAATAAAAAAACATTTTAGAAATGAAAAGTATCTAAGATCTCAAAGTACTCCATAAATATGAATGACACGCTAGTCCTGGGAGACAGTTTAACATGATCACCTCTGTTTTACAGATAAAGAAACTGAGGCACATAGAAGTTCAATGACTTGCCTAAGGTTACTCAGGAAGTCTGTGGAAGAGCTGGGAAAAGAACGTAGATCACCTGACTTCTAGTCCCCTCCTTTAACTAGAGGATGACACCGACTTGACTGGATACATACGTCGAGGAATGAATTTCCTACAGGTCTCAGATATTTGAAATGCTGGGAGGCTGTTTCTGTAGAGCACACTTAAGGTCATTCCATTCTCCTTCCCCCAAAACCCTCTCCTTTTTTCTCTCATTTTCAGACTTCTATTCAACTGGTAAAAAGTTCTTGTTCTTGCTGCAGACTGACAGTTACAACAAAGAAGAAATAGAACAAATGGGATAGTGGGAAAGGGGATTTCAGATTTGAATACAGGGCAAACACAGTTCAGAAATCAGATAAAGAATGTCATTTGAGAACAGTGTAATAATACATATCAGTGGCAAACTCCTCTCCACCCAGGTTGGAATGTTTTAGGTGATAAACTAGTCTGCAATACATCAATGTATCGAGGATAGTAAAGATACAAGGTAAAAGGTTAATGACTACATTGCAGTGGTCAGATCGAGCTTCTGCAGGTGTGAAACTAAAAAGGGTGTTAAAGCAGCAGATGAACGTAAACAAGAAGAGAGGATGTTCAAGAAGTTTAGTATAGAAGAAGTAGTTGAATGATTGCAAGGCTGTGTAACTCAGAATAAAGATATATTGGACTTATCTGTGCTGAACTCTTTCTGTTACAATTGGGGCTCAAGTGACCATCAGCTAGCTGGGCAACACCATGACGAGAAAGTTAACCTGCACCTAGAATTTACTATGGGAACAGACTATAAGAGTCCAGGACTTCAGTTCATGTAAGTCAGTGTAGATTCATTGAAGTCCATACAATCACATGAATCTACCTGCTGAGAATCTGGACCAATATTGTAATCCTGCTAAAAACTGCAGCAAGCAAAATCAGACTCAACAGTGCTGAATAGGTTTTTCTACTAACTATGCATTTCCTTGATCAATCAGACCTACGAAAGAATTAAAAACAAGGACGGTTTCATAACTACACTGAAAACACAGCATAAGAAACAAAAGGCAAATAAATGAATGAAAACTATCAGCCACTAACACTAGTCAGAGATATACTGCAAAGGAAAAATGACTGACTTATCAACATTATTTTCCTTGTTCTTGATCTAGGTCATCAAGTAGATTAATATGTAGTTGCAAGCTGTTCATTCATTGTAGAGGAGCATGTACATAGCAGTAAATATCTCCCATGGCACTGATAAACTCTCAGAGGCTATAGGCCAAGGTGTTATGCTCCAATGGAGACATTTGTGCCAAGTACCTGCTCCCAGTGATATTGTTATAAGCATTAAACTCAAAATGTAACTTTAAAAATCTACTACGGTCTGTAGCTTTTATTATTTCCACAATGGACAACTGTATTGGTTATTATCAATATGTTGTAGCGGGGGCCTTGAGGATTGGAACTTGCAGGCGGGGGGAAGTAGGAGGGTGAGAACATTTAGAGCTTCTACAAATTTCTCCAATTTTAACAAAAAAAATGTATAAATTGTAAAAATGTTTTAAAGAAATGTTTTTTTCCCAAAGAAATCTGTCAGAATTCAGCACACATCCTACAAGAAGATACTGATCCATACTACTAAAGCCTAAGCTCTTGCTTTACCACGGTCCCATGTCTCTCTTTTTTCTAGGACCCCATCTTCCTCAATCTTTATGCTTCAAGGGTCTTCACTCTGTGTCTCTCTCATGCTCCATTTATCTTTTATTTTGTCTGTTCAGCAGGCTGTAAACTGCTATCGATTTCAATGGTAGTTTTGCCTCAGCAAAGAGTGCTGAATAGGGCACTCACTCAGCTTGCAGGATACTAGTCTATTCTCCCTTTCTATTTCTTTACTCCCTGGATCTAACTCTGTCTTCTGCTTCAAGGTCCTGTCTCTTTCTCACTCTGTTACTGGGTCCTGTCTCAAATATAAAGCCATCAATTGGCTGTTGAATTCTTTCCCTCTACTATTGAACTCAACTTTCTGCTCTCAGGCATTTCTCATTATTTCAGACTCCCTCTTTGCTTCCAGGGACTTTTCTTGCTACTTCCTGACCTCATCTCTCAACTATAGCAGCTTAACATTCCACTGCTCCGCACTACAAAGTTTCTGAGGCTGCTTCTGCCCACCTGCTAGTTTATTGTTGAGACCCTTCTTAATGTACTCTTCCAACATGGTGATAAACTAGCCAGGCATGAGGGATGCATAAAATGGTTACAAAAATTCCCCACTCTCCACCAGCCTTAAAATGATAGTCTGATAGCAAAGTCTAATTGCTAAAATAAAATTCCATTGCACTGGGACATTTTAAACTCTGAATATATCTGACTGGTTTGAAATCCCTCAAACTGAATTTGTACTGTAATTGTGTTGAAGGTCAAGGACATAAAATGTAGGTCTATTAAGAGTTACTTATTGGACACTATGAGTCACTTATTTGAACCTATGGTGCCTCTAAGCTTCAGCCGCAAAGGGAGGTTGGGCAGTTTATCAATAAAATTATTACTACGCTGTAGCTCATGTTATATAATTAAACATAATAGGCCCTTTGGAGGGAATTCTGGTGATATGAGATGTACCCTCACACTGGAAGGAAGAAGTTGTCCTTTATTATTTTGGAAACATAACACTGAAGAGGCCAGATAAGAACCCACCCTAGGACGGATGTTAATTCATCTCCCTGGAGGATTATTTTTATGGTTTTACAAGAAAAGACATGTCCCACGTCCTCTTCAAGAGGTGACAAACATCTCCATTGCTGCACATTTGGGTAGGAAACACATACACAGATGTATTTTTATTATCCAATAATTTTAAAACTGTGAATTTAGTTTCTTAAATTCATGAATATAACATTCTTTTGGTACAAAGGTAAAAATAGATGCCATCAACAAAACAGAGGAGTTTTTGTTGTATTTAAATAATTATACAATATTTATATTTTCTCATCTTAGAATTTTGATGATAAATATATATATATATGCCCTTCTGCTTCCTCAGTAAAAAGGCTGAATATATCAATATCTATATCTGTATCGAATCTATATAAAATGTTCAGATTCCTTGCCTTCATCTACAGTACTCAGGTAAAGAACTGAGTTAAATAATTATCTAGTCTCCAGCTAAATAAACAAGTGAGCATTAAACTTCAAGCCCCCTGCAAGCAATCAACAATAAAGCACACTGTATAAAAATAAAGCAATGTTACAGACATAGGCAAAATTACTCTTTATTTCTTACCATGTTGTGACATTATGAGGAAAACAAAAATGAGAATGCAAGTTTTGATTTAAAAATCTGTCAGTCAACATGTAATTTAATATAGAGTGTCATATACTGCTAAAAGGTACATATTAGCATTAAAGACCAAAACTCCAATGATTAATATTACAGTGATGACAGAATGAGACTGCCTAATTTTAATCCACTGTTTATCTACACGGTAATTTATAGATCACTCGACATGTTTTAATAGGAGGCATAAAGAAGATATCCTCTAATACCCACTTGCTTGCAAGAGCTGACATTTGCTGTTACGTATTCAGAAAATATCAGTGGTTGCATTTGTTGGACATTTATACAAATAGCTAGTCATCCTACATACAGTTTATAAAAAGTGATCTATTAATAACAAAACATCTCCAGAGACATATGGTCGCTTAATATTCAGGTGGAATATCAAGTGTTTAACTTAAAATAAGGGCAGGAGCACAAAGAGTGGTCAACACATTGATTTGGCTGCCAAATATAGTTTTTACCATCATAAATCTCTGGCTGACAACTGCACAAAGCCTGCTTTACCTAAACACTGCCAAGTAAGGGTGTTTATTCACTGATTGGCTGATAGTCACTATGACAACTGATGCCACAATTAGACAAGTACAATCCCACTTTCAAACATGCACACAATTCATTAATTCAGCAGGACTTTTGTTGACAATATGGTATGAGGGAAATATTGAATACAATTCCAAGGCTGATATATTCTCCTGTTATCTATAGCAAAATAAGTTACAAGAATTGATGAAAACAACCATTTAATTAGCCTAAAATAAGCCTGAGAAGCTACTCAGCAAATTTTAGTTTATTAAATAAATGCACAGGTGCACCATGCTGCTTGGAATGTGGAAAAGGACTGATGAGTTTGACAACTAAGACTAGACTAAGAAAGAGAGATTATTTTCAGAAAAAGAAAGGTTTGTGTCTCCCAAATTTACAATTCCAAATAATCTGCTACCAGCATCTTTCTAACAACTAGGAGGAAAAAGTTCACAATGGTATTAGCTAGCTGGTCCAAGGAACTAATGTAGGTGGAAGCATTTACAGTGATCTCAACGATGATGGTAGATTTCCACATAGAGAGCAAAGTGGTCTGCCTATAATATTCTGTCCTCCGTTGGACTAAGTTCTTGGCAGCAACAAAAAATTCAGGAGGAAGCTGAGAGTGGTGTAAATGCTGGAGAAGGAGGACATGAATAAGAGAGAGTGTCAGAGAGGCTTGGGGAAGCCAAAAGTGACAGAGAGAGATCAATTAAGTTACAAGAAAGGCTGGGAGGGACAACAGCGGCTCAGAGAGGGCGTCGGAACAGAGAAAAAGCACTAGAAAAGCTGCATAGAAATACACATGGCAATCATCAGAAGTGTTCTGAGAACCCTAATAAAGACAAAGGACCAGAAGCTTATTGTGAATAACGCAAGTAAACTGCCTACTGCTTCCCCACTGTTGACAAACTGGGCAGGTTGGTGCTAAATGATAAATAGCTAACTGACCAAGGATGCCATGGTGCCATCATTCTATAGGTGCCATCATTCCATAGTGCCGAGTAAAGAATATGAAGGCAGAGAATATAAAGAGTAAATATTAAAATGTAGCTCAAATCTTAATGGTGAGATTTTGCAAAGCCACCTAGGAGATTTTATTGGGGAGAGGGAAACACATTCCTTGGTCAGATCTAGTTATCTCAGTCTAAAAGACTTAAAACTAGAATATATTTTTTTTAAGATTAGCTTGTGATTTCCCCACTGAACTAGCCTGGGTCTGGCATAACCACCCACGCAGGCCGTATTCAGAAGCCTACACAAACAGCAGAGGCTGAACCATTTCACTGCTGAAACTCCCTTTGAATTAGCAGCTCCTGCCACCTTTAATTAAATAATCACTAGTAGTACTAAGCAATCCTGAGAATTATCTAGGGGGATGAAAGTAGTCTTCAAGTTGCCTAATAATTAAATTATACATTTTGTACTTGCATAGCACCTTCCATCTGAGGATTTTTTTTTTACTGTTTTTATTATTTGCTTTAAACCCAACAGTGCCCTCAACAAAAGATACAGCCTTTGCCTTGAGGACTTACAATCCAGGGATGGACTGAGGATACAATTTTCAGAAGGACTTACGTGACTTACGAGTGTATCTCATTGACTGTCAAAATGCCTAAAACTCTTTTGACAATGGGACTTAGGTGCTTTCCAAAATGTTATCCTAAGCCCCTGAGTCAAGGCGAGTGCATAACTGTTGCATCTAAGGCGTAGACCCAGGAAGGCATTGTGCCTCAGGCAGCTACAATTCCTTCCCTGCTTCCCTCTTCCTTGGGGTCAGTGGGGGAGATGTTTTACTGCAGCCTATGAAAGGCATAACATATGTCTCCCCCCTGCGCCGGGCCAGTAAGTGGGGGATAGGTTGGTGAGACAAGGCCTCACCCGCTCCCTTCTGTGTCTCTTCCTCACCCAGTGGCTTCCAGAGGGGCATATCTGGCCAGCAAGGGCTGTGCTCCACACGAGACCCAGATGCAAGGGCCGGGTAGGCTCAGCAAGGGTGTATGTGTATGAGGAGACAAAGACTTTACTTGAGGAAATAATTTTCCTGTCCCATGAACATTTTGAGATTTCAAAAATATGTACTGTTCCACATCGGGGAAAATGAGAGCGCGAGATACCCCAGAACGGCCTGGTGGTAAGGGAACTAACTGGAGTAAGATAGAGGAGACACAGGTTCAAGTCCGTGATCTGAATCAGGCAGAGCAGGGTCTTGAACCTGGGTCTCACACAATGAGTGCTCTGGCGATTGGCTATTTTAGGGCGAGGTGTGCTCTCTCATTCTCTCTCTCTCACCCCTCCTTGAGATTTCATTCTGGCCCTGCTAAACCCTGAGCTGAAGTTAAAACTTTCCCACAAAAAGTTGTTTCTTTGGAAGTTTCCTTACCAGCTCTCCTGTGCTTGGCTGTGTAAGACCAGGGCACGATCTAGCCCTAGATTCACAATGCTTTTAAACATGAGTATAACGAGGCACAGAAGTAAAAAAGCTTTTCCATGGTCAAACTGAGTCAGTGGCAGGTGCCCTGAGGGTCTGTCTGCACTGCAGTTGGGTGCTGTGATTGCAACGCAGGTAAGCATAACTGAGCTAGCTTCACTCAAGGTAGCTCACATAGGGATAGCAGTGAAACCACAACAGCACAGGCATCACCACAAACTGTATGGGACCCTGGGTAATTACTCAGGCAGCTAGCCTGTGCTGAAGTCCATGCTGCAGCAGCTTCACTGCTGTGGGTGCATGAGCTAGCTTCCCGATGTCTACATGTGCTGAAATTACAGTTCCTGAATGCAATGCAGTGTTACTCTCCACTGCACTTATTCATTGTTATTTCAGTGTTTCTATTGAAGACCAAAGGTGTGCTAAGTACATCCCCAAACAGAAAAACCTGGTCCCTGCTTTAGAAGCGTTGAGACTAAGGCCCCAATCCTGCTTTGACAATCATGTGGGCCCAGGTGCGCACCCATGCAGTTTTCAGTGTAGACTGGGGGCATAACATTAGAGACAACGTAGTGAGAGTATGACAAAGCCCTGGCTGGGATGGTTTAGTTGGTGTTGGTCCTGCTTTGAGCAGGGGATTGGACTAGCTGACCTCCCGAGCTCTCTTCCAACCCTAATCTTCTATGATTCTGTGACTGTGGATAGTTACTTAGCAGTGGTTAGTGTGCAGTATGATAAAATTAAAGAAGTTTTTTGATTTTTTGATTGGTTTATTCATTCACATGTGATAATACTTCTTCCTATGCACCCTTATTATCCTTTGATGCTGTACGTTTTGTATATGCATACAGTGCACTGTAAAAAAAAGTAACAAGGGCAAGCCGAGTACGACATAATGCGGTGAAATAAAACACAGCCGCTGGGGATTCTAAAGACTCCTGACAATTATGGCCTAAATCAACCCACCCAATTTCAATTCTGTGTGAGATCCTTTTTTGAGGTTTGCGCATTTCATGCTGCCCAGAGCTTATTGCATGCAGAGGCATATTCAGTGCTGTGGTAAGTCTGGGCATGGTGACAGACCAAAGCACACAGGTGATGTTAATGTTGGCAGTGTGAAATGCTACACCTTTTAAAAAGTGGGTCTGGATAAATTCCCAGTTAATACACCCATGCATCTAATTTCAGCTTCAGAAGCTGAACAAACGGTATTGATGGCTTAGTGGGCTACTCTCTCCTTTTATATAACAAGTGGCTGTACTCTAACCTAAAAAACACCTGCATGACCAGCTAGAAGTATAGCCAGGAGACAGACAAGCCATTCTGTACCAGGCACTCATGCCCCTTATTTCTGAAGTTACTGAAGGGAAATACAGTTCTAAAGTAGTTGGCTAATAAAAATAACCCCTCTGGTTTTCATTTATCATTTCTCAAATAAACAATAGTTTCTCGTTATGATGTGTTGACACAATACATGCAAAATGTACCACGTTACACTTTACTCTTGTCACAACCATAAATACATAGTCTGGTGTGTTGGAATAAACTCTGTTTTTAGAGTATGTGTATTGTGACTTACAAAGAACTCAAAGATGAAGATATTTGTATGGTCACCAAAGGGCAGGTTGTCTGTTTCACACTCAGCCCAAGTAACCAACAAAATAGGCACCAAACAGACAAGTGGGAGGTAGGCAGAAGGATTTCTGTGTTACCCAGTTTAAGTTTTGCATTGCATCCATCACTGAGAACCCTTGGGCATTATCCAGAATCCACTGAAGTTGGTGGATAGATTCAGCAGCCTTTGAATCAGTCCTCACTGAATCATGCTTCCCCGGGTTGCTAAACAGACTGGAGGAAGACACCCTTTGCTGAGTGGAAGTGGGAGTTAGATGGAAGGGTCTGTGTAGTGATGGAGTTCCTGGACATGGCTTTGCTTCTCCATTAACCTGCTCACACTCTGCCCCCTGCACAGGGAGCATCTATCCAGCTGAGCTTCAGGCTGTGCAATGGGTGTGCAATTCTCTGGGTGGCTCTCCCAAAATCCTGCCCTCCCCATGAGCAATGGAACTGCACCAGTTTTGCTGCCTAGACAGGTTCAGTGGCTGTAGAGGCAGGCGCAGAATTTGCATTGAGAACCAGTTTCTAGACGCAGATTTACTGCTGAAATCCTATGTACTTCAGTGAGGTGGCAACAGGCTAACTGGGTACAGCACTTGGTCCCAAGGATCTGTTTCCACATTTAGATGTTAATTGCTGTTACTTTTCTTTCTCACTAATCTAAAAGCATATGACATTACTGTCGGTGAAGTTCAACACATATTGCATTGCTCAGTGTGCCTGACAGGCCAACGTTACACCATGACACACCTAAGTGTGACATGAATCTAGTGAGATATTTTTATACACTACAAACCAAGAGATTTTAGAATTTTCTATGGTTCTTATACATTATTTTCCCACCTCAATCATTATAATCACTAGTCCTATCAAATGTTTTAGTCTTCAAATGGTTATGGAAGCAGATTTTCAGTAGAATCAAGGAAGCTCTCAAGATTCATTTTCAGAAAGGAAGACATTCACCCACTCTCTCACTAAGTAGAATTCTTCATTAATTAACAGTGTCATCTGCAGCCCTGTGCTACCTACATTTCTACAAAGCCCGGCATTAGAGCCCATTAAAAGAAATCACAGAAACGCTCTGTAGACGTTGTTATAATCATGAGTACAAGAGTAATAAACCACAGATATAATTTTAGAGCGATACAGATTGATCACTGCCACTTTGGTACCATCACTTGTTGCATCACATCTAAAGTTAGAATGCAATTTTTTCTAGGCAAAGACTGAGTGGGTGAGATTCTCATCCCCTGCACTGGCCCCTGTATGTCATGTAACAGGGCCAGAGTGGCACAAAGGGGCTCTAAAAGCCCTGTTTGTGATGGAGAAGTCCCCTCTTGCCGGCGCAGCTGAAGAGAGTCATCAGCAGTCTTCCAAGGACCTCCTGGCAAGCCCTGGCATAGTGGGCATGCCAGGGATGTGGCTGGTGGCAGGAGGAGTATGTTGTTGCTGGGGTCACAGTATGGAGCACTGCAGAGGTTCCATGCAAAGCTGCTGTCCATAGGTCAGTCTGGGGAAGCTGCTATATCTTAAAAGCCAACTTGGCCCCTTCTCCTCGGGCTGCGATTCCGTCTGTGCTGTAGCTGGGAGCATGCTTCTTAGTGCAGGCAGACAGATGTGTTTGCGCCGCTCGAGCTAGAGCAGCGTAGCCGGGTGTAGCACAGGGGGCAGCATGGGCTGGCGACCTGTGTACAAATCCACTCAGATCTCCTGGTCAGACTCTGGGCTAGCCCTAGCTACCACCTGTGCTACCCCTGGCTACACTGCCATTTTTAGTCTCATAGTTAGAGCAGAGCTACTTTGTTTCTGTTTATATGCATTGGGCAGCATGCTCCCAGCTACAGTGTAGACATACTCTTCCGGTCCATGGGGTGCAGGCTGGTTTGTACTTGGCCACTGCTCACTGTTGCCTCTGCTACTGTGGCTACCTTATTATTTTTATCAGGATATCTCAATGAGAGCTAGCGCGAGTCTGTCTACGCGAGCTAGGGAATCGCACTGGTGGCTCCTAGTGTAGCCAGCACAGGCATAGAATCTCAATCTTCATCTATTTGTTTGGTAAACTTCCCAACACACTGCTGGGTACTGCACAATGTCTATTCCCTCTCTCTCTTACATCACACCCACCAGCAACACAGCTAGTGGGAAGGCAGACGGTATGTTGTGTATTTGAAGCCATTTTTTAACGTGTCAATAATTTGGCGTATGCCGTACCTAAAATCTCTTTTCATCTTGTTCTTGTAACGTAAAAGGGGCATCAAATATGCCACCGCTCCTGCTGCTGCTACAGTCTCCAAAATGTAGTGTGTTACCAAACACTGTAGGAATTTTTAAAAGGAAATTCACTAAGGACCTGATCCAAAATCCATTATCGTTAATATGCATCCTTCGAAAGACTTCAGTGGGTTTTGGACCAGCCCCTAAGAGGCCTCCCTGTCATTCTGTCCCCCGTCACTTGACACTCACTCAAAAGACTACAAATAATTCTATGGCTATTGTGAGAGGAAACACACAAAACAAAAGCTATTACGCTAATACACATTTCCATGTTCTTATACCTCATGGCACTAACGGATTCCTGTCTGCAGGGATTGTTTTGACAGTTCTGAATTTAGGACCAGCTTTGCAGCGTGTATCTTATCTCTTGTCTTTTTCAATGGACTGCATTTCCCCCTTCTACAAACTTCTCCTGAGGTTGCTATCCCCAGCCAACACATAGACTGCAGTCTGCAGTCCTCCAGTAAATATATCATTGTTATATTTTTGACCATAACCCCAATATCATATCATGGATAAGTGCAAGTATATTAGCAGGAAGATATTATGGCCCATTCCAGCAAAGCCTGAAGTATGTGCTTAAAGCATGGGAGTAGTCTTATTGGCTTCGATTGGGTATATGGACTTCAATGGGACTAATTACATGTTTAAAATTAGCATGTGCATAAGCGCCTTGCTGAATTGGGGCCCACCAGAATAATGCCCAGACTATACAGCATGTTTGTATTTTGAGAGTGCAAGATGATTCTGATGGATGTTGTTTGTAAAGTCACATTCATATTCACAATTCAGACGTGCTCCTACACTGTATTAAGGGGCCAAGTTTTCAATGTGCATCAACCTTTCTTCTAATGATGGCTTCAAAATAAATGGCATGCTCCAGTTTTTCCACTAGATCAGACATTTAAGGTATATACATTTAAACTTTCTGCCTTCAAATATTATACTTAAAAAAAATCAGACACTGCAGCTGATGAAATACAAGAAAACCTACACAAGATAATGCAGGAGGGATAGCTCAGTGGTTTGAGCAGTGGCCTGCTAAACCCGGGGTTGTGAGCTCAACCCTTGAGGGGGTCATTTAGGGATATGAGGCAAAAATTGGTTGGAGGAGTTAATTGGGGATTGGTCCTGCTTTGAGCAGGGGGTTGGACTAGATGATCTCCTGAGGTCCCTTCCAACCCTGAGATTCTATGATTAATTTTTTCTTCTATGAAAAGTGTTAATTTCCCCATTTTCCTGTAGAGCTGCTTCTTGTGAGATGGGTTTACTTCTTAAAAGGAACACATTATGGTGTTGTCACTCAGTGCTGAGTTATTATGAAACTGATACTATAGCATTTAAACAACAGTGTTTGAAAGCTAGTTGTATGCTTGAAATAGCTGGCTGATGGGTCTTGTAAACTCCTAAGCAAAACTAAGACATTTACCTGCCCTGAAAGCCATTTCTCATTTTTAAATGCTATTATTATTATACCAGAGAAGAAAATTAGAACTAATTAAACTAGCTTTTTTGTTCTAAAAATCTCTCTGACTTTTTGTGGCAGTCCAGTAGACCAGATCCAAAGTCATTGAAGTCAGTGGGGGTCTTTTCATTCATTTCAACAGACTTTGGGTAAGGCCTTTGGGGAGTAGCTAAGGTGAATGATAAAGTGATTATGGGGTTTCAGACCAAATAACGGACCAAAGACATAGCTTATGATGACAGAAATTATGTGCCTGGTGAGAAAGAACCCTCTTCTACAACCTTTACTTATGTGAGTAGTCCCATTCATTACCTGTCTGTTAGGGTTGCAATATCAGGCTTAGGGAAAATCAGTTGTGTGAAGGAATAATACTGTTTATTCCTGGACAATT
Source organism: Lepidochelys kempii (assembly GCF_965140285.1). Lineage (NCBI taxonomy): Eukaryota > Metazoa > Chordata > Testudines > Cheloniidae > Lepidochelys > Lepidochelys kempii. Next base: position 9,934,971 of record NC_136386.1, on the reverse strand, counting down.
ACTTGCTCCTGGGATACTATTCCTGTATCATTCAAGAACGTGAAAGCTGATCTTACATAAAATCTTGAGTTATGATGTGATAAATGTGGTGATAATTTATCATTTCCTGCCATACAACCATCACTCTAACATTACTCCTGTGATGTCACACTGGGAAAAGAGAGACTGTTAGGTACTGAGAACTTCTTAAAGGCATGAACATACTATATATTCTTGTGTTTACGGAAGGAATACATCAGTGTTCCTGTATTGCAATCCTACAAGCAGGAGCTATTAAAATATAATGTTCATGTTGCTTTTATTTTGCTCTATGAATAAATATATTCTGCAACCTATTTCCAAAACATGTGTCTTCTCTGGCTAGCCTTGCCATGTTATGTTGCATCTCTACACATTAAAAGGTAAAAAAATTATTTAGCCTGAATTGTTAAAATTTTCATTAATGGCAATTTATGTCACTCAAAGAAACCTCCCTGGGAAGAACATGGCATGCTTGTACAAACCTATTATGAGAGTTGTCAGAAACATTTGTCCTTATAAAATATAAATAGACAGTATGTTAGATGATTTAGTGTGGGATCTGTTATTTATTTAAAAACAAACATTTTTTTTTATTTCATCTTTCAGCAAACCAGGTCATGTAGCTAAGACAATGAGGTTCATAGACTAATGATAATGCACCTGTAACTATCACTAGCAACAATTTATTAATTTCTTAACGTGTCCTGTACTGATAAGCCAAAGAGGTATGGTAATCTCGACACAGCGATCTTCAACTGGTATAAAAGACTTCAGTCGAGCTATGCCAATTTATGCCAGCGGAGCATCTGGCTCAGGGTTCCCCAAGGTATGCAGCTCAGGCTCCGTTTTGCTAGCCATGCTGCTATGTGTTTGAGGCAGGACCTGGGTGATGCTCATGGTTCCCTCATGCTCTCCATGGAAGTTCTCCAGGTAAGATAATAGAGCCTGCTGTGTATTACCTTTCTTGATGGGTCCCTTATGTGGTGGTGGATTGTAACACCTGAGCAGCAGAAACTAATGCACCATCTTCCCTCTGCCCACAAATTAGGTAATGTTGCTTCCCGCAAAAGCAGGAAATTAATTTGTCCTGCAAAATGATTTCAGGGGGCTTTCCAGTCAGGGCCTTGAAAAGCAAATAAAGTCGATTCCCTTTGCTTTTTAGAGATCACATTATAGCAGATCCTCACACGGAACTTCCAGGGGGACATGAAGCCACGCTGAGGTTTATATCCAGAATCCATGTCAGGTGGACATAAAAATCCAGCCCGATATTTACTTGCCACTGGAGACACATGTTAGCTAGCGAAGTCTGCACAAGAGTCAGAGAGGTGGATAAATCCTTCAACTTTGTTAAATGTGGAATAAAGGAGAGAATAACTTGAATTAAATCCCTGTGCCCACTGGAAATGATGTCTGGCTGTGCCTCTGTACCTGTGCCTGGTTTTTGCATGAAAATATTCTCTTTGTCCCTCTCTGGTGTTCTCCTTCAAAAAGGAACCGAGGTTAAAAAGCAGGCAATAATGTAAGATTTTTAAGCAAACAGTTCAATATTTCCTTTAAAATGTTCTCTGTATTCAAGAGCACTTTGATTTATATCTTTTTTCAGGCTTTGAAACTGTACCTCCTTTCAAAAAAGATCATCCCTGATTTGGGTCTTTTGTTCCTTTATGAGCTTTGTCCCTCACTTCTTAATGTGGAGAGAGTTGAGAGACATGTTGCGAAAGGAGAGAAAATAAAATAAAAAAAAAATAGTAACAAAAACTTGCAAATTGTGTTAAATACACCTTTTGATCATTATGTTTCACATAAAGTTCGCTATGAAGATCAGTATTGAATTATACATTAATTTCAATGCTAAATAACTCTTCTATTAAAAAAAATCTTAGTTTTCATATAAAGTATGGTAATTAAAAGTGAACCAAAAGAGGCAGCAATAAATCAACGTGCACAATGCAGTAAAATATTATAATTAATATTTAACTTACATTTTGATTACTTTTAGAATAAGTACAAGAAATATCAATTAGACTATATATTCAAACTTTGCTGCCTTTTCCCCATTATACTGTGGAAAGGGGCTATTTTTAATTCTGGATATGGCATACAAAATAATACATGGTACCTAATTAAATATAAGGCTGCAATTCAATTGAGAGTTTCTGCTGATGTCATAAATAATAAGAGCACAGCTCAAGGTATCAATGAACGGCAGCCAAACCCTGAGATTGAATTACAACTTCAGCATTCAGTCTGTGGATCTGTATTGTTATTTGTAATAGATGGAAAATGATTATTATTATTTTTAAATACAGACAAAAAGGAGGAAATTTGAATTCAAAATCCGTGACTGGGTAGTACAAGATTAGAACTCATGTGATTATACGGAACACAGCCTACTGGAAATTGAAATGTACAAATGTGCCAGTGAGTAATTCCATACTATCAGTCTATATTCTGTATGTGAATTTAATGGGGTTTATTTGTCAGTCTGTGGGCCAGAAGTCCCATTTGTGGGCACAGTTTTTGCCCACAAAATGAATTGTGGATGTCAGTCTAAAAATTTGTGTCTCTAACTATCTGATTTGTGCCTACAATCTTGATGCTTGAAGATGCAAGTAATCAGATTTATACCCACAATTCATTTGTGGGCAGAAAAATTTAGGCATAAATTTTGCAGGCCAAACTTGCCACTATTCTCAAAAGGTGTGCAGGACTGAAGTCCTGCAACCTGTCCCAATTAGGCTGAAGGGAGTGGTGAACTTCCACCCACCTGCATTTCATCTGCTTAAAAACTAATTACTTGTGAATTTCATCCAGTGTGAATAAGCATTCTGCGTTCACAGGGACCTTTCCCACGGCTGACAATACACATTTCTGGTTATAAGATATAACTTCAGAAATTATGACTTTTACCCCCAAATAAGTGACCTTTTAATAACCAGAAATATTTTTATTTACCACATTGGATCTTGGTTACATTCTGCCAGTAAAGAGAAGGCAGTTTATCAACATGAAAGCTTCTTTTCAACAAATTTGCTATTGCTACCACATTGCAGGACAATAAGCCACTTGAAACAAACCTTGGGAAGGCCTATCCACAAGTTGGGGCGGAGCCAAGGTTCTACCTGCGGACCACACACCTGTGCAGGAGAGAGAGCGGTTGCTCTGTGTGAGCATCCGAAGAGTCACAAATTGGCCCTCATGTTTTGCTGTCTGTGAAAACGTTGCTCATCGTGTCACTCAAGCAAGTGCCTTGCTGCTTATAATTATCAGATTATCGCCAATGCAGATTTGCCACTCCAAAAACCAACAGGAATTTCAAGCAAAAAAGAAAGTTTCTATCTGGTTTATTCTAACAAGAAGAGACAGCCAAGCAACCCTAAATATATACAATTTATCTTCCTGTAAAATAGTGATTTATTTTTATATGTGGGAAAAGAAGATTACTGTTAGCTTTCTTTTGGATGTTTTTATATGAGCTGGTGTTATTAAACAGACCAATTTAACAATCTTTGCTCTCAAAACACCTGTTTAGCAAAATAATATTTATGTTGTAAAGTAAGATGTGTCTGGATAATATTTTGCATGCCATTCATGCTGTGTTTTAAAGATGGGGAAAAATTCTTGACCCTCCCATATACACGTGGATACGTCTAAAGTGCTCATGGAAAAGTAGATGATCCAGCCTACATGGTAGCTAAAGAGAGCTACAGAAAGTGTTGGCTTTCACACCAGTTACCTGAAAATGACTGACTCGACTTATACCAAGTATTTTCTGATCAGCCTTTAACAGAACTGCCAAAGTATGAAGGAGACCTTCAGAAGGTAGATACAAGAAGAACAATGAGAAGAAATTGCAAAGTTATACTGTGAACTTGCATTATCTCCTATTCCATGGAATATATCTGAATATTCTACATCAAAACACAGGCCTGGAATATGTTCTGCTGATGAAACAACCCCAGCATAGATACAGCTGCTTCTATATAAGTGACAAATAGGTATTTAAATTTGTAAAATATATGCTTATATTGATAGGGGGAAATGTGGATCCCACAGTGATATTTAGAAAATGAAAGCAGCTGTCTATGTCCCGAGGCACAGATAACATGTAATAATAATCTTGCTCCATGATAAACTACTGGAGATGCCTAAGAGATACCACTCTTCCATCCCTCCATTGATTCTGAGTTACTTCAAAATCTGTTTCTTTACTTTTTTTCCCAACGGGTTGGCAGATTGTTTCATAAGGAATGAGATGGCATAATCGTGGCACCTGCTGCAACAGCTTTTGAACTTGATCTTTCTTAGCTCTTTAAGTGGAAGAGGGGAAGGTCATGAACATCCTTCACCATTACCACCATTTTTTCTCAGACTGGCAATCAGTTGACTTTGCGTGGATGTAGGGCTAGCAGATGGAGCACAAGTCTAGCTGTTTCAGCATGGGTTTTAGCCTAACCATTGCTTCAGTTTACGCTGCTGATAGAGCAAATATAGCTTTCAATATATAGGGTGAAATTCTGGGCCCACTGAAATCAATAGGTATTTTGCCATTGACTTCAATATGTTGGTATATTTCATCCACAATATTTATCAGTAAGAAAGAGAAGGTTCCAAGCATCGGGTGATGTTGGCTTCTGAAGCTGTTCCACCTCCAGGTGAACATAACACTTCAAATGGACCATCGACACACAAGAACCTTCTCACAAAATGCGGGGGACAAGTGTTCATCTATCTCCTTCTCATAAAGTCACGGAGGTATATTAGGAACAGCACTGCCTTCCCACTGATTTGGTGCTGGGCAAGGGATACCTTTCTAAGCTCTACACCAGGGCAGAATAGACGGTCAGTGGAGAACACAGCATTTGTCCCCTTCTCTCTGACTTCAGAAAGCAAGCAGAGAATGGGCAGTAGTGTAAGAAGTAGCTCACTCTCAATGTGAAATACCCCTAGTTGTATAGCAGAGAGTGGAGAAGCAGCCATGTAGACTCCCCTTATTCTGTCTGTTCTCAGACCAGAGGGGGCGGAGTAAGCAGAGACCAGATCTATGCTCTAACTTAGTGGAAGTCCTCCAACCCATGGAAGGAACTGACCACCAGACAAAAGCCTGGGTTCCCAGCAGCCTGATCTAAGCCTGGGATAGACAGTGTGATTAGTTTGTCTCTAATTATTCATTGCTGTACACTTCGGTGCCCTGTTGCTTTGTACAACTTAGCATTCTTATGAAATGCACACAGCCGTTCTGTGATTCTTATATCACATATTGGAGACACAGGAATTTTGCACATTTGTGAACACCGCAGTATTTTTCACAGCCCCAGAGCTCCAGGTAAGCCATGCCAATGATTGAGATTTTGCTTTGTCTATGTACATTTTTCCAAAGGTCCTTGCTGGTTCTGAGAAGCTAAAAATCTGATTCTCTGTTCTTGTCAAACACATTTTTTTCTTTCTTTTCCCCCTTTCTGCTGCCAACATTAGGAATGAATTCCACTTTTTGTAGCCAACAAAGGGGCTAACAGGTACAGAAATTTACACTGATCAGATAGTTTTTCGTAGGCTGTCACATTAAAATACTATTGTTCTCGTGACAAGAAGTTTACTATCATGAGTTAGGAGAGACTCATTCAATTTTTTTCCTGTGATTTAAGGCTAATAGCCTATACACGACGCTGTTCAGGAACAACTAGAACTGGTATCAAATGCAGAAAATGACGTTTTAGGTTCACATGAAGAAGTCAAAAGAAATCATAAAGATCCTTTACGCTACAGGATGGAACTTTTTGAAAGCGACACAGTTGTATATGAAATCTAACCCACGCCCTGGAAATTCCAACATAAAATGGAAGTGAGAAAAGCAGATCTTTTTTTCAAGAGCTGTATTTTTCTAACACAGAAGACAGCAAAGTATAATCAGTCATGGTCAAAACCCTGCCAGTGAGTATTACTTATTTAGCCTCATATTCCAGGTGACTCACAACTTGTCTACCTGCCAACATCTGAAAATAATAAGTTATAGTAAAGTTATTAACTAGAACTATGTGAACTTTGAAGTAGCTACATTTAAATTAAATATAAACATACAAAACAGCCTGAGGCTAACTAATTTAATTCAGGTTCAGTCACTTAACTCCATCTTTGTTTGTTTGTAGTTTTTTTCCCCCTCCTCCTCCTATGTGGTCTTCTAAGACGAATACCTAGATGTTGTTTGGGGGCAAAGATTGTATCTCTCTGCTCTTTCAATCAAAATCACATAGTCACTTTTCCAAGGAAACAACGCTCAGTGCAGGGCTGGCTTGTAATGGATACTGTGTAAAATCAATTCTCACCTGGTGTAAATCAGCATCTCTCTGTTGAAGCTGATTTGCACCACACGAGGATCTGGCTTTAGAAAGTCCTATCCCCATGCACCATTTGTAGCTGTATGGAGAACCCCTTCATATTCCTCACTGTCAGAAATAAATTGCTTACTGGCTGCTTTAATGACAACATGGTGCTCCCTACAGGAGTTTCCTGCTCATTCTAAAGAAACTTAGAAGCCTGGTTCTAAAAGAAGGAATTGAGGAATCATCTCTTGCTAGATTTTTAAAAAGCAGTAAGCTACTTTACCACTGACTGAGCTCGTCAGCTGGTCTTGATGGATTGAAAATGTCTCCAAAAGTTATATAACACTTCAATGAGCTTGTTTAGAGAGGCCAGCTCATTTTTAGCATTTTATAGTGTTGAAACTTCCAAGAGCTTTGAAAATAGAATCAAAGAGAGATATACTAAAAATAAAATTCGTGCCTGGGAGTGGAAAGAGGGAAGAAGCAAGGAGTCCTCAGAATTGGACCCCAGCACAAGGTAACAATAGACACAAAATATGAAAAGTATCAGTTAGCTAGCTTGCAAAAAGAAAAGAATGCACAATAGCACAACAGCGAGTTCACCTATTATATAATTGGAGGTTGCGTGTACATGTGCAGACAAGAAGAGAGAATGAAAAGCCTCCTCGAGGAAATCCAAAACTTGGCAGGTTTGGCCAGGTACGGTATGAGGCTGGTAGTGTCTAACAACAAAAAGAAACAGTATGTAGCTTGGGTTTGAATCAGGCTGATGATCTCCTTGCTAAACAGCAGCTGTTTTTATTGCTGCAGAACCGATGCAAAAATACAAGGGAGAAATAAGGCTTAGAGAGGATAAGAACAAAAAGACTGAGAGTGTTGAACATTGCATGGCAGAGCCATGCATCTGACTTCATACAAGGATGATCTGGAGAACTGTGCTAAGGCTGCAGGGTTTGGTGCTTGATGGGTTTACAGGGGTATGGAGTTCATTTCCCAAGGGATTGGAAGGAACCCAACCTGTGTAGGCTGACCTTATCTCTACCCCCCTCAGCTTGTCCCTAATTAACTTCGATGTCTTGGTGTAAGGAATGGCCTGCCCAGCAACCTACTCATTTCTTCCTGGGAACGGGTGGCCCCATCTTATGTCATTAGTGGGATCATATGGGTTTCATGTGAAGGCCAAGATTATAACAGGGTTCAAAAAAGAACTAGATACATTCATGGAGGATAGGTCCATCAATGGCTGTTAGCCAGGATGGGCAGGGATGGTGTCCTTAGCCTCTGTTTGCCAGAGGCTGGGAATGAGTGACAGGGAATGGATCATTTGATGATTACCTGTTCTGTTCATTCCCTCCGGGGCACCTGGCATCGGTCACTGTCGGAAGACAGGATTAGGATTGCCAACTTTCTAATCGCACAAAACGGAACACCCTAGCCCCAACCCTTTCTTGAGGCCCCACCCCCGCTCACTACGTTCCCCCTCCCTCGGTGACTCGTTCTCCCCACCCTCACTCACTTTCACTGGGCTGCGGCAGCAGGTTGGGGTGTGGGAGGGGGGTGAGGATTCTAACTGGGGTGTGGGCTCTGGGGTGGGGCCAGAAATGAGGGGTTCAGGATGTGGGAGGGGACTCTGGGCTGGGGCAGAGAGTTCAGGTGTGGGAGGGGGTATGGGCTTTGGGGTGGGGAGGTAGGGCCAAGGGATTTGAAGTGTGGAGGCGGGCTGTGGGTTGAGGTAGGGGGTTGGGGTGAAGAAGGGGGTATGGGCTCTGGGGTGGGGCCAGGGATGAGGGGTTCAGGGTGTGGGAGGGGGCTCTGGGATGGAGTATGGGGTTGGGATGCAGGGAGGGGTGAGGGCTCTGGTTGGGGGTACAGGCTCTGGGATGGGCCTGGGGATGAGAGGCTTGGGGTTCAGGAGGGGGTTCTGAGTTTGGGGGGAGGAGTTCAGGGCTGAGGCAGGGGTTGGGGCGTGGGCTTACCTTGGGCGGGTCCTGGTCAGCAGTGCAGTCCTGGCTCTACACTGCACCCTGGAAGCAGCCAGCAGGTCCAGCTCCTAGGCAGAGGTACAGCAGATGCCTCTGCGCACTGCTCTCACCCGCAGGCACCGCCCCCACAGCTCCCAGCCAATGGGAGTGTGGAGCAGCTGCTCAGGGCCGGAACAGTGCTCAGAGCCCCATGGCCTCCTCCATTTAGGAGCTTGACCTGCTGGCGACTTCTGGGGTGCAGCACGGTGCCAGGACAGGTAGGGACTAACCTGCCGTAGACCTGTAGCACTGCCGACCGGATTTTTAAGGGCCCAGTCGGTGGTGCTGACTGCAGCCACCAGGGTCCGTTTTTGATCAAGTGTTCTCTCCCCAAGCTAGTGCACCAAAAATAGCAGTGTAGATGGGGGCAGCATGGGCAGTGGCTGTAGCTAGCCACCTGGGTACCAACAGCCCAGACCCCCTCGGTATGTACTCAGGTGGCTAGCCCAAACCACGGCCCATGCTTCCCCAAGCTACACTACTATTTTTAGTGCAATAGCTCAAGTAGTGCTAGTGAATGTCCATCTACCTGCACTGGAAAGCATGCTCCCAGCTGCAGTGTAGATGTACACTGAGTGTACCAACATTAAGTGCTAGAGAAGTGAACTACAAAATATGCTCTGTTTGTTATTCTACAGAGGATATGCTAAATTTGTGTCATGGAGAATTTTTTTAATATGTGTGAGGAGAAATGACTGGAAAAATTCTCCCCTAACATGAATTTAGCAGTTAACAAATTAGCAAGACCTTCCTGGACACTACTTATTCCCACTCCGTCAAACTGCTAAATCTGTCTGAGCTCCCTTGTGTCTGGTGAAGGAACCATGTCACACCAGCCAGTCTTAGCAGAGATGTGAATGTTAGTGAGCTCTGGAGCAACAGCCAGAGCAATTTTTATTGATGCTTCCTAGGGAGATGGTTGCTTTGATTTACAGACTTCTCCTCCAGTGGAATTTCCATCCTCTTCAGTGGGAGTTCTGCCAGGCGATGGTTTGCTGGATTGGGCTTGTGGGGAAAGCAGAGCGTATGGAAAGATGGGTAGGGAAGTAGGGGGTAATGTTTGTGGACAGTACCAATCACCCAGTTCGGTGAATCATCTGAACACACGTTCACTCACCACTGAAATGAAGTCACTTCTGGGATGAAACATAGCACCTGTCAAATGCAAACAGCAATGCTGCCTAACAGTTTAGGATCAGAAGTGATAAATATCTTTTCCCGTTGAAACTGCAGTGGAGGGGGTTTTGGTAGGCAAAGTGTAATCACTCAAGGTAGAACTTAGTCAAGGCACTGGGTTCCAACACCCCGTTCTTCTGAAAATGACATTATGGAATCTTTAATGAATATGGATGGTCAGGGATTCAGTACTGCATCTCATCTGAAAGTAAAATTCTTTACATGCCATCTCTTTCTTGAGAGAAAATGTGGGAAAAAAAAAATCCCACCCCTTTCAGTGATTATAAACTGCAGCCTGGGACTCTAACCTCTAGTACATGTCGCTTTTAAAACCTTGACAACTTTGATTTAGTTCTTCAGCAGACACCCAATTTATTCACTGCTTAATTTCAACATGGATTTGCTGTGTACATATACAACCCCATTATTTAATAAAGCATTGTATTGTCAGGACTTGGCCAATCACCCCTCTCACCCCCCTGGCCAAAGTATTTTTTCTTCTTCTCCTTTTCCATACCCTCGCTCTCTGTCTGGTTGTTTTCTCTTCATAGAATATGAGCTCTTTGGGGAAGGGACTGAGCCTTCATTTGTGTTTGTATAGCACTTAGCAAATAGTGGGTGCTACTGGAAACAGAAAAACTGCATCATTGTTATGCCTTTTTATTTGCCAATTTAATACAATTCTCATAATCTGCAGAAGTTTCCAGCTCATCTGATAAATGTAACCATGATTGTGATTTCGCCCCAATCCCACAAAGAAGTCAATGGCGATCTGCACAAGCACAGGACTTCACCCACATGGAGTTCCTCACAAGACACCCCACATCTGTAAATATTTCCAGATTATTTTAAAGCTAAATATTTGGTAGGTACAGCATTAACTCTCAGGTTACTGTTCTATATAGGCAAGTTTCTCTCTCATTGTATTTCATATTAAAGCGTACTTGAAAGGCAAATGCTTCTGTGCCAGTTCTTTTCATTTTAAAATATAAAGTATATTAAACCTCATGATTTATATTTATTGTACAGTGGATGCACATAAAATAATTGACTTCATTAGGTGTTTGTCCATAAAGGACTTCAGGATCTGGCCCATTATTTTTGAAGATGCATTTGCTCCTTGAAAGCAAGATTTCAGACTCAATGTTTAATTTGTACTTATTTATGTGGATTTTATTACATAAGCTATGCAAAACAAAGCTTTGCTCATCACTATCCAGAACCATAAATTTTGATAAGAGAAAAGGAGTACTTGTGGCACCTTAGAGACTAACAAATTTATTTGAGCATAAACATGAAAGCTTTCATGCTTATGCTCAAATAAATTTGTTAGTCTCTAAGGTGCCACAAGTCCTCCTTTTCTTTTTGCGGATACAGACTAACACGGCTGCTACTCTGAAACCTGTCATAAATTTTGATGTACATGTTGACTTTTGAATTAGATTTTTGTTACCAAACCAGATGACAGAGACACACAAGCACAAAAAAGCATCCTGAAAAAAATCCCAAACAGCTCACAGCTGTAAACAAACAAACCTTGTAAACAAACCAACCAACCAACCAACCAAGCAATACATGGCATGAAAAGTGATAATTTATGATTGTGTCCAAGTGGTGCCTGAGATACTGTGTGTCATTTCAGTTTTAGCATTAGGCTTTATAGCCATCTGGGAAGAAACAAACCATTCAGAGTACAATATTCAGGGTGTCAAGCAAATAAGGCAAAAACAATTTAAAGGGTCTTGTAGAATGGGTTCAACCAACACAACTGAATTTTGGTGAACTTCTGACCCAGTTCCCAATCTAAATTTTCTCTCTCTGAACCACACACCCAAAACCAATCGCCTCTGAACTTGGGTGAGGTTCAGGTCCTGATCTGGATCCAAACTTGTCAGCTGAATCCCATTTCCATGAAATACTGTCATTTTGAGGCTCAATTCCACAAGCATGTATGTACTTCACTTTACTCACATGAGTAGTCCCACTAACTACTCATATGCATAGAGGTAAGCACCTGGGTAGGTGTGTGCAGAACTAGAGCCTGAGGGCCACATTTACAAAAGGATTTAGATGCCTAAAGATGGAGATGGGCACCTAGTGGGATTAACAAAAGCATCAATGGGAGTTAGGTGGCTAACCTTTTTCAGTGTTTTTTAAATCCCACTGTCAAGGTTCCTCCCCCACTCTGAACTCTAGGGTACAGATGTGGGGACCTGCATGAAAAACCTCCTAAGCTTATCTTTACCAGCTTAGGTCAAAACTTCCCCAAGGTACAAAATATTCCACCCGTCGTCCTTGGATTGGCCGCTACCACCACCAAACTAATACTGGTTACTGGGGAAGAGCTGTTTGGACGCGTCTTTTCCCCCAAAATACTTCCCAAAACCTTGCACCCCACTTCCTGGACAAGGTTTGGTAAAAAGCCTCACCAATTTGCCTAGGTGACTACAGACCCAGACCCTTGGATCTTAAGAACAATGAACAATCCTCCCAACACTTGCACCCCCCCTTTCCTGGGAAATGTTGGATAAAAAGCCTCACCAATTTGCATAGGTGACCACAGACCCAAACCCTTGGATCTGAGAACTATGAAAAAGCATTCAGTTTCTTACAAGAAGACTTTTAATAAAAATAGAAGTAAATAGAAGTAAAGAAATCCCCCCTGTAAAATCAGGATGGTAGATATCTTACAGGGTAATTAGATTCAAAAACATAGAGAACCCCTCTAGGCAAAACCTTAAGTTACAAAAAAGATACACAGAAATAGTTATTCTATTCAGCACAATTCTTTTCTCAGCCATTTAAAGAAATCATAATCTAACACATACCTAGCTAGATTACTTACTAAAAGTTCTAAGACTCCATTCCTGGTCTATCCCCGGCAGAAACCAGCATATAGACAGACCCACAGACCCTTTGTTTCTCTCCCTCCTCCCAGCTTTTGAAAGTATCTTGTCTCCTCACTGGTCATTTTGGTCAGGTGCCAGCGAGGTTACCTTTAGCTTCTTAACCCTTTACAGGTGAGAGGAGCTTTCCCCTGGCCAGGAGGGATTTCAAAGGGGTTTACCCTTCCCTTTATATTTATGACACCCACTAAGGCACCTACCTGCATCTTTATACCCTAAATACTAATGGCCAGATTTACAAGGTAACTAAAGTTTAATAAACTTCAGGGGCAAATCTCAAGAACAACATTCTTAGATCCATCTGCAAAGATACTGAAGTTTTCAAGAGAGTTATTAAAGTCCTAGCAAAGAACAGGTGCAGAATACAAATCTCTCTCAGTGAGGGGTAGATATCAGTTCATTCCTATTCATGAACTGTGTATTATTTATACAATGTTTGTGGGCTTAGCAGTTCAGTGGAGTTTTTTTAAACAAATGTTCATGCTCAAATAACTTTGTTAGAACCTTATCCATCCTATCTTTATCATCTCAAGTACTGTAGGTAATTTTAAAGGTTTGCCAGACAGCCTCTCAATCTGCTTTCAAAACATTTGGTCTAGCATGGAACATAGAATTCTCTCTTAAGGAAGTAATCATTATAAAATGTATGAAAACTAGAGTCTGCATGATGGAATCCTCTGTACCTTTTCTATCCAATTTGCTGGTGAGATGAAAATACACAACAGCAATTGCCATACTAAATCCATCCAGTTCAATAGCCTCTTTCCAACAGTAGCCAATATCAGAAGCTATCTGTCTAAGGTACTTGTAGAGCCCCCAATACCATTGCACCTGAGCACCACCTTCCCATTTTCAATGTATTTATCTTCCCACCCCCTACGGCACAGATGTGCTTTTATCCTGTTTATATAGATGGGGAATTGAGGCACAAAGAAAGGCAGGCAGGAAGGTTATGGGAAAACAGGGCACTGAACTTGAGTCTTCCCCTGCTAGCACCCTAACCGTTACACCAAACTTCCTCTCAGTAATCAGTTATGGAACAACTCTCCCATGGGGAAAGTCTTTCCTAATCCTCCCTACTTTTAGAGGTTGCCTTATTTCCTAAAACATGAGGGCATGTTTCCTTCCAAGACTCTTTATTTTTACAAACTTTATTTTTGTAAACAATTCCAGATATTCCCTTTATCCATACGAATGTCTAATCAGTTTCTTGAATCCTGCTAAGCTCTTGGCCTGAAAGAGTTCCACAGATTAACTGTACACTGTGGGGAAAAGAATTAGCATTGTAACCACAGCCGAGAATAGGAAAACTACAGTAACTGTCTCTGTCTAGTTTTCTTAAAAAACTTATAAGACATTACTATGCAGCTCTCCTCAACCCTATCCACACCTCCCAAAATTATAGAAAGTCTAAATTACAAGAAGCAGTAAACATCGACAACCTTTAATTTGTCTTAGTTACTCTTGTTTGAGGGAAACCAGCTTGGAACCGGATCAGAATTCTAGTATGTGTGGAGGACTGCTGTTGCTGGTTGGGTGTTTTTGTGTGGGGGGGGGGAGGAGGGGTGTTGTCTATGCATTTTGGGTGCCAACTCACATGACAAGTTTCACTTGACATTGTCTGATTATGGTAAAAATATTAAACGCCAACAGCTGGAGTTTATAACAGAAATGCCCACAACCTTAACTGTAGCACCAGCAATTGTATCAGCTTAATACACCATCATTGGACCCACTTAAGCTGCATTTTGATGATCTGGCTCACTTCTAACATGCTGTCTTTAGCGATAGCCAAGTATTAGAGCTCTCTTGATTGTTAAAATGTTTTGTCTGAGTGCAGCTTAAATCTGCTCATTTCATGAATGCCATCTGAGGACTACTTAAAAGAGGGAGGGCTTTAAAAATTTTTTTAAAAGCCACAGTAACTACACAATGGTTGTGTGGTGATGGTTTGTGAATGTGTAGTCTATGAATAACAGATGGTAGTGTTCTCTTAACTTGTTATATATAGTGAAATTCATTCACTATTACCTCCATTTTACAAATAGGGAACTGAAGCACAGAGAGATTATGTGACTTGCCTAAAGTCACATAAAGAAGTATGTGGTAGAACGGCATATGAAACCCAGGTCTGGGTTGTAATGTCTTCAGGGCAGGGACCACCTTTGGTTATATGTTTGTACACTACTCAAAGCAATGACCTTGTTCTATGACTGGGGCATGAAGGCACTAGCCCCATACAAATAGCATCTAATAAATAATAAAATAATAATAATAATAGTAATAATGAAGAGTAATGTCACCTCGCTCAAAGTCTTGGGTCTTCACCACAATACCATTCCTGCCTTTGCTAGTATAAGTACAAACGGAAGTTTATATCCATAGGGTTAGATTCACCCAAGGTGATGCAGGTGCAATTAACATGCTCTTGTGCTAGCTGATTTCCTTACATTCCAAAGGGGAATTCAATATGAGGAAACAGCAGGTGATATTGCCACCTGCCCTTGCTCAGGGTTTTTGCCATCTTAGAGCAGGCTTTAAGTCAGCTTAGGCTACACAGAAGCTCCAGCAGTGAAGTCAGAGGGAAGACACTGAGGGCATGTCTACACTACCGGCCAGATTGACAGGCAGCGATCGATCCAGCAGGGGTTGATTTATCGTGTCTACTATAGACATGATAAATCAACCACTGATCTCAATAGCGTTGACTCTGGTACTCCACCTCAACAAGAAGCGCAAGGGGAATTGACGGGAGTGCTTCTCCCTTCGACACATTGCAGTGAAGACACCGCGGAAAGCAGATCTAAATACGTTGACCTCAGCTATGTTATTCGCATAGCTGAAGTTGCGTAATTTAGATCGATCTCCCCCCATTGTGTAGACCAGCCCTTAGTCACTGTATCCCAGATGCCCTGACCACGTCCCCTACTGAGCCAGCATTGCCCTTTTTTGGGCAAACCTATTTCCTTTGGTTCCCCTGTTTTCTCCCCCACTCCCTGCAACAGAGGAAATTATGACTACTTTCTTCCATTGCAGAATCCACACAATTAATTTTCTGCCACCAGGGGTCATTTCTCTTTACATCGCTCCACTGGCTCCCTCTTCTCTGTCACATCAAACAAACTGCTTGTGTTCAGTTTCAAGGCCTTTCATGGCCTATCCCTACCCTGTCATCGCTTGTTCACTATCAAGATGTTGACTACCTCCTCTACTTGACCAATGAATAGGTCACTTTGTTGTGATGCCTACAAAAAACTTGAGAATAGTTAGGTCATTGGTGCACTGATACCCCCGTCGATCAGACTGACCAATATTCTCTCATTGTTTCCTTCTGCTCCCCCATTTATTTGTCTGTATCCAACAGTTCTCTTTTGGTTTAGACTGTCAGCTGTTTGGGTCAAGGACCATCTTTTTCTTCTGTTTGTACAATACCTAGCACAATGGGGTCCTGGTCCTAGACTAGGGCTTCTAGGTGTTCTAGTTCTATGGTTATAACAATAATAATACTAGGTACAGCAGCATGACTGGGGCCTGTGTAGATAAGTCTCACTCTCTTACATATACAATGAGAGAACAAAACACATATCCACAGACACGCATATTAGACAGACACACTATCTTCTATACACAAACACACACTGATCAACATCAATAGCTTTACAATTTTCCCTCTGCAAAAAATTATATACATAAAATTGAGAGAGAGGTGAAGAAAAAGATATATTTACTCAAGATCCACATCTTACAATAATACCTAACTTAAATTGTTCAAATTATCCTGTAATGACTCTTTTTTTCAATTGGTTAAAATTCCATTGTAATATTTATCTGTGAACAAAGTACAAAAATGATGGGCTTTGAATTGTTTCAAATTAACAGCTATAAAGTGTGATTTAAATGCTTTTATTCAAAATTAATTATTTGAGAGCAGGTATTCGAATACTTCTTTAACAGCAGGATGCAACATCTTTCGTATTATGAACAAGGAGCTTTTGCCATGTAAACTCATGGAGTGAAATCTCATCCTTGATCTTCAAAGTGTGACAAAGAGCTATTGATTGGGAGCATATTGTCATTTAAATTACAATTAGGGATGGGTGAAAGGTGGTTATTCAACAATTCAAACCTTTTTTTTTTTTTCAAAATGCTGTCAAGGGCAACTTAACCTTAACCCAAACATACACTTTTGAAAACTTCTGAGAGTTTCAAATATTTCAACAACCAATGTGGTGTGTTTAGAGCAACAAATCAGTACACTGCTATAAGGTACATGTTGAATTCTATCAGCGATGTAATTATGAATCTAATAAAAACCGCTGTTGAAAGCCTTCACTCTCTGTTACAGGGAAATCTACCTTTGATCATGAATTGGGGGAGATTTTCAGTTTAATATCAAATTATGTCATGCAAGTCATTTAGCTAGAATAGCTAATTACATGGTCTAAGGTCCTGATCCAACTCCCATTAAAGTTAGAGGAAATCTTAAGTTAATGGAAGTGGGAATGGGCCTTTAAAGTGGATAGTGGCACCAGACTAAGAGCCAGGGGACTTGGATTCTAATCCTGGGTTAGCCACTGACCTGTTCTGTGACCTTGGGCAGGTCACTTTACCTCTCTTGACCCTTGTTTCCTCTCCCACCCTTGTTTGTTGTCCATTTGTATTATATGCCCTTCAGGACAGGTACTGTGTTTGTATTGCATCTAGCATTAAGGGGCCTGAACTTTCACAGAATCATAGACATGTAGAGCTAGAAGGGATGCTGAAAGGTCATGAAGTCCAGCCTGCTATGTTGAGGCAGGACAAAGTAAACTAGACCATCCCTGACCAGTATTTGTCCAACCTGTTCTTAAAAACCTCCAGTGATGGGAATTCCACAACCTCCATTGGAAGCCTATTCCAGAGCTTAACTACCTTTATGGTTAGAAAGCTTTTCATAATATCAAACCTAAATCTGCCTTGCTATAGATTAAGTTGATTAAGTCTTATCCTATCTCCCGTGGATGTGGAGAACAAATGACCACAATCCCCTTTATAATAGCCCTCAATATAACTGAAAACTTATCAGGTCCCTGTCCCCCCCCCCAGCCCCAGTCTTCTTTTTTCAAGACTAAACATGCCCTGTTTTTTTATCCTTTCCTCAGAGGTCAGGTTTTCTAAACCTTTTGTCATTTTTGTTGCTCTTCTCTGGACTTTCTCCAATTTACACACACCCTTCCTAAAATGTGGCACCGAGAATTGGACACAGTACTCTAGCTGAAGCCTCACGGGCACTAAGTAGAGCAAGACAATTACCTCTCGTGTCTTATAAACAACACTCATGTTAATACACCCCAGAATAATATTAGACATTTTTAACTGCATCACATTGTTGATTCCTATTCAATTTGTGAACCTGTGTAACACCCAGATCCTTTTCAGCAGTACTACAACCTAGCTAGTTATTTGTAGTTGTGCATTAGATTGTTCCTTCCTAAATGGAGTACTTTGCACTTGTCTTTATTGAATTTCATTTGTTGATTTCAGACCAATTCTTCAGTTTGCCAAGGTAATTTTGAATTCTAATCCTGTCCTCCACAGTGCTTGCACTCCCTCCCATCTTGGTGTCATCCACAAATTTTAAAAGCATCCTCTCCACTCCATTATCCAAGTCATTATCCAAAGCCAGGTGCCCCCGAAGGAGTGTTTACCTGTTCTGTTCATTCCCTCCGGGGCACCTGGCTTTAGCCACTGTAAGAAGTCAGGACACTGGGCTAGATGGACCTTTGTTCTGACCCAGTATGGCCGTTCTTACGTTCTTATTAAGGAAAAATGTTCAATAGTACCAGACTCAGGACACGTCCTTTTGGGATCCCACTAGATATGTCCTTCCAGTTTGGCAGAGAACCATTGATATTTACTCTTTGAGTACAGTCTTTCAACCAGTTGTGCACCCACTTTATAGTAATTTAATCTAGGTTAATTTCACCGAAGTGGCATTTCCCTTTGTTGGTGTCTCTAGATGCTACCTGAAAGCACATATAAAGATGACAAATTGGAAGAAACACAGTGAGAACATCTATCTCCATGTCATTAGATAGTGTTCCGACAGAAGAGAGAAATGTAGAAGTCACTTCAGATGGGTTTTCCCCCTCATCCTTCCTAGCAGATTTGAACTCAAACAGCTCTCCCCTTTTACAGAGGGAACAGATTACCCTGCCAAAGTAGGGAGAGCATTCTTAGCCTTGCAGGACAAACAGTTTCCGTAGTCCTCCCTGGTTTGTTTTCTTGGGTGGCATATGTAATCCATTGTGTGATTAAGCAGCAGAATGGTGTTCACAAAGAAGTATATCCCAGTATGCATTGGACTCAGGCCAATGTTCAGGTTGGAATGGAATTTTTTCCTTCACTATAGACTAGTGAATGTATCGGAGTTTTGAGGCAGATTTTTACTTTCCCTTTCACAGCAGGTAGAATAAGACCCCTTTTGCCAGGTATGGTATGTTAGGTTTTATTTTTAAAGATTTATTACAAATTTAGGTCCTGATCCAAATTCCAATGATGTCAATAGAAAGACTCTCATGGACATCAGTAGGCTTTGGATCTGACCTTTGGTGGGCAAGAATCCCTTGTAGTACTAAGGAATTATTGGGCCATAGCATATCCCAATCTTCAACAAAGGGCCAGGAGTGTGTAGTATTCCTGAGGAAGTGAGGAATTTCAGGCTTTTACTTAACTGTTACATCAATGTTCAGTATACATGAGAACACAAGAATAGCAACATTGGGTCAGACCAACGGTCCATCTAGCCCAAAATCCTGTCTTCTGATAGATGCTTCAGATGGAATGAACAGAACTGGGCAATGTATCAAGTGATCCATCTCCTGTTGTCCATTCCCAGCTTCTGGCAGTCAGAGGTTTAGGGACACTCAAAGCATGGGGCTGTATGCCTGACCATCTTGGCTAATAGCCATTGATGGACCTACCTTCCTTGAAGTTATCTAATTCTTTTTTAAACCCAGGTATACTTCTGGCCTTCACAACATCCCCTGAATGAGACTGGATTCTAAGTTTCACTCAGAGATTGCTTTTCTGTTACACGTTTTTCTAGCCTCTATACTTCCTGTTAGATACCTGAAAAGTCCACAGGACGGCCCTATGCCACAGCATATGAGAGTTCAGGGAGTGTTGGGGAAAGGTGGAATAGAGGACGGACTTTACCACTACATTCAAAATAAGTCACCTTTCATCAGAGCTCAAGCATTCACAAGAAAGGGGAGGTTTGGACTGACTTTCACAGAGGTTTTTTGAGAGAGGTGATAATTGGAAGCCCCTGTTTAACTTGTGGCCATAGACCAAAGGAAAAGGCCACAATGGACAAGTTTTTACTACTGGGTAATAAAAAAGGGAATGTTTGGTTAAAATAAAATAACTTCAGTAAAATTTACAGCTATTCAATTTGTCCGAAGACCAGTGTGTGGAGTCTTTATTTTCTGGTTTCATGGTGGCCATGCCAATGCTGGTGTTTAACACTTAAACAATGTTTATCTCCAAAGCGATTTTGTAGATCGTGTTTCTTAAATTTAATGGGATATTTAAAAAGCTCTATTAAATTAAAATCTCGCTCTAAAATGGCAACACATGCTCTGGTGAATACTGTATGCTCTACACTGTTCATTGCCATTTTAGGTGGCTTATTCTACATACATTTTTATTATGTGAATAGACCATTCAGGCAATTCCTTCTCTTCTTACTCATACAAGTAATCCTGTTCACTGCAGGGACACTACATGCAGTTTTCAGAGTAGCAGCCGTGTTAGTCTGTATTCGCAAAAAGAAAAGGAGGACTTGTGGCATTGTTAATCTCTAAGGTGCCGCAAGTCCTCCTTTTCTTTTTGCAACCACTTGCAGTGTAAATCAGAAAGGATTTGAACCAATAGGTAATTTGTACTGATGCTATTACAAACGTAATGAGGCAGCACAGTCTAGCTGATGCAGTCACTGGACTGGGTTCTGTGCCTGACTGTGACTTTGACTAGGTGACCTTGAGCAAGTCACTTCATCTATCTCTGCCCCTGTTTCCCTTCTACCCATTGTATGTCTTGTTTATTTGAAGCATAAGCTCTTCGGGGCAATGTGGTGTCCACCCCACACAAGGCCTGAAGTGGAACAGTAGGCCAGTTAACCTATAGGCTCCACATGGAGGAAAGCCAGGAAGCGCTAAGGCCTGATTTCTGACGGAATTCAGCTGAGGGGAGGAGCTGCGCCGGGTTTATAAAGACAGGAAGTTGGGAGCAGAAAGGAGCTTCAAGGGAAGTAGTCTGCAGGCCCTCCCTTGGAGAAAGGAGATGTGTTTGGGGCTACAGTGCCAGACAGCCTGCAGTCACTCCGTGGTAAGATGGAGTTTGGGCTGGTAAACCTAGAGTGAGGGAGCCAGGAGGTAGAGCTGAGCAGCATGAAGGAGTCCGGGGAAGAACAACATAGCCTAGGAGAAAGCAGGCCAGTGTTGCTAAAGATAGGATCCCTGGACTGGAACCACCCAGGTTCCCCTACCAGCCCCAGGAGGAGTGGCATGGTCATGGCAGTGAAGGGAAGACTGTCATTTTGTATAGAGGGACTTTGATATTCCAGAAGGAGAGGACTGTAGCGACCTGGCTGGAGGGCTGAGTCTCGAAGGAGCACCCCAAGTCCCAGAGAAAGAGAGAAACCACGAGGAAAGGAACTGAGAGAAGGGGGTGATGGACTGTGAAGAGCTAATCCCCAGACTAACCAGGAGGAGGTGCCTAGCAGTGAATGGACCCCATGACAGACAGGAACTGTCTTTCACTAAGTATTTGCATAGTGCTTAGCACAGTGGGGCCCGGATCTTGGTTGGGCTTCCAAGGCACCACTGAAATACAACTAATAGATAATAAAATATTTAACACAAAAAGATCTATGCTTAAATATGAAAATTCAGATGCTCTTGTTGAGCATTTCACTCACATAACATTAGTGCATACAGGGTCTTAGTAACTTGTGTAGTTTCCATGTCAGTTTAGGTTTTTAGCTAATGCGAACAAACTGTAGTCTATACGAGGCACTTGGCTCTACCTACTAACATGACCTTTGTATATTGGGCCCAAGTTAAAATCTTCTATTTTGCATAGAATAAAATATTAAATTACTAGATTAGCCTTTTAGAAATACATATTTGTTAAACTAAATACCTGTGTATTAGGAAATACCAGATAATGTGCCCAGGTTGGCAAAGATCAGAAATGGTTTCATTTGATTTACAAATCATGATCATTACAAGAATTAACTGTACATGCTGCTCTACTATACAAACCACAGATAGTCTGGTTGCCCCTAGAAGTTAAAGAAACTTTTCTCTAAATTTTTCACACCACACAAAGATAGTCTTGGGATGGCAAGTATAAGCAGCAACTGCATGTATACCAGGAAATTTACAAGTCACTAAAATACTGGAAAAAGAGTAAAGGAATATTGTTTGTCAGTGCAAATAGGCAATTTATATTATCATTGCTCTAAAGCTTCCAGAACACATAATACCTATTGTATAGGAAATTGCTAAAGGCGCCTATCGTGGTTAACTCCTATTTTGTTAACCTGGCGCTTTCCAAGGTAACATGAAAATTTACAGGCAGAACAGGTTTTTGATAAAACGCATGCAAATATAATTTCCAAATGTTTGGAAAATGAGTTCTTACTAGTCAAAGATAACTCAGGGATGCAAGATGTTTTACTGCCGCCTTGTGGACAATTTAAAATGCTGTTTATTCGGGTTAATGATTCATTTACAAAAGCTCCCCGTTGCAGGCTACTTTTGTAACATTTGTACAAAGTATTTCTACAAATTAAAAATAAAGTGTGAGAGAGAGGGAGACTGCATTTCACTTGGGGAATAATTCTGAGTTAGGGCAAGATGCATCACTGGTTCTCACAGCAGCGAGAGAGGATATAGCATGCAGTCATCTGGATTTCTAGATCCTTTTGTATCACATGGAGAAAAATCTTTCCAGTGGCTACCACCTATAAAAGCAGTTATGAAAGTTCAGAAGTTTGGTGCAGTATCAACAAGTTTAGATCCTTAATGTCTGTTGTGGCCTAGTTATTGTGCAGGTTAACAGGAACAGGTTTTCTTGTCAGTTCCCCAATCCTTTCTGGTTTTGTCTAGATCAGAAACACCATTAGAATAGCCTCTCTCACTGCATTTTTTTTCCTGACCCAGCTAAAACCAGAAAGGGCAGGTGGATAGGAACATAATTTTGAAAGCATTATTAAATTATTATTATTATTATTAAAGGGGAAAAAATACACAATATATTTTCAACCTCTACAAAATTTTGGCTTCAGATAAGGGTTTGTGCAAAGGTCCTTTTCAGTTCTTATTTTACCTTAATCTGTCCCTCCACAGCAGGTTTGGGCAATTCCAGCAATACTCCTTACGCAGTCTTTTTGATCATAAATGGGCTTATGCCAAAGTATTTGGATCTAGTTTTCAAAAAAAAGGTAAGAGGAGTTTGGTTCCAAGATCAGGGTTCAGTGCAATCTCTGATACCGAGAAAGCCGTAACAAATAGCCTTCCAATCTGTATTTTTGTGTAGCACACAACAGGGAAAAGAGGTATTTATAACGCTTATGGGCTGTGATTCCTATTGATAAGCGAAGTAGCAGCAATTGTATAGTTAACATTTTCAATCACTAATTTTCCTGGAGTAGCAATTTCAATGTTTCTTTAACAACTACTTGTTGCTCTTAGATCTTTTTCAGAGCACGGAATGTATTCTCAGTGGGACAAACTGCCTAACAAGCAACCAGAGGGCTTCAGAAATATTACACTCATGTACAGTACATTTTGCTAAAATTATAACCACAAATTGAAATGCTTATTTAAACGGTAAAATATTCTCAGCTCCAAACCCATGAATGAAAGAGCTTTGAAGCAACTCTGACAACTATACGGTAACCATGCTGGGCAAAACAGACATTATACTCTATTCAAACCTATCAGAGTTGTGAAAAAGTTCAAATGACCTCCCTGCCATCGTTCTTACATGCTTTGCACTTTCTGATTCTGGTGCAGACTGGAATCCGTCTTAGTAATATGCTCATGATAATACCTGTTCTTGCAAAGCTTCTGGCCCAATATTTTTGGATTTAATAGGTTTATGCAGGTCTCATAAGGTTGCCTTAAGCATCTGAAGTTTTGGTGCTTATCCAAATCGAAACCAAAATATGAAGCTTTTGAGGTTAGTCCTTCACTAATTATGACAAGATGCTATCATTATTTGTATAGTGATAGAATGTAGAGCCCCTCCTTTGTGTTACACACCAGACACATATATAGCAAAAAGGGTCCCTTTCCAAAAGATCTAAGTATAAGATGCAAGGTGGCTAGATACATGCTCAACAGGCTTTTTCTTTAAACTGGTTATGTTGACTCCCCAGTTTCAGAGATGAGAGGAGCTGCTTTAGTAAGGCATTTCTTGACATAACTGCAAGTCTAGCGGTTCACGAGGTACTCCTGAACATTGGGGGAACCTCCAGAAGCTAGCCACATCTCTCTGCCTAACAGGCAAAAGTTCTGGGATGGACATTTTGTTTGAAACAACTGTTTCACATGGCTGAGATTCACTCAAACATTGTATACAGTCAGCCTCAGCAAACTCTATGCAACACTCAGTTAAAACTGCAGAGTTCCAGCCTGCTTTCACACTGAAAACCAGAGAAGCTGTGACAACACCATAAAATTATCCCAGCTTTACCTGAAAGATCTGTGAACCTTACGGGACTTTTCATCAAACACTGTAGTGATTCTAAGCTGGTAACCTAACCCAAATTCTAGGGAGTTGCATGCATTTTCCGGTATTGTTACAAACATTTCTCAAAGTGTTTGGATTTTTAATACCTATATTTAATATCTTAAAACAATAGAGAAAAGAGATAGGGAAAGAGAGAAACATGAGAGGTAACATTTTTAAAAGCTACCATTTTGTTCCAATTTAGAATATTAAAAAGTCAATTGAAATTTTTATAAGAAGTCATCTACGGGGTAGGATGAAGTTACATGCTGGAGAAATGTACATTCAGTTTCTTGCTTAAAAGGTTCCATGCAGAAAAAACACACTCAGCTAGCCTTAAATCTGAGAGACTTTCACAATGAATCAATTGTACTATATTAGTTATATATCACAGGTGTGTACCACACGGGCAAGTGAAAAAGTCTGACAGATATTTTATACTCATTCTGAATCCATGATCTATGTAACTAGTATGATAACTTGGTGTGTTTTATATAGGTAGTTTTCTAGTAATCAGCCATTTGATCATGTTTTATTTCTTCTCAAAACAAGGGACCACACCTGGTGTAGTCATTTACATCAGTGCAAGGTATAAAATACGACCACTCTCATTTAGCAGTGTTTTATGCCAACTTTGAACCACTGCAAATGATTGAGTAAGGGTGCAGGGCAATGGAGAATAAGTCTCAAGAGAGTTAAAAGGAAACAACAGTATTTTACTTTTACTTCAATAAGTTTAATAAGGAGCCAAATATTTGCAGTCACTCAACATCCACAGATATGGGAGCCAGCTTTATTCCCATTGTTTAGAAAAGGATCCAACATTGGGGTCTTGTTTCATTTCTTAATTAAAATGAATGCAGTTTGATTAAGTTGTGACATAAAATTAATGGGTAAGAGTACTTAATCTCAAAGATCCCATTAAACCACATTCCCAGGAATGCATTTTTGACCTTAAAAATGTTTTCTTTGGTTACATATACAATTTTTAAAAGGACCCCCCAGTTTTATTTGTCCTGACACCAGAAAAGGATGGTAACAGAAGGAAAAAAAGGGACACAGATGAGAACAATTAGATTCTTCCTTTTTAACAAAATATAAAAAGGTATATTACAGGATTTAGGACCATATATGATCCTAAACCTCAGAGGAGCATTCATAAAAACAGCCGCAGCAAAACTTGAGACAAAGAAATGGTAGATTCAAGGTAGGATTGTTTAGGAATAAAAACAAAGGACATTGCATAAGTGCTCACATTTGAGAAAAACGTTCCTATCCTAACTGAATTTGAGTCATCAAAATGAAGTTCCTGTAAGAAAACAATTTTTTTCAATAATCTAACCTGCTGAGTTACTACAAGTTGGTTTGAATTGGTCATTTTCAAGAAAGCCACTATAGATTTTTTGACTCCCAGAGTGTCCTAATCCACAGTGCTTTGAATTGAGAAAAAAAGAATGTGTGAGATAATCTTAAAGAAAAATGTTTCTGATTTGTTTCTCTGTTGTTTTTGTCCGCCTTTCTGTAGGTATTAATGTGAGGGATAATAATATAGGTTTGGCCCAGCCGTATGCAATATACTAGCATATATTTGGAACACTCATCAATGAATTCCATAACTGAAATATTAAGCTCATTTTATGGAGAATTCATTTCACTGATTTCTAATCGCAGTGCCCCGAGATTATCACTTGTTGACAGACTTCTACAGCCAAAGCCTCTAAAAACTGATGTGCTTTCACTAAAATAATAAACACTTTTCACGTCCTTTATAACAAGTAGCATTTCTGTGAGAATTAGAATAATTAGTCTCAAATGTTGGCACAGGTAAAGAATTGTTAGTATGCACTATCTTTCGGGGCTGGTTAAATGTAGTCCTATACACCCTCTTTCTTACCTACACCAGGACTAAAGATGACTGCTGTGGGAAACTCAGCAGCTGAAGGACCAGGTGCTCACCTCTAGGATAATTATTTTGTTGCTCTCACAATTGGCTGTTAACACTTCTTCCCTGGCCTTTCAACCCTATGTAGAGTTGACTGCACTGTTTTATTCTCTTAGATGTATTTCCTCCCCCCCCCCCCCATTTTGATTCCTGCTGTATAGTTCTCCATGGTGGGAAACACAAATTCCTGGAGGGTTGTATATACAATGCTCTTTTAAGGTTCAGAAAGCCTTCCCTGTTGGCCATGTATGATGTCTGAAGATGGTACTAAAATACACACAAGATGAGAAACAACATGCATCTTTTGCGCACATTCAGTTTACTACAAGGCCAGGAAAAATGTACAGTCGATGCTCTATCAGGGAATTGTTTTTGTTATCAAGTATATACCTAAATACGAGTCCTAGAATATTAGGCCCCCATCTTCCAAACAGTTATAGACATGAGTAACTCTGCTCACAGAATAGTCCTGTTGACATCAGTGACATGTAGTCCAACTACATGTGTCAGCAAAGTTAAACACATGGTTAATTCTTTGCAGGATAGGGGACTTAAATGAGACAGTAATCATCAACTGTCTAAGAAAGTGATTTATAGGCATAAAAAAGTATGATGAGAAGGACATTTGGAAAGCCAATGAGTCTGAACAAAACCAATACTAACCAACCCACAAACTACATAGGGAATATTCCTTATGTGGTTTTTGCCAGTATTTTCCATATCAAAACATATGAATTAGCCCAATAGGCAAGCCTAACCCATAAGCAGAGATAGGTTATCGATTTTTCACAGGTACTTTCTGTAATCAACAGGTTTTTAAGAAGAAGAAATATTGCAGCTTTTTAACATCACTCAAAGCTGCATTCATTTGGGTAGCTTAAAAAGGTTTAGCAAATTCAGCACTCAGGCAGTTAGGGTTTTAGCAATGCCCCAACATAATGTCATAAAATGTTCAACAATGACTGTAAAATAAGTAGCTTTTGGAAGTTATATGTCTTTGAAGTTTCATTAATTAGTCATATCATCGGGAATGTATGGCTAAAGTAAATTACCGTGTTTAAAATATCTACTCTTTCAATGTGAAAAATGAAAGGATCCAGCTACCTTGTCTTTATACTAATGAAGATATTATTAATTGGTTTAGCAAAAACATAGATCTAACCATAATGTGCAACAGTTATTAAAGATAATTAACCACAGATCATTGGTTTGAAACATCTAGTCCAAAATGATTTCTGAAGGGCACATTATTCTATGAGATAAAATAATTAAATTTCTAACTGCTGCATAAGACAACTGTGGCATATCTAGTGTTTTAATTTCTTTTGTTCTATTCTCATGGTACTCCTCTGTTTTAGATTTTGAAAATGCTCCTAGTGTTTCACTGTGAGCACTCTGTGCAGCATGTTAGACTGAAATATTTCATGTCTGCGGAAAAATGATGATTGAAAGAAAAGGATTAAAAATGACAGCACCGTTAATAATACACACGTGCCTGTGCGCACTCACAAAATCAGCTCCTTCTCTTCTGAGGGGAAAGAGAGAGGAATGGAAATGAAATAAGTAGAGGATTAAATAAGTTCCTATCCTAACATTAGCCACACATTTTACCCCAAACTTAAAACTGCACATTTGCAAAAGGAAGAAAGAAAACCACAAATCTGAACCAATGCCAAATACTTGTAGATTAATGAATAATAGAATCCCACACAGCCACATAAAATAAAATTAAGCAAGTACAGTAAAAACAAATTGAGGCACTGGAACAGAAGGCTGTTTATTAAAAGCTATGGATTTTAGGCTTATAATTTCTGAGCCTGTCCCGTCTCTAGTGCCACTTCCCAAAATGTCTGTGGTCAGTGTTTATCATACACATCAAAGGTCAATTTGTTTATTATTAATTTTTGGATCACATGTTTGATAATTATAGCCTACAAATGTGTACAATAGCCCAGATCTGTACCAATTAGACAGTCCTGTTTGCTTACAGCAGCATTAGGTTCCTCCACAGTGTTTTGTAAGAAAATTCATGTCCCCAAATATTCCTCCTTTCAGCAAATTCCAGCTGTTTCACCAGAGAGCAGGGTTTAGACAGGAAAGGCAGGGAGGGAGGAAATAGCATAGTTCAGTCAAGATTAGGTACATTGGCTAGTTAATGTTGATTTAGCAAAATAAATACTGAAAAAGGTTTGTTACCCAGTGCTGTTTGAGTTTGCTGTTGAGTTTGTGAACACCAATGACATAAGACAATATCTTATTTTATTTTCCATTCCATATTGGACTTCTAGAGTAAGATTTTATCTGGTGTGATCAAGGTATAGAATTCTGTGATTTGGTAAAAAAAAATTCCTGAGAACCAGTTATGCTTTTAAAACAAAAAAGTTAGTCCCTAATACACTCAACCTGATTTTCATTTACATGAGGTCCATTTTGCACTGCTCTTGTTACATACGAGGGCTTTAATTTGGGAGTAAATATTTAGTCCCAGTTTAAGTCTCTTTCATACTATCCGAGTGGCGTAAAGTTGTCTTAGTTTAAATGAGAATCAGGTTGATTACACATTCATCTCTGGAGATATGTGTTATCATTTGTTATTTACCAAGCAGGGCAATGAATTTGGTGTCAAAATGTATGACCTGATCTTGCAAAAACTTATACTTAGTGTTTATTAAAGGAAATGATGTTCATAAGTCTTTACAGCATTAGGGCATCAGTCCTCTGTATTTTTTTGTCTACACAGCAAAAAATATGGAACAATTTAACCATTTCTGGATCTGATTCTCTATTGCCTTTCTCCTTGTATAATTTGTGTCAACCCTAACCCATTTTGCATAGGTGCAGATGACTACACAAAATTCAGGGCAATAGAAAATATGAGGCCCTCAATCTTTGCAATGTCTAGAACAAGATATCTAAAAGACAGCCTAAAGAACTATAGACCATCACAAACCTCACCACATTCTCTTCCAGGTGCAAGGTTACCTACTTCCTCCACCATAAATACATAGCAACATATATTTAAAAAATGATAACCCCCGAAGACAAAACAACAACAACAAAAGACAAGCTGCCAAAACAAGACAGTCCACGGCACATAGTTCTTTCTCGGCGGAATGGATGACAGATCACACAACACGTAACAGAAGTTAAGCATGTTGCTTAATGAGCTACTAGCAAAAGCACTCCGAAACTATGGAGATGAACATGATATAAGATCCATGATATAACAAAAGAATAGACTTAAAGTGCATTGAAAAAACTGAGTGGGGAAGTTTACACAGCATCTGCCTGCATTGCAATTTGTTGCAAGTCCCCTGCTTTCACCAAATATGAAATTTACCCTACCGATGATAACAAGAAACCCAAGATCTCCAGGCTAACAAATTTTACAGTGATCTTAAGTCAAGGGAGGCTTTTAGAATGAAGAAAATAATACTGCAACAAGGGGTGGGGGGAGGAGTCACCTCTTCCTTGGCTGTGCTATAGACTCTCTCATATGCAGGTACTGCCGAAGCCTAGCTTGCACCACTATTTTATCTGACCTATATATTGATGTAGTTCAAGTCACCAGATGCCCCAGTGCTCCAGGAATGCACAAGAAAATTATATTCAAGTGTTTGTCCTGGTTTCAATATAATCACCCACTTGGCCATCTGCTGCTGTGCTCTAGTTGTCCCTCCCCCTGCCACAAACCTCCAGGTCACTTGCTACCCAGCCCCCCAGCACATCCCTCCCTACCTTCAAAGATAACTTGATATCAGCTACATCTGTGCTGAGCTCTCTTGTTGTGTTCTCTGGCACACAACGAATGTGGGGCACTCTAAATCTCAGAGCATGCCAGCTGATGCACATTGAGATTTAGAGCATCACAGATTTCATTGCACAAACAAATGCTCAACGATTTGACAGGGGAGCCACCATTTTTAGAAAGAGTGAAAGACTGGAAAAAAACAATGGTGTGGGGGGTGGGAGGGGAAGAATTAGCTCCAGGTTAGGAGCAGATAGAGAAAAAAGGTTGCTGGAGAAGGCTTCTGAGGGAGT
The DNA here is from genome assembly GCF_965140285.1 of Lepidochelys kempii. Taxonomy (NCBI): domain Eukaryota; kingdom Metazoa; phylum Chordata; order Testudines; family Cheloniidae; genus Lepidochelys; species Lepidochelys kempii. Next base: position 9,904,757 of record NC_136386.1, on the reverse strand, counting down.
GGTTGGATAAGAGAAGAAGGAAGGAAACTCATCAGCTAGTCCTCCATAACAAAGATGTCCAGTCTAATCCCCTAGCTGCCTAGGCCTTCCTGCATGCCTGCTCCCAGAGAAAAAGTAATCCAACCACACCATCAGCTGCCAAACTGCACCTCTCCTGCTGATGAAACTCTCCCTCACCCCATAACAAACACCCTCACCTGATCCCCAGAGCAGATGTGGTGCCAAAATTTGAAAAATGGCTTCCTCAAAAACTGTCTGTCACAGCTAGCAATACTCTGATTTCCCAGGTAATACACCCCTCACCCATCAACAAATCAATCATACCCTCACTCCCAAATATAAAATTAATTCCATATATGTGCCCTCCCCCAAAAACCATCATGTCCGTATCCTCCTCGCTCCCAAATTCATCAGTCCTTCCAACCCTGTACCTCTTGGCCTAGTCCCTGCTTCCCCCTGCACATTACCTCAACAAGGCTACTGTAAATGGCATCTCCCCATAGCCTCTGTTCCACACAGCAATTGCAATGGCAGATGGATTGTCCCATGGTCTCTGCTTGTGTAACCCCTTTGTACTCTGTCTCATCTAGTGGCACCGAGACCACTTAGAGAGAGAGAGAGAGAGATTAATGAGTCTGCTCTAGAGCCTTAGCTAACCATCATGTGGCGTTTAGCTCATGGAGTAGAGGCTCATGCATTTAGCTCCAGAGATCCCAGGTTTGATGCCGCCGCCGATGACTGGGGTCTGTTGGCATTCCACTTGCAGCAGTGGTTTGAGGAAAATTGGCCTGATTTCTTTGGCTTTGCGGTGGTTGGTCAGGTGGTGTATGGAGTGGGCAAGTCTCTCTTGAATGCTGGTGATCTCCCTTGACTGGTGTGGTGTGTGTGGGAGCAGTTTTTGCCAGGATGGTAGGTGTTTGGAGGGGTGTCCATCTCCCCTGCCGCTGAGTGAGAGTAAAATGCTCCATTCCTGCTCTTGGTGTCGTCTCTAAGGCCTCCAAGCTGGGGCTGGGAGGGTGGAGATCAACGGGGAAAGAGGAGACTCAGTGCAGCAGCAGTTGGCCCCGTCTTCTCTCGTTACTTGTGTTCTGCTGGGGCAGCTGATGGTGACTGTGAAGGGCTGAAGATAGTGAGTGAGTGTTCTGGCTGAGTAAAAATTGGATTAGTACCTCAGACTTTGTCCCCTTAGGAAGAGGCACATTGTAGAGTGGTGCCAGCTGTGGCTTATGTGTAACTGTGGATAAATGACACAAAGGCTAGTAAACCACTAAAAGCCAGACTTTTGGGAGAGAGTGGTAACTACTGCCCCCATTTGTTTTAAGCAGAAGGAGGACAAGTCCCATGTACTAATACTTCTCTTCTACAACAGCCTCCCTGTTTGAGACAAAGCTACTGTTCTCCAGTCCAATCCCATAAACCTCAGACATTATCAGATTCTCAGCCTTACTTCATAACTATGGACATTTGGGAAAATGGAGCAGATATGACTCTGCTGCAGTCAGGAGGGTGACAAGATTGCTGCAGCAGTCTTTTGTTATTGTTGTCTCTACAGTGACTTTGGGTCCTTGTCTTCTGTTGGGTTTTTACAGTAACTTCACTGCTGCTTTCCTCAACATTTTGCCATAACCGGTTCCTGGATGGTCACCGGCAGGGGTGATTCATCGTTTAGATCAATGGCACCCTATGGGAAAGTTGTTTTGGCTGGAGAATGCCCTAGTGATACTAGTAGTAGCAACAACTACAACAGAGATGGCACACATCACTCATCCAAATATTGCAGCTGTGTAATCTCCCTGTGTTTTAAAAACTCTGTTTTCCAGTGGTGTAGGCTGCTGGCCTGATTCTCCCAGCCCAGAAAGGGCTAACTGCATCCCCAAAGTCTGTTCAGGCCCTTCCTTCAGTGCAGTTTTATTCTTCAAACATAAAACTCACAAAATGAAACTCACAAAGCAACAAGGAAACACGGCTTTTTCTCTGACCTAGCCATGCTGCAGGGGTCCAAAGATCTTTCGCCTTGAACAGACACAACAGCCCATCTGCTGCTCACAACTCTCCTCCTCAACTTGAGCCACTTGCTGGCTTTTACAATGACTTGATCAGTTTCAGCCAGGAGGTAATTGATTAGTTACAGGTGAGGCTGGGCCCAGCTCTCCTTAAAATGACAGGAACCCTGTGCGTGAAACCTGGATTTTTTTGGCAGATTGGGGATTGGTTGGAGGAAATACTCCATTTAAATCTTTCTTTCTTTCTTTTCTTCTCACACAGTTACCAGTACAAGTCCAGCCTTACCTCTTTCTCTCACACACAAATCAAATTATGTTTAGATCAAGACCACCATGAAACGATTACATTGTTGTTACGATCATTTCCTAAGAGGGGGTGCTATAGTACGATTATGTATAGGAGCTTAGAGTACTTTTAGGAAAGGCTTGAGGAGAGAGAATCATATATGTGGAAGTAGAAATAAAGCCAGAATGTTGGACTGTTTTTTATCTTTCTCTTTCTACTCACATGCAGGACATGATGGTCCTGTCAGAAGCAAGTCAGGTACGTGAAATCAGAAGCTAAGGATATTTTTTTTAAAACAAAAATGAAGAGAGAACAATAACCATGGCAGCATACCAGAAGCCTGTCCCTAAGCAGATGGACATGAAAGGGGACATGTTCAGCAATTGGACATTCTTTAGATAACAATGGGAAAACTGTGAAATTGCTTGATAAAAAAGAAAACTAAATAAAAGCGGCCACACCATTAGCGATAATGGGAAAGAGCTGCCAAATGCGCCAACAGCATCTGGATGTGTCGGAAACAGACCAGGAGGATCCATGTAAAATCCTAAGTACTCCAAAAGCATTTTCAACCCACAAAAAATGTCATATACAAACAACATATTTTCAACAATTATAATCAAGAATCTACAGAAACAATAGATCAACATATTCCCAAACTGCACAAAATGGATGACAGGTGCAATTATCAAATCTTAAAAGATGAACTAATTCGTGATAGATTTGGTAATAAGAATGAAAAACACAGGCGCTCAAATGAGAACGCTCAGAGAGCTCACACTAACTCTGCCAAGAGCTATAGACATGTACAAAGCTAGTGAACAAGTTCATACCCAAATACAGAGCATAAATGAAGCAGATGCAGAGATAATGCTCCAAGTAGCACAAGGAAAACATGAAAATAAGAAGTACAAGGTAGTACAGACAACACAGAATCATTGGTTTTAGCTAGAACAAGTGACTATATGCATCCAATGAAGTGAGCTGTAGCTCATGAAAGCTTATGCTCAAATAAATTGGTTAGTCTCTAAGGTGCCACAAGTCCTCCTTTTCTTTACACGAACGTAGTGACACTAAACCTGGAGCAAACTATATAAGACAAAGCTTTACGAGTGCTTGTGTCTATCATTTTGTTAGGATGGCCAGACACCTGGGCAGAATCCCCATCTGCCTCTCAACAACACTGGAACTATCAAGACAAGTAGAGCACACAAGATAGTATCATATTATATATAAAGGTGGTTGAATCATAATACCCAGATCATTGAGGTCAGCAATTCTCATAAGAATACATCAGAACCACTGTGGAATAGAATCCTTTATCTGGGAATCAGACACTGGCCAAACATGACCAAGGATATTAGAGACCTGGTGAGCAGTTGTGACACGTGGGAAAATGGAAGCCACGTAGCAAAAAGAGACAAAGAAAATATATAGTGGTCCCAACAGACTGGGAACAATTTAAGAACGGATTTTTTCACCACAAAGCACACAGACTATCTCCTTATTGTAGGGTACTATTCATACTTCTGAAAGCTAGAGAAACTGTCAGAAATTACCACAGTGACCATCATAAAAAAAGTCATGAAGCATTTCAGCAGGCATAGGATCCCAGACTGTATAGTTTCAGACAACAGACCCCAGTTTATCTGCAGTGAGTTTGTGCGATTTACCCAGGAATGGGAATTCAATCATATCACATCACCACCATGCCACAACCAAGCAAATGGTGAAGTGAATTGGCAGTTAAAATTGCTCTATTAAATTCTATTAATCTCTATTAAAGAAAACTGCAAAAAGCAAAGAAAATAGATGGTAAGCCATTCTTGAGTAGAGAAACACTCCCACAGAAGACATTAACAGCTGCACAGTTAAAAAAACACATGACGTCAAGCAGCATACGTATGCTGGTGCTGATGGCCCCAAAATTACTGCAAACAGCAGTGGTAGAAGGAGTAACAGACAAAAAGAAAGAATGATACACAAAGGCCAATCCCTTTACGACCAACAACCTAAAGACCTCCCAGAACTACAACCAGGAGAATCTGTCAGGATCAAATTATTTCCTTAGGATGAATCATGCACTTGGAAGTCAGTTACATGTGTTGAACAGATAAATCCTTATTTCTATAATGTAGCAGTGGATGGACATATATTTCACAAAAACTACAAACACAAGACAAAACAATGAACACGGAAGACAGTTCACTCCACTGAGACTTGGTCAGCAGGACATGAAGGAACAGGGCTCATGAGAGACCAATTAGATATCAGAACAGACTCTCAAAAGACCACACCTTCAGAAAAACCAAGTGCAAAGCAGTCTCCTGTCATCACAAGAAAGATTTGCACTCGCTCCAACATCAAACTGCCTGAACGGTATACACGAGACTTCGTACCACACTAAGGCTTGAAATATCCCAGATCCAGAGGAAAATACCTTAGTTGCCATGCAAAGTTAAGAATTAGTTCATTAAAAAAGAAGTTGGTGTTAAGTTATATAGATGATGATTCCTACTTTATGACATTTTAGAGTGTTACGTTATAGTATGAATATAGTTGTAGGTCAAAGTATTCGGGTTTAATTTTGTTATCTCAAGTAAATAAGGCACAAGGGATGGTATGCTAAACATCCCCCAATTGGGGATGCTATGCTATTAGGTATAGGAACTTCGGCTACGTCTACACTTGGAGCTAGCAGTATGACTCCCAGCTCAAGGGAACATACTTGCATTAGCTCTCATCGAGCTAGTAAGCTGAAAATAGTAGCGTAGCTGCAAGCGCACAGGAAGTGGCTTGGGCTAGCTGCCCAAGTACATAGCACGGGGCACGTGCAGGGTTTGTACTCAAGGGGCCAGCCCCTCCCACTGTTGGCTGCTGCCCATTTTTCTGCAGTACATTGCTTGATGACAGCTAGTCTGAGTGTCTCCAAGCTGGGAATCAATCCCCCAGCTCCATATGTAGACGTACCCTCTCTAGTACTCCACTTTCAGGAAGTGCTTGAAAAGAGAGGACAGTACATGTGGAAGACATGGAGACTCCATGCACTGAAACTAGTTACACCAGTTTGAACTCCACTGAAGTGAGCAAGAGTGCAGGGGTGCAACTGAGGGCAGGATTTGGCCCTGGATCTCCCAGTCCAAAGATCATGCATTAATAGTAAGGAAACCCTCTTGACACTTCTAATTCCAGCTGTTTAGAAGCTATTCTTTTAATCACTTCACGTGGGCTACAGCATCTTTTATTAAAAGAGGTCTTAATTTTCTGATGCCTCCAGGATAGACTGTGCCTTTGTCTTAGTTGGTCAAGCAAGAGAGTAAGACTCCTTGAACTTCATATCCCCGTCCTTGGCCTACTTGACTTGTGGGTCTGAGTCTGATGTAGAATGCAACACCCGATCTCCGGATGTTCAGCCCTGTGAACAAGTGGGCAGAAAGGAGGGAATGGGTGGAGCTCTACTTTCACTCCCCTTACTCACTGGGCAGGAAAAGTTGGAGGAATAATCTGCACCTTTTCAAGAAGTGCAGAGCAAGAGGGGAGAAGTACAGGAATTGTGAGTCTCTGAGGCCCTGGGACAGAACCATTACATGATGCATACCGCCTTCTCAGGGCTGAGCCCCCTGGGCTGAATCTAGCCTTATGTGATCAACAGTAATTTTAGTCAATTACAGTATTGTGCTCCAAACCACAATGCAAATGGTCAGTGCATTGAATGACAAACTTGGATAGCTCATTTTTAGAAGGAGTGCAATTATTTTAAAATGTACAGATTTCCTACCAAGAGACCTTGTAGAATAAGGTGGGCGCTCTTTTATAAGTAAACAGAAATAGACATCCTTCTGCATGTTAGTTCATCACAAATTATTGAAAAGAAACGACACTTTTGTTATTTAAAATGAAAAAAAAATGTTACTTACATGTGTACATTTGAATGATATCCCTTTGGATCAGGCTTGCTGGGTGAGCATAAAACTACAACTAGCATTTTATCTTTCCCTCTTCTTACTAGCAAGTTAACTGCTTCATCTTCACATTGCTCACTCCTTAAGTAGCTTAAACTTACTTTTAACTGTTACATGCCAGCAAAACAGGTTGCTTAATTGATTTGACCTTTCACAGTATTTTTTAATTTTCAATCTTAGTTTCATTGTTCCATCTGGCACTTTAAAACGACATCTGGTTAACTGTACTTAACCAGCTGATCACTGTACAGTTATTTTTAAATGTAATGTATGCTTAAACAGATGTTATTTTTATAGATGTAGATCTAAACTGCACTTGTATACGTGCTATGTCTGCATAAGTTCTTTCTGCAATTCAAATGTTGACACCAAAAATTACAAGCCAGAATGCTTATGAACTCCACTATTATGTTACTGCACTTTTTTGCAGCTTGTTAGGTAAACATCAATTCAAGTTCTTTTTTCTCTCTTCATTGCACATAAATAAAACATTAGCATTTAGTTTATAAAGTGATGAACATTTTGCCGTGTTGGATTTAGCTTTATAAATACAACTGCTGTCAGCAAGAAAAAAGGATTTATTGAATAAATAATAAGAAAGCTAAAGGAAAATGAAAAAAATATATATATTATGCAAAACATGGTGTCTGTCAACAGGTCACATAAGGTTCCAGTTCCATTCCAGTGGTATTGGTATGCCCGTGTGAGATTACTTCATAGATACTCCACCTTTTCAAGGTAAAGTTAATCTCCTGAATCAATATATAGACTGGTGGAATACCTCAAGACCTTTAGTCTATGCAGTAAAACACTGAAACCTGTAACTGTCACAAATAACTTGGGGGCTAGATTGTGGACCTCCTAGGGTGAGCACTCACTTCCACCAGAAATCCCACTGAAGTAAATCAGAATACTCACATAAGTAAGTGATCAAAATGGTGAGTAAGGGTTGCACAATCTAGCCCTTACTGCTTCTGCATATGGCATATAACAAATTAATCCAGAATGGTGCCTTATTCTCAGAAGGCCAGCTTCTGCCACCCTTATATCAAGTAGTACCTTAGTCCTCCAATGATCCCATTGAAATCTTAAACCCTGCTTAATTTCAAGTTTACCAAATAAAAAATGTTCTGCACCTGGCAGACTTTTTCCAACAGATTAATGGGTTCTTCAGCATACAGCGCTTCCTCCCCAAAATAAAGTCTGTACATGTCATAAGGTAACACAATATTAAGGCTGTATATTACTTTACACAAAGGAAGTGGTCACAGTCTCAAATATTTCGCAGAGAACTTTAAAGTATCATTCTCAAGGTTAAAAATTGCTGTTATACATAATACCTCAGTAATTGATAGACATTTTCTCTCTCCAGAGTCCATTTTCTGTGAAAAACACCACATAACATCTGTTCATAAACAGTCCTTCTGTGAGAACACTGACACAGGTCTTGAGCTTCTACCGGCTCAATTCCCCTGCCAAATACAGATGGCACAATGTATTTATACAGCTGAATTTTTTGTAATACAAGCCCAACTATATCTTCGGGTAAGACTATGGGCAAACATGTGCTCATGCTATTCCAGTGACTTACCTCAAGTCATTTAAACTATTCCCTCTGACACAAAGACAAATTGTATCACAGTTATGTAAGTGTTTTGTCTCAAAATCACCTTCAGCAATCAGCACAGAACTCTACAGAGATAAGGACATTTTGGGCAGTAAAGGAATTCCAAGTCTCGTATTAATGAACTAACAATTATATTAAGATTCAGGACTTGGGGCTAGTCAAGATGATGTGATGTACGTATTTGTCCTTGTATGGAAAATATTCAGGTTAGCAGTTTAATTTATTGTTCTTTCAAAACAGAAATGTTAAACAAAATGAGACAGAGATACTGCCATTCAACCTCTGAGTAGGCAGTGATGGAGGGGGTAGGTTAATCACATTTTATTGCATATTATGACCGGTATCCCCCTAATGCAATTCTAAATGAATACTTCCAAATAATGCATTCAGAAATCACTTCTCTGTGTAGTTACATAAGAATATTGAAGACCTTTCCGGTATTTATGAGATTTCTTTTGCTACTTCAAATCTGACTTCTCCTTCCAATGTAGGTTGTTGGCCCTTTGATATCCTCTACTGCTGTCTCATCCTGCAGATAGAAACTTTATAGGGGTACTGGAACAATTTTTATTGTGGGGGTGCTGAGATCCATTGAACCAAACTGTAAACCCTGTATAGGATGGAAACCACTTCAAGCCAGGGGGTCCCACACCCATAGTTTCAGCACCTATGGAAACTTATGCAGATACCTCACTTACAAACTTCAATGGGACTAAATATGCATTTAAAGTAAAGCAGCAGGATTGGAGCCCTTGAATCTAGACAAATTCCAAAAACAAGAACAACCAAAGGAGAAACAAACTTTCAGCAATGCACCATTGAGAGTCTCCCACCTGCTCAGTTTTAGATACTCTGAAGCTCACCCAAATAAATACATCAAGGAACACTTACACAAATACATGTCACTAGTTTATTTCTCTGTCTATATTATAGACTGGAATTACGTATGGCAGACACATGATCAGGGAACACATCCACAACACACACTTACATTATGTAAACCACTTAGGCTCTATCCACCGGAGATGCTGCCAACAGGCCTATGTTATATTCCTCCATCTGAGTTCAGGAGCACACATGTAACATCTGCAGTCTAATGTAGGCTAACCCGTCTTTCTCTAATGCCCTGGAGATGATTTCTGCACCGTCATTCTGTGATAGTGTCATGATCTCATTCCACAATAGATACCACTCCCCGTAGGCTTATTACATGTGAGAAAGGGGGCCAAAAAGTGAAAATTATTTGCTGAGAAAAAGTTTAACCTCCATTCTCCTTTCCTATATTTGTGTTGCACAGATGTAACACAATGCCTGTAATTTTTTTTTTATATATATAAACACTAAGATATTCAGTTGGGTGATATTTTTTTCGGGGGGGGGAGGGGAAGTGAGGGAAGGGTAAAATCTTACCCCAAATCTCAAATATACCAAATTGGAACTTCTTTAAAGGGGTTTTCTATTCCATTAATGAAGTCCATTTTGGGAATTAAGGGGGATTTATTGCATAAAAACTTGGAAAAAAATCAGAATTCCTGCTCAAAAAAATCCTGTAATGATGATGCGAACGGACCAATCAGTAAGAAACACATACATTTAGATCAGATTTTTAAAGAAAGGAAATGTATGTTTGTGTGGGTACAAGCAACCCATAACCAGACATTGATACTTCCTTTTAACTATGGTACCTTTAACAAAAAAGGTATTCCTTGAAGCCTTTCATCCTCCAGAATGAATCAGAAGTGCTTTTTAAGGGTGACATCTACCCTATGCAGGGCAAGCATAAAACTATGCTCCACTTAATTCTTACTTATGTCCTGTTTTATATGGACTTAAATTGTAGATATGCCTTATGATGGCTCTCTTCTGGGTGGATTTCACCCTAAAAACTCTCTATGAGTTCAGTGGGGCCAGGACTTCACCAATATCCATAATAAATCTAAGCTAAGACCAAAAGACACATATAAGTAGAAATATCAGCAATTATGTCTTTCTTGGTGTCTTTTAATTATTTAAAGGAAATTCAGATACTGCAGTGATGGATGTCCATATCTGTACCTGAATGGACAGACAGATTTAACAGGGAAAGAAAGTGGTTTTGAGGTTAAAATAGTAGAATGGGATTCAGGAGATCTGGTTCTGTTCTTAACCCTGCCATAAACTTCCTGTTTCACCTTGGGCACGATACTAGGCCCAGATCCTCAAAGACACTTAGGCACCTAACTCACATTGAAATCCTTCGATTGAGGATCTGGGTCTTCATCTGCATATGCTTCTTAGGTTCCCATCTGTAAATGGGCATAATACTTTCCAACCTCACAAAGGTGTTGTGAAAATAAACGCATCAAAGTTTGTGAGGTGCTCAGATATGACAGTGATGCATGCCACAAAAATAGACAATAAATAATATACTCCTCTGTAAAGACTTTTGCAATTCCTTCTTTGGATTTGGGAGGTTGTCAGTTATACTTTTTTTTTTATAAGCTGACAAGAAAAACTTGTTAAATAAACACACGTTAAAAAAGAGATTACATGGGAAAGGATGCTGCTTGCTTTTTCATACAAGTATTAACAAGGAATGATACAAAATGCATTATTCCATTTAGATATTGTGCTAGCTCATGGCCTGTAATTTGGTTTGATGCATTGTAAGCAATGTCTTGACACGGTGTATGCGATAAATACAACTCAGTGTATCAGACATTGAGTGTACTAAATCCACAGTAATGCCTCCTTTTTGTAAGTAGTTTATGCTCTAATACTTTCCATTTTTGTTCTGTCAAGTATCAATTGAAAACAAACCAAGGACACTGACAACCAAGTACTTGCTGCTAGAGAACTCTGTTATTTATTTCTGATACAGCTAAAATGTTGCAGCGTGAATAAATGATGGAATAATTTCACCGTTCAGCACATTAAAATGATTATAAACAAATATCTCCTTCTAAACACTCACAATTGCATCTATTCCTCTCAGCATTTTTTTCATTTTGTGGCCCCCTTTAAATCCCCAGCAGTATTTTACTTAAACGGTGTTTCAACGGCCCTTAACACATATTATAATGATCATGTCTTCAGTTTCATTTTTCTGAAGTTCTTTTTAATTACCAAATAATATCCTATTTGAAGAGCACATCTTTGATATTCTCCTCTGAATTTGGTCATCATAATAGTTTGTTCTCATTAACAATATATTTTTAATCATGTCATAAATGTGTTTCATTTTCATGGTTTTGTTTTCTACAAACTGTTGTCTAAAGATGGTCAGACCAAGACAGGGAATTGATACATCCATTGTGCTTCACACAGCAAATGGTAGATGTCCAAGTGTCATTCAGACTATTCTCTTTGGGCTAGGTTCTGACATGGACTATGCACTGACACAAAGGACAAGGTGTAGGGATGTAAAGGTGCGGACCAGACTACCTGGAGCTTGGGTCCATGTGCACAGGAGTAAGTGGGGCTACTTGTCCGTGTGGATCCTTGGTTCCATATCTGACCCACAGGCTAGAGAAGATGAGCCAGCACAGAGATATAGTTATTAATGCCAAGCATAGCCCCAGAAGAATATTACTACTCTCCTCACCCCGAGGAGGAAACAAGAGGGCAATGAAAGTCAGAAGGGGTATTGCTGAGCCACAGTTCCTCCTGGGAGTATTCCTGGGGTGTTAGAGTAGCAGCCGTGTTAGTCTGTATTCGCAAAAAGAAAAGGAGGACTTGTGGCACCTTAGAGACTAACAAATTTATTTGAGCATAAGCTTTCGTGAGCTACAGCTCACATCCGATGAAGTGAGCTGTAGCTCACGAAAGCTCATGCTCAAATAAATTTGTTAGTCTCTAAGGTGCCACAAGTACTCCTTTTCTTTTTCCTGTAATTCATGGATTCACCTAAAGTCAAAATCCTAATATAAACAATGGGAAAGTTCATCTGAGATACACCTAACTTAGCAGAATTTTGTTTTGAGATGTATCTCATGTGATCATTACTGAGTGCTGTTCATTGGCTCTGATCAGCACATTTTCCCCTGTCAATATTAAGCTGTCACTAGCTTCTCCTAAGATAAACTCTTTTGGATATGGATAGGGCATAAAAAGCTCAGAGCATACGCATCAGCCGCCAGAGCTTGTTTCATAACAATAAAATGGCAGCGTCAGAGATGGATTAAGAGTAAATGGAGCCCATATCAGTCATAATTCCTCCCAAACTTCCTCACAGTATCTCCCTGCTCTCAGATGAGCTGCTGAGGCTCAGGCCCCTGCTCAGTTTGGGAACAGGAAGATCTCTCTGGCATCTTCCTGAAGCCTCCCACAGCATCAACCAGTTTGCACAGAATTGGGGCAGACAGGTGCTTTGTATGAGCTGATGCTACTATACTGTGTATGCTGGATGCTAGAAGCTTGGTCCTCTCTGTACCCAAATTCACAAGTCCCATGTGACCAGGGGATAGGGACCCTACTTTAGTATGCCACTGGAAAAGCATCTATCTGCGACTAAAACAGCATGCCTGCTATAGAGAACAGTGCTGTGTGTCTGCCAACTAGAGGTTAGACACTAGGGCCCACCTGAGCTGGAGCTGAGGAGCTCATAGCATGACTCAGTAACGGAGCTGGTTGGTGCACAAGTCACCTCTGTGCCCCCTGGTCCTGGGAAGACTGGGAACCTGACCAGTCCTGCCATGTAAGCTGGAGCAACTCGAAGGCTGTTCTAATTCATTTTGGCTGCCAATGGCCATAAGAAGCTGTTATACCAACCGCGAATTACTGGGGCACAGGGAAGTCCTGATCACACTCCATATTTCAGAAGCAGGGTGGTTTTATGGTTAAGAGATAGTCCTGGGAGTCCTGAGGGAAAGCTTACCTCAGGTTGTCCACAAGTCCCATTGAACTCATCCACGGATCACGATATTACTTTAGATGCCACCCGACAGTGGATACCCAAAAATGGACCCCCCCCAGAATTTGAGGCAATTTTTTTTAAAAGTGTGTTCACCTCCCTCTGCATTAGTCTCTGTAACTGAAAAATAGGAATAATCCTTCTCAATGTACACACCTCCCAAAGATGTGAGCCTTAAATAATTAATGTTTGTTAAGATATTTGGCATCTTTGGACACAAGGTGTAACATGTACAAAATATTATGACTTTAAATAGTGTGCAATAAACAAGAATACCTTTTTAGATGGTCTATAATGGTGTACAATTTAAGTCCCAGCATTGCTTCTCTGAGCTGTCCTGCACCTATATAGTACCAGTAGCACTGTCTATTGGGAAATTCACAAGAGTTTAATTAGATGTTTGTTTTAATAAGATTATTTAACAAAATATCAGCTCTTCCAGTACGATAATAAATGAGCTGCAAATACAGTTTAGGAAAATTACATTTTTATTAGCGGGAATTAAAAAATCATGTTATTAGAGTTCTTATAATAAAACCTGTGTATATTTAAAAGGCATTTAATGCATTGAGGTCTGGAGCCTTACCCCAGATATGTAGGCCACACAGCACTACTTATCTTGTAAAATTAGCCTTTCTGCAGCAAACACAGTAGGAGGTTTCACAAGAAATGTATGTACTCATATGAGCTTATGTAAGTGAGGGTCAGATTGAGCCAGAAATAACATATTATATATCTGAAGTGTTGCTGTAGCCATGATGGTCCCAGGATATTAGATAGACAAGGTGGGTAAGGTAATATCTTTTATTGGACCAAGTTCTGCTGATCAGAGAGAAAAGCTTTCGACCTTACACAGAGCTCTTCTTCTGATCACCTCGTACAGAACCTGAAGAAGAGCTCTGTGTAAGCGCAAAAGCTTGTCTCTTGCACCAGCAGAAGTTGGTCCAATGAAAGATATTGCCTCACCCACCTTGTCTCTGTATATTACATATGAGCACATAAGGCCAGATTTTCAGAGGTGCTGAGTATCCACAGTTCCCATTGACTTCAGCTGGACTTTTGAATGCTCAGCACTTCTGAAAATCAGGCTCAAATTGTACCAGCATATATACGCAATACATATTGTGTATATACACACACCATTCTGGGTGAAATTCATACCACACTTACCTCACCCACCTTGTTTATCTAATGTCCTGGGACCACACTTCACTCCTGCTCACAATGCTCAAATCTGTGCAGGGAACTCTCTAAGAGCTGGAGGGGCACAGCATATACTGCCTCAGAGCAGGTCATGTGTGAGATTGCAATGCAGCCCTATTCTGGGGTTTTGGACAACTGGACCTGGTGTCCAGTGCAAGGCATAATTGGTGCAGAGGGTCCTATATGGACTGTCCATACCTAGGAGAATTTCACCTCAGGTAAGTGAGCCAGAAACAGATTCTTTCTGGGACTACTTATGTGACTATAGTTAATCACCTGAATAAGTGTTTGCAGAATCAACCACTTAGATTGAAGCCACTCCAGGACAAGGACCTTGACTTCATACTAGTGCCCAATGCACCTAGCACACTGTAAGTGCTATCATAAATAATAATGTGTTGGCATTACATTGGCATCTCCTGCATGATCAATTTCCTGCTGTTGCAGAAGTGTGAGTGTTAGAGGACTTTGATCTTTCTGAGATTTTATGTTTCTATCATAAGAGAATCATAGCACATAAGCACTTTTTTACTAATGCAGTAAGTAAGGTGGCAATATATAGTACATGGACATAAAATGAATATTAAAAGGGACTGAAAACCATTCCTACACCATGAGAAAAAAACCCTGAAAAATACATATACAGTAGCTATTCTACACAGACTCCACTTTTCACCTTCTTTATAGATTAAAAAAAGTAGAATCTGTTAGGAAGAGATCTCAGTGCTAAAAATATGTTAAGAATATTTTAGCATATGCATTTACTAATATTGAGAATGGTGGAGGTCGGTTGTTTTTTGCAGTTTCCAAGTCTGTTTCACCTACTGCCTCTCTCTCTCTCTCTCACACACACACACACACACAGTTAAAAATCTCAGATAAAGCATTTATGTGTCTACATAAAAACAGGCATGCATTTATGGGAAAAGAGAATGCAAAACATTCTTTGCATAATTTGTTGGAGGGCAACAGTTTATATACATTGCACACTTACAATTTACGGGTGTTTCATTTTTTTACATCTCTCCAGAAACTTGTATTAAATTAGGGATCTCAAATCAAACTAGATAGTTCTCTTTTCCTCCTAGTTTATTGCATCCTGCAAATTCAAAGTTTTCCAGTTTTCTGACATAATATTGCTCCTGTCCTTAGAAGTCATGAAGCTATTTCTACTGGAAAAGTACTGTAGCCACTGTAAAGCAATGATCAAAGGATTGCTACAAATTCTGAGGATGAAAAACTTGAATCCTTCTATTATCAAAATATTTTCAAAGGTTTCCCTTTTGTATGCATATCAGTTGCTGACATGCATAATGAGATCATGCGGGAAATACACAGCTGACCTGAACTTTTAGGAATAAAAGTATAAAAAGTAAAATGAGCAAGCTAATAAAACCAGTGCATGACCCCTTGTGATTTTGGGGCATAAAATGACTGAACTTTCTTGAGAGTGGAATGAATGCTTTGTACATTCCTCCCCTACCTCCTCCCTCAAAGCATGACTGAGTGTAGATTTACTAATAATGGTTTTAGCTGTCTATATACTACATAATGTTGTATGTCATGGACAACTTTAGCATATTTCAATTTGACTTCAACTTCACTGACACAAAATCTTGACATTGTCTTGCCATAAACAATGCACAGATTATGCAGTGCATATAATGCATGGTATGTACAAAGATATCTGTTTGCAGAAACCTTGCTTGAAGAGACATTTGTTACACCTCAGTTGCTATATTTATAGAGTTCTGTATACAGCATGACTCACCCTATTTGAGAGAGAATTTAAGAGCTCTTTAAGAGCCATATGCTGCCCTTATTCCACACTCGGAACTTCCACTCTGATGGAAGTTGCATAGGTGAATGAAGGACAACATATGACCCTAAAACAGTAAATTGTAGAAAATCAGAATAGTGTGTAAACCCTTAGGACCAAAATCTGAATTATTTTGGTGCTTAAAATTTAAAGAACTGAAGTGCTCAACTCCCAGGGAAAACTCGGGTGTCTATGATTGTTACCGAACTAGAAATGTTCAAAAAGAAAAGGAGTACTTGTGGCACCTTAGAGACTAACCAATTTATTTGAGCATAAGCTTTTGTGAGCTACAGCTCACTTCATTGGATTTCCACAGTATGCATCCGATGAAGTGAGCTGTAGCTCACGAAAGCTCATGCTCAAATAAATTGGTTAGTCTCTAAGGTGCCACAAGTACTCCTTTTCTTTTTGCGAATACAGACTAACACGGCTGTTACTTTGAGAAATGTTCAAATATTCACATATAGAAGATATATTATTTTTACATCAATAGAAAGTTACTTATCCAATCTCCCACTCCCCAAACTGCACAACTGATATTTTTAAATTAGGAGCAAGAAAGCTAATAAGTCTGATATTAAAAACAGATTCAAACACTACATTTAGAATCGCAATGTACCATGACATTGTCAAATTACCCTAATACGTCTATTCGAGGAATAGTAATCAAAATTCTCTGTGATTTTAGTTTGTGGAGATTTATTTTTATATTTAGGTTATTCTCTTGTTTTTGTGTATCTATCTTAAATTTCCTATTCAACTATAAATAAAACTGTGTGTTGATAGTTGGAAATATAAACATCTTAAGTGTTTATTTCTTTTAAAGTCTTACCAGTATACTTTGCTTCAATTAAATTAATGTAGGACAGTAAGATAAAATATAAATCAACATCTTAAATTCTAAAGTATAACTAAGTTATAGATTTTGAATCATGGAAAATTCTTCTCAGCACTATTTTAGATGGGAAATTCACTCAACATTTTACCATTGTTTATTCTTTAATAACTAATCATCCGTCTTGGTCTTTCAAAAGTTCCTGGCATTTCACTAGTTTACACATTGATTGAATACTGTTCCCAGAATTGCAGGTGGCATCGTGCCAAATGCTGTGCTAATCAGCTGGAAGATTTATTCCAGTCGACAAGTGTTATAAACATAAGGATTCATAAGGCACAGTGTTGAAAATGAATACTGATGCTTTCTTTGAGATGGTTGAAAACTTTTTTTGTGAGCCTTCGATAAGAAACAATGACAGTCTTTACGATCTCCTATCTGTGGGCTTTGATTTGAAAAAAACATGTTCATTAATACTTAAATCAGGTTTAATAACTATCTGCCGTTTTAACAAATTCAAATATAATTGTACAGTGGCATATGCAGAGCAAATTGCACGTGAAAAAATACATGAGGAAATTCATAGATTAACTACTGTGCATTTGAACAGATACATTTGCTGCAACAGGATATATTATTATACTAGTAGATGGGTGGAGAGAGAATACAAAGGAAGCTGAAAAAATTCAAAGGGAAGCAGCTGGCAGGTAAATGCACTGAGCCAGAAAGGAATAATAAGGAGAGCGGCAGTGAGTGGAAAACGGAAAGGATAGTAATTTTTTAAATAAAGAAACAAAAAGTAGAGAGAAATGTATGCTGCAGTTTGGAGTACTATGAAACATAGATTACAGAACAGCAAACACGTGTACTTAGAACAAGAGGTAATTTGCTTACTTGAATATGACTGTAATAGGAAACCTCCATTATGTGGGATCTATTGAAAGAGGAGAGGCTAAAACTAAGAGCCAGAAGTGTGGCAATGTCAGAGAAGCCATAGATAATGACTGAAAGAGGCTTGTATAATGGCTACTAGAGTAACAAGAACATATGCTGAAGTTAAAGAAACAGCAAAACGCATGCAGCAATTCCATCCCTGGTCTGACTGCTGCAGTCAATGGAGTCATGCCAGGGATGAGTTTGGTCCATGATCAATACCAAGGCCAAGATTTTAAAAACTCACTAGTAATAATTGGTGTCTCTGTTTTGGGAGCCCAACTTGAGAGGCACCTCAAAGGAGCCTTATTTTCACCAAATTTTTTAGGCTTTTGACTTTCTTCTCCCATTTTTTTTTTTTTGTAACAACAAAAGGCACGGTCTTAGCCCAGACAAAATATTGCCTTTCTACTTTCTGAAAACAGTTTTGGGAGGGTCTGAGGGGACATCTACACTGAAGCAGGAAGGTGTGATTTCCAGCTTGAGCAGACATGCCCACACTAACTCTGAGATAGCACAGTAAAACTAGAAGTGTTGCCGCAGGACGGGCTAGTTTCCCTGAGTACAATCCCGTCCATGACTCTAGGTATGTATTTGGGTGTCTAGCACATCCTGCCACTCATGCAACCAATTCTTTCTTTCTTTCTTTCTTGGAAACTTTTTATTAAAGCAAAGTTACAATAAATCATTAACATATTACATTGGACATTACTTATTACTTATTCAGGATCAGGTTAATATTAAAAGAACCTGGCTAAAGATTCTGTCTTGCTGGCTGGGAAGCTCTCCTCCTTTGGAAGCTCTCCTCCTTTTTGGTGCTTCTCTTGTATATGTATTTACTTTGTGTTTCAAATCGGACTAGATCAAAGCACACTAATAAATTGTTAATGCTCGTCAGCAGGGTGCACACAGACAGTTAGTCCATGGCAAGCTAGTGCAGAGTAGATTCATACCCCAGCTTTCTGCAAATTAATTGTTTGTTTTGATAAGCCCTCGGTAATTCAGTTTACCAAGTAATTCAGTTTACCAAGCAATGTCAGACCCTTAGTTTCATCCTTGACAGTGAGTGAGATTGGTTAAAAGAAGGAGCCCTATTTATGATGTTCAGAGAGTACCATTCACTGCAGTATTGAGATGCAATCTTGAACATCGTCTTGTTTGAAATATGATACCAGGCAGATAAATTCAACAATCCAAGTTGGATGTAAAAAGAGAACTCTAATACTCCATTTCCCCCCCTTTTATGAATCATTCCAGTTTGGTTTTTAATCTGACATGAAATGAAGAGAATGGCAAACTTCTGACATATTCAACAGTGATGTCTATTATGTATGGCTAGATACAGTACTCACAATATCAGGTCATACATTGCATTCAGCTTATATTAGTAAGAGAAAAGAAGGTAAATATTAAGCATAATCTCCCTAGGATGGTTATGCTAATGGAATTCTTCTTACTGACCAAACAAAACAAGCACATTATCATCATGACATCTCACTCTTCCAAAATTTGGGAAAAATTGTGCCAGGGATTGTTTGGCAGAACTTTCCATTGGTTTTGATGAAAACTTCTACTTTAAAACCAATGGCACACTGCTCATGATGATGGTAATATAGGAAAGCTTGTGCTTTCCTCTCTGGTGCACAACAGCAGACTCCCCAGTGCCAATGTTTCCAGGGGTCAGTGGTATTACTAACGTGCAGGTGGCGGTACTGGCCCATTAAAATCAGAGACACTTTTCATTATTTTCCTTGAATAAGATAGGGCTTTTTGCACAGTCATTTCCTAATGTTTGTTAAGGGTGAAAAATTACCATAGTTTATAACAACATTTACAAGAATGTATAGGGCAAGGTTACAGGGTCCTGCCCCAGAGAGAACCCCATGTGCACAGAAGTGAGTCACTGGCCTGCTCCCCCTTGACACTGGATGCAGGATTACTGGGCTTTCCCGTTGATCATTTCCTTCAGGTGGTCACCTCTGTCTGGGTCTTCTGTGGCCTAACCCTCCGGCCAGGTCACTGAAAAGGTTAATCCCCTACTGGAGGACTCAAAGTCCCAAAATGAAGACCACCTTCAACATTTGTCCCAAGTTAACATAAAAAAGGGAGTTTGTCCCCTCTGGGTTCAACTCACAATTCTTTTCACTCTTATCAGAACACTGGACATCTTCTCAGTTCCCCTTTTCCTCTTGAGGAACACTGGCTCCAGGACTGCATCCCTAGAGCCAGGCCCCTGGAACAAGGAGTTAGCTCCACTCCCCTAGCTCAGCTCTCTTGCCACAACGCAGCTCAGTTGCTTTCCACTACAGACAGGCCCTAACTGCTGGGTTTCCTCCTTTTTAAAGTCCTATACCCAGCACAGGTGTGGCAGGAAAACTTGCATTTCCATAAGAATGTAGATGCTCAAAGCTCCCAGTGTTTTGCAATAGCAAGATGGGATTATGGCTATTGTGAAGTGGCTGAAGGAAGCTGTTATGTGCCAGCAAGATCTAAGATTCATCTACAGGTCCCCTTTCGTAACCAATCATTGTTTACAGTTTTACGATTTTTACCCAAAGCAATCAACTGCAAAGTAAATCTTAGTAAAAGCAGCCAGAAAAGATCTGAAGAGAGAAATCCATTCAAAATTTATTCAGCAAATAGTAAAAAGCATTTTAACAAACAAACATTTTCAATCACTTGAAGACATGGGACACAAGCATCAAAGACGTGAATGTGCTAGATGAGTATATCTGCTTGGAAAGCAGCTGTACATTTAATGCAATAAGGGGAAATGGAAAGGGGATGAGGCAACATGACTTACACTCTTGTGTTTATAAGAAAAAAGCGTTTGTTGGCAGTATTTCACCATGGTTTTAAAATGATTGCAACAAGAATGAATGGATGTCCTTCCATTAAAAAGGAATAAGATAATTTAAAATGCAAAAAAGGTTAATATGCATAGATATTTCAATATTATGTACCTGAATTATCTTCATCACAGAGTACTAAGGGTATAACAAATGAATAGGGTAATAGCTGAATAAGCAAATACTGAAGAGCGAAAAAGGTCAAAGCAGCACAATAAACTATTATTTTTCTAAGTGTGCATGAAGCACTGAAATAGTGATACCTTATTCTCACGGCAAAAATTGTAATGAGAACAGGAAATGACACACCATGAATCTATTGTCTTGACAATGATGTAATGAGAATGGGAAATGGGAAGAGCATAACTAATTTGCCTTCTGATCCTAAAGTTGTCATCTTGTGGGTCTGTTCAGATGACAAAGAATGAAGGATGCTGGACATCAGTGGGAAAGCGTAGGGAAAATCACAAGTAGAATGATATTGTATTGTCTAAAAGTAGAGTGCATTACAGGAATAGACTACAAACATTAGGGTTTGTCTGCTAAATTACTAAAGATGGATGCATTAAATAAAGATTATGAAGTCTTTGCTCAGTTGGGATTCTCACAAATAAAGCAAAAGTTGAAATGGCGGGATGAGAAATCAAAAAGTCTCCCACAGATGGAAATGTGAGAATGATCGAACAAATCAAATACAGAGATTCAAGATGAGTCCAAGCCACATGTTGGGCTCCAGAGCCAAAGTTCAGGCCCGCGCCCTGAGGGAAATATAGCTGGGGAGCTTGTGGCACTTATGACCGATTCTGAGATTCATGTGACTTTTATCCGCTCCCTGAGTTGAGCAGTAATTCTTTTGTGGCACCCAGTGCTCCTTTTTTAAATTCGTTTAAGTTTTGCACCCAGACCACTAACTGAAAGAAATGAATATTATTTTCATTCCTTACTGTTTAGATCAGGGTCATTGGATTGAAGTGGTCAGTGTGAGATAAACAGGCTTCATGCTAAAAACTGAACATATTACAAAGAAGGGTTCAAATCATTCACAATTTAAAACATTATACATTCACTGCCCCCAGTCCTCAGGCAGCCAGAGGATTGCCATGGATATGGTTAGAGATGCCAAGATAGCTTGAAACCAAGTTTGCATCAGGCCACTCTATTTTGAGCTGTGTGAAGTGCAGCTTGGATGGAACCCAGAATCTGGGCCACTGTTTGAAAACGCATTTTTTGGCAAGGTCAGGGGGTGCAGATGCATTAGTCACAGCTTACTGTACCCTCTTTTGTTCCTAAACACCTTTCAGAAGTATACAGTATGTTTTGTAGGGTTAACAAAAGCATATACCAACACCAGTAATTCTACAGACTATCCAGCATGTATTGATGCGTTGGTGTCGTTTGTCTATGGCTGTATTGCTACCATTCAAATTGCCACTTATGAATGACACCAAAGCTTTAGGGGTGAAATGTATGGCGAAGTTATGAATGTCTAAGAGTCCTGATTTCCATTTTGATTTATATTTAAAATATTGATTCCATCAAAGGGAGAAACAGAGGAAGATCATAAAGAAAGTGACATCTTCAAAGGGACAATGCAAACAGCAGATTGATTGATTGATTTGAAGATGGGGAGGAGTCACATTTTTCATTTTCATCGTCACCTACTCAATGTATTTTATTAATCTCATTTTGCTGAAGTACAACAGGCTGCATCTATTGATGTCATTCAATACTTTGTAATAAAACAGATCACTAAAGTGCTTAAGGATTCTCAGTTAACGATCATGAGTCATTATAGTTAACCATGATGGATATTTTTCTATCATCCTTTTCAATACAATAAGATGGTAGTGCAAAGTTACCATTTTCAAAGATGAGGTGGGACAAGGATTTCCTTAAATGCTGATCTGTGGATATAGTAACAACAGTATCTGGTGACAGGGTACCAAATTGTCTACATTACAAACTACCTTCAAATACAGCAGCACAGGAAACTGTGCTTTGGATAAAAGTTACAATTTTTCCCTATGAATGCTTTTTAATATGGATTACAGAGTACCCTTATTAGTATCAACTACAAATTGACATAGTACATCACTGCATCTACTTGAAAGAGACACATAGTTATGTCTCCAAAGTAGGGATCAACACAATACATCATAATGGCTCCAAAACTGTTGTCAGCACTATGTATTATTAAGATTTTCAGGCACCTATATTTCAGCCCATGTCATGTTCATTATGGATTGAAGCTAAGGCACCAAGCTGCAGTTAGGAAGCAAATAACATTTACTTTATTTCATTGTTGTGCCTTTTTGTATCATTAGAAATCAAGATAGCATGGCAGGTGTTTTACCCGCCTTTTCCTGTGGACTCTTAATATTAAGTGATGTCCTTCATCATCTCCCTGTTTTTCCAAAGGTAGCGGATCACCCCAGCAGAGTCTACAAGGTGTCACACCCACACACAGTAGCCACAGTAAAGATCATGGCACACTTCTTAATCTGGGAATTTGTTGCAGAGGAACTGGGAGAATTTTCCTGTTGCCTCTTAGCTGATGTGGGATGGTGACTGGGGAGTCAGTAACCATAGCAGGCAGCCCTTCAAATACCCTGCTGAAGGGAACGGGAAAAGGCCAGATGGTGCATACTGAAAACCTGGTAGCAGAGGGGAAGAGGAGTGGGTAGTCGACTGGGCCCCCATTGGAGAACAATAAAAATTAAGGAAAGGGTCACTCCAAATTCCAGTAGTTTATTTTTAATGATAGTGAGATGTGCACAATATGAGGGAGGGTTATTCCTTAAAATTAGGGTCTTTTTTTTTAACTGCCTGCTGCAACCACTTACAAGTTAGTGGAACTATTCATTACTCAAAGAAACCCAATAACCTTCTTGAAGAAAACATTTTGAGAACTATCAGATTATTAGTACTAGTGATGAGTGAGCCAGTTTGGGCAACTGAAGAATTGACCCACAACTTGCCTAAAAGTTGAAATAAACACAAACTGATCTTTGAGGTTTGAAAACAGTTAGTTGGTGTTTTGTTTGGTTTCCATTTACCTCTGTCTAGGGTTGGGCTGAATTTGTCTTTTTTAGTTTTCCTTTGGTTGACATTCCCTGTTCTCTTTCTCCCTCTTCTAAGAGCAAGCAGACTCGTTTTGTTTTGTTTTGTTTTTTAATCTGCAGGCTGGTACAGAAGACTGTGCGAGAAGGGAAGGTTGGGTCAAATAAGTGGGCCTTGCATTTTGACTTGAACATGGTAAGGATAATTCTCTCACTCAGCGCAACAGACAGATGTCTCCTGCTTCCTTCCTGTCTTGAAATTTTCCACTGTCCTTGGGTGCTGCAGATAATTGCTTTGGAGGGAGAGGGAGTCCCTAGATGGTCCCAACATATTGAGAGCCCTGAAGATCAAGACTAGGGCTTTGAAGTTGATTGTGGGTTTGATGGGCAGCTTGTGGAGCGATCTGAGTACTGGGACACATTTTCTATATTTCTTAGCAGGTGGGTTGGTGCATTCTGCACCAGCTTCAGGCTTTAGAATCAATGGATGCATTCCCAAATACAGTGGGTTACAACAGTCTAGCCTGGAGGACATGTCTTGAGAGGATGAAACAGAGTCTTCTGCCCAGCTGAAGATGCAATGTTTTCCTTGCTGTAGTTGCTACTTGGATGTCTAATATCAAGGCAGACTCTAGGAAGACTGCAGAGCACTTTTTGATGGAATAGGCACCCTCTCCTGAAAATGATAAGGTGGGGTTGGTTATGTCTTCAAAATGTCTTTCTCTACCTTTTAGTGCAGGGGTGGGCAAACATTTTGGCCCGTGGGCCACATTGGGAATAGAAATTGTATGGCGGGCCACGAATGCTCACAAAATTGGGGTTGGGGTGCGGGAGGGGGTGCAGGCTCTGGGGTGGGGCTGGGGATGAGGAGCTGGGGGTGTAGGAGGGTGCTCTGGGCTGGGATCAAAGGATTTGGAGAGAGGGTGGGGGATCAGGGTTGGGGGCAGGGGGTTGGGGCGAGGGGAGAGGCTCAGGGGTGCAGGCTCCAAGCAGCGCTTACCTCAAGTGGCTCCTGGAAGGAGTGGCATGTCCCTTCTCTGGCTCCTATGTGGAGACACAGCCAGGTGGCTCTGTATGCTGCCCCATCCGCAGGCACCACCCTGCATCTCCCATTGGAGCGCGTAGGAGCTGAGCGGGGCCATGCCGCAGCTTCTGGGAGCCATGTGGTGCGGCCCCGACCCTGCGCCCCTGCCGGAGCACCAGACCAGGGCCGAGCCATGTGATGCGGCCCCGACCCAGTGCCCCGGCCGGAGCGGGGCCAAGCTACGTGGTGCAGCTTACGAGCTGGATCTGGCCCGTGGGCCATAGTTTGCCCACCTCTGTTCTAGTGGTACTTCCATCTTCCCAACTGAACTACAGTTTGCTGATTCTGATCCAGAAGTTTATATTGTTCAGTCTCTGGGATAGCATGCTTTGCATCTGAGGGCCATTTAAGGAGGTGAAGTCTGATAGTCAAGCTGTAAATGTTGAATTAGGGTCAGAGAGAGAATGGACTTTTATAGTTAATTTCCCCTCCTTTCCAAACCTCTTAAACAACATGAGTTTGAAAGGTCAACGCTAACTCTGACCATACAGCAGTAATATATAGTGAACCAATTATGGCACTGTATTGATTAGTTGAATATTTAATATCTGGTAAAAAGATGCCTCAGACCAATGTATTGGACTCTCCCATCCTAAGCCAAATTCTCTGCTGATGTAAAGGGGCAAAATCAGTTGAAATCAATAGAGCTGAGTCCATTTACATGGCCACAGAATTGGCCATGCAGACTGGACATTGTTTAAAAACATCTACTTTTATTAGGAAAAAAAGTCTTTACAAGTATGATAGAAAATTCTTTCTAACCCAGTGACATTTTAGGAGATCTATAGTATAACTGAATTTCTTGTTTGCATTCCAACTGAAGATAAGTGTGAGCTTTGCTTTTTATTCGTCTACCTACTAGAAGCACTACATAATTCAATTATAAGTACCTCCAGGAACCTTCTAATTATATGTTAGCAGGTCAGGAATGAAATAGCCATGCAACCCTTTAGTCTGGAATAACTGACTTAAAACACTGGACAGAAAAGTTCATCTGTTCATTAAGAGGCCAAGTGTAATGTAGTTAAGAGCTGCAATGAGCTGTTTTGTTGGCGATCTGAATGTCTGGGGAACAAGCCCCTCCAAAAATGGGGGAAGTTAGTGATCTCACTTGTTACTCATTGATAAACCAAATAATGAGAAGTTGGTTAAACACATGGGAATCGTTTGTTGTTTTATTGGCTTTATCTCGGACGGAATTCACATGAGGAAGGAGAATAAGTTTGCAAGAGCAGAATAAAAATAACTCCCACAATAGAGACATGAGAATGGTATTTTTTCATAGAGGTTTCTGCACTGGTCTTAATTAAATCTTCCCCAGGCTTGCACAGCTTTAAAAAAAAGTTACAAAACAAGAACCTGTCCATCAGGCCGGTTTTTCTAAGCTCTGACAGCTCTAAACGCAGGCAGCTGCAATACAAGCTTCTCCTCAAATCCTTGAAAATGACCTTAACCTCAGGGTGAAAGATAATGTAGTTGCTATGCTCGCTCTGCACAGAGTGTCTAGTGATCAGAGGCTCGTGGCAAAATATGTATATTTTTTCTTATGATATAGACCATTGTTCGCTGGTAACTCATGTGATACCACAACATTATCTCTATGACAGTTTGATTTTTTTAAAATGTGAAGGAATGGCATGAATTCAAACAGACCGTCACTTCAGCATCTAGACAAATGACTTTGTAATGCCTTCTGAGTTAACTCCTCCAGAGCCACACAGATGCACCATTAAAAAAACTATTTAGGCTCCCAGTCTTCTTTAAATTAAACCAAGGATGGGGTGGGCTAACGCAGTTCCCAGCATACTGTGCAGCACAGTGTTATGTAGGGGCAGGT
Source organism: Lepidochelys kempii (assembly GCF_965140285.1). NCBI lineage: Eukaryota > Metazoa > Chordata > Testudines > Cheloniidae > Lepidochelys > Lepidochelys kempii. The sequence continues at coordinate 9,878,369 of NC_136386.1, read as the reverse complement.
TCCTCAGCCGGTATAAATGTCATCACTTAATTTCAGTGGAACTGCGACAGTTTACACCAGCTGAGGATCTGCCCCTGGAAGTGTTATTTAGGGGCAAGTAGAGGCTTGAATGTCTATAAAAGAGACACAATTATCTGGTAGCACTATAATCAAAGCTGTTCAAAATAATTAACAATAATCATTAACAACAGCCGCCACCACCTCTCACAGAAAAAACAATCCTGCATTAAAAGAACATTATTAAACTTGCAAAGTCATGCCCTCAAAAGTTAGGAAACACCAGAATTAAGGTTTCCTGTTCCATCCAGAAGGATCCCAACATACTTTTGTACATGGTTTCTCTGAAATCAGCCACCAGCCAGGTGTTCAATGTCCAAAAAGCAGTGCATACACACCAGAAGGAGGCTTTAGGAGAATTTTGAACAAGGACACCCTGGCACAACCTCAGGTGAATCTCAAACTACAGTTTCAGAGTAACAGCCATGTTAGTCTGTATTCGCAAAAAGAAAAGGAGTACTTGTGGCACCTTAGAGACTAACCAATTTATTTGAGCATGAGCTTTCGTGAGCTACAGCTCACTTCATTGGATGCATACCGTGGAAACTGCAGCAGACTTTATATACACACAGAGAATATGAAACAATACCTCCTCCCACCCAACTGTCCTGCTGGTAATAGCTTATCTAAAGTGATCATCAGGTTGGACCATTTCCAGCACAAATCCAGGTTTTCTCACCCTCCACCCCCCCACACAAATTCACTCTCCTGCTGGTGATAGCCCATCCAAAGTGACAACTCTTTACACAATGTGCATGATAATCAAGTTGGGCCATTTCCTGCACAAATCCAGGTTCTCTCACCCCCTCACCCCCCTCCCAAAAACCACACACACAAACTCACTATCCTGCTGGTAACAGCTCATCCAAAGTGACCACTCTCCCTACAATGTGCATGATAATCAAGGTGGGCCATTTCCAGCACAAATCCAGGTTTTCTCACCCCCCCCCCCACCCCCATACACACACAAACTCACTCTCCTGCTGGTAATAGCTCATCCAAACTGACCACTCTCCAAGTTTAAATCCAAGTTAAACCAGAACATCTGGGGGGGGGGGTAGGAAAAAACAAGGGGAAATAGGCTACCTTGCATAATGACTTAGCCACTCCCAGTCTCTATTTAAGCCTAAATTAATAGTATCCAATTTGCAAATGAATTCCAATTCAGCAGTTTCTCGCGGGAGTCTGGATTTGAAGTTTTTTTGTTTTAAGATAGCGACCTTCATGTCTGTGATTGCGTGACCAGAGAGATTGAAGTGTTCTCCGACTGGTTTATGAATGTTATAATTCTTGACATCTGATTTGTGTCCATTTATTCTTTTACGTAGAGACTGTCCAGTTTGACCAATGTAAATGGCAGAGGGGCATTGCTGGCACATGATGGCATATATCACATTGGTGGATGTGCAGGTGAACGAGCCTCTGATAGTGTGGCTGATGTTATTAGGCCCTGTGATGGTGTCCCCTGAATAGATATGTGGGCACAATTGGCAACGGGCTTTGTTGCAAGGATAAGTTCCTGGGTTTGGTCCTCAATTTCCTTGGAAGGACGGAGGGCTAAGTTAACCCTAGTGGGCTCTGAGTTTGGGTTCTCAGGGAATCTAGCTCTCCCACACTGGATGCTTAGACCACTAAGACATGCCCCCAGGTACAGAAAACTCCAGAAATGAAATGTACCCATTCTCATGAAGGATCCTCCTGAATTTTGAAGCATCTCCAGGGTAGCTTCATGTTAGGGAGAACAGATCCAAACATTTTCTAGCAGGACATATAAAAATAGCAAAGTGTTATTTAAAACAATTGATCAGGAAATTCTCACTGAGAATTCTCATTTATTTTGCAAGAGTATCCTGAACTAGAATGGCAAGCAACACAGCCATCACAATGTGCGCTCTCAACTGAATTTAACATGAACAGGATTGTAGTTAGCAATAAGATATATACATGTGTGTAATCATAGTCTTATAACCTTAACCATTAACAGACATATTTTCAAAGCAGTCTCCACAACAGGCCTGCAAAGTGTCAGATCAAACCCATTGGCATGAACTGAAGCATGCATTTTACACACACAAACACAGTATACACAATGGTCCATTTTTCATGTACAAATATGAAACAGGTTTCAGAGTAGCAGCCGTGTTAGTCTGTAACTGCAAAAAGAAAAGGAGGATGTGTGGCACCTTAGAGACTAACACATTTATTTGAGCATAAGCTTTCGTGAGCTTCAGCTCACTTCATCGGATGCATTCAGTGGAAAATACAGTGGGGAGATTTATATACACAGAGAACATGAAACAATGTGTGTTACCATACACACTGTAACGAGAGGGATCAGGTAAGGTGAGCTATTACCGGCAGGAGAGCGGGGGGTGGGGCAGGGGGGTAAACCTTTTGTACTGATAATCAAGGTGGGCCATTTCAGTTGACAAGAACTTCTGAGGAACAGCGGGGGCAAGGGGAGATGGGGGAGGAATAAACATGGGGAAATAGTTTAATTTTGTGTAAGGACCCATCCACTCCCAGTCTTCATTCAAGCCTAAGTTAATTGTATCCAGTTTGCAAATTAATTCCAATTAAGCAGTCTCTCGTTGGAGTCTGTTTTTGAAGTTTTTTTGTTGTAATATTGTGACTTTTAGGTCTGTAATCGAGTGATCAAAGAGACTGAAGTGTTCTCCGACTGGTTTTTGAAGGTTATAATTCTTGACGTCTGATTTGTCTCCATTTATTCTTTTACGTAGAGACTGTCCAGTTTGGCCAATGTACATGGCAGAGGGGCATTGCTGGCACATGATGGCATATATCACGTTGGTAGATGTGCAGGTGAACAAGCCTCTGATAGTGTGGCTGATGTGATTAGGCCAAGAGCTCTACGATACAACTGCATTTGCTTCCTCCCCGCCCTTCTCCGCTCTCCTGCTGGTAATAGCTCACCTTACCTGATCACTCTCCTTACAGTGTGTATGGTAACATGCATTGTTTCATATTCTCTGTGTATATAAATCTCCCCACTGTATTTTCCACTGAATGCATCCGATGAAGTGAGCTGTAGCTCACGAAAGTTTATGCTCAAATAAATTTGTTAGTCTCTAAGGTGCCACAAGTCCTCCTTATTTTTAGCAAATGTGAAGCAGTTACACGTACAAATCTGTGCATTCACAAATTTTGTGTGAACATTTTTGAAGGCTGCTTTGACAATTTGGCCCAAAGAGACCAAATCATGAAATAGAATAGAGTTCAGAGAATACTTTGAAATGTGTATAACTGAAACCAGTTAAGACACTTTATGCTTGCTATAAATTCTGTGGTCTCAATCAGCAGGATTACTAACTGTAAAAGTACAGGCTCCCTTGGCAACCAGAAGAGCTAGAAAGTTAGCTTGAAGATACAATTTTAGGCCCACTTCCCACCAATACCTACCCACAAGAATAACTTTAGATATGTCAGCAATCTCTGTTTCCAGGATCAGGGCCTTAGATTCAGAAGAATTCTGTGGAAATCTACAGGAAGACTATTCACAGAAATCTCACGTTTTTGCATCCACATACTTCTACTGTCTCATCCATTACCATTTCACTCTTAGGTACTCTTCCAATTTTGCTAACAAAGTATTATTTGTTGGGTTCTTGGGGTGTTTTTTTATTTATGTGTTGAAAAGTCAACTCCCTGCATCCCACCTATATATTTTCTCCCTACCTTGGTCTGATTCTCACCGGAGCAGTTAGAAGATCTTTAGTTCTATAGCAGAGCAGCTGTATCAATGTAAACTATTTGTTCTAATATCGTTTATCTTTATCTATTACTTAAATTGTAACTGTAGCATTAAAATAGGGAGCAAAATAGAAATCAAAACAGAAAACAATTTTCAACTAGAAAAGTGTATTGAAAGTGTTAACAGAAGAGGCTGTCAGGCAAATTTTATAAACTTCTACCAATGAACTTTGAATTACCCTGCCCCTTTCATATTTTCCAGTTAACATACATACATCTGCTCCTGCCATGTAATCAACTGATTGTTACACAAGCATTTTCTAAAGCTATGACAAACTCAGATTTATGAGGTCAAAAAGTTCAGATTTAATCCATTCAATAGCTGCAATTTATCGTCTGATGATAATTGTATACACAAACATTGTAATGATTTAGATGACATAGTGTAATGATGAAATCCGTTTATTTTAAAAGGGTTTCTAACCTCTAAAATATGTTGCCATGAACACCTTTCTAGGTCCGCTTTTAACAACATGGTTATTATTGTTTTATTGATCAGGATTTTATTAGTGATTTGACACTTATATTTCATGTTAATCGAAAAAGGTGTAATTTTTCTACAAGAATATGACTGTAATTAATTATATCATTATTATGTTTTCAGTGCATTCCATTTAAAAAGGTCTAGAAAGTAGTGCTTAATTTATCATACATGTATTATAAAGAATATGTAAACCTCTTTTAAACAGACAGAGAGCACGATCCTTTTGGAGATGATGGGATATGACATAGGCACTATATTTATAGATTCCTGCCTCTATAGTGACCTGATTTTATAGTGCCAGCTATTTTGAAATGGGATTGTAAATTAGCAATTTAGAAAGCCTGGATTGCTCAAAATATTACCATCGTTTAGTCTTATAACGCTAATTACTGGTCATTCCATAATGCCTTCAATAGATCAAGAAAACAATCTGCCGGCAGGGCAAAGAATGGTGTGTCAGAATAACATTGCATTACATATATGACTCCTTCAACTTGCAAGTTCTGCAAATGATTAAATATTGCTGCAAACAGACTTTGGTATAGACAATAGTTGTGTTCATTTACCTTTTCTAAACATGAAGCAATGCTTGTTGTTGTAAACTTTGTACAGACTCTAAAACATTTAGCTAAATGTGAAATTTAAATTGATCTTCAGTTTATTGCCATTGATCTTTTCACTTTTCTAAATGTAACAATGTTCACCGCTGGGAATAGAAACCTGTATATACATCAGCAGAATTTATGCTTTCAACCAACATAAACTTCACAGGGGGAACTACTATATATAACCAAATGCTCATGAAATGAAGGATTATCTTGTGTTATCACATGCTGTACATTGTGCAATATCGTGTTTGCAAACTTGTCACATAAATTCAAATTCCATTAGCAATATCCCTTGCCTATAGTCAATTCAATTGCCTTACTATACATTTGCACTAGTACTCTGCAGTAATGGTTTTAATCCATACAATCGAACATCATGTGTGCAATAAAACATTATCAGTGCTCGTAAAAACAAGCCTTTCAAATTACACCTTTGTTTTATAAATACATCAGTATAAATAATAACTATATTCAAAACGTGCAGATATTTGTATAATGCTAATTATTGTTTTCCCAGTTAAAATACTTTAGGTTTACAACATTTAAAGGACAAAGCATAGACACTCAGGCCCCAATTGTGAAAACATTTATGCCTGTAACTTCACACATGAGTAGAATTAACCACATCCTTAAACTTTGGGGGCTCATGGCCTGATGGTCCAATTCTGCCTCCCTTACTGATGCTGAGCATTACCTTACCCTCTGATACCACAGAAATCAGTGGAGCTCCATGTGGGCTCAGGAATCCACTTTCAGAGACTAGTTTGAAGGATTGGTGCTTAAGATACTACTCAGCATGATGGTAGCAGAATGGAGCCCTAAATATTTGAAACCACTTATTTCATGCTGACTACTTGAATATCGTGTGTTTCAGTTGGGGGAAAACCAAAACATACAACCCATTATAAAATATTAAATGAATAGCTGAGCTTGTTCTGTGGTAATGATATGCAGATGCCTTTGTTGCTTCGTTGTTCTTAAGCAACACTAAACTGGCTCACATTTGTCACCCTTTAGATTGCTAATAAACAATAATGTTCCTATATTTTTGACAGTAAGGAGATCTGATCAGTACTGTTTGAAATGATCAGTATAAGGAAAGATTTGGCTTAACAAATGATATAATTTATCCTAATATTGTAATGAAATGGGCGAGGAAGATAAGCACCTTGCTATATTTTAATATGTGCTGAATAAATCAACAGTCATTCTGCTGGAAAGTTTGTTCTTTTGTTTGGAAAGTTGTCATGGAATGAAATTACGAGTCCCAGTTTGTTTTATAATGTTTAAACTGATACTCAGCTTGCTGCAGAGGCAAGAGAACTGTGTGAAATACACAACATTTTTTATTGTTGAAATATGCATAGCAGTAGAAAGGGCTCTTGTCTATGGCAGAGCAACCAGGGCCATATGTCCATCAAAGCTTGGTCATGGACAGGCTGCTCCAACTTATGGAAAGCTGTGGCAGCTGATAGCTTCCTTGCAGCTTCTATGCCTTGACCTTTTGGTCTGACCAGTGAACCACACTTACCCACTGAGGCTCTTTGTCTCCCTCTAGTGGCTGAACCACATATATAGGTTTATAAGTCTGTTCCCATGAGGCTAATGGATAGAGCTTGTTAGAAAAATTGCCAGAAACATTTTTGGCTGGAATTTTCCAATTTATCAAAATCAAAATGTTTTGTAGAGAGTTCAATTCTGACAAAGTTCCACTGGCAGCTTTGGGGCAGCTTGCTGTCCAGACAGCCTCAGAGTCAGGAGCCCCATGGCTTCCAGGGACCATAGCTCCAGAACAGCCAGCCTGGGAGGCTGCCTCGAAGCCATGGCCCCATTCCCTTTAATGAATAATTCCTACAGTTTTGTTTGGTTCGAAACTGGAGCAAATTCAAAATTTCAAAATTGCAAAATCCTGGAAAACAGAATTACTTTTCTCAGCCCTGCTCTACTAATGGACTTGGCCCTTTAGCTCAAGCAGTAGAAGCTCATGCTTTTAGACCAAAAGGGGTCAGGTCATTACACACACTATTGAGGATCTCTAAGCCACAGGACCCTGGAGAGACCCTTGGACATTTCTGCAAGTGAAACTAGAACAGGCCCTGGCCTCTTCTACATCTGCCTACAGCCAAAATTGCCACAAATCTCTGCCACCACTCTTCTACATGTTACCGTGAAAGGGCAAAACCACAGCCTTTCTAGATGGGGATGGAGTTTGCAAATGGAAATGCAACAGAAACAAAACAAAAAGGTTTGAGCTTTTCCAAGGCGGGGTACAAAATGCTTTAGAAAGTGTCTATGTTGCTGCTATCTACTTAAATTGACCGTCTCACAGCAACAGGGAGGAGAGAGTCCCAAAAGACAAAAATGTTTCATATAAATGTTTCATGGACTTGTGCTCTGGTAGGGCAAAGAGACCATACTGTTATTTCTGTTTCCTTGGGTGGACAATACCAGCCTCCCCCGCCTTCTTCATTCTACTTTAATGAGCAAAGCACCCACTAGCATGGTTTACATGTTAGTTACTAAGGAAGCCTGTCTTCCTGGAGCTTTGTCTTGATCTCTGGTGTGCTGATTTTCAGAGGGGATGGTTTCAGTGCAATGAGACAATAACCAATGCATATTTCTTGTTTTAGTTACTGAACTAGTGTTATCAGAAGAAACGCTGACATTTGGTTGGAGTTCTTGGTTTTACATACTCTCTCTATTACACTTTTCTGATAAGAAACCTCAGTAACAGAAATGTACCTCTGAGACTGACAAGAAAACACAAACATCATCAACAGCCTCATTCTCCTCTTTTACCCATTTTACACTGGTGTAGGTGTTACTCCTGATTTGTACCAGCATATACGTAAGGGGAGAATCAGTTCCAACATTTTAAAGTGAACTTTAAGGACTCTGATGTGTGGGATCAGCAGTCACAAGAGGTTCTGGTTTCTCATACTGAAACAACCGTATACTATTCTTTTCTTGGTGCCCAGATGCCACAAAGGTAAGCACAGAATAAGTACCTAGATAGCTACAGTCCCCTCACCCCTGCTCCAAAAAAAGCACAGGACTGTGACTCACATTCTCCACTAATAAAATACAACATTGAGGGAATGGGTCTATGTGCCAAAATCAGTGGAGTAGCAGCTTGTGGTGATGGTGTCCATCATGTGTGTGAGTGTATACGTTAAGGATGGACACATAATGTAGCAATTGGGTGAGATGCAGATATTTGGACATTTCCGATCTGGACCTTGTTCACTCAAGGCACTGGGAATTACCTTTGATGTCTTTTTGGCAGAGGTGGGAATATGGACCAGGGGCCAGCAAAGATCTTCATGGCAGGGGACTGCTCCTATTTTCCACTCCAGCTTTTTGGTCAAGTGACCATTCAGTCAGAAGCCACCTGGAAGAGATTACCTGATAAAACTGTTCTCTCCTATCCCAAATCCAGAAGATGTGGGGCAGAGAGAAACAGCTCCCACCGGCTATACTGTCAAAGAGAGAGCAAGAATGACCCCTACAACACTGCACTGATTTCCTGGGGCCAGGGACGCTCCAGTCTTCTTCATGGTATTCCTACTGCTCAGGGCCTCAGGCAGAGCATTATGCTGCTATCGCCAAAGGACCTGGGTTGTCTCAGGCCAATGCAATCTATGCAGTGGCACAGGAGCAGGAAAGAACCCCTTCCTTCCTTCTACTGTTGCTACAGTAATACGGTCTCACTGCTTCGAGGCACCCCCTACACCCTGAAGTCTCTTTTCTAGATCTAAGGAAGCAACAACCTCAGCAGGCTCCCCTAAAGATAGTTGTCTGGAGAAGCTCCATTGAGCAGGGGTCTTTAGACCCCTGGAGACAAAGGTTGATCATCAAACATGTAGAGGGGAAGTGGGATCCTGGAGTCGGGCAGGGAAGGAAAGCCTGAGAGGGATTGCGGAGAAGGGATGCTGCATTATTTAGATTCTCAAATAAGGGCTGGTACTTGAGCTAGTTAGGAAATATCTTTAGATAGGTTGCACATAACTGATATGTGTACCACTGCCCTCTGCTGGAACATAGCTAACCTGAGGCCCTTCTCCTAGCTGAATCACTGGAGATGGTATTTGTTTAGGTGACTAAGCAGAGGCTATTGTTTAACATGCCAAGTCAAGATGTTGCACCAGGAGAAAACGGGATGGAGATAGGGCACAAATCACAGCTGTTTGGTCCCCTGTTTTAATCCCCTCTTCTAAAGAGTATTGTGTGATAAGGTCAATTTGTACTGTGCTTACCTGGAACTCATGTTAGTAGAAGGGAAAATGCCAATTACTTTCATTTAAAAATAGACCCAGAGAACATGTTCTATTTTTTTCCCCTGCTGATTGCCTGGTGGTTTTATGGCACTTATTGCTGAGAAGGAAATCAAAATACCATCACTGATTAGGCCTGAAATACTTGTTTTTGTTTGGATAGCAATCTCAAAACAGAATGAGATGCTTTCTGGTAGGGAAGAGATATGTACACCCTATTTTATACTGTGTGCAATGCATGCATACCCCATTTCATAGAGAAAGGCTTCCGGAACTGAAATGTTAAACTTAATGAACTAACATTCTTCTAGGGAAAATGCTGAGAAAAGTCCCAGATGCATTAGTCCAGAGATCTCTCAATCCCCCCTAACAGTCAGTGTCCTTAATGCAAGAAATAGCAACGAAACAGAATTCACACCATCCCTGCAGCTCATTATGCAACTTGCCACAATGAAGTAGCCTTGACTTGTTTGAGGAGGAGTTCAAATGTTAGTTATTCACACTGCCTAACGAATATTTTACAAACCACATAAGAGAGGATTGCATCTGCAGTGATGGATAACAACTGTGAAGCAAAGGATGGTAATGAACAAGGAGGAGTTAAGAACAGCTGGTGATTCATCTCAAACTTTGACTCTCATGAGAAAAGCATTCTTTATATAGTATAGAACTTTATTTGTGTAAAGTATTTAGTGTCTTCCTAGGGAATGGGATGTTTGGAACAGGATGCTGGGCTACTTGGTTGGTATTAACTGGAGACCCTTTGGGTTCAGTATTTCATATATTACAAGTGGATGATTCAGAGACAAAAATCTGGATTCCATTTCATTTTGCTTCAGCTTTTTAAGCACATTTGAACAGTTCATTTTTATAGTACAGTAGTAGAGGAATACAAGGAGACAACCATGCTTGCTAAAATCTTCAAATCTTCATATGGATTTTAGGGTAAGGGAAATTCTATCAAGGAATTCATAACTTGACAAAAGAGACACTCTGATGGACTTCACAGCCAATATGTCAGGGTTTTTAAATTATGCTTTGTTATCTTCTTCACACATGGTAGAAACTTTATGAATTATTCTCATTGAGATGATTCCTCTTTATAATGTCTGAAAACTCTAGAGTTAGAGGACACTTTGATTACTGATTTCACTAAGTATTAACAATATCTCTTCTTCTCAAGAAAATGAATATTCACATATTCCACCCAAAACCAGCCTCCCCAGACTTGAAAGACAACATCAGTCATAAGTTGCATGTCTTCAATTTCAAAGGCCACTCATGACCCAGCAGAGCACATTCATTATTGAAATGTTGACCACAGCCCCGACTACCCATAATGCCAACCTCCATTGCCCATTTGTTTAATTTTCAAACAAGCACCTTTGTACTTTCTCCGATGCTGTCCCCCATGTATGGGAGGAGCTCCCTGTAAATATCCACAAAGCTACCTTATTATCCTCCTTCAAAAACTCCCTTAAAATTCTCATTTGCTGTAATGCCTACAAAAAACTTGATGACAGGTCACTGGTCCACTGATACCAGTGTCTGTCATTCTGACTGTGATGCATGGCCAGAAAGGGTTAAGCATCCTGCAGGATAAATGACCCAAATTCAACTCTTAGAGAGATTTTGGTAGAAATTTGTGGTTGTGTGTGTTTATGTAAATATTGTTAGACGTTAACAATGTAATCAAACAGTCCCTGTCTATGCTGTATTCTGTTAATTCAGAGATCAAAAGGAGATCCTAACATTTAAATGAACTGTAAAAATAGTGATATCACTGTATTCATCTCCCTTTGAAATGTATAGGAAATCACCTGTGAATGGTGGAAAACAGGAAATTGCCTTATGTTAATCCCTATAGCTAATTACCAGTGATGCTTAAGAAATAGGTCTACCTCAGAGTCTCCAGGATTGCCTATTGGTCACCTAAGGACTCTGAGCTTTCAAAAGAAGGCCTGGAACTGTATAAAGATGTCTTGAGTCCTGATCCTTTTTATCTCAGATCTGCTTGATGCTTCATGCAGGGGAAGCTTATATTGTAAGATTGCAAAAAGAAAAGGAGTACTTGTGGCACCTTAGAGACTAACCAATTTATTAGAGCATAAGCTTTTGTGAGCTACAGCTCACTTCATCAGATGCATATCGTGGAAACTGCAGCAGACTTTATATATACACAGAGAATATGAAACAATACCTCCTCCCACCCCACTGTCCTGCTGGTAATAGCTTATCTAAAGTGATCATCAGGTGGGCCATTTCCAGCACAAATCCAGGTTTGATTGAGATCTCCAGTCCCATCTGGAATACCCTGAATATGAACATCGGACTACAACCTATGGACTAATTCTGAAAGAACTCTTTGCAACTACAAGGCTCACCATCTCTACTATGAATCTGATCTCAGAACAGTACCCATGTCTGTATGTATGCTGATCTTTTAACCAATAGCCTCTCTCTCTTTTCTTTTTTAATAAATTGTAGTTTAGTTAATAAGAATTGGCTGTAAGCATATATTTGGGTAAGATCTGGAATATTCATTAGCCTGGGAGGTAATGTGTCCAAACCTTTGGGATTGGTAGAACTTTCTTATATGATGAATAAGATTTTCAGTAATCCTCATCATATTTGACTGTTGGATGCCTAAGGCTGGGCTGATATAAAGGGAACTGTGTTGTTGGCTTCTGGGCAACCAGTAAGGTATTATAGATGCTGTTTTGTGCTGGTTTGGTAAATCTAAGTATTGGAATATCCACCAGCTTTGGGGATTGTCTGCCCCGTTCTTTGCAGTTCACCCTGAGTAACTTCAGCGTGGCTCCCCTGGACCCCAGTCACAGTGACTAATATAGTCTCATTATTTCCTTGTACTCCCATCTAGCTGTCTGTATCCACCTGTTGTCTCTTGTCTTTTACGTAGGCTGGAAGCTCTTCAGGGTGGGGACCGTCTTTTTGTTCTATGCTTATATGGCACCTAGCACAATGGGGTCCTGCACTGGACTAGAGCTCCGAGACGCAATGGTAATAATAACAATAAAATAATAAGAGCTGGTTCTCTTTTTGTTTCTCAAAACTCATGTGGGGAGTGACCCTAGAAGTCCTCCACATGAGCCACTCCTTTTGACTGCAGAGGGGAATTATTCTCCAAAGTCAGTGACTGATCTGATCAGGTAGGCACAGATCCTGCTCAGGCTCTCTCCTCATGTGCTCACCACTCTGCTACCATGAACATCCAGTGTAATGAAGAGTATAACAGGGAGCAGAGGATGTATCTCATTCCTGCTATGTACTAGCTCACTGGGGGAGCCTTCGTTTAAGAAACTCAGTTATTCAGGGCTGAATTGTCACTCTGCAGCCCACTCTGAGTTGGAAGCCGTGAGCGGCCATGCTGCCCCAGGAGCAGAACTGTGACTGTACTCTTGCTGCTCTTGCTCCATGGAGGAAGTAAGTTTTGCCAGCCCTCTTTCTGGCACAGCTTACTTCCCCCTGTGCACTAGCTGAGCTTCACTGAGGGGACGGCAGCAGGGTCTTCCCACTTCTTGTGCTTACCTGCCCACTACGCACCCATCTCCCGCCAGGCACTTTTACCAGTAATGTGAATGACCCGTGCAAAGCTTTAAGGGGACTCCTTACTCCCCCTTACTTCCTGAATATAAGAATATAGCCAGCATCATGATGTGGCTCTCAAGTACTAACACAAAAACATCTCCAGTTTTTCCCTCATCTAGACCCGTTGTGACAGACATACCCTGAAAGTCTAGCTCAAGAATTTCTCAGTAAGGCAACTAGCCCTCTCAGCTCACAAACCCTGCACATCATACTAAAAAAGGATAATTAACTCACAATTGTTTACCCTTCTCGGTGGTGCTTCATCCACCCCACCAACTGGAACTCAAAAGACCCCTTTTCTCACTTTTTCAATCCTTGAGGCCCACAAGACATATCTACGGTCAGACAAGGAGCATTGGATGCGATCCAAGCCAGAGCTCATTAATGACAGGCAGAAGAAAAAATCAGTGCTGAATGAGACTATAACAGGGTTCAAAAAAAGAACTAGATAAATTCATGGAAGATAGGTCCATCAATAGCTATTAGTCAGGATGGGCAGGGATGGTGTCCCTAGCCTCTGTTTGCCAGAAGCTGTGAATGGGCGACGGGATGGATCACTTGATGATTACCTGCTCTGTTCATTCCCTCTGAAGCATTGGTCACTGTCGGAAGACGGGATACTGGGCTATATGGACCATTGGTCTAACCCAGTATGGCCATTCTTATGTTCTCACCCTCCCCTCCTAATGGGGCTGATAGTTGAAGTAGGTGATTAGATAGGTAGGTAGTAGATTAGAAAAAATAAAAATGAACCCCAAAGTTCACTTAAACCCTAACATGACCTGAGCTCCAATTCAAAAGAGGTCAGCTGAAAAATAATTAGTTTCTTTTTCATTTTCCTTCACTGCTAGTTTCTGTCTGGAACTGGAGGCAGAAAGTGGTGGAAACCTCACAAGAACATCAGCATAAATGTTACACACGTGAAACTGCCAGCTGCCTTTCTGAACCAAGCTGTACCTCCATAGCGTTGGAGTGTTGAACATCAATAGTTGAGCACGATGCATTTAGGACTGAATTGTAGAAGGTGCTGAACAAGTCCTGAAGGGCTCTGGGGACCCTCAAATCCCACTCAGAAAGACTGGCTTCACTCAGCACCTCACAGGATTTGCCTTCACAGCACCACCTGCCCTTGGCATGCTTACAACGCATGAAATGGTTCCAGAAATCATCCAGACAATAATGCCAGATTCACCTAGGCTAGCTAGAAATTTCAATTTGCATTATTGTCCTTTCTGTTTAGCAGAATCCCTGAGCAAATTCAGTTGAGCATATTGGAATATATAGCTTCTCTTATTTTTCTTGTCACAAATTCATATTAAGCAGCTGCTGGTTTTATTAATTTATGTATTTTATTAGAATATTGTATTTACATAAGTTGTTCTAATGGCAATGACATATCAGAAACCAAATGAAATATTTGTTGGCATGACACACAAAATTAATTGTTGCCTAGGGTCTAGTACACAGACAATAGCCGTTAATATGGCTTGTTTGTAGTAACAATATTGTACCAATTAAAGTGGGGCTAAGCTACTCAGATCTCTTAAGCTACTTAGTTGATGCTTGAGGATGTGAGACTTTGCACTCTACATCATGGGAAAATAACTGGACTTATTTTACTAATGCATGCCCTGCAATGGATTTTTAAAAATGTTCTTTAATACACTGAAAATGGACTAGCTTTCTTGTCCAATGTTGATTAGCGTTGAATCGCTTCTTGAACGGGGAACTGAAATCCCCACTCCTATATTCCAATGCCTCATTTAGCAAGTGCTCTGGAAGACTATTTCTCCCTCTCTTACTCCAAGTAAGCCACAGGTCTGTCCTCCAAAAAAACTTGATTGAATTAGAGATGGACTCAAGCCACAGAGTTTAGATCCAAACACTGAAAATGCCAGGATGAGAGCTGGAGTCTGCTCATTATAAATATTGGGGCCATTTGCTAAATTTGGATCTGGACATAGTTTTGGATTCCAAACCACACCTCAGAGTTGTACATAGCTGAGAATTTGGTTCAGAGCCATCTAATTAAAGCAAATAGGATGAAATTCAACTCTGTGCAGAGAAAACAGTACAAGCCCAGCAGAGCACTTATGTCCTGCTTAAGCTCTAGTCTGGAGAGGCTAAGGAGGTCTTAAGTGGCACATAGGCCTTGCGCAGGTCCTTGGCTAGAGATTAATTTCATCCTAGGATAGGGAATAAATCTCCTCCTATTCACTCAGTGTACCTGGGATTTAGAAAGTAAGGCTAATGGATCCATGTCTTTACAGATTAACTGTCATGCTGAAATGTGCCCTGCATCAAAATGTGACCTTTTTGCTGTGAAGCATGTGCAAATTGCTGTGAACATATCTTGTGGGCATGTGTACATGTGCATTGAGGAACTGACATCTCAGTGAAGCCCCTGACCTTAACCTGCCCTTTGCCCTCAAATTTCAGTGAGTGTTTCCTTTTCTTCTGTGCACACTGAATCAGTGCAGGGATTCTGCAATACTATGTGAGACTGAACTGTGGTAGATGGGGTTAAGCCTCCAGAAAGCCCCTCTCATTCAGATTCTAGGCATTTTTGTTCGCCATGGAACCTAGACTTTGGACTCTGCTGTATGACATGGGGGTTAGCTTGAGATCTACAGGAGGGCACCTGTTGATGGCTATGGAGACCTCATCAAAATGTGCCCACACTCCCCTAGTTTTCACCCCGGTCCCATAGAGAGCACATTTTGATGGGCTCCCCGTGCCTGTCAAAATATGCAACCACAGATTACACTGTCTGAAGTTAAGATAGCAGACAGGCATATTTTGAGAGGAGACCACCCAGAGTGGAGAGGTTCTTATCCAGTCAGTGGCCTGAGGGCAGGATCCTTGGCTGTGTTCTGGATGCTACTGAAAGCACTTTCTACTTTTGCAAACTACTTTTTTACTTCATGAAAATGCGCAAATCTGAACCTTGTGAAGAGGAGATTTTTATGTTCACTCAGAAAGGGTGAAATTAACCCCTGAGCAGAGAGCCTGCACAAGAACTATGTACAACTTAAGCCTATATAAGCCTTCAAAATATGGCTGAAGCAGCACAGAGGTCTTTGCGCTGGGTTTGGTTTCACCCCATTGTATGAAAAAGGCATTTCATGTAGATTGTGCTGCATGCACAATTTCCCATACAGCTGGATTTACCACATACTGTAGTGGCTGAGTGAAAGCAGGATATCTAATGGAACAGGTAACTCGTGTGTCCACCCAGGAGGAATGCACTGCCAGGAATTATCATATTTACAATATAAAGGGAGACATATTTTACCTTTGTCCCAATTAACCTTGTAACGAGATGTATTGGTGTGCTTATTAATGACAGTAATGAGATGCAGACAAGACAATGCATAAAACATCATTGGGATATAAATTAAATTCAAACACACAGATACCTTTATGCACTGGACATGAAGGGAAATTATTAAGAGGCAATTTCATAAAAAAAAGGCTAATGAGAAAGAAAGTTCAATATTTTTCCTAGCTCATACCCATCAGTGTTAGAAACCTGTTTGACCACTGACTGAGGAACTGGTCCCATTGATATTACTGTGTAAGCTATCAAATTAATTTTATGATTGTTCTCCTGAAAGGTTTAGTTGCTACAAATAGTTATATGTCCATTATCCTGTGACTATATATTAGTCTACATTTTAATTTGCTTTGGTTTGTATGCATAATTTAAAAACAAAAATGTCTTTTCTTATCGTTAATATAAGCTAATGTAGATTCGGAAAGTTTGTTTCTCTCCTGAATCAAATCAAGATCACCTTACTCACGATACTTAAGGTTTTATAGATCAAGGTGAAGGCCCCAATCCTTTAAACAGTTTCCTCAATTGGCCTGACTAATTTTGTGCATGTGAGTAGTCCCACGGACGATAAAAGGTTAACTCACATGCTTGAAATTATACACGCATTTAAGAGCTTTCCTGGATTATGGCCTAACTCTTTCACTTCTACTGGCCCTCATCTTCATTAGAGTCAATGGTTAACTCCCATGCAACTCTGAAAATGTAGTGTGTACCTCTAAGCGAAATGCAGACTTTAAAATGCTTCTCATGAACAGTGATAACAACAAACTGATTACCATGCTGGGCTTTATAATAGCATTTCACTATCTTTTCATTTATTAGAATTATAACAAACAGATAAATTACAGACACATACACAAACAGCTATGTAAGCACAGCTGATATATCACTTTATCAGAGGAGTGATTGGATCTCAATGGATACTGGAAATTATATACAGTACAAGTACTAGCTGATGGCATGACTTATAGTCATCATGAGAGGCAGGAGGCCAACGAATAGCGCTTCAGATACATAGGAATTGTTCATGTTATTACAATCATACCCAGCAGTGTTATTTATTACGTCTTTAAAATACTAAATGAGCGGAAAGCACAGAAAAAATTGTTTTTAAAATGTTGCTTTATTTTGAACAGCATCGCACACCCATATGTGCTTTCTACAGTAAATGATTAGTGTATTATACTTTTACAATATTTTTCCTCTGTTTAATTCCATCAATTAATTTTAACCAAATGCAAATCCACGACAGCCTTGATTTTCAGTCAACAGGAATAGATGCTACTCAGCACCTCTGAAAATCAGCCTCTAATATTATTACTCATATTACGGTAGCATCTGGAGACCCCCATTGAGACTGAGGTACTATTGTGCTAGGCACTGTACAAATACTTATAATGGAAAGAGACAGCCATTGCCCCAAACAACTAGCAATATAAAAAAATATATACAAACCAAAGGTGAATAATGGCAGAGCAGATATAGGTTATGAGCAGTGGTGAAAGATCACTGGGTGTGCCACCTTCACTTATACCTGTTGGCTTGAAAAAGCACTATTGTTTTTAAAACTGCTCCAAACCACTCTACAGTGATGAACAATGCAAATACAAGGAGTAGCATGAGGCAATCCCAGCACAAAAAGTTGGGGTAACCATGTTTAAATATTAAAAGGTCTGGGCCAGACTGTGACTAGCCCCTAAGATGGCAAACAGTGATGGAAGGAAGCTAAGAACTCCCAACTACTACCCCAAGCTCACACTGGGAATAGAACACAGGTTTTTTTTGACTCACAGGTCAGTACCCAATCCACTGGGTCATGCAGTAGCTTTCTTTTAAGAAGCGAACACCTGCCGAGCCTGATTTCCTTGCCAGTTGAAGTGCTATGACACAGTGCAGGATTAATGACACAGAAGTCAATAGAACTACACTGGTGAACGAGAGCAGAACTAAGGCACGCTGAGTGCAAAACTAGTATTTTTCATGAAATCAATGTCTTCCACTCAACATATGCCAGCCGAGTGGGTATAGATTTTGAAATCAGTGCTGTTTGGGGAGATGTGAGTCTGTTTACAGAAACTCTTATTTCAGATCAATGGCATTTTTTAACCTGCAGTAGTTTTTACAGTCTTCAAAATTTGGCTTGTGATCATGAAAAATTCTGTATCACTCCGCACGCTGCTTATTTCAAATCGCTTTGAGTCAAAGAAGAGAAGCAAAGTTATGTGAAAGCCTGTCTGGTTTTTATGCTCCTAGGACGAGTTACTGTTTGTTCACCAATGCCTTAGCTTGTCCATTTTATTATGTAATATTGCACGAGTGAAATTATAGGGAAGGGATGGTTTAGTAAGCTAAGCACTGGGTTGGAAATACAAAGGCTCCCTGGTGTGATAGGATTAAATCTCAGCAAAGTCAAATCAGCTCTTCTTCCCTAAATTAGATAAAGTAAGCTCCAAGCAATTTACTTTGCAGGGGTCTTTCAGGTGCGACTTTAGGCCATGTCTACATTACAGCAGCTATGGTACTGCTGTAGCACTGTGGTATAGACACTTTCTACATCAGGGATCGGCAACCTTTGGCACCCGGCCCATCAGGGTAATGCCGCTGGCGGGCTGGGACAGTTTGTTTATCTGGAGCTTCTGCAGGCACGGAGCCCCGCAGCTCCCACCAGCCGCAATTCGCTGTTCCTAGACAATGGGAACTGTGGGAAGCAGTGGCTAGCACCTCACTCGGCCCGTGCAGCTTCCCGGGAATGGCGAACTGCAGGGCTCCGTGCCTACAGACACTCCAGATAAACAAACTGGCCCAGCCCAGCCCACCAGCGGCGTTACCCTGACGGGCCGGGTGCCAAAGGTTGCTGACCCATGTTCTACATCAACAAAAAAAGGTTTTCCATCAATGCAGTTAATCCACCTCTCTGAGCAGTGTTAGCTAGAATTCTTCCGTTGACCTCACTGCTTCTGCAGGGGGAAACGGGGGTTAGGTTGACCTAACTACATTGCAGAGGGTGCAAAAAATTTTCACAGCCCTGAGTGATCTAGCTAGGCCAATCTAGTTTTGAGGTATGGACCAGGCCTTAGAAACAACTTGGTGCAGACGTCAAAAATCCCCTTGCATTTTGGTTTATTTTTTAAAGGGTAAAAACTGGCCCCAGTATCCTTGGTTAAAAATGTCACCTTGCCACACTGTTCTGCAGAATGATGTGCGCTCACTATCACCCTGGAGGCTGCTGTGTGACTCTTGCATATATATGTCTTGGGAAACTTGATGATAAAATGGCCATGCAGTTTATGGCCCTGATCCTGCATTGAGAATCACTTGGGCACAGAATTCATGCACAAAGTTTCATATTTGGGATCTTTAAAGGTAAGAGTGTTATTGTTGAGTTCGCTTGTGATTTATGTTGAAGCAAAACCAGAACCAAACTTAAAGCTAATGGTGGCAAGGCCAGGAGTGATAGCAACTGTAATGAACGCAAGACATAAGTCCAGGGGAGGAAAGTCTGGTGTCCTCATATTAAATGATCAATTCAGTTTTAAATATAGAAAAATTCTCCTAGGAGCTACAACTCCTGGAGCATGGCTCACCTTGCTGGGCAGAGGCTGCTATGACATACAATCCCAACAGGGTTTTGTCAAAACCAGATATCTCTCTCTATCTGGAACAGAGACAGTGAGCTAGGTCCCCTCCCTGCTGCCTTTATGTAACTGTATAGCAAGTAACAAGCAATCTGTTTGCACCTGACATTTTAAGTGCCAGTTGATGTGGGCCACCAGGAACCAAAAGGTATTTTTAAATTTTATTTTCTAATCTAGTTATTTTTTAATCACAGCAGCTAAGTGAACCAAGGAAGAAAACAGAGCTGCTGAACAACAAAAATTAAATTAGTAACTGTGCACCCATTGCCAAGGGCAACATACATTTGACAGAGGATATGATAATGACAGATGAATCCTCACTCCCCACCTAAATTCTCTCTCTACAAAACAAATGCAGTGTCTTAGATATTTTCACGCACATTCCAGTCACCTTCCTTCCACAGCAGCTGCTTGGAGCTTTGTCAGTGAAGGCCAATAGAGGTACAGTTTCCTGTCATTAATATAATGGGGTCACCCCAGTTTTCAGCTGACAGCACTGGATTTTTATGGCTTCTCATGCCTTTTCTTTCCTGTTCCACCTTTGTCCTTTTTTTCATTTTTTTCTGGGAATTTTGCTCTCTTCCTCTCTCTGTTTCCCCTGTTACAGTCCCTGGTGCCCACACTTTGATTCCTACACCTTCCACACCTCTTCTCTCTTTTGATAGAGTTGGATTGTCGGACGCCCGCTGCAGGCCATAATGGCAATGAAACAAAGATAATACAATCCCATTTGATTTTGTTCATTGTCTTTCAAACTGCTACAAACCACTCTACAGGGATGAACAATGCAAACACAAGTAATAGCATGAGGCAACCCCAGCACAAAAAGCTGGTGTGACCTCATGTTTAAATATTAAAAGGCCTGGGCCAGACTGTGACTAGCCCCTAAGATGGCAAACAGTGAGGGAAAGAAGCTAAGAACTCCTGAATGCAAGGGCAATTCACACTTGCAGTTCCTGCACTCGCAGCATTGGAATATGTGTCCCTGCTGGTGGGAAGCAGGCATGGCACCACAACCAGCCTGCAAACCAGGCTAGATACAGCTGGGAGGTTAGGGAGAGTCTCAAAGGTGCTAGCCCACTGTCGCACTGGGGTCTTTAACAGTTCATATGACCCAATTTTGCAGCTCAGATCTGAAACAGAATGGTGAGACGATGAGGTGGAAAGATGCAAGAAGAGTATTCCAGCTGCAGAGGAGAAGGCTCTTGTGGCAACAGTCTTCAGAGGAAGAACGAGCAAAGGAGTGTTAGATGAGCAAAGGAGTAACAGAAGGCACAGAAAGCGTCAAGGGCAGATCAAGTGCAGAGCAAGTTTAAAAGAAAAACAAACAAAAAAGAGGGCAGCTATTATACCTAGGAACATAGGAACTGCCAAACTGAATTAGACCAATAGTCCACTGAGTCCAATATCCTTTCTCCAACAGTGACCAGAGGAAGGTACAAATAATCCTGAAGTCAGCAGTTATGGGGTCACCTATCCTGCTCACAGGTGCTACCTGTGATCCTGCTACCAGCCAAGATCAGCTTATATCCCAAAACTGGAGGGTCCACACCCATTATCCCTTATGTATGGTAAGGAGCTAAATCAGACTCATATGATCTCTATAATGTACCTGAGATCTCCACCAGTCTTGAAAGCGGAAGACCCAATGCTTTTCCTAAGCCCGGGCCTATGCACTGTTGTTGCTATGCCACCAGGTTGGCAACAAGTATTCATTATAGTTACTAATATAGGCCCCAACTCTTCTTGCCTTAGTCACAGAAATACTGCCATGTGCCTAGATAAAGTGACTAGGTTTGGCACCTGTCCGGCAACTAAATTTTCCCTTTAAGCTAACCAAACACACACCTAAGCGATGTATCAAATACAGCATACACCACTTACTAATGATTAATAGAAGTTTGGATCAAGCTTTTGGCTTTCCTAGGATTATCAGACACTAATACACAATATTTAGCAGGTTTCAGAGTAACAGCCATGTTAGTCTGTATTCACAAAAAGAAAAGGAGTACTTGTGGCACCTTAGAGACTAACCAATTTATTTGAGCATGAGCTTTCGTGAGCTACAGCTCACTTCATCGGATGCATTCAGTGGATGAAGTGAGCTGTAGCTCACGAAAGCTTATGCTCAAATAAATTGGTTAGTCTCTAAGGTGCCACAAGTACTCCTTTTCTTTTTGCGAATATTTAGCAGGATGTTCATGAAAGTGCACCCAATATAGAATACATTTTATTCCTTCAAAACCTCATTTTATGTAGAGAGAAGCTTTCTCCTTGTTTTCCTTTGCCAGATAAA
The DNA here is from genome assembly GCF_965140285.1 of Lepidochelys kempii. NCBI lineage: Eukaryota > Metazoa > Chordata > Testudines > Cheloniidae > Lepidochelys > Lepidochelys kempii. The sequence continues at coordinate 9,856,298 of NC_136386.1, read as the reverse complement.
CTCCAGAGCTGGAGAGCTTTTGTAACAAGGGGCTAGCAAACAATATAGAATTTTGGAGTGAAACCACATTTAGACAGGAGACATGAGTAACAATACTGCGTGTGGCAGACAATGGAAAGGAGGGATTGCAAACTAATAATGACAGAGCTATTTTATTATTGAATAACCAGCCTCAAATTTTAGAAACATAAGCTCTTCCATTTTCTATTGTTAATTTTAATTAGTATTTTCCCTCAATAGTGTCCCTCTTTCCATATGCTATTTATACATGTGCAAAGAAAATATACAATACATGCAATGTTAGCAGAATGTCAACAAAACGTGTTGTAAGCAATATAAGAGTTCTACTATGTCTGGATTGGGGAAGGTCCTGGCAATGATTTTAGCTTTTGTAACAGAATATTCCCTTTCATGCAACTCCCTTTACTGTGAGCAAAACAAATTGAAAAATTGCATACATTTAAATTTAAATTTGAAAGTAGATTTTGATTTGACTATGGTTACAAGCCTTTTCTGTTCACTCTCTAGGAACATCCTAACACACAGGTTTACTAGCACAACTACTCACAAAAAGCAAATTATCAACTTGATATTGGCAACAAATTGTTAAATCTGTATTGCTGACCACCAAAATTCAAAAATCATGAGTCAGACCACAAGAAATCAGGAGATCAGCCCCCAAATCATGAGTTTGTTTTTTAAAAAAAAAATTACATGGTGTTTTGGTGTGTCTTATGAGTTTTGAATTCCTCCTGCCCACCTATGTATACTTAAATATGCTATCTATGGTGTGTTGAGCCCTGATCTTGCAAAAACCATAGCTCCCAAGTTTTGTGCGGCTCCATGTATGACGTTTTATGCAAATCATTTCTAGATACGAAAAGTACATAATTTGCATACTGGCAAATAAAGGGAAGTTTATGGTCATATAAAAATTAAGGTCAATATACCCAAGGAATGGTGGGGGAAGGACATGGAGTGGCACAAAACTTGGCCAGTGTATTGTTAAAGGGTACGAAGGGAGAAGTGGGAAGCCAGGGCAGGTCTGTTTGTGGGGTGTGTGTGTGTGGAATATGGGAGTGGCTGGGGCTGCCAGAGGCACTGGGTGGGTGGAAGGGTCAGGAAGAAGCTGGGGGTAGCTAAGGGAAGCTGGGTTTGGGGGTGTATCCAGGGGAGGAAAGTAGGAGTAGGAGTCTAATGAGGGAAGTGGTGCTGGGGACAGCTGAATTTGCAGGGGGGGTCCACAGAGGTAGATGGGGGGTGGGTGCTGAGGACTGGGTGGAAGCTGTGGGCAACTGGGACCTGTTCAAGAGGGGGTGCTCAGTGAATAGGGCCCCTCATGTTCTGTTTCTCCTGCCATCTCCCTTTTTCTGCTGCTGCTTCCACCACCACAGCTTACTTGCTCTTCCAGGTGCTTTCAACCCACTAGGAGCCAGCTGGAGGAGCAGTGAGACAGAGGTCACTGGGGTGCCTGCTCAGCAGTTGTCAAAACAGCCTCTGGAAGTAAAGAGCCACAGTCGCAGGCCATCCCTACAACCCAGCTGGACACACAGCCTTCAGGCTGAGTTGCAGCAATGCACAAGGGGTGGTGTGTGAATGTTGCACGAGGTGCATGACATTTGGAAGGTGTGTCAAAAACTTACACAGGAACTTAAACATAAGACTTCAATGTCTAACATGCATATGTCTTTCTGGAATCAAGGGCTTTGTTAATAAATTAGCTCTCAATGAACACAAACATTGCTATGTGACAAGTAAATAATCAACGTAACAAGAATCATGAATATTTACAATTAACTGTTTGCACACAATCTACATGCCTAAACATTTGTCATTATTTTTAAATACCTGAATATAAAAGCAAGTTAACATTTTCAAACAAATATTTTTGGGTCAAAATTTTGACCTTTTGGAAAAGAATTTTTTCAAGATAATTTTTCAATTTTTTAAAAAAATATTATATTATTAGGAAAAATATTTAGCCTGTTGGTAGTTCTGTTAACTGCAGTTTGGAAGATATGGTTTTGGTTTTCAATTTTTTAGGCCTTGCATTTGAATTTTGATTGGTCCGCTTAATTCCAGGGTGGATTTTTTTCAAAATTAAAAATTTCAGTTTTGAATGTTTCCAATGACTAATATACATATTTTCATTTATATTTTTTCTCACATGAAATTTAGGGAAAAAATTACCAAAAATAATGGAACAAAAATGCTTTTGAATTTGCACAAATGTCCACGGTTTAAAAAAAAAATCAATGAGTTTTAATAAATGCAAGATGAAAAAGAGCAAAAATTTGTCAAATAAATTATCTGTTGTGGAATATTTGCTCATCTCTATTGTGAAGTGAAATCTAGGCCATTATCCTGCAAAAACTTACACATGTGCCCAGTGCAACCAGTCCCACTGAGCTGGCCTTAATGTCTCTAACCTTAAGATAATTAAGTACCATTTTCATCACACAATTGATTAAAATGGCTTGACACTACTCCTTCTATAGAGTCATTGAGAGATTGAAAGAGAAGCAGTGTCTGCAAAGTAATGAACAAGTTGCCTTGCAAATGGAAATAGAGAAAATATAATGTTCCAAAATAGATAAAAATAATATTTTCCACTCATATTAGTGTCTTGTCCTAGGATCTAAAAAGCACTTTACAGGTGGCTATTGTTATCTGCAGTTGACAAATGGATAAACCAAAGCATAAGGGGTTAAATAACTTACCCTGTGTCACATAGGACATCTCTGGCAGAGCCTGAAATAGTAGCCCCATTGAAATTACCGGGAGTTTTGCCATTAACATCAGTGGGACCAGGATTTTACTCCAGATTCCTAGGCCTGTGCTTTCAACAGCTAGAGACTACTATCATACTTCTTCCCAGCTTCACAATTACAGACCTAAAATTGGTGAGCCTGCCTACCTATGGGTGACTGAAAGTAATGTGTCCAGGGGAGTGGAAAATACTTGCATAGAAATAGTACTGAAAAGATTACAAAAATGTATTGACAACACAACCAAGTATTGATTGTACCCCTGAGGTGAAATTGCAGAACAAATTAAAGACCCATCCTTGCAACATTCCAAAGACTTTGACCAACAGTGTTATCTGTTACAGTGTAAACCAATGATCAAATATTAAGCAAACCTATATAGAGTAATTGAACTAATTTGTGGTCCGCATGCATGTGGAAAAGGGGGTGTCAGGTTTACTGCAACATTCATTACTCAAAGGTAGTTTCTGTAGACTATCTCCAAACCTATGTTTTACAGAAGACAATTTACAATATTGCCTGCTGTACACACAAGTAGATAATTTTATTGTTCAGTTTAAAACACATTAACTAATAAGCTATAACAACTCTATCTTTCATGCTGCCAACTTCATAAACAATGCCTAAAGATAGAACAGCCACCAACATCCCCAGAAAGTACTCTTGGTTGGCATTAATTCATTCAGACAACTCCACTGAAGAAAATGCATCTTTTTAACTACCTGCACAGTAAAGAACATATGCTTCATTAATCTTCAACAACTCAACTTGAAAACAAACTACTCCACTCAGAATAATAAGTCCATGACTGTCATTTCAAAGATACCAACCTACTACCCATAGGAATTCAGTCACCCAGAAAGCATCCCTTACAGGCAGACACATTTTTCTTGCTTTAAGGACCAGAGACAAAAAAAGGGAGCACACATGAACATGTGCCTAAATGAGAAGACACTGAATTCTGGAAGCAGATGTTTCAGGAATGCAGGGATACCCTCTTGTGTATTTGCAGGAAGGGAGAAAGAGAGACTTTCAGATAACTCAATATTCCTAACTTCTGTATGGTTGCAATTTTCAAATGGGCCTAAAGGAGCTGGCCTGTATAATCCGTATTTAAAAACACAGTAAGGAAGAATTAAAAAGAACAGAAGGACAGTGACCCAGAAGGCCTTGAGTGGAAATCTATAATTCTCGTCTAACTTTGTTGATTTCACAAAAAGAAAACAAGTGCCAAAATCTTCCACAAAAGCTGATTGACTTGTTATTGATCATAATCAGGAGGCAGTGATCTGATTTGCACATAAGTAAAAAAATTAGTCACCAAAGTATGAAAATGTAGAAACAAGAATTGAAGGTGAAGAGTAATTTCTTCTTGCTATGGACACACTCCTGCAGGCTAAAACCCCACTGCTATGTTTACTGGTCTTGCGAATTGCAGAAGGGACCTCAATTAAGCCTTGAAAAGAAAATGCTTTGCAAAATGTGCACGTCAGTGGAGAAGTTGGCATTAGCTCCTTTAACTTATTTTTCTTGGGTTAGACCTTGAGTTGGAAAGAAGTTTAGTGAACATTATTTTTCAGTTTTATCATCATTATTATTATTGGAGGGAAAACTCCAAGATGCTGCAACCATTTCTGGAGATTGAAGTCCTCTGTTTATCCAGAAAATACGGATAGTATGTGCAATTCAGTAGAAGCTGCCCTCAGATGGCTTCTGTCATGGTCTGAAGATCCGTCCTCTGTGAAATTAGCAATATCTGAGGCATCAATTTTGCTGAGCTCTATGGCTCAAGCTCCGACTGTTTGCTCTGGAAAACTATTTCTCTCTCCTCCTATCCTGCTGCACTATTGAATATTCAGGGTGGAGTAGGGTTTAGAATCCCAGACTATCACTTCTGACTGTTAGAGTAGCAAAACAAGACACGCTCCTTTATTTTTAAATTAAGTGTTAGTGCAGACGTTAGTTTATAATAGAACTGGTAAAAACGGAGAGAAAACAATGGTGAACATTTCATTTTTGCTTCATATTTTTGTTTATGTCAAAAATTTCTGGCCTTCATGGCAGGAAGCTGGAGGTGGAAATAAGTAGACAGGCAGTTCATAAAGAATTGTTTTATTTCTCTTTGCTCCTTCTGAGTTTTGCTTTGAAATCCAAATTCAAATACACCCAAAGTTTCAATAGGAGATTTAGTTGAAAATCCGGGGTTTGGACTGGTCACAATCAACCAAAACTATCAAGTTTTGCATGGTTTAGGTCCCTGGGGTGACAACTCATCTTTTGCAATCTTTCAGCCTGATTTAGGTTATTATTATTTGTATTCCAGTAGTTCCCAGAGGCCCCAATCAGTATTGGGGGCCCGTTATGCTGGATGCTGTGCAAACACATAGTAAGAGACAATCCCTACCTCAAAGAGTTTACAATCTAATTTAACAATAGATGCAACAAGTGGGTGTAGCAACTACGCAACTGGAGATAATAGGTAAGGAGATAGAGGGTAACAGTGACAGGTCATTATATAGACCCAGTGTGAACACACCTAGATGATTTTGAGTCATTTACACTTCATATAATATATTTATTTATTTAATATCAGAAATCACTACCTTGACATTATCTGCTAGTAGTTTCCCATAGCCCTCACAGTAGAAGAGGATCCTGAAGAGGTATTTGAAGGAGAACAGAGTAGTAGCTTTATGGATTGGTCTGGAGAGTGAGTTCCATATGTAAGGGAAGAATGCCTGAAGACTATGGATGGAGAAGTGGAGACAGGGGGCCAATATGATAAGATACAAGAATGGACAAGGAGGTGGGGACAGAGTTGTAAAGGGCTTTGAAGGTGAAGGTGAAAGCAAGAAGCTAGTTTATGAGAAGTGGAGAAGATGGAGCCAGTGGAAGGACTTAAAATAAACATGGTGGCTGACATAGTCAGAACAACAGATATGTAAATAATTATAGCAACAATATTTTAAATGGATCTGAGAGTAGAAAGGGGATTTCATGAAGACCAGAAAGGATAAGGTCTCACCGGTCAACATAGGAAGTGATCAAGGCCTGGATGAGAGCTTTAGGAATAGGGACTGAGAAAAAGCGCTGGATCTTGCCTTGGAGGAAGAAGACACAGCCTGTAGGTGTGCTCTAGAGAGAGAGGGAGGGAGAGAGGGGGAGGAAGATGCTGATACCCAAGTTACTGGCATGAGTAAGAGGGAGAATGACTGTGTTGTTAACAATGATAGAGAAAGGGGAATGAGAAGGTTTTGGGAGGGAAGACAAGGAATTGAGTTGTGGCCATGATAAATTGAACTTGTCAGCAAGACATCCAAAAGGATGATTTAAATGAGACTTAGCTACCTGGTCTAGTAGACGTGTAGAGTCTTGCTCTCCACATGGAACATGCATGGAGAAAACACACTTGTTATATATGTAACCTGCTGTTCATGAGTTCCCAAAGTGCTGATTGTTTCCTATTTTGGGCTCTCAGTTAAAAGTCTATGGTTATGGCAGGCACCATCAATTGGTGCTGTTGCACAGTCTCCCAAGTTATTTTTCTTAGAGTGAGAGCAAGTTTTGATGTTTGAGAAGACACGCTGTGTTGTTAGTTTTGTGTTATGCAAGGTTCTGCATCGAGGTGCCTCACTCTTCCAGGCTAACTGGACCTCTGAGAATTACATAGGCAGCATAGGGAGTTCCTGAGGTGGAATGGGAAAGAGGACGAGAAGAAAAAAGTTCCCTGAGTCACTCTTAGTTAGCCGTTGCTTGGAGAGGCAGAGGAAGAATTAATGAAATATGAGCCTTTGAGGGTGGCAATGAAGGGGAGCATATATGGGGGGGGGGTTGTTACAGAAAGGATCACAGAAGACTACATAGAGAAAGAATACAAAAACACATGGCCTTTCAAAGCTACTGAATGGTGAGATTCTGATATGGGGTGGAAAGAGAAAAAGCAAGCATTGATATATAAGAGAACATCAATATTGATGGATTTTTAAAAACTCTCCAATTTTGAAGACTGTTTTTAAAAGCATTTTAAAAAAATCTCTAAAGAGTTTTTTAAAACTATGATTCCTATTATTATTCCCCATATCCATATATTACCATATCATTTAGCACAGAATAAAGACCCATCAATTTAATTACACAGCAAAAGACAGGTGGTTGTTGTTTTCTTTGATGATGATGCACTGTAACAATAAACAGGCCTGTTATTTCGAAATTAGCATATCGGTTATTTCTTTGATGATACAACACCTGTGGTTAGAGTGCATGTTAAACCTAAGAAAATACCTTCTGGAAACATCTCTACAGACCTAAGATTTCAAATTTAGAACAACAAAAGCTCCACTCCAATCCCCTGTTATTAGAAGGAACAGCAATTAATTATTAAAAAAGGAACCAAAACATCACCATCAATCCTGCTGACAAGGGGTGCTGTTGGTTACAGTGGACAGAGACAATTATGCACATATCACAGGGCTACAGACAACTTCTGAATTACAATTACTCCAAGAAACTCACTGCAAATATCACACATGAATGTAACTGAAAAACATTATCAGAACCGGCTTAAAGCATATGTTGCACTACAATTAGCGGGGGAAAGCCAGGCACCAACCTGAAAAATTATACTCACCCAAGCACTTTTTATATGTCTCAAAACTCCGTAATTCTGGAAACTGTGCCAAAAAAAAATTAAAAAAATTAAAAAAATTCAAGTACTGCACTGGGCCATGGTACATTAAATGAGAAAGTATCTGGGCTGATTGGAGGGATTTTTCAGGTACTTAGCTCAAGAAATTCAGATTCTCTTTTCTTGAAGAGATTAATCACTGCAGTGTTGGTAATATATACTATAAGAGATGGTTAAACAGGACCTTGCAAGACGTACTGCAAATAGAACAAATTCCAACACACAGATTAATGTTCCCTGCTTGCCCACCACATATGTGCTCTATTTGGCACTGGTGAGGCCACATCTGGAGTATTGTGTCCAGTTTTGGGCCCCCCACTACAGAAAGGATGTGGACAAATTGGAGAGTCCAGCAGAGGGCAATAAAAATGATCAGGGGGCTGGGGCACATGACTTATGAGGAGAGGCTGAGGGCACTGGGCTTGTTTAGTCTGCAAAAGAGAAGAGTGAGGGGGGATTTGATAGCCTTCAACTACCTGAAACGGGGTTCGAAAGAGGATGGAGCTCGGCTGTTCTCAGTGGTGGCAGATGACAGAACAAGGAGCAATGGTCTCAAGTTGCAGTGGGGGAGGTCTAGGTTGGATATTAGGAAACACTATTTCACTAGGAGGGTGGTGAAGCACTGGAATGGGTTACCTAGGGAGGTGGTGGAACCTCCATCCTTAGAGGTTTTTAAGGCCCAGCTTGACAAAGCCCTGGCTGGGATGATTTAGTTGGTGTTGGTCCTGCTTTGAGCAGGGCCATGGACTAGATGACCTCCTGAGGTCTCTTCCAACCCTAATCTTCTATGATTCTATGGTATGGCTTCCATGGTATTGGCAGTGGGAAGAATTTGTTCACAAACTAATTCCATTATAGAATGCTCACGGGAAGAATAAGAAAAGGTCCTAAGGAAAAAAGAAAACTGATAGGGAAAGGAGAATATAAATAAACTGGGGAAGATTAGTGAGTGGGTTAAACCAGTATCCTTGGATCCTGACACTGAACTGAGAAGGTGCCTGGATGCAGGACTGCATCTGAGTGCAGTGCACAGCCAACTGGGGCTGGAGGCCCCCAGGATGGGTTCAGACTGTTTCCAATTGGAGGAAGATCAGGGACTCAAGAGTGGATAAAAGACATTGTCCATCAAGGGTACCAGAGAGGAAGTCATCTGGGCCTTTGTTAGCCTTAATTAAACCTTGGATAAAATGAACAATGAGCAAAGGAGAATCTGCAAGTAGAGTAGAAGGGGAGGGAGAAAGAAATGTGGAGAATGAGATTAGAAGGAAAGGGGGAAAGGAACTAGCAGAGAGAAGAGAAATGAGCTGATTTCTCCTTCCCCTACTATTTCCTTCCCCCTTTCCTTCTAATCTCATTCCCCTCATTTTCATGAATATATATATCCTTACACAGAGTGGGAAAGAAACCCCACTAATCTCAGTAAAAATAAAAACAGTAATAATTAGAATTTCTCAAGCCCAGTCCAACTCTTCCAGAGGATTCAAAGTATTTTACAAACATTCAATGATTAATACTCTTCTCCTGAGCCCCCATTGAAAAGAATTGGAGAGTCACACATTTTAAGGAAATAGACTACTGGAGCAGAGTTTTGCCGCGTGGACCTGATATGCCTTTGGTCATTTGTGATTTCATATATCCATTCCTCCCTCTCCCCAACCACCTGCTAATCGAAATCTCCAAGCCAATCAGAACCTGAGCCACCAAAGAAGGAATCACTTTGCAACCACCAGTTACATATGCAGGGAAGACTATAACTATCATCCAGTGCTAAAATATGGAGATACTGACAACTGAGAATTAGAGAGAGATCATGCCAGTCCAATTCCAACAATCCATTTAGGTCACCATTTACTAATATTTCCTGTCCGATGACTTCCATTTGCAATATAACTTGGGTTGTCAATTATAGTGTGCTTCAACATAACAGGCCAGATTCCACTGAAATCAGTCACTTATTTATGCCAGTTGAAGATCTGGCCCATTATCATTCAGAAATATCTCTCTCTCCTCTCCCCCACCCCTTAGCTGTATGTGTCAATGAGCCCACAGACCCATAGAACTTACATTTCACTCTTTCACTAAATATTTTAGAATAGTGAACACAAAAAGAACAACCAGAACAGCCTAACAGTGGAAAGGCCATGACAGTATTATCTGAGCATCACTTAGCATCTCTGCTATAACCTCCTCCAGCCATGTTCCCCTTCTTCCAGAAAAAAAATCTATAATATGTAATGATTTAGAATTAATATATTGATTCCCTAGGTCCTTTAATGAATTCAAATACACCTAGGGAGTCTAACCAAGACATCTGTTCATGAATAGTGAGAATTATTACTAAGTCCTCATGGAGAAGGCAAGATGCCATATCTTCCCAAAGCATCTCCCAACTGAGAAATCAACTGTCTCATAGCTGAAGTTCCCTGTGTCAATGTTTTTCAGTATTGTGCCTTTTGGGGTTGCTACTAACAAGATCCCCCTCCCTAACTTATTATATCCCCCTGAAAGGAGGAAGAAGAACCCAGCAAATTTGATTGTCCAACTAAATGTGCATACCTTTATCATATAAACGGGTGACGGCCTCAATTAATAATAATTACTGCTCCGAAGTTTCACAGATCCCTTTTTAATCATCTTTGGGCTTAACTGATTTACCCCCAAACTCCTCTGTCTGCCAAAAAATTAACATTTCATTAGACAAATCCTAACCTACTCCCTATTCTCCAATATCCAACCCATCTGGAAATATTATTCCTCATCAAATGTCAAGTTTGCACAATACAATGGAAAACACTTATACATGTATATAACAAGAAATAATGTGTACACATGTGTAGATATGTTTTATATTAAATACACCCACATTCCCACCCATCCCTCAACACTCTGCAAAAGATGTCGGTATCTTCACTGGTTACCATTTTACCTCATCTTCATTCTTCTCAATTCTTCTTTCTCCCCACTCCAAGCACCTGGCAGAGATTAATTTACCTCTACTGTCAGAAATGTAAACCATCAGCAGCCTGTAATATTGAAGAGGTTAAATGAAACTTTTGACAAGACTTGTGTTTAAAATCTATCTTTAGCTGATGACATGTCATCCACTAGAAGATGTGCAATCAGGATAGCAGGCCTGAGAGTCTGAAAAGTCAGAGAATGTGAAGTTCTACTAGAGGATTTTTTGGTTTAGCAAGTCGTAAAATATATTTTCTATTTATGGTCTGAACAGTGACTGTGTAAAAATGGCACCTTCCTACTCAAAAGATCTGCTCCCTGTGTGGATTCAGAGACATTTTTATTACTGTTCTCAGAAAAACTATGGAGCAGATCCTCAGCTGACTTAACCAGTGTATGCAGATTTACACCAGTTGAGGATCTGGTTTATAGGGTTTTTCATTATTAATACTTTTTATTTATGTTAGCTCTGAAGAACATATAGTCCTGGGAGAGAGGGACATTAACACAGTCATGTGGCTGTTAGAACCAATTTTTTTAAAAAGCAAAACATTAAAATAATCTTTTCCTCTAAATATTTTGAAAAGTTTTCACTAGCTCTAGTTTTGGAGCCATCAGCAGCAACGAGCCGCACATAGAAGCATATGTGGTTGCAAAAGAGGTAAGTGTCTTAATAATAATCATATAGTCACATACAGTCGCATTACCTCCAGGTATAGTGAACACTACAGTATTATCCCTTTAGGTGGCTACCAGCATTGATGCTATTCTGGCCACATATCAATAGAACTTTTTGCTAAATTCCCTTTGCAGCCTTGCTACCTTAAAGTATACATCTCAATTGCACTTTATATGTACGCTTATTACCATCACTTCTCAGACTGAAGCTAGAATTTCACTGTGTTGCACAGAGATTCCACATTCCTGCCAAGTAGCACCTTTCCCTTTGAAGCATATTGTAACGGTGTTCACATTTAAAAGCATTGCTTGAAATTATACACTTATTTTGTTATGTTCAGTGCTTTTTTCATGCTGTAAGGACGTGTTTTGGTCTCCTCCATATCACTTTTGTTTCCCATTAAACGTATTTGATTAAAATATATTATTAGGCATATTATTCTCCAGTTTCTACCTTTTGTTACCTGAGAAGGATTGATTAAATCAGCATGATGTCAACCGAACAGTGTTTAAGACTCAGTGTGACCACAGCTGATTTTTATAAAGGATTTTCCTTTCTCTGGATGCCAGAGGGGTGCAAATTTATTTGGTTCAGTCATTAGTGCCTTTTCCATTACGGAATTCTAAATCAAGAGACTAAACATGTCCCAGATTAGTTTTTCTGTCAATACTGTGTTAATTTTACCTGGCACTTCTGATTAACCAGAGAACTTTAGATTGCAGCCGTGCCAGTATTAGGTGCTCCAAGGTAATTTTTACAGGTTTGTTGTAACTTGCAGCACAGTTACAATAATAATACCTTAATAATAATAATACCTTACATTTATACAGCACTTTTTCTCCAGAGCTACCCCAAGGCACTTCACTGACTATATATAGGCTTTACTTCACGCACCGCCGATTGCAGCCACCTCGGGGGTGGAACAGAACAGCCTTTCTGTTTTCATCTCTGTACACTAGCTTTTGGGAGGTGGAAGAAAAAGAAAAGGTATTTCCCCCTGTAGTTTCAGGTGAAGGAATTGAGTATACAGAAGGCCAATATTCAAGATAGGTTTTAGCCAAGACATCACACCTCTGTTCTGGTCAAAATTTCTGTATGGTGTTGGATGAGCGTTAGTGGCCAGGGATATGTTTTTTATATAGAAAGTCAGAATTGTGTACTCTCCTAAAGATGTTGCTACCTGCAGCAAATTCATGTGAAGTGAGAGTAGTGCCCAAAGTGCTGAATTTCATCACAATAACCTGTTCTAAAGGTAAGTGTGTGTATCTTTTCCATAATGTCATTTCACACAAGGCATTTTCACATTCATATATGAGATTTTTATTCAGACACACACACACACAGGCTGACTCATTCACAGAGGTACTGCTGATATAGCCTTTGGTAGGTTGCAGGTTGGTACATGCAATGCTCATTCATGTGTGTCCTGACTCATGCAATTCTAAATTGTCCATGCATGTTCACAGAGATTTTCATGACCTTCACACTTGCACAAGATATTGGGATTCATGTCATGTGCTTGCCTCTAGCCTGTATTAACTGACAGATGCTAGGGAGCTTTCACCTGCTTCCAAGTACTCCCCAAAATATTTTCTTTCTGCATGCAAGCACCAGCTTTTGTGATGTTAGAAGTAGGGTTTCCACATATGCTCTCTCCCTCCAATCAGAGCCTTTACAGGACTACTTCATATCACAGCCAGAGCACATGCCTGCTAGCTGGCTGCCTACAGGAGTCTGAACCCCCCTTCTCTGAACTAATATCCATCAACAGTTTAACAAGGTGTCTCCCTCCATTCCTGACTAGCATCCAAGACATACCTGCTGGCCCCTATTCCCGCTTGGAAAGTTCCTGTCTACATAGGTATTTACATGGTCCTCATCACCATACTGTCATGCCCCCTTGTGCTCCTACCCCACCACCCCACCCCATCCAAGAAGTCTCAAACTTTCTGCAGTCTGAAGCATCCCAGCATCTTTATGCATCAGGTCATGCAAAAATTCAGGCATCAGACCTAGAAGATCTCCCATATTTTCTGGAAGTCTATCCCTGAGGACACAGGTCTGTGCAGTAGGTCAGTGAGGCTAGACAGAGATGGAGACCCAAGGCAAATAGCTCTTTACCCATGGCACATATGCTCTATGATTTAAATTACCTGAAACTTATGCTTTGCAATGTGTGCAACTTTATGAAATTTAGGGTCCATCTCCTGGCTATTAGGGGTCCATCTCCAACACGAAGCAAGTCAGGGGGCCCAATTAGAACACATGTAACTATGTGTACCTGGGAGGAAACAGTATGGTCCATTTGTAGGGGAGTGACTGGGACTCAGGTGGCCTGGATTCCGTTCCTGGCTCTACTTCTGTTGCAAATTGCTAGAGTTCTCTGTGCCTCTGTTTCTCCATACTTAGAAGGTCTTCTTGATGTAGATCATAAATTCTCTGGGGCGTGGCTGACTTTGGGGAACTACAGACTGGTCAGCCTCACCTCAGTCCCTGGAAAAATCATGAAGCAGATCCTCAAGGAATCCATTTTGAAGCACTTGGAGGAGAGGAAGGTGATCAGGAACAGTCAACATAGATTCACCAAGGGCAAGTCATGCCTGACCAACCTAATTGCCTTCTATGATGAGATAACTGGCTCTGTGGATATGGGGAAAGCGGTGAACGTGATATATCTTGACTTTAGCAAAGATTTTGATATGGTCTCCCATAGTATTCTTGCCAGCAAAATAAAAAAGTATAGATTGGATGAATGGACTATAAGGTGGATAGAAAGCTAGCTGGATTGTCAGGCTCAACGGGTAGTGATCCACGGCTCAATGCCTAGTTGGCAGCCAGTATCAAGCGGAGCGCCCTAAGAGTTGGTCCTGGGGACAGTTTTGTTCAACATCTTCATTAATGATCTGAATGATGGCAGGGACTGCACCCTCAGTAAGTTTGCAGATGACACTAAGCTGGGGGGAGAGGTAGATGTGCTGGAAGGTAGAGATAGGGTCCAGAGTGACCTAGACAAATTGAAGGATTGGACCAAAAGAAATATGATGAGGTTCAACAAGGACAAGTGTGGAGTCCTGCACTTAGAACGGAAGAATACCATGCACTACTACAGACTGGGGACCGACTGGCTAAGTGGCAGTTCAGCAGAAAAGGATGTGGGGATTACAGTGGATGAGAAGCTGGATATGAGTCAACATTTGCCAAGAAGGCTAACAGCATATTGTGCTGCATTGCCAGCAGATAGAGGGAAGTGATTATTTCCCTCTATTCAGCACTCGTGAGGCCACACCTGGAGTACTGCATCCACTTTTGGGACCCCACTACAGAAAGGATGTGGACAAATTGGAGAGAGTCCAGTGGAAGGCAACGAAAATAATGAGGGGACTGGGGCACATGACTTACGAGGAGAGGCTGAAGGAACTGGGCTTATTTAGTCTGCAGAAGAAAAGAGTGAGGGGGGATTTGATAGCAGCCTTGAACTACCTGAAGGGTGGGTTCCAAAGGGGATGGAGCTAGGCTGTCCTAAGTGGTGGCAGATGACAGAACAAGCAGCAATGGTCTCAAGTTGCAGTGCGGGAGATATTAGGAAACACTGTTTCACTAGGAGGGTGCTGAAGCACTGGAATGGGTTACCTAGGGAGGTGGTGGAATCTCCATCCTTAAAGGTTTTTAAGGACTGGCTTGACAAAGCCCTGGGTGGGATGATTTAGTTGGGGTTGGTCCTGCTTTGAGCAGGGGGTTGGACTAGATAACCTCCTGTGGTCTCTTCCAACCCTAATTTTCTATGATTCTATGATACAGTACCTAGGACAATGGGGTCCTGATTTTGGTTGGAGTCTCTAGGCACTTCAGTAATAAAAACAAGTAAATATTAGTAAATTAAGGAACATGGCATAGATTCTGTCTACACTACAAATTGTAACCATGCTGCAACTGGGTTCTCTGACTCTTTGGATTGTAGATAGACCCTAAGAAAATGGCAAGGGAAGGAAAGAGGGACTGCAGCACCTATGTCTCTGATGTTTGTATCCTGTAATATACCACTTCCTCCCCCATCTACCCGAAGTGCTTGTTTAATTCTGTTTTAATATGTAGTTTTTAGCCTCTAATGCTGTCCCTGGGAGTCATGCTCTAGTTTGTTTCCTCAGAGTTTCTTTAGTGTCATCCTTTCTTAACTGTAGATATCTCCAGTAACTCAACTATATACAACTACAAGGATTACTGAATATCCAATGCAAGAGACAGCAAGATGAGCCGTCATGCCAAAACTGTTCAAGGAGAAATTGTTTAGCCTAAGCAGTTTGGGCCAAGTTTATCCCTTGTGCAACTCCAATGAAATAAATGGAGTTGCAACAAGGAGGAAATTGGCCTTTTATGTTTGCATTGAACCTGAGAATGACAAACTCAAGCTGTCATTTCCCACAGTCAAGACACATGCAATTAGATAACTTCAACAATATTACAGTTGAGAGACAAGGTGGGTGAGGTAATGTCTTTTTTACCTTTTTATACCAATAAAAGATATTACCTCATGCACCTTGTCTCTCTAATATCCTGGGACCAACACGGCTACAACACCATTGCATACAATATCACAGTTGATAGGCATCTGCTTAAATTTCTCTAGTCATTATACCACTTGGAGTATAATCCCCATGTGATTGTTCTGACAATTAACCCATGAATGGCCTGGGAAAACAGAACCATAAGCAAGTATCTAACGCGCCGCACTCAAAAATCTCACTCCAATTAGCCTCGTCGCTAACAGTGTTTTTCTATCTATCACACGAGTGCTTTGTTCACTTTGGTGTCATTAAGAAAATGGTTAAGGGGTAGCCACTAGACAACATTTGCCTGCTGCTTGTGCCACAACACTACAAACATGTGGGGGCAATATATGTAAATGCTTTATAAATAATGACCCAGAAGGGACATAGAAAGGTCAATGCTATTTTCAGACGTGGCAAGGCCTATAAGATTAACTCTTAGCGCAAAGCGGCATTGTGCTGGAAGGTAATTTTAAACTGGCATTGATTTGAGGTGCAATTTGAAATTCATGACAGCCTATGTAAATGCGCTTGTGACACGGAACAGACACACAGTATAGATGATGTGTGACATCTTAAGAGCATGTAGATTTTTTTTATACAATATCTTCCTTTTTGATATCGTGGACCAATTCTGCTCTCAGATTACACCCATGAAATTCAGAGTAACTCAGATGACTATAGAGGTGTTATTCTGGATTACATCTTTGGCCTCTGTGGAGTTAATAATGTTCCCATTGTAAATGTAACAGAGGAAGGAAGTTTTAGGGGCCAAGGATGCTGATGATTCAGGTTCAGCACGAGTGTTAGTTCCATCACTTTACTTATCAGGGGTGGGAAATATGAAAGAGGAAAAAAGAGAGAAAATGGAATGAAAGGAGAGGAGGAGTTGGGAGAACACAGGAGAAGGAAAAAAGTGAAGGGACATTAATGCCTGTTTATTTTTCTCATAACCACTTTCTTAATCCTCTTCCCTACCTCTTCCCACTCCCTTGTGTAAAATAAGAGCTATCAGACACAAATGGGGACATGCGGATAATTTTGCTGCTCCTTTTTCAATGCACATTTATTCTTTAACTCCACAGGACCTTCCAAATATCAAGGGAAAACAGTAGTCAGTAATGGGTTTAGATACTGCCATCCTCCTAAAAGAGACAGCGTGCTGACACTTTAAGAAAACTCCAAAGGGGTTAATCTGCAATTAGTTATAGGAAGAGGCTCTCTCATGAGTGGGATAAATATGACTAATGTGCATTTTCCAGACACAGTTAAAAAAACAAAAGTAGAAAAACATGTACCCTTTCACACAATAGACCCATTATTATTTCTACATATTTTGGTATCATTTGCAAATTAGGAAAATCACAATGCTTATATTATTTCAATCGTAGTTACAAACAGAAATTCTACTGTGTTGAGTCAAAAACTGTCCCCTTGCCTCAGCTATATTATGTACAGTAGATAAATCTAATCTGGAGCTTTTTTCCCTCCCTCCACATCATTTAGCGATAAGAATATCTTTTGGATTAATTAGAGAAGTCCTTTCATTCAGTAAAAGTCAATTGTTTTCAGTTCATCCATTATGTATAATTGTTGTCTTTGACTCACACAGATGCTGGCTATTTTTCATGGTTAATTAAATCAACATTTCACCACTGTATTTAAATGTATGTAGCTCAGCTTTAACACCCTGTGTTTTATACCTAACCCTAACCCCTTGAATACCCACTTTGTCTTTTTTGAACTAAGTGCATAATTCAGCAATTCCAGCAGAGGGCAGTCAAGCAAGAATTATCATTTCTTCTTAAGCCTAGAAGCTATGATGTTGCTTCCTTATATTTTTCAAATCAAATTAATGTCTTAATGCTCCTTTTTTGACAAATGTAACTTTGGCAGTCCAGCTCACTACACACTTAGCTTACTATCTAAACCTGAATAGGAGTCCACTGTATTTCCAAGATAACAGACAAGGTATTTATAAAACACATATTAAGAACTAGAGTCACAGATTCAGTGTTAACAACTGATGTTTGTATAACCTTCCCGCCCTCTTTATTCCCCAATATAAATAGGTTTTATATAAATAAACCTTCAAATAAAAGGTTGAAACAAATTGACCTGTCTAGCAGTTATCTCCAGATTTAAAAATCTTACAGCAAATTTTTGCAACAAGAAAGGAATTGTCAATTAAATATGCTTTTTCTTCTGTTTGAATTTAAGTCCTGAATCCTGCAAACACTACTGTACATGAGTACCTTTACACATGGGAATTGTCCTATTAATGTTACTTATGTGTGTAAGTGCCTGCAGGGATTGGGTCCCAAATAATTTTTTAAAATGCAAATAAAAGTGGATTTTAAAAAGCTAGATTTTACCCATCAGTATGGGAAATGTGTATAATATTTAGATGATCTGTTATTTTAATTTTCTCTTTGAGCAGATCGAAGGAAAACTCAGCCAATTTAGCCCCAAACCATAAAATTATAGTGATAAGACTGGAAGGGTCTCTTTAATGAAGCGAATGTGAATTTTAAGCTTATGTGGGATAGACACTACACTGGACATTCTGCAATAGTTCCCTACCTCCCAACTTACTTTACATTAAACAGATATTTGTCAACCTGGGTTTCTTTGCATGAAACATTAAAGGGGACTAATTTTTATAAAATGTTGAGCATCTACCCTCTATCAGGCCTCTTTTATAATGTCTCAAGCTGAGCAACCAAAATCACTAGTTACCTTTGGAAATCATGACCTCTACAAGCAGCATGCTTAACTATATCCTCACCATGATTTGCAATTGTTCACCAATCCCAAAGACCCGTTGAGGGAGGATGGGTTGTCAGTTTTGTGAGTGGTGTAGAACATTTTTTCATATCTCTGAGGTCATGGATGCAATTCTAATCTCACTCACCAGCAGACTTTGATGGAATTTACATCAGCATAAGTGAGATCAGAATCAGACCTGTGATAGCATCCTGATATTTAATTTTATTCAGTCTGGCCCCTGCCCATCCATTCTCACAGCATTTCCACCAGTTCTGCATATACTCTTAATTTCACTGGAACGCAGATATTGAATTTCTTCACAGCTCCCCAAGGGAACGACTTTTTCTGGTGTCTGGGTTTATGGCTATCCTAGACTAGCAATCAGCTTTCTCCTTGAGGAAGGAGCAGCCTTTTCGTTCTACCAAGCAAGTTTCCTGGCTCCAAGTGAATTCTGCTTCATGGCACAAATGAGTGCCTCCTCCTTATCCCAGGAAGACTTAACCTTAAATTCTGCTTTAGAGATCAAACTTTGTAGAATAACTACATTGAATTATAGAGTTAGAAAGCTGTTCTAAATTATGTGGGGACTCCCCCTAAATCAAGGGTCTTCTGTGGTGGTGAGATCCACTAACTTATACTGTATGAAGAAGCCATAATATAACAGTCAGGCCCATGGTTTTGATTCAGGCCCATCCTTCTATATTAACTTTTTATAGAAACCTGTAAACAACATACAAAGGATGCTTTTATAGCAGTGGTAATTATCAGTTCAAGGCTAGTTTTTAAAACCTGCTCCTGAAGTGCTTGGAACATTAAACAATTATATATGACCACTTGAAACATTAGCTGTTCCACTTGAAACCATTGGCAGGACTTTAAGAACAGCCCTGGCAACCCTGTGGAAGTAACACTAAGGATGCTCCCTCTAGTCACAACCCCTTTATTTTATTTTTTTTAAGCTGCCATGGCTGTGCCTCAAAATTAAAGTTTCTAGCTATGATTAAAAGAAAACCCCAGCACTAACCTGTGTATGTTTTTCTTTTTAACCCTCAGCTGAGGCGTTCTATTCCCTTCTTGATTGTTCTGCTTGCCTTTGCTTTGCCCCATGCTTCTTTCTAAATGGAGCTGCTCTTGTATAATGCTCAGCTGGGGTGCTGCCTTCCCACCCTCACAGAACTCAGAAAGATTTGCACATCAAGGCAGATAATTGACACTAGGTTAAATAGAGTTTGTAGTCCTGATTAGGAAATCTTTGATAAACCAACCCCCACACACGTTTGTTTTATTTATTTTTTAAAAATAATAATCTTTCTGAACAGAGAGGGAAAGGGGAGTTCAATGACAGAGACCACTAAATGATGCAAGTCGGGGGACAGGTGGTTTTTCCTCACATTTAGTAGGTAGATCTTTTCTTCCAGAGGACTAAAGATGTTTATGGTTTTTTTTTTTTAATTACACTGTCCAGAAGCCACTGCACTAAGCACTGTACAAATACATGGTCCCTGTCCTGAAGAGACTACATTCTAACTAGAAGAGACACACAGAGGGTGGGAGGAAGGAACAGTTATTATCCCCCCGGGACAGCCAGGGAGCTGAAGCACAGAGAGAGTAGGGGCTAGATTCACAATAGGGGACTTGGGCTGAACAGATTTTGACTTTTGAGATAGGAAAACATTTCAATATCTTAAAAAATCTTCTAGGATGGGAGAACCATTTCCTGCCTCTCTAATAGGCATTTGCTGCAGAGAAAGATGTTTTGTTGTTTATGTCAGAAATGCTCCTAACCATGGGAGGAAGACAGCCAAGCAACAGGTATTTGCGGAGAGAATAGTAGTAAGGAACCAAGCCCAGTGAAAGGTAATGTGCAACCACGTCTGTAAAGAAAAGCACAAAGGACTATGTTTAAAAAATAAGTGAGAGAGAAAAAGTAGAGTCTGGAAGACATAAATGCCTGAGGAAATGTACATAGGAGGAATCTGTGAGTAAACAGGCATATGACTGCCGGAGAGAACATACACATAGAATTTCACAATTTTCAAATCATGCATCTTTGTGCTCTTAAAATAATAAATTAGAAAGATTCCTAGATTTACACGTGGGGAAACACTCAGTGCTACTGCTTGTTCAGACAATGGCCTCACTCCTACAAGTTCACTCACACAAACGGACCTCTGTGTCTGCGCAGAACCCCATGGAAATCTTACCAGTCATTTCAATGGGAACAAAATTAAGCCAATTATAAGGGCTTTGGAAAATCCCACCCTAAAAGTCCCATGAGGGAAAATGATAAGGCCTACTGCTGTTGAGACTTATACAAAGGTACAGGGACATTAATTATCATGCACCCTGTAGCCTATTTTAAGATGGCTGTTAACTTGCAAGAGTTACAATGGCAAAACAGTGTAAAAATATTTTATTATATTCAGTGATATTGCTAAGATCAAGAGACAAAGACACATTTGAAAGTGGCTCGCAGTCATTTATATACCTCCTGCCTCCATGCTAGCCATTTTTACTTGCAATAACCATGCATCAGTACCTTCGTTGCATTACCTTATAACTCCTTTTCTCTTTTATGGTCCTTTGTGGACACATTTTTACCTGCTTAAATCTCTCCATACCTACAAGGAAAAATATGTGACAGATACACATGAGTACTCTGCACTGTAATGAATATAACAGAGACACACAAATGTCATCACAGCCCTCAAACAAAGTTTTACTAGCTCCTTCTACAAAGACACATGTAGCTTCCTGGAAATACATTAGGCAAACTGAGAAAGCTTCTAGATCCAAAGCTTGTTTTTTATCCGAGTTACTCAGACTGTGATGACCTTATTCAAAGGATTGTCCCTCCCTTCATTTGGCTATTTGGTGTTATGCTGGTTATTTCCCTAAGGAGATATAAAACCCAGTTTGCTTCTTTTGAAAATGCGAGAGAGCTTAATTTTCTCACTGCAACTCTGGAATTGAACCATTGTTCTTAAAGGCTGCCAACAACTGAGTTAAGCAAATATCTGAGATTTTACCAAATTAACAAATGAGTCGCCCAAAAAGGTCGTCCATTCTTCTAGCGTTTAAAGTGCTTGCCGAGCCACCTCATAGCAGCTTCATCAGCAGAATGAAGGGTCCTATGAAATCTAGTCTGTTAACACTTGTCGACAACACATGCCATTGACTTATGGAGGCCACATTGACAAGTGGGTCATCGTGCAGACCCCATGTGTAGAGGTCGGATGTGCATATTCCTTGACCAGTTTGGAACCTGTTCAGCAGAGTACAAAAGTGAGGCGGCAGGTCAAATACTGGTGGTTGAATGGTCGGATCAGTGACAAGGAAATCCTGCCAAACATCTTCAGCCTATCACTCACTGCACCACAGGGTTGGTGCTGACAGATTCCAATCTGGCAGCTGAGGCCACAATGGATGCCTTGAGGTAAGGCATGCTCTGAGGTGACTTAAAATGTCCATGTACAATGGAAACCCTGGATTGGCAAGTAGTTTTTCCACCACTCTGGCTGTAGACTCTGTACAATGAATGTATGGAGGGGCTATGTTGCTCAGAACTGATAGCCAGGGGATAGCAGTGGGGCACAGGGTGCCTGTGCTGATAGGCATGGTTGAGTTCAATTTGACATTGACCAATTTAGAGTGAGGTGAACGACACCACATAGGGGTACAGTATTCCGCTGAGGAATAGCACAACGCCAGATGTGTGCAGGCATCCAAGAGTTGTCCATGAATCATGATTACAGATATCACAAGTCTTATGCCATTCACAACACCTGCACTGGTAAGCAAAATAGATTAGGGAAAAGTTGAAACTAGCTCCTAGAATGCATATCAAATTTGGCTGAATCGGAGAAATTTTGCTTGTCACTGAATCACTTTAACTAGTGTTAGTCTTGACTCAAACCAGAACAAAAACTCTTTTGGTTGAATTACAATGGAAATCTCTCTTCTCCTGGGACTCTGTATCCAGCTGGTGGAAATACTGTGAAAATGGACGTCGTACATCAACAGGAACTACAGATGCCTCAGCTAATGTATATACTAGAAATGTGGCAGGAGAGCCCATCAGCACTCATTTCTCTCTGAAGCAAAATAGTTAATGTTGACATATACATTATTAAGCTTTACAGTAAATGCTCCATTGAGATGGATGGGGAAGTTCCTGAAGCTGTTTCAATCACTCCAAGGGTAACAAATATTACAGTGGAAGGCTTGGTTCTCTGCCTCTGCAATCCTCTCTTGTTCACGTGTCAGGGTTCCAGTTGGCCACCCCCAGGGCCAGAAAGGGATTTTCCTCCCCTCAGTGTATTCTGGAATTTTATTTATTTTTTATCTCTTTCCTCTGAAGCATCGGGGTGGCCACGGCTGGAGATAGGACACAGAATGGCGAGAGCCAGGGTTCTGAGGTGACACTGAACATTCTCTCAGGTGCTTGGCTGGCTGCTTCTTGCTCACATGTTCAGGGTCTAACTGATTGTCATATATGGAGTTCGGAAGGAATTTCCCTTGGGTCCGAGTGGCATTGACCTTGGGGGGGTTTCACCTTCCTCTGCAGTGTATAGGTGCGGGTCACTTGCCAGGATTAACTGGGTGTGTCTCACTTAATCATTTCTCTGCCATTGTAGAAGCCTCTGGCACTGGAGCACCTTTGTCCATCCTATTTTCTCCCAGTTGCACATAATTGTCTCATCTCCTGTGGGCTGTATCAGCGTTGGTTTAATTTCAGTTGTTGGGTTTAGTGTGAGGATGCTGGGTCGTTTTGGTGGCCTGTGGTATATATGCAGTCAGAGTAGACGTGGTGGTCCCTTCTGGCCTTAAATTCTTTGGCCCTGATCCTCCAATCAGGCAGATCCTTATTTCCATGTGCAGTCTAATGAAGACAATGGGGATCCACATGGGTGGAAGGGGCTGCCTGAATGTATCTGACTGTAGAATTAAGGCAGCTATATGGCTGCCAGTAGTTTCTTGTTGTCTGCTGTTTTAGCATGTCCTTAAGAGCATGCTTCAAGGCTTATATATTGTTTTGGGCTTTCCCCAAGAGATTGTAGGGGAAATAATGTTTTGGGTGGATATTATTTTTATTTGGCAAATGGCTCCAATCATTGTTCAATGCTAGGCACTGTATAAACACTTATTACACAGACAGTGCCTGCCCCAAAGAGCTTCCAAAAGAGATAAGAAGGTTACAACAGAAGAAAATAAGTGGATGAAACAAACTCAGAGTAAAGAGGCAGAGGACAAATTAACAGTAATTCCAACATATGTTAGGGTAATGAATTGTAGTCACTGCTTACCTCTTGCCCAATCACTGATCCTACTGTTATTTTGCATGTTTTTTAACAACAACAACAACAACAAAAAAGAGTAAGACACCTAGAGTATTTTCTAGATGCCTTGGAGTAATCAAAACATCTACAATAAGTGGAGCAGTTTGATTTCCAGTTATGAAATGTGCATTTAGCTCTGCGTGCCTTGGAGTCTGAGTAAAGGTTAAAAATTCATAAATAATATTATTCCTGCAACTTTTGCAAAAATCTTTGAAAGATGAATTTAGCAATATGTGGCTTTTACTGGTATTACATTAAACAGCAGGATTTCCATATGGCATGAATCTGCTGGATTGTATTGAAAATGGGGACTTTGTTCCAAATTTCTATGCCATTCTGTCAGTGTGTCATGAGCTACCCACAAGCCTTTGCTCCAAATGAATGTGCCAAGTAGAATAATCTTGAGTTTGCCTTCCAAAGGGAAAATACTGGTACTGAGGTTTGAAATTTCCTAGCCCCCGACTCCCGGAAACAGAGATTTGCAGCAAGTTCTTTTATCAACAAAGGGTTAAATGAAAATGTGTCATTTTCATACTAATAATGTGTTTTATATTGAAATTTGTTCTTCACATCTTTTCTTTTTAGTATAAGTGTTGGTGTGTATGAGTGATATGAGGATAAGTTTGCTAGGGCAATTACCCATTATTGTTGAGTAGCTGAGTAGTCCCTTGAGCAAACTCATGCATAATTTGTTTGTGCATAAGATACAGCAGAGCTGAGGCTGCAGTATCTTACATGCTGCAGCTTATGGGAAAATGTAAGTTTTTTTCCTCACTATTATGCATTTCTTCCCCTATTGTTTGAACTCAGACCATCCTTCTTGCCCCCTTGATTCTGCACCCCATCATGGAGCAGGATTTTCATAATAAGTAGGTGAAGGTCAAAAATACGTTATACAGGGAAGGGGGGTGAAAACAGTGAATTTCTCCTACAAGATACATTACAATATTCATGTCCAAAAGCATCAATAGAGCCCTTAAAATAAGTCCTACTCTCATTCATTCATGGTGTCTCGTCCTATCTGCATATCCTTGTTATCTAAGGAAAGCACTGTTGTCTGCAAAGGTGAGGTTACCTTTCTCAACGCACGTGTGGAATGGTCTTGGATTAGACAGGTTTGGTTTGATATATAAATTATGTAAAATAATTACCTGATTTTTTTTAAACTCTGACCTTTTGCTTTTTGACATTGCTACACTTTCCTTACAAGCGGTGAGTTTTCTTTTCAGCTGTCCTTTGGTCAGATTCACCCTGAAGAAAAATCCTGTACAGACAGCAGAAATTGCCCATTTGAAATCTTGGATACCTTCTGTGAGCGGGGTGAATCACTATGGCTGTGTGTCCATCATGTGGACCTAAGCTTGGGATTACCTAGGCCAGAGTCACCATTCTACACCTGTGAATGAAGGTGCTCAGCTATCTCAGGTCCAGAATAGGGAGCTAGCCCCCTTTCTTTTTGGGAATAAGAGAATATGAGTAAAACCCCTTTCCTCACGTCATGATCTTGAGGTACTTCTTTCACTGGTCTGAAATTTAGAAGTGATTGCAACTTCTGATATAGCATGCACAAGTTGACATTCAGTGATTAGCAACTCAAAGTCCTCCCTGTTGTCTTGGGGAGTTGCAATTCAAATAATCCTATTTTGCCAACAGGGCCTGTTAACTGGTGATTCTTATTTGGAGCCTTGATGTAGAATAAATGTTTTCATCCAAATAAATCTATGTCAGGAACTGGGAAGTGGGTGGTTTGACTTAGTGATTAGAGCCAGAGGCCAGCCCAGTGGTCAGATTCAGAGTCAGGAACTGGGCAAATGAACAGGGCTGGAACAGGACAGGAACCAGACTGGGAACAAGGCAGCCAAAGGAGAGATCTCAGCTGTAATCATAACTGTTGAGCAACTGGCAACCTGCCACTGCAGATGAGCTTAAATACGGACCTGTTGGCGCCTTGCAGCCAATCGGGCAGGCTGGCCAATCGGACGATTCTGTCACAGCCTTGCTGGGCTCATTAACTGGCCTGAGGGCTGGGCTTCCTAGCCCCAGGCCCTGCTGAGGAACTCAAGCCCATAATTCCTGACAACCTAGTTTTATGGGTTCCTTGTCTTTTGGTGTCGCTTTGTGTTGGCTCTGTCTTGACCTCTCATTCGCCTCAGTGACCACTAAAGACCTGGGTGTGGGATGCTAATAAAAATTGTTTGAAGCCCTGGAAGGCACTTGGTAGCAATGGCCTGCTCTCTTTGAGCTTGGTGCCAGAAAAGCAAGCATCTGCCAGAGCAACTTTTCCAGCTCTAAAAGCCCCTTGCTGATGAGCATTGCAAAAAATCCTGTTCTGGATTTGTGCAGGATGTCCAGCAACCTGAGAGATTTTATCCTCTGGGCTCTAGACAGATGATGCAGGAACCACAGCCTCACCTGGAGATGATGATAATGATATGTAAGCCAGAATAGATTGTCTTCTGCTTGTAACAACCGATCAGAGCCATGACCAATCTGTTCAGCTGGCAGTAGAGCAGCGCAGTTCCAGCTGTAATCTGGGAGTGCCCTCACACTGTGCTCTCTTTGGTACCACAGGTATGCTTGATAGGAGTGCAGGAGTAGCAGTCAATACTGAAGAATGCACCTTCACTACTGCTAATTGTGAGGAGTCCAATACCAAAGAACCAGTAGGTCTTTCAATGCCAGATAGGACTCTGGTACCAAATACATAAGTGCCAAAAAACAGATGAGTAGGTGGCATAGATACCGGAACAGGAGTACTGGGAGGCCAGTACTATGGAATTTATGCAGTACTGAGGGAGCTGGTCTAGAGACACAGTGACTGGTGCCTGACTGGGTACCAGAGGTATCTTTATGCTACCCTTTTCATTTGAGGTTCTACAGGATTTATGGCTCCTCGAGGAAGGACCTGGTAAAGGAGACCTAGTTCTCTTCCCTCTGGTGACTCAGTAGGATTGTCTTTAGGATCAGGTACTTCATCTCCATTCACAGAGGAGCCAGCAGGAGAACTTTTAGATGACAAGTGATCAGATTTTTCTGTCTCAGGTATCCCAGAGTTTAATGAGAGATGCATTGATTTCTCCAGAAGGAACATTTTCAGCCAGACTTCGTAGCTCTCCGGGTTCTCTGATATAAAGATTTACAGATGGCACATCTTTCAGTAATGTGCTCCTCACCCAGACACAGCACACATCTGGGATGCCCATCATTGAGAAGCATTAAAGTCTTGCATGAAGGGCAATTTTAAAGCCTGTAGACTTATGTTCAGTCATAATGACTGATCCTGGTACGGGTGCTAAAACTCAGGGAAACAAACAAGCACATTTCCTTCTAAATGAAGAAAGGAAATGCTATCAAAAATCTCTAACACTAAACCTAATGACTAACTGCTAATTACCTACCTATTGACAAAGAATAGGCCACACAATGAGCAAAGACACTGCAAGTTCCAACTCATAGGACTGGGCAGTGAGAAGCAACTGCAGGGTGGCTGAGATTGCCTCACTCATTATTCTCTCAGTTGGAGACACGAGGACACTTGGGGTGCAGGCGTGGCCCCTAATGGACACTGCTGGACAAAAGAATCTGAGCCCAAGTACACTGGGCACATGCACACAATGGAATATATATACACCTAGACAAGTCCTTGAAGAAGAACCAAATTGTTATACAATATGAAGAATGTTATACAATATGAAGAAACAATTTTGTTACAATTAGTATTAAAGGATTGATCCTGCACTATTGAAGTCAATGGGAAGTTTTATAAGTGATGACAATGGAAGCTGGGCTAGGCCTTAGAGCTTATTAGACATATGCTAGGAAAATACTCATTTTAAAATGCTGTATATTAGTATTTATTTGCTAGTTGTCTTCACTAGAATATAAGAAAGTATTTGAATATATACTTAGGAGGATGGATACCTTCAGTCTATCAGATAATTGTAGAATAGAGGTTATTGTGCATTGCAAAAAGAAAAGACTCTGTAAAAACACAATAAAATTAAGATATAGTTCCTATTCCTTGGCTCAAAATCCTTTCCAGTCATTTATATTAACAATATAGCTTTAACACCAAATTTCTGTAACCACAAGAGGTAAAAGAAGCAATGATTCTAGCCACTTGCAATTAGGAACCACTACTAGAGAAAATAGAATTTTAATGGGACATAGAAGTTGTTTGGGTAACGATGGTTGAGTCCTTTTGGCTCTGTTTTTCCTGAGAAAAACACAGGCTAAACCATATAATGGCATATCTGAATATGGAAAATTCCTCTGCTAAAAATATCCTATGTAAAATTGTATGTAAATTAACATCTGGGTTTTTCAGCCATAAGGTGTGAAAAGCTAAAGGAGTTAGTCTTGTACTGGCTGGTTTTGTATTTTTTTTTTTTGGTTTGTTTTGTTTTGTAAGCAAAAAACTCATAAGAACAAACAGGACACTTGGGATTCACTTGGAAAATATGGCTTGTAGGTGTTTGTCTCTGTCTGAGGGGTTGGAGCAAATGCGGTTGTATTGCAGAGCTTGGCTGTAGACGATGGATCGTGTGGTGTGGTCAGGGTGAAAGCTGGAGGCATGTAGGTAGGAATAGCGGTCAGTAGGTTTCCAGTATAGGGTGGTGTTTATGTGACCATTGTTTATTAGCACTGTAGTGTCCAGGAAGTGGATCTCTTGTGTGGACTGGACCAGGCTGAGGTTGATGGTGGGATGGAAATTGTTGAAAACATGGTGGAATTCCTCAAGGGCTTCTTTTCCGTGGGTCCAGATGAAGTCCTTGAGGAATTCCACCATGATTTCAACAATTTCCATCCCACCATCAACCTCAGCCTGGTCCAGTCCACACAAGAGATCCACTTCCTGGACACTACAGTGCTAATAAACAATGGTCACATAAACACCACCCTATACCGGAAACCTACTGACCACTATTCCTACCCCCCCCCCCCCCAGACGTTCTGGTTAAACTTGGATTTGTGCTGGAAATGGCCCACCTTGATTATCATACACATTGTAAGGAGAGTGATCACTTTAGATAAGCTATTACCAGCAGGAGAGTGGGGTGGGAGGAGGTATTGTTTCATGGTCTCTGTGTATATAATGTCTTCTTTAGTTTCCACAGTATGCATTCAATGAAGTGAGCTGTAGCTCACGAAAGCTCATGCTCAAATAAATTGGTTAGTCTCTAAGGTGCCACAAGTACTCCTTTTCTTTTTGCGAATACAGACTAACACGGCTGTTACTCTGAAACCTGTCATTATGCAAGGCACTGCATTTAGCCGTATGGAGTGGAAATCTATCAACTGCATGAAAAAACTTGTACAGATACAGATAGACATCATCTTCCTTTCCAAATGCAAACAGATGGACATCGTACCAAAAGGACTGAAGGTAAAAAATCCATTACAATCTACATACCACACAGACTATGCTGACAGCTTGTGCCACACGCTCTCAAAGAAACTGCGGAATCACCTGATCAACATCCTCTACAGCAAACAGGGAAAGATTAAGAATGAGCTCTCAGAACTGGATACTCTCATAAAAAACCAACCTTCCACACAAACTTCCTCGTGGCTGGATTTTACTAAAACTAGACAAGCCATTTACAACGCACACTTTGCTTCTCTACAAAAGAAAAAGGACACTAAACTTTCTAAACTACTACATGCTACAAGGGGGCACAGCAATGGTTCCCTCAACCCACCCAGCAATATTGTTAACCTATCCAACTATACTCTCAGCCTAGCAGAAGAAGCTGTCCTATCTCGGGGCCTCTCCTTCTGCCCCTCCACCCCCACGAACATGATACAGTTCTGTGGTGACCTAGAATCCTATTTTTGACGTCTCCAACTCAAGGAGTATTTCCAAAATACCTCTGAACAACATACTAATCCACAGAGGCCTCCCTACCAACATTACAAAAAGAAAGATTCTAGGTGGACTCCTCCTGAAAGTCGAAACAGCAGACTGGACTTCTATATAGAATGCTTCCGCCGACGTGCACGGGCTGAAATTGTGGAAAAGCAGCTTCACTTGCCCCGTAACCTCAGCTGTGCAGAACACAATGCCATCCACAGCCTCAGAAACAACTCTGACATCATAATCAAAAAGGCTGACAAAGGAGGTGCTGTTGTCATCATGAATAGGTCGGAATATTAACAAGAGGCTGCTTGGCAGCTCTCCAACACCACTTTCTACAAGCCATTACCCTCTGATCCCACTGAGAGTTACCAAAAGCAACTACAGCATTTGCTCAAGAAACTTCCTGAAAAAGCACAAGATCAAATCCGCACAGACACACCCCTGGAACCCCGACCTGGGATATTCTATCTACTACCCAAGATCCATAAACCTGGACGCCCCATCATCTCAGGCATTGGCACCCTGACAGCAGGATTCTCTGGCTATGTAGACTCCCTCCTCAGGCCCTACACTACCAGCACTCCCAGCTACCTTTGAGACACCACTGACTTCCTGAGGAAACTACAATCCATCGGTGATCTTCCTGAAAACACCATCCTGGCCACTATGGATGTAGAAGCCCTCTACACCAACATTCCACACAAAGATGGACTACAAGCCATCAAGAACACTATCCCCGATAATGTCACGGCTAACCTGGTGGCTGAACTTTGTGACTTTGTCCTTACCCATAACTATTTTACATTTGGGGACAATGTATACCTTCAGATCAGCGGCACTGCTATGGGTACCCGCATGGCCCCACAGCATGCCAACATTTTTATGACTGATTTACAACAACGCTTCCTCAGCTCTCGTCCCCTAATGCCCCTGCTCTACTTGCGCTATATTGATGACATCTTCATCATCTGGATCCATGGAAAAGAAGCCCTTGAGGAATTCCACCAGGATTTCAACAATTTCCATCCCACCATCAACCTCAGCCTGGTCTAGTCCACACAAGAGATCCACTTCCTGGACACTACAGTGCTAATAAACAATGGTCACATAAACACCACCCTATACCAGAAACCTACTACCGCTATTCCTACCTACATGCCTCCAGCTTTCACCCTGACCACACCACACGATCCATCGTCTACAGCCAAGCTCTGCAATACAACCGCATTTGCTCCAACCCCTCAGTCAGAGACAAACACCTACAAGATCTCTATAAAGCATTCTTACAACTACAATACCCACCCGCGGAAGTGAAGAAACAGATTGATAGAGCCATAAGAGTTCACAGAAGACACCTACTACAGGACAGGCCTAACAAAGAAAATAACAGAACGCCACTAGCCGTCACCTTCAGCCCCCAACTAAAACCCCTCCAACGCATTACTAAGGATCTACAACCTATCCTGAAGGATGAGCCAACACTCACAAATCTTGGGAGACACGCCAGTCCTTGCCTACAGACGGCCCCCCAACCTGAAGCAAATACTCACCAACAACCACATACCACACAACAGAACCACTAACCCAGGAACCTATCCTTGCAACAAAGCCCGTTGCCAACTGTGCCCACATATCTATTCAGGGGACACCATTACAGGGCCTAAAAACATCAGCCACACTATCAGAGGCTCGTTCACCTGCACATCTACCAATGTGATATATGCCATCATGTGCCAGCAATGCCCCTCTGCCATGTACATTGGTCAAACTGGACAGTCTCTACGTAAAAGAATAAATGGACACAAATCAGATGTCAAGAATTATAACATTCATAAACCAGTCAGAGAACACTTCAATCTCTCTGGTCACGCAATTACAGACATGAAGGTCGCTATCTTAAAACAAAAAAACTTCAAATCCAGACTCCAGCGAGAAACTTCTGAATTGGAATTCATTTGCAAATTGGATACTATTAATTTAGGCTTAAATAGAGACTGGGAGTGGCTAAGTCATTATGCAAGGTAGTCTATTTCTCCTTGTTTTTTCCTACCCCCCCCCCCCCGGACGTTCTGGTTAAACTTGGATTTATGCTGGAAATGGCCCACCTTGATTATCATAC
The DNA here is from genome assembly GCF_965140285.1 of Lepidochelys kempii. Lineage (NCBI taxonomy): Eukaryota > Metazoa > Chordata > Testudines > Cheloniidae > Lepidochelys > Lepidochelys kempii. The sequence continues at coordinate 9,824,581 of NC_136386.1, read as the reverse complement.
ACATTGTAAGGAGAGTGGTCAGTTTGGATGAGCTATTACCAGCAGGAGGGTGAGTTTGTGTGTGGGGGGGTGGGTGAGAAAACCTGGATTTGTGCTGGAAATGGCCCAACTTGATTATCATACACATTGTAAGGAGAGTGATCACTTTAGATAAGCTATTACCAGCAGGAGAGTGGGGTGGGAGGAGGTATTGTTTCATGGTCTCTGTGTATATAATGTCTTCTGCAGTTTGCACAGTATGCATCCGATGAAGTGATCTGTAGCTCACGAAAGCTTATGCTCAAATAAATTGGTTAGTCTCTAAGGTGCCACAAGTACTCCTTTTCTTTTTATTAATTATTAAGGATTTCTAGGCAAGCTTAGCTGATATTCTTGGATGCATACATAAAAATTGTCCACCTATTAAAAAAATAAACATTATAAGATAGGTTAGGCAGCCCAATGAGTTCCTTTAAAGGTCCCAACCACATCTCACTGATGTCAAATGAAAAATTCCCATAGTCTTCAGTGGGGTTTAGGGCAGGTCCAAGAGAGACAAAAGGAAGGGGAGAGAGAGGAATGAAGGAGAAGGGAGATGTTCTGCAAGGATTGGTTGGTTTGTTTTGGGTGAATGGAAAGGCAAGAGTGAAGCTTTTTTCCAGCTTGGATTTTTATGTTAGAAATTTAGGTCTTGTTTTCCCTGTTTTTTCCTGATTCTATGGACAAGTGAAGAACAGAATGGATTCTGACACAAGAGATGCCATACAAATGAAACCAGCTTGAGAGCTTGATCCAGTGTCCATGAAAGTCAATGGGATTCTTTCCACTGACTTCAATGTTTTTCAGAGTGGGTCCTAAGTAACAGAGGAACCTATTTAGTCTGACTGTTTAAAACCCTTTGGCTTGGGCTAATTGTTTTAAGTCCTGTGTAATTCCAATTGCCCAATAAACAATTGGGAGAAGAGCTGTTTCTGTATTATTTTTTTTGTCAGATTCAACATTTCCAGCCCTTCCAGTTAAGGCTAAGAAAAGTTCCACAACCCATGAGACTTCAAAAAAGTGCTACAGTAAAACCATGCAACACCAGTTAGACATTCCTGATTTTCCTAAGGTAAATTACAAGCAGCAAAAATTAACAAACAAAAAAACCCTACAGGCTTTGTACATTATAAAGAGGCAGTGGAGGTGGCCAAAGCTCATTTTTTGTTTCCTTTACAGGCCATCTTTCAACCTCGTCCATGGTGCGTCCTGTTTTAGTTTTAAATAACTCTTAAGCTTCTTCTTTTGGTAGAAATGAAGAAAACCATAAAGACCAGCTGTCTAAATGTTTGAGGGAAAAGAGAGAAAATGGCAGACTAGATTTGTATACAAACCTTTAGATGTGATTAAATGTACCCAAATAAAGCTTCTCAATTTTCTATTATTAAAAGCAAGATATAACAATATTTTGGACACTCAAGACTTTGAGCTGTTTATTCGTTTTCTTTCTTTATGCTTTTTTCCCCTGAGAAACCTAACAACTGAAATATAGTAACAGTGCAGAATATTTATCAAGGAAAACAAGCACTTAACAGAATTGCAACTTTCCAGCTTCCACATTTTCAGAGAGAAAAAGCAATAGACAATGAATCAACAAGCTGCTGATACTGTATTTACTCCTTAGAATACTGGAACACAAGAGAAATTATTTGCTTTAAAAAAAGAAAATTAAATATATAAGAATAAAAAAGACAAATCCAAGTTTTTCTTTCAAACTACACTCTTGAAGGAGCTTTAACCACAGATCTACAAACCTTCATGTTCTCCCATTTTGATAATATTTGAAAATAAGGTCAATATTGAGAAGATCTATCTAAGGAAAGAGCTAGTTCAATTGAGTCTCAAGTATTCCAAATATGGAGGGTATCCTTAGGCCCACAGGTACCACTTATACATCATCTTCTCACTACTTATTAGGGCTGTGCAAATTAGAATGCTTCTGCACAGGACCAGGGCCAGGACAGACACAGTGCTGACAGGAAATTAACCAGACAGTCCACTTCCTGCCTCTTTTGGGTCTGTATTAATCCCTTCTGTGCTTTAACGGTACAACTCCATACCAATCTCTAATATATTTTTTGTACCCAGCCTTCTGCCCTTTAGAGATTTAAATTATGATAATTTACACGCAACTACAACCCTGCCAGCTTGCCAATATACAACTTAAATCATTCACCTCACTTATGATTTTTGATCCATGAAGTGCTATATAAGCATATTGTATTGTCTGTCACAACACAAAATAATTGCAAAGCCTCTGTAGCAGATTTCATGAGATTTACTCTAAAATCTTGAACAAGTAATAGTTTGTTCTTTTAAATTCCATACTTTAGCAGCACTTGATCAATACAGATTTGTGCTATTGTCAATACAGGTGATAGTCTTCTGCAAATTTAGGCAATTGGAATTTTTTACTACGATAATGTTAAGAAAAGAAAGTAGATGATTCATTTATTTGATACCACTGAAGGAACCAAAAAATTGCTACATTTTATCCATTCAGTGAAATTTCTAATACCAACCAGCTGCTGGGAGAGAGTGGTTTTCAATGGGACTAGTCATGGTAGTAAAGTTAAGCATGTGTCTGCAGGATAGAGGCCATAAGACATAAACTTAAACTGAGTGCATATTTGCAAACTCCAGAACTGACTGGGGTTTTCCTCTGTTGTTGAAATTGTTAGTATATGCACCATCAATAATTAACTGCATGGTAGAGCAGAATGTTATTTAGGCCCCAATCCTGCAATGAAGTCTGCCTGCATGGAGCTCTTTTAAGGATCAGGGCCTAAGAATTCCTAAATGCAAGCTGGAAAAACAGGGGTATAGTAAACACTAGCTCCCTTACCAGGTTCCCACAATGTGCTAAGGTCTATGTAAGCTTTAGTAGAACACATGCAATAATACAATAAGCTTGGAGCTTTATTTACTATACAGTGAAATCAGATTTGACCAGTTTGCAGCAAAGGTAAAATAAGAACAGCAGCAGCCTGGAATCACACAGTGAGTAGGAGAGAGAGGCTGAAAATAAATAGTGTGTAGAAGGTAAAGGAGAATAAAAGTAAACTTGCCAGTAATATGCTGAAAGTCATAATCAAGGCAAAGAATAATCATGACGATTTCTGGGAAGCAGGATGGGGAGCTACTTCACTGAACAGAATTAAGAAATCTGCAAACCCGTGACTCTCCCTCTGACACTCAATGGGATCAGAGTTGAGCTAATTGAACTCAGCTATGCAGTGGCTTTATATTTATTTTTTTAAAGCTCACTGTGCTGGGTTGTAATAGTTTGTATTAATAACTCAATATATATTTCTGGCTGTATGGACATCAAAACCAACTGTTTATATGTTAATAGGCCCAATCCTACTCCTTTTGAAGTCAATGGGTGTTTTGCCATTGACTTTAATGGAGTAAAATTGGACTCAGAATGTTATATATTTATACATTGTTATATATTCACTTTTTAATGTTCTTGCTCTGCAGAGTTCTACGCAAGTAAACGTGACTTCTACCAGAATCAGTTAAGAAAAGGAGAGGACTGTAAATTTGTGTGTATTAAACAATATGAAGCAGTGTAAACCTACAGCAGAGAATCTCATGAGTATAAGATTAAAGAACATACTGGCATGTCTAAACTTACCTCCGGAGTGATTGATCCAGCAGGGGTCGATTTATCGCATCTAGTGAAGACACGATAAATTGACCGCCAAGCACTCTCCCGTTGACTCTGGTACTCCACTGGAGCGAGAGGCACAGGCGGAGTCGACGGGAGAGCATCAGCCGTCAACTTACTGCAGTGAAGACACCACGGTAAATAGCTCTAAGTACGTCGACTTCAGCTACGCTATTTTCATAGCTGAAGTTCTGTAACTTAGACCAACTTAGCTCACCCCTCCACCCCCACCCCAGTGCAGACCAGTGCATTTTTGTTTAATGCCGTATTTTGCCTTTGCCCTACCCCTTCATCAGTAATAAGGCACACATAGTACAGATTAAGGGTCAGTGAAAGTGAAAGCAGTTTCCAGATGCAGAATTAAGGGTATGTCTTCACTGCAGAGTTAACTTGAGTTTCTACAGCTGAGTTTCTCCACTCAAGCTAGGCTAGCTCAAGTGAGAGCATCCACACTGCAAAGGATAACTCATGCCATATTCTAGTTACTGCATCCTCACATGCTGAACAAAGTGAGGAGCTGAGCCTTCTGGGAGGCGTATCCCTTGCTTTTTAGCACTGCATGAGTGTGAGATGCTCTTTGAAATCTTTCAGAGGTTACTTCAGAAAACGTTCTCTTTCTTTTTTAGGCACATGAGAGAAATGGTGTTAGACCAGCAGCTCATTATAGTACAACTACTTCCGATTTTGTGTTTGCAACCTGCATTCTGGTGCTAAGGCATAGATCACGCTCAGAATGATGACCTGTACCAAATGTTGGCATTAATGGAATTCTCATTTTGGGAACAGGAGGCAGATACAGGGTATGAGATGCAGAAGAGTCCTTTTGGCAGTGACTTCTTGCTCTCAGAATAGGGTGACCAGACAGCAACTGTGAAAAATAGGGATGGGAGAGGGGGTAATGGGAGCCTATATAATTTTAAAAAAAAATCCAAAAATCGGGATGGTCCCTATACAATCGGGACATCTGGTCACCCTATCTCAGAAGGTGGCAATGTGTTTTATCTAGGACAGTGATACTCAGACCTCAGTGGTTCAGGAACCTAATTAGCTATCAATATTATCCAAAGGAGCCACATTAATGTGAATAAATTGTTCCATTTACTATTTAATATATACATACATATATTATAATTGATAAAATAATAATACTATAATAATATATTATTCTCACAGCAGAAGACTGACCAAGTATTGTTATTTTATAAACTACAATAGGTTAATAACATAGTAAAAGCATCCTGACTGGTTAATAACTTAGATTGGTTAATAATTAAATCACACAGGTTTTTTATATCATGTGCTGCAAAGAGTGGCAGGAGTCACATTGACAAGCCACTTGCGGCTTGTGAGCCTTAGTCTGAGTATCACTGATCTAGGGGATCATACAGATGCATTTAGACATCACGGAAGTGGAGACAGCCCAGGCAGACTTTCATAGCTGAGAAATATTTGTATGCTGATTGGCGGTTGTGAATCAGACCACGAACACAGAATGGCGGTTGTGAATCAGACCACAAACACAGAATGGCGGTTGTGAATCAGACCACAAACACAGAATGGCGGTTGTGAATCAGACCACAAACACAGAATGGCGGGACTACATTGTCATGCAGACCTGAGATGACCAGCAACAAGGTGAGGAAGCAGGGACCAGGAACAAGGCAGGGTCTGTTTTAGCAGGTCAGGGATCTGCCTTATTGTAAAGACAACTTCCTGGTGCTCCTTCCAGGCTTAAATAATAAGTTTGTGGCAATCAGAGGTCACAGGAGGAGCTGCCAGTTATCTCTACTGTGGGCAGCACTTCCCACAGTGACTGATATCCCAGGATGTATGGTGTGTTGACCATAGCTCTGCCCAGGCTGCCTGATGGCAGCATGGAAGTGCTACTCATCCAGAGCCCTGCACACCCAGGTTCAAGGCCCAAGAATCCTTATAGAGTGTTGCCTGTTGAGCCTGGCCCAAGATCTGTAATGAAGTGGACAAAGAGGCAGGTGCAGTGATGGATTACTGAATTTACTTAATGGGTTAGACTCTCTTTCCCGCTGATGCTTCCACTCTGTAAGAAGAATGTTTTCAGTTCCCTGTGGGTGCTGATCCTCCATGCATGCTAAAGGGCCAGTGGTGTGCCATAGTAACTGGAGAGGCAATAAATTGGTTTAACCTGTCACAGCTCTCCAGGCAGATGTCACTGTAATGGCATCTCATTGAAGGTCTGACGGAAGTATGTGTGGTAGCACATACAGACTGGAGGTTAGCCAAGCAGCTACTAGTAATATGAATGACCAAATTCAGCTGAGCAGGGTGGCTGGGACTCCAAACTGCACAACAGCATTCAGCTGGAGTAAACATCAGGGCCAATACAGATGCATAAAGGACCAAAGAGTTGGAAGGTTCCTGATTAATTTACATATCAAGGCAATGCAGAAAGATCTTTATTTTCAGGTGTTTCAGGTGAAGCCAGCATGTGAGACTATGGTTGAGTTTTACTCCCAAGCATGTGACAACTGATTGGAATGGCAGTAGCGGTTCTTGTATACGGATGAAGATGCACGGATTGGCAGAATGATTGTTTAGATGGAAAAGAGTTGCCACTGTCTTGGTTTCTTTGAAAATTAGTCTCCTTTGCTGGAAGTAAAAGGTCAAAATATCCATGTCTTGGCTGAGATTCCCTTCAATCCTATGGAAGTAATTTCCTGTGTCAGGAATACAGATGTCATCAGCATACACACACATGTCAGCCTTCATGTCAGGAAGGTCCTATGTGTATACGCTGAAGAAAAGGGGAGCCAAAACTGGCCCTTGTGGAAAGCCACTGCAGAGATGTTTAAGGCAACTGATCCCACTCCCCCCGCAATTTGCAGGATGAAGTGTTAGTTATTAATAATTTCTTGGATGAAAAGCACCAACTGCCTACAAGGAATAACTTGCAGCAGTTTGGCAGTCAGCCTAATATATCATGCAGTGTCATAGGCTTCCATTAGATCAATAAGAACTGCACTAACTTTCTTTTCTGACTCAAATGTGTTTTCTGGGTCTTGAGTCAGACACAGTACATGATCTTGGGTGCATCGTCCTCACCTGAATCCAGCCAGAACTCAACAGGATTAGTCTATCAGCTTATAGATAACATACTGTGGAGAAATTGGTTTTGTCAGTTTGTGGTTTTTCTGGCTTGGGAAAAACCTATGACATTTGCTCTGCATCACACTTTTGCAATACTGCAATCCTGAGTATAACAAATCAGAAACTGAAGCAGCCAGCTTTCCGTGACTGGGTGAAAGTGAGAGGCACACTTGTGGATGTTATATAGACCAGGAATCTTGTTAGGCTGAATCTGATGTATAACCAGATGGAGCTCTTGATTAGTAAAAGGGGCCATCAGGTTTGTGTCCACACTCGGAACCTGCAGTCTCTCAGCAACCATCATTTAACTGCATGGTTGAAAACTTAGTCTGGGTTAGGCACTCTGCTGTTGGCACCACCTGGGATGTGATGGACTTTTCTGTGAACGGGGAATGGGTCTCTCTTTTGCCCAGACTAGAATTTCAGATCAATCTCTTAATAGTTTGACAGGCTTTGTGACTGGAATACATGAAGTTCAGTTTGTAAACAGGTTCTTTTAATCACTCTTACTTGGTTTGGTCTGGAAGGTTAAGAAAGGTCTCTAATTTAGTCAAAAACCTCCTGTTAGTTCTTGGCAGATTTAAATTTGTGATATAGTCTGGTTGCATCAATGATGATACAGGAATGAATTGTTGATTAAATAAATCCCCAGGTTATATATTTCTTTGTAGGAGCTAGAACTTTATCACAAAAAGTTTGGTGGATGGCACTAATTTTGTTCCAAATAGCTGATTCCAAGTCTCTATCCACAAGAGACTCCCAACATGGATAGGAACAGATCCCACCTTGCTTTCTGGAAATTCCAATGAGGTTTGTGGAGGCTGCTTGTAATTGGAATTTGCATGACTGTTGTGATCAGGCATGACCAATGCTGGAATTGAGGAAATATATCAAGCACTTTACGCTTGATAACCATGGGAGGGTGTTGTTCAGTTGTAGAAAAGGTGAGGTTGGGAAAAGAATGTGAGGTCCATCCTTTGCTATGGAAAGTGGGTGGCTGCTAATGGTCATATAGAAGCTGCAGGTCCACCATTGACATCCACTCCTCTAGCCTTACTCTATCCACATCATCATCGGGTAGCTCCAATGGGAAAGGTGTGAATTAAAATCTCCACAGTAGAGTGAAGGACCTGAGAAGATGGTGTGCCAAAGTTCCTCCTCTGCCTTGGTGAGTCCTGCACTTATTGGCGGCTTTGCTCACCTCAGAGGTTCATAGCAGCCCTCAGTTTGGCCACTTTTGCTAGTGGCTCAAACCTGCCTTTTACTCAGCTAACCTCATCACTGGCCAGCATGGGGAAAACGAAGAAGAACAATCCCTGCAGTTTCTGCTGGTCCACCTAGTGGGTCGGGGAACAGGCCAGGGACCTTCCCCTCTGGTGGGACCCACAGTCCAGGTCAACTCCTCTTGTATCCAATAAGGGAGATGGGGGGAACGCAGGCCCACCCTCTACTCTGGGTTCCAGCCCAGGACCCTGTGGATCCAGCTGTCTACTGTGTTTCTTCTAACAGCTGTGTGACAGCTACAACTCCCTGGGCTACTTCCCCATGGTCTTCCCCCAGTACCTTCTTTATCCTCACTGCAGGATCTTCCTCCTGAAGCCTGATCATGCTTGTACTCTTCAGTCTTCCAGCAGCACACCTTCTCACTCCCTGCTCCTTGCGTGCCCCCCCCCCAACTGATGGGAGGTCCTTTCTAAACCAGGTGTCCGGATTAACCTGCCTGCCATAATTGATTCTAGTAAGTTCTTAATTGGCTCCAGGTGTCTTAATTAGCTTGCCTGTCTTAATTGGTTCTAGTAGGTTCCTGATTGCTCTAGGCCAGCCCTTGCTCTGGTCACTCAGGGAACAGAAAACTATTAATCCAATGGCCAGTATATTTGCCTTCTACCAGACTCCTGTACCCCACTGGTCTGGGTCTGTCACAATGGGTAAGTTGGCCAGTTGGCAGATGCAGTTTTGTAGATATTGATAAGTCATTTGCTTCACTTATATAGCCTGTCATTTGATGACATCATTTGGTGCTGATGATGAGACTGGAGTTACTGGAATACCTTACCTGACATAGGATGCCATCCCATATTGCCACTCCCCTGGTTCATGAAGCCCTGTAAGAAAAAGGTTTAATTTTACACTAAGCAAGTGCAGGAGAGTGGTGGGATGTGTCTTTGGCCAAATGGCACTCCCCACAAACCCGTTTGGACTGCAGCATGTATAATGCCATTCATGTTCTTGTGGCTGAAAAGTAGCCATCTCAAAAATATTAATGAATTGCTAATCTGAAAAACAGTTTAGATCAGGTCAACCAAACGTTTCATTTTTATAATTTTGAAATGTTTCATTTCTATTTTTACCTTTCTATATTTATTTTTACTTTTCTATTTTAAATTGACTAAAAATTTAAATGAAAGTTGTTTCTAACTGAAAAAAACTTATTTAAATAATGTTAAAATGGTATTTTTGACAATTTTGAAACTTATTTCAAAAATTTTTTTGAATGGGAAAATTAATCAAAACTGACCCTTTCCTACAAATAATTTTAGTTGTGAGGAACTGGCGTTTCTGAGGGGAAAAAAGTGTTGTCAATAAATTCCCAAGCAATTCTAGCAAGTGCACAGGCAGTTCAATGCCATGTCACAGTACTGGAAGTGGACATCATTAGAGTAGCTGCTATACCTCCACCACAACTGCACAGGGTTGGAATGAATAGGATACAGTTGACCACGTGCAAATCCATCCATGGAGTGGCTAACGTCCCACCCCGAGGTTACTGGTTTCAGGATGCGGTAGCATGGAGGGGATGCCATGATAGGAGGCTTGGGTGGAACCTTGGCTGGGGCCGGACCTGGATTGGTCTTGGAACTTTTGGCCATCAGTCTCAGCATGTGCTAAAACAGGTCACTTTGTTGCTGGTGGTCCTGCTCCCTCATGGACAATGCAGTTTGCAGCTATCCTCTGCTCCCTCTCCAGCATCTTCTCAACTGTAGCTTTGTTTTGCCTCTCTTCTCCATCATCTCCCTCTGCAGATCAAAGAGGCAGTCTGACCTACTGATGAAATCCCAGTGCATTGCCATCAACACATCATCCCTTCTGCTCTTCCTTCTGCTTCGGAAGTTCTGGACCCTGGTGCTGATTGTCAGTGATCTCCTAGGTGGGTGTCTGGCCTGCACTGGGGCAGATGGCCCTGAAAACAATGAAATAATTATTCCTCTCCCCGCCCTCCCCCCCAAGAGAAAAATAATATTTCTTCCTTTCCATTTTCTGCACCACACAAAAGGAAAAATTGCAACTTTTATCACCTTGGCATTCATTCTCCGCCATCTCTGCATTCCTCTGTTCTAAAGCTGCTTCAGACTTCTCAGGGACGCTAGGCTTGTATTAATAATTCTTGGTTTTCACACAGGCAGCAGTGTGTGCCGCATTAAAGCAATGCTTGCATGTTTAAAATGTATTAAAAAATCTTGCATTGCCCTTGCCAGGGGGAAGAAGGGTTTTGGGGATCACAGAAGAGGGCAATTGTCAGTAATGCCTCCTAGTAGTAAGGTCTAGTGGTTGAAGCAGAGGTCAAAGCTAGACATTGGGCTGGGACTGGGCCAAGGGTGGTGCTGAAATCAAGATCCACAGACAGGCTGGGGTCAGAACTGAAATCTGCGGGAAGCGGCGGCCAGCACATCCCTTGCTATTGCACAGGCTGATTTGCAGCGCTGGTGGGGTTGGAGAAATGCCTGAACCCAGGAGTCACCTGAGTCGTGTTGCATGCCTGGAGGCTTTGTCACTGCAGGCTCTGTGGGAAGGGGAAGCCAGTGAAGCTGAGTTGTTGCCATATGCCTGAGTCATGTCACAGGCCTGCCAGAACTTTGGTGTCAGCCTCAGGCCTGCTAGCTGTATGATGGGAGGACATTCTCCTAGATGCCCTTTGATCTGACAAGTGCAATACTGCTATAAAAAATTCTACAGGTATAGAGAGCCATAGGCCAAAGCAGGCTTTTCATACTGGCTGGATATAATTTCTGATCCAGAACCAGTGAGTAGGTAGATAAACAGAACAAAGGTTTCAGGGGGAGTTTTGGGAAGGCATCAAGGGATTAGCAGCACACAAGTGGACTCTAGCTGTATCTAGGCAGCTAGCAGTAGTTTGAGCATTAGAACCACTCCAGTTGACCCACTGACATGTCAACCAGCTCAAATGTAAAACATCACCCCACTCAAGTTAGAGGTTTTCATATGTGAATGGGAGTCAGGTTAGAGCCAGCACTCAAGTTATAACTTGAGTTAACTTTGCAGTATAGACAAGCCCATAGTAGGAGGACATTTTCTATGCCTAAGTTGTCCACCTTAGCTACTTACATACACTTTTTACTTCTACTTCTTATGTAGATTACTACTGAGATATTTCTCTCTTGAAACTTCTATGTGTTCTAATCAATACTTTAAAAGGTTGTGTATTGTGTGTGTGTGTTCTGTGGGGTGCATTCAAAAAATTTTAATATGTGTTCTGAATACTTCAGTGTTGATTCAGAACATGAATCCATGTTTCATATGGCAAGTTACAATGTTCCCTATTCTATCTTTAAGTCCATATAAGCATTTTGTTTGTGCAGAGATGTATACAGTTTGTGTGCTACATGCCATAACTTTGATAGAAAAGCAATTTGCTGTCACCAATTTAACAAAAGTTCCCCCCACCATGCATCACGTTTTCCTTCTTAAAGTCTGATAAACCACATGTATCATTTAAACAAAATCTCATCACCAAGGAGAGAGGCAAAACACTCAAAAATATACTGAAATACAGCATAAAGTTCAATGTGTGCAAACTATTATAGTGAGAGAGAGAAAGAAAATTTTGTAGGGTGGATCCAACAACCTTTTACAAGAAGTTCTAACATCTCCATTGTTTGCATCTTTGAAATTTGTCAGAGAGAACACCTTTGGGCCAGAGAAATGCCTTTCTTTGTTCCATTAGTTTCCATGCAGGTTTGACAGAGATATAAACTTTTGATAATTCCCTTCTGTCACTTTCATGGTCAGCAAAATATTGGCAGCATGTCAAAATAATAACTCAACATGAACTGGCCCCATGCCTCCATCAATGCATCATAGAAGATCATGGTTGGAAGGGACCTCAGGAGGTCACCTAGTCCAACCCCCTGCTCAAAGCAGGACCAATCCCCAATTTTTGCCCCATATCTCTAAATGGCCCCCTCAAGGATTGAACTTACAACCCTGGGTTTTGCGGGCAAATGCTCAAACCACTGAGCTATCCCTCCCCCCATCAGCTGCACACACACTGCACTGGGAGCAAATAGCTTTTCTGGAAGTGGGTGGAATAGAGTCAGACCAGTCCCTCATCTTGAACCCAGCATATGGCAGAGTCCTGTGGAAAAAACTATAGCTGCTCATATAATTTAAAGACTGTAGTATAATGCATATGCACCAGGGAGCAGAAATAAGGTTGCCTGGGCAACCTAATTTTGGCATTTCCTACTTTCAAGTGCTTGACTTTGCAATCTAAATGTTCTTTTAACACAAGTGGAGTTTTTTTGTTTTGTTTTATTCAGTACAGTCTATATTACAGAGAAAGGAAAAGCAAAGCTTATATTTACATGTAGCTATAAATGACATCTTTTTCCAAAGGAAGAAAGCAGTTCTTTATGCAATTTGGGGTTAGAAATGCAGACATTGCTCATTCATTCATTGCATCCGATGAAGTGAGCTGTAGCTCATGAAAGCTCATGCTCAAATAAATTGGTTAGTCTCTAAGGTGCCACAAGTACTCCTTTTCTTTAGACATTGCTCACCCATCTTTGTGAATGCCTGCAGGCTCATAGGAAGGACCACTGGCTGACACAGCCCCCAGTGCAAGTTAGAGCACCCTCAGGACTGCTCCAACTTGAACCAAGTATAATGGCTCCCCAGAATGCATTATATTCTGGTTCCAGTCCCTCCTGGCCCTGACACACCTGCTCCCTGCCCCTGGAACACCTCTTGTGGCAGGGGGACCAGAAGTGGCCAAACCACAGAGTTTTAGGCTGGGGCCATGAGGCAGAGTTTAGTCTCCTTGATATCACTGAAACATTCTGAGAACTGATGACATCTTCCATTATCTACCTATAGGAAGTCAAAGACCTAGAATTGGTAACAAATATATTCAGCACCATTTTTTCTCCCATACAGCTGTAGCTAGTTTTATTTTTGACAAACGCTGATAGTTATGTAAAATTATTTTGTTTTGTATTAATTGTATTTTTATGTCTCATGGTTGTTTTTGAAGTATGCGGCATCATACATTGAATCAGAAAATTCTGATCTTTCATCTACGCTCCAGAGAATGACCTGAACTTTTTAAAATGAAATTCTATAACATTTGTGAATAAATGGTCCAAGTTTAAAGCTACAGACCATCCCCCCCCAGTTCTTGTGCTTTCCATTAATTTGGGGTTGTATTGGTATTCTGTTCCAATTAGACTCTGTTAGTGCTTCAAAGCTTTATCTTATCTGCAGATAACATTAGAGATGAGAGCTTCCAGTTTTAAATTTGGTTTGTAGTTATTTTAAAGATACAAAGACATCATTTGTGAATAGCTGATCAAATGTTAGAATAAATACCTATTCTGGGATCCAAAAGAACCAGAAAACTATTTCCCTTTTTGAAGTTCAGTTTCATTTAAACACTGGGCCTGATATTCGGAAGTGCTGAATTCCCACAGCTCCTGTTAACTTCAGCGGGTGTAGTAGGAGCTCAGTAACTCTGCAATCAAGCCATGTTTCTTTAAGGATGACTGGTGGAAAGTAGTTTACATAAAAGCAGGAGCTGGTTCGCACCTGTTCGCACGAACCTGTTGTTAAATTTTGAAGCCGGTTTAGAACCGGTTGTTAAAGGGGGTGGGTAAAGTCCGGCCCGCAGGACCATCCTGTCCGGCCCACCTGAGCTCTCAGCTGGGGAGGCTCCCTTTTTTAATTTTTACTCACCCGGCGGCGCTCCGGGTCTTCGGCGGCAGACCTTTCACTGGCTCCGGCTCTTCGGCAGCACGTCCTTCAGCGACTGCAGGACCTGCCGCCGAAGTGCCGCCGAAGACCAGGAGCGACTGAAGGAACTGGTTCTTCAGCTTTTGGCAGCTCATCACTACATAAAAGTGCAAAAAGTCAGGGGAGAGGGAAAATGCTTAGGTCTGGTTTTCTTCCAGTTTAAAATCACAGTGCTTTCATTGAAACTAAGACATAGGGTATGTCTTCACTTCAGAGTTGGCTCAAGTTATCTACACTCCAGCTAATTTCTCTTGAGTTAGTCGAGCTTGAGTGACAGCAACCACACTGCAAAACACCACTCAAACTGACTGGATTAACATCAAAGACAGCTGCGTCCTCTCTGCATTGCTAACTTGAACAGCCATGTTCCAGCTTCAACCCATACCCCTATATAGGTCAGTTCGCTTGGGTTTAAAGTGCCACCTAACTCAAGCTGGAGATTTTTGTGTTTGGACAGACATTGGATTGGGGGCAACACTCATGTTACACCTCAAGCTAACATTGCAGTAAAGAGAAGCCCATTGAGGTTAACTAGCCAGGAAGGAGATGGCTGGAAAATGTAGCTGAAATAGATTATGTTAGGAGAGAGGAAGAATGAGAAGGCCAGATAACAGAGAGATCAAGGAAGAACTAACACCTGAAAGGGCAGGCAGAGTTTGCAGGTCGGTAGTGCACTGGACTGTGGGTTAGGACACCTAAGTTTCATTCTCATCTTGGCCACTGATCTGCTGTGTGACTTTGGGCAAATCGCTTCACATTTCTAAGCCTCTGTTTTTCTTCTTACCCCCTTTGTCTGTCATCTATACAGGTTGCACATGGGTTGGGAGAGGGAGCTCTCTCTTGTGTAACTACAACACCCAGCACAGTTGGGCCCTGATCTCAGTTGGTCCTCTAAGTACTACTGTGGTTCAAATGATAAGTAATAAAGGAGAAAAGAACTTGGCGGCAAAGAAAACAAGGCTTAGCACTTGAAAAGACCTTCTGCTCTCATAGTTGCTGTTGCCCCTTGGGACACAAACACTTAGTTTGCATCAGGCTGGGGTGTGACTCTACCCCATACTAACCTGCTACACGTTAACTGCCCATGTGGACCCTATTGACATGCACTAACAGTTCTCTGTTATAATGACCCACCTTCAAATGGGAGCAGATCAAAGTGCACTAAGGAACGGATAGTGCGTGTCACGTGGACACTCAGTGCACGGCAGGCTAGTGCGGGGTTGATTTACATCCCAGCTTGCTGTAAACAAGCTGTTCATGTAGAAATTGGTATTTTTCTTTTTAATTTTACAGTGGAAATATGGGAGCATTTGGGGTACTTTTCTCCTCTGCTTCCTCTATGACATTAGTAACCTCTGGCTAAACTTCTACTGCAAACCCCTACAAATGTCTATGCCCCATTTCCCCCTCTTTAAACACAGTACCACGCGTCGCCAGTCTGCTATGCCAGTGAGTAACAAAGTAAAACAAAGTTCCACAGCTCTCAATGTGGTACACAGAGTTTCTGCAAAACTCTACTGTATAGAAGATTGCTTCTCATTAGCTTTCTGAAGTTCTGCAAAGTCCTTATTTTCTTTGTACTGCTTAGAGTGGTTGCAATATATAGAACATTTGTTTGATATCTCAAATTTGCGGAGGTCCATACAAACAAGCTATTTTGCATTTGAAACATTCACAAGACTGGATGGCGTGGCTGAAAAGAGCACACACGGTACATGAAGTCACCAGGATAATTTGGCTGTACATTTTTATATGCCCACAATTTAATATTCTACCTACAGAAGTGTGATTAAGAAGAGAGTCCTTAACTCTGACAGGACACATTATACATTGTTATTGGAAATGATCATGGAAAAAAAGTAGCAGAGGAATGGAACTTCTCATGCAAATTTACTATAGCATGGGATTTTCCAAAGCTACAAAGCACCGCTTGCCAGCACACACTGAGCTGGCTACATGCTGTCAGTATAAGGCACAAGAGAAATATAACTGCTTGACCGAATGCTGTGCTTTGGACATTTCATGTGGCTGTTGATGCAAATGTCATCATTTACAAGACCTCTCTCGGAAATGAAACCACTATGGATATACTTCATATATTCAGATAAAAGTCACTTAAGACACAGAAATATAATGTTGACCTCTTTGCCATCTGGATACACCTAGGACTCTTAGACCTTTATTCCTCACTTAGATTCCGAGACTGAACATGGTCCCGGACTCTTGACCTAACACTAAGCATGTGAAGCAGTCCTGACAGTTTGGAGATTTGCTAGGACTGGGATTGAGATGAATTTTTTCTCTGGATTTGATGGATACTACAATCTATTAAAGGATCCTTTTCTATGAAGTCCTTGAAAGCATTCCTAGTTGAAGAGACCAGAAAAATAAACTCTTTTATATGCCTAAATTTCAACAAGCATTTGATGCAGTACATTTATCTGGCAACAGATTGATATCATATCTATTTTGGCATGATGATTATTTTTTATCCTCCATATAAATGCCCTATTTCATAATCTGGAAGAAAAGGAACAAGTGATGGCCCATAGCCATTTAATAGCTATAAAATAAAACCTATAAAATAAAAATGAAATGAATTATCAACCCATAAACTAAAGTTCGGTTGCTTAAAATGGGCCATGGCTTTAAAAATTCAATTACCGTTTTAATAGAAACAAGTTTACTCAATATATTAACTACCTTCTTGCATAACGTTATTTTTTTCTCCTCTTCAGAGCCTAACACTGTTGAGAATGTATGATAGCTGGCCTTTCCTCTAACTATTTTAAGACTGATTAGGAAATAAAAATATTGATGCATTCATCCAAAATAATTAATTGATGCCAAAAATAGCACACAGGAACATGTCTCAGTTGAAAACTAGTTGACCAGGATAATAAAAGTTTTCAGTTAATGTTCCTGGATAGAAAACATACTAGGACCATTCATTGAAAGTCAGCAATGGAGACCACTTTGACCAGGAAATTCTTCTGACCTTCTTCTGAACCACTTTGGAGGCTCCTTCTTTTGCTACATATTAAACCATAACGTCAGTTTTGTGTCCTACGTATATTGCACTATTATTTTGAAAGGGATCCTATAGCAAAGATCAGAGGAGACTCTTCTCTTTCTTCTGTTATAGAATACATGCCCCAATTTATTTAACTTTTTTTGACAAACAGAATCCTTACAGGTTATGGGGGAGACATTTGCCAATGGAATGTCGATGACTGGCAACAATACACATATTTTTGGATTCCAGAAGATAACGCCTACCTGGGAACACTTTTGAGGTGTGGTAGTTCTGGGGGTTGTTTGGGCTTAAGGACTTTGAGAAAATCCCTGGAAAAAAGCACGGCCCGAATGGATACATCTAAATGGGTCTGTTTCTAATATATTTTAAATCAACAAATCTCTTCATTTGACATGGCACTTCCTGATAGAACACTAGCACTGGCCCTGATTTTGCAATCAGATCTATGTAGGCAGACCTATGCAAGTCTAATTGATTTCAGTGGAACTCTACACAGAAATAGGAGTCTGCCTGCAACAATGTGGATCCAATTGCGGTATCAGCACCGCTATTTGTAGATTCCAAGCACTTGCCTCTGTTCCCCACCCAAAGTCACAGGTGTAACCACATTAAAAAGATGTGTGTGTGTTGAAGGGGAAAGTCAGGGGGTGAGAACACTTGACTCCTGAAGTTCCACCCAGGATATTAAAATGCCAGTGTGGACATACTCCTTTATACCTCCCTGCCACCCAACCAGTGGTTGCAGTTATTCCCAAATTACCCTGTTTAAATTATGTTTTTTAAACCAATGTGAGTCTCATCCTTGCATCACGCTGATATATAGTAAGAGCCGAACCTGCATTTCACAAACTAGCTAAGGACGGTAGAAGAATCTCAGTCATGTTGGACAGGAGATTTAAAAAGAGAAAGAAACAATATTTTCTCCCTGTGAGAAAGAATGACATGTGATGGGAGAGGAGAAGAAGATATTGTCATAACAAAGGGAATGTGTTATTATTTATTGGCCACACTTAAGCACTGGGATCTTGGATTACGGTATCTAGTTACAAATACTGCTTGAAATTTTGTAAATATTGCAGAAAGGTAAGATAACTGGATAACTCTGAATTTATTCCATAATTAATATTTTCAAAATTCAGCCCTAAAAATGAGTGGCTTTTTCTTTCTTGCTGCATATTACACATCTTTTTGTATACAAGATCTTGTGGGCTTCTGAGCCCTCAAATCCCACTAGCATTGGGCTTGATCCTGCTTCCAGTAATGTCAATGGGAGTTTTGCCAATGACTTTGATGAGAGCATTATACAGCCCATTAATGAAAGCATACAGCACCTCACAAGATCAGGCCAGAGAGAGACAATAGCTCTGCACCTATGAGGCGCTGACTGTAAGCTCTTTGGAACAGGGACTGTCCCCGATTGAGGCCCTACCGCAATACAATTAATAATTATAAATAAATCCTGCTTAATCCAGGCCTGCTCCCTTTGGCACCCTTGACTAGAATGACCCACTAAACTCACTGGCAGTTTGAAAGAGCACAGCACTTCACAGGATTAGGTTAGATCTTTCCTAAAGGGGCACTTCTGGACTAGTTTGCACACATCCATTATTATTTTAACTTGCATTTAGCCAAAACATTCTGGTACATTTACCTGATTTGTCGCTATTAATTTCCCGGCTCTTTTCCCTTCTTTTACAGAGTCACTGAGTTATGAACTGCAACACTAATGTGTTTCCAAACTGTTCTTGATTTGGAAAGATGACATTTTTATGCCACTCTGATAAGGCTGGGATGTTGTTCTCCGCCATCCCCCACCCCCAACCCTCCACGTTTGATAGTGCATGGAAAAAAAAAAAACCCCAAAAACCAACCCAGCA
Source organism: Lepidochelys kempii (assembly GCF_965140285.1). Taxonomy (NCBI): domain Eukaryota; kingdom Metazoa; phylum Chordata; order Testudines; family Cheloniidae; genus Lepidochelys; species Lepidochelys kempii. The sequence goes on along the minus strand of NC_136386.1, from coordinate 9,805,827 downwards.
GTAAGTTGGCTGATTCTGGCAGCAAGACAAATCCAGCACCACACGTCAGGGAGGAAGAGAGCGCATTGCTCATCCTTTCAGTTTTGTCTGTGTAAGGGAATGCTGGACATCAACAGACAACAAAGGAGGCTGCAGGAAGAGCTGCTGAACTGCTTCCAAACCCCACTACTTTTACCTCTTCTGATTGTAATATACAGGTAAAAATATTGAAATGCTTTAGCAACTGGACTTAGTGAATAAAAAAGCAGTTAGAAGAAGACTAGACAGCCTAATTTTATTCCTAGCAAACAATGGAAGTAAACTACAATGTATGGTCTAATAGTTACTGTATATATAATACCCTCAGGTACTGTAACTTCGCATGCTTTGGGTTGGATGATTCTCGTTAGAGCAAATAAATTGCTGAAAGTGTTAGTAAAGATTTTATTGGTTACACTTTGCTAAAGTTACCTTTATAAATACTTTATTATTATTTATTTAATTATAGCTTACTTTGATAGCATTCTTTATAACTGCATTAAATAGGCAGTGTGGATATTTTTAGCCATAGTGGATCTATGATATGTGTTATAATGTACTTGTATTACCACCATGTTAAGAATTTATTATAAATGCATTTCATAATATAATTTATAACAACATTACTGAAGATTGCATCTACAATCAGCAATCATTTAATATTGATTTAGAAATGCTATATTAGTGTATTGTGTGAGAGATTATACAGTATATCATGGATCAGAAAAAATAGTATATGTATTCATAGTTCATTACATGATATCAGCAATCTAAGAAGAGAATACACTTTTTGTTTGGAACCTTGGTTTAAAGAGGAACTTTTGACATCCCCAAATTCTTTTCTCCCAAATAGATGTCAGAAGACGAGACAGACAAGGTAAAAATCAGAGCAACGGAAAGCTTTCAAAATGACAAGCAAAATATTCCTTGGTTGAATGAAGGTAGGTTGCATTGTTATTTATTACATTTCTATTTATATTCAGATATAATTCTTTTGGTTTATTAAAACTGATTGCAGCATAAAGACAAAAGAATGTGGATGAAACTCCCATTAACTTCAATAGGGCCCAGATTTCATCCCGAGAGTCCTCTAGCTGGAAGTCTCCAGTACATGCAAGTAATTTTGTTTAGTCTTCCAGATGGCCTAAGTTGTCAGAATTTAGAGCTGCTCAAAGGTTTGATTTCTTGATATAAATGAGCTTGCAATCATCGGGGAATCTTTGTTATTTATTAATTATTTTATTATTTATTATTAATAATTATTATTTTGTAATTATTATTATAAGCCTGCTACAGCCACAAAGCATTATGGACCAAACCCCAAGCTCCTTTCCAAGGTTTTACTAAGTCAAACTACGAGTTAAGTGAATCAAAGTTTGTACGGGTTATACAGAGTTGGGTAACAATTAAGTACGTACCTTGGAGTTTGGCCCTATATTATCTATGTTAGGGAAAGACAATATTATAATCTACTTCCAATATCCATTTGTTAGCATTGTTTTCTTTTTGCATATAAGGAAGATGACCAAATGTTAAGAAAAGTGAAGAGAAGTACCACAGTAGGAGACCGCAAAACTTTTCTTTCTGTAGGAAATAAATTGCTAATAATTATTAAAAGCATTCAGATTTTATTCAAGTGCAAGATTTGTTTAAAAGCATTTAAGAAGAAAAATACATATAAGATTATGTTACTTATTTCATAATTGCACATAGCTACAATTATAAAGATGGAAGTTTCTTCAATATTTTACACTCTAAAAATTGATCTTCCAGGTTAATACATAACGAATTACAAAATATAAACAGACACAAAGACTATCTTTGACTAGTAGAGTCACTGTATGTTATTTCACAATACGTCATGGAGGTATATATGATAACTATATGCACTAACGAGTGGCGATTCTAAGGCAAAACGTTACAAAATTTATGAAATGCATTTCTCACATACTCCATGCTCAAGAGTGTGTTATGGTTTGTATTATAGAAAATGACTTTTTAATTCTAACAATTTTTAGGAGGGGTAAAAAGAAGTGATCTGTTATTTTGAAATACTAGATGCATAGGTTTGCAAGAATGAAGAGCTCATTTATATTAATGATTATATTGTAATCTATAAAATGTGTTTTATTATATTTATGTTATTCCTACTGTATGTTAACTGAGTGGTAAGGTCTAGTCATTGGGAGTAATTCGCCCTGCAATTAAACAGAACAAGATTTTATTTTTTTCTTGTTTTTCACTCCCTATGCTGACAAGATCATTGTAGAAGTGGCACTTCCAAGGCATGAAAATCATAGCATTGGGTAAAACTGATTGGGCAACATAGATCCTCTTTTTGGTTGAACAGTAACAACTTCCTTCCTTCTGTACACAAATCCTGTGTCAGGGGGAACTCTGTGTATGCGAGGTTTGCAGGATGAGATTCACAGAAGGCAATAGTTCCGACGGAGACAACCAAAGAAGTTTCTGATGCAACAAGACAATGTTGCACTGGCACTTGTAACATCAAAACTACATGAATGAGACCAAATCCATTCCAGCATAACACACTTTTTGACATGATGCAAAAGGTGAATCATTATCATCATTTTATTGATAGGAGACTAAAGCACAGGGAAGTTAAGAGACGAGCCTAACATCGTAGAAAGACCCCAGAGGGGTGGTGGGGAGCTTGGATCTCCTGACCCTAGTCATATCCATTTGTCGGCATGGGTTCAAATAGGATTCAGCTTTATTGTGTCTCTTAGATCTGCAGATCCTTGCATTATAGGCTGATGATTCTCATCAACAGTATTTGTCAAACTAACGTGGTATTTTTTTTTGAAGCAATTACAAGTTTGGCTGATAAAGGTGTTGAAATAATGTACTTAGACTTCCTTCAAAGGCATTTGACTTGGTTGGTGTAACATGACATTTTGATTAAAAAACTAGAATGATATAAAATGAATGTAGCACAAAGTAAATGGATTAAAAACTGGCTAACCAATAGGTCTTCCAACTATATGAATGGAAGCATCATCGAACAAGTGTATTTCTAGTTGGGTCACACAGGGATTGGTTCCTGGTCCTATGCTATTTAACATTTTTATCAATGACCTAAAAGAAAACAAAGTCATCATTGATAAAGTTTGCAGATGACACAAACATTGGGGGAGTTCAATAATGAAGAGGATAGGTCAAAAACATGCAGAGTGATCTGGATTGCTTGGTAAGGAGGGTACAAGCAAACAATACGTGTTTAATATGGTGAATGTAAACGTATACATCTAGGAGCAAAGAATATAGTTCATATTTACAGGGTGATGGACTCTGTCCTGGGAAGAGTTACTCTGAAAAAAGATTTGGGGGACATGATGGATAATCAGCTAACCATGAGCTCCCAGTGGAATGTTGAGGCCAGAAAGGCTAATATGATGTTTGGACGCATAAACTGGGAAATCTCCAGTAGGAGTAGATAGGTTATTTGGAACTTCTGTGACTACTGCTGGAATCCTGTGTCCAGTTCTGGTGTCCACAATTCAAGAAGGATTTTGATAAATTGGACAGAGTTCAGAGAAGAGCCACGAGAACTATTACAGCAAATTCTTTCCCAGGTATCTGCCTGGTGGTCTTGCCCACACGCTCAGGGTCTAATTGATCACCATACTTGGGGGCGGGAAGCAATTTCCCCCTGGGCAAGATTGGCAGAGACCCTGGGGGTTTTTCGCCTTCCTCTGCAGAATGGGGCACAGGTCACACGCAGGTTTAAACTAGTGTAAATGGTGAATTCTCTGTAATTTGAAGTCTTTAAATCATGATTTGAGGACGTCAGTAAGTCAGTCAGAGGTTAGGAGTCTATTTTAGGAGTGGGTGAATGAGGTTCTGGGGTCTGCAATGTGCAGGAAGCCAGACTAGATGATCATGAAGATCCCTTCTGACCTTAAAGTCTATGAGAATGACTAAAGGATTAGAAAACATGCCTTATGATAGGACTCAAGGAGCTCTATTTTTAGCTTAACAAAGTGGTTAAGAGGTGATTGATTACAGTCTATACGTACCTATATGGGGAACAGGCTCTTCAATCTAGCAGAGAAAGTTATAACAAGATCCAATGGCTGGAAGCTGGAGCTAGACAAATTCAGACTGGAAATAATGCATAAATTAGTTAACCATTGGACCAATTTACCAAGGGTCAGGGTGGATGCTCTATCACTGGCAACTTTTAAATCCAGATTGGCTCTTTTCTAAAAGATATGCTCTAGGAATTATTTTGGGGAAGTTCTGTGTTATATAGGTCGACTGGATGATTACAATGGTTCCTTCTGGCCTTGGAATCTATGAATCTGTTTCATTATGTAGGGTAACCAGACAGCAAGTGTGAAAAATTGGGATGGGGGTGGGGGGTAATAGGCACCTACCTAAGACAAAGCCCCAGAAAATCAGGACTGTCTCTATAAAATCGGGACATCTGGTCACCCTATCATTATGTATCTACTTCATTCTCTTGAGGAGTGTGTTTCAGGGATGCCTGATTGATGAAATGATAAGTAGAGCCGGGGTCCTATGTTTCGTTAGCATTAATAATATTTTTGTCACGTTATCAGTCTCTTCTGGAGGTTAAGAGCCAAATTCTACCCACTGATGACAATTTACTGTGAAATGCAACGGAGAGTAGAATTGGGCCTGAAAGTTTTTCACAGTGACTGAGTTAATAAATGGTTGTGAAGTTTCTTGGAAGAGATAGACATTTTTATTTTTCCGTTATTTCTATTGATTTTGTATGTTTTATTAATAATTTTTACAATATTTTTTGTGTGCAAACATTTTAAATACTTGTGTATCGCTTCTGGTTTTCAAGCTAGGAGCAAACCAAACAGTCTCCAGCAGCAGCTCGACTTCTATGTTTAAACATTTTAAAAATAATAACATAGCTTTCAGCCATCCCAATAAACAATGAGTTTTCTTTAGGCAGAGTAAAAAGCTGTATGTTCTTTTAGCATTCACTTTTAAAGACAAGTTATTTTTATTCATGGTTTTGTATTGATTATTTGTTCCTTCTGAAAAAACAATCATGAACCACATAGTAGCAGAAATATGCATAAGAAATACAGTATGGAATTTGATTTTTATATAGTGTCTGTCATACTGGAGGTTTCCCAAAGTGCTCTATAAAGTAATAACTTATGTATTGTAGTGCAGTGACTCTGTATGCAAATGAGAGACCCATTATGTACTCATGGGCCTTGAATATTAGAACCTGTTTAACAGAGGAAATGTTGAGCCAAATATCAGCTTTATTTATTCTCTACTCTTTTGGAAGGGATATTTAACTTCCACCTTGCCAGCACTAGCTGAAAGGACCTTAGTATTAAATTAGTTCCAAAGAATGGCACTGCTAACAGGAGTCTTTTTGACTCTGCCTTATAGCATCGGCATTGGGTAAGAGTCAAAGCCCTATACTGAGGATGAAACTTCTGGCCACAAAAACAAGAGGGCCATCAAATGGGCCTTAATGGCATTATAAAAATATATTATGTTCATTTGACAAACACAGTCAGCAGACCTGCAGAGCTTTGCTCATCAGTAACAACTCTGACTGTATTGATACATTTTAACTCTTTCCCTCATGCTTTGTTGGTTGCTCATCTTACAAGCCAGTCTTCAAAGCACCGACTGTCTCTTCCTATGTCTGTATAGTATCTAGCATGTTGTGGGCACTATTGTAATTCAAATAAATAGAATAATTATAGAGAATTAAACTAGAAAATGAGTGGCCCTGTTTTGCTAGCCTGTTAAAGGGTCCTAGCACATTTATATACATCTTGGGTCAAACTTGTAGACCTGGAACTAGATTACCATATGAGAGACTCCACAGGTTTAGAACCATAATACTGCTGCAAGGGCTGCTGTAAGTTAAGTCAGCAGTAATGGCCTCATTCCACCAGTTAGGGATCACTGGAGACTTCAACCACAACTCTTCCTGCCAGTAGTCCATTCCCAATATATTCGCTTCACTGGAGAGCTGGAAGTGGGTATGTAGAGTTTGGTATGTCAGCTTTTTGGCATCTCATGATGCCCCTCTCTCTTTCAGAGTTGCTTTTCAGCTGCTTTGTGCTCCCAATGCCGTGCCAAACAGCTAGAATGGGGTGCCAGGATCTGGCCCCACATATTCCCACAAATGAGCTGTTCTGATTGCTGTTCCCATCCGATGAGGCTGCCAACTGGTCTCAGAACAGGCATAACTGGAACTACTCTCTCCGTCACTCATTCCAGTTGGATTGGGACTGCAGAGATTGGTCTATGCACCTAAAAATAATCGGATTTCCTGCAAACTGAAGGTAATGGGACTCTCAATGGGTCCATCTGTGTAGATCTGATTGCAAGATCAGGGCCTTATGTATATAAAATACTGGTAATTAAATGCAAAACTACTCAGAATTCAAGGATTTTTGCATTTCACTGTGTACTCAAAAATGGGCCCATTTGTGAGGAAAATTTTGCTAAGGTACACAGACAGTTTTGTGAAGCAAACACTGGCTCACTTTCTACTGAAATAGGCCTGATAATAACGAGGAGTGGACCTATATCCTAAGCACAAACAGCTTTCACAATGAAACCATGTATTTTGTCCTATTGTAAAACTGGAGGCTGTGAAACTGCACAAGGTCAAACAGTGAAGACATATATGAAACATCTCAACTCAAGTGAATGTTACCGCATAGGATCATTTACCTGCTTCTCTCTAAAAAATATGATAGGCCAAACTCTCTGCTAGCATAAATGGATACAGCTCCTCTAAAGTGGAGTTTTGTCCAGTTATACCAACGTAGAATTTGGATCAGTATCACCATCATTTTATTACTATACTAAATATGAATGAGTAAAGAGACACTGATGTAACTTGCAGGTAGTGTTAAAGAAATGTCCTTTGAGCGGTCGTAACCCATCGTTCCCACCGGTTTCACACTCCAGCCGGATGTGCAACCACCAGACCATCACACCCCAGGTAAGAAACAACACTGAGGGCGATTGAACACTCTTGAAATGTTTAATTTGAATCAAGACAATATTAGAGCATCACAGAGAGTCTTCTGAAAATGTGAATGCACGGCGGAAACTAACTGGGCAATAGCCCCCAACCTCTCACTTGCATCATTGTTGTGGTGTAGTGGTAACACAGTAGCGGTCAGAGCCTCAGCTGGGGTAAAGAGGAGTCAATAGACATATACCAATTTACACCAGCTGAAGAGCCGGTTCAAAGTTCCAACTGGAAAGAAGTCCTCGGAGTTCTGTACAAACACTAAATTTAGTCTCACAACATGAGTTAATTATGTCTGTATGGATAAACTAAGGCAGAGAGAGATTACATACTTGCCTAAAGTAGTAAGGGTGAAACTGATCCCTGTGCCAGGGGCCAGAACAGGTCTATGCATCACTTATGTCCCACAAGTCCCACTGAAGCCCTTACAACAGGCACATAAGAGGTGCATAGGCCTCCTGCTGGCCCGAAGCACAGCAGTCGGTTTCACCCAAAGTGATTAGAGCAAGGACTATAACCCAGGAACTGACACTAAAACAGTTTTATTTGTGTAAAATTCATATTTCGTTCCATGACATTTTCACACAAAGATCTACTGTTTCAGTCAGCTCAGCTCTGCACACATGCATCCCCCTCCAAATGTAACTTCTGTGAAAACTGAATGAACTGGCTTCCTTGCTCTTCCACCAAAAGTGTGAAAAAATGCTAATCTCCAGCCTTTCCCCAAAATAGCCCCTTTCCACTCTAAAGTTCTTATTCATTAGCAGCATTTTGGCAAAAAAAAAAAAAGCTCTTTTTTGGTTCATTTTCTTACAAATAGTGTGTACATCTCTAGTCCTGACTTTTAATCCCCTGCTCTAACCAATAGATCTTCACCCTAGAGGGAAATTGAGCCCTGGGCAGTGGGTCAGAACAGTGTCAGCGCTTAACCACAAACTAGGGTTTAAGCAGTAGATAAAGACTTCTGCATAGGGAGTAAATTTAACTCCCAAAGAAGGCAGTACATATAAAAGTGAGTCTTGCTTATTTTATGGACCTGATTGTAATGATGATATTCACACCAACTAGTACCTTACTCCACAAATAGTCCCACGGGGTGAGGTTCTGTGCTGCATCTCTTAATGGCACAACACAGAATTATCAGCCTGGAGCAGAGATAAGATGGCTTTCTGGGCTGTTCTTGGAGTTTTAAGCAGCCCTTACCATAACTTAGGGGGTCTAAGCATAAATTGGGTCCACTGACTTTCAATTCTTTAAGAGAGTCCAAACCTCTTTAATTTACCTCCTGATGGGAGGCTATGCTACACTGCAAACTAAGGCGCGAGTGTGATGTAGGTAGGCATACCCACACTAGCTTTAATCTAGCTAACAGAGGTAACAATGACAGGTTTCAGAGGAACAGCCGTGTTAGTCTGTATTCGCAAAAAGAAAAGGAGGACTTGTGGCACCTTAGAGACTAACCAATTTATTTGAGCATGAGCTTTCGTGAGCTACAGCTCACTTCATCAGATGTTTACCGTGGAAACTGCAGCAGACTTTATATACACACAGAAATCATGAAACAATACCTCCTCCCACCCCACTGTCCTGCTGGTAATAGCTTATCTAAAGTGATCAACAGGTGGGCCATTTCCAGCACAAATCCAGGTTTTCTCACCCTCCACCCCCCCCCCCCCACAAATTCACTCTCCTGCTGGTGCTAGCCCATCCAAAGTGACAACTCTTTACATAATCAAGTTGGGCTATTTCCTGCATAGATCAAGGTTTTCTCACATCCCCCCCACCCCCATACACACACAAACAATATGAGTCAAGCTGTCGTGACATGAACTTCCCTGCAAATAGCAATCTGAGTGCACCCCCAGCGAGCTTATACTAGGGTACTACGTCTCTACCGTTGTTACCCATGCTAGCTAGATTAAAGCTAGCGCAGGTATGCCTACCCACACCACAAGCACACCTTAGTTTGCGGTGTAGACCTATCCTAAATTCAGGAGGTTAATTAAACAGATTAGGACCCTGAAAGATTCAAAATCAGTGGACCCAAATCTGCTCTCACACCTATAAACTGGCTCCCCAAATTAAGCTGAAGGCAGGGATTTGGTCCAGAAGTTTTCACTCTCTTTCCAGCATGAATTATGGTAATGGATTTGGACAGTAGGACCTTTCAGGTCTATTCATACAGCAACCAATAAAATAACTACACAATGAATGCTGTAATCTTAGCTGATGCTGTCCAGCTAGGAATGACAAGAAAAAGAAGACGTAAAAACTGATGCTACTGATCCCAGAGGGTTGGAATTCCTGGAAGGTGCCATGTCAGCTTCAGGACTGTGACCAAATGAATTAATTAAGACAACCCTTCCTTTAAGTTGTAAAACAGTAGATTTAAAGACTCTCCTCCAATGGAAATGGAGTATATGAAATGTAAAATGATTCCAGTTCAGTGCTCCTAATGGCAGTTTTATAAACTGAGTAGTCCTTGATCTCTGTACTGCAGACCCCTTGGAAATGAAAAAAAATCAACGATAGTCATATAGTGTGAATGTTCAGTATCTGAACGAGAAGGCACACTATTCTCCAGCAATAGTAAGATATTTAAAAGTAAACTTCCACTCTGAAAGTCAACTGTAAAAATGGTTCCATGTCTGTTAAGTCTCATTTCCTTTCCATTCAAATTTGCTCAGTTGCCAGGAAAAACTAGTTTTTCTAACTAGCATTTTGGTAAACAAGCCAAGATCTGAAAATAGGCTATGTTCTTTTTGTCTCATGCATCAGTAAAGATTTTGCAGGCCCAATTCTGCTCTCAGCTGTGCCTGTGCAAAGTTATTGTCTTTAAACTTTACCCTTGGTGGCACAAGTATAAGCAAGGGCAGAATTCTGCACCATAGCTACGATTTAACTGGTGATGTGCAATCCAGAATAGACTCCAACTCACATTTCCTTAGTCCTCTTGGGTGTCAACAACTAAAGACTGCAGAATTTGGCTCAAGTGTGCTTACAAGCTGCTGGACCAAGATCTTACTGAAGCAGTCGCAAACATTCCATTCACAAGGTGGCTCAGTCGAAGCATTTTACCATCTCGCCTAGGTTAAGGACCTATTAAATGCAAAACAGGTCTGCTGTACTCCTGTAGAAGCCAGAAAGACGCACGTATGTGATTAGGCACAATAACTATACTGGATTATAAAGAACGTTTACTACCAATAAAAGTTGTGAGTATTTCAGAAGACTCTTAATAGAATTGTTAAAGATCCTGAATATAAAAATCCTCTCTCTAACAAGAATTTGTTGGTATTTGATTCTAGTACATCTACCATTTCCAGTAAGCTGTTTGCTTTTCTTCTAAGGTAAAGGGAAGCATACTGTTATTTTCCTTAACCAATGGAAACATTTTTGAAGGCTCAAAAAACAAATAATAACTGACACCAGTTGTGCTCTGGGGTAATTGCACTGACTTCAGTGGGTAGCTTTTGATTTATACTGGTCTCAAAGGAGGATAAGGCCTGATGAAGCCACATATACAGCATGTGTATCTGAAGGCTTACTACTGTGAAAAAGCAGTCTGCACTCCTGTTAGTGAGAATTGTCCATGTCTCACTGAGGTTTTCCTAAAATTCATTTAGAAATCTTTTTTATTACTTAAGAGATAACCCATCAGAAATAATCTGTTGTATAGGCCAGATTCTCAGCTGCACCCAGCCTGAAGGGGAGTTATAAATAAGTTGGTGGCAATCATACCAGCATAGGTTAGAGCAAGCTGCAGCCTGCTCTGAACTACTGTACCTGGTGATGGACCCCATTTCATGAATGAGTTTAGAGTCCTTCTGAAAATAAACAGGCTTCAGATGTATACATTCCAAAGTAACCTACGCAACTTTTCAAATGGAAGTACACTTTCATCCATTGGCCGGGAAGTATTTCAGTGCTACACCTGCACGTATTTTACCATTTAAGATTTTTTTCATAGTTCAGAAGTTTCTTTTTGCACAGCTACAATTTTCAGAAAATTGTTTTCAGTTTTTCCAGGTTATGTATTGATAAGCAGAATGAATCAGGCAGAGTCAATCATTCTGAGGTGTGCCCCTATGACAGTTAAAGTAACAAGACCTGATTGAATTCCTCAAAATGAAAAATAAATGGTAGCTGAGGCACTGATCAGTTTTTATGGAGGTTCAAAGGTCTCCCATTTTTCTTTTAATAAAGTAGGGCCTTAATTCACTACAGGTGGAATTCATCCCCGTGCAAAGGACCAACATAAGATCTATGCATGACTTAAATACCACTTCAGTGGTGGGCAAGCTTTGGCTGGCCCTCTCCACAAGATGATTTTCACCCTACTTAAGGCAGCAGCTCTTCAGGTTTCTAAATCTCCCTTCTAGTTTCTGGATTTAATCCCGTTGAACACATTCAAACAATGCGGAAAATTAGGTAAATGATAAATTCAGACAGATTGTTTATTATCTTCTTAATGCACCCATGATTGCACTGTCTAAGAAGATAATGTTATATATTCTTACACACACACATTCTATATAGACACACTCCAGAAATCTGTGTAACAAAAAACCTCTGCGTGAACATGTTGACAAGCTCCAGAGATAGAAAAGTAGATGAATTCTTCTCTGTTGAGCTCCTCCAGCCAAATAAAAATGTTTCAGTGCTGATGATGCATCTTTGAACTGATTACTAACACAAATTAAGCTTCCCTACATCGTTGCTGAAATATGCCCATAAGCAATTTGAAAGGAAATATTGTTCCAACATTCTCAGAAGATGCAGGTGCCAAGTTCTCTAAAGTTTTTAGAGATTAAATAGATGTGATGGGTACACAATTTAGCAGTAGCACTGCATCCATAATGAAAAGGAAAATATGTACTCTGCTTCAATATGATCATGTAAGTAGGGTCTAGAGAGTAAAATAATACAGGGCCTATTAATCTCTTCCCATTGAAGCAAACCAATCAGGAATAAAAATTAAGGTGAGAAAGGTCCTATTTGGTAATTTATAGAAGGCAATGTTCTAAATAAAAAGTATTGGCTCAAACAAAACATTGAAAAGCAGTTACAGAGGAAAAACAAAAACAAAATAGCTTTATGCCAATGGAAAACAGACAATGTGTGTGGGCAAAAAAGATCACATAACCTACAGGAACCCACAGACATTTGGATGCCAAAACCAAAGTTTGAATCTGCAAATCTCCTTCCTATTCCTGTAGCATATATAAAACAAGTAAATTACATTACACACAATCACTGCATTAGCTGCATGCATATTTTTCAGCTAATTGCTATTCAGTCTTTACAACTAATGAGTAGGGTTTTTAAAAATGAATTTTCAGTGCAACGTGGGGGAGATTTTGGACCTGCACACTTTCATTTAATTTAAAACAGAATATCCCTTTGGCCCAAAGCAGAATCATTTATCTTCCAACCTTTGGTTATTCCGATACAGAACCCCGGTTCCAACCACTCTTATTTTGCAAACTAAAAAAAAAAAATACCCAATGAGACTTTCCAAAGCCAAATGCAAAATCATACTGGTATTTCCCATCTCTGTTTTTCCAAGTATTATTCCAGTTGGTGAAACTTACCTCTGTGTGCTCAGAGCCAGCACAAAGTCCATGCATCAATTAACTCCCACTTAAACCTCCGTGAAGGCCCTCTGCATGGAGATGAATTTCAGCTACAGAGGGCTTAAATACCAAATAGATAGGTGCTGCATAAAAGCCTAGGATACAGTCTCATGTTATTCCAATTATGCAAAGACAAGCCTGATTTATCTACATACACCCATTAGTTGCTTTTCCTGAGATCACCTTCACCGTTCCACCTTTGAGTTAACACTCATTTTGCATACCCATTGAATGCCAAACTGGAACAACTTACACTACTTTATTATTAACGGGCCACACCACCTTGAATGGTCCCTGTCATAAATATAAAGGGAAGGGTAAACACCTTTAAAATCCCTCCCGGCCAGAGGAAAAATCCTTTCACCTGTAAAGGGTTAAGAAGCTAGGATAACCTCGCTGGCACCTGACCAAAATGACCAATGAGCAGACAAGATATTTTTAAAAGCTGGAGGGAGGGAGAGAGAGACAAAGAGTCTGTCTGTGTGATGCTTTTGCCGGGGACAGAACAGGAATGGAGTCTTAGAAGTTAGTAAGTAATCTAGCTAGATATGCGTTAGATTATGATTTCTTTAAATGGCTGAGAAAATAAGCTGTGATGAATAGAATGGATATTCCTGTCTGTGTGTCTTTTTGTAACTTAAGGTTTTGCCCAGAGGGATTCTCCGTTTTGAATCTAATTACCCTGTAAGGTATTTACCATCCTGATTTTACAGAGGTGATTCTTTTTTACTTTTTACTTCTATTAAAATCCTTCTTTTCAGAAACTGAATGCTTTTTCATTGTTCTTAAGATCTAAGGGTTTGTGTCTGTGGTCCCCTATGCAAAATGGTGAGGATTTTTACCAAACCTTCCCCAGGAAGTGGGGTGCAAGCGTTGGGAGGATTTTGGGGGGAAAGACATTTTCAAACAACGCTTTCCTAATAAATAAACCCAGATAAACGTTTGGTGGTGGCAGTGGAAGTCCAAGGGCAAAGCGTAAAATAATTTGTACCTTGGGGAAGTTTTAACCTAAGCTGGTAAAAGTAAGCTTAGGAGGTTTTCATGCAGGCCCCCACATCTGTGCCCTAGAGTTCAGAGTGGGGAAGGAACCTTGACAGTCCCATAGACTAAGTGCTAACTGCCTGTAGTAAACAATCTGTTCCATCTTGTATTTAGCTGTGACTCTTGGAGTACCTTTCCCAGACCTGAGGAAGAGCTCTGTGTAGCTTGAAAACTTGTCTCTCTCACCAACAGAAGTTGGTCCAGTAAAAGATATTACCTCACCCACCTTATCTCTCTAATACCTGGGACCAACACGGCTTCAACAACACTGCATACATATCGCCTGCAAACTGAATCTTTCTTTTCATCAGATTCTGACTAGCATTTGCAATCATCGCCAATACTTTTTCATTGTTTATGCAGTCCATTCTTATATTTTGAGAATTGTTCTATAACACCATCATTAAAAGGATTGTATCTGATTTTAGGAGCCATGTATTGCTAGCCATTATCAATAGTATCTGAGCATCTTTTGCGTTAAACAGATTAGCAATAGTGAAGTCCCTAGGGGAGTTCAGGGAGTCTCTGTCTTTCTATTTCAGGTTATAGAAAGATCTGCTTGAGGTAGGGATGATTTTAAGTGGCTAGTGTGAGTTGGTTGTGGTTGAGAATGCCACTCTCTTTATTGTGATAAAGTTTTATCAAATAGGAAGGCTTTGCAGCATTTCCTAAAGGTGCTCAGACTCTGGATTTGTCTAATCTCCTCTGGAAGTTCATTCCACAGCTGGATCCCCTCAAATGAGAATGCTTTGTCCCTGGCTCTCATATGCTTTGCCCTGAGCCATGTGATCTGCACTGACCCAGAGGAGAATTTATGCACAAAAGAGATATAACATAAGCAGCAGTGCAAGCTTCTCCACATTGTTCCAGTCCTGGCCTGCAGGGAACTGCCAGTAGTCATGAAAGGATAGTATAGTCTCCATGCCTTAAAATGTTTTCATGTAAAATAAATAAAATATAAAACTAAGCAGCGGTTTTACAGTATGACACAGCAGTATTACTTGCATTAGGCCAATTTACCACTTATGATAGCAGTAATAGCACTAAAAGCCAATAAAAACGGTCTGTTCGTTCAGAGATTGGCTTTTATGGCTTATTCTAAATATTATCAAGTGAATCAAAAGCTGTCATTATAGTGTCTAAAAAGCCTTCGTACCTTGTAAGCAAACAGTGTGACTTTGACAAATAATCATTAATATGCCTGTGTGAGGCCAGGGAAAAGAAAGAAAGAAAAAGGAAAACCCAATATTTCACCTAACATAACTCATTAAGATCATTTCAGTCAGATTTTAAATAAGATAGTTTTATACATAAACTGCCACAATTTCCCCCAATTGTTTTATCTGTGTATAATTTTCAGACAATCAGAAATGTTTAGATAGCGCAACAATGAGATGTTTAGCTGGATATAGTGACATATCTTCATCAGCTCTGGAAAATGCTTAGGGCTAGATTGTGCTTTTAGGCCCAACCCTGAGCAAGGGGTAGCGCTCAATCCCAGGAGGCATTTTGTCTCACAAGCATTACACTGAAGCACTCTTCCCCTGCGCTCTTCTTGCTCCACGAGGGAAAGTATGCTACTGCAACCCCTGAAAGAGTATCATTTATTTCCTCCCGGATACCTACCCAGTTAAGCTGCCCAGCAAGAAGGGAGAGAAGAGGAGTATCCCGAGAGCACGGCTGAGTAGGCCTAGCAAAAGGATGGGCGATTTACTTTCCCATGCTGCCCTATGCAGCTGAATAAGACAAGCTGTTACATATTTAATTGAAACTCCACCAGACCCAGTCTCAGCCATCTACATTTGTCCTTTCTAGCCTTCGAAGCCCTGACCACACTACAGCTCGAAGTTCAGTACCTATCTTGAAAATATGTATCATGGTCTGTGCTTGTAACTGACTTGCAAATACAACTGTCGCTAGCATGACTGCAGTGACTCTAGCAAAATTTCTCTAACCCGTTTTGACAAGGAAAACAGCCATACTACTGCACTTCTACAGACCACCACAGCGTGGAACAGTAGCATAGCTTCTTAACACGATTGGATCACTGTGTAACCAGGTTAGGTGTGCACCCTTGTTAAGCCTGAAGTTTCAGAAATCTGGAGATTTTACTCACATGACTTGCTTGCTGAACACGCATCAGCCTGTTTACACAGATGGCAGCAAGTGTCCTGCTTACCAGAATGTAAGATGGATGAGGCTGCAGCCTGGAATGAGTTTTAAGGACACAGGAATTGCTGTGCTCCTGCTGACTCGCCTGGTGCCCTGGTAACTCGGATGGTGCCGAGAGGCTCTGCCCCTGTTTGCTCTTTGTCCTAAAAGGCCTATGGTGGGGTTGTTAGGAGTGCTGCTTGCCCTGGGCTGGGGCGTGGAAGGGTAGGCTGGCTCCTGAAATCAGCTGGGCGAAGCTCCGGCTGGGCTGCTAGCTCCAGCTGGGTACCTAGTCCTGGCTGCTTAGGGGCTCTAGCTGTCCTGCCTATTGCTCCTAGCTATAGCTGGCAGGCCCCCTGGGGTCAGGGAGAAATGGCTGCTCCATGTCACTGTCGCCATAGCTCCACTCTATGGTTAAAACCTTCAGGGGGAGACTTAGAGTCTAGAGTCCTTGAGGGCTCTAATCCCCGACTAGAGGAGCAGCCTAGAGTGTGTCCTCAGCCCTCCAAGCTGGGCGAGTGTTAAGTCCCTAGCCATGGGCCTCCCAGCGAAGCTCATAGCCTGAAGGGTCTGGGTCTAGCCCATGTTACCATAGCAACAGCCTTACCAGGCCAGAGGTCCTGGCGGGGGAGGACCATCATTGCAGGTTCCTCTCTAGGCTCCCTTTCTTGTTTTGTTGGGTTTTTCGTCATGAAGGCCCTCTGCATGGAGGTGAATTTCAGCTTAAATACCACACTGATAGGTGCTGGTTGGGGTCCCTCTCTATCCCAGTACACACTTCAGGGATCCGAAGTGGCAAATCTATGCGTGGGGACCAGTACCCTTGGATGCAACACATTATCTCTGATGCCCTTGGAAAAGCAGGAATTCTCTCAGCCTCACTGAAGCTTGCAGGGGCTTTGGACATCTCTCATGTTCAATCAGATAAAGATATTGAGTACAGTTTAGATGCAGATGTCTGTGCAGAATGAACCAAGCTGAAGCCAGGATTAATCCATTTATTTTTTCACTTCTGAACATCGTCATTCACAGAGTCAGATTTCGTGGCCTAAAGGGACGATTATATTCATCTAGTCTGACCTCCTACTGAACTTAGACTTCATCCAGAAATTCCTGCATCTGGTCTAACAAGACCATGTTGAACTACAGCATATCTTTTAGAAAGACATCCCATCCGATTTAAAGACTCCAAGAATCAGAGAATTTACCATGTCCTTTGTTAATCCGTTCAAGGGGCTAG
This sequence comes from Lepidochelys kempii, assembly GCF_965140285.1. Taxonomy (NCBI): domain Eukaryota; kingdom Metazoa; phylum Chordata; order Testudines; family Cheloniidae; genus Lepidochelys; species Lepidochelys kempii. The sequence goes on along the minus strand of NC_136386.1, from coordinate 9,788,720 downwards.
TTACCCTCATTGTTAAAATTGAACTGCATAAGCTCTCAAGTACACTTCATGTCTGTCAAGGTTCCTTCCCCACTCTGAACGCTAGGGTACAGATGTGGGACCTGCATGAAAAACCTCCTAAGCTTATCTTTACCAGCTTAGGTAAAAACTTCCCCAAGGTACAAAATATTCCACCCTTTGTCCTTGGATTGGCCGCTACCACCACCAAACTAATACTGGTTACTGGGGAAGAGCTGTTTGGAAACGTCTTTCCCCCCAAAATACTTCCCAAAACCTTGCACCCCACTTCCTGGACAAGATTTGGGAAAAAGCCTCACCAATTTGCCTAGGTGACTACAGACCCAGACCCTTGGATCTTAAGAACAATGAACAATCCTCCCAACACTTGCACGCCCCCTTTCCTGGGAAATGTTGGATAAAAAACCTCACCAATTTGCATAGGTGACCACAGACCCAAACCCTTAGATCTGAGAACAATGAAAAAGCATTCAGTTTTCTTACAAGAAGACTTTTAATAGAAATAGAAGTAAACAGAAGTAAAGAAATCACCTCTGTAAAATCAGGATGGTAGATACCTTACAGGGTAATTAGATTCAAAACATAGAGAACCCCTCTAGGCAAAACCTTAAGTTACAAAAAAGATACACAGACAGAAATAGTTATTCTATTCAGCACAATTCTTTTCTCAGCCATTTAAAGAAATCATAATCTAACACGTACCTAGCTAGATTACTTATTAAAAGTTCTAAGACTCCATTCCTGGTCTATCCCTGGCAGAAACAGCATATAGACAGACAGAGACCCTTTGTTTCTCTCCCTCCTCCCAGCTTTTGAAAGTATCTTGTCTCCTCATTGGTCATTTTGGTCAGGTGCCAGCGAGGTTATCTTTAGCTTCTTAACCCTTTACAGGTGAGAGCAGCTTTCCCCTGGCCAGGAGGGATTTCAAAGGGGTTTACCCTTTCCTTTATATTTATGACAATGTCCCATAAATTACACTGGGAAATTGACATTGGCCCTTATTGACACACAATATCACAGTGGAGACCAATCTAGCTGCCCCATCTCACTTAGTCTTTCTTTGACTTGTGTGGTAAGAAGATCCAGGGCAGGTGCTTGCCTGATGGTAAAATAGTTCATTGTGGGTTCAGGGCAATCCAGGGAAAAACACTTCCCAGGATGGCTTGGTTTGGAGGTGACAAGGGAAAGATTCTTACCCAGTGAGAGTGAGGCACAGCAGATGCAGGGTGCATCACTCCCAAGTACATCCTTGTGTCTGGTTTAAAAGAAGTCAACATACCTCTTACTCTTTGAAATGTGCTATTAATTACAGGCTTTGAAGGACTAGGCCCCATTGGCAGAGCTATATAGCTTGGTAGAATCTGGAGGGAAAGATGTAGTTTTCTGCCCAGTATCACTTTTTGTGGATTTGTGCCTCCTGAGTTCAAACAACTCCAGAAACAAAAAGTGAAACTCAGCTGAAACCACCACGTTTCACTTCATTTTATTTCAGGGTTGGAGAGAGAGTGGAACAGGTGCAGGGAAGGAGGCAAGACTCCTCACAGGAAGACCGAGAGGAGGGGAAGTGCTAAAACAGAGTTTACTGATTCATAAATAACAGTAAGGTGTATGATCCTTTTTAATGCTCTCTGAGTTCATGCAAATATCTCAGAGTACCTAGTAACCATTTATCCACATTACAAACGCTGCCCACAGACTGAACAACTGCTGTTCGGTGCCCAGGAATAAGCGGGTCAGCAAAGGTACAGTAATTCAGGATTGAGGAGTACAGGCTGCCTGTTGAAGATGGTAATATCAGTGTCACCTATCTGTCACTTTTAATAGCACTTTCCAATAGTGATTCATCACCCCTTCTTCTATCTCAAAAGTTACTACAAAGTTAAGAGGTAAGAGAAGAGTCTAATTCTGTGAAGGTTTCAAAGCTTGAGAACTTTGAATTTAATCTTATGGATTTGATGTGTGTGTGTTGATCAGATGACTAGCTCGTATTCAGCTATTAGTCACAATTCTCTCTTTTAGGGTGAAACTCATCCCAGTGCAGAGGACCAACACAACTCCAATCCACACTTTTAAGCCCCATTTTAAGCTCTGTTTTGAAGACACTGTGCTAGGCACAATGGTGAATTTCATCCCTAGAACCAAAGCTGCATCACACCACTGCCACATGCAAAGACCCAAATGCAGTGGAAATACAGAATTTTTGTTACAGTGGCAGGAAAAAGAGTCAGCACAAGACATTCAACTATCTGTTGCACACCACAAGGCGGTGGTCCATGGTGACTGGATGCAGAAGTGTTGAGAGAGGCATTGTGGGAGGGCCACATGAGTATGGAATATGATTTTAAGCAGAGTTTTATGACAGAGGCCCCAATTCAGCAAGATGCTTAATTCAGTGGGACTTGTGCATTTAAAGTTAGGCACGTGCTTAAGTATTTTGCTGAATCTGGGCCAAATAGGATAGGAAGATGAGGAAGGCTCTGGGCATTATTTCTGCCAATAGGCTGTAATAGAGTCTGTAGCCCAGGTGCAATGTTACTTAGCACTGTCTCTCTGATTTTCTGAGGGAATAGGTACGAATCTGTCCTCCCCGCGACTCCACCTGCATAAATCCACTGTGGCTTTGCCCAGCAGCCCAGGACTTGGCCATATTTTCCATTTTTCCTTTTTAGTGAGACATATTGATATTTTTACCTATGTGTATTTTGTTTTGTTAATGGGAACTTTTTCAAATACGGTGTGGTAATGGACTGTGGCGTATGGGATTATACATTCATTATTCTCAAGAGCACTGTGTAGACTGTACCATTAAGACACGAGCAAAACAGCAGATCAGGGGCTTGGATTCTGGCAAATGAGCTCTTCTAAGCTCATTGCTCTGTGCCCGGTAGGCTTGGTTTGGCTCCCCTTTAAAGCTTTGTGCTGACTGAGTTCCGATTGCTCCAGCCAAATGTGTTAGAAAAAGGCTGAGATCACTGAGCACTCTGCTCTGGGTCAGTCAGATCAAATCAGGGTGAAGCCATGACCATTAGCTTGAAGAACAAAAAAGCACTAGAAACAACTGGCCATATGGTGTTCCAGTTTAATAGATAAACTGTTCTTGGGGTTCAGGAATGACAACTTACTAAATCAAGGTGGGGTTCTATTACTAGAGGAAGGACGCTTATTATTTTATATCTGCTGATTTCAACTATACCTTTATCTTCCTTGGTTTTTTTGCTGGCTTTTACAAAGATAAGAGGCAATTTAACACAAGTAAAAGATTGCCATTTTACCATGAAAAAAGCTGCTTCACACCCTGAGGGGCAAATTGGCGGGGGGTGGGGGGGGCTGGGTGTTGGAGGATTCATGATTTTGCCCTTTGCGATATTTCACTTTATCTGCACCAAAAAACGAGATGGAAATAGACGCATTTTGCTAATGGAAATAGACACATTTCAGCTTCGATCAAATTCATGAGTAATTGTGAAAAAGAAAATCTCAGGTTGTGCCCATGAATACTCAGCGAGGGGGAACACCTAGTAATTTTGCATAGTTCTGCTGACTGAACAGTTTACAGCGCTGCATAGAGAACTTTAAACAATTGACTTTCCCAATAAGACAGGTGAGGCGACACTAATAATGCTTTACACCTTCCACTATATGGTCAATGAACTTTGCTGATATTAACAAGCTAAGCCTCACACCTTTGTGAAGAAGGTTGGCCTGAACCAAAACTTTGGAAACTTAAGTGAAGGTCTGCTCCAGATCTGAACGTTGTGGCTGGATCCTATTTCTATAATGGACCAAGCCAAACCTTACAGCTGAACCTTCTTGAACCCTGAGGAAGTTCAGATCAAAACTTTGCAGACTGGGTTCATCCTTTCTATAACCTCTATATTATAGGTTGAGAGACTGAAGCACAGAAATGCAAACATTGAAAAGTGGCCACCGATCTTATTTATCTCATTTTAGAGTGCCCATCTTGCACCTTATTTTCTGAGATGTCGAGAATTGCAATTCTCATGGAAAAAGAAAAGGAGTACTACTGGCACCTTAGAGACGAACCAATTTATTTAAGCATAAGCTTTCGTGAGCTACAGCTCACTTCATCCGATGCATCTCTCATGGACTTCATTTGGAGTTGTAAACGCTATGACAGTTAGGTCCCCTATGTTTTAAGTTGGTCAACCAAAACTTGTGCCACCCAAAATCACTGAAAAAATCACTTTTTTGAAAAATGTGGTCCAACATCACAAGGAGCTAAAACTGCCACTGGCTTCACTGGGAGCAGGATCCAGCCCAAAGTGACCTAGTGTCGGTACTGTATTATTAGACTCTAGGTTTCCTGATTCTCAGTCTCATATCTCAGTCAGGACTCCTATTTACTTCAATGGGCTTTGGATCAGGCCCTTAGTGTTTTCAGGAAGGAAAGTTTGGTTATTTTAACATGAACTGGATGAAAATACCGCCCTCTCTGGGTAGGGGATGTGTACAGGTTAGGAAAAGTCAATTTCCAACCTCTGCTGTAGCTGCACATTCTCCTCCTTGCTAATACCTCTCACTGTTTGTTTCTCTCTCTTTGTATTATTTAACTCTTGAATATTTTGTTATACAGGTTCCATAAAAAACACTATATAAAATAAGAGTCTAATCCTGCAAAAAGCTCAGCACTCATGCTTTGAATGCTGGGAAAACTGAGGGCATTCAACATCAGGCAAGAAGGACCATGTAACTGTTTGCAGAAAGGACATTTGTAGTACACACGCACACAAATATGCCCGTCAGTGAAACATACTTAACCTGCTGATTTTCAGTTACAGCATCTCTCTACATCCTCAATCCATAATGCTGTGCGCTGTGTTTGCTCTGCAGCTAAGATTATTCTAGCAGTTGCTTTGGAGGAAGGCCATCTTCATCCTCGAGGCAGTGTAAGCTCTCCTGTATCCAATGTCAACTAGCATTATTAGCATGTCTCTTTTAGCTGCTTATTCCCATTAATTTGTAATAATATACAAACCCATTCAAATAAATAATTGCACAGAGTGAATAAAAAAGCAATTTATACTGTTTTTTTATCTGCGGCAATTTTTACAAATAGTTCTTTTAAGTAGTCTTAATAGTATCTCTTTAATATTGCCATTACAATTCACCAGAGTTCAAGAGCAGAGCAAATTTACATCTGTTAAAATAATGGAATTGACACTGATATTACATCATTGCTATTTTAAATAATCATTCTTCATAATTCCAACCTATATGCCTCAAACTGAAAATAAAAGGCTTGATCCTGCTCCCACCAAAATCAATGGTAAAACTATTGACTTCCAGGGGAGCAGGGTCTAGCCCTAAATGTGGGGCCTAAATTGACCTTACAGTGTCTCTTTGGATTTGACAGTGTTCACTTATGTAGTAAAGAAGAAGAATTCTCTTCACTGAAAGAATTACTGGGTGAAATTCTATGGCTTGTGTTGTGCCATGATAGATGATCAAGTGGTCTCTTCCGGCCTTACAAATCTATGAAGCTAGGTAGACAAGTGTGAATTTCAAGAGAATAATAGTTATCTAATTTTATCCTTTTTTTTAATACAGGAAAATAGTATTTTATAGCTGTATTTTGTTTTGATTTTAATGGAATTTTGTGATTTTGCTTCTTGGTGATTTCATTGGGATTTTGTTTTAAATGAGTATAGTCTGAAATTTCACAAATTCACCTTCTCTCAGTGAAATTTCAGGAGTGTCACTGGTCATTAAGCAAATATTTACCGGTAAAAATAAAAACAAAACTAAAAAGGGGCTGAAATGAAAGATAAGGTGTTCGTGAGGGTCTTCAGTAAACCATGAATGCAGTGTCACCGTAGACAGCATAGCTTGTAAGAGGCTAGTATTATTGTTGAAGATAATGAAATGAGTTTCCACCATTTTCAGACATAAATCATACATAGGAAATGTAAAACCATAGCCCTTTCTCCGATCAGGGAAAAAAGTGAAATGATAACTTCAGGAAACCCAGTGTAGGATGATGATAATTTTCAAGACTATGTGATATTGGAGAATCATGGCTTGTGGTTAAGGTGCTGGCCTACAGGACAGATGAGCAACATGCAGTTCATGGCTCTGCCACTGACTTCCTGTGTGAGTTTGCACAAATGATTTGATCTCTCTGTGCTGCAGTTCCCATGTGTAAAATCCTCAGACCTCCATAGGCTATTTAGATTGTAAGCTCTTTGGGACTGCCTCCATCTAAGTGTATGTAGAGCACCTGGAGCTCCAATCATGGGGTCTCTAGCCTCTGTTGTTAATACTACTATTAATACAATGCCAGGTCACTCTATTTTACTAGAAAATCAAACCAATCAGGTGGTTGCTGGAGGTATTTATGTACTATAATACTGGGCATGTTAGATGTTTTTTGGGTGCCAGCTACTGAGTACCCTACAGAACTGTCTTATTAGAGCTAGTCTAATAACTAAAGTAATTTCAGTCTTATTTTATTACCACTGCATTGCCTAATATAAATAAAACAGCTACCATAGCTCAGCAACTTGGAGCCAAATTCAGATCTTGTTTACATCAGTGTGAAACCAGAGTAACTCCCTTTGTGTCTTGATGCATCACTCCAGATTTAGGTAGATGTGAGAGAGAGAACAGAATTCAGCCCTTTAATATTTTAAAATAAATAAGTAAATCCAGGAACAGGCAGGCTTCACTTTACTGCTTCACAATCCCTTCTCCCTCCCCCATGCTTCCCCCCAAAAACTATATTAAGGTTTTTTTCTGTTTCCACAGCAGGACACCTGCCATGCTGCTTATTTAGGAAAAGGAAACATTTAGCTTGGATGGTAGAACAATGTCTTAAGAGCAAAGATTATTAGGCAATGGAATGAGCTGCCTAAAGAAGAGGTTGAGGCACTGTCACTAAGAGGTGTTTAAGAAGAGGTTAGAGAAAACACCTAAGGTATTAGCCTACAGGAAAATTTCACTCCATGCAAGGGATTTAGCTAATTGACCCATGGGGTCTTTTCCAACTCCATCCACTGAGATTCTTGTTGGCATTGTTCTTCGGATTCAAAATCCGGGCTCATCCAGTTCACGCCTGTAGCACTAAGTCAACATGATGGCTAGTAGAAGCCAGCCTAAGGGCTGATGCTGACTCAGACTCAGTGAATCTGATTAGCGATGCGCCTCTTAAACAGAAGCTACTACTATAAATGGCCTTTTTGACCAATTTGCCTGTCTATTGCTTCACAGTCACACACACTGCATGCTAGTCAGAGAAAGGGGTGGGATAACTGATGGGGAAGGTGTATTATTGGCATAAATCCTTATTGCTCTGAACATAGGACAATTAGCCATTGCTTCCTGGACCTCACCGGTGAGAGGAAGAGGAACGAAATAAGTGCTTGAAATGATCTAAAAGGATGACTCTTCAGTCCTTGGTCCAAATTCTCCATTCAGTCTGGCTATTTTGTGCAGTCTTTACAGATTACATGAGGATTCCTCCTTCATACAGTTGTCTTCCCAGAAAAAATTCTGTGCCATCTATACACTTGGCTCCCAACTGGGGCATAAAGGGTGTTGCCTTAGCATTCCTACACACCAGCAATCCCCTTTTAAACCCTTGCAGGGGCATCAGAGAATGTACCCAGCAAAGTTCTGAGCTTAAACACGGTTTTTAAATGAATGAGGGGAACAGAAATTGTGGAAAATGCTCACTTATCAAAGATGTATATTGCTGTTACTGACAACTGTGTTAAGAAAAAAATAGCATGCACTTAAAGACAGCCTCTTTCTTGCTTGCTGATTTTTTTTGGAGAGAGATGATTTTTAAGAGATTATTGAGACACATTATTTAAGATATGATTTTAAGAGCCTAGTTTTCCTCTCACATTATCCATGTAATTCAGGAGTGACATTGAAATCAATGGGGTGAGGTTGGTGTGAAACCAGTTTAAATGTGACCCGTATCAAGCACCGAGGCATTTGTGAATAAAATGAATCATTCTTGTTTTGTGGGATGATGCTGATATCCATGAAGAATCAGCATACAAGGCCTGATTCTCCTCTTACTTACTCCATTGTAGATCAGGAATAACTGCATGGAGATCAGTGGAGTCATACTGGTATAAAATCAATGAAATGAAAGGAGGAGCAAGCCTATAGTGCCAGATCCTCAGCAGGTATAAATGGGTTCACCTCTGCTGAGATCAATAGGAGCGGCACCCATTTGCACCAGTTGAGGATCTGGTCCTTTATCTTTATTTTATTTACATCCTGAAGCCCTGCATGTATGTTGTTTTAGGGCATTTCCCTCATTTATAAATGACGGGGGTAGGGGTAGCTCAGTGGTTTGAGCATTGGCCTGCTAAACCCAGTGTTGTGAGTTCAATCCTTGAGGGGGCCATTTAGGGATCTGGGGAAAAATTGGGGATTGGTCCTGCTTTGAGCAGGGGGTTGGACTAGATGACCTCCTGAGGTCCCTTCCAACCCTAACTTTCTATGATTTGAGAGTAGTTATGCTATAGTCACAAAATACAGCATTCTATTGACATCACAGCCAAGAAGTAAGATTTTTTTCCACTAGCATCCAGTGACAGCTATATGGATATCATCATCAGCTGCGTAAGGCTGAAGAGCCACATCATAAATTGTATGGATTGTGCAAATTTGACCACTTCACCTGAACTGTGCCCACAAATCCGTCTCCATAGGGACTCCTTAATATTCCAAACTCTGAACAGCTTCTAAAAGCTTCCATTTCAGAAAAGAACTTTATGCTTTACCGCCCCACACTATCATTATTATCTGCATACATATGCACACAATATGTGGTGGTGATATAGCCACATGAACTGCAAGACAGGATCAGATTAGTGGTCCATCTAGTCTAACATCCAGTCTCTGACAATAGCCAGTATCAGCTGCTTCAGAAGAAAGTATAAGAAACCCTGGGGTAGACAGCCATAATATCCCTGTCATAAATCATGGGAGGAGAAAAAGTGTTCAAAAAACCCCCCATCCATGAAGATTAACCTTCTGAAGTTTCTGAGAAATTCTTCCCTCTGGGCAAAGAAGTCTGTGGCTATATGGAGGAGGCATGTAAAATGGCAGCCTTAAAACCTGTCTGAACCTAAGGATTTACAGGAGAATCTGGTCTCTGTGGTTCTCACTGGCCTCTTCCTACCAGAGGTCATGTCGCCCAGGCTCCCAGTATAACTGTACATTGCCCACTCCTGGGAATGGGGAGGGTGAAAGCCACTTTTAAAGAAGAGTAAATTGTGCGCAGCTGCTCCCTGGCTCCAACTCAACAACCCCCAACAAACCTGCACTGCATTGACCAGCTGCATGACATTTGTACAGAAGGGTTTCCACAGGCTGTGGGTGGGTGGAGAATGTGTCACTTCCCTTTCTGTTGATTTCATGGCCATTCGTTGTTCCATTGCTCCCATCCACACCACACACCAGAGGACACCATGTGACCTAAATTAATTTTTGTGTGATGCCTATTTTTTCTATTAGCACTCCTTGTTGTCACCCAGTCATGATATTTACATTGATTTATCCTCAAGCACTGTGGGTGGGTTCCTCAGTAGTGTAGTCGTTTACACTATGCTTGTTACTATGATCTATAGATTCTACGCACTAAATGGTCCTGTATATTGTACCCATTTCTGACAAAAAGGACACTTTGCCATTACAGGCATATCTGCAAGGTATCGCTTTTCATATCTGTGTCCTGTGGGATCCATGCGAAAATAGAGATTATATTTATTCAGAAATTAAATTAGATTAATAATATTTAAAGTAATTTACAAATAGCAATCAACCTCTGTAATTAAGCTCAAAAGAAAAAGGACATATTAACAATTGAGTATCTCCCCTCCTCTTAAAAATTTTAATACTTCATACCTGTTAATAATCAGGAAAATAGCCCTTTCAAAAGTAGCATTTGCAGAAATTGGTAGGATCATTTTGCTAATTCTAATAGTCTTTTAATGAAATAATTTGAAATAAAAAAGCATGGAGACTGAATGCCAATGGAAACATATTGCTGATACAATAAATTGTTAATGTATTTTCTAAATGAATGATTTAAAATAGCTATTAAAGTAAAGAGAATGAGCTTATGTTTTTAGTAATGACTTTTCTTCAAAAAGAATCTGTAAATCCCTGACTGCAATTTCACATCCCAAAAGGACCAGCAGTCCTGAGACCGGTGCTTATTGCCTTTATGTTTAAAAGTAGTATACTTGATTTTATGTCATGGTTTTAAATATTTAGATTTACGGTTGTTTATGCTTTTCTATTTTAAATCAAATCCTGTTATTCTCTCTGACACACAAAAACAATGCTCTCACCCAGTGAGGTCTATTTTTGTACATATACATATATACACATAGGCAAAATAAGTACAATTTTATTCATAGGAGTGCATAATGATTCAGGCTGTGATTGTTAATAAAAATGCATTTCTAACCATCAAATTTGAGTCTATTATTCTGAGTTAATTGCATTTGCCCTAAAGAGACTTACAACTGGCTGTCAGCCTATTTGTGTCAGTTTCATTTTATTCATCAGTCAATCTTGTCTTCCCCTTTTTTGCATCCCATATATTGATCAAATAGATTTGTTAGAGTGCCTCTGCAGCTTTAAAAAAAGTTTGTGTTATACATCAAGTTTATTTGATTACTGTATTCGTTTGCATGTTATCTTAATTGATATTTCAGTAGCAAATAAGTGCCCTTTTGATGGTCCCACAAGATTTCCATTACTCCAATCCAAGTAACTAACTTGTGGATGTAATGAAGGTGGTGAGAAAAAATATAAACATGAAGCCTATTTTTTAAATGACTGTTAATCTGCAACAGTGCCATGTTTGAGCATTTTATATGACCGAAAGAGAAATAAGTACGGTATGAAACTTGATTTTTATAAACATCAGTGCTATACCAGTATCTATTATGCTGCATATAAAACCCATTAACAAAACACACACAGTTGGTAATATAAATTAAGATGAAATCAGATCTGGAACAGAGTGTTTTAAGGGCAGTGGGGAAAATGAAACAAGATTATTTAAGGCATAACACCTTGAAAAAAATTGGAGAAGCTGAAATTGAAACATGGGAGGGAAAACAGTGTGTTGCATGGGCCAAGTTGCTTGTAAGGGAGACAAAAATAGGTACAGATAATTACTAGAGCAAAAGGAAAGTGGCTAAATGGTGGTCCTTTCTTCTTCAATTAATAAGGATGTGATCCTGCTCCTACTGAAGTCAATGGGAGTTCTGCAGTAAGTTATATAGAAAAAATCTGAGTTGAAATTTTGACCCCAGTGAAATCAATGGGAGTTTCACCATTAACTTAAATGGAGCCAAGATTTTAAACCGGTTCTTTTGCGAGGCAGAAGTGGTGCAGTCATTTTCCCATTATGAAAACCAGAGAAGCATTGTATACATTTTCATTATCGACTAGAGTGTGCAACTCTGGCTCATGTCAGTGAGCACTTAATCCCTGATCCTGAATCTGCACGGATGGACCCTGGAGTCTGCACGGATCCCTCGTAGCTTGCGGGGTTGTAGCCAGAAGCAATGCTCTGTGACTACTAGTATGAGTAAGTGCTCACTGCTGCCAACTGGGGTTACACAGTAAGTGCCCTATTGGCAAGATTTTCCAAACATCAGCTCCCGCATTCAGATCCAGATTTTTCAGAAGGGCTCAGCTGTCATTTCAGATCAAACTAATTGGCCAATTTTCAAAAATGTGGTTCATGCTGAGAGGATCTGGGGGGCGGGGGGAAAGATGTGACCATTTTAGCAAAAAGTGCATTTTTATTGAAATTTTTTGGAATTTTTGTGGCCAGCTCTACAGCTAGTCAAAACATGGGCTCAACTTTTCATGAAAACGTGTGTGAAAAACTTGTTTCTGGTTTTCAAAGAAAAATGTCAAATTAGAAATTTTTCAACCAACTTTTTTGCTGAGGTCTTTTGATAAGTTGGTCATAAGCATCACACTTCCCGTGCGAGTTAATTGGATACAGAGCACTTTTGCAAACCTGGCCTACTTGAAAATCAGACCCAGATCTGTTTTGGAAATCTGTCTGGTTTCTTTGTATTTCTTCTCTTCAGTAGTCTTTTGTGGGCATCCTCTCATAACATTTCAGACTTTTCACTCAATCTTTTCTTCAAGTGACAACAGGGATTTTAAAACTCAATGTTCTCGAAACAAAAATCAGCTCTGCTACAGTACGAAGGCGGTTAGCAACATTTCTGAGATTCAGAATGGTGTGGAATGATAGAATAGCACAGTGTTTCAAGTCAAAGTGTTACAACCAACCAGAACGCAATATAAACAGGAACAGATGAGAAAAATACAACCTCAACACCTTGGGACAACAAAGAAACAGGGAAATGATTGCCACATAAAAGACATTTCAAAGACCTCCCAGAAAATCAGGCATAAAAATCCCCAATAAAAAGGCTCAGAAAGAAAACTGTCACACCCCCTAAGCCTCAACAGACTTTAACAAGATGTTCACATGAGCCAGAGATTGTCTCCTTCGGCAAAAGACAAAAGGCACAGAAAACAATAGTGTCTAGCGTAGGATTAGGAGGCAAGAGATAGCTAAAAAGGCTTCCTTAACCTTACAATTAGAAATCCAAACTCTCTAGCCAAGAGGATAATCAGAAACATGCTGAAAACCTATGTCACAATAACTGTTGTACCTTTCTTTACTCTTTGAAAACTGATATATATATATATATTGCATCCCCTGAGAAATGCTTTGATGACGACTCGATTACAGGCAGCTCCCGCTACCAAACCACAATCCAGCACATGTGGCAGTAACATTTTGTTTCTCATAGTTCATATTTCCCTTGCCACCCACCAGACTGAAATTAGATTACCAAAACTCAGACCAACTTTCCAAACAGGACATTCCAGTAAATGTTCTGCTAAAAGCAAATTTAAACATAATGCCGACAGACAATTGGCTTATCGTGGCCCAACCCAGATACAAATACAACTCCCTCATGCCAAATACACTAAATTAAATAGATTTTTCTCTGGTTAAAATGGAAACAACTTAGCTAATATACTGGGCACACTGAGTTTTATTGGCATTACTAATGCTCTGAAGCAAGAGGGGGAGTATTGGCAAGTGTAGAAATGAGACTGAGGAAAAAAACAGGAAACTTACAGGCTGGAAAGACATTTGCGAGCCTGTCAAGTTTATCCTAGCTATTGGAGCTAACTAGTGGCCATAAACTGAATAGCTACAGAGATTTAATTATGTGCCACATAATTCACCACAGATTAAACTTTCTGGAGCTGAACTGGCATATCCAAAACGTTACTTTATAGACAGGAATTGTCCCCAGTTTACAGAAGATAAATTTGGACACAAATTTCAGAGTAACAGCCGTGTTAGTCTGTATTCGCAAAAAGAAAAGGAGTATTTGTGGCACCTTAGAGACTAACCAATTTATTAGAGCATAAGCTTTCGTGAGCTACAGCTCACTTCCTCAGATGCATATCGTGGAAACTGCAGCAGGCTTTATATATACACAGAGAATATGAAACAATACCTACTCCCACCCCACTGTCCTGCTGGTAATAGCTTATCTAAAGTGATCATCAGGTGGGCCATTTCCAGCACAAATCCAGGTTTTCTCACCCTCCACCCCCCCACACAAATTCACTCTCCTGCTGGTGATAGCTCATCCAAAGTGACAACTCTTTACACAATGTGCATGACAATCAAGTTGGGCTATTTCTTGCAGCCAACTTGATTGTCATGCACATTGTGTAAAGAGTTGTCACTTTGGATGGGCTATCACCAGCAGGAGAGTGAATTTGTGTGGGGGGGTGGAGGGTGAGAAAACCTGGATTTGTGCTGGAAATGGCCCACCTGATGATCACTTTAGATAAGCTATTACCAGCAGGACAGTGGGGTGGGAGTAGGTATTGTTTCATATTCTCTGTGTATATATAAAGCCTGCTGCAGTTTCCACGATATGCATCTGAGGAAGTGAGCTGTAGCTCACGAAAGCTTATGCTCTAATAAATTGGTTAGTCTCTAAGGTGCCACAAGTACTCCTTTTCTTTTTGGACACAAAGAAATTGAATAAATAGCCCAGGTTCATTTAACCTAGGAGGAAATTTCAGAGTTTAAGACATCATAATTCTCAATTGTACTTTTAAGACAACTCTCAGTATCCATTTGGAAATGGACTTCGCTACGTAATCCTTTGCTAGATACACTCTTGTTTAAACCATCTTGGAGTCACTGAGGAAGGAAAGTCACCTTTTCACACTCATTCCTTACCTGCTGCTCATGGCGGTTCCTCTCTCCAGCTCCCTGCGATCCCAATGCATATGCAGAGTATTAGAGCAGGTGCTCTGGGCACATACCATTTCATTCTGCCTAGCTATACTCCATCTCAAAAGGTGCAACTGAGAAAGATATTCCTCTTGCTGACCTGGCCTACATTTTTGTACAGTGTTGTAGTGTGGGGGGTTAAACACGTCTGCAAAGCTCTTTGTTTTCCACTGGTGCGTGAAATGATCCCTCTGTAGGTAAAGTGCTCTGGGACCAGCCTACAAAGAGCAATTGAGCACATTCTGATCAATGGGAATTCTGCACATATGGTATGCCAGGGGTACGAAAGAGGACTCTGTCTCTTCAATTAAAATAGTAGGGCTTTAGGATACATACACTGGTTTTCCAAAATACTGATATCCAGGCCATACTAGTGCTGCTACAAAATCCAGCCTCACGATGCTGTTTGTTTAATTCTTGTTTTTCAGAATTGGCCAGTCCTATCTTACAACCTCTTGGAGACTCAGGTAAGCTTCCCCACCTATCTGAGCTACCCCTTTCTGTGAGGAATATTAAATGATGTTACGATAATTATAACTATTTATATAGCACCTGTCATGCAGAAGAAAGAATTATATATAATTTAGTATGCGTAGGGAACCTGGTCTCCATCTCGGTTGGCTTTACTTATTGATCTGTCATCTGAGTCAGGTTTCAGCCCATCTCTAGAAGGTGTGTGCATATTCATTAGAACCAGCAACAGTTTAAGATGTGTAAAATAATATATCCAACTCAGAACTAAGAGGGGAATGTATGTAGGCCACCATACAGTGTATTTATGTCAGTTGTTTGCAATATTGTTGTAGCTATGTTGGTCCCAGGATATGAGAGAGACAAGGTAGGTGAGATAACACCTTTTATTAGACCGTTGGTCCAGTAAAAGATATTATCTCACCCACTTTACCTTAGTTGGGCACTTTGCTTGGATGCCGAGGTTAAACCCTTTTTCTCTTGTGAATATTGCAACGGTACCTTTTGACAGATGGTTTGATAAATAGCCACAAGGATCAGAATGTGAGCTGCATGAAACCAGCTTGTTTCAGTTTGCAGAATTTCAGCTGCCGAAACCCAGCGGTTTACTTTGGGTTGATGCAAAGCTGAGACTTCCGGGCAACTCTCACTGGCTGCCTAATGAATCTTGCTGGTTTTTTGCTTAAGTCAGAATTTAACTACTTCTTATCCCAAAAGATCTCACCTCTGCCCTACCTTTATTTATCTGCTGGAGTGGAAAGGATTGCAAAAGAACGCCCCTCACATCTGGCCACTTCTTGCTGCTTTAGGGGACTCTCTACCCCTTTAATCCAATTTAAGGCTCCTTGAAGGAGTGGGATGTCTGCCTGCTTATCCTCTCCCCATTCAGCAGCAGCAGGATTGGGAATTGTCCATCCAATCCCTCTACTTCTGTAATAGCCTTCAGCATGAGATGCGTCAGACAAAGCTGGCTATTGAGGCCTTTAAGATCACTGCCATGACTCACTCCACCCCACTCCTGACCTGACCTTCTCTGTGTTTCTGCATTAGATTGTGAGCTTATAAGATTCCGCACCAAGGACATTTGGGGATGTTATAAAAACAAGCTGCTTACAGCAAGCACCACATCATCTAACATATTTGTAAAGCATCAGGAATACTTCTGGCACTCAATAAACAAACCATACTAGTAATCATTGGAATTGGTCTCAGAATGTCCTGATATTGCATTGAATTGAGCTGAATACAATAGCTCTGTGCTGCATTTTTTATTGTTCCCCTCAGCCCCCACTGATTGAAGTTGCTTTGATCAGAAACTAATTAGCAGGAAGCTCATTGAGGGTTAGTTGGGCAAGGTCAAGACTACATTAATCTGTGCCGCTAAACCACGATGAGGCAAATCATTCAGTGTAACTAAGAAGTAATTCAGACTGCACTTTTGGCATTTTTCCCCCCTCTTTTGTTCTGTCAGTCTGAAGAGAACAGCTCGTGTGCTGTAATTTAGAATAGAGCTTTTTTAAAGCTTTCACTCAGGAAAAGCTTCTGGAGCTCTGGGGGTATAGCTTAGCTCAGAGAAATAGAAAGAAAGCAAGTTTGCATTGACAGCTTGATCCCAGAGAGAGGTGGCTGCCTGCTTGTCTAACAGGTCCTTTGGGTCTGGATGAGGCAGAGACAGAGGAGCAGTCATATTAAGTGAACGTGTGCTGCCAATGTTAAAGGAACAATTACCATTATTCTGCATAGTTCACTGTTTGCTTCTGCTATTTCCTTCAATAAAACCTCTTTTCACTTGCCAATTGGAGCTTGTCATGTAACAATATTTCTCATGCACAATACACATACTGAAATGCCCTTGTGTTTTTAATACATTTATAGTGGTTAACAATAGTGGTATAGTGACAGAAAAAACGTACTTGCTTTGAATACAGAATAGATTCAAAGAGGAATAAACCAAGGGCCCTGTTCTGAAAGGATTAATGCCAGACTTAGGGCTGGATATTTGCCTGATTTTGGTGTAAAAGTGGTGGCACCTCTTTCATTTAGTTGATGTCTAAATATTCATCTCCAAGGTCCAGGCTGTGACTTTCTTACTCCCATTGGGAAGGAGTTACTCACATGAGTCTTCAGTGGTGACTTCAGTGCATCTACTCATGTGGATCATCGGTTCATGTTAGATTCACAGTTAGGTTCCAGATTGGATTATATCTTTCAGACATAGTCTTATAATACATCCATAAAATGGTGAACAAGTCCTAAGGGTGACAGAGGAAGAGTGGCATCAAAATAAGTGAACAAGGAATACCGATGCTGGGATGCATGTTGACAAACTTGAGTGTGTCTGATTCTGTTCTGTGTGGGTATCTAAGATGTGGAATAGGCTTCAGAGGAAGATTGTGAAATCCTCATCATTGGAGGTTTTTAAGAACAGGTTGGACAAACACCTGTGTGGGATGGTCTAGGTTTACTTGGTCCTACTGCAGCCAGGAGAGGCTGGACCTGATGACAACTCAAGATCCCTTCCAACCCGATATTTCTATGATTATGTTTATATGGTGGAGACTTGCCCTTAGTAACAGTGTCAATGTATTAATAAAACAATGTCCATTTTTGACTCCTCTATTCTGATCAGAAATTTTATTTTGGAAACTTGATCATATTGGTAGATCGTCTAACTTGGGGTGAACAATGAACCCTGAGAAGAATGCAGGAAAACTGAATTAACATAGCTTTTGCTTCTGCAGCATTGCTACAATTTCAAAGGATTTTTTAAAAACAAAACAAGCTGAGCAATACAGATAGAAAGATGCATCGTACTCTTAAGCTTCACAAGCTGCAGTGAAGAATACTGTGAATGAGACATTTTCAGTTATTCTTTAACTGTAATAAATAACAACGGCTCCCTGGTGGCTTTGCCACAAACTCCATGTGGGGGACAGCACATAGCTGCACTACTGCACGAGTACCCAGGGAAGCATACTGTGACTCCAAATCCACCTCTTGGTTTTCCCCGCTCCAAAAAAGGAGACCGACTTGGCCTCAGCCCTATATTCAGTGCAGTGTATGTCCCCTGGCATACTGGTGTAGCGGTGCTGTCTGGTAGATTTATGGGGCGGTGCCTGCCAGCCCACTCCCCGACCCACTTATGTGCGGGTGTAATAGTGGTTTTGACCACGCTGCTGCCCACAATATGGGTAGCCAGGTCCGGAGAGTGAGGACTGCTTCATGACCTCTTTCTCCACTGCGCTGGTGCCCAGGATAGGCCACAACATGCCCCATTAATAAGAATAAATATAAATCCAAAACCTCAGTTCTCTGTTCAGAAGAGGGAGGATGGTGTTGTGGTTTCAAGCAAAGGCTCGGGTTGATACGTACTTGATCTGAACTGGTTCAATCATCCCTCGAGGCAAAAAGATCAGAAAAATGCACTGTAAGAAAAAAACACTAACCACAACTAATAACAGGACAGCTTCTTTACAAAAGCCCTGTGGGACTGCAGCCCAGAACATAGCAGCTTTGCCATTTAGGAGATCCAAGCTGCAGCTTAACTTCAGGCTCCGAAACAGAGATATAGCTTCTAGGAGTCTCCGAAAGGGGACTCACTTTCTCAAGTGCAGAAAGAGTCATGGCATGATACCAGTGTGCCTTGGCCACAGACAGGAGGGAATCAATTAAAAACAGGGGGGAAAAGATTAGCTATCACAAAGGTGAAATGCCACAAAGACCTGCTGCTCTCTGCACCAGCCCCAAATTAGAATTATTTGCTTATTTTTTAAACTGAAAGAAACATAGATGTTGCTTAATAGACAAATTGGAGAACAAGATCCCTACCCGAAAGACCAAGCAAGATAGTTTTAATTAATTATTAATTATTATTATTGTGTACTATGGTAGCACCTGGAGCCCCAATCAAGGACCAGGACTCCATTGTGCTAGGCCCTGTACAAACATGGAATAGAAAGATTGTCCCTGCCCCAAAGAGCTTATCTGCTTCTCAAGACTTAGCAAATAGAAAAGTTCACCCAGATTTTCTTGCCACCAGCTGAACCAAACAGAATATAAAGTACAAAAATAAAAGGTCGGAGGGGGTCTTGAGGTGGCCAGATACATTGTTATGAGGAAGAGCTTATAGTCAGAAACCTCAGGCCATCACCACAACCACCAAAATGTACAATGCAAACCAAAAAGAAATCTGGTAGGAATTGGAGATGGGCCTGAACCAGAATTCTGGACTAGAACCTCCACACAGTGTAGAGGTTCTGATCCAGAAACAAAACTCTGTGGCTCAGGCCCAAGTATATGTGATTGCATAGCGTTGGACCCAAACGACCAACTTTTCAAACATGTTTCAGAGTAACAGCCGTGTTAGTCTGTATTCGCAAAAAGAAAAGGAGTACTTGTGGCACCTTAGAGACTAACCAATTTATTTGAGCATAAGCTTTCATGAGCTACAGCTCACTTCATTCGATGCATACTGTGGAAACTGCAGAAGACATTATATACACAGAGACAATGAAACAATACCTCCTCCCACCCCACTCTCCTGCTGGTAATAGCTTATCTAAAGTGATCACTCTCCTTAATGTGTATGATAATCAAGTTGGGCCATTTCCAGCACAAATCCAGGTTTTCTCCCCCCCCCTCTCCCCCCCCCACACACACAAACTCACTCTCCTGCTGGTAATAGCCCATCCAAAGTGACCACTCTCTTTACAATGTGTATGATAATCAAGGTGGGCCATTTCCAGCACAAATCCAGGTTTTCTCACACACACCCCTTTTTTCCAAAAACCACACACACAAACTCACTCTCCTGCTGGTAATAGTTCATCCAAAGTGACCACTCTCCCTACAATGTGCATGATAATCAAGGTGGGCCATTTCCAGCACAAATCCAGGTTTTCTCACCCCACCCCCCCCCACACACACAAACTCACTCTCCTGCTGGTAATAGCTCATCCAAACCGACCACTCTCCTTACAATGTGTATGATAATCAAGGTGGGCCATTTCCAGCATAAATCCAAGTTTAACCAGAATGTCTTGGGGGGGGGGGGAGGGTAGGAAAAAACAAGGGGAAATAGGCTACCTTACATAATGACTTAGCCACTCCCAGTCTCTATTTAAGCCTAAATTAATAGTATCCAATTTGCAAATGAATTCCAATTCAGAAGTTTCTCGCTGGAGTCTGGATTTGAAGTTTTTTTGTTTTAAGATAGCGACCTTCATGTCTGTAATTGCGTGACCAGAGAGATTGAAGTGTTCTCCGACTGGTTTATGATTGGTTAGTCTCTAAGATGCCACAAGTACTCCTTTTCAAACATGATCATCACTGATGTACTTTCAACCCCCACCCCACCCCCAAATTGGCATACATAATTGAATGACTGTCTGCATGAGCCATTTCCCTGATTGCATAAATATCTGGTCACTTATTTTGGTGCAAGCCTGGGAACTAAATACTTTGAAAATCTGACACACATGCACGTAGTCAGAGTCACACACTGCAAATGCATTTGACTGTTTTGCCCAGATCTTTATTCTGAAGACAAATTACACCTAAAAACTGAACTGTATAAGCTAGGTAATGTAATAGGGGTGTTTTGGGATTAACACATCCAAAAATATTCTATAAAAAACTTGGTCAAACTTCTTTCAAGGTCCGTTACAACTACAGTTCTCTTTCGTGTAAGAAAACAAAATAGACACACACTGTTCCTTCCAAGCATGGTTCAAAGCATCTTTAAATTCAGCTTCTTTTTTTTTCAGGCTGAGCAGCCTTACTTTTTATAGTTAAAAGTAATTTTAAAGCAAAAAAAGGAACATAAACAATATACACTGACTCTTGACACTCCATTGCTTTCTTAACCTAGAATAATAAAAATTTGCAAATGAACAAAAGAGTGGGAGGAAGATATCTAATTTACAATGTTTTTGAGATAAAGAACACTACAAAAAAAGATCAATGTGAATAATAAAGCATTGTTAACTGAGTCATGACATTTCTATTCTCAGTGAAGATTTGAACAGTAGAACTCTGCAAATGAGCACCTTATGCCATTTTCAAAGTGGGAGGAAGATGTATAATTATAATTTTTAAAGTGAAGAGAATTAAAAAAAACGCTGTGAAAAAGTTTATTGAAAAACATATCGACATATCAATATGACATAAATTACTTTAATTTTATTAAACTAGGAGGGGGGAAAACTCTCTCTCTCTCTCTTTTTTTTTTTTTTTAAGACTGGTTGCAGAATATGTTCCTTGAAAAGAAATTGCTTTATGAAAAAACTCTTTTGCTAAGATGAAACAGCACAGCACTGAATGTCAGCACTACCATATATTTATTCTGTAACTCTTCCAACAGCTGAGATCTATAAAAGAAACATATTTTCAAAACAGTTTTAACCTCCATTGTCTTGATCACTTGCATTAACATTTTTCATGTCACCTACTGAAATCCCTAAAAGGAACCTTTTATTCAGTCAAAATTAACAAATCTATTTTTAAAAAACAGCCACTGAAGCATCAGAAAGACATAAGGTTGTGTATTTTATTTGACATATATTTTCAGCTGTCTCTCTCGTTTGTAGGATGAGAGCAACATTTTATACTGATGTTATCAACTCTGGGGAGGAGGGTGATTTTGAGAGTGAGGAAAACAAAGTCTGCTCCCTCTGCATGTGTGCCTTAAATTAAGAATAAAAATATAGTGTTGATCAGATCCCTCGGATGGAGCCTTTTACTGTCTTGGCATTCATGAAGCTGGGAGCCAGCTGTAAAATGATAGTTTGGGCCTAATTTTATGGTTAGATATATGCACATGGCTCCCATTTACATCAAAGGGAGTTGCACACATGACCAGAATTTGACCTTCACCTCTTCCATCTTTAAGCCTGCACAGAGCCAGAGTAAATAGGCTAAGTGCAGGCAATTTAATGGAGTTAGGGACATAGGCCAGGATTTTCGAAGTGAGTAGTGATTTTGGGTGCTCAACTGGAGAAATCTCAGCGGATGGGTGCACAGCACTTTCTGAAAATCAGACCCCTTTGATGTATCATTTTGGACACTCAAAATCACGAATCACTTTGAAAATCTGCGACATAGAATCTATTCCCAGTACAAGAGCAAGGTGCAAGGAAACCCCTTCCAGACTATTAGTTCCAATCTCTGGACTGGCTTGGCAGCCCTGCCAAACCCCTATTAACTGGCTCCTTCAGCCCACTGGAACTGTATATGCCCGTGCCAGCATAGGCAGAGCTACTGTGGAGTACAGTGCAGTAGCAGTAGCCCCCTGTTGTATCGTAGCTCTCATTGTGACTCCTGCATAGTATCATGTGCCAATTGGTGAATTTCACCCTTTGGACCAGATTCTGCCACCTTTACTCACCTAGAATTGTACATTATTTCTTGATTAGTCCCATTGACTTCAGGATAGCAGTAAGTCAATATTAGTGTAAGGATAGCAGAATAAATATTCATATAGCATGGATAGCCATGAAGGTATATGACAGAGGTGGCCAAACTGTGGCTCACAAGCCATATTTGGCTCTTTTACCATTGAAGTGTGGCTCACAGAGCCTTCCCTCCACCCCCATTCTCCACCTACCAGACGGGGGAGAAGCTCGGGACCTCTGCCTTGCAGGGGGGTAGGCCTGATCCTGAAAAGACCTTGTCATCAAATCACACTGCATAAAATTAAGCACATGCATAATAAGCCTCTGCTAGATAAGGGCCAGGGAGAGGGGGAAAGGATATATTATAAAGAGTGATCCATCTGAGCCATGGTGCACAAGTATTTGGTACTAACCCAGTTGACTTTCCTCTTTATTTTCTGTCTATATCCATCTATTCCTCACACATTTTTTGCATTCTGCATTTGCCTCCCTCCTGTTTCTGTGCCCAGCTGTTCTCGCTTCCTGAATCTACGTCGGTAAAGGGAAGTAAATTAAACCTTTCATTGAACAGATTTCAATATTAAAAAAAAAATCCCAAACCCTCAATTTCATTCATCACATTAAAATTCAAAATGAATAAAAAATGTTGAAGGTGGAAAAAGGTTGGCGGGAGGGGCATATTTTTCTTATTTCAAAACCAGTTAAAGTTACATCCATATATTGGCTTAATTAATTTTTATAATATCTGGTATAATTTGTAAGAAGTATTAATGGAACTGGATGGGAAGTGGTCAATCAACGCATTCCTGTCAGACTTTAGGATCTGGGCCAAAATGTTTGGCCAGCCCTGTGATAGACTTATAATGAGTCAATAGAGGACTTTACAGTCTATCGGGTCACTGATTGATGAACTAAGAATTTACGTGATGGGGTCAAAAATCCCCCCTACAGAGATCACACCATTAGCTTTGCCCTTCCAACAGCAAAAAACAGTAAACCCAAGCTTCTGTGAATTACTAATCCATCATCATAAATCAGAAGAGAGAAGCTTGCACAATTTCATGATGCCATGAGAAGCCCAACATGTATTTACAGCCTTGCTTCCATGCTGCAAAAATAAGCCATTTCTAAATCCCTTGTATCCTAAAGCCTGAGCCGAGTAAAATATGGTCGGCATGAGACACTAAAAATGGCCATGAATATACTCTTCTCTAATAGATGGGTTTAGAACAGTTGCAGCTCTCTCTCCCACCTTCTTTGAAATTAATCAGAACAGTTCTGTTAAGGTGTGTTCCCTCAAAGTATTCACAGTGGCAATGAGTAAACAGGGAATGATCTTGTGCAAGATATGGAATTTCAGAGTTCTTAATGCACCAAAATACTGTGAGATTTAAAGGACCATAACAACAGGACCTCCTTACCTAAGGTCTTGTTGCTGAGGGGGAGTTTGCTTGCTAGCCAGCCTTTAGACTGCACTGGGGGGAGATGATGCCCATCCAGCACAGAAGGGGAGGAGTTCCATACAACTGCCCCTGCAGTGACTGGCCCCTGAAAGACTTCAGAGATAATGGGCCTGCTCCTCTAGACCCCCAGAAGACCTGCCACAGCAGGTAAGATATGGAGGCGGGGGCTTGGTGACAGAATTTCAGGACTTCCCCCATCTCCCCTTAAAGGCTTCTTTGCTAAACATTTCAGAACCTCAAGTGAAGTTCACTAGTGTTTGGAACTGGAGATGTGTGATGTTTAGATTCTTGGTAAGACTCCATAGCCTTCCCATATTCTCACTGTAATCCTGTGGACTCTCCTCCTTTCCCAACCTTCAAATTCCCTGTACCTCTGAAAGGCAGTGGCATGCCTGCTTCCTACAATCCTCTATACCCACTCTTCATTTTGAATTCTTTTCCTTATTATTATGGGGTTGGTTTTGCTTCCTTTCCAAACAAGAAAAGCAGAAAAATAGGATAACAAAACAGGATGCACTTTCCTTTTAAAAATCCCCCAACAACCACACTTGCTTCCTCCCACCTTGACATAACAACCTTCAGAATAAACTATTGGCATTAAGCAACTTGACTGATTCATGTGCGGAACCACATTTTATTATGGTGTCTCTCTGTGCTGTGTTGCATTTTTTCCGCGACCAAGACAGCTGCACAAGTTCCCTCCCTCTCTAAGCTCTTCCCATTGTAATTCTGAACCCTGCTGACCATCCAGGTAAGATTCAGCCCTCGAAACAGTATGACACTGAACAAAATTACTGCCTAAATTTCACCTCCCACTTTCATCACAACACAAACCATGTGTGTTAGGCTGGTGGGAAAACTGACCCACCTGAAGTCAGTTAAAAGAGCTAGAAAGTTCCACCTTTTCACACGGCAACACAAAACTTGGCTTTTGGTTTTACTTTTGCTGTGATTCTATTCAAGCCAAATGAGCTGAGTTCAAAACATTAAAAATACAAGAAGTATTTTCCTTCCGGTCCAATGTAGTCCTGCCTACTTCATCAAGGGACTGAATGGACATGGCACATAGCTATTACAGTGATGGGTGCATGATAAATTAGACAGACAGAATGACAGAGGTATATGAAATAATGGGATAAAGAAGATCAGCCACGCATTCCCTTTTTACCTTTTCTCCTGATACAAGAACATGGTGACTCTCGATAAAATTAAAAAGCAATATTTTTTAAATTGATGGAAAGTTTTTCATATAATACACAATTAACCAGTGGAACTCTTTGCCACATGATATTAAGGCAAAGATCTTAGTCTGGTTCTAAAAAGGATTGGACATTCATAGGGATATTAAAAATAACATAAGCTTTAATATTAAAAATGTATGAGAGATTTCAACCCTTATGCGTCAGGACTTAGGCCAACCACTAACTTCCTGGGCTTAGGAAGAAATTTGCTCCATATGGATGTTATTGCAAGATTGTACATTGGTGGTGGGGGCAGTTAACACCTTCCTCTGAAGCTTCTGGTACAGTATATGGCTGCACAGACTGACCTGATGAGGTATATGAGTAGACAGAGATTTCTTCATTAGGGTGCATTTCTCCCCCTCCCCGCCCCTTGATTTTTTTCAGTGGATAGTTTGTTGAAGTCGATCTGACTGTTAAAAACACAGGCATATATGAGTATATGATAGCTATGCTACACACATATTTAGAAGGTAACAATGGGGTTTGAACCTCCTGCCAATCTCTAATTGTAAGGGGTTTTTTATATTCACATTTCAAATTGATAATAAATAATATCCACTGTACATAATATATTTTAAAGATTATTTGGCTTCATTTATTTTTCCAAGCACTAACCCTATTACTGACCATTATAGTATCAAACTATTAAAAAAATGCTAACACCTTTTTTATGCTGGTCTAGCATAATCTTTATTTCTTTAGACACTTTGTGCAAACATTAAATTGATAAAAGACATAATGCAGATAGACCCATAGCTGAACTTAAGGTAATTACATAAAAATGAAATGGAGACCTATAACGGTACACTGCATTCTCCCCTATTGCACTGTTTTCTGGAAGCAAGGATCCTGCTTGTCATAGCAAGTTGCTTGCTATGGTGATTGTGCCATGACTCGATCTAGCTGTACAAGACAAGTATAACATTACTTAGGGGGAGATTTTCAAACTAAGAGTCTGACCCCAAAAATGTACTGTATTTTCAAAGATGTACTATTCTTCAAAAAACAGAGGAGTCCTTGCATGGTATCTGTCAAGGTTCCTCCCCCACTCTGAACTCTAGGGTACAGATGTGGGGACCTGCATGAAAAACCTCCTAAGCTTATCTTTACCAGCTTAGGTCAAAACTTCCCCAAGGTACAAAATATTCCACCCGTTGTCCTTGGACTGGCCGCTACCACCACCAAACTAATACTGGTTACTGGGGAAGAGCTGTTTGGAAACGTCTTTCCCCCCAAAATACTTCCCAAAACCTTGCACCCCACTTCCTGGACAAGGCTTGGTAAAAAGCTTCATCAATTTGCCTAGGTGACTACAGACCCAGACCCTTGGATCTTAAGAACAATGAACAATCCTCCCAACACTTGCACCCCCCCTTTCTTGGGAAATGTTGGATAAAAAGCATCACCAATTTGCATAGGTGACCACAGACCCAAACCCTTGAATCTGAGAACAATGAAAAAGCATTCAGTTTTCTTACAAGAAGACTTTTAATAAAAATAGAAGTAAATAGAAATAAAGAAATCCCCCCTGTAAAATCAGGATGGTAGATACCTCACAGGGTAATTAGATTCAAAACATAGAGAACCCCTCTAGGTAAAACCTTAAGTTACAAAAAAGATACACAGACAGAAATAGTTATTCTATTCAGCACAGTTCTTTTCTCAGCCATTTAAAGAAATCATAATCTAACACGTACCTAGCTAGATTACTTACTAAAAGTTCTAAGACTCCATTCCTGGTCTATCCCCGGCAAAGACAGAATATAGACAGACACACAGACCCTTTGTTTCTCTCCCTCCTCCCAGCTTTTGAAAGTATCTTGTCTCCTCATTGGTCATTTTGGTCAGATGCCAAAGTGAGGTTATCTTTAGCTTCTTAACCCTTTACAGGTGAGAGCAGCTTTCCCCTGGCCAGGAGGGATTTCAAAGGGGTTTACCCTTCCCTTTATATTTATGACAGTATCTTTTGTTACTCTTTTGTTTGACAGTGTTGTACTGAAAAATTCAGGTTGCATCTATGCCTTTATATTTCTGGTTTTGATTTCTCTTCAACAGCACTTGAAGGATAAAACTTGACTTGAAACATGAATACTAGCCGTCTAGTGGATACAATAAATGTTAAACTGGCACTTATTGACTATTTCCATCTGATTTTTCAGTCTAGGTCCATTGAAGGAATAAGTGTATTGTGAGGGTGACTGCATTGTTACATAACATGGCAAAGTGAGCACTTGACATATTTGTTTAGTTATTAAAAGTAAAACCCTGCTCAGTTTTTAGGGGCACATTTTGAAAGGGTCCAATTCTCAACCTCTCCTCTATATTTGCAATCAAACACTAGTTTGTGATCACCAACAAATGCTGGTGCAAATGATAGAAATCAAAATTCTAACAAGTCTCAGTCTTGCAAGAAGCTCTGCATAGGATGGACTCCTGGGTCTGCACATTCTGAAATCAGTGAGTCTCAGAGTGGGTATGGAGGGGTCTGCCCATATGGATCTGTTTGCAGGGTTGGGGACTGAGGGACCTGTGACAGTGAATGTCTTTTACACCCACAAATCAGGTCGTTGTCTAAATTCTATCCCTTGGGCCTGCAGTTGGTCATGCCCATCAACTGAGGGAGAAACATTGATGGTGTCTGATTACAGGCCTTCTTTTGAAAACTGGGATTTCAAGTGAGAATTTGTTTTAGAAGATGCCATAGATTCAAATGAAACAAAATGTACTTTAATGTAAGAGAGTCAATATTTGTTCAGTTGTAGGTGGGTCTATCATCAGCAACTCGTACAAATATAATGTAATGATAGCTAGCTAGCTAGCTAGATACACAAGCATATGTACCTACATCCACATTTTCAAATCTATATCTGTATCTATATCTGCACACCTACATTATAGTTTTAACAAGATGTATATGGTAGTAAACCAACCTGCTTCTTGAACTACTTGTAACTGGGATTAACATCAGTTGAAACAAAATATGACCTGAGGGAAAAAGTCACTGATTCTAAGTTTGATTTAAATCAATGGGAGTGTTGCCTTTAACTTTTGTGGAAGCACAATCAGGCTGCTGGTGTAGAGACTTCCATATTTGCCTGTAACATTTCCACTTTCCTGAAAAATGTTCTAACATTTCAGAACATGTCTAAAGCTAAATTCTGCCCTCAGATACACCCATGCAACTCCAGTTTAGGTCAACACACTGGACACCAGAGAGTACTTAGCATGGTACTTATCAACTAATATTGAGGTGAACGTCTTTTATTTGCTTTGTCAGATAACTATGGTGTGGACTATGCAATAAAATGTGTACCAGAGAAAAGTTTACCAATACGTTCAAAGTAAATTGCTTCCTCCAGAGATCTGATACCTCTATTTGTGCATCCTCTTTTTTCTTAAGCCTATCCCTACTTGGAGATGCTACACAGTACAGTGTCATCAAATA
The DNA here is from genome assembly GCF_965140285.1 of Lepidochelys kempii. Lineage (NCBI taxonomy): Eukaryota > Metazoa > Chordata > Testudines > Cheloniidae > Lepidochelys > Lepidochelys kempii. The sequence continues at coordinate 9,760,332 of NC_136386.1, read as the reverse complement.
CAAATGGCAGAGAAATTTGTGATTAGTCCCTCATCTATGTAAGGTGGAAAATGCCAGTTCGTGCACTTGTAAATACACTCCAAGATTGACAATTTTATTGCATTCTGGGCTGGCCGGGCTGGACAATGAATCAATATATGTTTGATTTTATGTGGCTGGTGTGAAAGAGATAGTTACCTTCAGAAAGGATATATTATGAAACTAGCAAAATCCAACTTCTGCTCTGCCACTGATGCAGCCTTCATTGCCCACTTGTTACATTTTCAAACAAGACCTCCCCTGTGCTGCCCCTCACACTTCGGGAGGAGCTCCCCCTAAACACCTGCAAAGCTATCTCATTGTTCTTCCTCAAATCCCTCCTTAAAGTTTTCTTTTGCCTTGGTGCCTATAAAAAACTTGACAACAGCTAAGCAGCGGGTGTGCTGTGAGCACTCTCTAGTGTGATGATCAATACTACCTTATTGTTTCCTTGTGCTCCTTTGTCTGGCTGTATTCACCAGCTGTCTCTTGTTGTTTGCTTGAATTGTAAGCCCTTTGGAGCAGAGAGCGTCTTTTTGTTCTGTGTTTCTATGATGCCTAGCATGATGGAATGGGATGCACAGCAGAAAAGAGGGGAATGGGGGTTAACATGAAGTCATGGGGGAAAATGGGGGACGCGGGAACGGGTGAAGGAGAGAATGAGGGGAACAAAGAATCTCTGAGGGGAGGGAGATTGGGGAAACATGGTATGGGGAAAGGGGGGCACATAGAGCCCATGGCATGGAGGGAAGTGGGAATGGGGTACACACAGAGCAGCTGGTATGGGGAGAAGAATAGGGGATCCTGGGTATGTCAGGAGGGGGCAATGAGGGGCACATGGAAACTCTGGCAGAGAGGCGATGGGAGGGAGTTGCAGGAAGTTCCTGAAATGGAGGGGGATGGGAAGGTGGCATACGGGAAACTTGGTGGGGGGAATGAAGGGAAGCCAGGAGCTACAGAAGCTGTGGAGCATGCACCCCCTAGTGATAATAAAAATAGTTTTACTAACAATAGCTCTGTTCCCTTAGAAGCCTACGTGGACACAGGAGGGATTTTCACTCCAGCATTTCTTCGTAGCATCCCTTGTCTTCTTTTAAAAAAAGAACTCTTTAAAAAATGGCTCAAAGTTAAAAAGTAAAATATACAGCCCCGTACTTCAACTGTATATTCTCTCCGTGTTCTTATACTTCACTAACCTCTAGCCAACTTTTTGGTCTCTGCCAATTACTTTGTGTACAGGCAATTTAAATTACATGCAGTCTGACTATGTGTGATAATTTAAACCGATTGTTAATTAATTCTGTAAGTAAATAGCTACTGCAATCTCTATAATCATCAAGGTTTCTCTAGCTATCAACCTTTTTCTTAGCTGCTCTTTATTATACAGTATGGAGCAAAAGTATGTGGGGGGGAAATGATATGCATGATCTCTTGCTGGGTCCTTGCCACAGAAGGCAGCCCCGCTTCTTGAAAACCTTTACGGCTCTTCTTAGAATTAAATGTTTGCAAAACTGAGCTGTTTGTAAAGATTGATTTTCTGTATATAGCTTAAGAGGAAGCATATCATGAGATTTAGGTTAGATAAAAAGTAAGGCTCTGTGTGATGTGAGGTGCCAGTGTTAATCAACTGGAGATAAGAGTTGATGAGGTTATATCATCCCAGTACCAGTGAGACTGGCTATTAGTTATGTTTCTTGGCCTCTCGGTCACTTTGGAGAGCATGTTTACTAGTGCTTGAGAGATTCCTCAAGGTTAGACTGAGCTCAAAATTCTCTTAAACCATTCCCTAATTGGTCCTTAAAATTAAGATCTATTTGGAAAGTCATAATTTCCCCCCTGGTTTTTAAGCTGCATCTCTCACATTACTATAGCATGTGAATCAAACTATCTTTTAGTCACTATAACTAGGACATCCAAGGCCAACAGTGCAAATGAAAATGAAGTCCTGAAACAAGGTGTAAGGGTCCTAATCAGAGACCATCTGGCTCTCTTGGCAACAAAATTGTGAGCCATTGCGAAAGAACAATCATAGAATCATAGGATATCAGGGTTGGAAGGGACCTCAGGAGGTCATCTAGTCCAACCCCCTGCTCAAAGCAGGATCAATCCCCAATTTTTGCCCCAGACCCCTAAATGGCCCCCTCAAGGATTGAACTCACAACCCTGGGTTGTGATCCATGCTGTCCCACCTGCACACAGGTACCACCTACATGCAGTTGTACATCATGTAGCTGGCTGCCAGTCTAAAAAAAACAGTGATGCAACTGAAAAATAGTAAGATAACTTTTTTGCCTCCTAGTCTACGACCAAGAATTATAGCAGCAATGGCTAGCATGCCACTCCAATTTGGTTCTATTTGAATTAAAGTCTCTGCTGTTTAGCCTCGTTTGATCATGCCCCATTGAAGTCGATGGTAGTTTTTCCACTGAATTCTCTGGGTGTAGGAGAATATCTTTAACTGTAAGCCTGCAAACCCTTCCTTTTTGAATATACTTATCTCAGGCAAATAGTCCCATTTAAGTCATTGGGACAACTATGATGAGTAAGGCCACGGCTGGGGAGTCAGGGTTTATAAACAAGTAAGGGTTTACAAGTAAGTAAGGGTTTATAAACAAGGGTTTATAGGATTCCCACAGTGGGAAATTCTGAAAATGTCGTTCCTTTGGTCCACTGGCTTAGTACTACATGTAGACCTTTTATTTCCTTCCCCCAGATAACCAGCTTACAAGTGAAAAACATAAAGACAAGAAACCTATGAAAGGTATTATGAGTTCAGTGTCGGAATTCAGCATCATAGACGCTCCATCCAAGGACACCAAAAATGAGAAGAAATTGTCAGACTCTAGTACATCATCATTATCTTCCCTTGAGAAGTGCAGGACACAATTCACCTATATTGAAAATGATGCATCAGTTCATCAGAGAGACAGTGATGGTATGTTTTGCAAAACAGATTAAGTGTAAGCAGATTTCTAAATAATATCTGTTTAAAGAATGCCCTATTTCAGTTGAAACACCTGCTTAAACATTGGACAGGAAGTTCAAGAATCTAAACTAAGCAACCATGAGATGTCCTAGAGATGGTTTACGCTGGAGTTGGGAATCTAAAGAAGATTGCTTTAAAGTGGCCATGACATGAGGGTTCTTATTGGTGGGCCACAATACAAGAATTTAAGTCCAGTGGGGACATGTCTGTGCTTGTGCATAGGCTGACCAGAGGTCCTGATTTTGGGGTCTTTTTCTTATATAGGCTCCTATTACACCCCACCCCCGTCCCGATTTTTTCACATTTGCTGTCTGGTCACCCTACCTGTGCATGGATCTTAGGAAATAGTCTTTGCATAAGGATGGTTAGTAGGCATTGGAAGAACAGACTCCTTCTCCCAAGGCAGCAGAATGGCATTGTTATTGCTTCTGCAGCAGCGCCTATGAGCACGGACGACCCCTTATGCACAGTGGCTTGCCTGCTGGATCCATATAGTTGGGAGTCTATTACCCACAAATCTACCTTTACCCCACCCAGTCCTAATCCTGCCTCTATCAGCCTGCTGCAAAGACTCACAGAGGACCACACTGAAGAGGCCTTCTCGTATTCTGCCCCTACTGATGCAGAATACAGCATCCTGTTTATGCTGCTTTTAAGCCCTGATACGACAAGGTACTTAAACATTTGCCTAACTTTAAGCATGGTAGTAACACCACTGACTTCAAGGTGCTTAAATTTAGGCATGTGCTACTGAACCTAGGTGAAGCATGGCCTTGAGGCTTTCGATTCTGGCCTGCCTCTGCTAGCCAATATGACCCTATATATGCAAAATACTAATGTTATATCAGTACGTCACATGACTAGGGTTTTTAAACATTTGTTTTCTACCAACTTGAAAGCAAAATGCTGTATAAGGCTGTTAAAATACAGAACTTACATGGCTTTTGCATACTTTGTGAGAACACCCCTGACCCAAAGAAATGTTTGCACTTTCTAAAAGGAAATGTATTTGGCTGCTAATCCAAAATTTGCATGTGGCTATTATTTGGGGTTGTTTTTCTTTTACATAATCAAAACAAGTTATTTCTTTCTCGTTCATTATTACACAAGTCATTAATGTGCTGACACAATCTTTGGTTTTCATAAGAATTTCACTATCCACCATGTATCCATGCACCAAAGCAGAACACCCAGGTTCTGTAACTTAGTACAGACTACATCTTGTGTGAACCAGCATAACTACACTGAAGTCAACGAAGTTACACTGATTTACAGCAGCTGAGGTTCTAGCCCTAAATATTCTCATAGACATGATACATCCCAATGAAATATCTGTGATGCTCTTGTTCCGTAGACTAAATTTCCTTATGTGGGCATTTTATAATAAAGCATTGGAGAGGATTTTATTCAATATAGCTGAAACATGTCAGCTATATCATGTTAATGATCCTTGAATTAAGAACTACTAAGTACAGATCAACACAATAAACCACAATGCTCCAAAGGAGCCATTACGATATATTGTATCACTGATTCTGTAATAATTGTAGTGCTTCATATACTTCTAGTGATATCAGAGTGCATTCAATCTTCTTTAAAGAGGTGAAGTAGTTATTCCATTAAGGGGGACTGATCCAGCAGTTCCAACACAAATGGGTGTTTTACCTGTGTAGTGATGACAGGATTGGTCTCATAAATTGTTACTGGTACACAGGAGTGGTACATATGTGAAGTAAATAACAGATTTCACACAGTTAAAAAACGAAAAGCAAAGGAAATTAACGAAAACAATCTGTGCTCAATTAAGAACGTTAAGAATTGGACGTAAGCCAAGAAAATCAAGGAAACTCAAGATTTGTGTTTGTCACTGAACACTTCGTTCAATCTATTCTGACTAGTTATTGTAGCTGATTGTTAGGCACACATATGGCCAAATCCTATTCTCTGATACAGCCATGGAAAAACCCTAAAGCCAGTGAAGCCAGCTGTGTTACCTGGCTATAACTGAGAGAAGAATTTGGCTCACTTTGCAGAAACTGCTCTAGGAGAGTCTGATCCATGGAGAAGACACCCATGACTTCAATGAGATTTGAATCAGGCCCATACCGAGACTCAGCAGTATGAATTAAAGATGGATTGACACCCACAAGCCACGAAGAGCAAGAAAATGTAGAGCAAAGGCAGACCCGGAACACTATTAAAAATAGTTATTTTGTGGTAATTAATCTAATAATGTAGAAACTGAGAGCTGAGGTCATTGTTCTCACTGAGATAAATGCAATGCCTTTCAAAAGGAGCAGGAAAAACAGAAGAGAAAACAGGAGATTGCATCTTCTTTTGTGCAGTTTGTGGCTAATTTATTTTCAAATATATGAATGAATGCATAGGAATGGATGCTTAATTGCTAATATCTATTATTTATATACATTACCACTTAACACAGGACAAAAAAGCCTCACACATGCAGATTTTGCAAGATGCGTTACATCCATTAGCACAGTTCATGGTGTGTGCTCTGATGGGAATTTAAAAGCATCTTTACTGCACATCACAGACTTTGTGCTGAAACATTACTTTATTTTTAAAGTCTTGTGCTTTTTGTGCGGTCCCTTTCCTCGGTAGACCCTTAAGAACTATTATCTATTCTCATAAGATTATGTGAGCACCACTCAGGTTAATAAATTCAGGAAAATCTGTGTTATTAGAAAACAGATCTTATTTTTTTTTATTTTAGAAAAAGCTGAAAAGATCCCTAATTGCTGTATTATTTTGAATTTGATATATCTTATCAAGGTGCAAGGGGGAAATTTCATAAATATAAGATACCTAAAAAGAATAGTCTTAATTACACCATGGACTAGTGGATAGAATGATTACATTTTCTACACTGTAAATTTCATACAATTAAATGCAGCAGTGTCACCTTATAAAATGTTTCAATTTTCTAATTATTTCAGTTCATTTACTCAGAAAAAAATATAAGCATGAATTTACTAAGTATTACCAAAATCTAGTCATTCTCATTCTACAGAACTGACTGGGAAGTTAGTTGTGCTTGTCTGAACTTAAATAGATCTTGACATATTGAAATAAGTATTAAAATTGATAACATTGCCAATGCTATGCTACTTACGGAAAGAATTTCAATCACATGCTATTTATTCTTTATTCTACATGCTGAATAGACTTTTTTTAAAAAATAAAGAAGTTGGAGTGATTTTTTTTTTTTATCATCAAGGAAGTTTTAAAAAAATTCTTCTGGAAAGTGTCTGGCTGTGAACTTCTCAGTTAATTTCATTGGTCATCTTGCATTATGTTACATGATATATCTCATGCCACAACTGAACAAATGCAGCTGAATAAGATGCCTGATAGTTTGTCATACTAGAGCAAGAAATGTGATAATATCCAATATTTTTTCCTGAAAGTCCCAGTGAAAACAATTCTCACTATTGAAACATATTTTCCTTTAAAAAAATTTAAAAAAAACAAAAACAACAGTTGAAAAGATTTGGGCCCTGATAATTAATGGTGTTGATCCTTCTGGGGGAAAAAAAGGAAGACAAAAACCTTTGTTGATAGGCATTACAAGGTGCAGTAAAGTGTGGCTTCTGACATGATATCACCACAAGTATAGCTTAGGAATAACAACCAACAGAGAAAGAGAAACAAAAAGCTGAACGACCAAGGGAAAAGGTCATGTTATGGTTTCTGAAATAAGTGAATGCACAGGAAGGGCAAATCATTGGCAGAATCCACCACACTTCAAACTGCATCTCCGCCAATTTCCAAATAGTTCAGATTTGCCTCTGAACACCTTATCTTGCTTCAACACTAACAAATGGGAGCTGAGCTGTTTGGAAAATCTGGCTCTAATTGTAGAGGCCGAGCACGGGGAAATCAAAGCCTGGGTGAGCACATTAAGGCAACCTTCTGGGGCATGTTATATATACTGTAAATATGAAGTGGCTGCCAAAGCACCTGCAACATTACAGGACAATTACTCTAGTCATGAACTGGTCCTTCTGGGGCTGATGCTTGCTGATATGTAAGAGTGACTCCCTTACACAATGCTGGAAAGAAAACGACTTCCCTTTAAAATGTACCTTTCCAAGTTGATACTCTTTTTCCACATTTTTCCCCTTTTAAAAATTAACAAGCATGTGAATTAGAAGGTGAAAAGCCTATTTAAGAGAGAGGGTGAACTGTGACCCTGGGCAGAGCGTAGAATACCAAACTGCAATGTGTTAACTCTACTCTGTACTGTTCCTTTTCCACCCCCTTTTTGGTAAGTGTTGCAAGCTAGCATTCACTGAACTTCACTGGAAGTTGAAGCTAGAAAAACTCAGACTGGAAATAAGACATACTTTGTTTACAGTAAGCGTAATTAGCCATTGGAAGTACTTGCCAAGGGTTGTACTGGAGTCTGCATCACTGACAATTGTTAACTCAAAACTGTATGTTTTTCCAAAAGATCTGCTCTAGGAATTATTCTGGGGAAGTTCTATGGTCTCTTTTATACAGGAGGTAAGACTAGGTGATCACAATGGTCCCTTCTGGTGTTAGAATCTGCGAATCTATTAAATCAGACTCCTTATAAAAATCAGACTAGAAGCATGTGATTAATCTGTGCTGTTTTACACCACTCCACAAGTGAGTTCTGCTCTCACCCATAAATTCATCTAAATCCTCATACATCTGCCATGTCTAATTCTGTGATTCGGCTATACAGCATCATATGCATCCTAACTGACCCTTTCCATCTGAACAACTAATAACAACTTTAGTAGACTTTAAGGGCTTGATCCAACTCTCACTGAAGTCAGTGGAACTCTTCCTGTTGGCTTTAGTGAGCATTAGATCAGGCCCTAAAATGCTTTGATGGGCTGACAGCCCATAAAAATATTATTTCAACAGCAAGAGTGCAATCCTCAAATCTTTACATGCAGGCAAAATCCCCACTGGAAGTTTTGCCCGCATAAAGGGTGCAAGAATGGGACTGCGGATTTCTACATTGAATTACAAATTCCTATCTGAAAAATAAAATCTATTCTATAGCCTATGGCAGATGCTGTGTTCGAGTGGAATTACTGGCATCACACTAGAGATACATTTATGTAATAATGTAGTACAATGGAGAGTATCCTCACTGAGTGAAATTGACGCCTATGCAGAGGGCCAGCCCAGGGCATCAGCACTACTTACATCCTCTGTACAAAGGTAAGTTTCACTCATATGGAATACTTTCATCCAAAGCATGGTGAGGTCCAGACCAAACAACACAGGACATCATTTTATGTAATATGTTTTACTGCTGTAATTTTTCAAAATTATATTTTAAGCTTAGCTTGCAGTGATCTCTGACTTCTGTGTCTTATTTAAATGACTTCTGTGTCTCCACAGCTGCCTAAATTTGGAGTACTACGATAGTGAATCAAGCCCTCTCTCTTTCCTGTATCTCACTCTTTTTCTTTTTTCTTAGATGAATGTGCATCACTTATCCTGGCCTGCTTGTTCTGCCAATTTTGGGACTTTCTTATAATGCTGCCTAATACCTGTGAAAATTGGTTGATAAATATGTGCTGTCCATCCTATAGATATCACCATACCTCCAGTGAAAACCACTCCAACAATGACTGCAACTGTGAGTGTGACATTGATTGCAGCATTTTTGAATCCTGTCACGAAACCAGTGAATGTCTGGAACTTGCCTTGGAGATTTCTGAAGTCTGTTATCACTAATAGGAAACAATTGACAGAATTCCCATAAACTATCTGAATGGAAACTGACACAGTAAAAAGGATATACAATTTTTTAAAATAATTGGAGTGTTTGCTAACCAGGGCTGTGTGTTTTCTCTGATGTCCCTTTGGAAGAACTGTATAGCATTACCAATGAAAATTTTGTTTGTATGATTTCACAAATCACTGAAGCCAATAAAGAATGAAACCCTGTTTCCTACCTTGCAACAGATGAAAACAAAATTCCTAAATACCAGCTGTACTAATTGCTTTGCTCAGGGTCAGTCTCACTCTTTTATAAAGCTCTCCATTGCATTCAACATGGATTTCCCTCCATCCACAGACATAAGACAAATTAGGATATTCTTTTAGGAATGATATATATTAAGTCTTCTTCCTAATGGATTATTACAAAAATATGTATTACACATTGTTGGGTATTATTAATAATGTATGCGATAACATCATTTTATAATTAAAAATGTATTTATACAATCTCTTAAAATACACTTATATGCTCAGTTTAGGCAGAAAAGAAAATTAAGTGAGTTAGAAACCATGCTAGATGTAATTACAATAAAGGTCTCTAAAAAATCTCCAGTGAATTTTGAAGAGGATGCATTTTAACAGGGTACTGCAATTCAACAGTGTATTAATATGTGTGCCTACCATTATATAATATCAGGTTATGCCTATTGTTCATTAGTTATAGGAAAGAACTCCTTAATTCTAATTAGCATTAATAGAAATTGAATGCACACTTCTAGAGGAGAATTTTCCTACGGATAGCCAGTAATGTTTTTTCCCAACTTTTGTTTGTCTGATTTTTTGTAAAGAGCAGAATATTGTAAGCAATAACAGTGTGGGAAAACAGACATGAGTGCACAAAAGATTAAAAAATGCATAAAAGATAAAAAATGACAGTATCCAACTTGGAGGCACTTACTACAATCTGTAACACTCTCTGTATTTTTCTTTTCTGATAATGGGTCTGATTAATAAAAATGAAATGAACATTGTACATTACATGTGTGACAACAAAAGGATGGAAATTCAGCTACCAAGGGGCGGAGAATCTGCACATTGAGCAAAAAGGAAAATACAAAAGTTGCTCGTTCATGTGGGAGGTTTACATACTGAAGCTGGCCTGCTCTGTGGCAGCATTTGCCTTCTTTGTGCATTCACAGATTTCCAAGCAAGCTCACTGATTTCAGTACGGAAGAAATATAGTGCCTATAGGGGCCAAAAGAGGCATCCTCATGGAAAGCGTACAAGATCAGATCCTCATCGGGTACAAATCAACATAGTTCCATTGAAAGCAGTGCAGCTATAATGGACAGTATGTCTGCGCTACAGGGGGCGTGACTGCAACTCAAATAGACATATCCTAGCTAGCTTTAATCTAGCTAGCTCAGATCCCAGAGCAGTGACACTCTGGTAGCACATGCTTCAGCTCGGGCTAGTTCCACAAATAATTACCCATGGTTCCACTCCAGCAAAAGCTAACTTGGGTATGTTGACTCGAGCTGCAATCACACCCCATGGCAATACAGATACCACCTGGGATTACAATATAGACATACCTTGATTTATACCATGGGAGCATCAACCCTGAAATTTACAAGAGATTTGAAAAGATGTAACAACTACTTGTGTATTTCTTTTCTAGTAAAAAAGACTGTACATAAAAATGTTAGACTGTAATACTCTTCTTATAAATATTTTAAGGCCATATAGTCTCCTTTGCAAATTCAGCACTTTTTATTGTAATAAAAATAGACTGTATTTGGGAACAGGTGCATTAGACTCAACTGTACCTGATTTCTGTGCTTCTTGTTGAGCTGGGGGGCTGGAGTAGAAGAGGCCTGTTCACACTTTGTTGTATTATGTGCCATACAATGTCAAGCTTTTCTCAACTTTAGCCAGTTTAAGGATTGAAATGTGGGTTTCCAAATGGTCTAGCCTGTGCCAGATGTCCTACTGGGGAGTAAATTTTCAGTGTGGAGAACAGGACACAGAGGTCTGCATCTGTCAAACCCTTATTCACATTAGTTGTCCTTTCCTTATTAGTGCAAATAGTTTCATTGATTTCAATGCACATATGTGAAAGGGTAAGGAAGGCTACTCATGACCCTGACACTGCAACGTGATGCATAGAGGAGGACCTTTCACAGTTGGCCTCAGTCAGATTCATCAGGAGCAAAGAGGTCTGTCCATGTGCAACACCTAGCAAGATCAGGGTTTATTTGACTAAGGCTTTGTAGAATTGGGCCCATATTTCCTATTACCTTTCAAAGCCAGCTTTTCTTCATATCGGAATCCATAGGGGTAGTGGAGAAATGGCAAGAACAGGACCAGGAGAGTCACAACCACAACAATGACTAGATGGGACAGGTCTCCCAACACTTCTTTCGGCTGTTACATGGGTTCACCACATGGAAAAGGTTGAGAACCACTGCAGCAATCGATGATGATCTTTTAAATAGTACAGAAGTGTCTCCTCACCTAATGGTTATGGGGGCATGCTATTTGGTTTCTTGTTTTATAATGCAGATGGATATTTTTGTGCCCTACAGCATGAACTAAGACACCCTGGAAAATGTTCTTCATCCTTATGTTACCTTAATGACCGAAAGGACTAACAGCTCATGTCTTCCCTCATAAAACGGTTAATTGCAAAATACAGCATACTGCATTTTCATGACACAGAGGAACTATTTAGCACATTGAGATCAGACAGCAGAGCAAGTGGGCTAGAATAATTTTCCCCCTGAAATATTCCAGAAATTAGCTTTTCTATTTAGAGATCCATCTTATTCCCACACATACCTGACTTTCACAAGTCAGACAAAATCCATTCATCAGATTCAGACTTAGACAGACAGTGTTCAGACAGGTTAAGCACAGGTACTCAAAGCAATTCTGAGCTGCATTTTTGGTTTACCTCAGAGAAAGGCCTACTCACTCAAGTGGGAGGCATTTGGGCTGCATCATTGGTCCATGCTGTCAGAATCAGCTGTGCTGCCAAAGTGAATGTCAGCTCTGCAATGTGTGAAACCTCAACTCTTTAAGACAAGGAATAAAATATCACCATTTTGTAAATGGGAACATCTCCCTGATACTCTGCCTTTCTTCAGCAACTTTATTTTTAATCCACAAAACACTGACAGATTGGGTGGAGAAGAGAGCCAATCACAACGAGCCACTTGTTCCCCTCCTACAGAAAAGGATAACGTCCACTGCAAACTTTCCGAGAGTCTCCTCATGAAGATTCCTCTGCATCCTCCTCTCCCCCACTCCACCCGAGAGAAAATGGCCTTGCACTTCACAGAAGGCTCATAGGGCACAACATGAATGAGGCTGTAATCACTTTAAAGGCAGAGATTGCCATTCACTGTATGTTTTACAGGTCCTAGAACAGTGTGGTCTCTCACTGCTGCTGCAATATAAACGTTAAACAATAAAATAAATAATAACGATAATGGAAATCCAGGCTTTGCACTGCAACTAAATTCTGTGACCACAGGCCTGGTGTCTGCTTCTCCATGGCAATCTGAATCCCTCAAGATGTGCAAGAGAGGAACCCAGGACCAGTGTCCTCAACCCAAGAAGATGGCCAGGTATAAAGAGGAGAGCAGGCTGCATTAGCCCCCTTCATTATCCTCCAGCTTCTGAGAGCTCCGGGGCTGATTTTTACCTTTTGACACTATCTCAGGTCAACCAGGATGACCAATGTCTTTCAAACTGTAAATTGGTGGTGTGACTCTGATTAGGATCCTCAGGCACTGCTGTAATATAGATAAATTACTATTAATTATTATTATATCATTCCTGTGTTGTTGTTTTTAAATAAGATTTCTACTGAGAAACTACACACTCTTTTAGCATACAGCATATAAATTGTACAGCCTAACAAGTACAGGCAAAAAATAACGAACCCCATATTGACCTGGATTTTCTAAATATTGTGTGTGAGTAAGAAACATTGGCATCTGATCTGTGTTCCATGGCCTATATAAAATGAGTTGTGGACCGAGGCCAACTCCTAATGGGCATGTGCCTACATCATAAGCACCATCAATATAACATGCAACCCGAGCAATGATGCCAAGGATTGAGTGTACACAGAGCCCTTCCTGGCCCTTATGGTAGCTCCTCTATGCCCTGGGTCAAGGCATAATGTAAAGAGCAATGCCTGTGGTGCATCAGCTCCCTTAATAAAGGGCTTTCTTCTCCAGAAACATCAGTTGGTGTCTGATATCCACTTTAAAATGAGGGTGGTAATAATTCCGAAATCTAGAGATCAAATTCTGCCTCCCCTCTAAAGTCAATGGGATAGATTGGGGGGAAATGGGGACATAATTTAGGATGTATGCATCAGAATTCATCTCAATCTCAAAATGCTTGAGCATCCATTATTATCCCAATTTTACAGATGGGGAAACTGAGGCACAGATGTCATTGTGATTTGCACAGGCACCAGGCCTGGGAATAGAACCCTTTTCTTTTGACTTCCAGTCCAGTTCACTACCCAGTGGATCATGCTGCCTCCTTATAGAACTGAAAGGAGAAAAAAAAAAAGATGTTCACAGACATTGTAGGGAAGGCATGCCAGAACAGAATGTGGTAAATGACAAAATAATATTGAAAAACTATGCTTCTGTCTTAGACAATCTTGCAACTGAAACATAGTTATGTTCATTCCCAGACAGCATTATACTAAAACGAACATGGCACAAAAGGAAAAAGAATCATATGAGTGCACAAGGAAATGATCATCAGTGTCATTAAACTGTATACACAATGTATATTGCCAGCTTTGCCATGTTTTTCTATGAAATAAAAATAACAGCAAAGAAGAGAGAAGATTTTATGAGATCAACTGTATAAAAAGCATGAATGGCTTCCATTAGCACAGCACAGTTGAGAAAGGACAAGATTTAAGTCTAATATAAATATGATAAAATTATACAACTGAAGTGACATGTCCTGTTTAGAAAAGACAGAGCACAGAGAAAGGCGTAAGAAGACAGCTGAGAATTTAGTTTTATAGTGTTAAAATATATGTTTCATCTGGCACAGTATTTACAACTCCCTGGCTTAAATGTACTGCTAATGCTTCTATTTTATACTGTATCTGCTGTAGCTATGTAATAAGTGCCCAGCTAAGTTACAGGAACATCCTTTGTTCATCTTTATTCCAGTAAATGGGTATCATCTATCTCCCCAAAGTTTTAGTATTCCTTATCAGTTAATAAAGTAATTATACACACACACACACACTCTAAATATTATAGCTGGCTGGAGAATGACAATTACAGGTTTTGAAATTTGTTTTATTTCTGCACTAGAATGGAAACAAAACCTTTCCAATGTTTTCACAAAATGCACTTGTATCAAAATATCTGTTTTTCAGATTTAAAATGTCAGGTTTTCTCTTCTGGTCTCCCCCTCTCTGGAAGTGACTGGACAGTCCACCCTGAACCTCAGGAACTTTCTTGTCAAAAACTTTGTCAAAATCAACATGCCTCTGCAAAATATTTCACCTTTGCCAAAACACCACATTTTGACAAAAAAAAAAAATAGTTAAATAAGTTTTGGCCAGCTCTACTAAATATACACACACACAAACACATTTAGATAGATCGATCGATAGGAGTGTTTACATGTGCAAATGTATGTAATATCATATGTAAATCAATTGTTATTATCCAGTAATAAAAATGGCAAGTGATCTTTAATTTTCCAGGAATTCTCTTGGTGGTATAATATCCACCCTTTTCTGCTATACTGGAGGCAAATGTGTAATGCTATATGCTGGAGAAGAATTTGCAAAGCCATGTCTTATTCTGTCGATATGTACTATTCACTAACCCTTGTAGTTTTCAATTTCTTCTCTCACTATCTTATTTTATGACCTGCTCAATCATTTCCTAGTTTACATCTAGCTACGGTTTTTAAAACAAGTTTTCTAAATATTTCATTTCGGTAGAGCTTAAAATCAGGGACACGCATCAAGATTAATCTTTTCAAAAATATAATAACCAACAATTAATCCATTTCCAAACCCTCATTTTTAATACAAAATTCAGAGTTTTGTATAGTTTATAACCCATAATACCCATAAAGTCATTATATGAGAGAGAAAACTGGAAACATCCAGTTGGAAAGCAGAAGGTATATTTTTAGCTACATCAAGCCAATTGTATGCAGCTCTGCACACTTGTGTAATTCCAACATCAAAAATAATCCATAATATTCCAGAGGAATAAATCCAATTCTTAGTTATATACATTTTCCTACAAGTCGATCAAAACTCATTCCAAAAATGTCTCAGTCTCTTTGAGAGTTAGAGTTGGAGCAAAAGACTGATTCCTTTAAAATGCCTTCAGAGCTTCCAGAGATGTTAAATCTAATTGCCCATAGTATAGCACTGATCCACAAAGGTTTAAGTCATGGAAAATGTATTTTATCTTTATAAAAGTTTTCCTACACAAAGTTTATCATGGCACAGTAAAGTCAAATACAACTTGCTCCTTACGTATTCCAGGTGGAAAGAAATTAACCTTTGATGCTTCACCTTGATTGCCTAGTCGGGCCAGAAAAATGTATTTTCTTACTAAAGAGCTAAATATTTTTCCTTTTGAGTAAGAAATGACTGGAAGCCAAGGCACATATAAAAATTATGCATGAGGAAACTGTGGAAATCAGGCAGAGCCAAGATCAGGGTCATTTGATAACCTTAAGAAGCTGCTTTATTATTATTAATTATTGGTATTGCAGTAGTATCTGGAGGCTCCAACTGAGATCAGGGCCCTATTGTGCTAGGCAGCGTACATACACCTAGGAAGAGACTATCCCGGCCCTGAAGAACTTACCATCTAAATAGACAAAGGGTGTATTATTATTCTCAGATTACAGATGAAAATCTGAGACTAAGGCCTTGTCTACACTATGGGGGTAAATTGACCAAAGTTACGCAACTCCAGCTGTGTTATTCAAGTAGCTGGAGTCGATATAGCTTAGGTCGACTTACTGCGGTGTCTGCACCATGTTGGGTGTCTCTCCCGTTGACTTACCTTATGCTTCTTGTTCCGGTGGAGTCGATCTGCGGACAATTTAGACCCGCTAAATCAACCCCGGGTGCATCGATCACCGCAGCTTCAATCCCCGATAAGTGTAGACATGCCCAGAGAGATTCAGAACTCCATTCTAAGGTACTTGCCCAAAATCAGAAAGGAATCTGGGATAAGCCAGGAACTGAGCCCCAAGCTGCTGAGTCCCAGCCCAGGGCCTTAATTGCAAGACATGGCAGAATTCCGGATGGACATGTCTATAGAAAGGAGAGAGAAGGAACAGGAGGAGGAGACACAAATCATTTTAAAACATCCTTGCAATCATTCAAAAGGTATCTCGGTTCTAATTCTTTTTGATATATGTTAAGTTTTTAGACCTTGCCCCTTGCATTCTGCAGATCTGAGCCATTTGCTTCTTAGGGCAGGGTTAGATACACAGGCATTATTCAATGTGGACTTCAGTTAAGTCTGGAGTCAAGCCCCAGCAGCTGAGGGTAGGCTAAGAAACAGGGACCCCTCTCATCGTGGTTCTAACACCAAATCCATCTGCAGCCTTAATAAGAGATCGCTACATAGCTGAGAACAATGTTTATGGCTCTCTGTGCTCCAGTACACCTCAGATTGATGTTAAGTTTATTTTTTAAGTTGAACTAGATTGCCCTGCATCTGTATCTTGTTCCCTCCTCACTAATTACCTTGTGAAAAGCCAGGTGATTCAGCCAAAAACTTTAAGACTTAACTTGCATTTGGAAAACAATTAATAGACCAATATGACCTTGGAATTCTTCCCCTCCCACCACACCAAACCTGTTCTAGTTCCATTAAGCATCAAAAGATCATACTCTCCCCCCCTTATGGAACCAGAGAGTTTCCCTCCTATAAAGCAGAGTGTAAAGGCCAGCTGCACTCCTGTGGCTGCTGTTACAATCTGCAGCCTCACTTGCCAGACCCCAGGATCTATATAGGCTCACAAAGACTATAAAACATTTGGTGCAGAGAGGGGGGGAAGGGGAAAGAAATGCCTGAGAGCTCTGCTTTATAGGACATTTTATACTTATTTGCACCCATGCCAAATGATTGGCAACCTCTTTCAAGGGGCACCAGAATGTTACCCTGAATATACCCTGGAAGTCAAAGCCAGCTATCACCTTCTCCGATGTCAGCTCTCTATAAGACAGGACCAAAACAGAGCTGCCCTGTCCCTATGACTTGGTTAATTCTGGGTTACGTGCACACAACTTCGGCAGGTTGAAGCTCAGTTAAAGTTTTAGTCTCTCTGGCAGTCTAAGAAACAGGGACTCCAGGATCCTCATCCTGGCTCCGACGTCAAATCCATCTGCGGCCTAGGACGAGTCACTTAACAGCCCTGCCTCAGTTTCCCTTTCTGGCAAATAGCACTAATACCTACCTTGCAAAACTGTCCTGAGGATTCATTGAAGGAACATTGTCAACTTAATAGACAACCACACTTCTCTCTGAAATATTCCTCTCTCCTGTTGTTGCAACCCTAACAGCTACGGGGACTGTGACTTGAAAGCAGCTAGCAGGAATTAAAAATGGCTGGCGTTTTAGTTTGTTTGCTCTGTGCTTTGGGCAGTACTTTGTGAAGAGTCAGCATTCTTGTTTTGATTCTGGTTATTGGCACTTCCTATATCTCACAGTGGTGTGATGACATCGCCTTTATACACGGCTCTGGAGGGAGCTCGTGTGCAAGCTCTTCCCCAGGCCTAGCATGAGTTGTAGAACAGCTGCTGTTTCTCACTGTGTGTCTAGAACAGAGTCTTTTCCTGGGACCCCTATGCAGAGCCAGAGAACAAGAGAAGCCAGGTAAGAGGAAGCACAGATGATGGCTGGGGGAAAACTCGTCTTTGCTCCCCAGACAAGCAGAGGGCTGATGAAAAACTCAGACCAGGGGGCCAAGGAGCAATCGTCCTGCCTCTCCAGACCTCTGCACAGTGGTAGGTAACATCAGCAGCCTGGGGCGTGGCCACCAAGGGTGGCCCTGTCTTTACATGCTAAGCTGGCTGGAAGGAGTGAGTTTTAAAGAGATTTAAAGGAGGTGAGTGAGATTGCTTGTGAAGAGGGGTGAGGGAGGCAGTTTTAGGCACTGATGGCAGCATGATAAAAAGGCTGGTGTCATAACTGGGAGAAGAAGACTAGAGGAGCGACATGCACAGCACGTAAGAAAGAGACGGTAACAAGCCGAGATCCAGTCGGAGGCTGAGCTGTGTAGAAAGGTGAGGGCAAGTAGCTTGAATATGGAAGAAACAAGAGGCTGAAGGTTTGAGTGGTCGCCTTTGCTGTGATCACAGCTATTGCTAAGGGTCTAAAAACAAATGTGCCCTGTCCTGACATGAAAAAGGAACATTTTAACTCAGCACCTCTTTGGCCGTCATCCTTCTTTTTTTCACATGTGTGTGTGTGTGTGTGTTTTATTTGCAATTTTCCTCTCTCTGTGGGTTGTTCTTGGCAACACACGTTCAAGCAGTTTGTGCTTTTGTGACAGCCATACTTTGTATTGCAATGAGACAGGCTGAGTTGCTGATGTTGCCAAGAGTTGAGACAAAGAATATTTGAAACAAAAGAAAAATTATTTATATTACAGGAGCACCCACGCTTTGCTAGGTACCATACAGACATCTAAAAAGACATAGGCCCTATCCGGAGGATCTTAAAACATAGAAAGACAAAAAAAAGATGATATGGCAGGGAAAGAGATGCAAGATTCAAGTGCAGTGGTCAAGGTGATGATGGGCAAATGAGTTGTTAGTTCCATATTTTGGGTTGTTTGGTATTTGTTTGTATTAAAGTTCATTTAATTCTTCCTAAATGCCCTTCACCCTAGTCACTTAGTTCTTTTTTTTTAGTTTTTTTTTTAATTTACAGTGTAAACACTCATTTTTTGAAAGTGATGCTAATGAAAGCAGAAAATTAAGAACTCAAAGCTTAATAGTAACTGTGGCTCTGACCATCAGATCTGGGCAAGATCTGCTCAGCACAGGATCGGACAGGGGGGAAAGATGGGCAAAGGTGACTGATTTTAAGAGCAGAAGGAATCATCATGATGGTCTAGTCTGACCTACATTACACAGGCCATAGAATATCACTCAGTGTTTATGCATCAAGCCCAAAGACTCGGGATTCAGCTAGAGTATGTCTTTTAGAAAGACATCCAATTCTGATTTAAACACAGCGGGCCAGATCCTCACTGGGGGCAATTGGCACAACTTCACTGAAATCAGTGGAGCTCTGCTGATTTACATCAATTGAGGACTGGCCCTTTGCGCTTACCTAAGTGCTGGGAAGGCTGGGGACTGCTTTGGCTCCAGACGCAAGTTAGAACAACCTCCGGACTCCTTTAATATATGCCACCTTGTGAAAGCCCCTTGGGCGTAAGGCACTGTGCGGGGGTGAGAGAAGCATTGACCAATAAGTACATCCCCTTGCTCCTACCCAAAAGATAGATTTGATAAGAGTCACAGGGTCCCAGTTCTATAATTTAGGTCTGTGAAGTCTCAAGGCAGGCAGAGTTACCAGTGCAGGTTGAAGAGAGCTTACTTCCCCCAGTCCAAGTTCTGTCTTCCTTCACTCTTCCTGTGCAACATCTCTCACTTCTTCCTGTGCAACCTCTTTGCTGCTAATGGAGTAGCACAGGCAGAAGTGAGAGCAGAATTTGCCCCAGTAGCGTGATCTGAGATTGTTAGTGGACTGAATTTTGTCAAAACGACTTTGTTCGACCCACTATTTTGAACCTTCCTATGTACAACAGTTAAGACTCAGATTTGTCAAAACAGGATAGGTGCTGCCAGAGGATTAGTAATTCATTTTTTGTCCCTGTACAAAGCCATTTTAAGGAAAGAAACAACATGTCAGAGCTATGCTAACAACTGACTGTACCAACAAGGAGGGATTTGACGTATTTTTCTATGCTGCAGTGACTGTTATAATAAAAGACAGCAGTGCATTAGTGAAAGATTTATGCTAGTATTTCAACAATGGAAAACATGAGGGTGACTATGTTCTCATTCTCCCTGAGACAGGCAGCCAGGACACGTCATGTAACAATATTGCCAGGAATGAAGTTACAGCTGAAGAAATGCTGATTTGCTCATGCAGTAAGACAGTTCCAGGAAGCAGGACAAACCCTCGCTTTATTTGTGGTCTCAGATGGAGAATTTCATAAGGGAACTGCCCATCCCCGCCTGTTTAGGAAAAACTACTTTCCTGATCCCAGAACATGATGAGAAAAGGTGACGCACCAACCTGCCTAGAGTCACCCACCCTGCCTTGAAGGGCCCAAGTTCTTTCATGGTCCCTTCCTAAATGTAGCGTCCTTGGTGGCATCATAATTGAAGCCATCTGTACCAGGAAGACAAGCTGATTGAATTTACTAATGATACATTCTCTAGAAACCTTTGGTTGCTGAACCCAGCATTTTGTGCCCACAATTAAATTACAAACAAAAAGGGCATTTGGTAACATTTGACACCGTGATGTCCAAGTAACTGGTTTATAGGAAAATCAGCAATAAAGACCCACTCTGTCCAAAGCCAAAGGGAGATTTGACTACCGACAGAGATAAGAACAGGACTGGGTCCCTATCAGGGGTATTGGAGCTATGCAAGATTACTATTAATGTTTTGATACACATTTGTATTTAAAAACCCACCCACAGTCAGATATAACCAAAATGAGAGAAAATTATATTAAAAAGTGAGTGAGAACAGCCATGTCATCCCAAAGCAGAGAAGGGGCTCGCTCCTTTCCCACCCACCATGTACAGATTGCCCAGACTGCATGGAAAAGTGGGGGTAAAGGCACCATCCTCCCCGTTCCTTGGTGCTCCAGAGAGCCTTATCTAGGGCTGGGGACCTATGCACAGGAAGGAAGACGGGTGCATGGTCTCCATTTCTAACAAACACTTTGAGGCAGGGGCCATGCCTTCCTCATTATTTGCAGAGCACCTAGCTCAATCAAGATTGCGGTCTCCAGTCACCATATAAAAGATTAAATAATAATAATTCCTCCATGACCCTTCCCAAAAAAACAGTGGGTTGTTTACGAGGGCTATACTGACTGTTCACTTCCACAGGGAGACGCTTGGCACAGGCAGAAACCCCTAATCTCCTTTACAAGGAGGCTTGGGGGGCAGCTGCTGGCAGGGGAAGTCCTGTGAACTGTGAGGTATCTGCAAAGGCAGGCAGCATAGAGTCCCAGGGTCTCCAAGCTACAACTTGGTGCCTCCATGAATCTCCCAAGCTTTCTGCATAAATCTTGGGGCACACGTGTGTTTCAGGTGCAAAGCCCTCTACTCCGTTTCATGTTGAACAGTAGTAGGGCAGGTTCCATGAATTTCAGTCATCTGCTCACGTTTATGCAGGTACAGGAAGGGTCCAGCGAAGAGCAGTTAATGCAGATAAAAATACAAGGGGAGCTAACCAATCCTGGCGGCTGTATGTTGTTGTCAGTGTTGCCATCATATGATATCAAATTTCTGAAAGACTCATAGCCAACCACACAGCAAAATGAGTGTGTGTGTGTGTTTGTGTACACGCTTAGAGCCCAATCCTCCATGGAGGTCAATGTTCATTTCAGGTGTATCAAAGATGGAGTAGTAGTCTCCCAGGTTGCTCCCAGGGGTGTAATGAATGGGGAAGAGGAAAGAAAAAGGGCAGAGAATTACAAGGTGAGTTAAACCTTGTATCCCTCTTGGAGATAAATCTGAACTCAACCCATTAAGTTCAACAGGACAACTGTTGTGAATAAGAAAAACAGGGTTTGGCTGCTTATTTGTCTCACTTACTACTGACAGCTCTCTGATCTATAGAAAGGGCATTCTAGCAGTAGGGATGAGTAGAGATAGCTCCTATAAAAAGCCCCTGATAAAAAGAAAAGAGCACATATTTATGAACAAGCCAAGTGCTTCAGTGAACATTTTCCCCCTCTATAGAAGTCTGATCCAAAGCCTATTGACGTCTATGGGTTTTGAATAGGGTCCTCATAGAACAGGAGTATATAAACAGTAGGATCTGGCAGTTGTAATCATTTAATGGAACGGACTACATATGTCCATGGACTTAAAAATAAAGCTTTGAGGGGCTAGTTAGTTTTTTTTAAACTTCCCTACTTGCAGGGGGGACCATAAAACCATTCTAGCATGAGTCAGAGAACCAGACTTGGCAAAGTTAAGCCTGCCACTTTAAAAACAGAACACTAATTAAATAAACTAGCAACAGGGAGAATAAAATAGCTTTCCCCCCAGCCCTCCCCCCCACAGTAACTAATCTAGCCTGAAGTGAATTAAAAAATATTTTACGTGGATCCCATTCATATACAAAATAAAGAAAAAAACATGCTTGCAAAAATTCACTTGGCAAAAGTCTAACTCAAACTGCCCTGGCATAAAAGTGCAGTATTATTTTTTTAAATCCAGTCTAGATAGAAGGAGGATTTAGCTCTAAGTGATTGCATCTCTGAGGAAAGGTCAAATGAATAGACTTTGTAGAGCTGTTCTCTGCAGAGCTCATGCTGATTTGTGGCCACTCTGCTCATCCATTGCAGTGTTGGCAAGTCTCATGATTGCGGTATTTGGTGTTTTTCTAAAGCCTCAGCTCGTGGAGTCATGTTATTACATGAGAATGTTAGCTTTCATATTTTTTTAAAGAATATATATTTCCAGCCCTCAAGGTTGAAGAGAAAAGCTTAAAAATGTAAACCCTAAAGGCTCCAAACCCAGAACTCCAAATTTACTATTATTTAAAATCTCAGGATTTTTAAATTAATCCCAGGATTTCTGGAGGGGCTTGACTCATGATTTGAGAATGCACGGAGTTGGCTGTACTGGTAACAAGCTTATGAAGTGTGTGCCACGTTTCCTTCTAATGGAGAGTCAAAAATAGAAGGTAACAGCTTGCTACTACTGTCACCTAATGGAATTGCTCCTTTAGCCTGGGCTTTTGAACTAAAGGTCCTGTGTACAAATGTTAATGTGAGGGTTATTGCAGATCTACTGGCTACATTCCTGCTCCCTCCTACAACATTCCTCTATGTTTCCAGGGATGGAGTGCCTGTAGAGCAAAACTCTGCAATGCATAGGAGGTGTGAAGGTCCACATCTAGGCTCTACTTTGGTCTGTCCTCCTCTGCACATTTGAGAGCAAGCATTCCAGAAAAATAAGACCAGTTCTGAAGTCACAACAACATGCAAAAATGCTCCCATTTTCAGCACTTCAAATTGTTTTATGGACATTTGGCAATTTTCTTAGAGATTAGCCACCAATTTGTATCATATCCATTGCTTATAAGCAGCAGAATCCTAAGAAATATTAGGAACAGCGAGACACTACAAAGATTCGTGGGACAAAAGCACCAATAATTTGACAGAAAACAATCTATTTATCAAATACAACTAACTCCCCAGTAAAGCACCCTACACTTCTGGTATTAGTCAGGAGTAGATGTGAAGCTTGATGCAAGGATCACTGGGTGCGGTTCTGCAGCCTGTGTTAAGCAGGAGATCAGACTAGATGAACAAAGTGGTCCGTTCCTATAAAAATATTTCAGCCAAAATTATGCAGAAACTCTGCTCAATTTACCTAAGGGTCATCCCATTAACTTCAATAGGACTCCACTTATGTGAATAAAACAAGCAGGACTTGCTCCAGAATTTCTGTCATCCCAGATAAGCGACAATGGATACAAAGCGCACAGCCTGAAGTTATTCATTCCCAAGATTTATTTTTATTGACCGCTATTTACCGAAGTATCTGCAGCTGAACATTTGGGACTGTCTCTATGGCCAGCTTAACCTGCACAACGCTTCCCCAAGCATGAACCCAAGAGCAGGCATGATGCGCTCCCCATTTTTACACGCTGCAGCCTGTGCACTGTATGTTATTGTTATGGGAGGACTGTGCACTCCCCATGCATCTAAAGCTTCCAGTAACTTCAGCGGGAGATGCAAGCGTACAGTGAATGCAAGCACAGGGCTAATATGGGGTGGAGCACATTCTGTCCAATATTATAGGGTCTTTATGCACATACATAAATTCCATTAATGCTCATTAGCATTCCAGGCACA
The DNA here is from genome assembly GCF_965140285.1 of Lepidochelys kempii. Lineage (NCBI taxonomy): Eukaryota > Metazoa > Chordata > Testudines > Cheloniidae > Lepidochelys > Lepidochelys kempii. The sequence goes on along the minus strand of NC_136386.1, from coordinate 9,736,431 downwards.
CATTGTAAGGGAAATAATTGACTGGGGTGCAAGAGAGTTCATAGTGAGTGAGAAATATGTGACTCCTATTTATGAAGTGTCTCTCTATATTCCATGGACTACATTTGGTTTTCAGTTACAGCTGGGCAAGACCATTGGCTCAGTGGCTTATGCAGTCTATATGTCTGGAACTTATATGGCCCCATCAACAAAACATTCTGAGCCCCTCACACACATTGTTGAATTTACTCTCCCAACGCCCTCTGAAGAAGGGCAGTATTATTATACAGAGGGGGACTGAAGCACAGAGAAATCAAGTGACTTACCCAGGAAGGCTGTGGCAAACCCACATCTCTTGATTCCCAGCCCAGTGCCTTAACCCTGGGCTCATCCTTCCTACCTCCTGTAACAGAAGGTATCACGTGTTTCTAAATTTCTCATTTAAATTACATTTAATAAGGAGGGTATATGAGATTTTATTTACAGAAGTTTCCTGCTCAAGGTAATAGGAGAAAATAAAAATCTATTGACTGTGGGTAGAGAACAATGCAGACACAGATATTGTTTATTGTCACTGTGTAACTACAGATAAAAAATCATTGACTATCACTATTGTTTATGGTTATCATCTGCAGTAGTTAAAGGGACAACTCCTACCTTTTTTCCTCACACACAACTCCCATTGATTTCAGTGGGTAAAATACCATCATAATGTTGTCTCTCTATACGATAATCTTAGTAAATGATAATTTCTTGACAACCCTATACCTGAAGAATTCTCACTAAATCATAGAAGCATAGGGCTGGAAGGGATCTCAATAGGTCATCTAGTCCAGTCCCCTGCACTGAGGCAGGACTAAATATTATCTAGACCATCCCTCAAAGGTATTTGTCTAACTTGTTCTTAAAAACTTCCAAATGACAGAAATTCCACAAACTCATCGGCAGCGAGTAAATCGCCGGCTGGGGGAGGCTAGTCCCCAGCCCTGCCCCTTCTGCCTGAGGCCCTGCCCTTTCCACCACCACCCCGGCCAGAGCCCAGAGCGCCCCCCTCCCCCCGACCCAGTCCCACCCCAGGCTAGTCCCCCAGCCCCAAAGGAGTGCCAGGAGGGCGCACAGCCCCAGAGCGCTGGGAAGGTGGGTGGTGCATGGCCCCAGCCCCCCCAGCCCTGGAGCTCTGGGAAGGCGGCCCCCAGCCCCAGAGGGCGGGAGAGACACAGCCCAAGCACTGGGGGCTGGAGGACTGGAGCCACATGCAGGAAGGGGTGGTAAGCAGGGGGCGGGGGCACGCCTGGCTGTTTGGGGAGGCGCAGCCTCCTCCAGCCTATGTGACCCGCCACCCGGGCACAAATTTCCTAGGTAATTTGCTCCAGTGCTTAACTACCCTTACAACTGGGAAGTTTTTCCTAGCGTCTAACCTAAATCTCCCTTGCTGCAATTTAAGCCCATTGCTTCTTGTCCTGTCTTCCACGGCTAAGGAGAACAATTTATTACACTCCTCTTTTTAACCACTTTTTACATTCTTGAAGACTATCATGTCCCCACTCAGTCTTCTCCAGATTAAACAAACCCAATTTTTTAAAATCTTTCCTCAGAGGTCATGTTTTCCAGACCTTTAATCATATTTTTTGCTCTTCCCTGGACTTTCTCCAATTTGTCCACGTCTTTCCTGAAGTGTGGTGCCCAGAACGGGACACAATACTCCTGCTGAGGCCTTCTCAGTAAGGCTGCGAGTCTGTCAAAGAGATCACAGAAGTCACGGATACCGTGACTTTCCAGGACCTCCATGACTTCCACAGCTACAGACGCTGCCTCCCGTGACATCCACAGCTGCTGGGGTGGCCCTGGGTCAGCTACTGCTGGACCAGCCTCAGGGCCAGCCGCACCAGCTACTGGTCGGGTGGCCCCGGCTGGCTGGTCCAGGGGGCTGCCAGAGAAGCAGTGGTCTCGAGGGTGGCCCTGGAGCGACGGTCTGAGAGCAGCAGCAGTCCTGGGAGCTGCCCAAGAGGCCGTCAGAGCAGCGGCCCCCGGGAGCCTTTGAGCGGGAGGAGGCTGGGGCAGTCAGCTCCTGCCTCTGGAGCAGGGGCCGGCCGTCAGCCCCGAGGGCCCTCCAGAGCAGTGGCACCCTGGAACGCCCGGAGCAGCTAAGATTTAGTCAGGGATATTTATAGTAAAAGTCATGGGCAGGTCATGGGCCATGAATTTTTGTTTATTGCCCATAACCTATCCTTGACTTTTACTGAAAATACCCATGACTAAATCTTAGCCTTACTTATTAGTGCTGAGCGGAGTGGAATAATTACTTCTCATGTCTTGCTTACTCCTGCTAATATATCCCAAAACAATGTTCACTTTTTTTGCAACAGCATTACATTGTCGATTCATATTTAATTTGTGATCCACTATAATATCCATATCCCTTTTTTTCCAGTACTCCTTCTTAGGTAGTTATTTCCCATTTTGTATTTGTACAGTTGATTATTCCATCCTAAGTGTAATACATGGCATTTATCCCTATTGGATTTCATCCTATTTATTTCAGACCTTTTCTCTAGTTTGTCAAGATTGTTTTGAATTCTAATTCTGTCCTCCAAAGTGCTTGCAACCCCTCCCAGCTTAGTATTGTCCATAAATTTTGTCTGTATTCTCTATGCCATTATCCAAATAATTTATGAAGATATCTAACAGAACAGACCCAGAACAGATCTCTGTGGGACCTCCACCCAATATGCTTGAGTGTGAACCATTCAAAACTACCCTCTGAGTACAGTTTTCCAACCAGTTGTGCACCCGTCTTATAGTACTATAGGTTCATCTAGGCTATATTTCCCTAGTTTGTTTATGAGAATGTCATGTGAGACCATATCAAAAGCCTGACTAAAGTTGAGCTATATCACTCTACTGCTTTCTCCCTATCCACAATGGTTGTTACCCTATCAAAGAAGGATATTAGGTTGGTTTGACATGATTTGATTTGACAAATCCATGTGACTTGTTACTATATTAGCTAAATGCTTACAAATTGATTGTTGATTCATTATCTTAATGCACGTTAAGCTGATTGTCCCCCTCCTCTCACCCTCCCCCTTCCGGTTGTCCTTATTCCTCTTTTTATAGATAGGTACTATATTTGCCCTTTTCCAGTCCTATAGGATTTCTCCTGCCCTCCACAAGTTTTCAAAGATAATTGCTAGTGGCTCAGAGATTCCCTTCAGACAGATCCTTAAGTATTCCAGGATGTATTTCGGAAGCCCCTGCCAACTTGAAGACATCTAACTTGTCTAATTTCAGAGTAGCAGCCATGTTAGTCTGTATTCGCAAAAAGAAAAGGAGTACTTGTGGCACCTTAGAGACTAACAAATTTATTTGAGCATCCGATGAAGTGAGCTGTAGCTCACGAAAGCTCATGCTCAGATAAATTTGTTAGTCTCTAAGGTGCCACAAGTACTCCTTTTCTTTTTGCTAACTTGTCTAAGTAATTCTTAACTTATCCTTTCGCTATTTTAGCCTCACGTCCTGCCCCATTTACATTCTGTTAGTTTTCTGATCACTGCTAACCTTTTTGGGGAAAACTGAAACAAAAAGGGTATTTAACACTTTGGCCATTGCTGCATTTTCTGTTATTGTCTTTCCCTTCTCATTGAGTAACAGGCCTACCATGCCCCCAGTCTTCCTTTTGCTTCTAATGTATTTGTAAAATGTCGTCTTGTTGTTCTTTCTGTCCCTAGCTATTTGGGACATTTTGGGCTTTGGCCTTTCTAATTTTGTCCCTACACACTTGTGTTGCTTTTTTTATATCCATCCTTCATAATTTTAACTAGTTTTCACTTTTTACAAGGCTCTTTTTGGAGTTTCAGGTCACTGAAGATCTCCTGGTGAAGCCAGGGTGGTCTTTTACTGTACTTCCGATCTTTCCTGTGCATTGGGATAGTCTGATCTTGTGCCCTTAATAATGTCTCTTTAAAAACTGCCAGCTCTCCTTAACTTTTTTCCCTTAGACTTGCTTCCCATGGCCTCTTACCTACGGATTCTCTGAATTTGCTAAAGTCTGCCTTCTTGAAGTCCATTTTCTTTCTGCAAAAGTGTATGTCCCCAGTGGAGTAATATTTTTTGAAAGAAATTAACTGTAAATACCTTCCCTCCATCTATATTTCTACACTTGTTAGCTTTTCCTCCCAGCTCTCCTCTGCCTTTCAATATGCTAAAATTGAGCCTGGAGAAGAACAGGACATATGTATTATGAAGAGTTTCTGCCTATAGGCTTAGCATGGGACTTGAGCACATGCATAAACTTAAGCACATGCCTAATTGCTTTGCTGAACTGGGAGTTAATTTTTTTTTATTCCACAGAGGGTGTAAAATCTATTCAAATGAATTCTTATAGTTGCCCTGTGAGTCTGTTTTGTACCAACATAACCAATTGCCCATTGTAAGAAGACTGTAACAAACTCACAATACCTCCTATTCCTCATAGTACATGCAAGTAAGAGAAACTTAAGCTGTATTTGAATCAGCATTTCTTTCTGTGCTTACTAGTTGTAACACTCAGACTAATGCCATTGACTGAGCTGTATACACTGAAATATAACATGCTCTTCTATATAATTAATGGAACTTTGATTCAGGAATAAAAATAATGCAGCAACAATTCTCTTGGATCTCAGACTCCCATCAGGACCTATAGCCCTGTCTTTCTTTTTCTCTAACATTGGTCATTCTTTTCCAAAGTAATATCCATTTGACTATCAAAACTAAATGGTTTATTTTTCAAATGGTAAATTTTTTCAAAAATGTATTGCTGTACAAAATATGTCCATCCTCATTAGATCCATTTTCTCAATTAAATTCAAGTTTCTGTGTCCAAAAGGCATAAATCTGGGTATTGATTTGGTCATAAAATAATGAAACTCCCAGAAGCCTTCTAAACCCATTTTACTTGGATGAGCATATAGGCTTTTAAAATATCAAGTTATTCCAGTATTTAATACACATAACTGCTTTCAGAGGTCTAAGGCAATAAGGCATATTTCCCCACTCCATTTGAAGTACCACAGCTACAAGCAATGGCCCCCTACTATTTTTAAAGCTTTGGACCATATTTTATTCAGTGTGAGCATGATATTTTTTTAACATGAACTTTATACCCTGGAGCCAAAAATCAATAACCTATCGAATCAAAGGTCTGTAAAGCAACAACAGGCTCCTGGTGTTGTGCACCCATAAAATGCATTTCAGTCTAAATCTACACTTCCAAAATAGTCTAGTTCTGAATTTATTGCCCTGTTCCGACAAGATTACTGGATAATCAATGTGTACTTCCAAAAAACAAACTTTTTTAGGGAAAATATTGTCTTCCCTTCTTATCAAAGCAAAGAACCAAAATCAATCATGCTACGTTTTTTATTCTGGGCCCAATTCTACAGTCCTTATTCACACTGAGTATGACATGACTATGCAAGTAGTCCCATTAATTTCAGTGGGGCTGCTCATACAGGGTGAAATAGATCCTTGTGCAGAGAGCAAGCCCTAGTCCTGTGTACCACTTACATCTCACTTAGGCTCCATTTTTGAAGGTTTAAATTGGATTTATCTGGTAAATGTACATAGGATTTAGCAGTACATAGGTCTCATACTGGTGATTTGCACAGGAGTGAATTTCAACCATTGTAAAGATGGTGGAATCAGACCCAGGATAAATATCACAATTTTGCTTGATTTTACTTTGAAATCCCATCTACATTCCAGTCACAGCTTGACAAAAAATAATCACACACAGTTAAATACAGTATTTTATGAACATTCAGAAATGTTCTTTTCTAGCGTGAAGTGAAATATACATGAAAACCTATTTTGCTAAATCAGCATATATGCTGTGTAAACATTTTTTTCTTCAGTCTACAGAGTTTAACAAACAAACCTGCCTTGAATAGTGCATCATTTACTCTTTTGATAACTGGGAACAGCACTCTAAATTTGGTGCTTTTGCAACGTATTTGATGCTCCAATTTCCTTCAAATAGCTACTATGTGCTATTTCCTCACCTGCCTTTAACAATAGAGGGCTTGATTTACCATTGGTTCACAGTGGTGTAGCTCCAAGAGTTACCCTGATGTAAAACTGGATTAACAGCCCCTCTACTTGTACATGTAAGTGCAAAAATAGCTTTTGAAGGAACTTGAAGTATCACGATCACGTTTCAGTGGAGTTACACCAACATGGAGTTACAATGGGGCATTGTAGTAGTGAATCGAGCCCAGAATATTTATATTAAGATTACTAATGAGCATAGAGAAACATAGGGACTTTCATTTATGGGAGAGTCATATCAACTCTTTAAACTATGATCTCAGAACCATCTGGTAGAGAATATACAGTACATATAGTAAGCCAAATTCTGCAGTCCATTAAACTGACAAATACAAAGTGAGACCGAAGACTTCAACCAAAGCTATGCTTATTTTTGTTTGATGTATCTTTCACCTTTCAATTCCCTCCCATAAATATAGCCAGGGTCTTGTCTTTTTCAGACAGCAGACACATCTCCCCTCTGTACTAACCATCACAGACTCTAGGAGACAGACCACCTTTTCTTGCTTGATCTGTCATGTGTTTCCCAAGAACATAGTTCTTTGAATATGTTGATACCCAAGCACCATCACTATTGTATGTTCATGATCCTGTTCTCCAAACTGAATAGTTTCAGTGACTCTTATTAACTTAAAGTAATTCTTCAGACCCAGAGATAATGACAGGATTAACAGCACCTGAAATGTGCTTCTTCCAGAATTAAATCCACCACTGTAGCTTTGCAAGGCAATGCCCATCTTTGAAAGCTTGAACAGCTGCAGAATGGGAATGCAGCCTTTTCTTACTTCTTTTGTGACATCTCTTGTTTTGGCTGGTGCTTTTTTGTTATCAGAGAGATGGTCAACCAAATGTGCCGGAAAGTCCATTTCTAGCAGAGTGGACCAGAGTTTTGCATGACAAACTGTAACATTTGATTTTTGTGCTGCACCACCTGGCCTGTAGTTTCCTTGGTCTCAAATCAGAATCCTGATTATGAATGTTCTAAGCTTGACACTATCATTTATCAAGCGTCTTGTGGTTAAAAGGATGCAAGCGGCACATAACAGAAAAGGAGACACTGATGCAGAAGCATCCACAGAAAGCATTGCTCGAGCTGTCTACAGACTCCAAGATTAAGTGTGAAATCTGACAGGAAGAATATGTATTAAAAATATGTGTTGACAGAATGATTTAACTAATATTTTAAAGGCAAAACATCAACTGCATTTCCATATCATTTATAATCTTGGTGAACAGGGTACTACAGAACAGGCTATCCCCTTCTGTCATCATCTCCTTAGTCTCTACTTCATTTTACAGCTCAAGTATGCTTTAGTAAAACAAAGCTTGAGCTTTAGGACCAGATTCTCAGCCGGTGTAAATCAACATAGCACTATTGATGCCACTGGGGCCCAGATATCAATGAAGCTGCGCTGATGTACAACAGCAGAAGCTCTTAACCATAATTGTTATGCAAGTTCCTGTAGATACAGACAAAAGTCGTCTCAGGAAACAAATATCAGTGACACAAACATTGGGAAAAAAAAAACCCTCAGCACTCCATCTATGAGAAGAATCTACTATATGGATTCCACCGTGGTGTTTCCATTATCCCATAAGGGTGAAAGTATCTAGGTAAAATGGCTGGCCACCCTTCCTGCTAGAAGGGTCTGTCAGGTGATCGTTTTCCAAATGATGCTCAGTTCTCATTTTCTTTTTCCTCCATCTCAGATTCCACAGTCTCTTCACTCTCCCAAAGCCAAGTCTGCAGCTGGTGTAAATTGGCAAAGGTTTATTGAATCCTGTGGAGCGACACTAATTTACACCAGTTATAGATTTGACCCCCCCCCAGTGTCTGAATGAGGCAAGTATCTCGATGAAAGCAAACTAACTGCAGTTCAACACAGAATCATTGGCACTGAAGCCTGTTGGCAGGATTGCATTCTCACCATCTACTGAAGATGCGTGCCCACAGTCTCAGGGTCCCATTGGATCCATTACTGCTCCTACACTCTCAGATGACACAGTGTCCCTTCATATTTCTGGCCACACACATTTTCGGTTACAGTACTCTAAGACCATCTTCTTCGGGCTAGCCTTGAAATCCACCTTGAAATTCCAGCTGGAGCACAACACTACTAATCTGAGTTCAAGATTCTGCACCGGCTTCCGGGTACAATTCAAGGTAACTCATGCTCTGGGAAGGAATGATCTGAGAGATCATCTATGATCTGCTGGGACACTTAAGATTGGCTGAGATGTTTTGTGTCCTGGGGCTGATCTTCCCAGGGTTGATGGGAGAGCTTTCACGTTGGAGAGCTCACCCTTTGGAGGTCCAACTAGGCCAAAGAAAAGTAGCAAACAACACGGTCTGGCTCTTTTTTTTTTTTTTTTTTTTTAAGTTTAGCTTAGCATTTAGTTCACTGGTTTTGTTTATGTGTATGTTTGTTTCTGGTTATGGTCCAAGTCATGTTTTCTTCCTAACAGCTCAGTAGCCTGCCCTTCAGAGTAATCTTGCCACTGGTAGCAGTTTTAGTTTCATTGTTGCATCCTGTTGCAAGTGGCTATGTACTGATGTGTTTTACCTTTTGTTACTGAAACACATAATGGTCAGGATTGAAGGCACTATATTGAATACAATAAATAGGCAACTACACCAGGAATAGGTGAGGGATATGAAGATGTGAATCATCTCTGAAAGGTGGTACATCTAAGAATGTCACAGTGTTAGACCATCCCTATTGCTAAGAGTTGAAACATCAGTTGTAGAGATGATTGTAGTAGAAAGTACATGGAATAATTACCAGAATAGTAGTGGCCACCCCAGTTTAGAGGTGAATGCTAGGCAGGTCTCTAGGTGAAATATATCTGGAGGTTGCTACAGAGCTGAAATTGTTCAATCCATATAAAAATGTCAGCGCTTAGTTTTGTGAATGGAATGATACTTGTGCTGCATGCTCAATATTAGCCTTTCATATTAGCAACTTCATAGCAACTCTGTTTCTTAAAATAGGGAGTTACAGTGCAAGCTTTTATCTTATATAATCCTTTAGAAAAGAAAGCTCCGACACCTTTGGGGGGTTTAAAACATCAAACTTTCAGCCACAGACCTGTCTTATCAAAGGAACTAGCAGCTCTATCTAGGGTTTATGGTCATTAGAGGAATTCCAAATTGCCTGTTTTTTATAGACTACCTACATAACAACCTCCTACTGTATTTAAATTTTTGTAATTTTCTACCCCGATGCGATCTTCATATCTAAATGCACACAGAGTATTTTACATTTATCAGTTTAATCCCATAGTTATGTCTTTCTTTAAATGCCTGTTGCTCAACAATGTATTAATAGTGAATTGTTTTTTGGAAAGAAGATATTTAAACATAGTCAGTTTATGATGATTCCCTATATTTTTTTAGCCAGGAAAGACATCGTTAATGGCACAAAAGGCTATATTTATAAAACCTGTTTACCTATTTAACCTCATATATATCATTATTATGGGAGAACTAAAGCAATTGCATGTCTTCTTTTTACCAATGTTTGATTTTTAGGCAATAAAAAATACCGCTCTCTATTTATTATTGGTAGTTAAACAGTGCTGGCATATAAAAAATGGTAAATGCACTCCCCACCCCTATCCCCATAGAATACTGTAAATCTTTGAATTATAATCCACTAACACAAGGAGGTGTGCTGGTATTGGCAAGGAGTTTCAATTAGCTGACAAATGAAGTGAAGAGTTATAACCGGGTTGCAGCAGGTACTAGATTATCAGAGTCTAACCCTCCCACTGCAGTCCTCTTAATCTTGAGTTACAATTTGGTCTACGGCTGGGACTTACTCAAGAAAAACACTAAAGCCCAAGCTTAACTTTAAGCATGTGAATGCTTCCCACTGAATTAAGTTAAGCTTGTTCTTAAGTGCTTTTCTGGATGAAGGCTTTGGTCCCACTGTGTTTGGGGAGCAGGGAAGTACTTAACGTGGGTGCTGGTGACAGACTCTGGTCACAGAAAGAAAGAGAAAGATGAAGGTTGATGGAGAATGATTAGACAATGCAGGATTTTAAAATGACAGACATAGTGTCAAGATGTCTGGCGTGGCTCATGCCTGCGAGTGCCAACCTCAGGGCAGACTGTTAAGAAACAGGGCACAACCCCCAAATTGTCTGTGTAGTCTATAATTAGATTTCACCAACCAAGTATCAAGTGTGAACTCCTCAAGCACTATAGCAGCCTTAACATGGAGTCACAGGCAGTCCCTTGGACAATCTATCTCACCACCTAGGCAAGTTTGCCTTTGTGATAGATGGTCCCTTATATCAAAAATCACAACAGTATTCAGGTTATTCCCAGTCCCAAAGAACCAGTCACTTACCCCAGGTCCAATACACCCTGATCTCTCACCAGACAACACTTGTAGTAAATCCTATAATAAATTAACTAAAGGTTTATGAACAAGGAAAAAGAATGAGTTATTTACAAGGTTAAAGGAGGTAAACATAAACACACATGAGTTACGGTCTTAGGCTTCCAAAAGTAATAGAAGCTGCTAACATGCAATCTCTATGTGTCCTTTAGAGCTAACCCAAGCCAGGGATGCCTTGTGTATGCTTAGAAGTCTTGTCCTATTTCTGAAGTCCAAGCAGCACAGAGATAACATTTCTTCTTGACATGGATTTTTATTCCCTTCCCCCAGAGCTCAAGCTGATGGGATGAATGTTTGTGCACCTCTCATCTTCATGGGTGTGGGGAGAGCAACCAACAAGTATGTTGGCCACTGATGTTCCACATTGGCTTGTCTGGTATCTCTGGGCCTTCTTTTGATGGAGAGGAGTTGACACCTTTTGTGGTCAACTAGCATTTCACACTTGATAATGCTTCTCTCCTGACTGTGGGTGTTTACAGTTTTAGAGCAAACACTTTCATAGTTACAGAGCAAACACTTAAATATTGCCTTATAACCTGGGATACAGATGTCATAAGTGAGATTAATGCAGGAAGCAACTCACAAGCATTTCATAAAGTCTAAACCCATTTTTATAAATACTAACACACAGGTGAGCCAGACTGGTTTCCAGCTCTGCAAATTTGTCAGTGTCCAGTGAGGCCTAGGCATGAGCTGGCACCTGATCTGCCAGCATCACAAATACTATCAGGTAAATAAGAACGGTGGCTCCAAATTGTATGTTTTTTATTTAAGTGTCCCTCTTTGCTTTAATTACCCATTCCCACATACATATGAAGAGGAGGGGAAAGCAAGTGCATAGCTTTTGAAAGGCCACTGGTCTGTCCATAATCGCCAGGAGACTGGCTGGCCACTCTGATGAGCAGGAGAAAGACATGGGCAGGTCTTCCTAAGTAGCTTAGATCACATAGGTGGGCTGACCCTGGACTTTTTCCACATCCAAAACTCCCATCGATACCAGTGAAATTTTTGTGCATACAAAGGGTACAGGACAGAGCCCAGAGAAAGCCTTTTGAACCTCAAGCTCCACAGGGACTTCCCTCATTGCTGTCCTTGGCTTCCCCAGTAATGTACCTCCATAAGCAATGCTGCCACTGTCTGTCCCCCTCCTGCTTAGCTCACATCCATTCCCCTCCATTGTATGGGCAAGCTGCAAAGGAGGAGTTAGCGGTGTTCAAAGTGGAAGCTACTTACAATGCAAATACCACACAAGGTTAGGTGGAGCAACCAAATTGCTCCTACAGTATTAGGTGGATCCTGGGGCTACTCCTCTAGTAAAACCTCTTTGCTATGCAGAGCTCAATTCCAATGTAATGGCCAAGGGTGACTGCAAGGCCCAGGACTACATGCCAGGCACTTTCTCTCTTCACAGCCCTATCTGTGTACAATTAGACTCTTCCTTGTCCCCACTGTGCTGTGCAAAAGGACACGAGTATACATGGCCCTCTCTTTCCCAATGTATTGTCACTTAACAACAGAAAAACTTTAGGAAAGCACAAGCCCTCTTTTATTTACTTAACAAGCATAATTTCCAGAAACTAAATCATATTTGAGCAGTAATGTATACATAGGTCTGTGCAAGGCAGCTCAGCTCCCTGAAAAGTTGATATGTGCTGTCGATTTGCAGTGTATAATTACGAGAGAGGAAACGAAAGGGGGGCAGGCTGTCTCAGCTACCGCACAAGCCAATTTGACTATTGCAAAGCTAATTAAATATGTCTGCTGTGTATAAAATATATCATCTCCAGATCACAGCATACTGCTAAATTCTTCATCTTATTAAAAGCTTACATTAATGCTTTTCCGACATAAATTTTAATATTGGACAGGTACTATTTGAGGAGCCTGACAATAGGAATGACCTAGATTAGGCTGACAGTGCCAAAAGATGTATCACCTAAGGCCGTCTTAAAGAGAAGAAGGATGAGGAATACAGTCTCCATTATTGCTTAGCCCTGATGTGCTGGCATTATCTTCAAAAGCCCGATCTTGCTTTGCCTCCTTCTCTTTCGGTACAGTCGGTGGCTATACCAGGGAGAGGAATGATATTCCATGCTTGCCACATCTTATTCCCTGGATTATAACTCAACTGTAGAGGGATTTAATGGAGCAGTGGATGATGGTTTAAATCTGTTGACATGTCCTCCTGTAGTTTAAAAAATTACAGGAGAAGTTGGATAGTTCCATACTAATACATTTATGCACTGGGTGCAGCATGCTAAGAGAGGCTCAGAAACACAGTAATATGAATTCCATCTCCTTAAGAAAAAAAGAGAGACCTAGAGTCTGATTCTTAGTTATTCTTTCCATGTGCTTGGGTTTGGAATACACTGGGGAACAAAGGTGATTCCAATGTGACTTCAATCTGGCACCATTCCAGATCTTCGTTGTAAATTGGAACAGCCTTGGGGGTGCTTTAACTTACACACTGCTTCCTGTGGGTCCAGAAAAACAGAGAATAGTGCATTGCATGTAGTCTTCTCCCTATGTGAGGAAGCAGTGCTGGCATAGAAACCTTGTACCAGCTGGAGTATAGGGATCTGCACAGAGTGTATTCTTAGGGGGGCGTTTCCTCACACTTTACATGGCCGGAGTGGTGTAAAGGGGCCTTAGTGTACCTGCACAGAGGTGATCAGAGCTCTCTTCACAATGTCCTTATTCCCAAAGGAACCAGCAAGTAGATTTAGAAAAGTCTTTCACTTTCACACCACTTCTAATGCAGAAAACAGGAAGATTACCAAACAGCAGCACTATTTCTTACGTGCATTACTGAATATGCAAAATCAATCAATCAATAAATAAATCAATAAATAAAGTGAAAATAGCTTTAAGGATCCAAAAACAAAAGAGAAATTCCAAACTAATAGAAACTCTTCCATTGACTTTCGCACAACACTTGCATTGACACTGTAAGCTTTCTTGGTATTAGACACTTGATTGACATTGTGATGGCTCATTCAAAGCATAGATGATGTCAGTGCAACTGCATTATGGTCTTCTCTTGACATTGTAACAGCTTCTTACGATTTTTTTTTAATTCTTCCCGTTGGCATCCCAAGGGCAATTGTATTGACAGAGTAATGCTCCTGTTACAATGTCAATGTATGAGATCGTTTCCTTTCAGGAGAGGTGATGGAAAAGGGTCTCATCACAAAGCAGCTCCTGGATAAAGAATTCAATATATGGTCAATGGAACCAGGAGATGGCGTTGTAAAGGTCACACATCCTGATATTCAGCCATGTCTGGGAATTCTCTACACCAAGAACAATTTGGGGCCTGATTTTCAGAGGCGTTGAACACACCAGATTTAAGTGAAAGCTTGTGGAAGCTACCTCTGGAAATCCAGCACCTGTGAAAATTAGGCCATGTAAGCTCTCTGCTATTGGGATGATAAGGTCAAGAATCTTTTTAGAAGTCACATTTTTCTTTTGTAATTGGTGATGGTCTTTCCACTAAAAGGTCCCAATGTAGAACAGCTTTCATAGACCTCTTCCTTTTCACTTAAAAAGGCTACACAGGAAGCACTCTCGTAGCCAGGTTAATTCCCCTACAGCTGTTGTGCGTGGGGAAAAAAGAAAGGGAGAGTCACACAGATAACATTTTGTCTTCAGAATTTATTGACTAAGAAAGTGAGGAATACAAAAGAAGCCCATTCCAATGATATCCCAGAAAGGAAAATACTCCATTGGCACCCTCTTTTACTGTACCGCTGGGTGACAGCGAGGCAGGGAATGAAAAACCAAGACTTACCTGGGATGAAAGATAAATTATCCAGGCTCCCTGTAGCTCTAAACTGATAAAGTGAAAACAAGTGTCACCGTATGTCACCTAGTGATTGTATCTGGTAAAAAGAAAATTCAACATGAATTCAAAACACAGGAATGAAAAACCCACTGAGTGACAACGGAGGGGACTCTGGGCCCAGATTCAGCTGCTGTAAACAGCTGTAGATGTGCTGAATTCAATGCCCATTTTCACCAGTTAAGGATTTGGTCTCAGGTCTTCTGACAATGTCTTTAAAATAATGGTGCAGTCCTAAAACTGAAGTTACGGGCTAGAGTCTCATTTGGGCTAAGTCTCTTTTACAACACTCTGTAAAGTGGATGGAAATTACATTTACACAAACTTCAAGGCCACTTTACAATGACAGAGTGGCACAAAGTGACCTTAGTGTAAATGAGAATGCGGCCTTGTATTTTTAGAAGGAAAAGCATTATTTACCAGGAAAATCGAGGACAAACTGTTCCCCACCAGCTGAAGTGACAAATACAGTTGGGGTACCCAGAAAAATATTTGAAGCTACCCCCAAACTAAAGGGAAAAAACAAAAACAAAGAGTAACAATAAATGATCAACATAATCTGGCTGGCGGACTGGAGCACAGAAACAAAAAATTCTGCCTCTTAAAATAGGAGCTTGAATTATCTAGATATGTACATAGAAATAAGTGACAACAGCTTTGAGATAACACTTCTCCTTTTCTGCATATTTCAATAAAGTCAAAGTTGAGTGGGAAAATATTACTGCCTTGAAAAATAAATATATTACGATATATCAGCTATAAGAGGAATATGCGCCACTGCATAAATATTTAAATACAAATTTACAAAGTGTATATTTTGAAGAAACCCAGGCCAGTAAATTTTGGATTATAAATGTATATTCAGAATTTCATGGGGTTTTTTTAAAAAAAACCATGAATTCTGTTTCACTGAACAGAAATGGTAATAATTTGTTTGTGTTGTACTGATATTCATTTTGCATTCTGTACTCCATGCTAACATTTTCCAATTTCCTTTTAACCAGAAAAAAATGGAAAAATTCACCTTAAATATTTCCATTTAAATTCCTTCTATTAAATTATATACTTTTATAAGACCCCCACGATGATCAAGATTGATTTCCTCTAAGGAATTTCCACCCTTTGAGAGATTGCCAGCAATTCAATACATATAAAACACAATAAAGTCACTAAAATTTGGTAATGGAAATTCGGAACTGATATACCAGAAATACTTTTTCCCCGTGCACCACTCAGATAGCCTATGGAATGCATTGCCACAATACATCATTGAAACCAGGCACTCAGCAGGTTTTAAAAAAAGAATTCGGCATTTATACATACAGCGAGGGTGACCAGATATCCTGTTTTTAAGGGGACAGTCCTGTTTTTTCTGGTCACCCTATGTAGATTCAGAGTTATAACAGTTACAACAGTAAGGATTAAAAAAAAAACACTCAAATGTTTTTGGAGGTGATATAACCCTCATGTCTCAGGGTGTGAGCCAGCCTGTAATTAGTGTGAGCTAGGAACAGACTTTTTCTTTGGACTTGTTATTCCCAGTTATTATAACTGCCTACTGTAGGGTTTCTTGCCTCTTACTCAGAAGCACGTGGTACTGGCCATGGCTGTTGGACTAGATTGAGTACTGGTGATTCCTACGTAAACTGTTAATATCTGAAATCCTAATTCTACATTCCTTAATCAGGCAGAACTGCCATTAGGCCTTGACTCTATAAAGCTTTGCTCATGAGCAAACAGGTTGAAAATATTAAAACAAGACAGTGAATAATAAATAAAAAATTGAAGTCAGCCTGGCAAGTGTCATGAAATTGAAAATGTGAGGTGTGCCAAGAGTGTTATGATTAAGCTTGGGAAGGAAATAGACTCTGGTCTCATAATTTATAAGAAACAAAACTGCTTAAGTGGGGCTAATAATAAAATGGTCAAGGAGAAAAATAAAACTGGTCTGCTATGTGTCGACCCCGTCCTGCAAAATGTAAAAGTCACTTTTACTCAGTTTGTCCTTGCGCTTAATGCTGGCCAATAAGTGGTTCAAAGGGGGTGGGTTTTTTCCACTGCATGGAGGAAAGAAATTGAGGAGGCAGATGGGTGGGAGCATGTGATCAGATTTTGGTTTTATGTTCTTAACTGGAAAACTGACTTCCACACCATACAACACTCCACAGGTTTCAGTGGGGTAACAACGAGGTTGCAAAATTTCTTCTTTCCCATTCAGTTACTATGCTTGTTCATTAACATTTTAACTTAAAGTCCAATTTGCTGCCAATCACAGTGTGGGTTACCTTTTTAAATAAATAATGCATAATGTGTACAATAAAGGCCAAGGTAAAAATGCAAAAAATTTTAATAGGGGTGTCTTGATGAAAGGTACCAGTCATGCTTTCTGAATACTTTATTAACCTCAGAGCGTTGTGGTTTTTTATTTTTTTAAAGGCTCATAATGAACTACTAATATACCTCTAATAGTAGAAATAGCAGACTTCAGACGTGCTATTCCGATTACTGTTCTGTCTGAGTTAGAGCGCTTAAGCCCTGTGATAAATGCTTATGTGGGGCTTAAGCGATGCACAGGGTCTTGTGCAGGCCTTCTTCACTAGGTGAATTTCAATCTCTGGGTAAAAATGTGGATCCCAGTTTTTAAGGGTGGAATGTTGATCCTGAGAGAGCCAAATTCTGGTCCCATTGAAGTCAGTGGGATCTTGCCCAGCTTACAGGTAGATACTAATATTGCAGGCTAAGAACAGTAGTAATAGAAGGGTTTCATTTTGTTTTTTTACTAGGTTAATGCTCCGGGAAAGTTCTGCTTTACTCTTTCATCATATTTGGTCATCTTTGATATTTACTTAATTTTTTAAAAGGCTACTCATGGCAAAAGGTGGTCAAGTTATGCAGCTTTTAGAGTAGCAGCCGTGTTAGTCTGTATCCGCAAACAGAAAAGGAGGACTTGTGGCACCTTAGAGACTAACAAATTTATTTGAGCTTAAGCTTTCGTGAGGTACAGCTCACTTCATCGGATGCATGCAGTGGAAAATACAGTGGGGTAAGGTGAGCTATTACTAGCAGGAGAGTGGGGGCGGGGGCGGGAACCTTTTGTAGTGATAATCAAGGTGGGCCATTTCCAGCAGTTGACAAGAACGTCTGAGGAACAGTAGGGGGGAAATAAACATGGGAAAATAGTTTTACTTTGTGTAATGACCCATACACTCCCAGTCTTTATTCAAGCCTAAGTTAATGGTGTCCAGTTTGCAAATTAATTCCAATTCAGCAGTCTCTCATTGGAGTCTGTTTTTGAAGTTTTTTTGTTGAAGAATTGCCACTTTTAGGTCTGTAAATTGAGTGACCAAAGAGATGGAAGTGTTCTCCAACTGGTTTTTGAAGATTATAATTTTTGGCGTCTGATTTGTGTCCAATTATTCTTTTACGTAGAGACTGTCCAGTTTGGCCAATGTACATGGCAGAGGGGCATTGCTGGCATATATCACATTGGTAGATGTGCAGATGAACGAGCCTCTGATAGTGTGGCTGATGTGATTAGGCCCTATGATGGTTCCCCTGAATAGATATGTGGACACAGTTGGCAACGGGCTTTGTTGCAAGGATAGGTTCCTTGCTTAGTGGTTTTGTTGTGTGGTTGCTGGTGAGTATTTGCTTCAGGTTGGGGGGCTGTCTGTAGGCAAGGACTGGCCTGTCTCCCAAGATTTGTGAGAGTGATGGTCGTCCTTCAGGATAGGTTGTATATCCTTGATGATGCGTTGGAGAGGTTTTAGTTGGGGGCTTAAGGTGATGGCTAGTGACATTCTGTTATTTTCTTTGTTGGGCCTGTCCTGTAGTAGGTAACTTCTGGGTACTCTTCTGGCTCTGTCAATCTGTTTCTTCACTTCAGCAGGTGGGTATTGTAGTTGTAAGAATGCTTGATAGAGATCTTGTAGGTGTTTGCACCAGCAACCACACACCACACAACAAAAACACTAACCCAGGAACCTATCCTTGCAACAAAGCCCGTTGCCAACTGTGTCCACATATCTATTCAGGGGACACCATCATAGGGCCACTCCCTTTTCTGCCTTCCAGTCCAGAGCCCAGCCTTCCAATATGGAGGGTGATAGATCTCTGCAGCCACACCCACCTCCTTATACTACAGTAACAACTGCCATATCCAGTACATAACCCTTAAAAAACACCTGAACTACAACCTAATGGAAGAAGTGCAATTGTATATGGGTCTCTGCTAGTGATGAAGCAGATGGATGTGAGTTGCCTGTGTTATTTTTTGTCTCAAGCTAGCAAGAGATAGGGTTTCAACAGGCCTGTTTGGGAGATTTTAATTTCTTTAAGTATAGTGAAAGCATAAAAGCAGAAGAACAATAAGAACGGCCGCACTGGGCCAGACCAATGGTCCATCTAGCCCAGTATCCTGTCTTCCGACAGTGGTCAATGCCAGGTGCTTCAGAGGGAATTGTGACAAAGCTCTGTCCTTGTCTCCGTGGGTCTCGCATTTTCTGGCAGATTTTGCTAGCCTCAGAGGCTCACTGTGACGCTCCACGTAACCCTTCTCTCTCTAGAGACAAGGGTCACAGTCTACTGAGCCATTTTCATCATAAGCCAGTGAGGGAGCTGAGGAGAAGCTATCCTCCCTTGTACAGTCTCTGTTGTCTCCCAGTCTCAGTGATTAATTGCGGAGGGGGGGCAAATGGGGAAGCCCAGGCCCGCCTTCTACTCCGGGCTCCAGTCGAGGGACCCTAGTAGTATCAGCTATGGTATGACCTTTTAGAAACATGACATGTACAATTTCCTGGGCTGCTTCCCCACAGCAGCCCCCACTTCCTCAAGCTCCACTTCACCCTTACCTGAGGGCCTCCTTCCTTGTGCCTGATATGGTGTGTACTGCTCAGTCTCTCCAACAGCACAACTTCCTCCCATAGCTTCTGACATCCCACCTGACTACCTGGGAGGCTTTTAACTAGTTTCAGCCAGCCCCTGATTGGCTTCAGGTGTCTCAATCAACCTAGCATCCTCCCTGCCTTCTGGAAAATTCTTAATTGGCCCCAGGTGTCTTAATTGACCTGAAGCAGCTGCCATTTAACTTATCCTGGTACCAGGGATTTGTTTAGCCTGGAGCTAATATGTCTATCTCCCACTACTTTTCTATAGCCATCTGGCCTTGCTCCATCACAGAATGAACAGATAATCATCAAGTGATCCATCTCCTATCACCCATTCCCAGCTTCTGGCAATGAAAGGCTAGGGACACCCAAAACACAGAGGTGCCTCCCTGACCATCTTGGCTAATACCATTGATGGACCTATCCTCCATGAACTTATCTAATTCCTTCTTGAACCCCACTATAGATTTAGCCTTCACAACATCTCCTGCCAACAAGTTCCACAGGTTGACTGTGCATTGTGTGAAGTACTTCCTTTTGTTTACTTTAAACCTTCTGCCTATTAATTTCACCCTGATTCTTGTGTATGTGAAGGAGTAAATAACACTTCTTTAATTCACTTTCTCCACACCAGTTATGATTTTATAGACCTCTATCATATCTCCGTCTCCTCCAAGCTGCAAAGTCCCAGTTTTTTCACTTTCTCCTCATATGGAAGCTGTTCTGTATCCTTAATAATCTTTGTTGCCTCCAATTCTCATATCTTTTTTGAGATGAGATTACCAGAAATGCATGCAGTATTCAAGGTAAGGGTGTACCATGGATTTAGTATAGTGGCATTATCATATTTTCTGTCTTATTTTCTATCCCCTTCCTAATGATTCCTAATGTTCTGTTAGTTTTTTGGCTGCTGCTGCATATTGAGTGGGTGTTTTCAGAGAACTATCCACAATGACTCCATGATCTCTTTATTGAGTAGCAACAGCAACTTAGATCTGTTCCATTGTTGTATGCAGTGTTGTTGTAGCTTTGTTGGTCAAGGATATGAGAGACACAAGGTGGGTGACATAATAGCTTTTATTGGACGAAGCTTGTCTCCCTCACCAACTGAAGTTGATCCAGTAAAAGATATTACCTCACCCACCTTATCTCTCTAATATAGATCCCATCATTTTGTACAGTATGGGAACTTTGAACTAATTGTGGGAAGAGAGAAATGAGAAGGTAAATTTCATTTACTTTATCTCCCTTTTTACAGTAGCTAAGGTCTAAGGTAAAGGTTTGGTCTCTTTTTGGTCCATAAAATATGGATTGCTATTTTCAAACTACATCAACACCGCTAATAGCCATTCCCATTAGTCAGCCCTATAATAGCATTGTGATGCTATGATATATTGACATGATAAAACAATGTAGCCCAGAGGTTACTGATAGGGCAGCCTTTTTCATTGACAAATAAATGCAGACTTTTAAATGTACTCCTCTTGGCACCTTTCTACCCGAGTGATAACATAGAAACTTACGGCTAAACTGTGGAGCCTTTACTCATCATAGAGAGCTCTAACTTATGTGAGTAGCCCCACTGAAGTTAATGTTTCTGCTCGCCAGCATGAGGAAGAGCCCTAGGACTCTGTCCAATAAAGGGTTAGTGCTGATTATTTTAGAACACATCAAAACCAGGGCTGTTCCACTGCTCGCAGGGATGGGATGCAGGGAGCCTGCACTGAAGATGCCGACATCTTCTTGTATAGTGCCCACATTGTGGACAGAGACTTCCAGGACAGGGGCAAATGGCAGGGCTGGTGGATCCAATCTCTCTCTCATACACTATGCTACTCAATAAAGAGATCATGGAGTCATTGTGGATAGTTCTCTGAAAACACCCACTCAATATGCAGCAGCAGTCAAAAAAACTAACAGAACATTAGGAACCATTAGGAAGGGGATAGAAAATAAGACAGAAAATATGATAATGCCCCTATACTAAATCCATGGTACACCCTTACCTTGAATACTCTATACACTACGTATAGAAGTGCTGCTGTGACAGCTGCTACAGCAATACCCACAAAGCAGCTCTCCTTTGCCATTCCCACTGTCCTCATCCACACGGATCACCTTGACTATTCTGTCTACCCAATGGGAAGCGGATTTGTCCCCTTAGAGCTGGTGTCTACTCCGCCTGTTGTGTTATGATTTAAAAACACCGTTGCACTTAGGTACCGAATAAATTATCCGTCTTCCTGATTCAAAACTATGAGTGCAATTCTGTTTCAAATGGCAGCATTCCATCTCCTTAGTCAGCTATCCACAAATTGATCTTTCCATGTTAAAAAAAAAATACAAGTCCAAATACAAAAGAAAGGTAACGGGCAATTTATTGGGGCATTTTTAAACTTCAAATTGTCTGCAATGTCTGTTTGATGGATCTCTCTCCATTCTGTAGTATACTTGCAGTGTGTTCTGTATAAATTGATGTTAAGCAAAGTTCAGACGGCACTGGATCTACAATAGAGCAGATACGCAACCCTCACAGGGTTAGGGAGTCGTCCTTACAGCTCAGTTAGTAGAATACCTTTCAACAGCATTAAACTAGAAATTACCAGCTGAGGCTCTTCATATAGCTTCCAATTCAGACTAAAATACCCAGCCAGTGCTCTCTGCTCCAACAGCTAAAACACTCATCCATGCTCTGATTACCCCCTCCTGTTATTACTGAGACCTCTTGCTCTCCCAGATACCAGCTACACTGGTCCTTCCAGTCTATCCAAATTCACCCACTAAAATCATGTTCAATGCATGCCATTCAGATCAGTCACTTCCACTCCTTGAATCCCTCCAATGACTCCTTATCTATGGCTTCAAGTTTAAACTTCTTGTCCTCACTTTCAAGGCCCTCCTCAGCTCTGCTTCTGTTCACATTTCTGACCTAGAATCTTATCAAATTCATAGATTCCAAGGCCAGAAGAGATCATTATCATCATTTTGACCTCCTGTTTAACACAGGCTTCCCCAATATAATTCCTAGAGCAGATCTTTTAGAAAAAACATCTAATCTTGATTTAAGAGTTGTCAGTGATGGAGAATCCACCAGGACACTTAGTAACTCATTCTAATGATTAATTACCCTCGCTGCTAAAAATTTATGATTTATTTCCCATCTGAATTTGTCTAGCTTCAACTTCCAGCCATTGGATCATGTTACACCTATCTCTGCTAGATTGAAGAGCTCATTATTAAATATTTGTTCCCCATGTAGATACTTAAAGACTGTAATCAAGTAACCACTTAACCTTCTCTTTGTTAAGCTAAATAGATTGAGCTCCTTGAGTCTATCACTATAAGGGATGTTTTCTAATCCTTTAATTATTCTTGTGATTACCACCCCATCCTGCTCCTCTCACTCCTAGCTCACTGCCTTTTTTCACACGCCTACACCAGGCATGGAATAAATATCCACTTCATTTCTTGTTTGCTTAACTTTCACCATCTCTGCACTTATGTTCATCCTAAACAACCACTTCTGTTATGTCCACAAGAAATGAACAAAACACACACACATAGTTTGCCTTATCTCACCATTCGGGGTCAGCAGCTCTTGTTCTTCATCTCTAGGGGTTCTTGTCCAGGTTATCTTCCACGCTGACACCAACCTTCTTCATGTCCTTCTGCCACATCTCAAAACACCTATTTCCAGGTCTTCATGGTCTTTGTCCCATGACTATGAACTTCTGTACTCTCTGGCCAACATATCTCACATCTCATGGTCTCACATGACCGAGCCATCTCAGTCAATACTTCACTAGCTTTTCCGTAATGGGAGCTACCTGCATCATGGCTCATATTGTTTCATTGCAGAGATATTCCGCTCTTGTTTTACCCAACATCCATCTGAGCATTCTCATTCTGGCATGGTGAAGTAGTTAGTCAGTCTTCTTTCTTCTTCATTGGCTAGCATTCTGACCCATATGACATGTCTGACCTAATTAGGAGCTTATATGCTTTGCTCTTAGTTAAATTGGCATATTCTTATCGTAGAGAATTCCCATCAACTCCCTCCTCTTACACCAAGTGCTGCTCATGTGGTTCCCAAGATCCACATCCCCATTATGGCTCAACACTGAACTGAGGTGTTTAAATTGTTGCACAACCTTTAACTCTAGGCCATTTATTGGCTTCTTATTGTTCCTCTCCATGAATCATTAGATGTATTCCATTCATTCTCTGATTCATAAGTCATTTTCTTCCAATGCATCCTTCCATAGTTCTAGGTCTCTTTCCAGTTAGTATTTATCTTCACGGCATGACATGTCATCAGCAGAAAGCATGCTCCATGGAGCCTCTCCCCTAATCTCTGACATCAAGGTGTCCATTACTATCACAAATATGAATGAGCTTAAGGCTGCTTCTCACTACTATTAAAATACCCTTGGTCATATCCTTGATAGTCTGAACATGTTTCTTTGGCAGATTGTGCAACTGCAAGCACCACTTAATAACAGTTCTCCACAAACTCTGTCATAAGCCTTCTCTAAAGCCACAAACACTAAGTGCAATTTCTTGTGTTTCTCCTTATACTTCGCCTACAATATATGGGCTATAAACGCTGCATCCATTGTTGACTCTTCTAGCATAGACCTGAACTGGCTGTCACTTACGCTCCTCCCAAACACTTTTCTCATAATTCTTTCCAGTAATTTTATTGTGTGAATCATTAACTTGATGGGTCGGTAACTACTATATTTTTGCATACCCTCTATACATGTTAAACGCAAAGTTAACTGATAGATTTCCTGGTACATACTGTCTTATGCATTTAACTTATTAGACACAGATCCAGAAATCTCATCTGCTAGCACAGACCCCTGTAGCACCCCAGGGTAAAATCATATAGAGGTGCAAAGGCTTAGACTAGTGCCTGCAATTCATTGTTACAGCATAGAAAAGGAGGCTGAAAATTTACCTCTCACTGCAGAATTTCTTCTAGACCACAGAAACTGCCTGTATTAGTGGATATGAGAAGCTATGGTCCTTAAAATGTAGCTGTTCAGTCTTCATGCAGTCAAACTCAGCATCCCAGATTTGGATGTGAGAACAGGTCCTTGTGACAGAAAGAGTGCTGTTCAGTGATCATACTTAGAAGATGAAGAAACCTCAGGTTCTATGACAAATAGGGGGCTATGTTAATCATTGTAGCCAGATCTCCCATTTCCCAGTGGGAAGTGGGGTTAGTTGTTTAAGAGGAGGACAGAGGTCCTGTGTTGAAGGCTGAGAGATCATATGCTGGAAACTGGAGCTTCTTACCATCCTCAGGATCAGTCTGGCAGACACAGAGCTCCCTTCAGTGGAGAAACCAACCGCAGTAATTTAGCTTGTTGTGGGAAAGTGAACACATGTGCTATGTGCTAAGGCCTTTAGCAGGAAAGTTCACTGTGGATCTCTGCTCTGGAACACAAATCCATGAGCTGTTCCTTTGTCTGTAAGGGCACGAGTCATGAAAAGGAGCCCAAGGCCAAGCCAGAATTAGCCCACCAATCTGCAGATTGAGAGGCATGGGCATAACAGTGCAGAGAGCTAGTGAGCTTCACCACTGACAGTGGCAACACACTAGGAAAATGACTCACCTATATAACAGGCACATGTGAGCACTAAAAATGTCTGAGGTGCTTCTCCTGATGACTGTATACTATATTCAACTATCCAAGGAGTCACTCTAGATTGATGGATGATATGTACATAAGAAAGCAGGTGACACTTAGCTTTAAATTGGATGCTGCAGCACAAGAAGATAGACAGTCCATGGGGAATGTTTGAATGGCTTATGATTACTACCATTTCCTTTTTCCAAGTCCTGACTCGGGAAAGCATCCCTATTCAGGAAGGGCATTTTCACCACATACTTAGGTTTAATCACCTGCTTAACTTTATTTGACTTAACCACATGATTAAGTACCTTTCTGAATTGGGATAGGCTTAATCAAACTTTCCTGAATCAGCAACTTACTTCATAGGTTTGGCCATCTCTATGGGCGATGCTGAGTTGTCAAGTACTAATGAACTGTGTTCTAAGTTGATTATTAAATTATTAAATTCATGAATGAGGAAAAAAGAATAGTTAAGAACTTAGTTAAAAACAAGATTTTAGCCTCAATTATTAGGGAAATGACATGCAAATAAACTCATCCTGCCTGTTTGCCATTCTTTAGAAACTGATCGCAATCCCTAAATTAAACAGGTTTAAAACAGAGCCGTGAACTCAGTTTAATTAGTTTTAAAATATCGACATCACAGTAATAGCTGTCAGATGGAACTTCAGCACTCGATCAAATGTACACCTTCATCTGTGCCCAAAGTGAAGCTTTGCTGCTCACACTCAAAACTTCTTATCTCTTAATGTCCTGGCTGGAAATCAAGCTAATTTGGGATGGCAGATGGACTGACTGACCAACTGGTGTTTTAAGACTCTAATCCACATGTGCTAGACTTCACAGCACTCCTTGGTAAACTCCTCACCTTGTCCTGAAGCTTTCTATATGAGCTATCTTCGGTTACAAGCACAGGGAAGATGCAGGGAAGAGTTAAAAGTGAATCTCCTGCCTCTTTGAACTGTTTTCTCAGCACTGCGTGTACACAGATACACTTTTGATGTGTTAACTAGAAAATCTGACTGAAAAAGAACAAAGCAGCTGTCACTGAAAGGAAGACACTGACGAAGAACCACACAGCCTTTTATTGAGGAACTGTCAAGATTGATCCTACGGCACTCAGTTTGTCTGTTGTATTTATCAAAGACGTAGATCAGATGAAGGAAATTAAAAAAAATTCCATCCACTGGACATTTATTAATGGTCTCTGATAATGTATTTCATTTAAAACACTCATGAAGAACATTTTTTTTATCAGTTATGGGACAGGAATACATACATGTGGGGATTTGTCATAAATCTTTAAAAAAAAAAATTTGTCATTGTTGAGCAAACCCATTTAATTGCCTGCAAAGTATTAAGTTGCAGACTCACTCAGTTAAAAACTTTTCTGGTTGGAAAAGTTCAAAAATGGTTGCCATTTAAGGAAAAGCATAATGTTCAATAAACATTCGTATTATTTGTACTGAAGTAGAGACTAGTGATCCCAGCCAAGATCAAGGCACCATTGTTCTAGGTGCTTTACATATGTATATTATGAAATCATCCTTGCCTGGAAGACTTATAATTTTAAAAGACAAGACAAACAATGGGTGGGATAACGGGAGTATAATTACCCCTTTTTTACAGGGGGTGAGGGGAAATCCAAGAGATTAACTGACTAACCCAAGGTCACACAAGAAGTCTGTGGCAGAGTTTAGAACTAAATCCAGACTTCAGCATCTCAGGCCAGATCCTTAATTACAAAATGATCAAGTAAACAAACAGCCTGGCCTGACTGTTAACCAAACATGTCATACGACAGTGGGTGATAATGGGTTACATATTTGATACGACAGACCGTAATTGCCTTTAGAAAGACTTCATTTGACAACAGCTACTGTAGTGTGACATCGAAGATCCTGATCTTGCAATGAGCCCCCCTGAGAGAACTAAGACCCCAGTTTCCCCAGTAATTAGCATAAAAAACTAACTGTGGTCACTATGTGGTATCTCATATTGACAATTTAGTGATGAAGACTCTATAGTTATGTCTGACACACAGCAAACAATATAAGCCTTTTCCATGTTACACAAACCTTTATTAAAAAAATAAGGCCAATGTTTCTTTAAAAGTAGTCATAATACTTTACCTTTCCTCTAAAGATCTGAAAGCACTATGCAAATGTTGATTAAGAATCAAACATCTCTGGGAGGGCAGTTAAAGTTGTACTTACTATATTTTCTGGAGGAGTAACCTTAAGCATAGAAAAGGTAAACAATTTTTTAAAAGAATGTCCTCTTGCATCACACACAGTTGCACACCTACAATTCCTGTGGTTGTCCACACATACTAAAGTTTTGTGCATGCAAGTGGCCAGTTAGCAGCTAACTAGTCATTTTCAGCTGATTATACCCTATTTACACATTCATTAATGCCTGGTGTTACCAAAGGAGCACATGGTTGTGTGCAGAGGTGGGACTCCTTTGGAAACCAATTTGGTGGTGTGGTATGCCAAGTCATACAGTGAGTCAGTGACAAAGCCAGGAATAGAACCGGGGTATTGGCTCCCAGGCCTGTGCTCGAATGACTAGACATCCCATTTTTCTTTTTACTAAGCAACCTCATGTATATAAAACACCAGATTGTTGTGGATGGACTACGCACAGCACCTGTCAGGCTACAGCTATAGACATATTGTGCAGCCTTCAAATTCTTGTAGGCATTACTTCTTTAACAAGAAGGAAAGCATTCTTGTGGTGGGCTTTTTTTTTCTCATTATATCTTACAGTATAAACCTCCCAAGAGCAATTGACATCAAATAGAAAATACACAGAAATCCTTCTGCGTTTCCTAGGGCAAGCAACTGAACACTGAGTAGCCAAAGAAATACACTACCAAAGAACTGGCACCAGTGGTTTTATGTTGGCAAACAAAATCCTTGCTAATAAGGTACTAGCTATCTGTGGGTCATTCATGTGCCAACTGACTATATTAAACCATTTGGCACTAACCTGCTGATTTTAGAAAAGTGATGCTTTCAGAAGTGGCAATCAGCATGGCAAAGTGAGAGAGAAATACTTGGAAAGGAAATAAATATATGCCTTAGTTTATCAGTCACAGGTTAACTGAGGATGGATGCTACTTAAGTTCTCATACCACTCTCAGTGTTCTACAGTTTGAGGACCTACACCACCTTCAAAAGGTCAGCCAATCTCTGATGGATCACTGAAATTTGAAGTATTTATGTGGGGCCATTCTTTTAAGGTGCAAACACAAACTCTCACCATCTAACTTTGGTAACTTAAAGGAAAGTTTTTGTTTCTTCCAACCTAAAGAATGGAGATAATTCATTAAGGGCAAGATCCTGAAGTCCTTATTTAGTTTTTGCTCACTCCTTATTCAGCCAGAACTTCCCCTCAAGTCAATAGATGATTTGTCCGAATTACAAACATTAGCATAAGAACAGCTATACTGGGTCAGACCGAAGGTTCATCTAGCCCAGTATCCTGTCTTTCAAAAGTGACCAATGCCAGGTGCCCCAGAGGGAGTGAACAGAACAGATAATCATCCAGTGATCCATCCCGTGTTTCCCATTCCCAGGATTTGGCTGTAGAGACAGGATTTTGTTGATGTAAGATGATTTCAGTGAAGCTACCCTGCATTACATCCACTGAGGATCCGGCCCATAGATTTTACTTTTTCTGAAAAAAACACTGAAAGCTGTGACAGACATAGCCCAGTATCAAATCCCTGAGCTACAATACACAATAAAGATATGGCTTTAATAATTTTCAGTTATACTTCCTCTGCGAGCATGTTAGTGAATCTCCCCCAAAAGTAAATTATTGAGGCAAGATGATATAAAAATCTTTTGATGAGTGTCACTTTTCCATTTAAAGTTTTAGCAAGATCCTGTTGGATAAGACGCCCTTTTTTTCCGATGGCATATTTTGTTTCTATGCCTCTCTTTCAATCAGCAAGCTGTTTCTACTTTTTTAATATACTTTTCTAACAAAACAGAGTGGCCATTCAAATGGCTCTATTCACAGGAAGTGCTCACATTCAGAAATACTGATCTATATTTTATTTAATTTTAAGAATTTTTTTTTTTCATTTTCGGAAGATGAAAGCTCGAGCCAAATAAGAAATGGCAGTCTTTTTTCAAGGCAAGTTTGGAGGAAGACTTACAGTGGGTTGCATTAGGAATCCTTTTCTTTCATGTAAATAAATAGATCATTTACAAGAGCTTTTTAAGTGAGAAAAAGCGTCCAGGACACCAAAACATTTTAACTCAGTTATATGGAAAAATGTAGCAAACTGAAAGGATAAATTCCAGAATATTTCTTTTTATATTGGTACTGATATACTGAAGCCAGATTTGCAAAAATAAAATAACTATGGAATAAAATTAAAAAGCAGTTTAATTAGCCAGTCATATCCCCTTTGCTTTAATTTCAGGTATGTAAAATAACTAGTTACTTCATTTCCAGCTACTCTGTCTTTCACTTTATTTAAAAACCTGCATTTGTGACTCTGTCCCCTTACTGCTGAAAGTAACATCACAAATTTAAGTCCAATCCGAGCCAAATTCTGCCCTTTGAAGCCTTGTGTTCACTAGGGACATTCTGCAAAAAATTCCTCATTCATTCAGTGCTACAGATTGTTAACGCTGTTAAAAGTGCCATGTCAATTAGACCTGCTCTGGTAAGGGTGAGATGACATGATGCTTCAGATCCCAATTAAGGAAAGTGTCCCTGTGATAAATGAAGTGGTGGGATAGCTCCTTTTGATGGACACCCAGCTAGCCAGTTAGCTGCAAAATCCTTCTTGGTAGTTGTTCTCTGCTTGTTTTACACAGGTAAAGAAAAAAAAGTGGGCACCTGACCAAAAGAGCCAATGGGAAGGCTAGAACTTTTTAAAATGGGGAAAGAAACTTTCCCTTGCTGCTCTGTGTCCCTACAGCCCAGAGAACAAAGGGAAAGTTTCTTTCCCCATTTTAAAAAGTTCTAGCCTTCCCATTGGCTCTTTTGGTCAGGTGCCCACTTTTTTTTCTTTACCTGTGTAAAACAAGCAGAGAACAACTACCAAGAAGGATTTTCTACCTAGAAGAATTCTAAGGATTCCTTACCTAGAAGAAATTATTTGGATAGGGAATGTTTAGTTAGACGCTGTCAGGTTTATTTCTTATTTTGGCTTGTGGATCTCTGTGCTAACCCCCGATGCTTTTGTTTGCTTGTAACCTTTAAGCTGAACCCCCAAGAAAGCTATTTTGGGTGCTTAATTTTTGTAATTGTTTCTCTTAAGATCTAGCAAAAATTCTAAGTTCCAGATGTATTTTTTTCCTTTTTGTTTTTAATAAAATTTACCTTTTTTTAAGAACAGGATTGGATTTTTGGTGTCCTCAGAGGTTTGTGCATGTTGTTTGATTAGCTGGTAGCCACAGCTAATTTCCTTTGTTTTCTTTCTCAGCTCTTCCCCGAAGCGGGGTGAAAGGGCTTGAGGGTACCCCACAGGGAGGAATTCCCAAGTGTTCCTTCCTGGGTTCAAAGGGGGATTTTTACATTTGGGTGGTGGCAACATTTACCAAGCCAAGGTCAGAGAAAAACTGTAACCTTGGGAGTGTAATATAAGTCTGGAGTTGCAAGTATTAATTTTTAAAATTTTTGTGGGCCCCCACTTCCTGCACTTGAGGTGCCAGAGTAAGGATTCAGTCTTGACAGTCCCTGATCAGGACAGCACCTAAGAATGTGCTTAAACATGTGCTTAAGTCCCATTGAAATTAATGGAACTAAAGCACTGGTTTAAATGTCCTGCTGAATGACAGACTTAAGCACATTTTTAAATGATCTGGGCCTAAAACATTAGGAGGTAGCCAGTACCCATGTACTCCAACAACTTGGCAACACTCCCCGCTCAAAACAGTGGCACCTCCTAGACTATGTCATTGTGCGAACACAGAATCTAAGAGATGTCCAAATCACCGTGTCATGAGACGAGCCGACAGTTGCTGGACTCACCACCACCTGGTGAGGTCAGTCACATCCGTCAGGATTGCGCCGAAACATAGAAAGCAATCCAAATCACACAGACAGCAGTACAACAGCCAAAGACTTTGATCCTCAGTGCACCAAGAGAACTGCCAAACACTCCGCAGTGAAAAACTGGAAATGACAACACATGTGTCAAAGAAGACTGGGAAGCCCTAAAACAGATCATCCATGAGGTTTGCAAGGAATCCATTAGCATTGCTATCCACCGGCATCAGGACAGGTTTTGACAACAACAACATTGAGATTACAGCTCTTTTGGACCAAAAGAGAAAAGCTTTCTGTGACTGGCAAGACCATCCATCATCCATTCAGAAGCAGAGCTCTTTCCATCAGCTGAAAGCTGAGGTTCAAAAGGAGGATCTGAGAAATCAAAAACAAATGGTGGGAGGACAAAGCAAAAGAAATCCAAACATGCGCTGACAGACATGATATGCAGAGCTATTTTGTGAGACAATGACCCTGTATGGACCAAGCTCAAGTGGCCTCACACCTCTGAGATCGAAGATGGTAGTCCCCTTCTTAAAGATAACGAATCCATCAAAGAACACTGGAAGGAACATGACTGAAAGCTTCTAAATCGAGACTTGACTGTGACTGATGACACCATCAACTCCATCCCTCAGCACCCAATCTGGGAAACTCTTGCTAACCGTTCCACCAACACCTGAGGAGATCTGCAAAGCGATTAAACAAATGAAGAACAATAAAGCACCAGGTCCTGATGGCATACCAGCTGAAGTACTGAAAGTGGATGGAGAAAAACTGACTAACAAGCTTCACTTGCCGCTCCTCAAAATCTGGCACACTGAAGAAGTCCCTGCTGACTTACGTAATGCTAACATTGTCACCATTTTCCAAAAGGGAGACTGGGCTGACTGTGGCAACTATCAAGGCATTGCTGGGAAGATTCTTGCTAGAATCTTACTGAATCTCCTGCTCCCCCTTGCAAAGGAAGCACTTCCAGAGCCCCAGTGTGGCTTCAGACCATCACGAGACACAACCAACATGATTTTCTCAGCCAGGCAGATCCAGGAAAAATGTCAAGAACACCATTAGGAGCTGTACATGGCCTTTATCAATCTGACCAAAGCCTTCAACTCTGTCAACTGTGAGGCTCTGTTTAAAATCATGTAAAAGTTTAGCTGCCAAAGCAAATTTATCACCACTGTAAGACTCTTTCATGACCAGATGACTGCCTCCATCCTGTGCAGTCACTCAAACTCTGAGGCCTTTGTCATCCAAACAGGTGTAAAACAAGGCTGTGTATTGGTACCCACCCTTTTCTCCATTTTCTTAGCAGCTATGAAAACACTAACCCAAGACCGTCTACCATAGGGCATTGGCATCCAATATTGGATTGACGGCAACCTCTTCAACCTTTCTTATCTCCGTGCCAGAACTAAAGTAATGTTGGCAACAATAACCAAACTCCAGTACACAGTGGATTGTGCTGTAGTTGCACACTCAAAGGAGGATCTATAAACAGCCCTTAATTGCTTCTTTGAAGCTTACAAAAGCCTAGGGCTAACTCTGAACATTGGCAAAACAAAAGTTCTCCACCAGCCAGTCCCCGGTCAATCATCAGACCCAGCAAGGAAGATCTACATCGACAAAGAAGAACTGGAAAATGTAGAATACTTTGCCTATCTTGGCAGTCATCTCTCACAGAGAGCAGACATAGACGTCGAGATTCAGCACAGAATTCGCTGTGCCAGCCTTGCCTTTGACAGACTGTCTCACCGGGTGTTCAACAATCACATCATCAGAACACACACTAGACTTTTAGTTTATAAACCGGTGTTAACCACAACTCTCCTCAAGGCTGTGAGACTTGGGTGACCTACAGAAAACACCTAGAATGGCCGCACCAGTACTTTCTTCGGAAGATCCTCAACATAAAGTGGGAGGATCATTGTACTAATGTCAGTGTCCTCACGGAGGCTAACATCTTCAGTGTTGAGGCCCTGATTATGCAGCACCAGCTGAGGTGGAGGGGCCACTGTGCATGCATGCCTGATGTACGCTTACCAAAACAATGGCTGTACGACGCCCAACTCACCAAAGGAGAAAGGAAACAGGGAAGCCAAAAGAAACACTTTAAAGACACCCTCTAGGTAAACATCACGAGATGTGGCATCAACACCACACACTGGGAGACAGGGCCCAGGATAGGGATAACTGGCGAAGACTTGTCAGAGAGGGAACGTCCACTTTTGAGGAAAATTGCAGAAAAAGGCCAGAAAAGAAAGGAAAGACAATGGTGACGCAGCAATTATAGCCCAACCCTGTCTTCCAACACCACCTGCAATGTCTGCCAACGAGCCTGTGGCTCAAGGATCGGACTCCTCAGTCACCAAAGGACCCATGAAAAATAAAACCTGTGAAAGAGATCATCCTCAATCTCGACGGATCGCTGACAACAATTTTTCTGATCCCCATAGCTGCGAAATAGAACCTGTGTTGGCAACAGTGGGAAATTTTAGAAACAAATTCTCTAGTATAGACAAATCTTGATGTTTATGCTCAACACCTCAATGTGAAATTCGTGCAATAATATAATTTCACAGTCAATAATTTGCTCAGCTCTGTTCACTAATTAAAGCTCTCGTTCTTTTTTTGCCTTTGAGGGATACTGCTTCTGCCAGTCTTTTGTCTAATTCTTTATAGTTATATTTTTTCTTTGTAGTTAAAAAGTGAAATATATTAGCAGCTCACAGCGAGTGATGTGAATCCATGAAAAGCCCTTAGTTGCCAGCATTCATTAGTGAATGCAGCAGAATATTCATTTATTTCCTGACATTAGCCAAGTGGAGCACTCTCTCATTTTTGGCTCATCTGAAAGTATTGCTGTGGCTAGTTACAAATAGTTCACAAATACTGAAGTTGCCCAGGTCTTTTGCATATGGTTTACTAAAAGGCATTTTCCTTGGCTCTCTGGAAAAGCTTTATACAAATCTTTTTCCACTTCCTCCCTCCCCCCAGTCTTAGCAAAACTTTTCCCATCACGTTACCTCCACAGATAATCTCTTGTCTTTAGCTAGCAATTTAATTGTGGCAGATATTTGCAACACTTTACCTGAAAGGTTGCCACTAAGGTAGTTGGACATCATGGTCCTGATTTCCATCCCCTAGGAAAGTGGGGATTTGCATTACACTAATGAGGTGCCACAGAACTGTGTGATGTTCTGCATCCCAAATTTATACATAGAACTTAGTACAAACAACCACAAAACTTGGAGAATAATAGATGCCCATATAATGTGTTAACTCTCTCTATATCAGAATTACTTGATTTCCTCCAGGATTTATGGATTCTAAATATGGAACACAAATGAGTATTCAAGAATAAAACAAAACTAGAACGAGGAAGTCCCTAGATGGGGTTCAAAGAAGACTGAAAAGAAAGATCAAGGTCCTGGAAAACCTCTTATGTGAAAAGACATTGATAAAAAATATATGAAAAAAATATTGGAAACAATGAATGGTCTACAGAAGGTAGATTGAGAACTTCTGCTTTGTGTGTCTCAAAACACAAGACCAAAGGAGCAATCAGTGAAATTAAAATTTGAGTAATTCAGAACCAATGAAGATTAATACTTTTTCACACTTATGTGTAAGCTGTGGAATTTACAACTGCAGGAAGTTGTTGAGGCGAAGAACTTATGAAAATTCAAAAAAGGACTGAATATTTATATAGATCTCGGGAATATCCAGAGGTACCATAAGTAATAACAATACATTTTGGAAGGGATATTCAATAGCGCTGGTTGGGAATTTTTTTACAATAAGTTTTTCCGTCACAAATTGCTGATTCATCAAAACCAAAACTTGTTGTGGAAACTTTTGTCAGGAATATTTCTCAGGTTCAGGATGGAATGGCGTTTCAGAGCAAGACAGACCTACCCTAGAAGAGCCAATAACCCTGTGGGGTTAGGGCACTTACTTGGGATGCGGAAGACTCAGGTTTAAGCCTCTGCTCCAAATCATACAAATCATTTGCTTATACAGTCAGTCTCAATCTCAAAACCTGTTCCACTTTGTGTTTATATTTAGAATAAACAGACTGCTCTCTTCTAGCCCCGGCTTACCAGGAATACTGTCCTCTACTGAACCCAATCAGCTCTGAAAGGACATCTGCAGTTCAGGTTCTCAGTTTCCTTTCAACCTGTTTCCCTCAAATGATCTTCCCTTGAAGCAGCAGGAGTCTTCAGCCTTTATTTGGCTAAATATATAAATATTTAGGCACTTACAGATTTGAAATATATGTATTTGTTGGAACATTTACCACCTGCTATGTAAAGTTAATCCATGTATTACAGAAAACAACTTCTTTATCATGTTTAGTCTAATGCAAAATTAAACGCAGCTCGATGCCTACAGGCGTTTAATGCTTATGAATCAGTATTAGCATAATTACACCTTTAAGGCGCAAAAAGTGGCATAGCGCCAGAGCCTTGCGTTAGGGGCAGTGTGCAGAGGTGCAGGCAGCACTGTGCTCCCAAGGAACACAGCCATTAAACCACAGGCAGCAGACTAATGAGGGGGCTGTGAGCTTGTCTTCTTCATAGAGGCTTCTTGCAGAGTGGTTGTCCTCCCTGAGCAGAAGGACTCAGCCCATACAGGTGGGTGGCATGTGGTTCCTTGTGTACCCCTCTCCCTTGGACACACATCCAGGGTCCTGGGCGTGAACTGGCCTTATGTTCGGAGTTCATTATTTGCTCTGCTGGTGCAATGCACTCACAGGGCCTGATTCTTAGCTCCACTAGGGCACCTGTACACCCCTATTAAGGACCCAGCGCAGTGTAAAAGGGACATAGTATAAGTAGGAACCGGGCCTGCAGAGCCTGAGGTGGCCCTCTCCAATGTAGCCTTTCCTACACAAAGAATTGGTACTCTCAACATGGCAGGATGTTCTGCTGTATTTTGTGTCTTGTTTACTTCATGCAGCTTACACTGTGTAACAACCCCTTTGCTCTTGAAAAGAGGGGTTGCTTTGGGAAGCATTTGGGGCCTTCAATATGTACATTGAATCTATGTTCTCCTGGAGTGGTTGGAAACCAAGTACTTGGCAGAATGAGGTACTTGTGTGTTGCTTTTGTAAAGTTTCTCAGGTGGCAGTTTGATCAGGCATTGCACAAGTACCAGGAGCAGTAGACAGGGCCTGAATGAACAGCAATTCTTTGGGACAATACCTCACAGCAGATTAGCCACCGCTTATTGTTCTTACACATCAAATTGGGCTTGATCGTTAAATACATGGCGTTTTTTCCCCTGTAGGAAGACTTATAAAATACAAACCAAAAAAGAGTACCCCCTTAAAAATAGCCGAGTTTACCTCAGACATTTTGGAAATGTCTAAACCGCCTGGTGTTATTTTCACTAAATGGATATTGACATTGTTAGTTCATTTACAAAGCCCAGGCACACTTCAGCATTTATGCTACAAACAGTAAATGGAGTTGTACACTGAGGTGACAATTCTTGATGCTGACAATAATATATGACATGACAAGCCTTGACTTAAACAATATAGCCAACACCTGGGGAACAGGTAGAGAAAGTCAGCTTTGATCCGACTGCAAGAATTCAATAACCTTTTTTGTTCTACAGACAAAATCAAATGTTTGCAGAACCTGAACAGAAGTATTCAGGGTTGGTAATAAATTCAAATATTTTGCTACAAGTCTTCTAGGAAAAGAGAAGCATGTATCTAACCTCTAAGGAAAAGAGAAGTAAGACGCTTGAGAAGAGCTGCGCTGTGCTGAGGAATATGGCTTCCCATTTGCACTGACACCTTTAATTATAACTTCTGATGTTTTGACATATAAATAGCTAAAATGTGCTTTTGTATTCTTGTTCACTCGTAAGGTTGAAATGTCATCAAGTTTCATTGGGATTAAGATGGGGTCCAATTTGCTAAAAAATGCCTCATGCATAAGAAAGTTCTGTGCACTCTTTCACATGGGAGTCTCTCTGTCCAATTCATCATGCATTCATCTTTCACTTGGAAAGAATCTTGACACACTGCTCAGGTGAATTACTGAAATGCAGGGAGAGTAACATCAAAATGTTCTGGATGCCAGGGCCCACGTGGATGTATTTGTACAAATATTGCTAAAGTAAAAGTGAAGATATTTGATCATATATTTTACTTTTTTGTCCCTTCTGGCTAGTCAGAAACCGTGCAAAATCTGTCTGTTGGGGGGGTTCTTTTAGAAAAGTCAGACCCTGATGTGATGGGTTGGATCACAGAAACCCTCTTGGGGCTGCCAGCTGATGTGCCAAGACTACTTCTGCCCCTGCTTTCCCTGCCGGCTTGGGACTCCAGCACCCTGTCTTGCTGAGCCAGACACACCAGTCTGCTCCAACACAGACCTAGGGTCTGAACCACGTGACCCAAAGTCAGTTAAAGACTTAACTGAAAGCAACTTAAGAAGTGTTCCTGTCTTTAACACTCAGATACCCAACTCCCAATGGGGTCCAAACCCAAAATAAATCAGTTTTACCTTGTATAACGCTTATACAGGGTAAACTCAAATTGTTTGCCCTCTATAACACTGACAGAGAGATATGCACAGCTACTCCCCCCCTCCCCCCAGGTATTGATACATCCTCTGGGTTAATTAATAAGTAAAAACTGATTTTATTAAATACGGAAAGTAGGATTTAAGTGGTTCCAAGTAGTAACAGACAGAACAAAGTGAATTACCAAGCAAAATAAAATAGAACATGCAAGTCTATGTCTAAGAAAACTGAATACAAATAAAAACCTCACCCAGTAAGGTTCCTTTTACAGACTAGTCTCCTTCTAGTCTGGGTCCAGCAATCACTTACACCCCCCGTAGTTACTGTCCTTTGTTCCAGTTTCTTTCAGGTATCTTTGCGGGTGGAGAGGCTCTCTCTTTAGCCAGCTGAAGACTAAATGGAGGGGTCTCCCAGGCGTTTCAATAGACTTTCTCTTGTGGGTGGATACCCCTCCCTCACCCTGTTTAGAAGTCCAGCTACAAGATGGAGTTTTGGAGTCACATGGGCAAGTCACATGTCCATGCATGACTCACAACTTACAGGTAGCAGCCATGATTTACATGCTACCTTGAACGTCCTCATGCAGACTTCTTATGTGGATTGGAGCCTTCCAAGATCCATTGTGAGTAAAGTGCTTCTCAATTGGGCACTTAACTTGCAAATTCCTTTCTAAAGAAGCTGACCAAATGCTACTAACTATTTCAAAATCAAGCAAGTACACAGCCAATATTCATAACTTTAAATACAAAAATGATATATACATACAAATAGGATTAATAGATTCAGTAGATCATAACCTTTACAGAGATATATCAGATGGCATATGTAGCATAAAACATTCTGGTTATATCATATATACATTCATAAGCATATTTCCATAAATCCTTATGTGGGGCACCGTCACACCTGAAACTTCTGAAAGAGCCTTTGCAAAATTATTATTTTTTATTTAATTTAATCTAATTTAAAATAAATTTAATTTAAAAATTTGCAAAAACTTCTCAGTTCATGAATCTTTGAAGTGAATTTGAGTTCAGTTTAAATGAAATTTGGACACACGTATGGATTTTCTTTGACACCATCTAAATTTCCATCTGTTTTCAGTACAATATCAGGTGAAGTGCAGGTGATTTTACTTTGAGATTTCAGAAGCTCTGGGAGAGCAAACTCACATGCATTGAAGCCAAACAAAATGTTCATATGGAAACCTATGAAGCAAAGCAACAGTTTTACCATGGGTATTTTGAGCAATTCCATGATGTGAAAGAGCATCTCTTGTTGTCCTAAAACTGAGGCTCAGAGGGGTATGGAGCATGTGCCATGGAAATAAGTCATCTCAAACATAACACCGTAATTTAATGTGGCCATCTGAAAAGGCCGGTTCAACAGGCCCAGAAAGCATGCAGCTAGCCACAAGAAAAAGTCCAGGGCTCTGAATCCCCACCCCCAGAGCACCAGCTTGGGAAAGAGGATGCCCATCCAAGCAAATCTCTCTGACACTTTGTGCCCCAAACAGTAGAGCAAACAAAAGCAGACTGATATCACGTGAAAAATAAATGTCAATGCTTCCGTTCTCCCAGTGTCTCACCAACAGTGGCATGGCTCAGCCAAGCCAGAAGTGCTGCTCCTCAGGCATCCATCCAGCAAGGGGAGTAGGGTGACCCCGCTGTTTTGCTGGAGAGGGGGAGAAAGGGCAATGGAGAGGGAAAGAGAAGGAAGAGGACAAAAATAAAGAAGGAAGGCAGGGAAGGAGAGGAAGAGGTTTCTTGCCACCAATCCCTCCCCTCCATCCAACAGCAACTCCTACTTAGGCTTTGCCCCAGCAGGAAATCTATAGCCAAAACTAAAACAATCCCCCAACCAAGGTTTAATAAAACTGACTGTGTCAGAAAGCCAAAGCTGCCCTAGGGTAAAATTAGTGTCTTCATTTGGGCAATATCGCCCCCAGCTTTTGGGCAATATATTACAATCCCAGTCTGTATTTTTACTTTGAAGCCATATTTTTCTACTGCTGTCCTCTCCAAAATATACTGTTCCCTCCCATTGTGAGTATTAGGGGTGGATAAAGTTTGTAGAGTTTGAGATTTTGCAAGCCTCAAGCTCTTTTTGGAGTTAAAATTGTTAGGAACACTCATTTGACTTCATAAAATTTCTGTAGGTCCATTAATGATCATGCACTTAAATATGTACTTTTCAGGAAGTCCTATACATTAGCTAGCATCTATCATAGTTATGTGGACTACTGTCAACAGTATATGCACTTATCACACAAATGAAGGTACCAATAATCTGAACCTAGTGTACTTATGTAAACAATATATGTTTCTTAGTAACTACGATAAGAACTAAATCCTGGACCCACTGAAATCAATGGGAGTTTTGCTCTGAATTTCAAGTGGACAAGGCATTGGCCCTTAATCTATGTCTTTTGTTTCTGTATATAA
Source organism: Lepidochelys kempii (assembly GCF_965140285.1). NCBI lineage: Eukaryota > Metazoa > Chordata > Testudines > Cheloniidae > Lepidochelys > Lepidochelys kempii. Next base: position 9,696,585 of record NC_136386.1, on the reverse strand, counting down.
TAGTTGTGTTTTGGGATACAGTTTGTATAAAAACAAGTTTCTCATTTTGCTACCTCTCCTTTTCTAGATCTCTATGTAGTTCAAGATCCTTTTGGGGACCCTTACAGATATATGAATCATGTATTAATTTGGGCAGTTCACCTGTGGCACAAATAAAGAGTTTACATTAGGCTGACAGCTCTTATCTTGCTTAGGACGTACAGTTGCCTGGTTCCACATGTTTGCATGCGTTAGGATATCATCATAGAATCATAGAATATCAGGGTTGGAAGGGACCCCAGAAGGTCATCTAGTCCAACCCCCTGCTCGAAGCAGGACCAATTCCCAGTTAAATCATCCCAGCCAGGGCTTTGTCAAGCCTGACCTTAAAAACCTCTAAGGAAGGAGATTCTACCACTTCCCTAGGTAACGCATTCCAGTGTTTCACCACCCTCCTAGTGAAAAAGTTTTTCCTAATATCCAATCTAAACCTCCCCCACTGCAACTTGAGACCATTACTCCTCGTTCTGTCATCTGCTACCATTGAGAACAGTCTAGAGCCATCCTCTTTGGAACCCCCTTTCAGGTAGTTGAAAGCAGCTATCAAATTCCCCCTCATTCTTCTCTTCTGCAGACTAAACAATCCCAGCTCCCTCAGCCTCTCCTCATAAGTCATGTGTTCTAGACCCCTAATCATTTTTGTTGCCCTTCACTGGACTCTCTCCAATTTATCCACATCCTTCTTGTAGTGTGGGGCCCAAAACTGGACACAGTACTCCAGATGAGGCCTCACCAATGTCGAATAGAGGGGAACGATCACGTCCCTCGATCTGCTCGCTATGCCCCTACTTATACATCCCAAAATGCCATTGGCCTTCTTGGCAACAAGGGCACACTGTTGACTCATATCCAGCTTCTCATCCACTGTCACCCCTAAGTCCTTTTCCGCAGAACTGCTGCCTAGCCATTCGGCCCCTAGTCTGTAGCGGTGCATTGGATTCTTCCGTCCTAAGTGCAGGACCCTGCACTTATCCTTATTGAACCTCATCAGATTTCTTTTGGCCCAATCCTCCAATTTGTCTAGGTCCTTCTGTATCCTATCCCTCCCCTTCAGCGTATCAACCACTTCTCCCAGTTTAGTATCATCCGCAAATTTGCTGAGAGTGTAATCTACACCATCCTCCAGATCATTTATGAAGATATTGAACAAAACCGGCCCCAGGACCGACCCTTGGGGTACTCCACTTGATACCGGCTGCCAACTAGACATGGAGCCATTGATCACTACCCGTTGAGCCCGACAATCTAGCCAGCTTTCTACCCACCTTATAGTGCATTCATCCAGCCCATACTTCCTTAACTTGCTGACAAGAATACTGTGGGAGACCGTGTCAAAAGCTTTGCAAAAGCTATCCTGCAGAGTACATTCTGTTTTCAAAGAGCATTCTGCAGAATACGGGCATCCAGTTACACATGTTCACATCCTATTTATATAACATTCAACTAGGAATATTTACAACTTTACTTTGGGGCTCTTCTCTAGAACAAGGCAACGCATTCCAAATAGAACTGTGCAAACAGGTTCTTTCGTTTGCTGGCAGGTCCGAAGAATCAGGAAAATTTCATATGGTGTCAATCCAAACCAATTTTTTTTTAAATTTTTGTTTAACAAAAAATTGTCAGGTTTAAAAAAAAAAAGCCCATTCATTCCTCCACCACCAAAAAACCTTACAAACCCCTCAACCCAACCAAACAAAATGTTTCATTTTGATTTTGAGCGTCTTTCTTTAACTTTTTAATATAAAAAAATCAAATTGAAAGACATTTTGAAAAAAAAACTATTTGTCTTAATAAGTCAAAATGTTTCATTTCGAAAAGGTCAAAAAGGACCATTTCAACTTTCATGATTTTTTTCCTACATGAACAATTCTGCAAAACAGATCTGATTTTCTAGAAAGTTTCAGTGTCACTGAATAGGCATTTTTTGCTGTAAAAGGTTCAGCCGAAAAATTTTGCCCACCTCTAATTATAAACCCAATCTGAAAAGAGGACCCTGTAAGGTACGTTTACACGGCAATTGGGCGCGTGCCTCCCAGCACGCATAGACAGACTCATGCAAGCTGCACTCAAGCTAACATGCGGAGAATAGCAGTGTGGACTTGTGGCATGACTGGCAGCTCAGGCTAGCCCCCAGAGCTCAGATCCAAGGGGCCAGGTGGGTTTGGAGTTGGGTGGCTAGCCTGACAAGCCTCCCCTGTTGCAGCCTCCCCACCGCTATTTTTAGTGTGCTAGCTCAATTCGCACTAGCTTGAATCTGTCTATCTGGTCTGGGAAGAACATTCCCAGCTGCAATGGAGACATAACCTTATAGGTTTCCATTTTCTTGGGTGTAAGATTTGTGCCCAAGTATTCCCTATGTTTTTGTTCCTAAAGGACAGAGTGTGTCAGGTCCCAGAAGTTTCTGTAAGGAAGGAAGGAAGCCACTGTTCATTTGTAAATGCAAGGGATAACTGATCCCATTTCTCAGAAACTTTGATAAGAGGTCTGCCATTACAACACACACCTATCTAATTTATTGGACATGCTGACGACCAAGATATAAAGGATGTCTAGATATATAGAAAGACTGCAATTTTTACACTGGAAATATTTGGGAGATAGATAGATAGATAGATAGATAGATAGATAGATAGATAGATAGATAGATAGATAGATAGATAGATAGATAGATAGATAGATAGATAGATAGATAGATAGATAGATAGATAGATAGATAGAGACAAAGTTTCTTCTCTGCCTTGATGGGTCCTGTGCTTATTGGCGGATTTTCTCGCCTCAGAGGTTCATGGCAGCCCTCAGTTTGGCCACTTTCGTGGCTCAAACCTGCCATTCACTGAGTTAGCCTCGTCACTGGCCAGCAGGGGGAAAAGAAGAAGAACAATCTTCACAGTCTCTGCTGATCCACCTAGTGGATTGGGGAACAGGCCAGAGACCTTCCCTTCTGGTGGAATCCACAGTCCAGTTCAACTCCTCTGGTATCAAGTAGGGAGTTGGGGGGATGGAGGGAACCCGGGCCCGCCCTCTACTCCGGGTTCCAGCCCAGGGCCCTGTGGATTGCAGCTGTCTACAGTAGCTCCTGTAACAGCTGCGTTACAACTACAACTCCCTGGGCTACTTCCCCATGGCCTCCTCCCAACCCCTTCTTTATTCTCACCACAGGGACCTTCCTCCTGATGTCTGCTAATGCTTGTACTTCTCAGTCTTCCAGTAGTACTCCTTCTCACTCTCAGTTTCTTGCGCCTCTTGCTCCCAACTCCTCGCACACACACCACAAACTGAAGTGAGCTCCATTTTTAAACCCAGGTGCCATGATTAGCCTGCCTGAATTGATTCTAGCAGCTTCTTGATTGGCTGCAGGTGTTCTAATCAGTCTGTCTGCCTTAATTGTTTCCAGAAAGTTCCTGATTGATATGGAACCTTCCCTGTTACCTTACCCAGGGGAAAGGGACCTACTTAACCTGGAGCTAATATATCTGCCTTCTATCACTCTCCTGTAGCCATCTGGCCCGACCCTGTCACAATATATAAATAAATAAAAATAAAACATTCAACTAGGTTTATATATATAAACCCAAATATTTCCAGCATAAAAATTGCATTGTCTGTCTATTTATCTAGACAGTATACACACACACACACACACACACAGTATACAGCATGTCCATATACTAACATCTGCAGAAATATCTGCACAACCTCTTTCCTTCTTGTAACTCCATTAAGTTGTTCATTGACTCTATGGAAAGCTCCTTTTAGTTCCTACCTTCTGCTGAAGCAATGTGATCAATATGCTATTGAGAAAATAAGTCAGCTTCAATAACTGCATTTAAATATTTATCTGCTTGTATCAACATCTCATCTGTTATTGAAACAATTCAAAACTTCAGAGATTAACCATTCATTAACTAGGGATAAAAATTCAGTCCGGATCCATCATCCCTCTCTCCAGTTCTCCTCTTTTTATGGCTGTTGCCCTAGAAACAACTGTCAAATGGAACCTTTCAACATTTTTCATCAAAAACGTTTTTAAGAAGAAAAAAAGCTTTTGTGAACAAATATTTTTGCAAACAAAAAGCATTTTGGCAGAAATTTCCAATTTTTTATCAAGAAAATTGGAAACTTAAACCCTAAAAATTCTCCAGAAAAAAGTACTAAGATATACAATAGCCACCAATATGCAATCAAGAAACAAAAAAGATTGTAGGATGTTCAGTCTAATCCAAAGAAAAGTTTCTGGGTTTGACAACTGTTTTCAGCAACAAATTTCAATTTCCAATTTAAAAAAAAAAGAATTCTTGCCCAAATGAAAATTTTTCACAGAAAAATTAGTTTAAATGTTTGAACGGAAAAATACCAACCAGCTCTAATTTGGACTCTTAAAATGCTTAACACATGCCTGAACTGAATGACCATCTGATCATATTCCTGCAGCTAACTAGGATACTGACTGTTTGCAAATCCCATTTCTTGAATCATTTAAACGAATTTGGACCCAGTCCTGCGCACATTTATGCACAAGTTTAATGTTAAGCATGTGAGTAATCCCACTGAAGTACTCAAGCAACCAGCAGAGAGAGGAAGGCCGTCCAGGAGCATTATGGGGGGTCAGGAAGGGAACTAGAAGGATGATGAAAATGGTGACAGCTGGGTGTCAGGTTGGTAGCAGTGCATAGGTGAATGGGCAAAGGGATTTTCTGGAAAGCTTTAGAGATAAGCAAGAAATCACCCGGTTAGGAGATATTTGCACTTAAAAAGTTTATACCCACAGGCACAAACACACCCCATTTACTTCTTGTAACAGAATCAGGTTCCTGACTGAATTCTTACCTGCGTTCCCAGGGGGAAAGTTTCTGAAAGAGAAAAGAAGAAAAATTAGCAAATGGTAACATCAGAAAGAATGACCTGCATTCAGACTGAACATCTCAAATGAAATCCACTGTTGTGCCAATATAAGAGTCTTGTGTTAAAGCTATTACCTTCCAGACTTGGGGAAATGTGTGGAGTCTGTAGGCAGAATTAGGGCCTGGGGCTCATTTTAAAATTCCACTATGCTCAGCTATCCTGCTTGTGCCGTAGAGTAGCTTTGGATCTCCTCCAGTCACATGGCTATAAGCTTGGTGGTGATTAGTTTTACCCAGTGTCTGAAGATAAACAGGAAATTTAAGGCAGTCCCACACCTAAGTCAGCCATTACAAAGCACTCAGCCCGGTCGGGACAGCCATGGTGCAGCACTGGGGCTCCAGACATAACTCAACCCCTCTAACAGACAAGTCAGCAGGCAAATGCTAAAGTAAGTCTAGGTACCATTTCTGAGTGATGGGATTGTGACATCAGAGTCTGATGAGTGACATGGTGGAAGGGGAAACGACCCAGGCAAATCATGCTAGTGTCTCGAGAGATTTATAATGAAATGGAGTAGTACCTGTCACATTGCGATTTACCAAAAGTATTGTTATAGTCAGGATTTTAATTGCAGTCCTTAATCATTGGAACAGTTCCAAATATTTAGTCTCTCTTACACATTAATGTATCATTTATGCCACAATATATATGTAAGGGCATGTCTGCATTTCTTTTGGAGCTAGAAATAGCCTGTTGGGTCAAAATCCAATTTTTTGTGTGTTTTATTAAAGTGGGAAAATACTGATTTAGAGTTTTAATAGCTCCTCAAAATGCTGTTACAATCTGTCAAGCAAACAATACGTACTCTCAGAATTAATGAGCCTTCCTAGAGACACAGCCTACATATGGAGCCAGAACACTATGGGGCCGAAGAAAAGGCACAGCTATAGCACCTCAGACAGCATTTGCAGAGGTAGGGCTGGATTGTGCCCTTAAGGCACATCCCCTCTGGTATGTGGGTACAGTGATGCACCACTTCAAAAGCTGGCATACTGTCTCCAAGGTGTCTGAGGGCATGTGTGTTACATCCAGGCACACGGAGTTGCAGTAGCCCTCTCCCTGGAAAAGGTCAACTCTTCTGGCTAGTACGCAGGAATGGTGGAACACGAGATTTGCGCTTGCCTATGCACTAGCCCCAAGTGAGCTCTTTCCCACTCCAGCCCCAGGTTTTAAACCCACTTATTAGGCAGGAACCAGCAGTGAGAAACAGGTTGGCCAGGAGCATGACCATAGGGGTCAGGAAGGGCACTAGAAGGAAGATGGAACTGGTGGCAGCAGGGGATCAGGCTGGCGGCAGTGGATGAGTGAGGAGAGGGGAAATTGGCTTATTAACTGAAGGTGAGGATGGAAAGCTTAAGGATGTTGGAGGAGGAGATTTGGTTTGTTGGAGGGAGGGAGGGAGATGGAGAGAAGCAGGAGATGGGGCTGGGCTGAGGGAATGAAAATTAAAGCTGACCGAAAAATAGTGGAAATTGTTCGTTAAAAATGTCATTGCGATTTCCACATTTGGAAAACTGTTGACCATCTCTGTTGAACCTCATTATGGTTCCCTGTGGAAGGGTATATACCCTCTTTCTGCGCTCAAGGGAGTTAAAACTCAGCACCAGAAAGAACGTATGATTGGATACTTATTTACTGTATAAACTAGCCAAGATTAAAAGCTCTCCCACAATGTAGGGCAGTGGTGGTTTGGCAGCCTGCTCCCCCCACAGCTTCTCCCTTTAATTTCCTAGCTCAGTAAAGGCCACATAGGTAGAGCCAGCCTGTCTTTATGGGCATGGAAGGGTGGCTGGAGTGGTACTTCAGAGCATCAGGAGGCCCTTCCTTCCAAGAAGTGAGAGTTCACTGCAGCACCCCTAGCCTCTACCAGGCTGAAAACTGACTGCCTGGGCTGGGTCCCATGCGTTGATGTGGTAACATACTGCACTGGCCACCAGACTGTCCCCAATGGGGAGACTCCATTCTGCTCTTGGGGAGAACCGCACTGGCACCAGTCGCTGTAGGTGTTTTGCTGGTGGTAGACTCAGGCAGAACAGCTCAGGGAAGGTGGGGGCAGTCTAAATGTGGGATAAGCAGTTGACCGAATCTTTTTCCTTCTTTCGGTCCCTTCCCTGGTGCGGAAGGTGGAAGGACCCTTTCAGACTGCCTAGCCCTGCAGGAAGGCACAGGACAGAGGTTGTGGGTCTTCTCCACACAGGAGAATAATGGTAGTTGAACGGTTCCGTATACCATCTCCTCTCCTACTCCGTACATGACATTGAAATGGTCCCCATTGCTTAAGTAAAGTGCTGAAACAGAAAGGTAAATTCATCAGTGTGAAACATTGTACTGACCTGCAATCCCTTGACTTTACACACACACACACCCCATCATTTCAGACACCCATCTCTCAGGTATCCTAAAGCTGTTGAAAATTATGCACAAACTGCAAGGCAACAGTATACTCAGAAATCAGACTTGTACGAGGTCACCCGTGATACCTATAGCATTCTACAGTGTCACTAAAACATTCTTTAAACATGACCAATGATGGATGGGTGAGCTGAGGTGACATAATCCCTCTTTACTTAGACGCTGGCATAAAATCCAGTCCCACTTTCATGTCAAGTTCAAGTCTAAATTGTATCATATACATTAAAGAGATTGTATTTTTTTAAAATCTAATATTATGCTTCTGAATACAGAATTTACCTAAGTAAATAATTATTTTTAAACCCAAGATTTAGGCAGCTTTCGTATTCTACATTATGCTAATGTTTGACAATTACTAAGTGTGGGTATCAGGCACTTTTTTTTTTTAAGTTTAATTTAAAGCAATTTGACATGGAAAGGTTATTACTTTAGTTGCCAATAAAAGCTGTACTTTTAACATAAGTGTACACCAAGCCCTAGGGTATGTGACTATTATCTTTTCTGCAATTATGTGGTGTTCTACATGAATGTTAAAAAAAACCCTTCCAAATATCAAAAGTACTAACTTAGATACAATATAAAAGTTGAATAGATAAATGGGAAACCCGGTTAGTACAGACACAACATAGGTTGAGGTTTCCTCCTAGAGGTAATATTAGGAACAACGCCATCTGGCTTTGACTGAATATATTAATTCAGACTCTATATTAACACCACAAACACTGGGGGAGCAGAATATCGGTTTATTTTATAAACATTCTAACTTGAGGTGTAGATGTTTCCATTTTGCAAGCTCACCAGCATTTACAATAAGGGCATCCTCTTTCAAAAACTCACCTATCTTATGTGCCTTCTGTACTAAAATAAAGGGGCGGGGGAGGAAGAATCATTTATCATCCATCTTGAGCTTTGTTTTTTTTTCCCCCTTCCAAAAGAAAATGTGTGCTTGCCACTAACTCCAGGGCTATATTAATAGACTTCAAAGCCAGAAAGTGGCGCGGAGCATTTGATCCCACTTCCTGGGTAACGCAGTGTCATAGAACTTCACCCAGAAATTTTGATTGAAATGACTTGCTCAACACCACACAGCAAATGCATGAGAAAGCAAGGGATAGAACCAGGTACTCCTGGATCAAGGGCCAGTTGCCTCAATCACAATACTGCCCTCTCTCTTTAAGGAACGGACCACGTTGAGGGTACCCCAGCAGTACACCTCCCCATTAAGAGTTTCTTGGGCCATTGTGCCTCTCTCTAGGAACACAGGGGAAAGGGTGACTGCTACACCAATCTTTAACTTTCTAAGTGGTACAACAGGGCACAGGCATGGCAGCCCTGTACTCCTACAGTCCCTGAATAGAAACTGATCTTCTCCCTTATTAAATTACTCCTCAGACCACGAGAAAGGATTTTCCACAAATAGCTTGCCACCAGGTCAGACAAACTTAAGAAATCAGTCAAGGCCAGAACGCAGCCTAATGCAGGCCTGCTAGATGACCAGGTTACATTTAAAAGTGACCCACGCAGAAGTGTTTGGACAACCAGGCTCTGGGGCAAGACACATTCCAGAAACGTTTCCATCCATGGTGCCAATGCTCAGGGGCACTGGAAAAAGGGGGGCCAGGGCCCCGCACTTTTTACCGGCCGTAAGGGTGAGCGATGCGGGGAGGGGGCGGAGAGGAGGGAGCAGGGGGACGAGTCTTAGGGGGAAGAGGCAGCACAGGAGCGGGACTTTGAGGGAAGAAATGGCACAGGGTGGGGGGCTTGGGGAGAACGGGCAGGGCCTTGCGGGGGGCGATGTAGTGTGTGCGGGGAGGGGTAGTATTCCTGCCTACGTTTCCACAAGATTCATTTTTCTGGACAAGTTGAGAATTCCATGCTGAGCCGGCGCTAGGCATAAGCAGACTAAGTAATTGCTTAGAGCCCCGAAAAACTCAAGCCCCACCTCCCCCATTCGCTTTTTATTACGTGTTGGGCGGGGGGCAAAATATTTCTGCTTAGGGCCCCCCATGGGCAGCATAGCCTCTGATTTCATGCAAATCTAAACCAATGGGAATGCATCCACCTCCACTGTTAAGGCAAATACTCTGCCACTTTCACCATCCATTTATTACTGAACCAATCCTCTATAGTGGAAAAAATCCCAGTGAGAGGATACTTCCCTAACTACCTCTGGATAGGGATTGTTCTGGGGGAACCATTACTGTCCCACTCAATGGCAAACCTCTGAGCTGGGCTGGGTAGCATTAGTGTCCCTTTCAAAAGGCACAGGAATAGACCACTGTCCTCTGGGAACAAATTGGAGACCCTGGGGAAACACCTTCAGGAAGAATTCTACTTAAAAGGCCCAGTTAGTCACCTAAAGACCCAGATGAGCTAAAATTCCCATATTTGTTGCAGACAATAAAAACCCTAGAGAGGTCTTACACCATGGGTACAACTACCTAGCCTTAAAACTGGTGCTGATCATAATGTAAGCTAGGTCCTCTGAAATGAGAGACCCCAGTCTCCACAGCTCCTGAGGACAAAGTGGGAGAGAGGACATTTCTTTAGCAGGAATGAGCTGGGGATAACCTGAGGCCAGCAAGCTATACTGTTTGGAGTCTATAAGCTGAGTCATAGACTGCTGGCCAATCAAACAGGAACGCCTTTCATTGATCCTATAGAGCTGCTGGCAGCCTTTCAGGACTAACAACTAGCTGATGAAGGTAGACACACACCTCACTGGGATGTCTAGAATGAATCTCTGGGGAAGTTACACAAGTGGGCCTTCCTAGGTCCTACAAGGCTCAAAATCCAGACTTCCAAAACAAATTCAGATAAATGCTAGACATGCACAAGTCCATAGGTCCAGATCTAATGCAGCCGAGGGTGCTGAGGGAATTGGCTGATGTGATTGCAGAGCCATTAGCCATTATCTTTGAAAACTTGTGGAGATTGGGGGTGGTCCCGGATGATTAGAAAAAGACAAATATAGTGCCCATCTTTTACAAAGGGAAGGAGGAGAACCCAGGGAACTACAGACCGGTCAGCCTCACCTCAGTCCCTGGAAAAATCATAGAGCAGGTCCTCAAGGAAACCATTTTGAAGCACTTGGAGGAGAGGAAGGTGATCAGGAACAGTCAACATGGATTCACCAAGGGCAAGTCATACCTGAACAACCTGATTGCCTTCTATGATGAGATAAACTGGCTCTGTGGCTATGGGGACAGCAGTGGATGTGATTATCTTGACTTGACTTTTGATACAGTCTCCCACAGTATTCTGGCCAGCAAGTTAAAGAAGTATGGATTGGATGAATGGACTATACGGTGGATAGAAAGCTGGCTAGAGTGTCAGGCTCAATGGGTAATGATCAATGGCTCGATGTCTAGTTGGCAGCCAGTATCAAGCAGAGTACCCCAGGGGTCAGTCCTGGAGCTGGTTTCATTCAACATCTTTATTAATAATAATCATAGAATCATAGAAGGTTAGGGTTGGAAAGGACCTCAGGAGGTCATCTAGTCCAACCCCCTGCTTGAAGCAGGACCAATCCCCAATTTTTGCCCCAGATCCCTAAATGGCCCCCTCAAGGATTGAACTCACAACCCTGGGTTTAGCAGGCCAATGCTCAAACCACTGAGCTATCCCTCCCCCAATCTGGATGATGGGATGGATTGCACCCTCAGCAAGTTCGCAGATGACACTAAGCTTGGGGGAGAGGTAGATATGCTGAAGGGTAGGGATAGGGTCCAGAGTGACCTGGACAAATTGGAGGATTTGGCCAAAAGAAATCTGATGAGGTTCAACAAGGACAAGTGCAGAGTCCTGCACTTAAGACAGAAGAATCCCATGCACCGCTATAGACTGGCTAAGCAGCTGTTCTTCAGAAAAGGACCTGGGGATTACAGTGGACGAGAAGCTGGATAGAGTCAGCAGTGTGCCCTTGTTACCAAGAAGGCCAATGGCATATTGGGCTGTATTAGTAGGAGCATTGGCAGCAGATCAAGGGAAGTGATTATTCCCCTCTGTTTGGCACTGATGAGGCTACGCCTGGAGAATTGCATCCAGTTCTGGTCCCCCGCCCACTACAGAAAGGCTGTGGACAAATTGGAGAGAGACCAGTGGAGGGCAACGAAAATGATCAGGGGGCTGGGGCACATGACTTATGAGGAGAGGCTGAGGGAACTGGGCTTGTTTAGTCTGCAGAAGAGAAGAGTGAGGGGGGATTTGATAGCAGCCTTGAACTACCAGGAGGGGGGTTCCAAAGAGGATGGAGCTAGGCTGTTCTCAGTGGTGGCACATGACAGAACAAGGAGTAATGGTCTCGAGTTGCCATGGAGGAGGTCTAGTTTGGATATCAGGAAACACTATTTCGCTAGGAGGGTGGTGAAGCACTGGAATGGGTTACCTAGGGAGGTGGTGGAATCTCCTTCCTTAGAGGTTTTTAAGGTCAGGCTTGATAAAGCCCTGGCTGGGATGATTTAGTTGGGGTTGATCCTGCTTTGATCAAGGGATTGGACTAGATGGCCTCCTGAGGTCTCTTCCAACCCTAATCTTCTATGATTCTAAATGCCCTACCTCTCTCCTCCTTGCCCTTCCCCACACATTCAAAAGGAGAACATGAAAGGTAGTAGACTGGAGGAAGACAGGCTCTGGATCCAAATAGCTGGAGCTCATTAATTAAGGGAGAATTTGAATTTTGAAAAATGCAGCCTCTCATTTTGGTTGTCTGGGATTTTGTTTTGTTTTTAAAGTGACTGTGTAGCTTGTGAAATTCCCAGAGTATCCATCTTGCTCTGAAGCCTCCGCTCCCCAGAACAGATAATGCCCAGGCAGCTGAAATTCAAGCTTCCCGTAATAACTTACCAACATGCTTCCATGTTAGCCTGGAGGGACCATCTCTAGACATGAAAGGTTAGTTCAGTCTTCATGGCTTACTTGGTCCTTGTTCTGTCTGCTGAGATTGAAAGCAAGGAGTTCAATTACAGTGCCAGTGGCGACTGCGGCTTGTGCTTCAGATCAGCTGAAGTTTGCTATTTTACCCTTTCGGTAGGAGCTGCAACAAGCTGTTCACCAAAGGTCCAACCCATGATATACAAGCCCCTCTAGGATCACTTGGAATCACTCCTGATGAGTTCACCAATGTGTGCACCTTGAGATGAAAAGCCAGCCAGAGAGATGAGAGAATCGCACGAAACCCTCCAGAAAATGACACGGAATGAGGCAAGTGTGGGAGCTAATAGAAAGGCAAGAGTTTATGAGCCCAGAAAAAGAATAAAATGTTTAAGTCCTTAATTGTTTTGCTTGACAATTTCTCCCAGAATTAAGCTTTCCAGAAGCTTATGAGTTTGCCAAGCATTGTCAATAAAGTAGATCATGCACACGAGGCAAGTTTTCCAAGCCAACAAGCTCTAGTCTTAACATCAACACTCTCCGGTAAAATGAATCTACATGAAACATGAAATATTTATTAAGTATCAATGGTCTCACAGAAACCTTAATGAAGACAGGTATCTTCTTACACTTTATCCAGTATGACAATACGTTGGCGAAACACATAGCTAACAACATGATGGTGAATGTCAAGTCTGAAACAATTATAGCAATTCACCACAATAATGGGTAGCCAGCGTGTGGACATGTAGTACTAATAAAAGTAATGACATCCATCCACAATTATTTATGTTACAGTAACATATGGCTGCCAAATGAAAAACAAATGGCAAGGATTTGCAAGTGAATTCTTGCAAATAAATTTTCTTTAATCACAGAGGCTCAGCTTAAAAGTCCTCAGATGGGAGACAATATAAATGCAGAATACTGTCATTATTATTGTGCCATACTTTACTGTCTCTAAACAATGAGCCTGATTCTATTGCCCATACAGGTTTTTCCACTGATGTAACTGCATTAATCATTGGAATTATTACGGATTCACGTCAGAGAACTTGCAGTTCTCAGGAATTTTACAAAAACAAAAAAAAAAAGTTTCAGTAAAACTTTGGCTCACCTTTGCCTGACAAAGGGAAAAAAGAGCCCAAGAATGCATATGCTTAATTTAAGCATATGAATGTCCCCATTCACTTCAATGGACTTTGAATCAGAGCCATTATATTTGCAAAACATAATTCTCTGTTAAATACATAATTTTCTGGCAGAGGAGTGTATGTGTGTGTGTATATATATAAAAATACTGTGAAAAATACACCAGTAAATATAAAATGGCAACATTCAGGATCAAATGCAATCAATTTATTTTGTGAGGTCACATTTAATATTCGGGAGGGAGGCGCGGGGAAGTTAAACAATTCACAGATAACACTGATACAACATGAATAAAAAACACCCCCAAAAAAGCATGCAGCACAGACCAACTAATGTTTGCTTTAAAAAAAATGTTCCCCCGGTTAAACTAAATACCAGCTGAGGCCTTAGCTATTGTAAACTTACCTACATTCTTTTAAGTACTAACTTCACAAAGATTGAATGCAGAATGTAAAGTCTCAAAAAATTCGTGAAAATAAAGGATTACATACATTTTTCCTACAAAATTATTTCTAGACTAGATGAGTAGACAGGTCTTCAAACAACATTTTAAACAAGGAAGCACTGGTTTAACTACCTTATCTGTTTTCTGAAGTGTTTTATGCACACACTTTTGAAAAGATATATTTTTATTTTATTTTATTTACATGTAAAGAACCCAATTCTGCGAGGAACTCAGAATTCTCTGGGCGCATCTTCGCTTGTAGACTATGGTGAGAATCAGGATTCTTTCCTGTCTACTTCCCACTCTTGTGCTCATGCATTAGAAGTGCTACAACGAAGCAAGCTGCTCCGTTCTTTTCTACCACAAGCTTTGACCACCCTCTATGGCCAAATTGTGGCCTGTCATGTAATCTGAAGCTTCAGATGCCAGGTATACTACAGCCGCCTGCAGGTCTGTCACTTGAGCCAGCTTCCCAGCAGGAATATCTGTTAGCCAGCGCTGTACCAGAGGCTTCAGATCTTCAGAATGGATGAGCGGCGTGTCTACAATTCCCCTAAAAATCACACACACACAGTTACATTTTTCATACGTAGCACTTATAACAATAAAACAAGTAAAAAGAAAAGGAGGACTTGCGGCACCTTAGAGACGAACCAATTTATTTGAGCATGAGCTTTCGTGAGCTACAGCTCACGCTCACGAAAGCTCATGCTCAAATAAATTGGTTAGTCTCTAAGGTGCCACAAGTCCTCCTGTTCTTTTTGCGAATACAGACTAACACAGCTGTTACTCTGAAATAAAACAAGTGGTGACGGGAATACAAAATGCCACTTCGAAAAGAAAACCATGAAATAATAAAGTAAGATCCCAGCTTTCATAGGTGCTGGCACTAGTGGTGCCGGTCGTCCTGCTGCTGCACATCCTGGCTTGAAGTTGTTTCCATCATATACAGGGTTTACAGTCTGGTTCAATATCCCCACCATACAGATTGGTCCAGCACCCCTGGACAACGTTAGACATCATGTAGCTCTGCTAAGGAGTTAGCACACAAACTTCAATCATGGTTGTCCCTTCCTGTCTTTCATGGTTGATAAATCGACTTAGCGGTTTCCTCTTAAAGAGAGCACTCATCGTTTGTATCGTTGGCTAACATAGGTGCCCCGTTATCTTCGGTTACTTACCAGAATACCCAATTTACATTTTCCTATAGAAAACAAACATAACGTAGAAACAAAATGAGCACAACCAGTCTGTCTCTGCATTTTGGAAATGTGTTCCATTTACCAATTTCTTTTTTCATCAATGCACAGCCTAATGTTACACAACATGTTTGCATACAGTTCAGAAACTGAAAACAGTCCAAGTTTCCATATGCCAAAATACTGAAAACAAAATCCAGCAGCACCTTTCGCAGCACTAAATTCACTTTAAGATGAAAAGGGGGCAGGGAAAGGAAAAAGTTAAGCAAAATATGCCAAGCATAACCCCCCATTGAATAAACAGCATGACCAGTTACAAAACGTGTACTAAGCTGGATTGTTTCCCATTAATGAGCCAACTACAGAACGCATTAAAACTCTGCTAAGTTCATTTCCCTCACATGCCCTAAAAATGAGTGGAAACTGTAGAATGCACATTACAGTACTAATATTTGGCTGGCTTTGATGACTTTAACTGGAACTGATTTGTCATACTCCTCCTTAACAACATATTTGTATTTTGTGAAATGTGTCATTTTTTCAGTCCCTGAACAAATATATTTACATAACTGTATCTAACGAGGAATTACATTTAACTTCTCAGAAACGACAATAACTAAAACCTGAACTGCCAATTCCACTTCATTAGTGTGGTAGAAATGCATTCCAAATGTTAATAAAAATTCCAACATGCTGATAAATTAGCGCTTCTAAGGAGCATGTGACACCTTGGTTAACATATTCAACCTCAATTATATTTCTCTTCGGCACCCTGTTATCTGGAACCTTTGCTGGCAATCAGAGGTGCTGTTTTTCAGTGGCCAATTTTCTAGATAATGTAGCTTATCAACACTGTGGGTAAACTTGCCAATGAAATCAGGCTGCACTGAACCACACACGCTAATTGCATCTCTTTTTTATGCATATTTACAGACTGTCACTTCAAAGAAATCAGTGGCCCATTGAGGCACCCAGTTAGCTGGAAGAATTGCCTCTTGCAAATGAAAATTAGCAAACAAGCTAGTGATAAATATGAAATGAACAAAGTATAAAAATACCGTTTTGTTCTGAAACTTCATCATCCCAATTTATCCTTCCAAGGAAATAGGTCTGAGAAACACACTGGATTCTGGGTATGCGATTTACCTTTTGTTTTAAATGAAGCCTGAAATTTTCGATTTACCGCATTACTAGGTGGAAGGAATTCAGAATACCCCCAACATTTCCATTTTTAGTAATGGGACACACTTTAAATACCAGCTTTATATTTGCTTTTAATTATCAATAAAAACCATAACTATTCAGAAATGCTGAGCAAGGACAAATTGATTGAGCTCTCACATAGTAATACAAAAATAGAATAAATTCCAGTATAACGTGTAGACAGTCTACTTATTTCTCCTAAGCACAGTCTCCCTCCCACCTGTTTAGCACTGGTTTTCTGGAGAGAAAACCGGAGTTTTAGTTGCAGAAGTGAAAGCTATGGTCCTAATCCTCCTCTAACTTGATATACACCTGTGTAAAACTGGTGTCTATCCACTGAATTCAATAGGGTTACTCTTGATTTACACCAAGCACTATATCTGTTGGCAAACATTCGCAGGATCTGGTTCTAGGTTTCCATGCCTCTATAGTGTTTTGATACCCTAATTAGCGAATGCTGGCATTTTTAAATGAGGGTTTTGTTTTACTAAGAAGAGGATCCAGATTAAGAAAAATAATATATGTATATTCATCAACCAACTTCAAACAGATAACATGGAGACTAAATATAGTCAGAGCAAACTATAAATCATTGAACCAGTGCCTTCAGCTGCCCTTCCTTTAATTTTGTTTCAAGAGTAAGAGGTCTGATGAAAAAAAAATATCACAGGCAATTTTTATCGAGAGAAAAAGATGTAGCACACAACTTAAAGTTGCAAACACACATACTGATACTATAAATATTAAGCATGTCATTGATCGTACACATCTTCTGGGAAAGGCTTGGTGCCAAGTTGGGCAATTTAATGTTGTAGAACCCTTTTAGGCAGATTTCAGTTGGCTTCTAACCAGTTCCAGCAAAGACAAGTGCCAATGCATTAATTCCCTACCTCATCTAGTATGCCGTGCTGGGCCTATCAGTACTTTCTGTTGCATGTCAATGTTTTATCAAACTGCTGGTTCCTTAAGGTTAGACATGAACATCAGTATTCCATTGTTGATGCATAGAGCAATTTGAGACATTAAAAAACAAAAACAAAATGCAATTGCCTAAAGCATCTCCACAATGAGAGAGAGTGGGGAAAAAAAATCACTTAACTGGATTTGTGTGTGTTCAATCCCCATATGAGCGGGGTGGGGGGGAGAAGAGGGGGGAACTTCCCTCTCGGTGTAACTTGATTTCTTTCATATGAGTTATTAATTTGAATGAGTTAAGTACACTCCACTTAATCAGAAAATGTTTAATCAGGAGATACACTTAATTGGGACTTCTCTCAAGGAATTACGTTTAAATCCAAAGATACTTAACAGCAATGACTGCTGCTTAATGGGGACAGTAATGCTGCTTAATTGGGAAGCCTTTGGGTGATATAGTGGTGCTTAGCTCTTTCCTGTGCTACAATCTCACACTACTTTTGTGTGTGTACTCCCCTAGCAATGGTTTGCACACCCTCCATAATTGGGGCACATGTGGAAATTTTTATTTGCTTCACCACCTCCTGAACTCCTTTCAGACCAACTCTAGATACTGGGCATCTTATAGCTGCCTCTAGTCTAGACAGTAGCTCAGCCCCTCTTTCATTGCACATGGTGCCTCCTTCCTACTCCATATACCTATCCAATAACATGACAGGCTCTGAAGTGCCCTGGACTGCAGATGAAGCAGGAGATCATAAGCTTGAGAATCTTAATATCCTGGAACCAGGGGTGATGGCGCTTGCATGGGATCCAGGTTAAGGAGCTTGAGGCACCTTGGAATCTCCACAGAGCAAGGAGCTGACACATTCTGCTGGTGAAGCAGAGCTTATTAGTCAAGGAGGCTAAATAGCAATGCATAGAGATGGTGTTAGTTGCATGTGGAACCTGTGTTGTTTGGCAACTCAGGCCAGTTAGCTTCTACTGACGTTGCTGACAAGGTCTTCAGGGGAAAGACAAGAGAGAGTGTTATATGAGCAAGCCAGTGAGAGCACTGATTAGCACAGCTGATTAGCCCAGGCTTACAGGCCTGGCCTACTGTGTTGCTATGCAAATTAGAAGCTCTGCAGGATATGGGCTTCAAATCAAACTTCAGGGGACACATCTGACCCCCAGATGACTGAGAATTTTGGTTCACTAGGGTTCAGATAACCCAGGTTTGACCATAGTTGCTGTTCAAGGAACTTAGAATTCAAGCTCCAGCTCAAATTGCCCTATCCAAATAGAGCACCAGTCTGAAGTTCTCCCCCTTTAAAAACAAACTGGAATGAAATTTTTTGGGGGGAGGGGTATGAATGCAATTCAAAATTTGCAAAATCAAGCACGCAATCAGGACACCCTGAAAAAGCAAAGGTTCTTTTATAATGTCTACTCAGCCACATTGCATATTTGTAGTATTTTCTATCACTTGTTAAATAGAAAATGTCATATGTTATTGATTGTTGTATTAATGCATGTGCTAACATTGTCAAGGCAGCTTGATTAAGTGGGGGGCACTGTCACAGATAGAATTTACCCCTACTGTCCCTCAGGGTTTCAGCTGCAAGAGGGCAGCTGTAAGTTGTTACCTGGACTCTATATAAGCCCCAGTGGTTGCTGCCCAACTGAATAATTGCATCCATTTCTCATTCTGGTCTTGCCCTCTCACCTGCCAGTTTCGTCCAGTTTTGAGGATGTGCTGTTTTCCCATAGATCCTCAAATGAGAAGATGCAACCATTTAATGCTGCTTCAACTCTCCTCTAGTTGGGCTTCCTGCCACCAGGAGACTGGGCAGAAATTAAAAGTGGCCCAAGACAGGGTGAATCTAGCCCAGCATACAATGTGACCAATTAGGAGGCATTTGAGACACAAGGCATTACTAAAAGTTTCTCTTGAAATATTTTGCAATTTTCCAACTATGGAATGGTCCAATTTTCATCACCTTCATGTAGCATCAGTGCCAGTTCTTTGCACTAAAATAAGTAATAAATTTTAAGGATATGATTCATTTAACTTTACATAATTAGCAATTTAGCTGCAAAATCAATCAACACATAATATTTTATTCTCATGGGACATTAACACTTATCTTTCCAGTTCAGCAGCTATTAGGTATTGTATGTTGTGTCTACTGTTCTTGATGAAGATGGGTTAATTTAATGTGGGGTTTTATTTTTTTCCCCCTCACTTTGATAGTATCTGGGACAGATCTACTGGTGACCATAGGAATTTTGTCACTGATTTCAGTGGTATCAGGATGAGGCCCTATGTTAATAATATCACGTGAGAGCAAAATATAATATATTCATAAGATTCTGGCATGCAATGTCAAGGGCTGATAGGTTTTTAACACTGCCAATTGGATAGCGCATTGGCTATTTGTGATCTGGGTTGGATCCAAAGAAAATTTGCCTTGTGAATCTACAAGCTAGGAATGAACTTCTCTCTCACTCACTCTCCAACTCCCCCCATCCTCAGTATCCCTCCCAAAAAGAAAGAGGCTGTACTGGTGAACTATATAAAATGTGAGGCAGGGATACCTGGTCAGCAAGAGAATTCAGAAATTCAATAAATTATGCAAAAATCCCTGCCATAACATTGTATGCACGGATACATTTTATGCACGGCTCCGATGCTATGTTTGATATGCTCATTTACAAAAATAAATTGATGAAAGCTGACAAGAAAGGAAAAGAAAAAAAAGAGTGAATGTTGTCATGTTGAAAGAACGCTCGAGGTCAGATGTGACGATGTGGAGATATAAGGACACTGATAATAGCCAGGATCCAACAAAGCACTTCAGCATGTCCCCGATTCCAGAAGAAGGATGGACTCAGGTTTGTGCTTGCAAGCTTTCCTGAACTGGGACCCAAGTGCTCCACTATAATCATCAGGCAGTTCCATTGACTTCAGCAGGAGTACGCGCCTGCTTAAAATAAAGCCTGTGCTTAAATGCTTTGCTGAACTGAGGCCTCTGTGCACATTTCTGGGGTTCCATGGGGTCCTTTTATTGAAATAGTTGCATGTTATAATAAAGTCTATATGCCAGGTTCACTTGAGCATTCAGGTAGACCTGTAAAACCGGGCCAGACCCTCACTCTTCCACCCAGCAAAGCATTCAGCATCATAAGTGGGCCTATTGCCCCAGAGAGGAACCGGGCCTGAAATTGTGAGGTGCTGAGCACTTAAAAATGCGTGCAATGGGAGCAGAAGATGCCCAGCACCTTGCAAAATCAGATTGTGAGCTAGGACTGGAAGATTTGACTCACGGGGATTGTGTGAATATATCTGTGGACACGCCAGAACCTCTCTTTAATGTACAGAATGAGACTGAAATATGTATTCCACGTTTCCATGTCAGCAGAGAAATGAATTTGAATATCCAGTCATTGAAAAGAACATAAGTGCATTTGAGTTCAACATGCAGTGTTTTAAGTACATGCGAGTGCCAGCATGTATGTATCAAGAGCTCCTTACCTGGGTACATTGTTAATAATAAGCCAAGAAAATCATGGACAATATACGCCTGATCCGAACCCCATTGAACGTAATGGAAAAACTCCTGTTGATTTGAGTGGGCTTCCAGTCAGACCATATGTGATTATTAAATATTCATAACTAGTATGTCTAAACCAGGGTTCCTCCGGTATAGCAAAAGCTCTTTTCCTCACTGAGCATTGGCAGCCTTCAATGAACAAAAGTCTCCCTTATTACAATGGGATTCCCACATAGAGAGAGTTTGCAGGTGTGGGACCAAAAAGTCTAGGATGAGTAAGAATTATTAAAATTAAACTCAGTTTTGGTTAATGATAGAAAAAGAAAATCCTCTGAACGGATTTTTCCCTTCCAAGCATCAAAATACCTTTTCTCCATTTTCAGACAACTCACAGCTAACATGAAGTTTTACTATACTCTCTGCAAAAATGTTTTATATGTATATATATTCATTCCTGCAAAATTTCCTGCAAAAAAAGTTACCGGTTGAGCTGAAATTTCTCCTGCTTGTTAAATAAGTGTATTTAACAAGCAGCAGACATTTCAGCCCAACGGGTAATTTTTTGCAGAAAGTTTTAAACACCTGAAAGCTTATAACTTAAGTGCCTCTTTAACCACGGTTATTCTGAATGTGACACTAATATTCCGGCTATATTAATAAAGGGTACCGATATATTTCTCAGCCAGAAAGTATATTGAAACATGACCATTATTTTCTGATTCTGGTGGGCCCCAGGAGCTCCAACCTGTATATAAAAATTAATTCATTGCAGCTAAAAGCCTCTCTGCTTCCTACCTCTATTGTTAACACTAGCTCTGCCTTGCCAGTTCTTGCTACAGCTTTGCTAACTTCATTCAGTCCTCCTGGCCCTGGAAGCTGGTGTAGAGTCACTAGAGCTAGACACTGGATCAGCAACGTTGAGCTGTTGGTACTGGTGTGAGTAAATCCTAGTTCAGAAATAGGATGTTATTTAAGTAATCTGTGGATTGCAATGAGCTAAGAATGGAATCACATTTATTATTAGTAGTAATAAATAATAATAATAAACAGAGCCAGCATACAGAAGTAAATCAAAGAATTTATAGAATCAAAATAAAGATATTTTCAATTGAACTCTGTGATATTTTTCTCCACTTTATGGATTAAAATATTTAACTTGTTTTTCTTAATTTCATGTACATCATATTTTCATTATTACAAATACCAGTTAGTTAAACTTCTGGGTTAAAATTCTGCACTTCTTACTCTGATTGACTTCAGTGGTCTATGGAATTTGACCGCTCCCAATTAATGTAATCCACTTGAGTTTTTGCTCAGTATTAACTTGCACTGAAAATTGTATAATAAAGAGTGTGTGTGAGAGAGAGAAAGAGAAAAAGTGTGTGAGAGGAAAAAAAAAAACTTTGCTTCGTGTTATTAAAAGAACAAAAACAAATAAACAACATAACCCAAAACCCCCTACATCTTTAAGATTTCAAAAATTAGGTAAAATGTAACTTGTAATGAATAGTTTTTGAAAAAATTAAACCTAAAAATCCTGTAATTGCCAGAGCTGAATGGTGTCTCAATTACAGCACTACAATACAGCTTTTAAAGTGTCTGTATATTTGTCTGAAGTAAAAGAAAAAAAGAAAAAAAAAAAGGAGAAGCATTGTCTATTAAGTGCCAAAAGCCTTTTCTTAAACCACAGAAGGCCTGGACAGAACTAAGGAAATTTTTCATCTGGAAGAGAAATGCGAAAAATTACCCTTCATGTTATTGGAAAACCTATTATCAAATGCTAAAACCTTTTCTCAAATCCCTCAATATACACAGCCATGGAGAACACTTTGGTTATAGTGATTAAACCTTTGTTAAGCAGAAGGCAAAATAAAAAGGGATGCAATCCACCTGCTAATTAGCAACTTTGTTTTCCTAGATTTTCTTAATTTGAGCAGTGAACACTTCTTATAACATTTCATTTTTTCTGTACTTTATAAAATGAGACTACATTGTACTTACGGGGAAATGCAGTTGACTCTTACTCCCCTGTCAATCCATTCAGTTCCTAATGTCTGTGTTAATTTTACGACCCCAGCTTTTGAGGCGTTGTATGCTAACTGCTTCTGCGGGTGAGGCACTAGAATAATTCAGAAATATGAAATATTGATTCTTCACATATTAATATGCACAGGGAAGCTAAAAATCACAACATGCACAGATGAACTAGCTGCCCTTTCCCCTGATGTTTGGCAGGTAACATGAAGGAATTCTAATATAGCAAATCCCTACATCTATATTTTTCCTAATATAATATATTCCATCTAATATTTTTGCATTAACAGCTGGAGGATTGAAGAGAAAATGAAGAAACAACAGCAATAAAACAGACTGCAGATTTTAGAACTACAAAAAATAGATATTACAACGATATACTCAAAATATTTGGCTGTATCCCACAAATAGAAACATATGCACAAACACACGTTCAATTTTTATAATACACACATACAAGTAACTGCCTGAAACAAGTTATTCTGCTTAATTTATAACCTCTCTCTATTATCTCATCAGGTGTTTGTGGGGTTGTGAACACGTGTGCCCAAAATTCAGATGATCTACCACTTTCAAAATCTGAAGCCTTTGAAAATGTTTCACAGATGTCACATGTCAGTCATAAAGGAAAATGATCGGCTTGTTAATTACAATGTTCAAGCTTGCTTCTGCTGGATGTTCTGTTAGTTCTACCCCGTCGCTGAGCTCTTCCAGTGTTCCAAGGAAAAACTACTTTAGAGTAGAACCTCAGCTGGTGTAAATTGTCATAATGCCACCAAAATCAGTAGAAGTCAATTCTGCTCTTGCAATTTACACCCGCTAAGGATCTGCTCCTCAAGTATTTTTAGCTACCTGGCTTCCATTCTGACCTATTTAAACAAAGTTGTTAAAAAAGCAGTGAAATCTAAACATGTGCAGTTTAATATTAAATATTACTGAGCTGTAATTCTTTTTTTACTGAGGGAAATCAGTACTAAATACCATTAATGAGGTAAAAAAAAAAAAACAGTGTCTGGTATTAAAGTGTTTTAAAAGGCAGGTGCACTACTGAATTTTTGTAAGGTATATCAGCATATCAAATTGGTTTTAGTTTCATGTGACTACTGGCAAGCACCATATAATACAGGTAGGAAAATTCAGTAAATAAACAAGGGTTTGAAAATGAGCATTAAAACAGCTTAGCTAGCAATTTTATGTCACCCTTATAAGTACCAGATGGTATTCACCCAACAGTTCTGAAGGAACTCAGATAAACTGCAGAACTACTAAATGGTTTGCAACCTATCACTTAAATCAGCCTCTGTACCAGATGACTAGAGAAAAGCTAATGTAATGCCAATTTTTGAAAATTTTACCAATTTTTACCACTCAAGAAAGAGCTCTTTAAAAAAAGAGCTTTCTTTAAAAAGGCTCCAGAGGTGATTCTGGCAATTACAGGCCAGTAAGCCTAACTTCAGTACCAGGAAAACTTATTGAAACAACAGTAAAGAACAGAATCATCAGACGACAGATGAACACAATATGGTGGAGAACAGTCAACATGGCTTTTGTAAAGGAAAATCATGCCTCACCAATCTATTAGAATTCTTTGAGGGTGCCAACTAGTATGTGGACAAGGGTGAGCCAAAGGATATACTGTACTTGGACTTTCCGAAAGCTTTTGACAAGGTCCCTCACCAAAGGCTCGTAAGCGAAGTAAACAGTCATGGGATAAGAGGGAAAGTCCTCTCATGGATCAGTAACTGATTAAAAGATAGGAAATAAAGAGCAGGAATAAACGGTAAGTTTTCACAGTGAAGAGAGACCCCCAAGGGATCTGTACTGGGACCAGTGCTGTTCAACATGTTCATAAATAATCTGGAAAAAGGGGTAAACAATGAGGTGGCAAGGTTTGCGAATGATACAAAATTACTCAAGATAACTAAGTACAAAGCAGACTGCAAAGGGATCTCACAAAACTGGGGGATGAAAAATGGCAGGTGAAATCCACTGTTTATAAATACAAAATAATGCACACTGGAAAACAATCTCAACTTTACATACAAAATGATGGGGTCTAAATTAGCTGTCACCACTCAAGAAAGAGATCTTGGAGTCATTGTAGATAGTTCTCTCACAACATCTTCTCAATGTGCTGCAGGATTAAAAAAAAAAGCTAACAGAATGTTAGGAACCATTAGGAAAGGGTGAGATAATAAAAATCTCAATGTCATAGAATCATAGAATATCAGGGTTGGAAGGGACCACAGGAGGTCATTTAGTCCAACCCCCTGCTCAAAGCAGGACCAATCCCCAACTAAATCATCCCAGCCAGGGCTCTGTCAAGCCTGACCTTAAAAATATCTAAGGAAGGAGTATACTGTATAAATCCATGGCACGCCTACACCTTGAATACTGTATACAGTTCTGGTTGCTCCATCTCAAAAAAAAGATATATTGGAATTGGAAAAAATATAAAGAAGGTCAACAAAAATTATTAGGGATGTGGAACAGTTTCCATAGAAGGAGAGATTAAGAAGACTGGGACTGTTCATCGTAGAAAAGAAATGACTAAGTATGTGATAAAGGTCTATAAAATAATGAACAGTGTGGAGAAAGTGAATAAGGAAGTGTTATTTACCCCTTCACATAACACAAGAACCAGGGGTCACCCAGTGAAATTAATAGGCAGCAGATTTAAAACAAACACAAGGAAGTGCTTCTTCACACAAAACACAGTCAACCTGTGGACATTGTTGCCAGGAGGATGCTGTGAAGGCCAAAAGTATGACTGGCATAAAAAAAAATTAGATAAGTTCATGTCAATTTTTATTCAGCCAAAATGGTCAGGGATGCAATCCCATGCTCTGGGTGTTCCTAAACCTCTGAATGCCAGAAGCTGGGACTTGACAACAGGGGATGGATCACTCCATAATTGCAGTGTCCTGTTCATTCTCTCTGACACCTCTGGCGTTGGCCACTGTCAGAAGACAGGATACTGGGCTAGATGGACCATTGGGCTGACCCAGAATGGCTGTTTTTATGTTCTCACTTCTCCTATACTCCAGAACTTGCATTTATCCTCTAAACCCACTGTTTATAAATGTTGCAACTTAAATTATAGGAAAAGGCCGGTAAATAAAGAACAATATTGTTGGATTATGCAAAAACACTGAAATGACATAGGCTCCAGTTCTTCAAACACTTCAGCACATTTAAATGTATGCATGTGAGTAAGCCCATTGACTTTAATGTGACTTCTCGTGTACTTAGATTTGAGAACTTGTGTGTGTGTAGGATTGGGAGAGAGCAGGACATAGCTAATAGTTCCTCCTCTTTATGTATGCATTAAAGATTTGAAAGGTCCTTCATTTGTCAGATAATGCATTGTGTAGTTTGAAACCCAAGTCCATTCCATATTTTTTTTTCCAAAACAAAATAATTAGGATTTTATTAGAGGAAATATTTCTCCTTTCTCTCTCTCTTTTTTTATTTGGGGGGTGTGTGTGTGTATATATCACATCACAGATGCAGCACTCCATGTGGGCCGTTGAAATGGAGTGGAATATAATTCCTTGATTAATTGCTGTACACCAGCTCCAAGTTATGTACAAATTTAGTAGTTAACCTTGTCACCTCACAAAAGCAGTCATTGCTAAACTTTCCCAGTTTGTCTGTTTGTAACAAACTTGGAGTTTCCTAAGAGGATAAGGGCTTTTGCATCTTCCCCCATCAAGGCATTGCAGTTTTCAGTGTGCACAAACTAAAACAGAGATTTGCTGTAAGATGTTGGAATCTGCCTGCTGATTTTGGGACAGAAGCTCATTAGATATTTTCTAGAGTTCCTTCTTCTAAATGCGTCTCTCTTTACAGAAAGGGTTAAGGAAGGCAGTTTAGAAGATGAAATATACACCTCCTGAAACACTTGGCCTCTCTTAATTGAAAGCACTCAAGAGCGAGCCAAAGGGTGTCACAAAGTGGATGGCTTTCACAGCGGTACTGTTTTTGCACTGAAGTACATAGTACCAAATCCTGTTCTCCTTACTTCCGCTGTCATCTTCGGCTGGACCGCTCATGTGTACAAAGACAGAATTTAGCACACACATACACAATCAAAAATTGACTAGAGCATCTTCATAAATGTAAAGATTTATCTTCACCCCAGTGGAGAACACTTTAGAAAAGGTCACTTCTCTTACGGCTCTGTAGGAGTGGGGCTGGGAGAAGGGGGCTAATTTCCCTACTGGTTCACATATTCCCTACTGTTTTGCATACACGGAGTGAGGGAAATGTAAGTAAAAATATACCAACATCGGCTGAGTTATATTTTTAATATCTAATACAATGCGATTGCTTCTTTACTCAGTGATTCGGGGGTTCTACCCTGCCCTTGATACAGGCATGTAACATTAGTGGGGGGTTTATACACTTACATGTTAGAGGATAAACCCTCTTACCACCAAAGATAGTCACTGCAAAAAACAGGGACCTTAGCTACACCTGGATAACTCAGAGTAACTCCATCTGCTCTCTGTTACACTGGCATATATCTGGAATACCTCTGGTGAAGCCACTGGAGATACTCAAAATTTATACAGGCAAAACTGAATGCAGAATCTCAGCTTGATTATATTATTTATTAAACTATTTTAGGGAAATATATCTGGGAAACCACAGTCAAAATTCTATCCAATAGGATTAACTCCCCTGAGTTTCTCCTCTGCTCATTTTGTTGTATCTACCAAAGAGAACTCAACCTACGAAAAATTATCCAGTATTTCTAGAAACATTCCATACTATGCCAGTTGGCCAACATACTTAAATAACCGAACAACATATTTATTTAACATTCAGCAGATGGACACGATATGAACATCGTGATTTTCAGTTATACTTTTAGAACTATTTGGCGGGGGGAAGGGGTTAATGCCAAGATTCAAACAGGTTCATGAAGTAAACACGTTCCATCTCATCTTAATGACTGGTCTCACTAGGCCCACTTGGATTAACATTCTTTGACATTTAAGTGTACCCCTGCTGCCTTTCCCAAGATATTTTCACTTTAAAAATACTCTTTTATATTTCAGTAAAGATTTCTAATTGTGATTAACATACTTCAGGGCCAGATTGTCAACTGCTGTAAATGGACATACTGCCATTGACCCAACCAAGCTGCGCTGACTTACGTCAACTGAGAATCTGACCCTCAGTTTGCAGTTTCAGTAAGATAATTGTAATTGAAATATTCTCTCTGGAAATATCACTCATTTATTTAAATAAGAGACAGCACTTTTGAACAACAAAAATGAGAGAGAGAGAGAGAGAGAGTGTGGTATTTTAACACTCAGAAGAGCAAATCCTCAGCTGGTGTAAAGCCAAGGATTTACCTCACAGCTGTTGCCTAACATTCTATAGTGTCTATATCTACTATTAAGCCTTGTATTGTTGTTGCTATTATTCTAATATAAATTGTGGTTGCACCTCAGCACCACAGGCATGTACTAGGACCCCATTGTGCTAGGCACTGTATAAAACACATAACACAAGTTTAAAGCTTTGAGTTTGAGCATTGGCCTGCTAAACCCAGGGTTGTGAGTTCAATCCTTGAGGGGGCCATTTAGGGATCTGGGGCAAAAATTGGGGATTGGTCCTGCTTTGAGCAGGGGGTTGGACTAGATGACCTCCTGAGGTCCCTTCCAACCCTGATATTCTATGATTCTAAGTTCCGTTTTTATTTTTGCTTGTGCGATTTGCAATTCTCCATACTTGGGGAAAGGGACTACTCTTATGTTTAACCATAAGTAAAACAACTGGTAATGACACTTATAAAAAGATTAACAACAACTTTATAAATGCATTTTTGAAGAAATATTTAAAGTTACTATGTAATAAACCGAACAGAATGTCATAGAATGTCAGACTGGGCACAGTAAAAAATAAATGTTATTCCCAAGGAAAATAAAAAGACTGAATATTGATGTAACATTCAGCAGATGGAGATGATATTAATATAGGGGTTTTCTGTTGTACTTTTATAGCTACTAGATTTTCTTGTCTAGCTTGGTAACCCAAGGCACCGTTTGATTTTTGGATTTGGACAATACTGCAACAGATGTCCAGACCAATAAAATAAATTCCTAAAGGGCTATGCTTAATTTGTGTAATTGATCAATTTTTGTTACATGGGCTTCAGTTCGCCAGCCTGTAGCTGCTTCCCAGATTAGCTCAGCAGTCGGGATTTCGTTCCATATGTTCCAACAACAGTTTATTGGCCCTTTGATGACACTGCTGATACCGCAGCGTCAGTGGAGACACCTGTTGGCGACATAATGAAATAGAACAACTGGTATTGCAGCTAAGGGAAGAGTGAAAAGCTTTTGGATAGGCTGTAAACACTAGTAAGGCACAGGTTTCAGAGCAGCAGCCGCGTTCGTCTGTATCCGCAAAAAGAAAAGGAGGACTTGGGGCACCTTAGAGACTAACCAATTTATTTGAGCATGAGCTTTCGTGAGCTACAGCTCACTTCATCGGATGCATACCGTGGAAACTGCAGCAGACTTTGTATATACACAGAGAATATGAACCAATACCCCCTCCGACCCCACTGTCCTGCTGGTAATAGCTTAAGGCACAGGTTTCAGAAATGTTATACATTGCGCTCAGATGAAGGGAGTTACACCAACACGTTTCTTCCATAATTAATGTGTCAGACTCAAGGAGGGTAACTCCACCTCTTCTATAGAAAAAGTAATATGTGCTCTAAAACATGGAGGACAGATAAATGTTGAAAAATGAGATCATAAAAATTTTGTAGTGCATTTTCCCCTAATACAAAATGTCAGTGATTTACTCCTTCCCAATACAGGTTTAATTGATTCAAATAGCATTGGTAGTAATTAAAATATGGATTCTAAAGCACAACTGTTAGATATCATCACTCACCTATTAAACTTGCCATAGATGCTGTGTTAATTATCTTCCCATATCCTTGCTTCAGCATAATGCGGCCTGCAGCCTATGACAGAAATTAAAGGAAAGACCAGTGACCCCTTTTGTGATTGTGCTAATAATTACATGATAATAAATTAGTCTTCACTTTTCAGAAGAGTTTATGGATTTTTTTTAAAAGTGCACAGTGTAAAAATTTGATATAAAATGGCTGATGCAGAAAAATTTCTATTGTCATTTTAATTCAGCTACTGTGTTGCCAAAATTTTCAAAAGGTGAATAGTAATAATGGATGCCTCTAGTATTGGGAACTCCAACCGATATCCCACAAAAGGGTCTGATTTTCAGGAAGTTTTGAACACCCGGCCTCTGAAAATCAGGTCTCTTTTTAAGGTGTCTCACCAAAAGTTACTAGTTACTTTTGATAATCTTGGCCTAAATGTATACCTGATTCACAGTGTCACAGAATTGAATTTTTATTTTATTTTTTTTTTATAATTTCAACAGATAATACCAATGGTTATTTTTAAGCATTTTTAATTTTTTTTATCTATTTAAATTTTTCACAGTTGAAAAAAATGCTTAAAACCAATGATGGTGTGCAATTTTTATTTAATTAAATTTTCACAGATGTGGGAAATTATGCGGGGGAGTCAGACAATTATTTAATGACAACAGACATGGAAATACAAAAAGTCAAAGCTTGATAACCATTAAAACACAAATTGTCAACATCACATGTCAAAATACAAAAAGTAAATGTCCTTAAACTCTAAATAAGTTCTCAGGCAGCATTCTTCTTACTTTGCCTATCTGTAAATTTCAGTTGTTATGGATGGAAATATTTTTTCATCAGTTTGCATTTGTTTGCTGAAATCGACATTTACTGACAAAAATCTAATGTGGCCAAGCCTACGGATACATAGCCAAACTATTATTAACACCCGCCAATATACGTTCGATTTTATGATGATAATTAGCAACAAGAATATTATTAAACCTCTGGGTAAGTCAAATGCTCAGAAAACAGCTACAGGAAAATAGTACAGATCCTCATACTTACTTGGCAGCACAAAAACAAGCCTCGTAAATTAACGTTAAAAGTTTTGTCCCATTCTTCTAGTGAAGTGTCTTCACTTGCAGAATTCATGTTAATTCCAGCATTGTTACAGGCAATATGAACTGTGCCCCACCTAGCTACAATCGCATCCAGAATCCTTTGCACATCTTCAGGTTTGCTTACATCTGCTGCCAATGCAATGCTTTTTATCCCTAGATTAAAATGAGATTGATAAAACAAATATCGTCATTCACAGAAAACAAGGTATCCTTTCTTGTGTAACTAGTTACTAATTCTTAAAACAAACAACAACAAAACCAGTTTAATCACCACTCCACAGATGACAGCAAATTATGTGCTATTAATGGAAGCATGATGCATTGGGAAATGAATCTTTTTAAAAGTTTTTAAGTTTAACTTTGGTAGACTGCACTTACTGTAGTCTAATACACAATCAACTTATTTAAAATCAGAGTTCTGACTCTCCAGTTGAATGAATCTTTGAATACTACACCATC
Source organism: Lepidochelys kempii (assembly GCF_965140285.1). Lineage (NCBI taxonomy): Eukaryota > Metazoa > Chordata > Testudines > Cheloniidae > Lepidochelys > Lepidochelys kempii. Next base: position 9,665,371 of record NC_136386.1, on the reverse strand, counting down.
TTCTGTTCAAAAGTTTAACTGCAGCTTATCAACTAAAGTGATGGTCATTCCAACAATTCTCTGAGTGCTATGGATCATAAAGTGCATCACTTTCAGATGACAGTTATTAGCTCATAAACAAGACAAAACAGAGGAATATTTTATCTGTTGGGCTACAGATGTTTTTACAGTGAACCCCAGATGCCACAGAAATCAAATAAATTTGTCAGCCAAACTGATTCTAAACATCAGGTTTTTAGAGTTTGGAGTGTACATGTTCTTTAATGTGTAATAATGTATGCAAAAGCCATCCAGAACTATAGCTGTGATTTAAACATGAAAATCTAAATATTCAAAATTATGGCGCTCATAGTAACTAATTCATAGTAACTAATTCATAGTAACTAATTGGCTTCTCAGAATGTTGTTGTCATTTTGACTTTTTTCAACATGTTGGATAATGGGAAAACGTTGATGTGCTATATAATGCTTGCCAAAGCCCCCATAAAACTGATGAAACTTTGCATTGACATTGACAGGTTTTATGACAAATTTTGCTGAAAACTCAAAAATCCAAAAATGCTGACCAGCTCCATCTGTATATCTGCTTTTGCTTCTATGCTAACAGACTTGGTCCATTAGTTGACGAAGTAGAGTCTTATGCTTTTAGGTCCAGAAATCTGCCTTTCAGTCCATGCATATGACTCAACAACCAGGCTATTCATTCTTCGTACACCTTGGTGCCGATGTGCTGTGGTGCCAAAAATATCTCCATCGAGGAGTAGCTGGTGCCCTACACCACTCAGGATTGTCCATTGACCTGTGTTGGTTTGTCTCAAACCTTAATATATATGTAGCAAAATGTAAACATATTCCTGTGTTATCACTAGTCCTGCAATCTGATCTGTGGAGATGGACCTCTGTGCCTGCATGGAGTCTGACTGACTGCAGTGGAAATCCAGCCACATCGATAAGATTGCAGAATCGGGGCCTTATCTTGTATTCATAGGTAGAAAGAAGGTTTTTTTTCCAGAGCTCACCCTATTTTACCCTACACAGAATTTCATCAAGATCATTTTCACCACCTCTTTTTTGCAACATTTCAGCATCCCAACTCCCACCAGCGGTGATACATTGCTAGAGTTCTTTTTCCCCGCTGCATAAAATAAAAGTGTTTCACAACAAAATGAATAATATTTTTGCTACAATGTAGTGATTGTGGAGAATATATAATAATAATTACTGTACCTGATCAAAGTCACACTTAAATCAGGAAATTAAATGGCTAACATACGGGTCTGATCTTCCATTGATGCACCCGTGTAACTCCCATTAAAGTTAACAGGACTTGTGCACATGCATCAGTGAGAGAATAGTCCCCCTATAGGATCCAAGCATCACATCAAACAATTAAGAAATTCTGTTTTCCCCAGGTATGTATCCCCAGCTGCCGTTAATGCTAATGGGAGTGATAGGTGAGCATCTAGCGAAGGACTGAAATGTGGTTTCTCATTAAAAATAGCTTACCAAATTTAGCCAGTACTAATCAAATCCATTAAATTGCTCTAGTGCCTGAAAGGGCAAAGAAACTGGACTTTTCCCTCTTAAAATAAGATACTAAAAAGAAAATTAAACAGTTAGAAATATAGTCTTAAAGTGGGAGCCCAGTTCTGAGCCTATAAATCCAAGACAATTCAGAGTTAAAGCTAAAACCGTCTATTTAAGTCCAGATGCAGATGTTTGTTGAGATGAGCAATTTCAGGCCCCTAAGCAGTCCCCATTGATTCTGGTCATTCAACACACATGAAGGCAGTGGGACTTCTCCGATGCACAAAGTTAGTCATGGGAGTGTTTGCAGGATTGGGGGCCTTAAATTGTATGTTATGAGTCAGTTTATTGCAGAATTCTCTCAAAGCCCTAGATATGGCATGTATAATGTCAACAGACTCCAGTCGTCGGTGGGCAGGGTCGAACCTGCGACCACTGGAGCTAAATGCATGAGCCTCTCCTGCATGAGCTAAAAGCCACATGGCTATTAGCCAAGGCTGTAGCAGACTCATCAATCTCTAGCTGGGTTAGATGCCACTAGAGGAGGACAGAGTGCCACACGAAGCAGACATGGGTTACACATGCACTGAACTTGGAACAGTTTTTTCTGCAACAGTGGATTAACTTTGCAGAGTTTATGGAAACAGCTTTCAGGTTAAACCAGCCAAAGAAAGAGCTGCAAAGGAGTGAAGCACTTGATTTAGTTCTCTATGGCAGTGACTGTCTTGTTATGTGTGTGTACAATGCCTAGCACAAGCCAAAGATTGGGATTGCCACGTTTCTATGTCTAAAACTCGTTCTGGGGTGATGGCACCATTAATGAAGGCAGCAAAATGTTCCTTGATACAGAATACACAAACTGCACAAATGTAAAGAACTCTTAGGAGTAGAACCCACATTGAAAGACTCTGAAAAGATCAATCAGGTGATAATTCAGGGCAGTGTTTCTCAACCTTTCAAGTTGGTGACCCTTTAATTTGAAATCAAAAACTGCCATGACTCCCTTACACTTACTATAAAAATAAAAGTGAAAAACGTATTTGTAATAAACCTGTATAATTTATGTGAGAACAGAGCTGGTCAGAACATTGTCAATTAAATGTATTTTCATCTAAATATTGTTTCATCAAAGCCAAAAACGTTTCATGGAGACGTATTGATTTTCATAGGATCATAGAATATCAGGGTTGGAAGGGACCTCAGGAGGTCATCTAGTCCAACCCCCAATTTTGAAGAAGTTTTCAGTGGAAAGGTTACTGGGGTCCAGGATGGACTCTTGGGTCACTTCTGAGAGAGAGAGATTGAAAACCTGACCATTTCAATCCAAAAATGGACATTTGGACACAATTCAGTTTGACAAAAACTTTTTAAAAAACTTGTTTCCGATCTGCAATGGAATGAAAACAATGTCAAAACTTCCAAGTTGTTGCAAAACAGAATTGTCATCCTCCAGCCAGTTCTGTTTGAAAGGTTGATGGTGAATTCTTTACCTTAAAGGGCAAGGATGTGCGGGGAGTGAGAGATGGAGGTTTTTTTCTTTGCTTTAGATAGTAATAAAAAAGGTCACGCCTTACTACCACTCTGATTGCTTTCTGTGAACCCCCTAGGAGACACAAACCCTTGGCTGAGAAACACTGGGCATCAGTTGAGGAAAGAATGAAAAACTCCTCTGCTGAAACTGTCCTACAGAAAATTTAAACTAGGTTTCCAAAAGGAGTCGGTTTGCCGACAGTCAAAGTGTGTCATCTCCAAGAAAGTCTCTTGTTTCCCTCAAATAACCCATTCCCTTCAGAATACCCTGCTCGATACATATAATCTAACCGTGAAAGCATGTCCAAAAGGCTAGTTAACATTCAAGGGGTAGCTATGGTGTTCCAAATCCTATACCTTTGGCGCACAAGAGCATGAAGCTTTTTCAGGAAGGAAGAACTGGATATCTCAAGGAATTTGTTCTGATCTATAACAATGACCTAGAACTGAACAGCTCTGGATCCCATTACAAAGTCAAAGATCCAATGGTCAGACCCAGTAGTCAAAGCCTTACCATTAGGCTGGTGTTCAATGACCTAGGTAAAATGAGTATCTCATCACTTAGTACTGTTTCTACTGCATAAACCAGCACCTTTTTAAACAGTCTTACCAGAGAGACCAAGGATTGTATAAGCATGGAGTCTAAAACACTCCTCTCTCTGATGGAGATTTGCCCTCAGGAAATGGACTGAGGCACTAAGGCAGGACAGTGGAAGGAGTTTTATGGCCACTGCTTGCACTCTAGCTGTTCTGCAGAAGAACCAAATTTGTGTTGCAACGCTGCAAATGTACTTTTCACAACCAATTTTCATTTTAGAAAATTTCTACTTCAGCTAATACACCACAGAAAAACTGACCTAGGTCCTCCCTGCAGTAGCATACAGTCTATTACAATATCCGTTTACACAAATATTAGAATACAGGCCCAGATGGCAGTATCCCACTTTCCTGAATGAAGCTACATCTTTGATGATATTGAAGAATCCGATGTAGCGGAAGGCTTGGATGTACTTTCACAAGAGGAATTATAAAATGAGTGATACTTCATCTCTTTTCTCATTAAAACTCTATTTCCAATTGTCTATGTTTCCTTTATGAATATAGTTTAGCTTTATCATATTTGCAAACGTCTTTGGAGAGGAATTGAATTTTAGGTCCTATTTTAGTAATAAAAAACACAAAATGTAAGTGGTTTGTAGAAGATTTCACCTATTGTTTGGGATTTTACTTGTGATGTATGTAAGTATTGTGTACCTATATCTGACCTCTATGCTTTTCACTGATGCATGTTTTGAGGAACTATGGCCAATGTTTCCAAAAGTGACAATTGACGATTTTGGGTGGCTCTAAAAAGATCGGCACCCAAAAATTAACAGGCCAGATTTTCAGAATGTGCTGGCTACCCTGGCCACTGAAAATCAGGACCTTTCAATGGGTCCCAAATTGGACACCTAAAATCAGGCAGTCCTGAAAATCTTGTTTTTCAGTATGTTTATGTCTGGCATATCCCTCAAAGTTACATGTAACTAGCTGACCCCCTTAAAAATCTCAGGCATGCTCAGCATTGCTTCTCTTCAGCCCTTTCCCTAGCTCCTCTCCTTGCTTTCTGCCCTGTGAACAAATTATTCCTCAACGACGGCTACTCTATGATGCAGCGAGTGGAAGTCAAGTCACACAGACAATGCCTGCAGCCTTTTCACAGGCAAAACCCTCATTGAGGCTAATGGGTTCTGAACAATGACTGAAGCCTTTGGCCCACGATTATTAGATATACAGGAGACAGATTCATGCCATAAAAAATATTACCCTATGCACTCATGACGTGTTTGTGGCCGTACGATTGGTTTTGTGTGTGAAAGGAGAAGCTGTAGTTGGGATATGTATTAATGGGCGCATGGGCTGTGTCTGGCTGTTCTTTATTAGCAAGTCTTAAGTGCCTTAGCTGCCACGTGATATAACATAAGGAACAACTCTTTCTGGCTGATTGATGTATATTATATAGCACTTATTAATAAAAGATTGCTATTCTCTGTGCCCATCAGTCATGGCTCATTGTATGCTGTTTTTCCTTCAGGTACCCTGGATAAAGAGTTTTATACACAGTAATTTGCTTTCCTGGTTGTGCTTACTCTGTGAGGTAACACAAGCAGGCAATGTGACATTGGTTATTGCTTGCTGACGCAGTGCTAAGATGCTGCGTGAGGCAATCACCCTCGGCAACTGTGGCATGTGTGCGCTATTTGGAAATTCTTTGCTTTGTTATTTGACTTATTCTGCATCAAAACTCGATGCAAGATATTCTCCAACAAGCCACCAGCTACGCAAGTTTAAAATAACAAAGCACACAGACATTACAGGGATGAGCACTGTAGAAGTGCATGTATGAGGGCAATCAGAGAATTAGTACACTGCTTACCTTTCAGGCTGAGCTCTTCTGCTACCACTTCTGCCTTTGCAAGTACCAGATCAACAATGGCTACCTTAGCACCTGCTTCCCCCAATGCATGAGCAAAGGCTCTTCCTATCCCCTGGCCTCCACCTGTTACATAGGCCACTTTGCCATCCAAACGCAGGCGATCAAGGATGTGACATCTGTTATAGCCCCAAAAGACATCATCTTTCACCAGTTCTTTCTGTAGCAAAACACCACAATGCACTGAGGGTCAAAATTCAGTTATGTTAAACCCATTAGCCCCCCCACACACACAAATTATAGAATCATAGAAAATTAGGGTTGGAAGAGACCTTAGGAGGTCATCTAGTCCAACCCCCTGCTCAAGGCAGGACCAACCCCAACTAAATCATCCCAGCCAGGGCTTTGTCAAGCCGGGCCTTAAAAACCTCTAAGGATGAAGATTCCACCACCTCCCTAGGTAACCCATTCCAGTGCTTCACCACCCTCCTAGTAAAATAGTTTTTTTCCTAATAGCCAACCTAAACGTCCCCCACTGCAACTTGAGACCATTACTCCTTGTTCTGTCATCTGCTACCACTGAGAACAGCCTAGCTCCATCCTCTTTGGAACCCCCCTTCAGTTGAAGGCTGCTATCAAATTCCCCCCTCACTCTTCTCTTCTGCAGACTAAATAAGCCCAGTTCCCTCAGCCTCTCCTCATAAGTCATGTGCCCCAGCACCCTAATCATTTTCGTTGCCCTCCGCTGGTCTCTCCAATTTGTCCACGTCCTTTCTGTAGTGGGGGGCCACAAAACTGGACACAATGTCCAGATGTGTCCTCACCAGTGCCGAATAGAAGGGAAGAATCACTTCCCTCTATCTGCTGGCAATGATCCTACTAATGCAGCCCAATATGCAGTCAGCCTTCTTGGCCACAAGGGCACACTTCTCACGTGTGTTAGGGTGTGGGGTAGAATGTGTCGGGAGCTGTTCCTTCCTGCCCCATTACTTTGGTGCAAAAGGTAGGATTGAAATCACGCTACCCAGGTCAGTGAAGTCCAAATGCCAGCAGAGCTATCAGCTCCAGAGGGGGTATGGAGGGGCAAGGCAATGGGGTAGAATGGCTCTGCTGCTGAAAATTTCACTGGATGCTCTAGTCACATAAGTGTAGCATAGCGCACTTCACAGTGAATTCTCTTGCATGCCCAGGGGTCATTGTGAATGTCAAAGGCATAACACCTCCAAAGGCACAATGTACCTTCAACCCCTCCACTATAGGTATGTCTGTGGCTGGCCTGTGCAAGCTGACTTGGGCTCTTGGGGCTCAGGCTGGGGAGCTGTTTAACTGCAGTGTAGACATTCAGGCTCGGGATGGACCTGCAGGACCTGCAAGGTGGGAGGCTTTAATCCAGCTAACAGTGGGGAAGGGAAACTAGGTGCATATTGCATAAAGTAGACGTAAAGGGGTAAGGTAGGAGGGGGGAAATGGCAGGGTTACTGTAATCAATGATATAAAGAAAACAGCTGGCTGCCCCACGGCACATTATAATTTATGACATGCCTCACTCCGATACTGGTTTCTTTTACGATTCTTACTCTTTAGGCAATTACTGGGGAAAGTGATGCATGCAGGATACATTCTTCAAACGAGATTGTCTCTTTAATGCATAAAGTGAAAACAAAGGGTGACATCCTGCCCCAGTGAAATCAATGTGAATTTTTCCACTGACTTCAGCGAGGCCAGGATTTCACCCATACTGCTTATGGAGAGAAAATACACACCTTTGATTTAATCACCCTATCTGCGTGCGCACGGCTCCTTCGGATGACACTCATTCCGCCTTGCACAGGTAAAATAACCTGGAAAAACACGAGTGTCCAAATCAACACTGAACCATTTCGACTTCAGGGCACACCACATTGGGCCTGAGCCAAAGCCCATTGAACTATGCGGCAAAGTCTCCAAGGACTTCACTGGGTTTGGGCTAGGCCCATGCTGGGTATTATGGTGGTTCTCTCTTTGCATGCTGCTCCCTGCACATGAAAGTCCCTTCCTATCCCAATATGACAGTCCTCCATCTTACCTCATATTCCCATTCAAGACTCACTACTACTTTCACAAATGCTAGATCAATAAAAATGCCATTTTGTCTTCCAGTTTTATAAACAAGACACAGCGTCTGGGACTTCCAGTGCATCTGATTTTGATTGTCGAATGAGATTTTATGTTCTTTGGGACTTGTACCAAGATTACTCTTGGAGCTTAATAATAATAATGAGTGAATATTCTCTGGACAATCTTACCTACTACTGTTTGTGTTCTTCTGTATATAAATTACATTTTATGCTCCACCGCTATGATTTGCAGGCCTGAACTAGTGACCTGGTGCCATTGTCTAGATGGCAACCATACCTTAGTGAAAATGACACAGCATCTTGTAGACCCAACACCACTGGCCAAACACAAGAAAATAAGATGGGCAGGCTAGGTACCAGGGTGACTTAGTGATTAAGAGTAGGTGTCAGGGCCTGGACAGTTAAAGCGTCAAATACCCTCTTCTGCAATTGAAGGCAACTATTTCTGATAACACAACAGAGCATGACGATGCACAGTATGAACCATTTGGATCTAGTAAATCAGACCTAGTGTTCCACTGGGTGAATAACATAATGAACTTTTTGGTTCTCTTGCATACCCTGCTGGAACTGAGCAAAGTACGTTTTATAGCGTGGCCACTACTGTAGGGAATAGACAGCAAGAGTGAGACAGCCTACTTCCAGGACTCTTAAAACACAATATTGCTGAAGCAATTTCATAGATGCTTACAATACCAATATAACCCTTAACTAATTGTACAGCACTAACCTGCTCAACGCGAGGATCTGAATTAATTACATTATTTAATTTTCTGACAGCTAATACATTTTCATCAGATATGTTCTCCAGGTAGACTTGTCCTTTCATGAGAGTATTCTCCACACAGATCACTCCATCCATTCTCAGCAAGTGGTTATCCATGACAAAGTTGTAGTCGTTAACGGCATTTCTTTGAGCAGCATCAATAAAAACTATATCAAAGTGTTCGCCCACAGCCACTAACTCCTGGAGAAAAATAAATGATGTCAAAAGAAAAAAGTACTGTTTCCATGCAGGTGGAGGGTCTTGGAACCAACCTCCATATGAAACACATGAAAAACGCCTAACGGAAAACACTATTTTAAAGTAATTATCCTAATCAAAAGTCATTTCTGCTGGAAAGCAGCTTTTTGATTTACAGAGAGCAAGGTAGAACTGGTTGAGATGTTTCTGTATACAGGTTGCCTTGGCTATCTACATACTACCGTATCTATCCACACAGATAAGTCAAGCCCTTTAAATTCCTCCTACCAGTGCCTGTGCCCACATCTGTGTGAGCAACTGAACCCACAGTGTTTTAATACCTCATAAAGCACCACATTCCCAACTGTTGATGGATGCTTGTGGTACAAGTCAGAGGAAATACAAATCAAGATCTCTTGCATTGGCTCAGACACACATCTGTACCTCTTCACTGTGGGGTGTGCCTGCATTTATATTCAATACATTTTAAGAAGCTGCATGTAGCAGGCAATATATGATGGAATTTTCACACATGCTCAGAGTTGACTTAACTCTATTGAAGTCAACGGGAGTTTTACTATGGACTTCAATGGCAGCAAAGTTAGGCCAATGCTGAATGTAGCAATACACAACAAAGAAAATGTTTTTGACAAGAATTAAAAAAACCTCATGAAACAAAGGCTCAAAGATAGTGAGGGAGTCTACCACAACACATCCAAGCGCCCAAGTCTACAATTCCTGATTAACATCTGAACAATGCCATTCTCCTGGGTGTGACCCTTGCTCTCTCTTTCTATAATATAGTCATACTTATGCACCCGCTATCTATGTTTTGGTAAATGGACAGGTTAGGACAGAGATGGACAAACTATGGCCCACAGGCCACATCTGGCATGCGAGACCAACCTACCCTGCCCTTGAGCTCCTGGCCGGGGAGGCTAGCTGCCAGCCCCTCCCCCGCAGCCACACCACCACATGGGCAGTGGGGCTGCAAGCTCCTGCTGCTCTGAGCAGCATGGTAAGGGGGTGGTGGCGGCGGCGTGTGGCGGTGAAAAAATTGGTAGGGAGTCCCAGGGGGCAGTTGGAGGGGGCAGAGGTTCTGGGGTTGTCAGGGGTTGGGGAACAGGGGGGTTGGATAGGGCGTGGGAGTCCCGGTGAGGGGCAGTCAGGAGACAAGGAGCAGGGGGGTTGGATGGGTCAGGGGTTCTGAGGAGGCAGGAAGTGGGAGGGGGCGGATAGGGGGCAGGGGCCAGGATGTTTGGGGAGGCACCGCCTTCCCTACCTGGCCCTCCATACAGTTTTGCACCCTGATATGGCCCTCAAGCCAAAAAGTTTGCCCACCCCGGGTTAAGAGATTGCTGCTGGGACACCACGTCTTTTGTTAGCAAACTTGGCTTATGTCACTGGCTTGGTGGCTTATGAGATTAGCAGACTCTCTCTAGTCTAGCTCCTGGTGAGTTTGTGGACCTCTCACAGAAATGTCCACCATTAGTGGAACTAATTGGCACCCTTATTGGCATTGTAGCAAATGGGACAAGAAACTGAATGAATTCCTGAAGAATGAATCACCCTGTAGAGACGATATATCCAGAACAGCACTGAGGGCCACGGGTGGGGAAGTTCAGAGAGCTCGCACTGCCGCAGCCTGTTGGATGGATAAACATAAGCCTTCATACTCCAGGGCTGTCAATGCAGCACTTTTCACCAACCCTAAGGACTAGATCACGGCATTCCCACAGGCCCAGAGTAAGGGGATATGTGCATTGTGCTGTCCCAGAAGTAAACCAGGGACCAAATTATGACAGAGAGTCACAATTCAGTCCCTAATGCCTCCTTTGCATGAGCTCAGCTGCAAGGACCGAGGCACGGTAAAGGGGTAGCAGAGTGAAAGCTTCACCCACTCCTGCTTGTGCCTGCCCAGTCCCTGCCCACCTATATGGGAAAGGCTGTAATGGCTGTCAGGAGCTCCTCTCCCTTGCTCGTTATGGCGCATGACAAAGGTAGCCCACATAGGTGAGTTGGGGGCATCTCACACCCCATTAATCTTCTGCACAGTTTGTCCCAGGGGTCATGATTTAACCCTCTATGCACATTAAAATATAGTTAGGGAAGTTCCTTTTTTCCTGTGCCAGTGATTATTTTGTACGTGTTTATCATGCACATTCTTATTTGAGTCCTCTCTACACTAAGCAGATCTAACCTTTTCAATCTGTCTCCATATGGAAGTATCTCTGGACCACTTCTATTTCTACCCTATATCTTTTTTGAGATGTGTTGACCAGAGCTGAACTCTATATGCAAGGTGAGGGCACACAACTGATTTATACAATAGCACTATAGTACCTTTAACATTATTTTCTATCCTTTTCTTCAGACATCCTACCATTTTATTTTGCTCACCACTGTACACTGAGCCGATGTTTGCACTGAGCTCTCCACAAGTCCCCTGGCTTTTTTCCTGAGTATATTCAGTTATTTCTAGAAAGCAACAATGTGCGAGAGTAGTTAATATTATTTGTTCTAATGTCATCACCCTGCACATGTGAACAATAGATTTCATCTGCCATCATGTTGCTCAGGTACCTAACTCTGGTAGGTCCCCCTGGACTTAGGCACAATCTTCTCTACTCTTGACTAACCTAAATAATTTTGAGTCATCTGCAAAATGTTGCTACCTCACAGTTTACTCTTGTTTCCAGACTATTAATGCACGGTCACCTCACTGATCAACTTTATCCCACATTGCACACTGACCATTTATTCCTAGCTCTTTGAGTCTTTCTCCTAGACAGATTCTGATCCAGGACATATCTCTCACCCACGACTCTCAGTTTCTTTTCTAGCATCTCTAATGGTTTTTTGGAATGGGGTAGTAGCCATGCTGCCATGGAGCCTAGAGAAAGTTCAAAGGCGCAGTGTAATGGCCCTTGCCTCTAGTAGCTCCCTGAGAGCTACACAGGTCTTGGGAAATTTCTGGATGTAGGAAGGAACCCTCTCTCACCTCCAAGGGTGAGCAAATCCCACTGCTTCCCACCAGAAGAACTGGGAGGAATTGCCATCTATGATTCTATGAAGCACTTGCATGAGAGGAAAGCACTTGCATGAGAAAGTGATCAGGAACAGCCAGCATGGATTCATCAAGGGAAGGTCATGCCTGACTAATCTAATCGCCTTTTATGATGAGATTACTGGTTCTGTGGATGAAGGGAAAGCAGTGGATGTATTGTTTCTTGACTTTAGCAAAGCTTTTGACACGGTCTCCCACAGTATTCTTGTCAGCAAGTTAAGGAAGTATGGGCTGGATGAATGCACTATAAGGTGGGTAGAAAGCTGGCTAGATTGTCGGGCTCAACGGGTAGTGATCAATGGCTCCATGTCTAGTTGGCAGCCGGTATCAAGTGGAGTACCCCAAGGGTCGGTCCTGGGGCCGGTTTTGTTCAATATCTTCATAAATGATCTGAAGGATGGTGTGGATTGCACTCTCAGCAAATTTGCGGATGATACTAAACTGGGAGGAGTGGTAGATACGCTGGAGGGGAGGGATAGGATACAGAAGGACCTAGACAAATTGGAGGATTGGGCCAAAAGAAATCTGATGAGGTTCAATAACGATAAGTGCAGGGTCCTGCACTTAGGATGGAAGAACCCAATGCACAGCTACAGACTAGGGACCGAATGGCTAGGCAGCAGTTCTGCGGAAAAGGACTTAGGGGTGACAGTGGACGAGAAGCTGGATATGAGTCAGCAGTGTGCCCTTGTTGCCAAGAAGGCCAATGGCATTTTGGGATGTATAAGTAGGGGCATAGCGAGCAGATCAAGGGACGTGATCGTTCCCCTCTATTCGACATTGGTGAGGCCTCATCTGGAGTACTGTGTCCAGTTTTGGGCCCCACACTTCAAGAAGGATGTGGATAAATTGGAGAGAGTCCAGCGAAGGGCAACAAAAATGATTAGGGGACTGGAACACATGACTTATGAGGAGAGGCTGAGGGAGCTGGGATTGTTTAGCCTGCAGAAGAGAAGAATGAGGGGGGATTTGATAGCTGCTTTCAACTACCTGAAAGGGGGTTCCAAAGAGGATGGCTCTAAACTGTTCTCAATGGTAGCAGATGACAGAACGAGGAGTAATGGTCTCAAGTTGCAGTGGGGGAGGTTTAGATTGGATATTAGGAAAAAGTTTTTCACTAAGAGGGTGGTGAAACACTGGAATACGTTACCTAGGGAGGTGGTAGAATCTCCTTCCTTAGAGGTTTTTAAGGTCAGGCTTGACAAAGCTCTGGCTGGGATGATTTAACTGGGAATTGGTCCTGCTTTGAGCAGGGGGTTGGACTAGATGACCTTCTGGGGTCCCTTCCAACCCTGATATTCTATGATTCTATGATACTGATACTGATTATGATGTCTAATGGTGTTGACTGGTGACCAGGTGGGCGGCCTTATAGATTACCTGTGTGTGGTGACTGATGCCTTCTCTGCCCAGAAAGCTGCTCTGGGACATTCAGAATTCAATCTGGGGCCATTTTCTCTCCAGCTGCATGTGTTTCAAAAATGCAACATTTCACCCATCTACCTAGAGCAGATTTAAATTCTTTTAAGCCTTGGTGTTTAGAGTAAAAGGAGACTAATGACATTTCCCTGGATTGTTTGTTTCTACCCCAGTAAATCTTAACAGCACTTCTTATCTCCAGCTTTTTCTCTGTCATGTTAAGACTTTGGGCAAAATGAGGAAGAGCGATATCCTGTGATGTATGAAAGGAAGAGTTAACCTTAGTAACAAATGACTTTGGAGTATGAAGTATCATCTTATCCTCCTGGAATAAGTAGTAAGGTTCATGTCTTCTAACAGAGGTTTCAGAAACTCTTCTAAAAAGGTGATTTGGACCATCAAGCATGTATTTATGGTGAGAAAATAAGGGAAATTAGATAACTCCAGTGCGGATGGATGAGTTATGAAAGCTCAACGCACAGTGGTCCGGTCAGAGGTCCAGAAGATAAGCCTGATTGTTAGTATGGATAGACATACTGCTGTAAGGCACTTAGATAGCACTGGGAGGTCTACCAGAGACATGCATGAGCCTATATTTATGACACTGTTTACTGCTGAGATATAAGATATCAGATGTAATTGCAGGAGATCTTAAGACCAAATCTAGGCTATTTTGTAATAAATCCAGCATATCTAGGTCATCTGGTTTCCTGGAGCTGATCTTGTTATCTCAACAGTAGTAAGAGACTTTGTCTACACTCCTACGTAGGCCAAAGTGGTGGAAGGTCTGTGGGAGGCTAGGAAGGTCACTATTATTTTGGGAAAGTATCTCAACTTGTTTAGGCTTTTTACTCACTAGCAAAGCAGTCAGGTTCAGGTAATCTGGGTAAGGAAGGAGGAGCAATTCTTGGAATAAGAGCTTGCTGGGAGGATGGACTGGAGGTCTCTTGAAAATTCTACTAGGTCTGAGAAGCATAGCCAGTTTGGGTTGACAAGAATAACTGTTTCCTCCTTTTTGATTTTTCAAATTACCCTTCTTGATACAGGAGGAAGACATGCAGAAGCGGATTTGGCCCTTACTGAGCCAGAGCATCTGTTCCCAATGATTTCCGGTCTGCTTCCCTAGTGAAGAAAAAGCTTTTTTGGCACGTTTTTGACTGAAATAGGTCTATCTGGGGATTGCCTTGCGCCCTGGATATCAACAAGATTTCCTCATGATTCAGACACCAGTCTGAGCTCGTTACCCACTGACAATTTACCTGCTTTAGTGATCCCTTTTATGTGGAATGACATGCTGGAATAGCTTAGGTCATTTAGGTCACCAGCTTAGGGACAGGTACAGTTATTCTTTCTCATGTCTTTAGTCCAGAGGAATCCATGAAATTCCTTCATGTTCAGCCTTCCCTATGGTGTAATCTCTGTGCATGAGATCAGAAGACACAAGAGCTGGCAATTAAGATACATGGACAACACTCACTTTTGTGTCACCTCGACTCTGTGCCTGGATTTCAGTGGTCACTTTTTGCCTAGGGAGACTGTGGTCCTGCTGGCCTCTGATGAAGCTTTGGAGAGGAGAGAGGATGTAGAGGCCTCAACAAGCCATCCGGTCTCTCACCCCCTTCCACTGGCAGAGTGAGGTCCTATGAGCAGGGAGCAGTTTTGGCTAAGATCCCCTGAAAGGCACCACTTAGCCATTGCCTTGCTCTATTTGGGCAGGATTTAAACAGAGAGAAGGAGCTTAGTGTGAGCCCTGTTTGGGGAGCAATGCACAAAAAATATTGGTACTGTAAGGGAGAGGATGGGATCGGAGGGGGGAATTCTTTTTGCTGCTATCCCCAGAAGTACCTTTAAAATATGGGATTGCAACAGGTCGAGGGGGAGCGCTAGACCACTGCTCTGATTGAACTGCCAGAGACAGAGCAGCTGGCCCATGGGCAGAAGGGTTGTGGTCCAACCGAGGACCCGTTGGGAGTCTGACCTGTCTACTATTTGCAGGAAGAGAGGTGCAGCCCAAGTATCTTGGACTGGCTGAGAGGCTGAGATCCAGAAGGAAATCATTTGTCTGCAAAACAGTCTGCTGAAACCCACTTGGGAACAATTTCTGTGCAATCCCCACACCTTCGCTACAGAAGCATCAAAACAAATTGTCTTAATCCAGGGTTAGCTTGGCTGCCTGCATTTATTGTTTTTTCTTACTGTAAATAACTATTTCTTTTTAAAAAATCACAGAACCATTTGGTATATTAAAAGTACGCCAGAAGGCAACATTTTAAAGAGCATAAAACTATTGCTAGTTACGGAAAAAAAAAAAAAAAACTAGAGACAAGACATTCTGAATGAGCAAATGAATGAATCTTCCGCCAAATCTTATTTAAAACCTGATGTAGTGTTGATTGGAACCACCGCTCACACCAGGTACCTCCAGACTCACTCAGCAGAACGACTGTCCAGTTTCTTTTATATGGATCGTACAGTCAGTATATTCTAATAAAGATAAACTCCAAACTCATTACTTTTGATACACCTTGTTCTTGACCTAAATGTAATCGTAATTTTTCCTGAGGGTACATAATATACATGAAAAAGTTCAACTTCCTTTTAAAACACCATTAGAATATTTTACTGGATGTGGACATACACTCTGGTTACTCCTAAATGCTATTCTATTGAGTACAGTTTATATTCACTGGCAAAGCTAAATCTCAGGGGAAGCTAGAGAGGGAATGCAATTTCTAGTAATAACAGCTCACAACAGTGAATACTATCCACTTATCCCCACAATTTCCAGCTATTTTGGACTCCTTTCTGAATTAACCTTTCATATCAAAAGGAGCAATTCTGCACACTAGAGACTCCGACACAATTTCATGCATAATTTATTCACTCAGTTCAACATTAAACGCAGAGTCCTTGACTTTGTCAAGGTGGATTCTGCTGGCAGACTTCACAAGCAGCAAAACAGGAGAAATGAGATCTGCAGCTCAACCTATTCACCTATTCTTGCTGGTAAAGGGGGGCTGGAGGTAGAAAAAACCCTACATGGTTGCACAATGCCCTGAAGTCAGCGCAATCTTCTGCAAGCATGTTAATTTTTTCATGTTGTATTTTAGACTTTGAAATGGACATAACAAAAACAACAAACCTGAATCATTTCCCCTGCACTTTGCATTCACGTTGGGCCCGATGCTGCATTCTTTGTTCAACAAAAACTCCCCCACAAGTCAATGGGAGTTTTGTATGCAGGATTGGGCTCATTTGGTACAACCCTTGCATGTGTGTGAAGGCATGTTATTTAGACAGAATACTACACATTGGAGTATTTTTTTGAAAGGGCTTAGTTTGGAAAGGATTCTGGGGTGTCAGTGTGAGCACCAGAAGTCTGAACACAGAAAAGGGAAGCTTCCATGCTTATTTCAAAAGAGTTTAAATTCTGTATTTTTGGTCATTCATCTGTACCAAATTCGGGACACAAGAGGTTATTTTTTCATGCTAGCAAGTGCATGCTAGGCTGCCACTGCCCTTTGCTGCCTATTTTCACTTGCACCTAACGCAGGTTTGAATCAAATATTCAAATGTGAAAAGGCTATTGCATTATTATTATTAAACAGTATGCCTCTTCCATGGATGGATTTGTATATGCCAGCTACCTGCAGGAGGTAGGTTTTTACACACCTGGTGAATCCCTTCAGAAGTGGTAGCTACATTTCTAGGAAAGATTTTACTGCATTGCACATAAAGAGCTGCAGGTGAGGAGAAGTTGCCCAAATGCATTAACAAACAGGCAGTTTTTCACCATAAGCAGCATATCTATCTCAGGCCCCGATCCAGCAAAGCCCTTAAGCATGTGCTTAACTCTAAGCATATGAGTACACCCATTAACTTCAACGGGAGTACTATGCTAATCTAAATACCGTACAACCTGGTAGTGTTCTGAGGCATGGATGGAATACACAGTGCTCAGAGAATATGCCAGGCAGTCCTATTAAAGATAACTTTGGCATGTATGATGTATCTTCCCAGTGTTGGTGGCATGCAGCATTCACAGAGTTGATTTCTACCTGCAGTGCTAAACAAAACAAAGCCATGCAATAGGATGTGCAGAACGGGTAATCTTTGACAAAGGGACTAAGAAACTTGCTGTGATTATATGTTTAAGTCACTAGAGGGAGAGGCTTTGGGAAGCCTGCATGGGGGGTATATATGTATCCTCTGTGCTCTGCTGCTACACTTCATGGAAGCTCCATGAATGGGGTGAATTAGGAAAGCTATGGAAGCATGTCCAGTAGATATGATCTATATGGATCAAATTTCCTGTGGGCACAATTCCTGTGGAAGCTGTTGCAGACTACAGGCCACAGTAACACTCAAGGGGAGTTTTTGTTGCCACTCTATGACTTGGGGGTCAGGACGATTCTGTCTCCCATGATCCCTGTGGAGCACCATGAAGAAAAGGAATTTATTGGGGCTCTGCCATGGAAGAGAGCATTTGGGCTGAGCTTTCATCTCTTCATAAGTTTAAGACCAGAAGGGGCCATTACATCATCTAGTGTCTGACCTCCCACATATCAAGACATTACATTTCACCCAGAGAACCCTATGCTGAGCCCAATGACTTGTTAAACTAAAGCATTTTAGCTCTCAGGAGACTAACCTATTGTACGCCACCAGCAAAGGACAGGAGAGAGACTTAGGCACCGATGTCACCAGAAGGGAACTGATTAGGTGGCATATGTCCTGATGATCCTACCAGACAACCCGTGCTCCATTCTCCAGAGGGAAACAGAGAACTCCCAGTGTTGTCAGCCCATCTGACCCACAGGAAAATTTCTGGTGGTCAGTTAGACCCTAAGCACATGAGCACGACACATCAATCAGGCACCTAAGATAGGGGATTCTCCATACCACCTCAGAGCACCAGTCCACCACAAGCAGCTCTAGCTCTAAGGTTAGAAGGAAGAAGCTAACACACATGTCCCATTGAGCACCTGTGCAAGACACACAGATATCTGACCACTTCAATAGAATACCACAACTAAAAACATCTTTTGGCTCTAAGAAATCAACTTGAGCTGCAGACAGACATTTTCAGCTCTCGTTTTTACACGTTTACCTAAGAATATCACTGGGATTTTCACAGCTGCCTAATGGGGGCTAGAAGCACAGCTCATCAATTTCAAAGGGAATTGTGCACCTAAACCCATCCCCTGCTCTTTATAAAATGTAATATCTTTTCTATGAAAAAATAGGTTATTGTCATTACTGCTGTACCTTAAACAGGTTTTTTTTTTCCATGTACGTAAGAACATAAGAATGTCCATACTGGGTCAGACCAATGGGCCATCTAGCCCAGTATCCTGTCTTCCAACAGTGGCTAATGCCGGGTGCTTCAGAGGAAATTAACAGAACAGGTCAATTATCATATGATCCATCTTCTGTCATCCAGTCAGAGGCTTTGGGACACCAGAGCATGGTGCTGCATTCCTGACCATTTTGGCTAATAGCCATTGATTGACCTATCCCCCCCATGATCTTATCTAATTCTTTTTTTAATCCAGTATTGTTTTGGCCTTCACAACATCTCCTGGCAATGAGTTCCACAGGTTGTAGTTAATCTCCTAAAACAGTGATCCTGCTCCTGTTGAAGCCAATGACAAATTGCCTATTGACTTCAATGGTGCAGGGTCAGGTGCTAATACCGTAATTCTTCAATCTTTCCATAAGAAGGAACCCACAGCCAGGAGGCAATAAGCACCTCCAACCAAATACCGAACACATTCAACTCCCACTAGCTTAAATGGGAGTTCAAGGCACTGAGCCTCTTGCAGCATTGTGCTTGGAATGTTCTTTTGGTGGTTGCTGATAAGAAGCAACAGGAAGATATAAAATCAATTGCAGCATTATGTTTCAAGTATTTAATTTTCATGTCTTGGCTCCCATTCTGGTCCCTTCTTTAATCTCTACACAGCAGGTACCCTGCCTGCCTCTAGACATTTTAATTCAGTCACAGTAAGTCAGTTGCACAGAATGAGCACTAGAGAGCAACAGCAATTCAATTAATTTCACGCTCACTGCAGGGAGCAAGGATTTTAAACACCACTTGTTGCAGGTGATCTGTATCATTTCATGTTCAGGATGCATGCCAAAGGTCTATTTCTTTCCTATCCAAATGCATAGGTCACAAAAGCCAGAAGTCAAAAAGCTCCTGGCCATTCAATTTTAGAAATGAATACAGTCCCTGCTAATGCAAATAATGTTACAGCTGAGCCCACACTTTAAACTGACGTCATTTTCAGTCTCAAATTCATTGGCATTAGTACTAGAAATGTCCCTTGCTTAATGATGCCTACCATGGGTGATCAGCAGAAATAGAACCCTCAACCTTCAGAATCAAATGTTTGGGTAGCTAACACTTCAGACAAAGGAGTGCCTCCATTAGCAGGTATCAGTGGTAGGCTTTACTCTTCTATGGGACCAGCCTATGGACCAGACAAACCAAATCTGACTACCATGCTACATAATGCTTTGGAAGTGGAAAATTTTTGTCCTGATTCTCTGATTGCATCATCAGTAGGAATATATCTAGAGAGTATCATCAAAGAAAAGACCTCTACCATTTCAGCGGCAGAACTTGGTCCATCTTTTGTAAATCGTACCAGATGGCTAGTCTCTGTGGGGTCAGTCACAGAGGGCCACATGTATACTTTGCCCATGTGTTGCTTTGGGAATCATAGGATCTGATCCAAAGTTCACTGAAGTCAGTGGAAAAGCTTCAATTGACTTTGATGGGTGTGATCCAAAGTCCACTGAATTTAGAGATGAATCGTTCTCCTGATTAAAAAGTTTCAACTCTTCTAGATCGGGAACAGAAACAATACCGTGATTTAGCAGTCCAGTCACACACCAGGAATAACAAATAGCCCCAACTAAATAGTTGAAATGAACAGTTCATGAACAATCCACGCACTGAACTTTTTTTTTTTTTTTGCATATTTGCAAATGGCAAAGAAATCAGGATAAATCAGCAACCTGAGAACAGGAAATAGGACTACATTTATTTGCAAGCAATACCATCACCAGCTCTAAAAATGAAGTCCCCTTCCTTAAGATTGCAACCACTTTGGGCAGGGAAATGTCTTTTTGTTCTGGGTTTGTACAGAACCTAGCACAGTGGGGCTCCTAGATGCGACGGTAATACAAATAATGAATAACGAATAGTAAGTGAGTTTACCTCCAGAGTGGCTGCTGTGGGTCCCACTTTCACACTTATCTGTTTGACATGAGATGAATAATCAGACGCTTCCTGGCTTTTCACTCCAAGATATGGCTCTGTTGCACATGCAGTTATTCTTCCATCAACTGGCAATGCCTCCGCCATAGCAAGGATAACGCAACCTTTAAGCCTGCCAATTAATAAAATCCTCTTGGCTCCAACCATATGAACAAACAGCCTGAGAACTTGGCCTATTTAAAGAACATAACAAACTGTTAAAAATAACCATATTAAAGACAATACACTGTACATTGTTCACAATGAAAATTCAATCTAACTTCTAAGTGATCTTTTTTTTTTTTAATCACATCTTAAAACACTTCAGAATAGGGGGTTTAACAACAGAATCTGACAGCATCTCATCTAAAATGCTGCTAACGACAACAGAATAAAAGTCCTGGTTTTAAGTGTAGAATCTTTATTATCAATGCTGGTATTGTTTAAGTGCTTGTTAAATAGTGCTTGAAATATTGCATATTTTAACATCCCCCCAGAAGAAAATGGCTTTAAGATGTCTTCTGTATTCTTTCTGGGACCAGGTTAAAAAAAAAATCACATTACCTTGCATTTGCTCTTAGAGTCATTATCCCCAGACAGCACCATCATTTAAGAAATTTATCATCAGCGCTGTCCTTTGAACAATGTATTAGTGTAATACATTACAAGAGTGCTTCACTGCAATGATGTATCACGGAAAAGAGGGCAACATCTGGGAAGAATGAGTCCAGGAATAGATTTAGTGCAATAGCTTTGCACGTGAACACAACCCCAAGTGTCGTTAGTTTGGAAAGGACCAATACTTGCCCCACTGCAAGCACACTTAAACCACCTCTGCCAACCTGCCATTTAAAAAAAAATTGCCCTTCACCCCATTAATCTGATCTCTTTATTGTTTGTGAAAGAGGCAGAGCAGGTTTGCAAATTGGATTTTCAAGAAAAATGAAGAATTCAACCTGAGAAAAACCTCTCATTTAAATCCTTTTTGTCTCAAACACTTTCACGTTGTCCGCCGGCATCCATCAAACCCTCTCTCTGGATGCATGGGATATAGTGGGACGAGCATCATGGTCTTACTGGTATCTGGCATTCAAAGCCCGTAGCATTTAATTGTGACTCAGACCGATGGACTTGCCTTTTAGATAGCCAGAGGCACATTCTTTATGAGGCTTAACTTTTGGTTCAACTCCTGCGACTTTCAGCTGACAGCCTTCAAGTGAGGCTATTCTAAAAAGGAAAAAAATCAGCTGAATGTTATTGTCTTGTACAACATCTACAAATTCCCCCACATACACCATGGCACAAGACACGGCATGCCCACAAATAGTGGAATGATATGCAAGAATATTGGGGTCCAGAAGAACCACTGGTACCCTGAGCAACAAGGGTCCCCGGAGGGCTTTGAAGCAGGCAAGCAGCATCACAAGAAGAATAGACTGCTCTGCTGTGGTATGTTCCGGAGGCTCCTATGCTCCACAAGTCACAGAATTCATTCAGAGTCAATCCAGCTCTAGGACAGCAGTAACTCCCAGGGCATTGGTAGGTTGTGGTCATGGTTTATATAAAACAGAACCGCTGTAAAGGAAAGGAGGTCCCTCGTTGAGAGCTGATGTGTGGCAACTCCCCAGCTGTTCTTGGTATATTATCTCTGTGACCTCCACTGAGCACTCCTTTTCTGGGCTGGCAACTCCAAAACAGAGCTACTGCCTTCAGCAGGCTCAATTTCTTGGAGATGGAGCTCATTTAACCTCCTCTCTGTAGCCCGGGAAGAACCCACTGGACATCAGGAGACTCCATGATGATAATCTTGGGAGCCACCAGGCATTATTCCACAGAGCCCAGCTAGCGTACAGTGTATGCCAATCAGATAGGGTTAAATAAGGGTATGTCTACACAGCAATTAAACACCATGGCCTGAGTCAGATGATTTGGGCTCGTGGGGCTCAGGCTACGGGGCTGTAAAACTGATAGGTAGAGATTCAGGCTTGGGCTGGCGTCTGAGCTCTGGGACCCTGGGAGTAGGGAGGCTCTGCTTTGGAAAGAAGACAGCATGGGATATTGAAGCAGGCCAGAGCCACCAGGCAGGTGAGATTCCCCCATCTGAAGAGAATACCCACCACAGCTGTCAATCCCAGGAGGCTCGTGACGCTTCTACAGGCCAGAATTTTACGCCACGGAAGCTATTTTTATTCCTCCCCCCCACCCCACCCCCGCCAACCTTCAGTAAAATGAGAAAGAATTCATAACCCATATCAGACACACTCAGATAATCCAAGCCTTGAAGAGCTGAACATTTCCTATAACCTCTTTTATGCCCCTCACAAATGCTTTAACAACTTTAATAAGATAATGTATAGCTATTATCATACAGCTAGCGCAAGTCAAACAACTATCAGCTATTATTTCAGCAACAGAACTAATGCTCAGCATTCCCGTAATCCGCAGACTGGAACAGTTTACACATTGTCAATTTCAGAAAGAATTGGCTTTTCCCACAGATCAGAATTTACGCTGATAGATGGGAACTGTTTAGCAGACCCTTCACACCCAGGTAATATGCCGCAGCAAAAAGAGGAATAATGAGGGTATCAACTGGACTTCTGAATTAATGATACCTAAAATTAGCTTAATTAATTAGTTTAGTTACTAAAATAATTTAGTTAGCAGCATAATTAATATTTGTAAAGCACTTTTGAGATAAAAGCTGTACTGCATACAAAGGCTATTATGATTGGGCTGAAACCTCAGGCCCCTAATGCGTTTTATCGAGAAAGTTCAGCTGTGTTTACTCGTAACTAGAAGAAGCAAATAGAGAACAGCGTGTTAAAAAAACCAACGGCTGCATTCGAGCAGGATCTCCAATGTTGCAGACTGTTAAAAACATAGCTTGTTCTTATTAGTGGTTAAATCCTGACATTCTTTCTGAGGCCTCGATCCTGCAATGAGCTCCACATAGGGGTGCGGGGGGAAGATCCCTGTGCCTGGACAGAGCCCCAGTGAAGTTCATGTGAAGGTCAAGGCAGAACTTGGGCCTTAGCTATTAACCAATTGTTTTGCCAAGTCCTTACTCAGACAAACTCCCTGGTTTTATGGGAACAGAGAAGAATCAAGCCCCTTCTTTCTTAGCTCTCCTAAAACCAGTACAAAAAAAATCATTGCACTGTGGGTTTTAAATGAGTTCTAAACAAGAAGAAAACTGTTAAACGGTATGCATATGGTGAATCTATCAATGGGAGCGGTGGATTCTCCATCTCTTGAAGTCTTCAGATCAAGACTGGATGCCTTTCTGAAAGATATGCTTTAGTCAAACACAAATCCTAGGGCTCAGCATGGGTAACTGGATCATATTCTATGGCTTGTGTTATACACAAGGTCTATTCCATTCAGGTTGTTAGAATGTTCAACATCACAGTATCTGAGCATCAACCACTATTGCATTAAGGAACATGACTAACATCTGTCTTATGTTTTTTCTCTCATCCTCTCCTCAGTGGGAGAAGTGTGTGCAGTGGAGTGTTCTGGTTTGCATTTTTTAATGATTATATTTTAAATATATAATGTATAACAGATATGTAGCAATGTGTGTGTGTTTGAATGCACACACCCCCACATAGGTACATTGCTTTGTGTTTGGGTTAGAGAAGGCAAGGTAAAAGAAATGTGCCTTGCACTTTACAGTGGAAGGAGGTGAGGTTGTCGTTCCTGCAGGAGCTCATTCCACAGTCTTGGGGCAGCCCTGAGGGATTATGGTCCCTTAGGCCCTTAAAATCTACGGCTTTAGGGATCAGACCATGAGAAAAATGCACAAGGTAACAAATAAATCTCGTTACTTCTTTGCAGTTGACATTGCGTCCAGGTAAGGGTCCAGTCCAACAGCAATATCCAGAGCTTTCTGTAAATAATGCTTTAGCTGTTCAGGAACACGAGAGTCACCATGTGCTATTTCTCTGGCTTTCCTAAGGTTCTCAGCAATAAGCCCCATTGGTGTTTCTGAAAAAGAAAACAAAAAAGGAAGTACTTTTCAAATTGAATATGGCAGTACCCCGTACAACGATTTTGTAACTGCTCCGGTTTAATGGTTGTCCAGTGGAAAATAAAAGCTTTTCTGTTTTTAAAACCTGAAAACAGAATTTTGTTTTTTGACAAAATGAAAACAAAAGAAAACACTTGCATCAAAAATCCAAATTAAGTAAAAAAAATCCAGACATTTTAATTGAAAATACATAGAATTTTTCAAGTTGTTCTTGTAGCCATCAAGACCTTCTGCTCCAAAACATGCAAGCCCCTCTCACCTGACTTGAAGGAGAATCTCCATTAACTGTAGAAACAGCCACTAAAGGGCATTTGATGTGCACATAACCCACTGGTGAATGTGTGTTACAGGATCCTTTCTGTGCCTGATTTACAGGGTCAGAGTCTGTTATAGCCGCAGCAAGGAAGCCTCAGCTTTTCAGTTAATGCTTCTAGCTCCAGCAATCCTGGTTCAATCCCTGTGTGTCTGCCAAGATGGAGTAGTCTGTCTCACGAGCACACACACACACTGACATTCTGTTTGGTACAGGGCAGTTGTACGCACGCACACAGTATTACACGTTCCACCAGTCAGACAAAGTTTGTCTTAAAGCACCGGGGTGTTTAAAATGAACATGCTGGCTCCGGTCATGAGCGATGGTCAGGAATTTTTGACAAAACAGTTTTTTTTGGAAAGGAGAGACTGACTCTGCAGCTTGGTGCTCCGGGCACTCTCGTGGGAAGTGGGAGAACCAGATTCAAGTCCCTGCTCCAAATGAGCAAGATCGGGGACTTTGACCTGGGTGTCCCCTCCACCTTCCACATGACAGCCTTAAGCACGGGGCTGTTGGCTTCTCTGGGGTCTCCCTTTCTCTGCGTTGGATTCTGTGACAATTTTTGAAAGGTCTTTGGTTTGTCTCACTGACGAACGGGAAAAACTTCTGAAATCTCAAACATTTTCACAGGTTGGGAAAACCCTTTCTTGCCCAGCTCCTGCTGCCATTGAACTATACTATATTCAGCTACAGGCACAGAAATCAGCTCCTTCTGCTTCAAGAACACTTGAGCTAAAGCAAATGTGCTATTAAGCAGCGAAGTATTAGGACTTCTAACTGCAGCAGTAAGTCATTAGCAGGGACCGAACACGGAGGCTCTGATTTCCAAAGACTCTGAAGCCTCTCTATGTGATCAAGGAGTGTGGTTGCACTCCATCTGGGAGTGAGGGGGGGCGGCGGGGCCCTTGAGAGTCCGAGCCACGATGTCGACACAGCTATGCGTAGTGCACTGGCATGAGCCCTGTTAAGACAACTCTGTGGGCCTGGGCTGGGAGGCTTGCCCTCAGAGGCAGCGTAGAGGTGCCCAAGGAGACGAAGAGCCACTCCCAGATCCTTTTCATGAACCAGCCATAGGTGGCGACTCTGTGGGTGCTCTGGAGCTGTAGTGCCCACGGGGAAAAAATAGCGGGTGCTCAGCACCCACCAGCAATAGCTGTTCGGCCACTCGGGGAGGAGCTTGGGGGAGGGTGGAGACCAGCAAGTGGGGACCTCAGGGAGGGGGCAGAATGGGGACAGGAAGAGGCGGCGTGAAGGCAGGGCCTTAGGGGAAGGGTCTTGGGGAGGAGCACCCCTAGGGAAAAGGAGAAGTTGGTGCCTACGGAACCAGCCACTATCTGATGCCATGCTTGCAGTGACATTTCTTCAGGTAGAGAGAAGTGGCCTGTCTCTCACACACACACACGCAGCCAATCCTGCACAGATCACAGAGCGTTTCCAATAGCAGTTCTCTCAAGGTGCCTAGTTGCAAAGTCTTAGCACGAGATGTTCGTGCTTTTTTGCACAGATTCTCACTTACAGCTTTTAGCACCACACAGTGAAAAATCAAATGACAGGGGATATGGGGGGTGGGGGCATGGCAATACCCTATAAACAGCAGCATTACAATCCAGTATAACAATCGATTCACTTGAGCAGAATTCTTCCAATCTCCATTTGTCAAAACGCATGTTATGCTGTGAAGGGATCTGATGACAGCAATTTCAGGGCAGGACAAATCAAGCCGTTTTTAACACAAGTGGGGTGGAGTTGTTTTCTGAAGGGCAACATTTTATTCTCTCTGTGATAGAAAAGCTGCTAAAGAACATCACAGCAGCAAGAAGGACCAAAGGGCCATGGCCTTGGCTCCCGGCTCCCACAGGCCTGATCAGCAGCACAACCTGCAGGGAGTCTGGACCCAATGGCCACACCCACCCACCCACAGTACTCTTGGGGGGGCGACAGGGAGTGGCTTCCTCAGCAGCAAAGAGTGCTGGGAGGTCTGTAATGGAACTGCAACTCCACCTGCTGACTTACCGTGCCTGAGCCGAGGATGAGGGCAAGGTGCAACAGCTGGCCAGCTGGTCACAGAATGACCTGGCAGCAGGATTCCATCTCCCCCGATTAGGGTGACCAGAGGGCAAGTGTTAAAAATCGTCACAGGGTGTGGGGGGTAATAGGTGTCTATTTAAGAAAAAGCCCCCAAAATCAGGACTGGCCCTATAAAATCGGGACATCTGGTCACCCTACTCCTGGTGACTGAAGAGCGTTCATACGAACAGCTCAAAGGCAAGCCCCCGTGCACCGACCTCGCTTCCCATCAGGTGCACCGGGCGGGCAGAGCAGGTTGGGCCATGGGGGAGCCCATTTTTCCAGGCCTCCCCCCAATTGGCCAGAACCCCTGGGCACAGGCCTCTTTGGCCCACTTGCTAATTTGCCACTGCCAAGGCTGATCTGTTCCAGTACCCTGCTTCTGTAGCTGTCACAGTAGGTAGATGTGGATAATCTGACCCCACATTAGATTTCATCCTGATTTCTAATAGTCAGAGACTGGCTTAAGCCCTGAAGCATGATGCTTAATATCCCTTGCAAAAATGTTTATCATTAATTATGATAACTCTGCATATCCACAGAAATGTCTAATCCCTTTTTGAATCTTACTAAATTCTCAGCCCCAACAACTTCCGGTAGGAATGAGTTCCCTCATCCAATTACATGTTTGGTGACAGTCTATCTCCTCATATTAGTTTTGAATTTGCCACCTTTTTAATGTAATGGAATTAAATTATGTTCTTGTATTGCAAGAGAAGGAGAAAAGAAGCTCCGATCTATCTTTTACAGAGCATTTATTATTCACTCTGAACAGGCAAAGGTTTTATTGATAATGCAGGGAAAGAAAAGGATTTGCCTGCAGTCTATGAGTTTTAAAATCAGTGAGTGACATTAGTTTGAGTAACAGACGCAGATTCAGTTAATTCTCCAGAACATTTGCTTGCTAATTAAAACAGATTTTGTAACTCAGCCCCACCTTTATTATAACACCAACCTCAGGTGCCAGGAATTATGAAAGGAAGAGAAACAGTGAGAGCTACGTGCCAACATCAAGTATATACACATTACACAATCACCCCAGGAAGCGCTGCACTTATTAATGATACCCTGGCCCAAGAGCAGAGGTCAGAATTGCTTTAGTTTATGCAAGCCCCAGACAAGTCCGATCAGGACACAATTCACGGCTAGCGCCCTATCAAATGCTACATACTACTGTGAACTTTTTAAATTCTATTTCTACTCTGCATAATCTAGGTACGTGATAAGAAATCATTTGAGCAGCTGCTCCTCTCCTTTGCTGCTTTGGGGAAGGACCTGTCATTTTTTTGGTTGCTTGTTTGTATAGCACAAAGCACAATGAGACTATTTGGCTATATTTTCTTTTTTCTTCCCTAAGTTTCTCTTGAAGATCCCTCACACCTTCTCCTTTCGACACCTGTCCTCCTTCTCTTCACCCCATTCTCCTCTTTCTACCTTTCTGCATCCTCCCCAGCCAATCTAGCATCATAACTTCAATGTGTCGGGGGGGGGGGGAGAAAAGGACTCACCAGGAGTTGGATAACACTCCCAGATCCAAAGCCGAAAAGGAGCCACAACCAAAGGGCAGGCAGGAGCTACTTATAGGTTCTATAGCACCAGCAGTTCTTAAAACAGAACCACAACTGTTCAGCATCAACCACCGTGCCCCAGTTGCAGGCCGAGAACCCCATCTTCCTCCACCCCCCATAGAAAGGATGCTGACTCAGAGGGAGGTTATAACTTCTGGATAGAGCCGAGCTAATTTGGGACAGACTTGGATTCAGATAAGCATTCAGGAAACTCAGAAGTCAAAAAAAAGAGAAGGGAGCAGAGCATGAGGGACTCACTGTATAACCTTGTGTCATATACACAGAGCCACATTCTTTGCGGTATAAACTGGTGTAATTCCATTGACTCCAACAAAGCTGTGCAATGGAGAATTTGGATACATTCAGAATTCAAATATACCTGACGTTTGGGCAGATGATAAGAGGGTGGAAAAATAAAAGGTGAAAGACCCAAGCTGACCTTCTGCCCCAACACTCACCTCCAGTGAAGAGTCAATGACTATACTATAGGGGGTCTAAATTAGCTGTTACCACTCAAGAGAGAGATCTTGGCGTCATTGGGGATAGTTCTCTGAAAACATCCACTCAGTGTGCAGAGGCAGACAAAAAGGCTAAGAGATTGAGAAAGGGATAGATAATAAGACATATTGCCTCTATGTAAATCCGTGGTACACCCACATCTTGAATACGGCATGCAGATGTGGTCACCCCATCTCAAAAAAGATATATTGGACTTGGAAAAGGTTCAGAAAAGGGCAACAAAAATGATTAGTGGTATGGAACGGCTGCCGTCTGAGGAGAGATTAATAAGACTGGGATTTTTCAGTTTGGAAAAGAGACGATTAAGGGGGGATATGATAGAGGTCCATAAATCATGACTGGTGTGGAGAAAGTAGACAAGGAAGTGTTATTTACTCCTTCTCATAACACAAGAACTAGGGGCCACCAAATGAAATTAATAGGCATCAGGTTTAAAACAAACAAAAGGAAGTATTTTTTTCACACAACGCACAGTCAACCTGTGGAACTCCTTGTCAGAGAATGTTGTGAAGGCCAAGACAATAACAGGGTTCAAAAATAACTAAATAAATTCATGGAGGATAGGTCCATCTATGGCTATTAGTCAGGATGCGCATGGATGGTGTCCCTAGCTTCTGTTTGCCAGAAGCTGGGAATGGGTGACAGGGGATGGATCACTTGATGATTACCTGTTCTGTTCATTCCCTCTGGGGCACCTGGCATTGGCCACTGTCGGAAGACAGGATACTGGGCTAGATTGACCTTTGGTCTGACCCAGTATGGTCTTCTTATGTACTTACAAGTGAAGGCTTGATCCAGCAAAAACAGAAGAATGTGAGTAAGATTACATCTTTGCAAGATCAGACCTGTACACAATCCCCTGGGAGGCTTGAGTTATAGGCTCAGATGGACCTTGTGCACTATATGAAATAAAATAGGAATCCAAGGGTATTATCTAACTCCTGGTGAAACAGTTTTATTGTTGCACAATGAAATTGGATTGAAGGAGAAGGAGAGTTGGAAGAGGTGAAGAGTTTGCAGGCAAGTGAACAGAGGACAGGGTGTTCTGGGAAGTGCTAAGTGTAACAGTCAGTGGGGAGATCTTGTCTTCAAGAGAAACAGGAAAATATTGTCAAATAAATGCCTATTAGGGATAATCTGGCACATCAGGCATCGGAATTTGCTTTAAGCTAGTTATGTTCTTAAGTCTTTGCAAGGTGAGGATCTACAGCTGGGAAAAGGTAGGAGAAAGAGGAGTGGATGGGGGGGCTGAAAAGAGAAAAGCAACTTAATTAATTACACACAGTCACTTAGGGAATTGTTATTATTTGTGAGTAATTATGTTCAATAACTTTTTTATTTCCTGTGCATCATTTAAATTAGGGAATTTTAGCACAACACTCTAATTTAAAGGGCAGTGCATTGTTTAATACATGATTTATAGAGAGAAGACCATCATCATTTGTTTATGGTGGCCTGCAGCATGCACTACAAACTTCCCAGACAAAGAAGGGCTCCTGAAGGAGCGCAGAGTCTCAGAACAGACAGATGATAGGGGAAATTGGACAGACAAATCGGGATTTATACACACACACACACACACACACACACACACACAGAGTCAGCTAGATTAACTATAGTCAGCATGGAAGAAGTGGGAGCTGATATGTGAGATGGATAAGGATGAACTCAGAGAGGTTGTACCATACATAGGGACCTATGGTGAGGAAGGCAAAGAGATGACTGTGCACCAAGCTAACAGATGCCAGGTGTAGTTTGGGTTTTGCAAAGACAAAGCCAGGGATGACACAGGGCCCCATTTTTTCGGAACTCCAGAGGTACGAGGGGAACTGAGCTTGGGTACGGCGGTGGCTGATTTACATGTACGGTTCCATTTTTGGGGCCATCTCTATTTTACATGTCCCACACTCTTATTCATAGAATCATAGAATATCAGGGTTGGAAGGGACCCCAGAAGGTCATCTAGTCCAACCCCCTGCTCGAAGCAGGACCAATTCCCAGTTAAATCATCCCAGCCAGGGCTTTGTCAAGCCT
This sequence comes from Lepidochelys kempii, assembly GCF_965140285.1. Taxonomy (NCBI): domain Eukaryota; kingdom Metazoa; phylum Chordata; order Testudines; family Cheloniidae; genus Lepidochelys; species Lepidochelys kempii. The sequence continues at coordinate 9,634,533 of NC_136386.1, read as the reverse complement.
GACCTTAAAAACCTCTAAGGAAGGAGATTCTACCACCTCCCTAGGTAACGCATTCCAGTGTTTCACCACCCTCATAGTGAAAAAGTTTTTCCTAATATCCAATCTAAACCTCCCCCACTGCAACTTGAGACCATTACTCCTCGTTCTGTCATCTGCTACCATTGAGAACAGTCTAGAGCCATCCTCTTTGGAACCCCCTTTCAGGTAGCTGAAAGCAGCTATCAAATCCCCCCTCATTCTTCTCTTCTGCAGACTAAACAATCCCAGCTCCCTCAGCCTCTCCTCATAAGTCATGTGTTCTAGACCCCTAATCATTTTTGTTGCCATAGAATATCAGGGTTGGAAGAGACCTCAGGAGGTCATCTAGCAGGACCAATCCCCAATTTTTGGCCCAGATCCCTAAATGGCCCCCTCAAGGATTGAACTCACAACCCTGGGTTTAGCAGGCCAATGCTCAAACCACTGAGCTATCCCTCCCCCCATATTCCCTCCGTATAGTAAATAGGGCCATTTTATAACCACAATCAGGGCCAGATTATCCAAATGGCTCCAACCCCTCCCCCACCCACCCCAAGCCCCAGCATTTAGTCACCAAAGTAAGGTCTGGATTTGCAGAATGGCTCAGCACATTCAGGGCTGAATCCATTTGAAAATCTGGCCCTAAATGCTACAATGGGATGAGCTGAGTGCTTGACAATCTAACTCAGACACTTCAGGGTGGTTTTGGCAGTCAGCCTCGATGATGCATCTCAGGCATTGGCAACGTCTCACTGCAACATTTACCAGGTGTTATTTCATCAATGTACACCCACCGAGACATTTTCCCAAGACCCTCTGTTCACATAAACCACAAGAGCAAAACTCAAGTGCTTTCTTTGTATCAGCCAAAGTCTAAGAACAGAATAATAGATGTAAAGGAGAAGCTGGATTCTACTGAGACTTTCTGATCCAAATTTTGCCATTGGCAGCCATAATATATTAAAAGTCCACAGTACCAAAGGGACCATGTGGTCTTCAAATGACTGATCCTATGCTTTCAACAGAACTCAACAGCCAGAGGGAATGAGAGGTGTCTTGACAAAGGATCTGATCCAAACCTCTTTGAACGCAATGAAAAGACTCGCATTGACTTCAGTGAACTTTGGATCAGAGTGTGTTACATGTGCAGTCCCTGTGTACTTCAGGTGGGTCAAAACTCTGAGGACCCTGGCTCTGAAACTTTTCCAGATATGAGGTATTCAGTATGAGGCAACAGGTTACTGAGGAAAAGCAAGAGGAAACACAAGTTGACAATAGCTTCTCTCTTACCTGTTACCTTCCTTGCAGTGTTACTGAATAGCTGAGAACTCATCTGCCTATGATAGGCATGTCCTGAAGTCAGGATAGCAAGGCTAGTAATATAAAGAAAATCATTTTCATAGATGAAAATGGAAGGTCATATGTAGTGTTTTATTTTGAGAACCTGATCCAAAGCGCTGAGAAATCAATGGGAGTTTATTGAGCACAGTGGACTTTGAATCAAGCCAGGATAGCTCAAAACGAATGATTTTTTAAAAAATTGAATTTTCATTTTAATTAGATTTTATTTAAATATATTTTTCTTTAAAAAAAACTATTTGAAAATTATGTCAATCGATATTAAGGCTTAGATTTACTATAATAATCTACTAAAATCTTTTAAATTTAAATAAAATAATAATATTCAATCAATAGGTTTGCTTCCGAAGCTTTAAAGATATTCAAACCCTGAACTGGTGGAAGTAACTGACTTGGCACCTGAAACCAGACCTTGTTGTAGTGCTCAACCAGCTTCTGACAGAAGTAACCTTTTCTGCTGGCGCAGATAGAATATTTCCTTTGTTTCAGTTTATTCAATCACTTCGGTTCCTAATTCAAAGTTGAGAAACCAATGAGGAGCTGAAAAAACTGGAAAGCTTATTTTGCTCTCCCAATCTATGAATAAAAACCAGGTGTGAAAGGTTGAGATCTGCTAGTTCTAAAACCTGGAAAGAGTGGTGACCAGAAATAATCAGTTCAATTTATAACTACCATTCATACTTCCTTGGTTTAATGCGGCCTAATAAATCAGTTTTAAATACAAAACAAGTTTTAATAAAGTTATTTCCACCTTCCTTGTGTGTCACTAACTAATAATTAGATAAGAAATCCACCATTCACCATTTTCTAACATCAAAATTGTAAAATTTAAGAACCTTAGTAAGGTAGGTTGCTTCAATAAATGTGAATCGATATAGTGTATACTCCTGGTTGGTAAAAAGAAAACTTGGAAACTATAAACTACAACCCAAACTCAAGTGGTATAATTATGCAGTAAATGTTAATTCAAATAAATTAAAATAATAAAACATTTTGAAATATATCCTAGCTCAGGGCAGTAAAGAAGAGGATTTGCTAGTTGAAGACAACAACTAGCTAAGACAGACATGTTTCCATAATACTGGAGAATGCACCTAAAAAAAATAAGAGCGGGGACATCGCCAGCTGGTGTCAATAGTCAGAAACCGACAGCGATTTCAATACAGCTATGACAATTGACACCAGCAAAGCTTCTTCCCGAAAGCACGTGCGCTTTTGAGAATAAAGATGATCCAGACTAGGAAACTAAGAACAGTTTATACCAAGTGCTATATGAAAGGGAGAGAATCCACTGCTCTTTTAACTATGTTGTCAGTAGTATTCTCCTAAATCTTCGATAGCACTTCCTTGTATGGCAAGGTCAGCTGGAGGATATGATTTACTGTCTGCCAAACATGTGCCTTTTATTTCCCCATGAGGGAAAAAAGTAGATTGTGTCCTTGTTTTAACTGAACCTAGAATGACTCACAGAGGAGGAACCCCCAAGGGATCTGCTGAGGACAGTTTGCATTGCTAAGAGTTCTAGGATATTCCCAGAACAATAAGAAACCCACAGCTTCAACTGGCATCCTAGTTCCTCCGGCTCTGCTTGCCACTCCAGACAAAAGACAACCACCTGTCCCCAATAAAATGTGCATTCCCAGCACCAATGCCTTCCCTCCCCAAACTGAAAAGGGGGGACCGATTGCCCTTGCATGGAACCCTGAACTCTGCAGAAAGGGCAGCCTGGGGAGAGGTTTACCTGTGGGGTGGTGCATGATGCTCCAATTCAGCCAGATTCCGGGGGCTGCTGCTGTCTGTGCAGTGCTCAGCTTGGTAGTGTGCATCCCTCTCCACGTGAGGGGCAGGGCTGCCATGGGGGACACGTGGGCATAGGCAGCAGAGCCTGTGGTTGCTACTGGTTATGGAATGATCGCCCCTGGCTTGGGCTGGGCTTCTTAGCCCCAGCTGCACCAGGCAGCTCCCAGGCTACTCCCTCCACCAGGCATTTCCAATAAATGCAATAGGGCTGGGGAGAGCTAACCGCATCACACAGACAGCAGTGGAGTTTTGGCATCTATTTGTTTTATGTAAGTTGTTTGCTGGCCACAGAGTGCGATTCATAGCTGGGGTTTTGGAAGTTCTGGGGCTAGGGGGAGAAAATCAGCAGTTACACAAGCTTACGGCTGCACAGTAGAAAAGACTAGAGATACGCTCCAACCAAAGGCCCAGAGACAACTTGTGAGGGGGCATGCGGGGGCACATGTCCCCTGCTGCATACCACCAGAACCTTTAAATTGTGCCCTGCCTCCCCTCCCACCACTGTCAACAGTTACGTGTTGCCTCTGCCCAGAGCCCCAAAGTCAGGAGGAATTTGAAATCCCCATAGCCCACGGTACATTTCCTAAGGGGTCTCTAGCTTTACAATAAAGTGACCCAAAAGAGCCTATAGTTTTCTTACACAATGCCTGCTGAAACACCACTGCCTGATGCTGGTGATATTGCCAGGTTTCGGCCTGTGTGGAATTGCCCTGTTTTGGAGAAAGGGAATTGAGGAGCTGGCAGGTCAGCTCTGATGGGCTAGTGGAATATTCAGACTTTCCAGACCCATTGATTGGATTGACCACATCAGCCCCCTCTTTGAATCCCTCCACCAATGACCCCGCTTCTCTACCACATCAAACATAAGCTGCTGATCTTTCCTTTCAAGGCCCCTCACAGTCAATCCTCACCAGACCTGTCATCTTTCATTTGTTATCAGGCTGTCGCTGCTCACCTCCAATCACCTGGGATGCCGGCCTCCCTTTGCCCACCTGTTAAATTTCCAAACAGGACCTTCGTTCTTTCTCCCATTCCTCTCTACACCCTTGGGAGGGGATCCCTGTAAAAATCCATATATCCACCTCATTATCCATTATCCCTCTTGAGAACTTTCCTTTTCCCAGATACCTGCAAAAGACTGGACAACACATAGGCTGCTGGTGCATTGAGAACAGCCTATCATGCTGAACAGTACTGTCTCACTATTTACTTGTACTCCTGTCTGTCTGCATCCATCTGTTGCCTTTTGTCTTATTCTTAGATTTTAAGCACCTTGGAGCTGTGGCAGCTTTTTTGTTCTGTTTGTACAGCACCTAGCACCATAGGATCCTGGTCCAGGACAGGCGCTCCTAGGTGCTACTGTAGTACAAATTATCCCTTCCCAGAAGGAGAAAGTGAGGCGCAGAGCAGTTTCAGTGATTGGTGCAAGGCTACCCAGTGAGTCAGTGTCAGAGCTGAATTTAGAACAAACCTCTCTAACCATTAGAATCTACGGATAGCCATGTAATATCCACTGCCCCTAAAGGCTTCCGTTCTGCTGGCACAGGCTGGTACAGTAGGTAATGTACCAGGTCAACCAATGCAAGGTCCTGGTGGTAGATGGTCATTATAACTAGCCCAACATTTGAGAGCTAGCTTGCCAACATTTGAAGTGAAACAGGAGACATAACAGCAGAACAAAATCATAAAAGGAAAAGCAAATAAAATAACTGACTTCAATTTCTCACTGCTATTAATCAAAACAAACAGACAAGACTAAATAGATCAGCCCCTTTAAATACCTAAGATTATCCCCATATGTCACTTAGTAAACTATGAGCCGAATTAGATCTTATAGCCCCTATAGAAACTGATGCAATCTGCATATGGATTGGGAGTTAAAAGTTTTAAGTATTTTTAGTATTGTTAGGAACAGAGTAATGCTCTAACCATTCCACAAATCATCTCTCCACAGGTTTGCTGGGTGACCTTGGGCAAGTCATTTCTCCCCATACTTCAGTTTCACCATCTGTAAAATAGGGATACATCTATTAACTTCCTTTGCAAAACACTTTGAGATCTACTGATCAAAATTGTTACGAGAGCCAGGTCTTCTTCTTGTTGTTAATAATAATTAATAATACTCTCCTTGAAGTCAAACTTACTTTAAAAGATTTTATCCTAGGAAAATTCTGATTCTATTTTAATAGCCTTTTCCAGGCAAGTTTGCTGGTCTAAATTTCAGAAATGGTTTTCAATTTCATTTAGCCCTTCACTGATCTGTAAATGCTAAATAATTCTTGTTTTATGGCTACTTAAGAACTAGTGGTTTTATAGTCTGTGATTTTAGGCATGTTTTTAATTTTCTTCATCTGTTTTTCAAGTTGCTATGCAACTCCCCTATCTTATACAATACCATTATTTTTCCCTCCAAAATAAAATCTCTTAGTAACACAGATAGCGTGTTCTGTTTTGCTAATTATTTGTCATGTCCCCCATTGATTTTGTTCATCTCCTTAAGCGGTTTAATCCCTCATCAGTCTACTTTTACTCTGTCTAGGCTGTTCTAATGTTGCCTGTGCCCATGCTATCTAAATGATTTTGTTTCTACCTGCAATTTGATTTGAAACATGGCTTTAGTTTAAAAGAGCTGGCTGAGGAGCTCGCTGGATCATTAATGTTAATTTTCAATAAGTCTTGGAGCACTGGGGAAGTTCCAGAAGACTGGAAGAAAGCTAATGTTGTGCCATTTTATAAAAAGGGTAAATGGGACGACCAGGATAATTATAGGCCCGTCAGCTTGACGTTGATCCTGAGTAAGATAATGGAGCAGCTGATACGGGATTTGATTAATAAAGAAGTAAAGGAGGGTAATGTAATTAATGCCAATCGACATGGGTTTATGGAAAGTACATCCTGTCAGAGTAACCTGTTTTTTTTTTTTTTAATTATTATTTTACAAGTTTGGTTGATAAAGTTAATAGTACTGACATAATATACTTACACTTCCTGTAAGGCATTTGACTTAGTACAGCATGACATTTTGATTAAAAAGCTGGAACAATATAAAATTAACATGGCATACTTTAAAGCATTAAAAACTGGCTAACTGATAGGTCTCAAAATGTAACTGTAAACAGGGAATCATCATCCATTGGGGTCCCGGAGGGCCTTGGCCTTAAACACCTTTAGCAATGATCTGGAAGAACACACAAAATCATCACTGATAAAATTCACAGCTGACATGAACAATTGGGGGAGTGATAAATAATGAAGAGGACAGGTCACTGATACAGAGTCATTTGGATCACTTGGTAAACTGGGCGTAAACAATGTGTGTGTTTTAAATGGCTAAATGGAAATGTATACAACCAGGAACAAAGAATGTAGGCCATACTTACTGGATGGGGAAGCAGGGTCTCTGAGAAAAATTTGGGAGTTGTGGTGGATAAGCAGCTGCTCCCAGTGTGACACTGTGACAAAAGAGCTAATGCAAACCCGGGATGTATAAACAGGGGAATCTCAAGTAGGAGTAGAGGTTGTTTTACCTTTGTATTGGAACTGGTGTGACCACTGCTGGGATATTGTGCAAAGTTCTGGCGTCTACAGTTCAAGAAGGGTGTTGACAAACTGAAGAAGGTTCAGAGAAGAGGCAAGAGAATAATTAGAGGAATAGAAAACCTGCCTTACAAGGATAGACTCAAGGAGCTCAATCCATTTAGCTAACAAAGAGAAAGTTAAGGGATGACTTGATCACTGTCTATAAGTACCTACGGGGGGTACAAATATTTAATAATGGGCTCTTCAGTCTAGCAGAGAAAATCATAACACAATCCCATGACTGGAAGCTGAAGCAGGACAAATTAAGACTGGAAATAAGATGTAAATTTTTACAGTGAGAGTAATTAATTGGAACAATTTACCAAGGGTAGTGGTGCTTCTAGTCTGTTTGCCAGAAGCTGGGAATGGGCTACAGGGGATGGATCACCCGATGATTACCTGTTCTGTTCATTTCCTATGGGGCACCTGGCACTGGCCACTGTCAGAAGACACAATACTGAGCTAGATGGACCTTTGGTCTGACCCAGTAGGGCCATTCTTATGTGGATTCTCCATCACTGACAATTTTTAAGTCAAGATGGGAATTTTCTAAAAGATCTGCTCTAGGAATTCTTTTGGAGAAGGTCTATGGCTTATGTTATACAGACTAGATGATCACAATGATCCCTTCTGGCCTTAGAATCTATGACCCTAGGGTGGTGGTGATCAAAGGACATAATTGGCAATAGGAAGGGAGACAGATGGTTTTCTCTGGGGATGGTCCAAGACTGTGGAATTAACTTCCCCCCAGAACAAAGGACCATCAGAAACCTTGCCACTTCCTTCTCCAAGTGCAATGTGCATTTTTACCTTGTCTTCTCTGATATAAACACATGGCAACAGGAAATTCATATTAAAACCAAAAAACAACAAACAACAACATCCATCCCATTCCCCCCTCCCCTCCCCAACACACACACACAACCAAAACAAGACATTCAGCTGCACACACTTCTCCCTCTGGGGAGAGGATGGGAGAACCAACAGGACAGATGTGTAGTCATGTTGCTTAATGCACTACTGGAAGGTGTTCAGATTTATAGAATCATAGAATATTAGGGTTGTAAGAGATCTCAGAAGGTCATCTAGTCTAATCCCCTGCTCAAAGAAGGACCAACACCAGCTAAACCATTCCAGCCGGGCTTTAAAAACCTCTAAGGTTGGAGATTCCACCACATCCCTAGGTAATCCATTCCAGTGCTTCACCACCCTCCTAGTGAAATAGATTCTATGGTGATGAGCATGATACAAGACCCTATGAAGAATAGAAAAGAAAAAAGTCCTCAAATATATTGCAAATTCTGACATTATAATTTGCTCTTTAAAGCATTCTCCTTGTCACCTTTTATGTCCTGTTATGAAGTCTAGTTCAAACATTACTACTCATCATTGGAAATCTGATTAAGGACAGGTTTAATAAGTAGAACATGACATTGCTCTTTCTACCCCCATCTCCATCGAAAGCCATGTAGTTATAGTGGGCTGCTCCAGAACAGCAGAGTGGGCCACTCGACCGGCTCCCTGAAGCCACCAGAGGCTAGGAGGAGAGAGCAGGCTGACTAGTCAGCCCTGAACTGGAGATCCAATTTGAGTGAGTGGCGAAGGGGGGAGGCGGAAGAGAGGAGATTCTCTTTGAAGGAAGGTACAATATAGTCACCCCTTTTTTAAAACTTGTTCAGCAGGGCAACCTCCTCCTTTCCTTATTTGTTCATGTCACATCATACCGTTGGATCACAACATCACATCGCAACAGTAAAAAGTTCAATGCAAGAAACTACGCAGAAGAAGCCATTTGCAGCGCACAATAACTTTATTGAACCTGCAGATTATAAACAATACAATATACCTCGTATTTACATGCCAATGGATGGCGCTCTTTATATTCAACAGCTGTCTACATGTATTCAGGTGCTGCTTTTGTTATACAGCATGCTCGGCACAGCACCTAGGCAAAGGCTGAACCAAAACCCTGGCTCTGAATGCCACAAGCTAGATGTGAACCCAAATCCTATGGTTTAAGGCCACCACTCGTTTTGATGTAATGTCACCATAAAAACAATGCTTCACAGCATCCATGGAAAATTGGGATTGGCCCTGATCATATCTTGGATGATCTCACAATAATCACACAATGGGCAACTGTGATTTGTTAGCATTAAAGGGTATTATTTTGATTGTCCCCTTGTGTTTCCAGTGGAACACAGGAATGAGAACTCCTGGGGGCCTATATAGCCTGCACAAATCTCCTCACCGCTGCTGCTTGTGTTCCCTCTTTGGCTCTTGCACACAGAGTGGGGCTAGTAATTAGATAAATCAGAGGTCCTGCCCAACAAAGGAATTCTTAAAACGGTATTGATATTTCATATAAAGTATTTGTCTTTCATAACACCCATTTCACTGCAGGGCATCGTGTGAGAAGCTAATTTTATAGATTTGTATTGTATTTCCAAAGGATTATAAAACTAACCAATTATACAATGCTATCTTGGGTCCTACATGTGTCTCTGGATGAGTTGTACACCTCTGACTCGTGTCTTCAGATTAGATAATACTAGTTTTATAATTTCCTCCTCCACCCACCCACACATTACCAACAGGTGAGGAGTAGACAGGACCTCCTCTTCCAAAATATGGTCAAACTGGAGCCTTTAAAAGTGACTGGAAGGCACTCACTTAGGTGAGATCTCTCAAGCTAGAGATTTCATCTGCTGGAAAGATGCCGGTGTCTGAAGAGATCTTAGCCAAAAAGGCCACAAAAGTCATGCCTGAGAATCCCAAACAGACTGATTTTCAGCTGGTGCGGATCAAGAGCACTTGGTGTCGGATCAAGAAGGGGGAAGCCATATGCAACTCCAAAGATAAGATAACCACCTCACAGGCTAAAATGTAAGTATAAAAGCTTGTGCTAAGAATACTTGATAAAAATCTGATGACAAGCTTGCTATCAATCTGGCTTGGGTTAGTCGTGTTATATCACCTTTCAGGTGGGGGAAATTGAGAGATTTGTTAGGCTTGTGCAACTGAAAAATGTTATCTAATGTCACTGCGGTGAGTGGGACTGAAACCCACCAAAAGGAGACATTCCAAGTAGAGGCTCAAACATGTTTCTCAACCCATCTTTCTGTGTGCCAGCAGTGCCGCACAAATCAGGTGTTCATCATACACCTTGGCATAAATGGAGTGAGTTGAAGGGGAGATAATTATCCCCCTCTCTGATTTTTTCACACTTTTGTGTATGTAGCAGATAAAGCTTGGAAGCTTTCTTAAAATGTCTGAGGAGTAATTAGAGGAACATGGGGATTTTTGCAGTTTGGGGTCAGTCAGTGCATATTCATAATCATTGTGGATAAAATGGGGGGTGTAGCAGATGTTTACAGAGTCGGGTAATGAAATACATAGCTTGGAAAAACAAATGCAAAAGGTACTAAAAACCACTGACATGATCAAAAAGCAGAATGCAGCTGTCACAAAATTTAGGGGAAGTTCTCCACCTGTGGCAAGGTTAGAAAAGGGTCACGGATGGGTGAATGTTTTCCCTTCAGGCTAAACACAGCTCTCTGCAGGAATGTCTCCCTCCTTAATTAACCTTGGATTGCAGGAGGATCCCCTTTCATCAGAATACAGAGCCTCATTTTGCTATTAAATATGAATGGAATACTCACAAATGTGGGGCTTTGTTTTTTGAACATCAGAAGTTTTCCAATATTTGCAGTGTCTTTATTCTATTATCACTGTGTCTGATCCTTCTCCCAATCAATTTGATAGGAGTTTTGCCGTTGGCTTCAGCAGGAACAGGTAAATAAGGTGCCACTTCCGCAGCAGACACTGCGTAGGCAGATCTGGATTGAATTCAATGGGGCTCTATCCAGGCATAGAGGTCTGCTTGTGCAGAGCTCATTCCAGGATGGGGTCCTTAGTCAATAACGTAATTAATTGACTTAAGGCCCAGTCCGCAAAGAATTGCTCATGTAAAATATCCGTTAGCAAATGGCAGGTTTGGGCTCTATTTCATAGGCATTCTGCAATTCAGACCAGGCTGTCTCCTCACCTGACCATCTCCCATGTGGCTAAAGTTAGAGTTAGGCTAAAGTTAAAAGTCTCTAAGTCACTTGGGGCCAATTTTTACTGGCATTTACGTCCTTAAAGAGGCAGATAGGTGCCTAGTAGGAAAAGCAGGTAGGTACCTAACATCCATTGATTTCAGTGGAAGTTAGGCACTTACGGCCCAGATGGACAAAGGTATTTAGGTGCCAACCTCCCATTGACTGCTGTGGGAGGCAGGTGCCTAAATACATATGATAATCTGTGTTTAGGTGGTTTTGGATACATCTACACAGCAAAAAATAACCCTGCAGGAGCGAGTCTCAGAGCTCAGGTCAGTTGACTCAGGGGCTTAGAGACCTACCTCCTCCCACGTACACACCACATTTTAGAGCCTGGGCTCTAACCTTAGCCCCACCGTTTACATGGCTATTTTTTAGCCCCCGTAGCATGAGACCAAGTCAGTTGACCTGGGCTCTGAGAATTGATGTTGCAGGGTTTTTTTGCTGTGTAGACGTACCCTTTGAAAATCCACCAGGCATCTGTGTACTTCCTTAGGCCTCTGAATAATACAAGTAACTGATTTTTCTCTTTGGGTGCCAAATAAAAAAGCCCTGGGGGGGGGGGGGGGGAATGTGGGAATGTGGTTAGTTTCAAACCAAACCTGAATTTTGGGGGGTTTTCTTGCTGAAATCGCAAAATGGAGGGGGTTGGGGGGGAAGAGAGAAAAACTGTTTCGGATAAAAACAACACCTGAAATGAAACTAAATATAAAAACCAAAAATAATTTTTGTCAGATTTTCATTTCGTTCCATTTCCAGGGTTTTTTCCAACCCAAAATGAAATTTTTAAAAAAGGCATAGAGCTAAGTTTCTAAACCTATGAAACGAAAAAAGTCAAATCATTTCATTTTGAAATGGTCAAAACTATTTTGGCTCTTTTGAAAATGTAAATGTCCTTTTTCTACCTGAGATGGGTCCCTGAAGTTAACCTGAATTCACAGATAGTTTCAGTACTTCTCACCCCCCGCCCCTCCCAGCCAAGGCATTTTCTGGTGAATTTACTATTTGCTGAAACAATTTTACCAGGCTCTACTAAGCCCCTTTGGAAATCTTTCCCCACCCATAATCCTATTTAATAGGCTCTGTTGCATTCTTAGGGCTAACTTCTGTTCTCACTGAAACCAAAGGGGAAAAAATGAAAATTGGACCTAAATAAACAAGGGGAAAAATATGAAGTGGTAGATGTGACTGAATTATTTTAAATGAAAACATGTCAGTGTAAAATGTCTCTGAACTATTCTAAATTTTTCAGCAATTTTTTTTGCCAAAAATACGACATTTTTTCATCAAAATGGAACAAAAAATTAGGTTTCAATTCAAATCATTTTTGTTTCTCTTTTTCCCTCCTTCCTTGCCCCTTTTTATGTCTATAAAAGTACAACAAAAGAGAGGAAAGGGGAAAGCAAAAAAAGTGAAAATAAAAAAATTAGATTATAATTTAATCAAAAAAATTGTTTCATCTTGGCATAATATCAAAAAGTTGTGGGAAGAACATTGTAAAACATGAAAAAAAAATAATTTCTTTAGAAATATGTTGTGGAAAATACAATTTTTCCAAGCCTAGTTAAAGCCTTGATTAAGCCAAAAAAGCTTTGACCTCTGTCCTGAAAAATCACCAGGTATAGGCTATGGCAGGCTGACCTCTACTGGAAAAGCTCTGCTATTTCATCCCAGAAAGGCAAGTTCTGTGGAGCTTCTTGTTTCCCTTTTGAGACAGTAGATCTGAACTATTACAGAATACGGGCCTGGGATTAGGGCCAGGGTATGGGTTGCCAAAGTAAGAAAGCTATTTCAACTGCAGAACTGCTTAAAAATAGAAGGACTTAGCTGGATTAAAGCCAGAGCGGTCAGTTTTGGAGTTACCACAAGCTCTAAGAAAGCGCAGCGCAACTATGTGTTGCCACTAAGAGGATCCCTTCACAAACATTAGAAACAAGGCCCTGTGTAGATCACGATTTCATGGACTGCACTGAAATCACGGAATTAGCCCAATATCATGATTCTTCCAACAGTGGGGAAAGTGGGCATGCCTACCTCTGATGCCCATTCATAGTATCAGAGAACATCAGGGTTGGAAGGGACCTCAGGAGGTCATCTAGTCCAACCCCCTGCTCAAAGCAGGACCAATCCCCAATTTTTGCCCCAGACCCCTAAATGGCCCCCTCAAGGATTGAACTCACAACCCTGGATTTAGCAGGCCAATGCTCAAACCTCATGGTATTTAGCTAATTCAGCTGCTTGCAGCGGGTGGGCAGGCCAGGGGAAGGGCTGTGATGGGTCTCACCATAACACTGGCCATCTGGCTCAGCTCCAGCCCAGGCCACTCTGCTGCTCCGGTCTGGTGAGCTAGTGGGGAGAAGGGGTCAGGGCTGACAACGAGTAGCATTTAGAAGCCTGGGCCTACCCCACAACAGTCCCTGGAAGGCCGAGGGAAGACACAGCAGCAGCGGAAACCAGGATCCACTGCTTGGAGTGAGAGAGGGTGGGGGGCAGGGTGAAGGAGCCCCTGTCCCAGTTGGGGGATGGATTCCAGTCTCACCCCAATCTCCCCACCAAGGCAGGGCCCCTCCAATACTCATGCTCTAAGTGACAGGTCCTGGTCTCAGTTCCTTCAGCATCTCCTGTGGCCTATTGGGGGCTACTATATGGTGGGCTTAGGATGACCAGGTATACGGTTTTCGACTGGAACACCTGGTTGAAAAGGGACCCTGACAGCTCCGGTCAGCACCACCTCTGTGGCCTTGCCCCCCCCCCTTACTCCTGTCTGGGTCCCCCACTCCCAGAGACACAGCCCTGCTCCCAGGCTCTGGGGGGGGGGGCGGATAGGGGTAAGGGGGCTGGCTTTCACACCCCCACTACTAAAAATGTTCCAGCACCACTGGGTGCCAGGAGAGGCAGGCAGCCTGCCTTAACGCCCCTGCTGAGGCGCTGACCAGGAGCCACCCGAGGTAAGGCCACACCCTAACCCCCTGTCCCAGCCCTGAGATTCCCACAGCCAGAGCCCCCTCCCACACCCTGAACCCCTCATCCCCAGCCCCACCCCAAGAGCCAGCACTCCCAGCCCAGAGCGCTCACCCCCTCCCGTACCCCAACCCCCTGCCTCAACCCTTAGCCCCCTCCAGCACTCCGAATCCCTCAACCTCACCCCCCAGCCTGGAGAACCCTCCGGCACCCAAACCCCTCATCCCCAGCCCCACCCCAGAGTCCTCAACCCCAGCAGGAGCCCTCACCCCCTCTCACACCCCAAGTCCGTGCCCCAGCCCAGAGTTCCCTCCAGCACCCTGAACCCTTCATTCCTGACCCCACCCCAGAGCCCTCACCCCCTCTTGCACCCCAACCCCTTCCCCAGACCAGTGAAAGTGAGCCAGTAGCGAGTGTGGGGCGGGGCCTTGGGGAAGGTGCAGGGCCTCTGGGCAGGGCTAGGGTGTTACGTTTTTTGCAACTAGAAAGTTGGCAACCCTAGGTGGGCTAGAGCTCCTAATCACCACGCATTGCCTCTGCTGCCCCACTTCCCCGCCAGCTCGCTAGACAGCTTTGCTAGGTCCCTCTGAAGAAACTCCTCACAATCTTCTCTAGTCTTGACTAGCATAAATAATTGTGTCATCTGTAAGTTTTGTCTCAGGACTTCTCACTCCCTGCCCTTCCAAGTTCATTAAAAAGAAATGTATATGAAACATTTAATACAGAACCTCAGGTAATTCATGGTTAAAATGTTGCCATGCTGGAAATTGGTCTCTCTTTCATAGCCACATGTAAGGAACTTAGTCAAAGGTTTTCCTGAAAATTTAAATACATTAGAGCACTCATCTCCGCTATCTTATAGACAAATTAGTGAATTTGAGAGGAGCAATTTGCCTTTACAGAAGCCATACTAGTTAGTCTTTGTTATATCATTTTCCACCTACCTGTTTCCTCATTTGATTTTTAATGATCCCCTCAGCCATTTTTCCTGGTGCTGAAGCAAGGTGGACTACTCTACAATTCCCAGAATCACCCCTATTGCCTATTTTAAAGATCAGTACAATATTTGAAACCCTACTCTTTTCTGGTGTAGTAGTAAACTTTAATGAGAGATTGCATATTTCAATCAGTAAGCTAGCTGCTTCATTTTTAAATTCTTTTTTTACATAGAAGGTACCTAGCTTAATTGATCTCACACCATGTTTTGTGATCCCTGACAGAGGCAAAAGTGTTTCAGACCTTGGAATTTCCTGGACAGTTGAAGCTCCCATCTCTTTCTGCTACAAAGTGGTAGAAACATGCAATCTTCTGGATCCTGCCAACAGTACACTCCTTTTTGGGCACATCATAGATTCTCAGCAATTAGAGATAGCCATTGATAGAGAAAGAGAACAGAGGCGTTTTATTGTAATGGATCAGATTGTCGATGAAAATTATGGCTCAAAAGTGAGAAAATACTTTGAAGCCAATAATGTTCATTATAAAATCCTTTCCCTGCCCACCACAGAAGAAACCAAATCCATGGATCTGGTCCTAAGCATCTTGCAAGAAGTTCACAACTTCGGCATCGACAGGCGTAAAGAGCCCATTATAGCAATTGGAGGAGGGGTTTGCCTTGATATCGTAGGCATTGCAGCATCACTCTATAGAAGACGCACCCCTTATATTCGTGTCCCAACGACCCTCTTAGCTTACGTTGATGCCAGTGTGGGAGCAAAGAATGGTGTAAATTTCCTTCAGTGCAAGAACAAGCTTGGAGGCTACACTCCTCCTGTAGCTACTTTTCTGGACAGATCCTTCATCCAAACTATTCCCCGTCGACACATCTCCAACGGTCTTGGTGAAATTTTGAAGGTACCTTTTTTTGGAATACAGATGTACTTTTGCTATATTAATTATTAATAAAAAGTTAGATCTGTGTGTGAGCCTAGAGCTTTGTGTAAGATGTTTTATACACCCAAAGGGTGGGCTTTTCAAAGCCACCAAAAGAAGTTGGACAACCAAATCTCATTATTTATTAATCATGGCCACCCACATATTTTATAGTAGTTTGGCTTCTAAGAATCTAAAAGTGTGCCTAGCCCAGCCTCTTGGGACCTGTGGGGGGGGGGCAGAGAGTCAGGATGGGACGACTCACCAGCACGGCGCCTCCTGCTGGTTGTCTAGGGAATTAGCTCTTCCCAGCCCTGGAGTACCCTCTGCCAGCTGATGTCTTGCCTACCGCTGGCCCCCGTGTCCCTCCCGGACCCTGGTGCCCTTCACCCAGGGGTTCTGCCCACCGCAGCAACCCACAATCTGGGTCTCCCCATTCAGGAGAATCCCCAACCCTCTATCCCCACCTCACCTCAGTGTCTACTGTCAGTCATCATCTAGCCCCCACTCACCGGGGCTGACTGCAGTCTGTAAAGGCCACTCATCATTGGCAAAGGGGGAGGGGGGTTGGACCTGTTGCCTCTGCCTACCTAGGGGCTGCCCCTTGGAAGCCCCAGTACCCTTTTGTAGGCCTTTGACAAGGCCTGCAGCCTGGGGTTTTACTAGGCTGGAGTTCCCCAGCTCCCTCTGCCCTTCACACAGTACTGCTCCACTCAGCTTCCCAGGCAGCCAGGTCCTTCTCTCTCAGGGGCTAGAGAGACTGTCTCAGCTTCTGGCCCACTGCCCTCTTATGAGGGCCAGCTGGGCCCTGATGGCACTGGCTACAGCTGTAGCTGCTTTCCCAGTTAGCCCAGCTCTCCTCACTGCAGCCCTCTCCAGGGCTGCTCTATCCCCTTCCAGCAGGAGCAGGGTTACCATCCTGCTACAGGACCCCTGATAATTTTTCAAGATACACATAACATATAAAGAAAAGGAGTACTAACAATAAATTGGTTAGTCTCTAAGGTGCCACAAGTACTCCTTTTCTTTTTGCGAATACAGACTAACACGGCTGCTACTCTGAAACATAACATATAGCAAAGCCAGATGTCAACTGTAGAGAAAACAGATGGAAGAAAACTCTTTCATTTCGGACCTGATCCAAAACTTATTCAAATCTATGGGAGTCTATTTACCTCTATTCATTTTGGATCACTGTCCACTAAGAGTAAAGATAAACTTTAGTTTTTTCAGAATGGAGGAAAAACAGGGAAGTTAGTTACATTTTTAGCCAAAGACGTGTTCTACAAGACCATTTATACATGCCTCAAATGTTCAAAATATATGTTGAGTTTGGTTGACCAATGGTATTCTCAATCTTTCTGGGCCAAATTCTGCTCTCATTGTAAATCTATAGTTATGCCCTTAAATTTACATAATTTACAGCTTTGAGATCTATCGATGTAATGTAGTGCAAAGTAGGATTATTGTGTCAAGTTAAGAAGTATTTAAATGTATTAAAAATGCATCCATCCCAAATGCATGCATGCAATATTAGTAAAACCTATGCAATTTGAACCGCTGCCCACAAAACTAAAAACCCTTCCAAAACCCCCAGCCCACTATATCACCCACACTCCCATTCACTCAATTCTCTCTAAAAACAATCCTGGGGGGAAAGCCTGGATTATCCTGGTGAGGTCCAGCATCTCGTTAAAAGGGCCTTAACCTGCTTGCCAGATAGATGGAAAAGCCCTTTGCAAACTACCTGTACCTGGACAGCCAGAAGCAACCAGTAATCCAACATTTATTGGCATGCATGCACTAGGATAATATAGTACTAGTTGTATGTATTTCAATATGTACTTTTCCTACAGTGTATTATTTGCTGATATAAAAATTCACCTTTTAAAGTGCTTCTTTCCATTCTTTATTCAAGATGGCGCTCATGAAACACAAAGGGCTCTTTGATCTACTGAAGAGCCATGGAAAATACATGCTGGACACAAAGTTCCAGTCTCACAACGGCTTGGTCAATCATGGTGATGCTGCTCTAAAAACAACCAGGCTTGCCATAGAAACAATGCTGGAAGAGCTTGCACCCAATCTCTGGGAGGATGACCTGGACAGATTGGTTGATTTCGGTCACCTTATAAGCCCAGAACTGGAAATGGTCAGTCACGAATTTTAGTTTGCAATGTCGTATTAAAAAAAACCAACAAGTTTTTAATCATAGTAAAAATGTTCTTGGAAGGTTTTGTTTTGTATTATACTTGTGAGGCAGCATATACCTGGGAGTCAGGAGACCTGGGATCTAGTCCAAGCTCTACCTGATGTAGAACAGTGGGCAAGTCATGTCCCTTCTGTGTGCCTCAGTTTCCCCTCCCAACTTTGTCTATGTTATCTGTTTTGATTTGTTAGAAATTTTGAGCCAGTGACTGTCTCATTTGTACAGAGGCACAAAGGAGCGCGCACATCTAGGCAGTAGCGTAACATAAATAGCAGCAACAATCTCAGCTATAACAATACAAATATTGCAGGGTTTTAAGATTCCAAACACTACTGCTATGATAAACTGCTGTTCAGAAGTGGTGCATGGGGACGAACAGACTCCGTCCCTGTGAAAAGGTTCAAGTGAGGTGTTTGCTGCGAAGGAACTTTCCTTCCTTCTCATTCAAAGTTCAGCCCTTGCCTTCAATCGAAGCAAAATCAAGCTCTCTGTGGGAGATTTTTATGTACCATTAATTATGTGGAAAATATTTTCTCCACTCCCCAGAAATAGAAAGGATGCTGAGAGTCAGCAGATCTCTAGTTCTATGACTGAGAGCCACATACTAGTTTTCATCTACAAAGTCAGACGCATTAAGAAAACCCAGACTAGTTACCGTAAGGGGGGAAAAAGCTAATTTTACTTTCATTTCAGAAAGTTTTACCATCACTGATGCATGGAGAAGCAGTAAACATCGACATGGCATTTATGACTTACGTGGCCTATGAAAGGGGGCTTTTAACTCCGGAGGAAAAAGCTGACATTATTCAGTGCATGAAGGGTTTGGAGCTCCCGGTGTGGCACGACGACTGCAACTTGCATCTAATAAAGAAGGCCTTGGTGGAAAGGTTGAAACACTGCGGAGGCCAGATGAGAATGCCTCTCCCAACTGGACTTGGGATGGCAGGTACTGCAACATAGCTTCAAAAGGGACAGACATTAACCAAGGGAAAGGGGGAATATTCACACCCTTTCACATACACAAGAGCAACTCATAGGCATACTCGCTAATATGGCCAGATTTTTAAAGATGTTTGGATGTAGATGGCTGGTTAGTGTGATTTTCAAAAGTGCCCAGGAACCTAACTCTCATTGTGGCGAGGCACTTTTGGAAATCCCACTAGGCACTCATCTATGTCTTTAGGGGCCGTATCACCTTTTCAAATCTGGCCCTGAGAGCATGATCAAATAGCTGTTGAATTCAGTGGGAGTTTTTCCATTGACTTCAAGGGGATTTGGATCAGGTTATTACAGTAAAGTCTTTGGGGATATTAATTACTTTTCTCTTGGAACTTTGTCAACTTTTTGGTTTTTACTTGTCCTGGCAACATTCAAAGAAAAAATAAAAAAACCCTCGTTACACCACCACTAAGGAATACAATATAACATGCCAACATGCCTGCCCTGCAGTTTGCAGTTATATATGTAGGGTTTTAATTGACCCTTTAACATCTTACTAGACCTGGACAGAGAGAGGGAATTCAGCTCCTGCATCTGACCACCAGAACTTAAAGACTGAGCTCTAATAAATTGCCTTAAGGTTCACCAATTTACTTTGCAAACATATTATAAACCATACTGGGTATTATTTCAGGACAATCCAAATACAGTGCTATATTTGTTTTTTAAAAAAATAGTAACAGTAAACATTCTTTTGTCATGCTTGAAAACATTTTCAAATAATTCTTGGAAAAAGGCAGCTGGTATACGATGCAATTAAAATACGTTGAACTAAATAGCCTACACCTCAGTGATACTAATGTCTGCCCAGAGTGACGATACACATGTAAATAGAAATAAAATTCAGACTAAAAAGCAGCACATAGCACCAGCTTGTGATATATCAGTCTACAGCTAGTCTGTAATAATTCCACCTGGTTGAATCTCTATGGGCTAAATTCACAAAGGAGATTTAGGCACCATTTCTACTCTGGGGGCAGCATGTTGGGTATGTCTAGCTAAACCCCACAGGAAGGCTGCATCCACACTGAAGTGTGTCAGTGAAAAGTTCGGATAGAGGGGAAGCAGCGGGGAAAGGCTCTGGCAGCTCCCTGCAGCAAGGAAAGACTCCGGTGGAGTCTTTCCCTACTGCCATCCCACTGCCAGAGCCTTTCCTTGCTGCAGGGAAAGACTCTGGCAGAGGGGCGGCACTGGGATGCTACTCTGCTAAAAACAACAGTGTAGACAAGGGAGGGGGATGGGAGTGACTTAGGACACCTGGCTGAGACTGGAGGGAGGCACTTATCTTCAGCCAGGGGCTGTCCGCTGGAGTAGGTGCCTGTGTCAGGTCAGCCCTTTCTCACGAAAAGCCACAGGGAAAGAGCCCCTCACCCCGACCCCACTATAGCCAATAACCCAGGTACTCTCAGGAAATTTGGAGAGCCAGGTTCATGTCTCTGCCCCAATGGCTGTAACTATTTACACAAAGTATAACAGCTTCTAAAGAAGAGATGGAGAGAGAGAGAGGCCTACCCCCAAAATAGCCAATTGCGAGGTGGTTAGGGCACTCACCTGGCATGGGGGAGACCTAGGTTCAAGATCCTGCTCCAAATCAGGCACAATAGGGGTTCATGTGTGGATCTTCCCCAATCCCAGGGCTACTGTCTATTCTGGGATGGATCAACACAGGCAGCCTGCAACATTCCCACCCCGTTTGCTTCCCAGCTGGCCTCCCACTGGGGAGTTAGGCAGAGGAACGCCTTCTATGATAATCCCACAGGGGTTAGGCATGAATGAGGGCTCAGAGCAGCTCCTTAGCTGTGGGGGCTGCATCAGGATTTTGGCAGCTTTGTGCTGTGCATGCCTACCAGCGGAAACTCAGGTAACTAGAAAGATTGAGGCGCCAGTTAGGCAGCCACTAAACAGTGATTTTGTGAATGGCAGTGGTGCCTAAATCATAGGCTATCAGGGTTGGAAGGGACCTCAGGAGGTCACCTAGTCCAATCCCCAATTTTTGCCCCAGATCCCTAAATGGCCCCTTCAAGAATTGAACTCATAACCCTGGGATTAGCAGGCCAAACCACTGAGCTATCCCTCCCCAGGACTCTATCTTTAGGTGACTAAGTCCCTTTGTGAATCTAGCCCTGTGAATAAGTCTTGTAAAGCTGCTCAGGGAGTGTTTACCTCACTTTCTGTGAATTAATTTGACATCCAGAGAAGCTTCTTCTACTAACTAAAAATCTTATTTTGCAGAAATATTCAATGATATCAGCGAGGACACCCTGGAAAGAGCGTACCAACTGTGGGCCAGCGAATGTAAGACAGCAATAGAAGAGGACTTTCTGATTCACTGAAAGCTGTAGGATCAGATAGAAGCAACACTGCCCCTTGGATGACATCCTGCAAAGCTGTAATGTAGTGATATGGGCTGGATTTCAAATAGAACAATTTCAGATGGCCTTATGAAATCAGCACAAAAGTTTGGGTTTGGGTTTTTTTAGGCAGCTGATCTGTTATGCCTATTACATTTGTACAATTTGTAATAGAAGCTCATAGGGGCCACATTTTGATCATATAGCTCCCAGCGCCTGGATAACACTAATGAAATAATTAACATCAGTCCCTGGAATTATCTCGGGCACGTAGCATAGTATATTCTGAGCACAACGCTGCTCCCATTGAAGTCAATGGCAGATCTTCCATTCCTTTTCCTTCATTCCATACGCTAGTACAGATTGTGGGGTGTTCTGAAATAGAGCTTGCAGAGGGATGACTCTTCACTGTCTGCCAATGGATCTGGAGTCAATAGAAGTGTTTCCCAAGTTAAGACTGCAGTATTAGATCTATAAGAGATATAAAAGGAGTTGGGGTTGATGTAGCAAATAAATACATTTCCTATTTATAACCGTCTTTATAGTGTAACATTGCACTAGTTACTTTTCAAAAAAGAAAAAAACTTTTCTATTGTAGTGTAAATGTCTTATCAGAAAACAATATGCTATGTAAAATAGCTAAAGAAAAGTAAAAGGCCTATGATACATTATGCAGCACTGAGAATTTTTAAGTTACTTTCCATGTTAATTGTTTGAGGCAAAAATACATATTGGCTTTTACTCTAACCATGTACAGAACCATACATTTTGAACACACTAACCATTATATAGTGTCAGATTACAAAAGCTCTTCATTTCAATGAGTAGCAGACGACAGTCTAGTCTAAGTAGCTGTGGAAGTCCTAGGATTTGGGACTTTTGAAACTACACTGAACAAAAGGCTAGAAAGTGTATAATAGAGAGCAACCCTGAACTGGCAGCAGTCTGGCCTCACAAAATGATCCATCATCACTTCTTACTTCTATGACTCTGATTAATTACATTTACCTTAGCTCGCTAGAAGGATGTACTGACGGTTATATATCAATAAAACATACTTGGTCAAATTCCGCTGTGCTGTAGATAGTGATGTAAGTTACACATTGGGTTTAGGTTGGACAAAAAAATGGGTGTTGGTGCTTTACCTGTGTAAGCTGTACAAGTTCAGGTTGTGCCTTGGGTGTGCCAAATAAGTGTAATTTATGTCACTTCCATATTGTGGAGAGACAAGTCTAGGTGGTACACGCAGAAGCAGCTCCCACTGAAATCAAGGGGAGCTATTTTATGCCTACTTACCCCAGGGTGGCTCATTCGAGCTCATAAAATGTTCACATTTGAGGCAACTATGATCACTACCTCCTTTGCAGTACCTTCTTCCCCTGCCTAGTCTTACTTCAGCTTTTGCTTTCCTGCTCCTTGGTTTTTGTTTGTGGGAGGGATGGGGAGAGGTCTGGTCCAGCAGAGTTCCCTCATACCCTTGACACTTGAAGCGTCGATACCTAAAACATGCAAAGAGAACAACACTGCCCCCTACTGAAAGTCCAGCCCACCAGGTTCTCCCCTGGCTTCTGACCGGAGGCTGCTCTGGGAAGAAGCAATCCTCTAACCACGGGAAGGTGCTTCTCACAAAGGATGCCAGCATTAACAAGAAAAAACAATTATCCAGTTATTGCCTGGGCTTTTTATTTCATGACACTATTTCCCCCCTACTATGTTTGATATTCACATCCATGTCACCTCTGCTGATCCTGCACATAACAGAGAAACCAAGTCAACAAGGTCCCCCTTGGTATAGCAGTTTGTGTTTCACTTGAATGAGGTAGGAACCCAAAAGTGTTGCCTAGCCTCTCCCTGTCTTAATTTATTTGTATCATAGTAGCACCTAGGAGCCCCAGGTAAAGAACAGGACCACTTTGCGTGAGGCACTGTACAAACACTGAACAAAGAGGGCTTAAGGAGTCATTGCTCCTGCATTCTTACAGTCTCTCTGTCCTATGCTATTGTTGCACCCTGGTCAAGGCACAGAAGACACTGGAGAACATTGGTACTCAGAGCTGCCTCTCTTTACTTAATAACTATGTTAACTGAGCAATCAGCAGGTCCCCATGAGGTCTAGGACACACCAGAACTGAGGATAGTCAGGAAGTTAGTCTATCTGGGGCCCCCAGTTAAGATGGAACAGGGGAAATCTACAGCTGCCTCTTTTTGACCCGAGCAGCTATTAAAATCTCAGGGCCCTAGGGGGATTCCAGGTGGAAATAGAAATGGATGCAGTCTGGTATTCTCTAGGATGCAATTCAGCTGATATACAGGGAATGTACAAAGTCCTGCTTCTCTGAACACAGGAGGAACCAAGAACAAAATAATTTTTTTTTTTTTTTTTTTTTTTTAGTTTAGTTTACAGCCCCAAGCTGTTTTAGCCAATAGAGCCCAAAGCTCTCTCTCTAGCTTACCCAGGGTTACACTGTGCTCACAGGCTACTGCCTGGCTTTCTTGCTTTTTGCCTGGCTTTCTTGCTTTTTGCCTCCCCCACCCCCTTGTCTGGTCTCAGTTTGTGTGTTCTCTCACATGCCTGGTCTCACTACGCAGTGGACCCCACCCCCATGTCCACATGGTGCTAGCTTCTGGGCAGACTCTATTTGGCCTTGTTTTAGGTGTGGACTCTTAGCTGTCTCTTACCACTATGTTAAATGAAGGGTATGTACATACAAAAGGTTTGATTGAGGGTTTAACTTTCACCCCTTAACAAGCATTCACTCATCTCATAACACTACCAATGGTATTAGTTTTTCCTCGGAGACATTTAGAAAAGCAGGGGGATGTTCCCTGTAACCACTAAAGGGCCCAAATGATCCAGAATGTCCCCATTATTGGGAACGTTCAGAGAGGGAAACGTGGCGTTTACTGTGCTCTGGGAGCAGCCCCTCCTGTCAAACTAGCAGGGCTGAATTTTTGCAGAGGATCCGACCTTCCCAGGGACCTGCCATGTCAAGGACTTTCAACCTGTCCCTATAATGGAGAGTTGATCCTGCCTCTCCCTGGAACACTGTGTACATGGAACTAAGGCATGTGCAGCTCCAGCCCATTCTGTGGTCAGAGAAAGCCTTTCCACAGGCAGCGTGGATGAAGGCGGCGGCTGACCCTTTCCATGCACGTTGCTGCAGTCCTCCCCTGCCTGCTTGTGACCTAGCAGCAAGTCCGCTGTCTGCATTCCTTCAGGCTGCTAATTCATTTGGATAGCACAAAGCTGCTCATAAACCACACACAGTGCACAAAATCAAAGATACTTTAACAACCAAATCTCTCTCCGGTTCCTCAATAGGAACCAGCGCAACAGTTGAGAATCACATCCAAATGGCAACCTTTTCCCACAGGAAAGGAGTTCTCTATACCTCTAATTAGACAAATATTGTGAGAGACAGCGCAGTGAACACTGATTAAACATAATTCTTATGCTAGATCACAAAAAATGTATGTTAATTACATTAACACAGGAACTAATGGTGTAGCAATGAATCTTCAAACTTCAGGTTGCAGAATAAATAGATGTCTATGCTCAAATGCCCACATTCATTATGGGTGAGAGGCAGATAAGGGCTTTGTCCTGCCAACTTCCATTTAAGCTAGAGGAAAAAAAATACCACTGACTTTGCTGGGAGTTTGGACTGAGCCCCTAAATACTAACACATCCAGGGGCAGAGTCAAGGTTGTTTGTATGTTGAACACTGAGAACATTTCTGTTTCATGGTCTCTGTGTCCGCACTGAGTACTAAAGATGGCATTCAAAACCTGTAAAATATTTTTCCTGGAATATGTGACTGACACAGAATACATTAGAAAACACTTGTTTGGTTAGACTGTGGAACTCATTGCCACAGGATGTCATAGAATCTTGCTAAATGATTGGCTTCAAAGAGGGATTGGACATCAGCTATTATACTGAGCTTTTGGGATTACCATCATAATTCACTTATGAGTAATGTGAACATCCTAAACTCATGTTGATAAAAACCATCTCTGGCCATCACAAATTCATATCTATATACCATTAAATGTATTGCTGAGCTTTAAAGTATGCAACGTGTTTCATGCGGTCTGGTAAAGAAACTACTGTAAAACCTGCACTGGTTGGTGAGCCAGGAGACATTACATGGCAGATGCAAAATGAGTAAATACGTAAGAGTTAAACCCGAAAGGGGAGATTTTCAGAGGCATAAAGGACATCTAAGGACCCAACTCCTATTGAAAGCTAAATGGGAGGTGGATACTTAATTGTGCTTCATATCTCAGAAATTAAACTACAAAAAAAATTTTTTTTAAAGAATGCCAGAAACACAGGTAAGAAAAGCCTGCCTACAACTTCTGGTCCAGTGCTCACTGAAGTCAGTGGAAAGACTCCCACAGACTTCAATAGGCTTTGGATCAGGCCCCCAAATGTATGACATTTTAAGGCACACTGACACCACATCAACTCCATTGGTGCGGTCACCTGTAGTGATCCACCAGACATTGCTTGCACTCCCTGAAGTGAGCTGTAGCTCACGAAAGCTTATGCTCTAATAAATTGGTTAGTCTCTAAGGTGCCACAAGTCCTCCTTTTCTTTTTGCGAATACAGACTAACACGGCTGTTACTCTGAAACATGAAATAATGTGTATCACAACACATCAAAGTATCTAGAGTACAATTAAGATTAGAAGGTGAACATGTGATTATTATTTTCCCCCTTTCTGTCTACCTCAGTGACAGAATGCGATCAACCTCTGCCATGCTTTGTTGCTTAGTAGCAGACATTTTTAATTATATACTAAAATATGCTAAAGAACATGGAACTACTATGTGACTAATACACATATATCAAGAAAGGCACATGACAGCAACTCAATTGCTTTAGTGTCTGCCAGACTTGTCATCAAGAAAATCAAGGAAAGAAGGTGGAAAGTATTATTAATAAAACAACTACTTTACAATACTCTTCATTGTTTGCAATGAGTTTTTTTTTTTTTTTTACAATCTACCACCAATTTAATTCTTTTCCATTTAATAAGCTTTGATTTAATTCCTGCTTCTCAAATGGAGCTATTATCACTAGACCTAAAATCTCAGCTCACTTCCTGATTACCTTCAATGAAATATTAGGCCAAAGAGAAAATGTAATGATGTGTAAGCTCCATCAAGGTGTTAATCAGCTGTAAATTCTGCACATATTTGCACTAGATTATTTCTGTAACGAGTGAGATTGTTTTGAAATGTATATGTGTTGGAGTTAAACAATTACTCCTTTTCCAACAGTCTGATCCACAAACAACCACTGCACCAGAGGAAATTCTTCTCAAATGAGGACAAAAAATTCTGGGCTTTAATTCTCATTTACATCAAGGTCCCTTTACAGAATTTGGGCAGCATAAGGTGGCCTTAAAGTGGGTGTTGTTACATCCAGTGTTAGCGGTATCTTGGGGTAAATGAGAATCAGGCCAGATTTCTTTAACAGTGGCAGGTGCTAGAAGATATTTGTTTAAGCCGAGAGTAAAATATCAGCCAAATTCAACAGAATTTTAATAGGGAACATGTCAACTATCCCATGTATTGTGTAACAGACTGCTAAACGTTTGTTTGGTGTCTGTCT
This sequence comes from Lepidochelys kempii, assembly GCF_965140285.1. Taxonomy (NCBI): domain Eukaryota; kingdom Metazoa; phylum Chordata; order Testudines; family Cheloniidae; genus Lepidochelys; species Lepidochelys kempii. Next base: position 9,607,657 of record NC_136386.1, on the reverse strand, counting down.
TAAGATGCTGCTGTGGATGTAAATTACATGCTACATTCAGACAACACTACTTACAAATTAGGGTATTAAATCATGACTCACATTAGAGCAACATGAATTTACTCGGTCTTCATTGGAATAGAACTGATCATATGGAACTAATGTAATGTTGTGTGTGGATGTCACATTAGTTATGCATTTGTTATAGGAATTCTGCAAGTGCCAGAATGTAATAGAAATCAAACATGGCAGAGTGACATACAGGTCTCAACCAGTAAAGTGAAATTTAGCTTCATTAAGCTTCACACAGAAATGAAGGCTACATCTCCATAAAGTTTTGTTTTTTCTCCTTTCTTAATGATTTGTCTGGTGACAGTCACTGCCATCAAGCTGAAGGGGAATTGGAAAGTCTTTGGTACTGGATAGCTCCTTACAGGGGAGGAGAGTCATTGCATACTTTGTCTTCACTGCTTGAAAAGGTGCTTTATTTTAAAAGATAAAGATAACCTCATAGTTACCTTGCTGGGTCAGAGGAGACAAGGTGTTTGGTTTACCATGATATGGCAAGGCAAGGTCAGAATTCAACCCCCTGCCTGGGGTTGACCTTGCCTCGTTTACCTCACAACAGAGCTCAAGTGCCTTGTCTTCACTGTTTTATAGCGAATGTGGGTTATGTGCATTTTTACCATGGAAGAATAATAATAAAAAAAAAAGCTGTCAGTGAAGACAAAGCAATAGGCTATGTCGATAGAGCAGCCGGGAGAGTAATTCCCAGCTCAGGTTGATGTATACATGCTAGCTCTGCTTGAGATAACATGCTAAAAATGGCAGCGTGGTCACGGGTGGTGGCTCAGGCTAGCCACCTACCCTAGTACAAACCCATCCAAGATCCTACATACGTACTCATGTAGCTAGCCTGAGCCACCATCCGTGCCGACAAGGCCACCCTGCTATCGTTAATGAGCTAACTCTTGAGCAGCTAGCATGTCTACCCGAGCTGGGAATCACATCTCCCAGCTGCAGTGTAGACGTACCCTTAAACTGCAAGCACTTTGGAATGGCGACCGTCTTTTCATTGTGTGCAGAGTGATAAGTACAATACGGGGCCAAACCCTGATAGGGGATCTAGGTATTGCAATACAGAGAACATAAATAATATTGTGTTTCCAATTACATTGTATCAATAGATTTCTCTGGTAATATTTGAATTAAAATAAAACAATACCTCAGAACCCATCACAACAACCTTTGCCCCATGACTAGTCAGTTGTCTATATCACTTGAAACAATGTTCTGATTTGCACAGTCAGATTTCATGGCTGTGCATTGCCATGAAAACTGACCAGTGGAAAAGCAATAGCTATTACTTTCCCATTGGTAGCTAAACTGTTTTGGGGATTTGCTCACAAGAACAAACCAATATCTCCGTCCATTAAGAGTGTTCTCATAACAATTGTTAATCTTTGGATATCAATGTTCATCAAACCTTAAAGCAGAAGCTGGGTAAAGTTTTCAGTCTAATAGGTGATCCTCAAAGTTTGCAGGTGTTTGCAACCAGGATTTTAGTTCAAACCAATCTCTAGGGTAAACTAAGGTTTATAGGGCTCTGAGTTTACCAAGTATCCACATTGGAAATAGGTTAGTCTCCCACACTGAAGCAGGTTGAGTTTTGCAATTTTGCAAAACCAAAGCACAGGATAATTCAGATCCAGTTCTCATTTCTCCAATCCACTCCTGTAACAATGACTAGGTAGCTTGTGTGCTGACACCATTACTTGTTACACTAATCGTAACTGACTCGTTCTTACCTTGTGCTTCTCTCATCTACTTATTGTGTCCACTTGTTTCTTACCACATATATAGGTTGAGCGTGCTTTGGAGCAGGGACCATCTTTTCCTTATTTACTGGTACAGTGCCTAGCACAAGGGTGTCCTGAACCTTGACTGGAGCTTCCAGGAATTAGTGCAACCCAAACTACCGTTTGAGTGTAAGGGGGAGGAGATAAATGGCTCTGATTTGACCTGTTCCAGTTGAACTCAGAATGGAACATCCACACACAGTGTTTTGATGCCATCATCTGGTATTTAGCATTGGGTTTTTCACTCCATGATGTAAGGGGAAAACGTGTAAAAATCACGATAATTATTTGCACTACAGTAGCACCTAGGGGCCCCACTGATATCAGGGCACCATTGCGCTAAGTGACGTATGTAAGACAGTCCTGGACCTGAAGAGGTTACATTCTAAAGCAGAGGTGGGCAAACTATGGCCCGCGGACCACATCCTGCCTTCGGGACCGTCCTGCCTGGCCCTTCAGATCCCCACTGGAGAGGTTCTAGGGGGACGTTCAGGGGATGGGGGTGTGTGTGGATAAGCGTGGGAGTTCTGGGGGGCCTGTCAGGGGGAGGGGGTGTGGATAGGGGATCGGGGGGGTTGGATAGGCGTGGGAGTCCCAGGGGGCTTGTCAGGGGGTAGGGGTGTGAATAGGACAGGGAGTAAGGGGTGCTGTCCTGGGTGCAGTTAGAGGCGGGGTCCCAGGAGGGGGCGGTTAGAGGACAAGGAGCAGGAGGGTTGGATGGGTCAGGGGTTCCGAGGGGGGCAATCGGGGGGGGGGAGCCAGGCTGTTTTGCTCGGGCCAAAAAGTTTGCCTACCCCCATTCTAAAAAGAGTGGAAAGGGAATAGAGGCACAGGGAGGGGAAGGGTTTGCCTAAAGACACCCAGCCAGTGAGCTGCAGAGTTGGGAATAGGGCCCAGGTCTCCTGATCCCCAATCCAGTGCCCTGAATCAGGCCATCATAAATCACAACAGTGCTCAATATCCAGCTATGAGGTAATTATCATTGTGGCTGCAGCATTAGCAGAAATCCACCAGAGGGCCACAGGAAAGGAACATAAGTTTAACGTGCATCCTTTTATGACTAAAAAATCTGGGAAGCAGAGAGTAGAAGCCTCTACGGTTGCTTTTAATAAGTCAGGTGGACTTTTTCAAAGCATGCCTGAGAGTTTCTGGGGTATCGCAAAGAGAGTGAACTTCAAAACTGTTTGAAAAACAAGTATTCTGTGCTTTTAGACTCCGCTCTGCAATCGGATGTTATCGCAATGAGGGAGCACGTGGGAGAGTGGCCCCTCGCCACCTACGTTTGGAGAAGTTCAGCTCAGTGATCACACAAGGCCTCTGCCTTCTGCTCAGCCTGGCGGTGGTGAGTTGGAGACCTGTGTCCGGATGTGCTGAGCCAGCCAACCCCCCTCCCCACTCCAGCAGAGGCCTCTGCTCCAGCATCAGCTTCTAGAGCTTCCAGCGGGTAACCTCCCACAGATCTGTGCCTTCACACCAGCCCGGAAAGGTAATGTTGCTAAATCTGGCAGCTCACAGCACCTTCTGTTAACTGGCCAAGGCAGAGCAAGGGATTAGAAGGGGTCTCGTTTTTTCTTAAAAGTACCCCTGCCAAATTTTTTCCTGGAATCCTAAGGAGGAAAAAGGCTTCAAAGGAGAAGTGCAAGTCAGCATCAGCTCCTTCTGGTTCATCAACCAGTTGGACGTTCGCTCATCAAAAGACAAGGAACCATTATTTTGGATTACAAGGGCTGCTCACTGCAGAAATTAATAAAGCTTAATAGTAACCACTGAAATAACTCCCAAGCAAACCACTAAATTAGAACATAAGAACGGCCAAACTGGGGCAGACCAATGGTCCATCTAGCCCACTGTCCTGCCTTCTTACAGTGGCCAATGCCAGATGCTTCAGAGGGAATGAACAGAACAGGGTAATTATTGCATGATCCACCCCATCATCCAGTTCCAGCTTCTGGAAGTCAGAGGTTTACGGACACCCAAAGCATGGGGTTGCATCTCTGCCATCTTGGCTCTCAGCCATTGATGGACCTACCCTCCATGAACCTACCTAGTTCTTGTTTGAACCCAGTTATACTTTTGGTCTTAACAACATCCCCTGGCAACAAGTTCCACAGGTTTACCATGCATTGTGTGAAGAAGTACTTCCTAATGTTTGTTTTAAAACTCCTCTGACTTTTTTAATTTTACATGCCGGCAATCTGGCTCTATTTTGGTTTATCCTTCCTGAATAGGCTCCTCCGTTTTCAAAAGGATTCCCCAGTTCCTAATAAATCTAATCCCCTCCTCACTATGTTATCGTCTAATCCAGGGGTGGGCAAACTTTTTGGCCCAAGGGCCACATCGGGGTTGCAAAACTGTATGGAGGGGTGGGTAGGGAAGGCTCTGCCTCCCCAAACAGCCTGGCCCCCCATCCACCTCCTCCCACTTTTCACCCCGACTGCCCCCCTCAAAATCCCTGACCCATCCAACCCCCCCTGCTCCTTGTCCCCTGACTAACCCTCCCAGGACCCCTCACCCCTAACCGCCATGCCCCCATCTAAACCCCCCTGCTCCCTGACCCCTATCCACATGCCTGCCCCCTGACAGGCCCACCTGGGCCCCACTCCTTATCCAAACCCCCCCCGTTCCCCACCTGCCAAGAACCTCCGCCCCATTCAACCACCCCCTGTCCCTTGCCTGCCCCCCAGGACCTCCTGCCCCTTATCTAACTCCCCCCCACTGCTCCCTGCCCCCTCCTTACCATGCCACTCAGAGCAGCAGGACTGGCTTATTGGAAAGCTTGGGAGGTGGGCAGGTGCAAGCCACGCTGCCCACGCGGCGGCAACAAAAGGTGGACAGCAGGGGAGGGGCCGGGGGCTAGCCTCCCCGGCCGGGAGCTCAAGGGTTGGGCCAGATGTGGCCCGCAGGTCGCAGTTTGCCCACCTCTGGTCTAATCCATGCATTGGGATCCTGCAGCTCTGCCTGTTTAACTGGCCCTGTGTGTGGAACTGGGAGCATTTCAGAGACTGCGACCATGGAGGCCCTGGCCTAACTTTAGCCTCCATGACCCCTCTCCTACCTTTCCCTATGTCAGTGGTACCTACCACAGTACCATGACCACTGGCTCCTTCTCAGCACTGCACATAAGTCTGTCTAGATGTCTCAAGAGATCTGCAACCGTCACATCCGGCAAGCTAATTACCAGTTCTCCTGATCCCCAACTATCTATGTTTCTCATGAGAGAATCCCCTAGTGCAGTGGTTCCCAAACTAGGGGGTGCGGAAGAATGTTTGGGGAGGCCTGGGCCAGCCTTCGCAGGGGGCGGGGATGGATTGCCACCCAGCCCTGCTCTGCTCTGGCCCCCGACCCCAGGTGCCTCAGCCCCTGGCTTGGCTGCAGCTCCGCACCCAGCCATGGCCCCAGCTGCTGGCCCTGTCCCCAGCCTTGGCCCCCTTACCCAGTCTGCGCCAGGCCCCAACCACAGCTCCAGGGGTGGGGCATGGATAGCAGTAAGGGGGGGGGGTGTGTGACATGAAAAGTTTAGGGACCACTGCCCTATTGCTATTACCTGTCTCATCCTAATAATTGGGGTTCCCTCCCATAGAGGCATCTCCTCAGTGTGAGGGAATACCATAACACCATCTGAAAGGAGGGTCCCAACTATGGAATCGTTTCCCTCCACTCCAGTTCGATGTTCTCCTTCCCTGAGACTTTCATCCTCCTCAACAGCACAGAGGCTGTCAGACTCTGGGTGGGACCACTCTACTGTGTCCCAGCAAATCTCATCCCTCTCCGTCTCCCTTAGCTCCTCCAGTTCAGCCACTCTGAGCTCAAGAGCTCACATTTGCTGAGGGCCATGAGGTGCTTGCACTGAATGTACACGTGTCCACAAGGCAGGGAATCATACATGCCGAATTCAGCGCAGTAGACTGCATAGCCCCCACTCTGCTGCTGGGCTTCTGCCTCCATTATTTTTACTCCTCCGTTTGGTTTTTATAGGGGAGAGGAAGATGTTAATTAGACCCAAAAAACATTCTCTAAACTTAGGCTATCTGGTTCTCAACCTCCCCCTCTAAACTCTCTCGCAAAACTCCGGTTTGCTAGCTCCTCTGGTTGCTTAGGAGCTGGCTTTTTAAATCCCTGTTTTCCTTGACTATCCCTGTCCCCTGGTTTATTGATCCTAAACGGATTACGGATCAAAGCCTCGTTAAGTAGCTCTCAGCCTTGCGTATCAGGCCACGAGGCTCAGGACAGGGTCCCCCAACACAGACCACACTATAAATTTCAGTCAAGCAGGCACACAGCAAGCAAGCAAGCCCTCAAACTACAGACGACAAACTAATCCCAAGGGTCATGTAGTCACACTTCCTTCACCAGTTTTCACCTTAAGAACTGGGCCCTAGTCTCCAGTTTTATAGAAGACAATTACAACACCGTACAGTCATACGCTAAACTCTTAGTGAAGACATCTGGAATTCAGGTCATCACATAGTCATATGCATGTGTGCTGAGATGCAAACCTATGATCTTGTCCCTACTACCCATCCGTATTAGACAGGCCAAATCATTGCCCTTCAGATGAGGATTGAAGCTTCCTAAAGCTCACAGCGCTCACTCTGAAATGCTCTCTATGCTACACTCATAGTAACAGCTTTTGTCTTGCTTGGTAGTGCATTTCTGCCCAGTATACAAAAAGCATCACTCAATGCCAGAAATGCTTATACAGGCTTCAGTTGCACAGATGAACTCACATTTGATAGGAATTCTAGTCCTGCGATTAAAGCAGTGGCTTGGGACTCAGAAGAGTTGGATTCACCTTTGCCACAGGCTTCCTTTGTAAGCCTAGGCCTATTGCTTCATCTCTGTGCTTCACTTACCCTTCTGTGCAAGAGAGAATACTTGCTTTCTGCTGCTCTTAAAAATTAGGGGCCACATTTGCTGCTGACAAAAGCCTCTGAAGTCAATGGAGTTAGGCCAGCAAAAGAGTGGCCCATAATCTTCAAGATAATCACACATTTCAAAAAGTTGTAAGCCAGTGCACTCCATGGTATTAAGTAAAAACCCTTCTAATCAGAGGTCAGAAGTTTCGGTCTAGCTAAGGATTGTAGACAGGCTGCTTCTAACACCAGTTCAAGTCCTGTATCGGATCCTTAAAGTACTGGACTAAAGCAAGCTAGTATAGGTAACAGAAGTCATAAAGGAACCTGACTTTAGCTCTTTAAATACGGTGATATAAAAGAGGTTTTTTAAAAAAATTACATGCCTAGATAAACCAATGCATTCTATTCCTAAAGCCTAAGAATTTTCACAAATTTAGGCACAAACAATTACATCTCTCTGCAGTCTGAGGTGGCTTTAAGTGATTTCAATGGCTAGAGGATGCAGATATCAAGTGGGATCTTTCCCACAAGCTAAGGGGCTTGTGGGAACTTTGGATGCTCAAGGCTGACACACTTACAGCAAAGTCAACCTCACAACAATGAGGATGCAGCTGAATACTGCAGGGAGGGATGGGATGTTAGGACAAAGATGCTGTGCTTCATGCTACAGACGAGGGCGAGCCCATTGTAGGTGAAGTAGTCAGAGCAATGAGCCAGGAAGACTATTTTAGCAGCTGTAGTTTGAATGGAGTTGAGGGGCAAAAGGCAGCTGTCATCAGATTCCAAGAGGACGACATTCGTCTGTAGTGACCAGTTGTTTTTTGTTTTATGCTTAGATTGTAAATTCTTCCGGGGAGGAAGTGTCCTTGTACTGTGTTTGTACAGTGCCTAGTACAATGGCGTCCTGCTCCATGACTGGGACTCGTAGGCACTACTGCAATACAATAAATAATACAAAACAAAGGTTGCAACAACACAGTAAGAACTAAAATAACTTATTACTGTCGCTTTAAAAACTTTGGCACAATCTGTCAGTGACTAAGTCACAAACGTGACATGTACTGTTGAGAGCCTTAAAGACATTTACAACCAAGATTCACTTACACTGAACACAAGTGGCTTACACAGAGGATGTGAAAAACCAAATGCTTTAATCCATCTATGAAGAACAACAGTTCAAAGTATTTCATTGGATACATTACTATCGATCCATAATTTACAGTGCTATGGACCATACACAAATTATTGCTGCACTCAACAGCAGGTGAATATCAACAACATTACAGTACCAAGCATCATAGCAAGAGGCAGTAATTAATGTCACCTTTTCAAGAAATATAGGTATTTTATATTATCAATATCTGCTTCTCCCCAGTGCATTTTATGTGTAAAAAAAAAAAAATATATCAATGTAAGTGCATTATTTTGTGCTTTGCTTTTTTTTTTCCTTGTACACTTCCTATTTGCTTTTATAGGCGGCAGAGTTAATATTGCTATAGTCTAAAAACAATAAAGAACTTCATTATATTCTATGCGTTCATATTTGTTGCATGGTTTTGGCAAAGTGAGAATTGTTTGGTAATCCATTTCCCTGGCACGTGGGCCATACAGTCATTACAGATTGAAGCTTTGGGCAATAACTGTCCTAGGGCTGCTGCTCCATCTTGCTGATGCAATGCCTTGCCTCAAGCTGCTGACTCTTTGCCTGTCTGTAGTAACTCCACATGTAAAACATTAAGGGCCATATGCTCCATGGTGCATGTACCGTAGAGAGAATAAGGGCATCAGAACTTAACTGCCTGAAAAGTCCAGGCCTCCTCCTGGCGTACCAAATGAGAACACTCACATGCTTGCATGCAGAAGAGCTGCAATATCCAAAAATGGGGGTGCAACCTAAGGAAGCGTAGGAGGAGTTGAGAAAAAGGCCAAAGTTGAGTGTTATGTACAGTGTGCTATCTTGGAGATAAGCTACCGGCTACATACAGCATGATATGGCTGCTGGGGGCCATAGTAATGTTTATCCAGAGAAATCCTGATCTTGGTAAGGAATCATATTTTTGTCAATTTCTAAGCATATGGGGACCATCTACAAATTGCACGAGGGCAGGGGATCAGGGTTTCCTTTTAGTCCACACAGGGATCAAATAAGCATGATGCATATTTGCATACCCTACATCCAGGCCCCACTTCTATATAGATCACAGTATGGTACCCAACACGGTATCCAGGTTGGGGCCATCTTGAATGGATTTTTCTGGTTACAACACCCAAATGACCTTGGGCATCCCATTTTTGGCTTTTGCTCACCCTTTTCCTTTGAAGGGGCCTATATGACCTTGCCTTAGAGCTATCGCCACTCTTTTTCCTGCTGTTATTTCCTTCATCTGTCACCGTTAACATATTGCAACAACAAGAGAAAGTGACTGCATGCATAGTTGCTAAACTATGGCACAGCTGCTGTGCAATGAGCCACCCAGGATACATGAGCATCTTAACTGCGTTGAAGATGGTGACGGGCTGCAATAAGGAATGCTGGAGACACACGTGCAGTGCCTCTGGGCCACAGTTTGGAAACCACTGCTCTAGCAGATACAGAAAACAGTCCAAAAAACGGGCTAGGAAGAACAGGCATTTGTTGTAACACTGTGGGCTGACTCTTGCCCCTCCCGAAAAGTGACAAATCTGGTGATTATCAAAGCTAATATACACTTAGCTATTCAAACAGAAACAAAGAACCGCATAACTAACCAGTGAAAGAGCTATACAAATATAAGAAAGGATGTCAAGAATATAGAATCATAGAAGTGTAGGACTAGAAGGGACCTTGAGGGGTCATCTAGTCCAGTGCCCTGCACTCAAGGCAGGACTACACAGTAAACTAGACCAGTCTTCCATATCGGCCACATAGGAGACTTCCCTCTCAAAGACCCAGTCCACCCCAAGTACCAGAATAGAAAGCAGCAGAGCTGATAACAGGCCCAGTCATGCACTCCCATTGTCAAACAAAAAACTCCTATTGGCTTCCATGAGAGCAGGACTGGGCACCAGTGGTTTCAAGGATTTTTCATAACCAAATGTATATGTGAAAGATGCAGCATCCATCAGTATGAACCTTCCATTAAAACTCCTGACGTTTTGTCCTCCGTCTTTCAACATCACCACTATATTCACATTTGATTTCAGAACACTATTAAACAGCCATGACCAAGGCTTCTTGATCAAGTCTGCCACGTTGGCACTCAATCACTAAACAAGATTTTAATTTTTATATATTATACATATCTTTCCAGTGTAGCACAAAGAGAATGGGATGCTCTTGTTTTCTACAGAGGGTACCAGGCTACACTCCAATTTCCTATAACTATCACCCCAAAACTTTCTCCTATGCCACACTTCAGTCAGTGCTCGTCCAAGAAGACAACAACAACAATTTAAGGCACTTCATTCTGAACGAGATGCTTTTCTGACACATTTCAACTGCAGGCTGCTACTGAGAAATCCAGTCGGTCAGTCTGGCTCATAACACCATCTGTCATCTTTGTAAAAACTTCTAGGTTTGATATAATACAATTGTAACTACTGTTATTGCATAGGACTACACTTGCGTAGATAATGCACCAAACCTACTTTTACAACATTGTTGCAAGTTAAATTAATACAACGGTTATAAAGTAACAGTTATTTTAAGATACGGTATATTTACTCTTTTAAACCAGCCACATTGCTGAAATAAAACACCAATTTAATTACTCTAAGGGGCATATTAACTATATAGTTATTAGGCTTCAAAGCATATTACTATTCTTTCTGTATCACTAAAAATAAATATGTAAGTTCATTTTCTCTACAGAGCTTTGTTTTGCTACCTAGTCTAAATCTGTACTACACCTTCAATTGGGTTTAAAAATATTTCCAAAGTGAGACTGTAATATACAAAATATTCTCAAAATCTCTCAATACACAGGATCCTGCATAAAAGCTTTCTTTCAAGTGTTTACAAAGAATGCAGAAAACCTCCAGTGAGTTTTAAACATGTCAAAAAATTGTTGTAATATTAAGAGGCATATTCTTATAAATGAAATACAACTATATTTAAAAACAAAACAAAAACATGAGGATAACTAAAGAATCCATGCAAATGAAAAACCTGTACAACACACACAAAAAAAAAAGGCCAGTTAGAAATATACAACAAAATGTGCCCAGTTGATAAAATGTATTGAATTTTGTCTGAAAATGTATACCATCTTACAGTGCTCCTCTGTTTTATTGTTGATAAACAATTCTAGGTCTCCTTTTCAAAATAAAAGCCTTTAAAGAAAAGCTTGAAGTAGGAGCAGAAGGGAAACCCTTTCAGTTGAGAGTAGGAAACAACAACACTCCAAGAAACAGACAGATTCATGCTTCCCTACACTCTCTCCTTCATTTCTAGCATCATCATCAGGAACATTTCATATTGGAATCAACAATCAGTATGTGTTAATGCTAGTTTTATTATTATTAAAGTAGAATAGTGATTTATTTTAAATATCTTGTGATAAAGACTAAACTAAGTTTGAAGGATACTGTATCTTTAAGGCAGCACTATTAAATCAACACAACATGGTTACAAAGTGGATATTTTTGGTTTCTTCACATTCTCTCTCTCTTTTTTTTTTTTTTTAAGCTTTACGTTTAGTTTCCAAGTAAATAACTTGTAAGTTTCCCCTGAATAGAAACAGACTGTTTTGATTTGTAATTCTATTGCTTTGAGTAGATTTGACCAGTTCAAAGTTCTTGGCGAATCCAGTTCACAAATACTGTACATGTGTTGTACAATATTTTGGAGGCATTGGTACTTTTAAAATAGAATATACAAGTCTTTTCACAAAATTCAAAAATATATATAATATATATACTGGGCTATTGATGAAGCGAAAGTAGATTAATATTAAAAGAAAATCAAAAAAACCCCTAAAAATGTAAATTATTTAATCTACTGATTAAGAAATGAAGCAGTTTATGAGAGGCCATGCCAATTATCTGCTAACAAGCATGATCAGTATCTTCCATGCTCATGCTGCTTCTTCTGCTACTTGTTTTTGAAGCTCCAGGAGACACTGAGGAAAGGAGTGGGTCAGTAACTCCTACAGGGGAGAGAGTATCGTCCATCAAAATATCTTCCAGTTTGGATCCCACTTTTGTGGGGACACTGTAGGATCCTAGGTTATCGTTGAAAGTTATGGTACCATCAGTAAGATCAAGGGTAGTCGTGCAAGATAAATCTGAGTGGTGCTGCAATACATCTTGGTTGCAGTTGTCAATGACAGGTTCTTGCTTGATGACCCGGTTTACCACATCTGGTGAGCAAAGGCCTGTAGATGGGACAAGAGAAAGTCCATGTGCTCGAGCCTGCATCTCAAGTTCCTGTAAAGAAGGCAACAGACACAAATAAAAGCTGAAAGCAAAGATGAAGTGTAATGCTGTTGATACATCTTTGATGTACAATTTCCGATGGACACTTCTAAACCGCATCACCCTCTCAGCAACTCCCATCTCACTACGAGAGCAACAACTGCTGCAAGAATTGGACTTGATATAGCTATCATACCCCCCTCCCGAACTTCCTCCACCCAAGATCACTACTTAAATACTATTTGCTCAATTAAAAGTCTGCAGAGAGTCAATGGTGGCAGACCACTGCCAGACTTTTCCTGGAGAACCATCTCATTGCCAAAAACAAATTTCACAAGCAATATGATCAAGATGTCTTCAAGCACACCAGCAACTTAAGTTCTCAATGGATATCCAGATCAGCAGTGCTGACAGCAACCACAGCAAAGCCTTACAGATCAGAGCCATGACGACAGTTACACCACATCTTTTTGTATTATTTAAATCCGTAACTACCATAAATAGAGCCACCAAAATAAAGTATGGTAGTCCTGCTATTCATAGGGGAAACTGAGGCGCTCTCCTGGACCAAAAAAAGACACCATCACCACAGTATATTCCTTCCTCTGGTGAAAATCCCCCTGGCTTTCATCAGAGCATTGTTTAATTTACTGTTCAATGTATTTTTTTTTTTTTTACTAGACATGCAGCCATTGGCGGGCTCTCCCTGCAGCAGCTCAGTACTAGACACAAAGGGGACGCACAAAGCAGGGAAGTAGAGCTGCCAGCCTGGTGTCTTTCAAAGGATTGTGCTGCAGAACAAGGCTGGTATCCTGTTCCCCCCTTTGCCTCCAAGCCCCACTAAACTCACTCTGTGCAGAGCAGCGGCTGAGAGGCTCCTGCAGACTACCAGGGAGGAGGCTGTTAATGTAGCATCATTCCCTTCTCCCTTGCAGAGGACAGGGAGACAACCTTACATGGAGGACTCCTGCTATCTGCAGATCTCTGGGACAGCCTGTGCCTAGCGGTGGTGCTCCATGTGAATTTGTAGAACATCATTTCACTCGACTGCTCTGTTTAGGAAGCAGTGTCATGTGAGAGGAAAACCATTAGTAGTTTTCAGTCAAAAAGCATTTGAACTAACTTGACCATATTGACAACTGCTCCATATAGAATATGGCACCTTGGGCTCATCCTGCTCTTACTGGAGTCAATGGCAAATATTTCTCTGCCTTCAGTGAGAGCAGGACTGGACTCCTCATCTGTATCTACAACCTAATAATGCCCAATGTAGTTTGCAGTGCTTCAAGTTGTGTGGTGAGAGCAGAGACACACTAAACTACAAATGTTTTACAAAAAGGCTAGAGAATTATCTGCTATCCAGAAGCATCTCACTTTTTAAAGTTCCTCCTATAACATAGCTTGTCTCCTCTGGTAACGGGAGGACCAAGAACTCTACAAGTTCAACTCAGCATTAATCATAGATACTGCAGGACCAGCAATATGGCTCCCTCTAAGTTACATAGTAAGCTGGCGTTTCCTTGTAGCAAATAGATGTGAATGATATACATACATACAACTGTTAAATGCATTCATAATGTATTTATCAGCAAACCTGTATTCTGAGCAATAGATGTCTGTTGGCATGTTCTAATTTCTTCTGCCTGTTCTCAAGTTCTTTTGTGCGTTGTTGTTCTCTCTGCAGTTTGCGGATATAGTCCACCGACGCTTTTAAAATAGTGCCCTTATTCCAGCGCATGTCCCTATAAAAGTAGTGTTGGGAAAAAAATCAACCTCTTACCCAAGCTCACTGATAACTAACTCCCCTGCCAAAACGTAGAGCAGAGCTGCAGTGATGTTTAACAGCACAAGTTACACCACATCTGACAGAATTATAGTATTACAAAGTATCGACTTTGAAAAGAGCTGTGTGTAATACACTAGGGGGAGCCAGAGGGCAACTCATTAGCAGGCAGTCTACTGTACGGGATTTGGATTCACGTAATTACTGAAGAGGACACATGCTCACCATTGCTTTCTCATGGGAATGAAACTGCAGGGATGGTAAATTACAGTATTCAAGGATTCAAGTTTCACATAGATCTCATTCTAGTGCACTAGTGCCAAGGGACAGAATAGCTAAAGATGAGAGGACTCACTTGGCTTTCAGTGACATCTGAGAGGCTGCTTGACTACCTCCCATCATACCCCACCTCTGAATGAGCAATGCTGGATTTCAGCTTTGATCTTTGAACAACATAGTTAAACTCCCATTCGCTAATGGCCAACTCTAGCCCTGGACTGCAAAGACGTGTTACTGACTGAGAGAAAAGAGCATGGGAGCCTTGGACACCCTCCTATGCAAGATTCCTAGGCCCTCTTGAGCCACTAAAACACCCACTCAGAGGCTAAGTCTACATTTACAGCACCGTGTAAAGTACAGGCCTTACACGTCATTGCTATCAGCGGGGAAAGGCAGGCTGCGTCCGCACTCGTCACTGCAGGGGGTAGCTAGACAAAGCAGGGAAAGGCTCTGGCAGGGCAGAGCCTTCCCTCTGGCCAGAGCCTTTCCCTGCTGCCTCCCGGCTGTCAGGCCCTTTCCCCACTACAAGAGCCTTTCATTGTGGTGCGGAAAGGCTCCAGCAACAATGAGGCAGCTGGACACTCCACTATCAAAAATAGCAGTAAGGATGTGGGCAGCATTGCTCGGATGTGTAGAAAGCCATGTTGGGTATAAACCTTGAGGGTTCAGGAGTGCAGGACATTTTACTTTACTCAGTTCAGCCACACCATCTACACTGCTGTTTATACCCTTGCCAGGTGGGTGTGTAGCGTCTGTACGCTACACGCCGCCACAGGCCAGGGTGACCTGCTCCACACTGGACCAAAGGGAAGTGATCTGCTGATTAGGGGGTGTGGTGAACCCTCCAGCCAGCCAGCACACAGAATTCGTGTGTTAGCTACGAGTGCCTGCTACGCCTTTGCTCGTGAGAGAGTGCACGACAAACAGCCTCCCCTGTGGAATCCTACCTTGACTGGAAAGACACTAGAATTAAAAGGTTTCATTGGGAAGTATCTGGTCGCACTGATTAGGGCCCAGTTTTTCCTAGTAGGGTCTTATCACGCGATCACACAATTAAAACGTATACACAGTAGCAAGGCTCAGATCTAACATGTTGTCACACAATCTCACACATGACTGATGACGATGCAACTGAGGGTGCATTTTCCAGGGATTCCTTAGTAGGGAAGGAGGAAGAGACACGTTATGTAACGTGCGGGACAAAGACCAAGTCGTAGTGCTGGGAGGGAATGTTTTTACTTTATTTTTTTTTTAAACTGTTAAAGAGACAGACAAGTATATTTTAAAACTATTCAGCTTTGTGTGCGCATCCTTTACGAACTTCAGCACACTGATCTTTGCTCTTCTGATTAATATTGCAATCACTTGGTCTCAAGTAATATGTTGAATCACTTGATAAATGCTTACGTAGCTAATGCCCTGCTTTATTTACTTACTCCATGGCACCGAGACACTTATGAAGAGAGAAATATAGAACATTATTTTCAGTCTTCAGGATAGCAAAAACAAATGAGCTCTCTCTAGATTATCCCATCTCTGTATCAAGAATGTAAACAGAGTGAACTGTGAACCGACCAATTCTTTCTCGGTGATCATTCATGAAGAATCAGGAATCGTTGTGTATAGTGACTTTCTGTGGTAACGTAAAATGGACGTAGGTCACCGTCTCAAGAGATATGGGTTAATCAAGTTACTCCATCAATTTTCCTCTGGAGGGAACAATAACTTCCCAGTTTTGATACTGGCATATACTGATAAAGCTTTGTTGCGAGTGGAGAGCAGGCGAGATTTCAAAATACAAATGACCCAAATCCTGCACTCCTTGGATGAAGTGCCTGCTCACTTCCATCACCCCAACTGGAGTTTGGTCAAGACACCAGGATTAACACCTTCACCGGGATCATTAATGAGCCCATAGGGTCAGATCTTTGCTTTATGTACAGCGATTTCAACACAAGGACAAGCCCATTTCAGGAATGGCAGCCACCTCAAGGATCTCTCTTTCTAAATGGGTTGACCAGGAATTGAGGCAAGGGCCTACTCTTCAGGTTCACATTCATTTGCTGAACAGGGCTTCGATCTAGGGGAATACACTGGCAGGGTTCACAATTAAGTAGTTTCTGTAAGGGGTGTACCTCACAATACTCTTTTAAAAATTGCAGGAGACACTGTATAAGGGATTCTTTACATGGAGAAATTGACTGGCATAGTTACTGCTGAAAAAGCTATTCTACGATAGCTATTCCAGAATAGCTCCCTGTGTGGACACACGTCCAGAATAGATGCTTCTAATCTGGGACTGCTGATTAATGATTAGGGGTCTGGAACACATGACTTATGAGGAGAGGCTGAGGGAGCTGGGATTGTTTAGCCTGCAGAAGAGAAGAATGAGGGGGGATTTGATAGCTGCTTTCAACTACCTGAAAGGGGGTTCCAAAGAGGATGGCTCTAGACTGTTCTCAATGGTAGCAGATGACAGAACGAGGAGTAATGGTCTCAAGTTGCAGTGGGGGAGGTTTAGATTGGATATTAGGAAAAAGTTTTTCACTAAGAGGGTGGTGAAACACTGGAATGCGTTACCTAGGGAGGTGGTAGAATCTCCTTCCTTAGAGGTTTTTAAGGTCAGGCTTGACAAAGCCCTGGCTGGGATGATTTAACTGGGAATTGGTCCTGCTTCGAGCAGGGGGTTGGACTAGATGACCTTCGGGGGTCCCTTCCAACCCTGATATTCTATGATTCTATGATTCTTCTGAAGTGGAGTAATTATTCTGGAATAAAATCACTTTTATTTGGGAGTAGTGTCCACATGGAGGAGTTTTTGCAGAACCACCATGGCAGTCAGTTTTCCCCCATGTAGAAAAGGCCTAATTAATGCCTCTGGTGCCTGGTCCTCGCAAGAGGGTTAGGATACATGGATTGCTTGAAGGCATTGTACTGGAATGTGAAGATATTTTAACCCCCCTGTCCAAGCCCATCGTGACGGTACTTATGTGGGTTTGCCCTTTTGTGGATGGTGGAGAATCAGCATGTCAAGATAAGATTTAGGTCTACTGGAACATGGATAGCATCTGGCTCAGCTCAGTAGCCAGCAGGAATCCTGTTCTGGGTTCTGCATCAGGGACCAGGAACTCCCAATTCATGTACTAGAACAGGAGGCAAGTACCAGCCTGGATTCCATTTTTTTTTTTTTTTTTTAAACTTGAGAGGACTATCCGCTTGGGAGCATTATTATTTTCTATTTGAATTGCCATACCAATCAAAGCAATGGTCCACTTGGTCCAGTATCTTATCCCATAGTAGCCAGTATCAGAGGAAGAGGATCTAAAACCTCCACAGGGAACAGTTATGTGTCAACATGCCAGGAGGAAAGTTTCCTCCTACCCCAGGCTGTTAGTGGGAAGCACGTGATCTGACATCCACTGAATCAATGGTAATACTCCACTGACTTCAATGGACATGGATTCAGCCCTTTCATGATGGGCTTTCGTCCTGGAACATGAAGGTTTCATAACCTTTATATATTTGTATCCTAGTTATGATAAATTAACTACAGTAAATTACTTAATAAAGCTACTTCTGCATGGATGTGTAAGCCTGGGCATGCTTATGGCAAGTTCGTAGTCAGTGATGTGGAGAACCGGAACAAAGCAACATTTTTTTCCTGTTTTTTGAAAGGGTGGGGCAGTACACTGGGTGCTCACTGACACAACTGCTGCCAAGTTCCTGCAGGCCAGACTAGTGCTTCTGCAAAGGCGAACTCATTGCCTGATATGGTTCATTAAGATATACCATCTACACAATTTTCCAGGAGGATCAAACAAAAATTAGTCAAAATCTTTAAAGATTTCAGTTGCTGTGAAGAGACTCAGTGGTGTGGCCTTACAGGGGTTTGTCTACACGGGGAAATTAGTGCATAATAAACTAGGGTGTGAATTGCAAGCACACTAGTTACTCCACGCTAACTGTCTATGTGGACTCTCTTACTGGGTGCCCAGAGTCCCCTTGGGTGGTTTAGCTTAATGTACTCCCAAAGTACAGTAAGCTACTGAGCACAAAGGCACTCTTAAGACATTTAAACAAAAATTCACACATATCATCATTACCGAAGAGACAGTCCCATACTTACGGGTCATTTGATTTTGGTATCAACGTGCCTAATTCTTTAATGCGATCGTTAATATTAAATCTTCTCCTTCGTTCAACTTTAAGAAAATAACAAAGAAATACACATTAGTAAAAACAATGCTTTCTGCTTACAGAATGCAATCCCTTTAATTTAAAGATTTCAAAAACACTTCATGCTTTATACTTATATACATGAATACTTGATACACCACTTAAGCTTTATAAACATACTTGTGATACAGGTAAGTCTTATACCCACTTTTCAACTGGATAGATTAGGGCACAGAAACTGAGTGATTTGTCCAAGGACATCCAGTTTGTCAGCGGAAAGGCAGAAAATAACCCAAGGTTCTGAATCCCAGTCTCATTCTTTAAGTACTTTGCCATACTTCCTCAAAACACTGCATGATCCAATTTAAAAATCTTAAACCATACTGTGCCATCAAGGAGACGTCGCTATTGAAACCAGTCGGGAGTTTTGCTTTCTAACTAGAGGCATGAGATTGTTTCTTGTTTTTAGAAATGATATAAAGGATCCTAAAGTGTCCTTTTAGAATTTTAAAGTTAGTAAAACACATGTATTCATGGTGGTAAATATAAAAGTATGCTCCTTAAAAATATATAGATAGATAGATAGATATAGATAGACAGATAGATAGATATCCTTATACTTATGCACACAAGTTTAAAGAAGAGATATATGATTTGATTGTGTACATTACATTTGCATTTAAACCACAGATTTTTTTTCTGGTGAAATTTTGTACAGCGTATTTTGTCAAAGGCAACTGGCCAAAGTCTATTCTCAGTTATACTGGTACAGGTGAAACCACTGTGAATTCAGAATTTGGATCGTAGTCTCATAAGTTTATAAAACTGTTCTCAAATACTTGTTTTAAAAAATAGTGTTTTAAATTCAATAGCAGGTTTAAGGAATCAATATGAGAGAATTTGAGATATTCCATCTGTGGCTATAACCAATAACAAAGTGGTGTAAGGACTGCACAGTAAGCCACCCAAAGCTTTAATGCCTTTTTAAAAATAATTAAATCCTTAATAATCCTCTGTGTACCTTACTCCTCACTGTGGGTCATCAACTAAAATATTAAGGAAATATTGTATATAAGCATAATGAAACTTACTTAAGTTGTGATTGTCTTTTTTCTGCCTCTCTTTAGCCAGCGCCCTGGCTTCTGACTCTGTAGGGAAAATACACGCTGTGCACGTGAATGAAGTCATTAGAATTTTGGAAAGTCAAGGACGCCAACACAGCAATTTATAAAGCACATACATATTTCTGACGTCATTTATCTTATCACTAGGGATAGGCCTCACTACGGAGACCATACTAACACAGCTTTGCCGACTTAACCCCATCCAGCGTTTCTCAAACTGGCGGTCCCAACCCAAAAGGGGATCACAAAGCTATTGCATAGGGGTCGTCAGATCACAAGAAATATTGTGATAACCTTTAGATCCTTTGCTCAGGTTACCATACTTCAAGTTCCCAAACAGAGGACACTGCCGGGGGGAGGGAAGCTGGAAGGGGGGGCGGGTACAGCAGCTGCAAGACGTAAGGATGGCAATACCATATTGTTGTTTTACACTTTTGGAGAGGCTTCAGTGCCTTTGACTGCAGGGATAGTGATTACATGCTTCATTTAATGCTCCTATGAGTATGTACAGTAATTTGGTATCACTTTTTGGGGCGGGGGGGGGAAGGGGGGATCATCAGAGCCTGAAATATTTTCAAAGAGAGGCTCAGCAAAAAAAAAAAAAAAAAAAGAGTCTGAGAACCCCTGGTGTAGAGGAGGCTGACAGAAACAGAAAGGGTTTTTCCATCCATGTGGAAATCCCACCTCCCCAAAATGATAACTATGCCGATGGAAGCACTATTCCATTGACACAGCCGTGCCTATATTGGGGTTATGTCATCATAACTGAGTCAGGGATGTGTTTTTTCGCACCCCTGATTGACATTGCTAGGTCAACCTAACTTTAAGTGTAGACCAAGACTCAGAAAAGAGAAGGGACCTATTTCAGCAAGGTACTGAAGCACAATGCTAAGACGCAACATGCTCACAGCCGTGCAAGAATTATCCAAGCACTACAGAAAAAAAAAATTTCACTTCAGGAGTTTTAGAAGCAATAGGTGAAATTCATCCCCGAGTAAAATACAGTGACTGCACGGGAGTTTTACAACAGGGAAGAAGTTAACCCAAAAGTTCTACAGAGGCATGTGCATAGCCACCTAGAAAGAGGAAGAGATTCTTCCACTGGATTTGAACATCTCAGCCCTACTGTGCAGACAAGCCAAGGGTTTAAATCCCACAAGGAAAGGAGGTGTGAAAAATATGCTTAAAAACACTCTAAATCTGCAATTACACATATTCCTGTTGCAGTACAAATAATTGTTCTCATCACATGGGAACACAATACAAAACAAGGAGCAGCTCTACCACAGAACATGATGTGTTTTCCTGAACACAGAAAAGGGACTATGATGTTCTCACCAGGGGTGAAAGTAAAATGCAGCTCTTACTGGTACAGGGCTGCTCTGGCACCCCCGGAAGGGCGTGGCCTCAGGTGGAAGGGGTAGGGCTGGGGGGAGGAGGGGGAGGTCAGTGTCCCCCAGCCAGTCCATCTGCGCTCCCTGGCCTGCACTGCCTGGGGCTCCAGCAGCGATTTAAAGGGTCCAGGGCTCCAGCCGGTGCTGACACAGTAACAGCAGCCAGAGCCCTGGGCCCTTTTAAATTGCGGCCCCGGGACAGCTACTTCTTTTGCCCCCACCACCACCAGCAGCAGCTAGGGGGGGGAAGGGGGCAAAAGGGGCAGCGATGTTAAAGCTTTAATATCGCTACCCTTTTTGCACCCCGCATCGGAGGCCCTGCCGGGTCATCGCTGCCCCTTTTGCGCCCCCCCTCCCCTCCCCCCATTGGTGGCCCTGCTGGTAGGGACCCGGCAGGGCAGCCGAACCGGGGGCACAAAAGGGGCAGCAAGCGATGTTAAAGCTCTGGCACGGCAGCGCTTTGAAAGTCAGCGGTACGGGCCGGTACTGGCAGCTACATTTTACCAGTACGCCATCCCGGCCCGTACCCCCTTACTTTCACCCCTGGTTCTCACTATTAGGGTACTTCCAGACTTCAGTTATGGGAGAACAAAAGACTTTTCTACCCTGAGGATGCAGAGCTCAGAATTCAGTTTCTGTGTTCACACTGGGGACAACAAAATCCTCGTTTACAGCAACTGATGTCCTCAAGAAAACACTACTTTCTGATTTGATCTGATACTCCCCCATCCCACACGACAGCAAGACAATTGCTTTTTAAAGGGAAATTCTTCAGATGCTTCCATATTTTTATATGCATTCTGGTACCACACAAGATGGGAGGCACTGTCCACACACCGGAAGCTAGTCCCTGCATATGACCTGCTAGCACATATTTGGACGTCTCTGCTCTTACAGTATGTAAACCATTGCTCTGAACCACCCCCATCTAAGGGATGATTGTGGCAGGGAGACTGCCTGGAATTAGGTTGACTCTTATCTTGACTTAACACCCCATCTGAAAGAGCATTCCTCATTCAGAGATTTTTTTTTTTGCTTTACATCCCAAGTCTTACACAACCTTGTACTGTGCATCTGCCAGTCAGGCTGGTTTCCTATGTATTCCCTCGGGCTGTGTGCTTAGCTTGCATCCAGAGGTTCAACTAACTTTCCACCATTGTGGAACATCCTGCACCTGGTTGCTATGGTCTGCAATCAGACTACCTTTTTTAAGCATCTCTACACCTCTACTGCAATCCTAATGGCCTTCCAAGGCAAGCGACCATTTTAGCAGCCACAACTGCCTTGAGAGAAGCATTGCTTTGTTTGTGTGGCGTGACCACATGTCAGAAAGCAAACAGCGCCAATGCCTCGGCACTGGCAAAGAGGTAGGACTCCCTCCAGAAGAGTCAACACATGCAGAACTGTTCTAGGAGTACATTTAAGCTTGCTGCTGCCCAACATCTGTGGTTTACTTCAGTTAGCTTGCGAGTTTACAGGACGCCAACCTAGCAAATAGGTGAGAATGTAGGCAGCCAAGAAACTATGCCTCTGGCATGTCCGCTGAAGGTTGCGTCCCCAAATACCTGATCGTCCTTAGAGTATGTCTTTTGTTAAGAGGAATTGGTCACGTGCTTGAAGCCAGTTTTACATGTGCATAAGGTGTACTTAACAAAAACATGTGCATAAGGTGTACTTAACAAGTGGGCTGAGCTACCCCCCAACTGTGGTTAGCGGCTATTCTGCCTCATTCCCAAAAAGAAAGTGAAACTAAGACAGTGAGAAATGCCTCAAAGAATCCAAGCTTTCCCTTCTCTAAAATGCACCCAGAGTCTTAAAGCTTCACTCTAGTTTGCTTCTGTATAATCTGTATTTTAAATAGTAGAATAGGTTTTTGGGTTGCTGTTTTTTAAACTCATGTCTTTTTTAAATATATGTTCTTTTCCTTGGAGCTGCAATGGAAAGTGATTTTATCAATCTATTACTTCCTAATGCATCTAAACGTTTGGGACCAGAGCACTGTTCATATATAAGGAAAGGCTGTTTTACGACTTAGGTGATGAGATTCTTGGAAGATTCTTAACATTTGTTATGCTATAAATGAGTAAATATCCATTCATTCTACAATACCTGACCACCTAAACGCAGCAGCAAGGGGTTAACTGACACTTGTTATAGATCCCACATTCCTAGTCTGACAGTATTACAAATTATTTTCTTATCATTAACAATCACTCCCACTGGCAGAGTCATTACATACAATATTCT
Source organism: Lepidochelys kempii (assembly GCF_965140285.1). Lineage (NCBI taxonomy): Eukaryota > Metazoa > Chordata > Testudines > Cheloniidae > Lepidochelys > Lepidochelys kempii. Next base: position 9,584,566 of record NC_136386.1, on the reverse strand, counting down.
TCTCCATGAAGTCTCTCGAGAAGCATCATGTTCATTCAAGTCGCTATTACACCTATAGCCGGAGAAGCATATAATAGATCCAATCTAGAGAGTAGCTATGTAAGAGACGCAAAGAGCTTTCTATCTTTTAAATGCTACAGGGTTTTACTCTGCAGGTTGATTACGAAAACCCTTGGATTTCCACGCATGATGGTACTGTCCTTGTTTGTTACAAAGCAAACTGATTACATATCTATGGAAAGAAAACTAACCCCATTGTTAACATCACCCCTCTTGTGCTGTGTAGTGGAAGCTAACAGGCCTGCTAGGAAATGAACAAAGTGGAGAATCGAGAACCTTCAAATTTCCATTTGCATAACTGAATTTTCAAAAACATCTCTTAAAAAAGTAAACCCTCATGTCAGATCATTTCAAGTGATAACGTTTTAAGATCATTTACCTGTGAGCTCCCTTTTTATATTGGGAAGATTCGCTGGACACGAGTTGCTGATGTTCAGTCCTGAAGGAGGCATGCCTTGGTTGCCATAAAGGTCTATCAAATTGCCAGATACAGGTAACTGGAAAAAATAAAAGGGAGAAAGGTCACTTGCTGCGGCCCATCTGAAACACTTGAACAAAGCCAACGTTTGCTAAGAAATATGTTCTCGGCTCCATGTGCAAACAGGGAGCTCAACATCACTAATGAAAATGGGCCTGGACGTGAAAAATGACTACTCTGGGAGAATGCTGCAATCCTTTCTCAAAGGCAAGATCCCTAGAGACACAGAAAGCAAAGGATGATATAGAATATATAGACAATCCCATTTTTAATACAGACAAAACACAAGGAAGCAAAGGAACTTCATTCTCCAGACTACAAAGGACCTCTGCATAAGAGCTAAGTAGATTTTTCATAACTTATGATATTGTTCCTGTAGAGTTAGTTTTAAAAAACTAAGTATACTTGTGTTGGGCGGAAAAAGGAAAAAAGCCTTTAAAGTTTAAATGTAACCATAAGAGGGAGCCCAAACTCTCCCATAAATGTTAAAGAGTGACATTGCCCTACAGAAATGAATTACACATTCATGTAACGTGGACTTGTTTAAGCCAACTGTATTTAGTTGATCTGAGAGCTCCCTGCATAGTACAGACCTAGCTTGATTTGGGATTTTCCTGTTCTAACATGAAAAACACGTGGGGGATGTTTCCACACTTTTTTGCATTATATGGGCCAGGGTGTTTCAAATCACTGAGTTAAAGTGCCATTGCATTCTGCAGGAGTTCCAAGTACCAGAGAAGGCCTGGCAGGAGGGATCTGCAATAACTGAGCCTTGTGGTCACATGACCTCATATTAATGATGTGACTTCACCATGTGACAGGAGAGGATGCAGGCTGCACAAATTGTGCAAGCGAAAAATGTTGGGGTACAGTGGCTTATCGGAGAAATACATGGTCAAAAGTGACAACAAGAGTCTTAACCTAACTACATCCAACTCTCCTAAGCAGACAGGGTAGGGCTGCCAGGCATCCATTAAAAGTCTGGTCAGCGGCGCAAAGGCAGGCTCCCTGCCTGCCCTGGCTCCACACAGCTCCTGGAAGCGGTGGCACGTCTGGCTCCTAGGCGCAGGGTGGGCCAGGGAGGCTCCATGTGCTGCCCCCGAAGTTCCCATTGGCCGGGAACTGCAGCCAATGGGAGCTGTGGGGGCGGTGCCTGTGAGCTTGGGCAGCACATGGAACCTCCCTAGCCCTCCCTGAGCATAGGAGCCAGACATACCGCCGCTTCCGGGAGCCATGCGGAGCCAGGGCAGACAGGGAACCTGCCTTAGCCCTGCTGCGCCACCAACCAGGAGCCGCCTCAGGTAAGCACTGCCCGGCTAGAGCCTGCACCCCGAACTCCATCCTGCACCGCAACCCCCTCCCGCAGGTCAGAACCCCCGTCCCGCACCCTAACTCCCTTCCAGAGCCCACACCTCCACCCCCTTCCCCTCTGAGCCCCCTCCTGGAGCCCATACCCCGTACCCCCTTGGGCATCCCAACCCCCTGCCCCAGCCATGAACCCCCTCTGCCACCCATACTCCCTCCTGGAAGTATTGTAGCCAGCACTGCAAGGTATTTATGTGCCAGATATACTAAACATTTGTATGCCCCTTCATGCTTCGACCACCATTCCAGATGACATACTTTCAAGCTAAATTTAAATGGGTATTCTACTGTTGTTTAAAAGTGTGATTAAAACTGCAATTAACTGCAACAATTTTTTTAATCTCACGATTAATTAAGATTTTTTAAAATTGTTTGACAGCCCTAAAGAAAATGAAGGTTGCAAAGTCAAGAATTCAAAAGTTAGAAAAGTTTTTAAAATACGATGCAATGCGTGTGGGAAACCGGTTTGGGTGTATCCACCTTTGAAAGGAACTAGGAAGCGTAACAGAAGTTGTATCCAACTTCCATCGAATTGCATGAAAACTGACAACTTTAAACCATAAAAGGGATACAAGAAAAAAAAAAAAAAGGACCCAAACTGTCCAGAGCAGCAAACAGTCCTGGATGGATTTAGGAAATACAATTCTATGACAAACTGCCATATCCCTCCTTGGAGGGTATGCATATATGTTTGCAAAAGAGATGATGGGTGGCAGATCAAAGTAACCTACAAGGCTTGAGAGATACAGAGAAAGATCAATTCCAGGTAGGGACAGCATGTTGTAACAGTGTCCCTGTCTAAAACTCTGCAAAGGCGGATGGAGATTTAATATGTTGCCATATATACATACATATGTGTATCACCCCTTTTTGTTTTAATCTGATTCTCTGTCTGGGTTTTACTGCAACTCAGGTGGCTTTCCACTGTTTGGGAACTCACTGTTTGCAGATCATCTCAAAGTAGTGAAACAACCTTCAGTCTCCCAGAAGAGGTAATGGAAGAAGGGCAAGCCTGGCACCCAACTCAACTTGGTCACTCACAAGAGTATGGTATAATGAGACCTCTCCCATCAAGTGTGTCATTCTCAGGTTTTGGTCCTCCAGACGCACAGGCCACACATGAAGTAAAGTAACAGTGTAAATTTCTGTCACTCTTGTTGCAAGATTATGTCAGGATCCCTGAGTATTACAGCTACTAGAAGTCATGATTTCCAGCTAAAATAATGGCTGGTTGTGCTGGAATCTAATGAAAGGATCTCTTGGGAAACTGGGTGTCAAGTTATGAAACTGAACCATCTCACCACTGATTACAGCCTTCCTATCCTTTCGCAATAAAACGAATGTCCACATTAATTTTATTGTGAGTTTTGAATAATCAAGATGGAAAATGGTCTGGCTAATCCACAAAGCACCATGATGCATTGAGGGGCTCCCCTTTCCCAACTGGGGCATCCTACCTATTCTTAGTACTGTCCTTTTGCTTAAAATTCCTCCTGACCTACAAACATCATTCCATGACTAACACGGAGCTCCTCTAAAGAAGAGATTTGACTGTTGCAGGAAAGGCAAATTTTAAAGGAAGTCAGGCTAAACGTTCAGGAAGCATTCCGTTTTGGAATTTTGCTTAAGCTTCGTTGGTTTTGGTGAGTAGCAGTTACACTTCCCCACTCGGCTCTGCTTTTTAAACCTAATTTATATAGAGTTAAGTATTAAGTACAATACCCCAGCTATTCTGCTGCTGGGTCACTTCCAAGCATACTGCAAGTAGCATGGTGGCCTTTGTTATGTTTCTTACGGTCAGATCAAATACATCACACTTGAGTTTTGGTCACAAGTGAGAAGACAGGTCTTCGGCAGCAAAGGGCGAGTGCTGTAATTTATGGCAAAAAGCCTGATGCTTTTCAATTAAGTGGTGCTTGAACCTCCCATGAGCACTGACTCACTATAGATCTTCTATTTTGAAAATCAAGTGCACTGTTATCACATGTGGCAAACTGGGCCTTTTCTTTTTTTTTTTATAACAGAACAACAAAGTCTTTGTTATGGTCTAAGATGAGCTGAGCTATTTATAGATTGAGAGTCTCTGAGGACTGCTTCCTTTCCACGTTCTTTCACCTTGTAGTTAAATCAATAGTAAGCTTACAGATGTTTTACAATGTTACAGCAATACAAAGTTCTAAGGACCCAATCCTGCTCCCAATGGCAAAATTCCCATTACTTCAATAGGAGCAGGATCAAACTATTTGAACAGCAATTACAAGATATGTGATATATTTTTTCTTGTTGCTTGAGAAGAACACTGGCTTGAAGTTTACTGGGGAGAGTGGGATAAGCTTCCTAGCCAATGCAGTTTTACTTTGATGACACAAAGAAGTCCCGATGTTGCCAATCTTATTATAATATCTCAGTATACAGCAAAGTGTAGAAAGCCTGCATTTTTTTTTTTAAGTAATTGATCAAATTAATCCAAAGGACAGAGTCTTTCCTAACGATATTTAAAGCTACTTATGCTGGAAACTGAATACATAACAATGAACTGTATGCAATAGTATTGGACTTTAAAGTTCACTCTCATTTCATTTAAATCACAGATCTCACCAGCTGATGAGAAAGGTCCACCTATGGGAGCAGAAGCAGGCGAGTGGCAGATCAGAGAGTTTCAGGGTTTGGAGATCTCCATTACAGCTGTGAACTGTAACTGCTGGCACATGTCTCTACAGTGTTACTGGGAGCATGTATGCACATGCGGCAACTGAAAGGGTTCCCCACTAAAGTAGCACAGAAAAGCACTGGTGGTTCCTTTCTGGGGGTGCAGGGTTCCCACATCAGGGGCTCCGTGAAAGGGCATGGGGGAAGAGAAATATAGGAATCATTTATGGAAAGAGGTTCTATGGGTTTTAGTAGGGATTAATCCAATAGGATTCTATAAAAATTACTCCAGAAATTAACCGAAGAGGATATCCTTAATAGACGGTATTATACTGCCCAGGGGGGTTTGTTTTAAACCATTCTATTGGGTTTTTGTTTTGTTTTTTAAACCATGCTATAGAATTCCACAGCAGATATGTGCATTTTGAATCATGCTATGGAATTTAGGAGTGAATTCTATCTCTGCTGTAGAATTCTATACAGTGGCTCAAAACACCGATTTAAAAAAGTTATTTTTATAATCCAGAGGACTTTTCTCTGAGCGATGTAATAGAGCTTCTGCAGTGGAGCACATAAGCTGAGAGGGTGTCCCTAGGATAAGTGTGAGAGCTTCTGGGAAGAGAGGGCTAGGCTGTGTAGCATCAAGCAGGTATTATAAAAAGATGGCAACTAGTGCCAGTAAGTCCCTTGAGAGCTAGCTCTTAATTCTGGAATTAAATAAAAAACAAATATCAGCTTTGACTCAGATCTACCCCATCGGACTTAACAGCACTGATACCATAGGCAAACAATTTATTGGGGTCTCTTCCATCTCACACATCCCTCATTTCTTCTTCTCTCTGGATTTCTGAGCTCCCTTCTCGCTTTCCTCTCTTTCTTAAACTATCACTTTCTTTACTCCCTTCTGTTATTTTTCTGCCCTCTGACCAACCTCTCCCTCATCTAGAAAGAGATCTCTTGTCTACACACAGAAGTTACACTGGTTTAAATTAAAGGTGTGATGTTGAACTCATTTGGTTAAACCTGTGCAGTTTTGCATGTGGATACAAATAGGTTTAAAGCTGGTGTATGTCTGTCTGCTTACCTTGTACCTGATGTAAAGCTATGTACAGATATAGGAATGTAGGGGCACAGGGATTTTTACACCTGGGCTGCTGATTCCCCAGGTTGCTTTAACTTCCCTGGGCTAGCTCCATCTCACAGTGTAAGGACAAGACTAGGTGAAATGGACTTTCCCTTTGCTAATTGGAGACTGGGCTAGGTACCATGACGACCTCCCATTAGGGGTGAGAGAAAAAAACTCCTCCCCTTGCAACTAGCCCAGGAACAGCCTAAATCTGACTCCAAGGCAGATGGTTATGGCTATACCAAAATCCAACTCCTTGTAGCAGCTGTTCCACAGCATTTTTAAACCATTTTTTAAAACCAAGTTCCACCCTGTTGCTTTCCACTGTAAATTCTTAATGCTCATTATATCACCTACCTAACCACTAGAGACGGTGGATAGCAAATTGTGCTGCACTCCAATTTCACACTAAAAGCTATTCTAAAGCTGAGGAGATTTAGATGTAGCTAGACAGGACGTCTAGCAGTCACTATAATGGACAAGAAAGGACCATTGTACCGTATTTGCCATTTGCAGGGCAGGATCCATCAGGCCAAGAATTTCTTCATTATAACTTGATTCCAAGCTAATTATGTCATCAATTACATCATCCATCTGCAACAGAAAGGTGAACGGGGAAAAATGCAAATTACTTGAAACTGAGTTTGTAACAGTAATAGTACACAATAGTAATATTAAAAAAATAAAGAGAGAGACCCAGCAAGGCACACTGCCCCCCCTCATTAGTTCTGTATCTGTTGGACCCTGAAAGCTATGCATTTTCGCCATACTCCAATTCAGTCTCCCAGTGATAATCACTGCTCTCCCAGCCCAGGAGAGGGTAAGCTGCCTTCAGATATCATCAACGACATTCTTTAATCAGCAGGAGGAGTCAACATTGAGTTGCCAAGCAAATCAAGACCAAACATGCCACAATTCGGTTGGTTTGGGAGGTATAGGACAAGGAAAAGGAGCACTGTCTCCAGGCCACCAACCAGCCTGGCAATTCTACACCATTTCAGAATGGTTTCTGGTGGCAACTTCGGAGAGTCCGTTCTTGTATAATGGCCAGCATTTGTATTCCTAGGGACTTTGATCAGTGTGAGGTTTGCATTACAGCTTTGTAGCTGATAGCCCCACAAGCTCATTTCCCCCCCCCCACCCCCCCGAAGTACCATAAAATCAGGGATAGCAATAAACTGTGATTGCATGTGCATTGCAGAGGATGGAAACAGAAGTCTATTCAAACAAACACATATATAATTTGAGACTAGTTTCTGTGCTTTTTTAAAACTAGCATATAACTTTTTTAAAGCGTTGTGGGACTTCTATGAACCTTCCTTCCTGTTCCTCATCCATCTCTTCTTTCCAACCTCCTTTCCTCACCTTTCCTTCGCTCCCCTCCTAACCCTTGCATTTCACTCTCTTGCCCATCACCATTACCAAGGATTTCAAAAGTTTGTCCTTGAAATGGTTGCCTCCATCTCTGGTGGAATCCAACTGGTTCACCTCCCTGACACTTCTCTGTTGGCAGCTATTTCCATTGGGCGACTCATAGGAGATGCAGTTTCCATACCAGCTCAACAGAGCAGGGAGTCCAGAGAGGAAAACATAGTAAAAAAGAGACACTGTAGCAATTACAGGCTATATACTAGACACTATTTTTGCAGAGGAGTGAGAATTCATATCCTTGACCCATATTATTCCTATTCTAATAAGAAAATATTAAACCACCTCATCTCACATTGTCAAATCTGAATGCAATCTCTATAGAAAGAGGAGACTTTTGTTAGTCTCTAAGGTGCCACAAGTACTCCTTTTCTTTTTGCGGATACAGACTAACACTGCTGCTACTCTGAAACCTATAGAAAGAGGTCATTCAACATACTAGAGCATCCTAAATAAAATGATAGGATAGAATTAGAATGTATTTCTCCTTTCCACTGAAATCCTATGGAAAGAGCAACATACAGGAGCATTCTTTCCAACAGTTTTCCCAAGACTTGCTTAGAATGTAGAGGTTTTTCATAGGCTAAGATTGGCGTGTGGAAGAAGGGTCAACCCTTTTCAGATATATTTCTAATGCACTTCTGAAATAAACTCATAGAAAGGACATCACAGTTTTGGTTTCTATATAGTAATTCTGCCACTCATCCTTTAAAAAAAAAAACTGCTACAAAGTAGGGGGTAGATTTCCATATTGGTGATCATGGAGAAACACAGGTTCTCTTTATAAAGTGTTCTGTTCTCTCAACTCCTGTGTCATACAGTACCTGCATGCATGACGCTCGCGTGTGTGTGTTCAGAGCCGGGCACTCGTTCTCCACCCTGCTTTGCTCTTCAAATTTATAAAATCCCTGTAAATATAAAAAAGGGGGTGGGGGGAAGCAAAGCATGGACCTGAATTTATGGCATAGTCTCTCCTCTAGAAGGGCATGGTGGAGCCAGTGTCATGCACACATGTGCCTGATGACACAGCAATGTGAAGCTTTAACTCCTTCGAGAAAAAGCAAAATGGGGGTGTGATCATGACTATGGGACGGAGCTATTTTATTTTCATTTGTTGTAAAGCATGGAAACAATGGAATAAAAACAGGGAAAGCCCTGCTCTCTTGGCACATGCAAAGTGATTGCTGCAAAAAGTAAATCTGAGAAGACATACACATTGCATTATTATATACTATCAAAGTAGGAGCACTGGATAAATTTGTTTTTAGAAAGTCGTCTTCTTTGGACTTATGCAGGTGCACAAATACATACCAACTTATATGCACCGGATAGTCTCACACTTACAGACGTGAATTAGCACTGGCACCATTCATCAGCACCAGTAAGGCTGTTGCTGCAAATGCTGCTGCAGAAGACTTCTAGGCATCATCCAAGTGAAATTTTGCATGTGCACAAAGGAGATCTGAGACTGAAATCCCAAGCAGTAATATTTTAAAGGCTATAAACACAGTGATATTTTGGGAAGCTATCTAACTAACTCATAACTCGAAAGAGAGACAAGGTGGGTGAGCAAATATCTTTTATTGGACCAACTTCTGTTGATGAGAGAGACAAGCTTTTGAGCTTACACAGAGCTCTTCTTCAGGTCTGGGAAATGTACTCAGTGTCCCAGCTAAATATCAGGTGAAACAGATTGTTTAGCATAAGCAGTTAACACATACTTCAAGGGCCTATTCAAGGTGAAGTGGCCTGATAACACCCTTGTAGTCATAGGACAGAAAGGGGGAGGGGGGTTAAGGGAGTTACAGGTTGTTGTAATAAGACATAAATCCAGTGACTTTGCTAGACATTAAAAAATCACAATCTTAACAACAATATGAATTTAAGCTCCCAGACTTATCTTTTGAAAGTACTGTGCAGGTTTCCTTCAAGAAGGACTGAGAGATCAGATACAGACGGATTGCTTTTGTGAGAAGTAATTTCAATTTTATTTTACTTCAGTAATTCTCTCCTCACAATGGTTTGTGGTTTTCTTTCTTTTTTTAAAAAAATGCCTTTTGCTCTTTATACTCTGAATGAGCCACAAAAGCATTATTCCAGAAAGTTGCAGCCAACAAACAAAAATGGCTTTGCATTCTCCAGAGGTTAATTACTCACCATTCTGTGCACTGACCAGCCACATAAGAGGCTTTAATAAGATGCATAAGCTGAGTACAGTAGCGCAAAGGAAAAAAAAATTTGAACTGGGCCACAGATTTTTCACCCCAAATATTTTATATATTAGAAATGACAACTATATTTTTCAAGTTAACACTTCACAATAGAAGATAAATTTAAGATCTTTATGATGAGTGACTCTGGCTTAACATTCACAGAAGACAAGTTAGAATTATATTAAACATAAGACAATATCACAGTAGAGTACAGACACAGAGACACGATTATTTACCTCTTTTTCACAGTTGGAGTTAAGTGTAAGCATAGCCATTGGACTGTTCGGTGCACTGCTTCCAGTTCCAGGTGGCATGACATGATCACCAGGCTGGTTTGGACAGGGCAAGCTCAGAGCTTGGTTGGGATGTTTATTTGCTAGGGTGGTAGAAAGGTACTGCTTTACCTGCTGCCGTTGGGCTTGCTGAATGTGGTACTTGGTTGGATTTTCAAGGTGAGTCTGCACCTGCAAGAGCAGGGTAAAAATAGTGCAGTATTGTTTTGTGGAGTCATTATAACATTGTTCTAGATGCACGTTTATCCCAGATATACTTCATAGGCCTGATCCTCAGCTAGTGCAAATCTTTGATAGCTCCACTGAAGTCAATCGCATTTTGGCAAATTACAATAGCCAAAGAAATGGCTATTTGCCTCCTAATGTACCAGCAATTGCAGCTCATAAACTTAATTCAGCATTCCAGATCTCATTATTTTTCCAATATTCTGTTGATTTTAAGTGATAAAATTAAGTTACTTAGGTTGGTCTCCTGTGGTCAACGGTCAAGTGAGTTCTGTTTTTTGAAATAGCTGACAAGTTTTTTGAAAAAAACAGTAAAATATTTTTAGTTCAAACAACAAATGTAAACAAAATTAAGCAAATTAATAATTACGTTTTAGAAATGTAATTTCCTTTGCAAATAGAACACTTAATGCTTATATATATTCAGCATAATTTGAGAGAGACGAGGATAGCCTCTTTAAAACATCCACTGGAAATAACAGATGACTGAACAGAAATATTTCAGTGTTGAAAATCTAAGTTAAATTAGTTTTCTATTCAGTATGCTCAGACATTTTCATTAATAGGAAATTTTATATTAGAGCAGCCTTTTAACTCCAAGAATTTTTTTTTTATGAAATCACTCACGCTGAAATGAGCCTATGCTACCACGTAGGCAATAAAAGAAAGGCAACAGCCTTCCAAGTAAAATTTTCACCACTGTTAGAGCAATTTTGTATTTATCAGACACTGAACAGTATTGCTTTTATCAGCAAAAAATAAAGGATAAATTGAAACACATCATACTGAAAAAGCTCATTACTTTCAAATAAAATTTGATAGTGATAAAATTATTTTCAGTTGCCGAACAGCTACAAAAAAAAGTATCACATCTCCCTAATTACTTTTTGTGGAACAAAACAAATAAAATATACCAGATAATATACAGATTAAAAGGATTTCACATACACACACACAGGGGTAGTCAATTATTTTTGTCAAGATACAGTCAAGGTATAGACTCTAGGGAAAATAATTAATAATAAAAAATAAGTAAATAAAAAGATGTTGGGGTCCATTCAAAAGCATCTAGCTGTCCAGATTTGGCCCACAGTCGACCTATTGACAACCTCTGCAACCAATCATTTTTAACAGGTAAAGTGAGCGTAAGGTAACTCACCTGATAATGATTATATTCAAGCATTTCCAGCATGTCTATATGTTCCTAGCTTAACCAGGGAAATGGCTTAGCATTTATCCTTTATTTTCTGTTATTCCAGTTCAAAGGCTCACATACAGATGCACCATAAACAAGCTATCCTGAAATGGCGGAAGAAATTTTACTACAACAGCTCAGGCTTATAATAAGCCAAGCTAATTAGTTACGCACATTGAGAAATAAACAGTTCACACAAGGGGCTTTTCTTGGAAGCCATGCAAGTTTAGCCCTAAATATTGGTATTATTTTTTTTCCCATCGCTTTGACGTCATGCTTTTTCATAAACATAAAAGGACCTTTTAAGTGATGGGCTATCAAAGTCAGATTGACAGTTAGCTCAAGGCCAATTCCCTATTCATCTTTAGTTCCAGTCATACCAACAGACAATGGTAGTTTTCTTTAGCAGTAAGGTTAAGAGTTGTATGTCCCAAGTAAGAAGCGGAAGCTGCAAGAAAATGCTACGAGTTTGATGCAGTATTCACTGGCAGTGGTGTACGCTGTATGTGGTTGTCTAGTCCTATGCTGAGCTTCCATGTTTATTGTATATTGTCACGCTCCTCCTATCTTACCTAACCCTATCTGAATTGGGAGGACATAGGCTAGGGCAAAACATCCACTCTCAGCAGTGTCATCCTTATTCTTCCTCACCAACTCCTAGGGAATACCATAATAATTTTATCAGACTTGGGTCTACATTAGGACCTAAACATTGATCTGACACTCATTGTAAGTATCTAGTTTCTGGCATGGAGAGAGAATATGGATTACTAGAAAAGTCCCAACACAATTTTACGATCTGTAATTAAAAACAGGCTTCATCCAAAACTCGTTGGAAAATAAAACAGGCAACGAGCTTGTTTGCGTTCATACTGTTAGGGAAGCATATCGAACTATTCCTGTTCAATCGCCACAGAAAGTGGGATTTTAACATAATTTATTAACCTGCATGATACTTAGTTGGGCTTGAATAATTCAGATCTGTAGTGATAGAAATAGCTCTAGATTGTCCACTTTAACGTGTGTGTGCTGTGATTATGTACACAGTTTTTAAGAACAGAAATACACCTATATGTAACCAAATGGCATGTAAGGTTTATAAAAAGAGCTGTGCACATAATGGATTTTTCAATTTGCCGGCAACTCTGAAAAAATATATTGTTTTGGTCTCATGAAAATTTCATTTTGATTTTAAGCAGTTAAACATTTTTGAACTTTCTAAAAAATAAAATTGAAGGAATTTTGAAAACAAAGTGTCATTTTGAACTGAAAAATTGATATGTTTCTACATTTTTCATCAAAAAAGTTTGGGTTGAAAACTTTTTTTCCGATTTCTGTAAACACTAATATCGTAGCATGTGCAATTAGCGTCTGCGTCTATACTACCATGAACACAGAAGACTAAACCTCTTATGCTTGAATATCATAGAACTTACAAAGATACTTGTACAGTTATTTGTGTGATTTAATTATATTAATTCCATTATTTAGTACGCAAATCAAATTAACTTTACAACTAACTTCCTCTACAACCATGGCCCAAGCGAAACAGGATTTTCATGGATGGAAAAAAAATAGCTGTTTACTTGAAGGAACACAAATTCATTTGTTTCATCAATGAATAGGAAATCTACGAAAGCAGTTTATGCATTATCTTCCTTTCCAAAGGATTACTGAGGTTCCTAAGCTTATTCTGAGCTGGATAAGTATACCATGACAAATTTCCTACAGATAAAAATTATGACTCCGATCAGAAATCTAACAACAAAAATCCATAATTTTCCTTGTCCACCTGTAAACATTAGCACATGTTAAATTACAGTATGGCAGGCCGCAGTAGGGGATCAGGACACGGTTATGTGATATACTATACAAACATGTAGGAAAAGACACTTTCTGCCTCAAAATGCATATACACTTGTGAGAGAAAAAGTAGAAGGGTATGAAAGGTGATGTACCTTGGGAAATAACACCAAAAACTGGATGAGAGGAAGCTTTGAAACAAAGCCATTAACTTTTGACAAAGATGGTTTTATTGTAATAGCAAGATGTACAAGTATGGATTGCCTGCCCCTTTCCCTGTTGTATGTCCCCTCCTTGGAAATAAGTGGCAGTTGATGGTTTAAGCAAGGAAATGTCTTGCGAATGACTCATACATTTGTTAGTCTCTAAGGTGCCACACATACTCCTTTTCTTTCTGTAGGGGAAAGTGAGCCTCATATGGAAGGAAAGAGTGAAGTCACATGGAACGTTTGGGGGAATTTACAATGTCTCTGCATTAGCAGAAGTATTATATGGAGTTCAGAAATAGAAGATGCTTGTTGGCGCTAAAACACGGTTTTATTTTCAGTAATGGTGAACCGAGCAACAGCTAGAGACCAAGTCATCCTATATACACCTCACCTTTCCTTTGGATTTTTCCTCCTACAAATACACTAAGCCTGCATTTTGCTAGCTATCAAAAACTACTCTGAACAACATTAGTATCCCATGTAGGTTTTAAAAAAAGTCTCTGGATATTTAGACTGCTTGTTAATGGTCCCATAATTAAAATGGATGGAGCAAGATCCTATTTACCTGTTATGTGAAAGGACCCTCCCAACCCATTGGAGCGGCATACTGCTAATATTATGCATGGTGTAAGTAAAATCAGTATTAGGCTCCAAGATTCCCTAGACCATACAAGCAGCCGCCACAATAACCGAAAATGTATGAAAGTTAATGGATTCATTTTTTTCCAGACCTTATAACTAGGAGAGAATGGTTAACAAAGCTAGGGTATTTTCTCATCAAATATTTAGCTAATGGTTTACACTAACTCTAAACACATAATGCATACTATATTGACAATTGTTTCCTCCAAATCCATTATATCCCATACTCAAGGTCAGTAAAGGGACATCTCAGAAGTTCCATATTTGTCTACTGGTTTAGAGAATCAAAGATATTTCCCATCCAGTGGGTTGGTGGGTCCAGAGTTATAATGCTAATCCTGACAAGTACTGTGCAGAGGTGTCGGAGAGTACTGTATATTCTAGAGTTGGTTACTGTAGGTGGGAACTACATCTGTGGCCTGATGTAGGCTGCTGGAGCTATTGTAGTGTAGAGAAGTTGCGGGAGGTCCCTCTGAGGTTGTTCTGAACCTGGTCGTACATTGTGTTCTATATACTTCAAAAAAGCTTTGAACTGCTCATTTTTCTGCAATCTACAAGATGTCCCTTTGCATGCAATTGTCCGTTTTTTCTTTAGGAATTTGTAGGTAGATCTTGTTTATTCCTTATATGTTCATAATATTAAATCTCTCGCCCAAGACATTTTATAAATACATTCTCTTCTCTATCCAGACTATCTTTCTGCTCTTAGCCTGGTTATTTATAATCCTATTTCCAACCCCCACACCCGGCAGAGGCTCATCTGCTCACCTCCCACTCCTACAGGGTCACCAGTTACCATCCTCTAGCAGGTATATGTTGGAAATATTTCACAACGCTTATAAATTGCTTGATGTATTTATCAGGATACTTTCCATCACCTTACCAAATCTTAGGCCTGGTCTACACTAGGGGGTGGGGTGGGGGAGGAATATCAATCTAAGTCACGCCATTTCAGCTACATGAATAACGTTGCTGAAGTAGATGTACTTAGATCTACTTACTGCTGTGTCTTCCCTGCGATAAGTTGACTGCTGACGCTCCCCCGTCGACTCTGCCTGCGCCTCTTCCTCAGGTGGAGTACCGGAGTCTACGCGGAGAGCGCTCAGCGATTGATTTATCGCGTCTTCACTAGACGCAATAAATCGACCTCTGCGGGATCGATCACTCCGGAGGTAAGTGTAGACACGCCCTAGGTAAGTGTAGACATGTCCTACTGTAATGCAAAACTAGGTCTGTGAATCAACACCATTTACTTGCATGTGGCTTACATATCACACAGGGTATAAGAAGAGTTATTAAGAGACTAATTCATGATTCCATAAAGAGGACTCTAAGAGGTGTTTGTCTAACTGTGAAGCATACTATATTTGTAAAGGATATCAAGACGGATGTTTTTCAATTTCAGCGTAAACAAGGGACCTTAGTTTTACAGGAAGATAGAAGTCTGCTTTGCCGGGTGTTATTTTTATTACACGTAAGGCATAAAAGATTAATTAAGAGTATTTTGAGCTATCAGATGGAGATGGATAACTTCTACCTTTGGACACAGTATACAGGATTAGGTGAAAGTGGCAATGGAAAGTCAAACAACGAATTTGGGTGGACTTTCCTGGGAAAAGCAAAAGGCAGCTTCCTAACTGTAGAGACACTCCCTTATCATATCTCAATTCCCTGCTCTCAGATGTGGGCACACCAGAGCTCCTCAGAGAAATAGATGAAAAAGGTTTCTAACTATCAAAACTATCTACTTTTCCCATTCTCTGAAGTGGCTGAACTGTGTTTGCTGAAATTGTCCAAAAAACTTTTGCCTGCAGGGGAGCACAAGCATAGAAACCTTCAGCTAAAGTGAAAATGCTTTTTATAAGCAACTGAAAACAGGGGCTGATAATGGAAAAGCTTAGGCAAACTTAACTACATGTTGCATATGCTTTCTGACATACCTCTCTGTGGGCATGTTTTGGGATATGCAAATACTGTTAATAACAGTTCTTCTTTTTAAATATAGTTATGGGAACCCTGTATTTACTTGCCATTTTAACATGCTCAGTAAGGCTTGTTAGAGACCTTGTGCTAAAAATTTCTGAACATTCATGGAGTGCGTTTCCCACCTTCATAGAGCTACCTACGTGTTAAGTATACTGAGTATACTCTCAAGCTGCACAGGCTATGACAACCGTCACTATCAGTGCTACAACAGCAGCCTCTGGGGGAAGAAGTGTTGGGTTTGACCTTCAGCTCTGCAGCACACTCCCAACTAAAGGATTAAGTACTAGAGTTGGCTGCAGGAGTAGGCTGGTATTTTTCGTGCAGGATGAGTATCATACTGAGTTATGTATTAATGACTAACTTCATTTTACAGACTGCATAACCGAGCACATTTGGACAATTCCCTCTAGGAGGCAGTGTGGCAAAATGGATGGAACTTGAATCTGCCATAACAGAATCCATACTGCTAATCCCAATCTGGGACACCACTCAGTGGGATTTGAGGCCTTGATCATTCAACAAGGTGGTTTATGAAGGACACAGAATTATTAAACACCAGTTAGAAGAAATGAGTCTGGAATTTATGATCTGCGGGTTCCCAGTTCAGTGCACTGTCCTCTAGGGTACATTGATGAGAGAAAGATAATTTTGTCTGTGTCCTGACTGGAGGTTTCAGTTCTATTTCCCAGAGTAAAGCAAGATACTGAGGAACATGCTCACTGCAGAATGATCACAGAGATTTTAGCATCAGGATTCTGTACTGAGCAATAGGTAACTCAGCCAAATCTAAATGAATTTTCATGGGGACAATGAGGGAACTCTCTCATCCCAGGTCTAAGGGTGATTTATTTCATGTAGTAATCTTAAAGTAAGAAAGTTCCTAGAATAATGAAGTAGAATAAATACAAGAGATTAAAAAGCAATTTTGAACATGGATAAATGGATGTGGGGGTGATGCTGGAATTTCAGCATGAAGTCTGGTGGTCATCATGTATATAAGTAATAGCCTGAAAAGTGCCAGGATGAAGACCTGGATTAAATGAAATGCCCACATAAAGACCTGACAAGGGTGCTGAGTAAAAGTATTCTTGTTTGACATTCTATTTTCTCTGCTACTAGGGGCATCTGCTAGAGAGAACAAGGAAAATGACATCCCCATAGCTTCTGAATGTCACTCTTCATTCCTTCCTCACCAAAATTCAAATTTGGCGTCTGCACAAAGCCAAAAGCATAAATGGGTTTGGTATGTTTGGGATAGAGTTTTAAGACTACAGGCATAAATCTAGTACAGCTTGTATTATCAATCATAATTCTTTTAGTTTATGTATTTGTTGTAGCTTATTTTTTTCGGCAGAATGTTCTGTTCATAGGGAATCATTCAATGAGTGAATTTATGATGTAGTATGATGCAAGATAGGACTGAAGATGAACACAATATACTATCTGCCACATTACCATCCTTGCACGTCCAATTTTACTTTCTAAAATTAAATTCTGCAAACTATTATTATGCATCTCTTAAGTAGAGTTGGGTGAAATTTTTCAGACAAAAACCATTTTTGCCAAAAATAATTCAGATTCGAGTCAATCAAAACATTTTGCCTATTAGTGCTGAATTTGCCAAAAAGAAAAAAAGGAAAAATTAGCCAAAATCACCCACCTCTTCTACTTACCCTCACCCACCCCCCACCAAAAATAATCAGTGCTTTCCTATGGTAGTTCTGAAACAAAATATTTTGACTTTTCAATTCAAAATAAAATTGAAGTAAAAGTCAAACGAAAATTCAATAAAAAAATTGAGGTAAAAAGCCTTCAGAAACTAAACAAAATATTTTGTTTGACCTGAAATCAAGGTTTTGGGGGTTTTTTTGTTGGTTTGTTTTAACTTTTTTGGTTCTCTGAAAAGTTTGAAAAACTCATCATGTCAAACTCACCTAATAGCTTTCTTTGACAGGATAACAAGCCTGGTGGATGGGGGGGAAGCAGTAGATATGGTATATCTTGACTTTAGTAAGGCTTTTGATATTGTCTCGCATGACTTTCTCAAGCAAACTTGGAAAATACAACCTAGATGGAGCTACTATAAGGTGGATGCATAACTGGTTGGAAAACCATTCCCAGAGAGTAGCTCTTAGTGGTTCACAGTCAAGCTGAAAGAGATTATTAAGTGGGGTCCCACAGGGATCAATTCTGGGTCCAGTTCTGTTCAATGTCTTCAACAATGATTTAGATAATGGCATAGAGAGTACACTTACAAAATTTGCAGACAATACCAAGCTGGGAGGGGTTGCAAGTGTTTGAGGATAGGATTAAAATTCCAAATGATCTGGACAAACTGCAGAAATTGTTTGAAGTATATAGAATGAAGTTCAATAGGGACAAATGTGAAGTACTGCACTTAGTAAGGAACAATTACTTACACATATATAAAATGAGAAAGGACTGCCTAGGAAGGTATACTGCAGAAAGGGATCTGGGGGTCATAGTGGACCACAAGCTAAATATGAGTCAACAGCATAACACTGTTGCAAAAAAAGCAAACATCCTTCTGGGATATATTAACAGGAGTGTTGTAAGCAAGACATGAGAAGTAATTCTTCCATTGTACTCCAGTGGGAGCTGTGTCTCCAGTTCTTGGCGCCACGTTTCAGGAAAGATGTGGACAAATTGAAGAAAGTCCAGAAAAGAGCAACAAAAATTATTAAAGGTCTGGAAAACATGACCTATGAGGGAAGATTGAAAAAATTGGGTTTGTTTAGTCTGGAGAATAGAAGACTGAGGGGGGACATAACAGTTTTCAAGTACATAAAAGGCTGTTACAAGGAGAAGGGAGAACAATTGTTCTCCTTAACATCTTGAGGATAGGACAAGAAGCAATGGGCTTAAACTGCAGCAAGGGCACTTTAGGTAGGACATCAGGAAAACCTTTCTGTCAGGGTGGTTAAGCAGTGGAATAAATTGCCTAGGGAGGATGTGGAATCTCCATCATTGGAGATTTTTAAGAGCAGGTCAGACAAAGACCGGTCAGGGATGTTCTAGATAATACTTAGTCCTGCCTTGAGTGCAGGGGGCTGGACAAGACCTCTCAAAGTCCCTTCCAGTCCTACGATTCTATGATTTTCTGCCATACAGCTCGTAAGTGATTTATAAACCAAGAATTTTTTGGGGGACGGGAAATCTGTGGTAACTAATTCCAACAGCAAAAATATTCAAGCAAGCTGTAAGCTTCTCAAACAGCAGTTCATGACTAGAAAAGGAAAAGAGAAGCTCTCTGCCCATCTGCGCTCTTCCTTCTCCCCCCACTGTTCCTATATTCCAACACCACAACTAATCAAGCAGCAGCATAACAGAGTGGAGTGCAGGACATGCCCTGAAGTTCCATGTTTAAGTGCAATTATATAAGCAGGACTCTGGGGGATTCAAAACCTCCAGCCCATATGGTGTCTTCCTCTTTCCCCTTCCCATTTTAACCCTGACCTGCTGTGATGATAGCTCATTCGTAGGCATTTAACTTTTACACCTACGATTTGAAGACTGTAAACTCCTCAGGGTATGGATTATGTCTACCGCTCTGCGCGGTATTTCGTACAAGAATGCTCTGATTCTCATCTGGGCCTTGACCACTGACAGTGTTACAGGAGCCATGTGATTTTCTGCCTCAAGTCAACATAGATGTTCGTGGCTTACATCTGTGGCCCCCCATCAGCAAGGAAAGGAGAAACCCGAGTTCCATGCATTACACAGAAAAAAGAATCTCCTCTTCTAAAATGTCATCGAACCTTGCTAATAAAGCTAAACCAAATCTCTCTGCATATCAGAGGCAAGACCAGGCACAGGAACATACCAGAGATTCAGAGGATATTTATAATCCAAGAGAAGAAAATAAAATAAAATAAAATAAATAAACAAAAACGAGCATTTGTTCCATTTAAATTGCCCTAGGAGTTGCAGATTATAATTACGGATAAAATACTTTTGAGTTCATTTTCCCAGCTCAATAGCGCTTTTTGTTACTCAAACAGCTAAATGTCATGGGATTTTAAAGAAAGGTTAAAATACTGTATCATTTAACAATTAATGATACCAAAGTATAAGCCATGCAAACCCACATCAACTGAAAGAGGTGCAGACATTGGTTATGTCTACTTCATTGGAAAACAGATTCAGAGGAGCAAAATATTCCAGAAACAGGATTTTAAAGACAGATTTTAGCCACTCTAAAGGTCTGACCAATTTTTTTTGGGCAGACTATTCATGTATTTTAATACGTATTAACTTTTTGCCATAATTGACCCCACTCGTATCCGCTCCTGAAAAAGCCCTCTACTTTGTTGCATTTGTGAAGCTGAGAAAATTAGAAATAACGTGAATGTAAGAACTGCAGCAGCTTCCTGTCAAGAGCCTTCCATTGCCAACACAAAAAATAGGGGAAAAACAGGGAGAAAACCTACAATGCATACCCAACCTTTTTCTGTGCCCAGGATTAAAAACAGAGACCTGTTGCTACCAATGAAAGCCTATTCAGACCTGGGGTAATATAAAGATGTACAAACTAAGCAACAGATGAGAAAATGGCATCCAAGCTTGATAGTCAATTATTGGTGTCTATTGCCTCTTATGTTAAAAGAAATTACATTTATATGACAGGCAAGTTTATATAGTTAATTCAGTCTCAGACAGGTGGCAAACACAGATTAGTTTTAAAACTTTAGAAACTGTCCCCCCTTGCCTCATGATAAGGCTATGTCACATGTACAGTAAAGCCTTTAAGTGGTGTGATCAGCTCCCTGGGTCACCCATCCCTCATCTGCCTTCCCATAAGGAAGATGGGCTGTACACAGTGGACGAGATCCCCATCTTGGCATCAAGCTCTTTTGCACTATGTAAAAGTGCCCTAAAAGCCTCATATCAGGCTGTGGGAGAATTCCCCCATTGCAGGCACTGTGTAAGACAGCCATAAGGCTGTGTACCAAGGACCTCTACGCAAGCCCTGGCATAGAGGGCATGTTGGAGCAAAACCACAGCACTGTGGCCCAAAGGGAAGAGCAGCCAGGGTGGGGGATTGCAAAGGTGACTTGCAGCCATCTTAGTCCTCACATTATGTGGGCTAGGACTTCTGTGCTAAATGAATTAGAAGTGCGGCACAGGATCTCACCAAGTCCGTGGACAGGATAGGTTTGATTTTTCCCTAATGCCATCCAAAGTAGAAGCAAATGCAGTGTTTTATTTAGACCTCTTTCCTTTCAGCAATGTGTTGTTTGTGACCAGTATCTGGGGCTGTCAATCCCGGTACCGAGGTTTTGGTATCCAGAGCCACTACAGCATGGCAGTGGCAACACAAGATTCTACGTGGCACGCTGCATGTATACCCCAATCTTGGAAGAGCCATTTTTAAGATGTGAAAAAGTATCATAGAATCATAGAATATCAGGGTTGGAAGGGACCCCAGAAGGTCATCTAGTCCAACCCCCTGCTCGAAGCAGGACCAATTCCCAGTTAAATCATCCCAGCCAGGGCTTTGTCAAGCCTGACCTTAAAAACCTCTAAGGAAGGAGGTTCTACCACCTCCCTAGGTAACGCATTCCAGTGTTTCACCACCCTCTTAGTGAAAAACTTTTTCCTAATATCCAATCTAAACCTCCCCCACTGCAACTTGAGACCATTACTCCTCGTTCTGTCATCTGCTACCATTGAGAACAGTCTAGAGCCATCCTCTTTGGAACCCCCTTTCAGGTAGTTGAAAGCAGCTATCAAATCCCCACTCATTCTTCTCTTCTGCAGGCTAAACAATCCCAGCTCCCTCAGCCTCTCCTCATAACTCATGTGTTCCAGACCCCTAATCATTTTTGTTGCCCTTCGCTGGACTCTCTCCAATTTATCCACATCCTTCTTGAAGTGTGGGGCCCAAAACTGGACACAGTACTCCAGATGAGGCCTCACCAATGTCGAATAGAGGGGAACGATCAC
This sequence comes from Lepidochelys kempii, assembly GCF_965140285.1. Classification (NCBI taxonomy): domain Eukaryota; kingdom Metazoa; phylum Chordata; order Testudines; family Cheloniidae; genus Lepidochelys; species Lepidochelys kempii. The sequence goes on along the minus strand of NC_136386.1, from coordinate 9,562,927 downwards.
GTCCCTCGATCTGCTCGCTATGCCCCTACTTATACATCCCAAAATGCCATTGGCCTTCTTGGCAACAAGGGCACACAGCTGACTCATATCCAGCTTCTCGTCCACTGTCACCCCTAGGTCCTTTTCCGCAGAACTGCTGCCTAGCCATTCGGGCCCTAGTCTGTAGCTGTGCATTGGGTTCTTCCGTCCTAAGTGCAGGACCCTGCACTTATCCTTATTGAACCTCATCAGATTTCTTTTGGCCCAATCCTCCAATTTGTCTAGGTCCTTCTGTATCCTACCCCTCCCCTCCAGCGTATCTACCACTCCTCCCAGTTTAGTATCATCCGCAAATTTGCTGAGAGTGCAATCCACACCATCCTCCAGATCATTTATGAAGATATTGAACAAAACCGGCCCCAGGACCGACCCTTGGGGCACTCCACTTGATACCGGCTGCCAACTAGACATGGAGCCATTGATCACTACCCGTTGAGCCCGACAATCTAGCCAGCTTTCTACCCACCTTATAGTGCATTCATCCAGCCCATACTTCCTTAACTTGCTGACAAGAATACTGTGGGAGACCGTGTCAAAAGCTTTGCTAAAGTCAAGAAACAATACATCCACTGCTTTTCCTTCATCCACAGAACCAGTAATCTCATCATAAAAGGCGATTAGATTAGTCAGGCATGACCTTCCCTTGGTGAATCCATGCTGGCTGTTCCTGATCACTTTCCTCTCATGCAAGTGCATCAGGATTGATTCTTTGAGGACCTGCTCCATGATTTTTCCAGGGACTGAGGTGAGGCTGACTGGCCTGTAGTTCCCAGGATCCTCCTCCTTCCCTTTTTTAAAGATTGGCACTACATTAGCCTTTTTCCAGTCATCCGGGACTTCCCCAGTTCGCCACGAGTTTTCAAAAATAATGGCCAATGGCTCTGCAATCACAGCCGCCAATTCCTTCAGCACTCTCGGATGCAACTCGTCCGGCCCCATGGACTTGTGCATGTCCAGCTTTTCTAAATAGTCCCTAACCACCTCTATCTCCACAGAGGGCTGGCCATCTCTTCCCCATTTTGTGATGCCCAGCGCAGCAGTCTGGGAGCTGACCTTGTTAGTGAAGACAGAGGCAAAAAAAGCATTGAGTACATTAGCTTTTTCCACATCCTCTGTCACTAGGTTGCCTCCCTCATTCAGTAAGGGGCCCACACTTTCCTTGGCTTTCTTCTTGTTGCCAACATACCTGAAGAACCCCTTCTTGTTACTCTTGACATCTCTTGCTAGCTGCAGCTCCAGGTGCGATTTGGCCCTCCTGATATCATTCCTACATGCCCGAGCAATATTTTTATACTCTTCCCTGGTCATATGTCCAACCTTCCACTTCTTGTAAGCTTCTTTTTTGTGTTTAAGATCCGCTAGGATTTCACCATTAAGCCAAGCTGGTCGCCTGCCATATTTACTATTCTTTCGACTCATCGGGATGATTTGTCCCTGTAACCTCAACAGGGATTCCTTGAAATACAGCCAGCTCTCCTAGACTCCTTTCCCCTTCAAGTTAGTCCCCCAGGGGATCCTGGCCATCCATTCCCTGAGGGAGTCGAAGTCTGCTTTCCTGAAGTCCAGGGTCCGTATCCTGCTGCTTACCTTTCTTCCCTGCGTCAGGATCCTGAACTCAACCAGCTCATGGTCACTGCCTCCCAAGTACAGCCTTCAAGTCCATTCAGTCCTTCACTTCTCCGCTGCTAAAGAAGGTGCCATTAAATACCAATTGTGTTTTGGACAACTATTCATTACGGAAAGGACTAAGACCAATCGTTAAATTTTATGCAAAGCACATAGTGATTGGATGGTAACTAACTAACTTTCATTCAATATTCAGTTGGCCTGGACTTCAATCAGAAACTTAGAAAGCTCAGTAGTTCACTGATATACCCACTGAGATGCATAACTGAAGTATTTTTTTTAAAATGATTAAGAGCTGAAACTAGTCAATGAACTCACCTTGCATGCCATAGCAAGAACTCAGAATGAGTTATAACTGTTATAAGAATTCTTGTATTTGGTTATGTAACATCAGGTACTATAACAGGCTTGGGTAAAAAAAAGAACCCCCATGCAAAGTTTTGGGTTAAATGGATTATTTTTAATCAAAGTTATGACTGTACCCCAAAATGGGCTCAGCAAAGGTTTGCTCATTCATTGCCACCAAGGAGTTTGCAAACATTTACTCATTTTTCTAGCAAGAACAGATCCCATTTTGAATCAAGATGGCCAGGCAGCAGCAAAGGTGAAAGATGTATGGGTGTACATGTTTTAACTTCCTCAGTATTCAAAACTGGGGAAGGATTAAGCTCACTAGTTTGCTCTAAGTGTTTGAAATCCGAGACCTTGGCACAGAGAAAGGAAAAAGTCCTAAGAAATGTGTCCGTGTGTGGGTGTCACAGAGAAAGGTAATACCCTGGAGTCCAAAGAAGTGAGTGTGTGTGAGAGAGTGTGTGAGAGTGTGTGTGTGAGAGAGAAAGTGAGGGAGAGAGAGTGTCTCTCTCTCTGTGTGTGTGTGTGTGTGTGTGTGTGTATGTATTTATTTGGGCTGTCAATCGTGATTAACTCAAAAAAATTAATCCTGTTTAAAAAATTAATCACAGTTTTAATTGCACCGTTAAACAATAGAATACCAATTGAAATTAAATATTTTGGATGTTTTTCTATATTTTCATATATATTGTATTCTGTGTTGTAATTAAAATCAAAGTATATATTATTTGGATTATAAATATTTGCACTGTAAAAATGATAAAAGAAATAGTGTTTTTCCATTCACCTCATAAAAGTACTGTAGTGCAATCTCTTTGTCATGAAAGTGAAATTTACAAATGTAGACTTTTGTTACATAATTACACTCAAAAACATTCATTGCAATTCATTTTTTAATCTCTTCACAGCCCTAATATGTATATAAAATTTAAAATGGGTTTATTTGTAAATTTGCAGTTTCGCATACAGGGTCCTAACAAAGGCTATGGAAGTCAACAGAAAATCTCCTCAGACATCCATGAGCTTTGGATCAGTCCCATAGTCTGTTGATATTTGCTATTTTCTTCGGCCTGGTTTTAGTGTTACCAATCCTCCAGGATTGGCCTGGAGTCTCCCAGAATCAGCATCTATCTCCCGGTGACTATTGAAAGCAATCTGGGAGATTTTAATAGGATTATTAAGAAAACAACAATACATCATGTTGGGAGAAAAAAAAAAAAATCTCCCACAGTAGCTTCTGTCGGAGTTGACAACTCTACGTGGTCTACACTAGAAAACTAGGTCAGTATAACTACATTGCTCAGGGGTGTGAAAAATCCACACTCCAGAGCAACACAGTTGAACTGACCTAACCTCGGATGTAGACAGCTCGAGGTTGACAGGCAAGCTACCTCTTGGGGAAGTGGAGAACCTATGGAAACTGGAGAACCCCTCCTGTCAGCGTAGGTAGCGTCTTCACCAAAGTGCCACAACGGTGCCGCCTCAAAAGGTGTAGACCTCAAAGGTGCACTGCTGCAGTGTTTTAAATGTAGACAAGCCCTTAAAATGATTTAAGGAGCATTTTTGTTTACTTTTTATATAGAGCCTGCACTACCAACAGGGCCAGATATGTAAATTCTTCCACATGATCAATTGAAGAATCATATTATGGCAGAGTTAAAAAAAAAACCAAAACACAAAGCAAGCCCAAAAAACAAACAAAACAAAGACTTTCTCCTTTAGATGCTGGTCCAATTCCCATAGAAAGATTCAGTTGGAACTAGCTCAGTCCTTAAGTTCTGAATCTACTGCAACTCAGTGACTGGGCCCATATTGCTGAATGTAACCCAAGCTTTTCAGAAGTGCTGAGCACCCAAAATGCCAATCAAAATCAACAGGAGCTGCAAGTGTTGCTCAGCCCCTCATGGGGAGGAAGGGGAAATCTGGGCCCAAATTCATAAGAGGCAGAAGCATACCAAATGCCGGCAAAAAAACAAAGGTTTTGTGAACCAAAAAAGCAATACTCCGAAATCAGCAGTAAATTAAGCTCTTTTTGTGATTACATTGCAACATTTTTCTGAAGATCTGAAAACATTTTACAATGAAGTAAATTTAACAAGACCCAGTGAAGTATTACTATATCCACCATACACACGGATAAACTAAGGAACAGACATGCTGGAAGACTTTCCCCAAGGTCACACACTGAGTCAGAACAGAACACAGAAATCCTAATTCCCAAGGCCTACAAAAAAAACCCCAATGCGCTTAGAAATGTTTTGGCGTATTTATTAAAAAAGCCTTGACAATGGAACATGTTAAAGAAATGTTGAAGTATAATACAAAATTAATATATTTTATTTTAGGAAGTACCATTTATTTTACTTTAACAAAACCGTTTCACCAACACTGGTCACAGCACAAAGAACACTTGTTTTAAAATATGTCTGTTTTCAGGCTATGTACTTTGCAATGAATACTAAGTGCCACGGGAACAATTTAGCAAAGAATGAAGATTTTGTTAATTCAAAATATTGCTGTGTAGTTTAAGTGCCCAAAGCTATTAGACGTCATAGTTTAAATAAAATAAAAAAAAAAAAGTAAGCCAGAATCTACACTACTTTGCCTACAGCCTATAATGGCTTTTATGTCAGCCTGAATATGGAAAGTTTGAATAAGCCGCAGCATAAAAACAATTTAAAGGCGTTCATTTTATCATGCTATTAACGTGATAATTAGAAACAGCCTGAAAAAAAAGTCGCTAAGGCCTTGTCTACATTGCCACTTACTGCGCTGAAACTTTCTTCGCTCAGGGGTGTGAAAAAACGCCCCCCCTGAGCGATGCAAGTTTCAGCACTGTAAAGTGGCAGTGTAGAGAGTGCTCCCAGCGCTGGTAGCTTCTCCCCTCGCGGGGGTGGTTTTACTACAGTGCCGGAGCCGCAACTACAATCTAATGGCAGCTGCGTAGATATACCCTTCGTTCACATGAAGGAGACACAGGCTGGCTTCCTACTGATTTGCTTGATTTTATCCTCCTGCTCAATGAGCTCTGAGATTATTTATGTCTACGTTAAACCTACTGAATTATTAAAAAAAAGTTTCAATACCACTGAAAACAATGATCAAGCATTTTAAGAATAAGATTATCCAAGTCACCTTTATGCAAACCCAACACTCTACTGCCTCAGCTGCTCTAGTAAATACTACTATTTTTCTGCCAGTAAACCAAAAAAGCCAAAATTAACACTGAAATTTTTTTTTACATCATGCAAAAAAAGTTAATTATTGCTCCAAAGGCTGAAGTTATCCAACAGGTCTAAATAATGCTATCAAGCATCAAAACCAGAACCTGCCTCTGTTACTGTTAAATTTAATGGTGATCATATTTTGCGGTGAAAATAAGTCATGTCATTACAGCCTGGAAACTTTTAATTAAATACCACATCAAAAACATCAGCATCACTCTGCAATGGGATTAGACCAGTCATCATTGTGTAAGTGGCATTTCATGAATGTATTACTGCCTTACAGTTCACAGCACAGTGGACAACAGCCCAGTCCTCGGAGTCACACACAACTAGATATAAAAGTGAACCTTTCCTCTAGGAAATATTTGACAGCAGAAGACAAGGGGCCAAATTCTGAAGTGGTGTAACTACTGATTTCAATGGAGTTACACCAGCAGAGAATTTGCTCAGAAACTGTAAAGGTTCTGTTCTCTGTTCACATACCTTTCTATAGTGGAGTTTCTTTCTCCGAACCAGACCCACACATGAGGAAGTCCCACATCCTTAGTCTCTACTCCTTTTTGGTTCATCTTCATCTTGACCAATTTCTCTCTACCTTTAAGCATAGCTTTCGCTTTTAGAGAGCACATTTGCTCACCCCTTTAATGAGTCCTTTCTCCCTCTCTGCTGTACATAAGTAAAGGTGTGACATCATGTCGGTTATGTTCAGTTTGACAGACAAAGAAAAGTACCTTTCTTGGGAGCATCTTCCAAAAATTTAGTCTTTCCTCATTACTTCCTCTTCTCAAACATCCTGGTTTGCCAGCAGCTTCTGTAACTGCGACACCAGCCTCCATTCTGAACTCATCCCTTCTGCTCAGACATCTCCTCTGTTCACAAGTCTGCCTACCACAACCTCCTAACACTGCCCATGTACATCTACCCCTTCGTTGCCAATTGAAAACCTCATCCATGTCTCTATCTCCTTTCTCTGTGGTCTCCCTCTCTCTTTCAGGCACTCATTTATCAGAGTGACGAGTGCAATTGAGGAAAACAAGTAGATTGCTCTCCAGCACGTACAGATTACCTCCCTCCACCGTCTTACATGTTCAGTACAGCATAAATATGAATGGCCACATCCCTCAGTCTCGGACAACTCCATTAGCTCCCCAGTTTCTTTTAGAATCCAATTCCAAGTTACCCTCCTTATTCCCTACAGGCATCCATGGACTTGGTCCAACCTAATTTAAATATTCTGTATCTTTACTCCCTCCTCCGTCTTTGGTCCCTTCCAACAGGATTGCCAATTCTTCCAACAGCTTTCACCACAGCGCCTGCTGCCAGGAACTGCTTTCTTCTAGTCCCTTGCCAGTCACAGATGCCATCTCATCTCCATATCATGCTGATCACCTAAAAACACATTAGAGAATCGGCCCACAAACACACACAATTGCAAGAGAGTAACTGATTTCCCCTAACATTCCCTAGACTGAAGTCATTGAGCTAAGTAAAAAAACCACAGGATCCCCTAGTTGTAACAGCCTCCTCCCTCTATAAATCTAGGGCCCCTCCTCCACAAAATTCAACCTGATAACCTCATTACTAGTACCAATCGTAGGCAATGAAGACTAATTCTAGAGCAATGGGGTGCTTTAAAAAAAACAAAAAAAAACCCAAAAAGAACAATTGTGGCAGTGCCTCTCAAAACACTTTGACACGGGAGTACAGCATCCAACTCAGCCATCAGCTCCACATTTTTAAGGAAGTTTCCATTGTTTGGCACATATAGCTGATCTGAAGTGCCACGCAATGCTAGGTTTTGGGTAGCAAGCATTCTCACAGTGGCAATGAGCCTTTTCAGAACATTCTGCCAGTAAAGAGACTCTGATGCAATCTTCTCTTGATGCTGATCATCTATGGTGGCCTTTAACCTTAGTCTCATCTCAAGCTCTTTCCACCTATGGAATGTAATGGTCTCAAGTTGCAGTTGGGGAGGTTTAGGTTGGATATTAGGAAAAACTTTTTCACTAGGAGGGTGGTGAAGCACTAGAATGCATTACCTAGGGAGGTGGTGGAATCTCCTTCCTTTGAAGTTTTTAAGGTCAGGCTTGACAAAGCCCTGGCTGGGATAATTTAGTTGGGGATTGGTCCTGCTTTGAGCAGGGGGTTGGACTAGATGACCTCCTGAGGTCCCTTCCAACCCTGATATTCTATGACAAGAGTTCACTTTTAAACTCTGAACAGATTAAAATAGCAAAGAAATGACCTGAGTCTTCTTCCAGTTCCTACAATGTAAGCACTACACAATGCAGAGTAACAAAGAAGCTGTGATCTAAAGTCTCAGCAGTAGAACATTTTATTAATAGTTGGACAATGAGAGGACCAGCCGCTAACATACAGAATATAGAGCATTACATGATCCAGACTTTGTTAAGGAGACACGTTCTAGAAACAGCAGAACACAGCTGGGGTAGACAGACTAAAGCATGCAGAACAGGGAGCCATTTAGAAAGGGGAAAGCTTCTTCTATATGTTCCACAATTAAGAGAATCAGTTTTCAATAATGTTCAGTGGATCTCTCACATGCCCATCCCAGTCTTACAAATATGAACTGCTGTTAGCCCCCTTAGTCATATTACTCAGTATCCCAATAGAGAAACCTAACTATACCAGGGAAACTTAATTATTCACTTCCCTGGCAAGTTGAGGGGCTAATTAAGTTACTCAGAAGACAAGAGTGGTTGCTCATCTGGAGAGAAAAGGATGAATCATTTCCCCAAAAACATATTTATGGAGGGTCAGCCCTACCTGTTCATTCTTTGTTCTGGTGTAATACAATTAGCAGCCAATAATGATGTTTACACTACAGTGGAATCAAAAGACTTCAATCAGGATCCCATTGCACTGGGTACTGCACAAATATATAGGTAGATAGTTGCTGCTCAGAACGGGCTAAAAAGCAGATACAGGGAAGGTACTAGCTATAATGTAATGGACAGATATCACAACTTATCACCTGCCACACCAGAATACCTAGACATGTTTTTGCGTGTTTAACTTCAAAATAAGACCTTGATCATGCAAAGGGATGCATGGATGGGGCGGGGGGTGTCTTATTGCTGTGCAGAGTGCCAACAGTGTCAGGGTAATGCTGCAGTAAATCTCTTTGCAGGATTTGGGTCACAGGATTTAGTATATAGAACCAGACCAATTCACCTTCGCAAGAAGTTCATAGAACATCCTTTAAAAAAAATCACTTAGTCCGAAAGTCAAGTAAAAAACAAAATCACTGTCACTACAAGGAGAGGCAATATGGGCGTGACAAGGATCTACTCTAAAGTCTTCTTTAGTTTAAGATATTAAAGTATTAAAACTAAGATTGTTTTAATACTTTAGAATCATCAAGGTGCCTGGAAGCATCAGCAGACAAGCCATTTCACCCTCTCCATTCAAAGGGGAAAGGTTAGCCATATGTATTGGGTACATTGCCCTAAGGGAGAAAATCATCTCTTTGAAATGCTTTGTTTGTTTAAAAAATAAAAACAACCACCCACTTCTGCTGATGTCAGTGTAGTCATTTTAAAAAGACATGGCACAGATTCCAAACAAGTCAGTAACAAAAACTCTGCTGTCCGAAGCCAAAGCTTCAAGAGTTTCCTGACCATAGTAAATGACTAAGGTCGTGTAAGTTCCTAAACCCACATAAGACTGGAACAATACATACATAATAATAAAATAATAATGTTTTCTCTTAGAGCAGCTCCACCCTTTCTTCCAGAAGATTTTATTTCATATTGACAGAGCATAAGGAGAAAAGAGAGTAAAGATGCACCTTATAAACTAACTTCATTAGGATTTATATAAAAATAATATAAACTACATAATATAATAATTATATAAAAATAATAAAGGAGGACTTGTGGCACCTTAGATACGAACAAATTTATTTGAGCATAAGCTTTCCTGAGCTACAGCTCACTTAATCGGATGCATCACGAAAACTTATACTCAAATAAATTTGTTCGTCTCTAAGGTGCCACAAGTACTCTTTTTTTCTTTTTGTGGATACAGAACAACACGGCTGCTACTCTGATACCTATAAAAATAATGTAGCTAACCATGGATTGGCGACAACTTAACCTTTCCTCCCACAACACACAGGTCTGGTGGATATAGTATCGCAAAGCTGCTAAACCTTTCGTTGTGTTATTTCAACAGTGCTTTGGGCTTAGTGCTGTCACTCTATACCAAAAGAGATTCTGTGCAAGGATTCTTGAAGTAAAAATCTAATGGAGTTTACCTAAATTCCCCTGTTGTTTCTGTTTGACATTAGTGCAGCAGCTTTTCAACAGCATTCAGTGTTCCACCCCAAGTACAGATATGTTTCAGTTGGGAGTGAAGCGATCCTGGCATACCAAGTCGTATAACAGTTTATCAAGTACTTTGGGATCCTTTCAGCTGAAAGGCAAATTCATAGATTTTAAAGCCAGAAAGTACGATCATGCTCGTTTAGTCTGAGTTCCTGAAAAGACCATAGAATTTCCCCAAGTGGTTTTGGTATCATGCCCCTGACTTCTGACTGAGTTAGAGCATGTCTTTTAGAATGACATCTGTGACTGGAGCCCCAGGGGGGGCCAGCTGAGATCACTCAATTAGGGTAAACTGCAAAGAATGGGGCAGACAATCCCCAAAGCTGGTGGCTATTTTCAATACTTAGATTTACCAAGCCAGCACAAAACAGCTTCTTTACTACCTCACTGGTTGCCCAGAAGCCAACAACACAGTTCCCTTCAAGTAACCCAGGCTCAGGCCTCCACCCAGATACCCAAGTCAAGAATGATGAAGATTACTGAAAATCTTTATCATATAAAAGACAAGGTTCTACCAATCCCAAAGGATCGGACACATTACCTCCCAGGTTAACGAATATTCCAGATCTTACCCAAATACACGCTTACAGCCAATTCTTATTAACTAAACTACAATTAAAAAAGAAAAAGAGTATGGTTAAAAGATCAATACACATACAGACATGAGTTCAATTCTTGAGGTTCAGATTCACAGCAGAGATGGCAAGCTTTTGTGGTTGCAAAGAGTTCTTTTGGAATTTAGTCCATAGGTTATAGTCCAATGTCCAATATCACATTCAGGATGTAACAGCTTAACTAGGATCTCAATCTGGCGACTCAAACTTCCCCTGATGAAGCTTAAGCAGATCTCAGATGTCAGGATCAGGATCCAAGGATCTTTTATATAATTTCAAGCCTTCTTTGACAGGTCAGAGTCCCTTGGCTTACAATAGGTAATCAGAATGATTTTGAAGTAGATCCATCACCGCTACTTAGCTACACGAATTAACATGAGGCCTGTTTTTCACCATTTGCAGATGATCGGCTACACATTTCAAAGAGAGACAATGCTAGGATTTCTTTTGATCTCTGAATTAACAGAATACAGCATAGACAGGGACTGTTGATTACATTATTGACCACTACATATATAAATACACAAATACACAAAACCACAAACATTATCTCCCTATATGTCTTTATAGGTTGAATTTGAGTCATTCTTCCCGCAGGACGCTTGACCCTTTCTGCCCATGCGTCACAACATCCAATATTGATTTGAGGAGTTCAAGTGATGAAGAATTCTCCACCCCTGTAGGCAATTTATTCACATGGTTAACTACACCTCACAGTAAAAATCTGCACCTTATTATTAGTCTCAATTTGTCATAGCTTCAGCTTCCAGCCATTGGATCTTGTTATGCCTTTTTCTGATAGACTAAAGAGCCCTCTCTTACCATACATCTTCTCCCCATATAGGTACTTCTACAGCAAGATCCATCACCTCTCAACCTTCTATTGGATAAAAAACTAGGCAGATTCACTTCTTCAGTCATTCTCTGTAAGACAGGTTTTCCAGATCTTGAATCTAGCGAGCCATAACACTGTTACATGGCATCATCCCTGGAATTTTAGGGATCCTTTAATCTCTTTATTCCCATGTGTCATGTCATAAATTTTAAGGGCAGAAAAGGCCATTATGATAATTGAGTCCGACCTCTTGGATAACACAGGCCAGAGAATTTCACTCAGGGATTCCTGAAATCAATCCTATCACTTCTGATTGAGCTACAGCTTGTTCGGTGGCACACCACACTCGACAGACTACTATGTGCAGGAAGGGCTGCAGAACTTGCAGCACTGTGTAACTGTGTTTATTCAGGTTTCAGAGTAACAGCCGTGTTAGTCTGTATTCACAAAAAGAAAAGGAGTACGTGTGGCACCTTAGAGACTAACCACTTTATTTGAGCATGAGCTTTCGTGAGCTACAGCTCACTTCATCAGATGCATACTGTGGAAAATACAAAAGATCTTTTTATACACAGAACCATGAAAAAATGGGCGTTTACCACTACAAAAGGTTCTCTCTCCCCCCACCCCACTCTCCTGCTGGTAACAGCTTATCTAAAGTGATCACTCTCCTTACAATGTGTATGATAATCAAGTTGGGCCATTTCCAGCACAAATCCAGGGTTTAACAAGAATGTCAGAGGAGGGGGGGTGGGGTAGGAAAAAACAAGGGGAAATAGGTTACCTTGCATAATGACTTAGCCACTCCCAGTCTCTATTCAAGCCTAAGTTAATTGTATCCAATTTGCAAATGAATTCCAATTCAACAGTCTCTCGCTGGAGTCTGGTTTTGAAGTTTTTCCTGTTGTAATATCGCAACTTTCATGTCTGTAATCGCGTGACCAGAGAGATTGAAGTGTTCTCCGACTGGTTTATGAATGTTACAATTCTTGACATCTGATTTGTGTCCATTTATTCTTTTACGTAGAGACTGTCCAGTTTGACCAATGTACATGGCAGAGGGGCATTGCTGGCACATGATGGCATATTATCACATTGACGGATGTGCAGGTGAACGAGCCTCTGATAGTGTGGCTGATGTGATTAGGCCCTGTGATGGTGTCCCCTGAATAGATATGTGGGCACAGTTGGCAACGGGCTTTGTTGCAAGGATAGGTTCCTGGGTTAGTGGTTCTGTTGTGTGGTATGTGGTTGCTGGTGAGTATTTGCTTCAGGTTGGGGGGCTGTCAGTAGGCAAGGACTGGCCTGTCTCCCAAGATTTGTGAGAGTGTTGGGTCATCCTTCAGGATAGGCTGTAGATCCTTAATAATGCGTTGGAGTGGTTTTAGTTGGGGGCTGAAGGTGACGGCTAGTGGCGTTCTGTTATTTTCTTTGTTAGGCCTGTCCTGTAGTAGGTGACTTCTGGGAATTCTTCTGGCTGTATCAATCTGTTTCTTCACTTCCACAGGTGGGTATTGCAGTTGTGAGAATGCTTGATAGAGATCTTGTAGGTGTTTGTCTCTGTCTGAGAGGTTGGAGCAAATGCGGTTGTATCGCAGAGCTTGGCTGTAGACAATGGATCATGTGGTGTGGTCAGGGTGAAAGCTGGAGGCATGTAGGTAGGAATAGCGGTCAGTAGGTTTCCGGTATAGGGTGGTGTTTATGTGACCATCGTTTATTAGCACTGTAGTGTCCAGTCACGCGATTACAGACATGAAAGTTGCGATATTACAACAGAAAAACTTCAAAACCAGACTCCAGCGAGAGACTGTTGAATTGGAATTCATTTGCAAATTGGATACAATCAATTTAGGCTTGAATAGAGACTGGGAGTGGCTAAGTCATTATGCAAGGTAACCTATTTCCCCTTGTTTTTTCCTACCCCACCCCCCCTCCTCTGACATTCTTGTTAAACCCTGGATTTGTGCTGGAAATGGCCCAACTTGATCATCATACACATTGTAAGGAGAGTGATCACTTTAGATAAGCTGTTACCAGCAGGAGAGTGGGGTGGGGGGAGAGAGAACCTTTTGTAGTGGTAAACACCCATTTCTTCATGGTTTCTGTGTATAAAAAGATCTTCTGTACTTTCCACAGTATGCATCCGATGAAGTGAGCTGTAGCTCACGAAAGCTTATGCTCAAATAAATTGGTTAGTCTCTAAGGTGCCACAAGTACTCCTTTTCTTTTTGTGTTTATTCAGAGACTCTTCCCTGGTAGAAACCCTGGAAACCACCACTCAGCTGTAGTAACCATTCATTCACTGAGCTACCATGTCCAAGTCAGAATTACACCACACAGCAAGATGGCTCCTCCAGGAGCGATGACCCGCTACTGCTTCTCCATGCTTCCATGCACCAGTCCCTTCTGGCTTCCCTCTGTCTGCAGATGCCTGGACTCTAGACTCAGGAAGTCACTGCCATTTCTTTCTCATGCCTCCCACTCAAAAATGTGGGAGGATGAGGAAAACAGACACACACACACAGCCACCCCCAAACCAACCTTTGAAACCGTTGCGTGTTGGGTGCGTTTCTGTATGCCGTTCACAGCTTTCTCAATGTAATTTGGGTTTACAAAAGTAATCTCTGATTTCATAGGGGTATCAAGCATGCAACAAGTAGCAGTTTGAGTGTCTTTGGGACCTTAGTTGATTGAGATACACTTATACTGCAGTTTCTAAATTGCCGTTCAACACTTATGGTGTACTATTCTAATTTCTGTGTGTTAGGGAGAAAGGAACAGTCCCCAATACCCTTTGCACCAACAAATGAAGGCTTTACTAAGCAGATATATTAGAACATTTGGAAACTCTAGTGCCATCTGGTGACATTTTAGGAAAAAACACAATGCTATATTTGCATCAGCATGTGTTCTGAGGTATTCATCCCACATGTAACAAGAATATATTTCATGATTTAACAAAAGTGTCGGATTAACATCAGCCTGTGTTTAAATGCTGTATTTAGAAGTTTTTGAATCTGCAGGTCCAAATACCTTGCACCCAAGAGTTTATAAAAAAATTGACTTAGCAACTCACAGTCATTGATGTAATATTAAACAATTCTTGCAGTGCTGGAAGTCCCAGAGAACTGGAAAAAGATAATTGTGTTTCAACATTTAATAAGGTAAATGGGATGTCCTGGGTAACTACAGTCCAGTTAACGTGACATCAATCTCGGGCAAAGTCATGGAAAAGCTGACATGGGATGCAATCAGTGATGAATTAAGGGATATTAGTATAATTAATGCAAACCAACCTGGGTTTAAGGAAAATAGGTGTTGTCAAACTTGATATCATTTTAATATTATAAGTTTGGCTGGCAAAGGCAGTTGTGTTGACAATAATATATTTAGATTTCTATAAGACACTTGACTCAGTACTCCACAACTATCTGATTAAAAATGTTGAGTGATACACAAAGTAAAAATCAATGTGGCACATATTAAATAGATTAAAACACCATTAACTGATAGCTTATAAAGAAACAGCAAATAGGGAATCATCATCCAAGGGGAGCATTTCTAGTAGGGTCCCAAATTGATCAATTCTTGGCCAAATGCTAGTCCAGGGGTCAGCAACCTTTGAGAAGTGACGTGCCAAATCTTCATTCATTCAAAGGTTTCACGTGCCAGTAATAAATTTTACATTTACAGGGGCCCCCGACGGAACCCCAGATTGGCAGTGGGCTGAGAGGTGCCAGCGGCGGGGACCCCGGCCGGCAGGAGCCCAGACCAGCAACGCGGGTGGCAGACTGAACCCCAGACCGGCAGCGCGCTGAGATGCTCAGCCTAATTCCAGTCTGGGGTTCCACCTGCCGGGCCCTGCCAGCCAGGGTCCCAGCCGCCGGCCCCGCTCAGCCTGCTGCTGGCCTGGGGTTCTGTCCATTCATCCAGGCCGGCAGCAGGGCTGGCGGCCGGGCCCCTGGCTGGACTTGTACAACATGCATTCTAATACAAATAAAACCCAAGGTTATGTAGGAACCAAGAATGTAGATAACAGTTGTGGCCAACTATTTTGAAAGTAATGACATAAAAGAATTTGAAGGGTCATGGTGGATAACAAACCGGACATGAGCTCCCAATGTGATGCAGCGATTAAGAATAAATGTGTCCCTTTGATATTTAAGCAGGGAAATATCAAGTAGAAGTAGAGAGATGCTATTACTGATGTATGCAGCATTAGACAGACCCCATTACTGGAATACTACCTCCAGTTCTGCTATGCACACTTCAAAAAAGGATGTTGACAAACTAGAAAGGATTCAGAAAACGAGCAAAGAACAATTAAGGGACTGGGGGCGGGGGAGAAGAGAGGGGAGAAATCGGCCTTCCACCGAGAGAGTGAAACAGACTAAAGAACAGCAATCTATTTAGTTCTTATCGAACAGAAGATTAAGGGGTGATGTGATCTAGAATACCTACACAGAAAGAAGATTTTTGATAAAGAGGACTCTAATCTAGCTGACAACGAGGTAACAAGATCCAATGGCTGGATGCTGAAGTTACGACAAAACAGACTAAAAATAAGGTGCAAGTTTTTAACTGTGAGGGTAAATAACCACTGGAATAAGATTTCTCAAGAAGTGGTGAATTCTTCATCACTTGAAGTCAGTCAATATTAAATGTTTTTCTAAAAGACATGTTCCAGCTCAGTCAGAAATTACAGGTGTGATTGCTGGAACTACTTGGTGACTTTCTGTGGTCGGCAGGAAGCCAGACTAGATGAACGTGATGGTCTCATCTGGCCTTAAAAAAAAACAAAAAAAACCCCACACCTATGAATTTGCCTTTCAGGCTAAAGGATTCCAAAGCACTTAACAAAATGGTACGCAACCTTGTACACAGGGAGTGCTTCACACCCAATTATGATGATTTATTATTTGTATTATTGAAATGTAGCTATGTCTGGGATGAAGCACAGAGTAACTACCGAGTAATACTACACAACACTATGGCAAGTCTAGAAATACAAAATATCAACTAAAACAGCATGGGAAATTCAGTGAATCAGATAACTCAGTAAAAAACGATTGTTCACCTTCTCCTAACTGTTGCTCATATCCCTTCCAAAGAGGTGTACGCGCTGGGTGCACGGCTGTCAGAAAGTTTTTCCCCTAGCAGCACCCGTGGGATCAGCTGTAGAGCCCCGTGGAGTGGCGCCTTCATGGCGCTCAATATACGACCCTGCCAACCTGGCACCTCCTCAGTTCCTTCTTGCCGGTTACTCCAACAGAAGGGAAGGCGCAAAGGGTTGGAATGAATATGAGCAACACATCTTGAAGAACAACAGTGATGAGAAGGTGAGTAACCGTTTATTCTTTTTCGAGTGATTGCTCATATCGATTCCAATTAGGTGACTCCCAAGCCTTACCTAGGCAGTGAGGTCGGAGTTATGGAATCGCAGATTGGAGCACTGCTCTGCCAAAAGCTACATCATCTCTGGCGTGCCGGACAATGGCGTAATGAGGAGTGAACGTATGGACCAAGCTGCTGCCCTGCAGATTTCTTGTATTGGGACCAGGACCAGGAACGCTGCCGAGGCCTGAGCCCTTGTGGAGCGTGCCGTAAGAGCTGGGGCTGGCATTTTGGCTAGCTCATAGCACGTGTGGATGCATGATGTGATCCAGGTAGATATTCTCTTGAGATGAGACTGGTAGTCCTTTCATCCAGTCTGCCATGGCTGTGAACAACTGGTTCGACTTCCTGAATGGCTTAGTAAGCTCCATGTAAAAAGCTAGTACTTGCCCAACATCCAGGGAGCGCATCCTCTGCTCACGGCTACCGGCATGTAGCTTAGGATAAAAGAACAGGCAGGAAAATGTCCTGACTAAGGTGCAAGTATGGCACAACCTTAGGAAGAAAGGCCGGGAGGCATGTAAGTTCCGCAAGAAGAACGCAGTCGGGGTGAAGAGTAAACTCCCCAGCCCAACAGCTAACGATAACTACAATAACTAAGAACTAAACTTCAAAATACAAGCAGTTCGAATAGAAGCTAGGGACATGAGGATCTTGCAAAGCAAGACGCCACAGTTCCAATGACCATCACTAGTGGTAAGAAGGAACTGAAAAGGCGCTGGGTCGACAGCGTCACACATTGAGCGCCACGAAGTCGCTGCTCCAGGGGGCTCCACAGCCAACCCGACGAGTGCTGCTAGGGCAAAAACTTCCCAACGACTGTGCACACAGCGTGCGCGCATTCACTGGAATTGATATGAGCAATCACTTGAAGAATAGCGTACACCACGTCATTTCCAGAGTGAGAGATTAAAACTACAAATCGCACATGTAGCTGCTACCCAATTTCCAAATAATTAAGGGCTAAAGAGGAGACTAACCATTACCTCAACCTGCCTATTACTACACTAAAGTAGTCAATTAAATTCCATCAAATCATGCTTAATTAATAAAACCTGACAGGTACCCTCCAACTAAGTCTTGAACATTTTTGGTTTTTCTCTCCTCTGTCTTACTCTCTTTAGAGGGAGACACAAGAAATCAAATTTAAAAAGCTCTAGATGATCGTCAAAAAGAAATGCAATAATTAGTCACTAAGGACAAAACTGGAAATTGTTCAGAAATGGAAAAAGCAAAATCAAAACACCAGGCCCCGTTACAGACACCATATAATATTGTTTTTGTTTAAAGAGCCAAGTTATGGAGTTGAAACTCGTTGATAATGAACCAGCAGGCATTATTTTAAATCAACCAGTTTTAATAAATGAGCCAGAAATGAAAGAGGCAGGGCTAATTAACAACATTCCTTGATGAATTACCTAGTGGTGTGTGGTAAATCTCTGTGCGTCTTTGTCTTGATCCCCAAATTTATCCCTTACTTATTTCCCAAGAGGTTAAAGGACATGGGGCTAATTAAGGCACCAATCAAATGACAGACAGAATTATTCAAGGTAAGGCTGGGGGTTTTTTTGTTTTTACTTTTAGGGTTTTACATCTCTGCCTGGTACTTAATCTAAATTTTTTTATACTACTGCTAGGAAGGGGGAGGAAAAGAACTAATCTTGTCACGGCCAGGCAGGTTGAAATTGCCATGCAGTGCTGGGCGAAAAGCTACATATTTGAAATTTAGCCAGTAAGAAATTCCCTAAGCCTCTCCTGAATGGCAGGAATGTCTTCAGCTTGTCAGTTTCAATTTATTCACTCTACAGGTTCAGGTTTAAGAAATTAATGCTTCCAAACCAGCTATGTAACTGAAGCAAAGAATCATATTTGCGAGGCTGCATAAATTCTAAAGACCTAAATTTCATATTTTAACATCTATCCTATGGTAAAGTTGTTACCATCTGGTGGCCCTTTTATAAGCTACTGCCTCATTGCCAAGGAATTAAAAAGTAAACTAAGCCACCGATATTCTGAGGTCTATTTTTTTGTGCTCTTTGGCTCCTTCTTCAGCAGCAGTTAACTGATGACCAACACTAGTCTCCAGATCGAACTCTGAGGTAAGCAAGAGTCTCACGTGCAGATCCAAGGGCAGAATTTGGTTCCAAAACCTGGCATAGTGCACAACGGAGCACACCAGAGATGGCCATTTCATCTTCACTTGCGATGAGTCAAGGTACTGATGTTTGCCAAAGAACAAAAAAAGGAAAGGGCTGGTAGTGAAGAATTTGGGACCTAATTTTACCAAGTACCTTCTAATTTTGGGCTGGATTTTTCAGTGGTGCTGAGCATCCACATCCACTGACTGCATTTGTCAATGCTCAGCACTTCTGAACGTTAGGTACCTATTTTTTTAGGTACCCAAATCCATCCTTAGGTGCCTATTTTAAGCACCAACATTTGAAAGCTGATTTATTTAAATACAGAAGGTTTAAAAAACAAGTCATAATTTAAGAGATATCATTCATCATAAGCAGCAGACCTGGGGCAAAATCTTGCTCTTGAGGATCTAACCCACACCAGAGAGGAATAGTGCTGGTGCTAGGGGGAGCAATTACACCATGCTGCCAGCCGGGGGCAAATAATGAATATACAGTACGATGGCTTGCGGAAAGGGGAACGTGCTGTGTTGAGCATCTGCTTGCTGCTCCATGAAGGAGCAAGGAACCTGCAGGCCCACCCACATGTCCAGCCATCACTTCAAGCTGGTTCGCTGCTTCTCTATCCTAGGGCTGAAGCAAGATTCCAGCCTAATGCTTCCTTAGCTAGTGCATAGGTGGCAGGAGCAGAGAGGAAAGGCTCCTTGCACTCCATTTCTCTTGCTTCACCAGCATACAACAAGGCAGGATTTAGCCCTAGGACACAGGGAGGTGGTCTATGGCAGAGCCATGAATACACTGTTCAGTATCACTGCATAGAAAATTCTACCAACCAAATGATCACCAACTCAGTCACTTTAGCGTTAAAACATAGAAGCATGTAAAGTTCAGCTGGTTAGCCTATTTTTATATAGAACATAATATTAAAAAACTATGCGTACACAGATAATTGTGGCTCAAGCCGACTATTTATATCAGGGGCGGGCAAATGTTTTGGCCTAAACCGCATCAGGTTTAGGAAAGTGTATGGAGGGCTGGTCAGGGGAGGCTGTACCTCCCCAAACAGCCAGGCATGGCCCAGCACCCCTACCCATATCCCTCCACGTTTCTTGCCCCCTGACAGGCGCCCCCCGGACTTCTGCCCCATCCAACCCCCCCCGTTCCCTGACAGCCCCCCCAGGACCCCTGCCTTATCGACCCCCACGCTCCCTGTCCCCTGACGGGCCCCCTGGGGATCCCCACCCCTGATTGCTCCCCACCGCCCCATCCAACTCCTCCTCTCATTCCTGACTGCCCCCCCGAGACTCCTGCCCCATCCAATCACCCCTTCTCCCTGACCGCCTGCAGAACCGACGCCTGACTGCCCCCCGCTGCCCCATCCAATCACCCCTTCTCCCTGACCGCCCCCGGAACTCCTCCCCGACTGCCCCATCCAACCCTCCCCCCTTCCTGACTGCCCCCCCCCGGATCCCTGCCCCATTCAACCCCCCCTGTTCTCTGTCCTCTGACTGCCCCGACCCCTAACCACTACCCCCACCGAACGCCCCTGCCCTCTATCCAACCCCTCCCTGCCCCCTTACCGCGCTGCCTGGAGCGCCAGTGGCTGGCGGTGCCGCCCGTCTGGAGCCAGCCATGCACCGCACAGCACAGAGCACTGGGCAGGCCGGGCTCTGCAGCTGTGCTGCTCCAGGAACTTGCAGCCCTGCCGGCGAGAGCATTGCGTCGGCAGCCCAGTGAGCTGAGGCTGTGGGGGAGAGGCTGGGGACCAGCCTCCCGGGCCAGGAGCTCAGGGGCTGGGCCGGAGGGTCCTGCAGCCCGGATGTGGCCCACGAGCCATAGTTTGCCCACCTCTGATTTATACGCACCAGTCACTGCCAGTCCAGCCTATATTTTAATATTTCCTTTTTTCATCTGGCACTGAGCTCTGCTCCCAAAATGCTCTACTTTGCCGAGCTATGGCTTGAAATTATTTGTAGACATGCTGCACTGTTGAAATAGCTCTCATTTTATTGAGCACGAATACAAATGAATTGGTTCCAGCCCATGGAATGTTTAACCCAACTATCTAATAAGGCCTTTCTAAAGCAATGAGCAACACTTACTGGAATTTATCAATGAACTAAGCCCGAGAATGTACAATTCAAGGGGACAGAAGGTGTCCGTAGGTTTTGGCAAGTTAGATTACTTTGCAAAGACACACTTGCAGGACGCACATCTCAAGCCTAAGTTTGTTTTCATTGTATGGCATTGTGATCCCCCACCCCCCCCCGTTTAAACTTTAAAACCCTTTCTTGTAATTTTGCTCCGCTTCGATGAATTTCAGTGACACCCTCCCTGCTGTTCTTCTCCTTGTTCCATACGCATTGTCTATTACTTTGAAGGTTCCAGCACCCTTATCTTCTCACATTCTCTTCCCTCCTCTGGTTCTTCCTGTTTTGCTGCTCACAAACCAGCACATGCCCTATCACTCACCCTACTTAGCGCACCTTTTCCTGTTGCTTCTGCGACCTCATCCATGCATTCTGCTGTGATCAGATTCTTCTGGAAGTGCATGTTTGAATTTTGCACAAGAGGAAGCAAGCAATCAGTGCATCAGCCATGATGTACATTAACACTCGGCATCCATTCTCAGCTCAGCCAGGGCAGTGCAATGGGCTGTTTATGCATTAATGCTGACTGGAGGAAGGGCTTGTTGCAGCCCTAGTTAATGTCTTTAGTTGGTGGGCCACAGAAGCTCTGCAATGCTTCTAAGATCCACAGCTACAGAGACAAACTGCACCACCCCTTTCCCAAGGTCTAATGCTTTGGACTCCAGTGAGCATGCTCAGAACATTCATACAGCCAGAAACATTTTAAAGAACCAGTGAGCCAATGTTATTGGTCTCTCCCTGAAGGACTTAACAGGTGATCATGCTTAGAATTGGATTAACTGCAACAGGCTTAGTGATCACTAACCCATGTGGCTATAGAACCCAAGAAACTGGGAATGGTGGCATTTGAGCAGCATGAGCTCTTGCCTTCCAGAGGACTATGAAATTCTTTGTGAGAACATGAAATCTCTCTTTTCACTGCTGGATTTTATTTCGGGATCACAGGTAAATTTGGAACTACAAGGTTGTACTGCGAAGATCCAGCTAATCCTCAGCTTGGGCTTGCTAACATTTAGCATCAGATCATGCACTTACGGGACAAGTGATATGAATTTAATCACCTCATTTGCTCTCTGCCCACTAAACCATTTCTCCCCAGGTTTATTCTAACACACTAACTCCTTCAGCAGTAGCAAACAGCCACCAATCAGCCTGCCAATGAATTTTTTCCCCCTTTCTGTACTGTACAAGCAGTCTCCAAAGCAAAGCTACCCATTTTCCTGAGGTTCTAATTCTAAGTCTTGAGTGAACACTTTTAAATGACCTCTGACCCAAGACACAAGAACCCAAGTAGATCAGGCCACAGCTAGTCAGACAGGTACTTTTATTTAAGTAAAAACTTAAGAGTTAAGCCTGCAACAGATTCTTTATGCACAGATGTTTATATTTATCTAAGAAATCTTCAGGAAGACTACCTCCTGCTACCCCTTCAAAGTAACTACAATGAAACTTCCTAGAATTCACTAAAAAAGTAATGAGAGAGAAACTGGTCTTTCGGTAGAAGAGTTATATTTGCATCTCAGTACTAACTGATCTGACCAAAAATAAATAAATAAAATAAAATAAAATAAAATAAAAAAAATCACTTTCAAGTCAAGATTGTCAATTACATTTACTGCCCCAACTGCTTAACTAACCATCTATTAAAAACTGGAGCGCAAACATACAAAATCAACTTGCTATCATACATCTTTTAAATTAACCTGCAATAAGAAAAGAAAGTCACGAAACACAACCAAGTGCACCAATACTGTGATAGGTGCTAAAATTGCATTGTTCCTGTTCTTCCGGGCTGCAAAATACATCTCCCATAAGGAAACAGATCATGTAGAGTTTCAATTCTCTGTTTCCAACTAGACACTGTAAATAGAGAGAATATATTAAGAGCACACAGTATTGCTGGGTAGCAGGGCATATTATTGCAGGAGCAGAAAGAGAACCAGACTATTTCTGGACAGCTGCATAAAGCAGTTAATTCATACCACCCAAAAGGCGTCTGGCATTTTACAAATGGCAAAGACAGACATGGTGTCTGATCCAATTTATTTTTTAAATGAAACACAATGCTCGGCGTGCAGACACTAGGGGTAGAGGAGAGATGAGAAGGAAGGACAACTATTTGAGCATGGGCACTGAGATTTGATAATTACTTTCAAAGTAACTACAACACAGAAAATAAATCTATAAGATACATAATAATTTATTGTAGGCAGTGCATCAGGAATGCGATTAACTGAGCAGCTGGGCATTTGGTGAGCCTCCACAGCTATTTGAAATTTTCTATTCAACTGTTTGTACTAGGACCCAGCATGTATTCTACTAGGATAGGCAACAGATTAATCTATTGTAACATCAGCAGAGACCATCAGTGAATGCTTCAAAGGCAAGCAAAAAAGGGGCTGGGGGGAAGGAGCCCCAAGCCACAAATTTTGGCTCTGGGCTCTGAAGAGCACAAATTCCGATGCGTTTGGAATCTGCAGGTGTTGATTTGGGTCCCTTTTTAGAAAGGGAAAGGACATCATACAAGGTGGAGTGTGTGTACCTCACATCCAGTAGCTTGCAGGAAGGAGTTTCCTTTCACATTTACATACAATAGGGACTGGCACCATAAAGAAAAAAAGCTACGGCCCTACCTTGGAGTAAGTGTCTGAACCAACAAGCATAGTGAAGTTCATTCAGGATACCCTTATGCTGCAATCAGAGGTGTGACTGCATGCCGCAAACGTACCCATAGCCAAGCTAGCTTAAATACAGCTAGCTTGAGTGATACCATTGGAGCTGCAACAGCATAGGCTAGCCCTTACATACCCTTAGTGGCAGGTATGAATAATGGGGCACTTCAAGGTTAGCTATCTTTGGGGAGGAAGAGCATGTGCTATCCTGAAGCACAAGGCAGGAGTGGATATTCTGCAAACTGCCATAAAGAGAGCGATTTTATTTTGCACTTTGCAGAACCAGGAACCTGCTTTGTGGATATTCTCTAAAACAAAAGAATTGTTTGTTCATATTCTCTAGGAACGGCAGAAAAAGGACAAGGGGCAATTTTAACGACCTGAATGAAGGAGATGTTGGAGAGGTTTATGTTTCGTTACCAGGATTCTGTTTGCGCAATGCCCTGAAATCGATCTAGGCCACTGTATAAACAAATCAATAACAAACATTGGAACTCTTGGCAGAGGGACTTCAAGTAGCAAACAAAGTCCATTAACGCTCGAAACTGCGGGATGTGGAGTCTGAATCCAGTGATGCTCAGGAGACGTATATGGAGCTGTACAGTGGGGAAACTTTCTTCTCAACTCCGTGACAGTGAGCATAAATATTGGGACAAACATGCAGTAGGAAGACCACAGATTTATTACTATGCTATTGATGAAACTGGACAGAAATCTTGCATTGGGCAGGGGTAGTAGCTGGTGCCAGCCACAGCAGAAGCATTAGTAGTTGTCTAAGTGACGAATTCAGGGAACAGCTACCACACTGTTTCACCTGACACAGGAGACCCACTAGATTCACTTTAGGGGCTGGTTTTGATCAGTATCTGGGTCATGTGACTAGAAATGATGCATTAAGACTGCCAGGGAGTTGGACGGTGGGGTCAGCACAAAAACAAAAAATTTGGCTCCAACATAAGCAGTAGCAGCTCTCACTGACTGAATTGGGAATTGTACTCTCTGATACTAGGCCTGAATTTGGTCCAGAGTATCTCTGCCAGATGGTAATAGTTTGTATTACCATAGTGCCTAAGAGCTTAAGTCATGGACCAGGATCCCATTCTGCTAGGTGCTGTACAAACAGAACAGAAAGACTGCCCCTGTCCTAAAGGGTTTACAATCTCAGTATAAGCAAGAGAGAACAGACGGATACAGCTGGACAAAGAGGGAATAATATTGGTTAACCCAATAGGCAGTGGTCTGAGCACACCAGCAGCCTAACCACTGTCAAATTTGGTTGTTTTTTTGTTTGGTTTTTTTAGAGGACTCACACCAAAGGAGAGTTAAAAGGTAGAGATATAAAGGATCCAACTCATGTAAAGCAATGGAATTTAATTGAGTTACATCAGGGTAAAATTAGTTTCAGTGAGAGTAGGAGAAAGATGAGATGATGTCCTCGGTATTTTATCTGCCAGGAAGTCTGTGCTCTTTGGCATCTAGTGTCCTTGTTCAAACCATATTCTGCTGGACATGCAACGTGTGAATTACAAATAAAAACAAGGATAATGTGTCCGAAGTTAAAGTGAGCATCTCCCTAGATGCTTCACCTGATAAATAAACACCGTTCACGAATGTTATAAAATTATATTCACTTGCCTCACATTGTCATTTCTTACCCATCTCAGGCCATAAGTACACAATATTCATTCCACACACACTTGCAGTCATCTACTTGACCTTCATCCTACTGCTATCATCCCAGTAACACCCGCCTGCCAAACAAAATCCTACAAGAACCAGGAGGAGGTCTCAAAGAGCCCAGATTCAGCTGCTTGTGAGCTAAAGCAGAAAGCAAGGTCTGAAGCCAGTGATTCCTGAGAACCCAGGGCAGGGCCAGCTCGCCACACTTAAGCCACAGGCCTATTAGCTTGAGTAACTCAATCAATCTCTATGTCACTGGGGAAAGAGACAGCCACTCAGGTCACAAGCCATTTACGAGGTTATAGGCAGAAGCTGGGACTGGGCAACAGGGGATCACTTGATAATTGCCCTGTTTGGTTCATTGCCTTTGAAATTCTGGCACTGGTCACTGCCAGAAGACAGGACACTGGACTAGATGAAGCATTGGTCTGACTGAGTCTGGCCGTTCTTAAGTCAAAACGAAGACCTTAAATTCTGCCCAGAAGTCAGATAGCCAGTGCAGACCATGGAACACAGGTAAGATTCATTCGGTGAAGCACCATTTACCAATCAAACAGCCCCATTCTACAGCTGCTGCAATTTCTGAACAATGTGAAGATGCAGCCCCATGTCACACTCACAATATGGTAAATCCAACCTGAGGGACTCACGGGGATGGATAATGACAGGTGGCTGCATCCTAAAGAAAAGACTGAAATTATTGCCGAGCGCAGATCCTAAGATACATTCTTGGCCGTTGCTGGTATCTGAGCACCCAGAAGCAGGGATCAAGCAGTAACCTAAATTGTGAACCTTGGAAGTTAGCAGCAAACAATCCCTATAACCAGAGTGGTTTTCCCCCCCAGCCTGAGTTTAATCTCAGATCTAAAACAATCTAGGTTCTAAATCTGATCCAAGCCCTGATTCTTCCCAAGTCTCCTGAGTAAGTCTGTCCACCAGTAGGGCTGGAAGAGATGGAAACATAAGTCTGTGTGTCATCAGCACACTGAAGATGCTAAACTCCAAACCTCTTTGCTAATCCCTTAGCAGTCCCAAATACTTGGACTTGAACACAACTGAATTGAACCATGCGGAATGCTGTGTAAACTCTCCAGTACCACCTTCCTAGATTTCTCAGCAACGAAGGAGTTGATCCACTTAAGGGGAACCCTATCAACTCCTGTGAGGGTCTACAGGTACGTTAATGACAGCAAAGGCAGCTGAGAGGCAGTCTTTTAGATCTTCCTTCAATCATAACTAGGAGGTGATCAGCCACCAACACAACCAGAGTGGTTTCGATACCATGTAAAAGGCCTAAATCCAAATGGACTGGAATCAAAGATACACAAGGAGTCGAGATATAATTGGATTTGCTTTACAAAAGACTTCATGGTAGTCTTCAAGACAAGGCAGTAGTAAGAGGTGAGACTTTACCCAGGTTAGTATTTAGTATCCAATACAATTTTAAGATTTACTACTGTAACTGGGGTGTAAGGTACCCAGGAGTTTTCACATTCTCACTACATAAAGAACATAAGTAGAAGAAAACACTTAAGAGAACCCTTGTGAAGTACAACTGATGCAGTTTCTTCAATGTAGGGGACAGAACTGTGCCACTACAAATTAATAATAAATTCCATACAAATGAAAGGCTTAGACTCGCATGTTCCCCGGTTCAGAACTTTATCATCTGGAGAACAACTCAAGGACCAAACATTCAGGTTGGCCAAAACATTAAACAACCCTCCCATTCCGCCAAAAAAAAATTTCAAAATGAATGCAAAACTAAAGAACACTGGGATGAAAGAAGTTACTGTGTTTAAAAAATAAATAAATTTTTAAAAGTCCATATCACTTAGCCAAAATACATTGAACCATTTTAAGAAGACAGACTTAATTACAAAAATGCTAAATTCCTCCATACAGATAAAAATAGTGTGTGTTTCACACTTCAAAAATGGATTCAGATCTGACATTAACATAGTATGGAATTCAGGGCCTTGGAAATCCTCCAGTAAACAAGGTATTTAATTAACACATTTTAAATTATTTTGTCCTATTTTTGACGCACAGTACTTCTAAATCATTTTGCATCAGTCTCAAGTCACTCAGTGACGTCTCTGCAGTCTTAGCTCTCAGTGTTAATTCAGGCCAGTGGGAAAGAGATAGCAGGATGTGGTTAATCGGCTGCATTCCTCATGAAAATTTAAAGCAGCCTGCATCTATTCTGTACAGCCAGTGTCAGCTTTCCAGGGGCATAATGGAATGCCACAACAAACCCTATTATAATACAGGATCCTAACAGGTATTGCTGCAGATGTATTAGATCTTCTCCCAGAGAATATCAGCTAATTACCCTTCACCAAGCAATAGAAGTTTTCATTCTGTCGGGTGTTTTCTTACTACACTAAGTTACCCCACTTCAGAGATCAACGTGCAATTAGGAGCCCATCGTTAGGCACATTAAATCATATTTATTCATGTGGCCATAAAGAACATATTACATTTTATTATGCAATTTTGAGAGTGCTATAGTTATATGAAGTAGGCTAACATGAATTACTGTTCTTTTGCTGTATTAAGTACCTTCATAACAGACAGTATATGGTTTGTATTAATTATTATTTTATTAACACAGCTTTTTAAAAAAAAATCATCCATCTCAAAGCACTGTATGTCAGACGTGGAAATATCACTATCCTTTTACACTGGGTGAATGAGGCACAGGAGTTAAAGGAGTTGGACAAAAACACAGAAAACAGAAAGGTAAATAATTTATTTAACATGTGTTCCTAAGCCAATTTTCACGTTTTTATGTATTTTGTGATAGAAACTTACTTTTCAAAAATCAGATTTTTGAAAAGAAAATTGGGTATCCAAAATCCCATTTGTTTACACTATAACCTTCAGCAACTCTGCTTTTAAAAAGTCACTTTGCACATTAACGTTTATGAAAACACAGAAGTCCCATTTTAGTCTAGCATTTTGTTCAGTCATTAAACCCAGACTACCAGGATAATAAACTCACCTATCCTAATACCGTACTCATAATTAAAGCTTATGTCCAGTCTTTACAGAAGCTGGTACATAGCTCAAGGCAGATGATGTGTAAAATATCAACTCTGATTAACCGATATGTAGCGAATAAAAAGTTCCTCAATATATAGTTGGCTGTCAGTTTCTCTCATCTAAAGATATCCTGGTCTCAATTCCACATTTAAATCTGACTGCTACTTGAAAACATACATGTACCTCTGTGGTGAAATTCTTGTCTCATTGATATCCTTGGGAATTTTGCCATGGACTTCTGTGGAGTCACAATGTCATGCCTGGAATGTGTGTGCGCGCTATTATTTTTGTATCGAACACCATCCACATTAAAAGTAACAGAAAAAGATGAGATTCTAGCAACTTCCATACATTTAAAAAACAAAAGCGCAAAATTATATGGATTCTCCCCTTCCACAGAGTGTCAGTCGGTCATTTCACTAACTACGGTGCTCAGAGTATGGGTTTACACTCACTGACGTAGATGGTGCTAGCACAGATATTTATTTCACTCTAAGATGTAAATCAGTCAGTCACCATGGAGCGGCACATAAGATTCCTGCGATCTGTGTGTCTGGTAGACAGTTTTCCTGCTCCGTTGCCTATAGGGATTTGGGGGTAGACTGTGCTTTCAAGGCACAGCCCAGAGTAAGGGATTCTGCAGAATGCCTTGCACCACGTGGAAAAACAGGAAGCAGTGGGAGGCAAAATACCTCCTTGTGCACGATGGGGGCACACTTACTACTATTCCCCTTTATAGGGTGGGCCTTACTCCAACTTGGGCAAATGAAGAGGATGGAAGCTGAACAATGGAGCCGCCATCTCCTGTCAATTCTGGGGCACGGTCTTCTCTAGGGAAGTAGTGAAGTGGCTTTTCCGAGCACAAGGATCTCACTTCTTCCTGATCACTAGGCATCATACCCAGCAATCCTCATGCCTCTCGCAACTGCGCATGTGTGTGAGGACCAGGCAGAATCTGCCCCCTTAAAGTGTTATGTTATCTAATAACTGACCATCAGGTACCTCCTGCCAGCTTCTTTCTATTGGAGCCTCTGCTATAACTTCAGGCGCCATCAAAAAATAAGAAACTGCCCCTTCTCTCATGTAAGGCGGCGGCTACAAAATAATGAATCTATAGCATCTTCCTAATACTACTGCTGTGATTCTGGCAATCACATAACAAACAGGGCAATAAATATTTCCAGTAGTGGTCAAATTTAGAAGAAATAAGCCAAATATGTTGCTATAATTAAATGCCAAAAGGTGGTAGAAAACATTACACATACCCAGTGGGAGATTTGGAAATAAAGCTCTTTCACTGAGACTCTGAAAACATCATCATTTCCTTGTTAATTAAAGTGTATTCTGAATAGAAGAATATTTCACATTACAGTTTACACCGATCAGCTAGGTGTACATTAAAATTACACTATAGCATTTAGCAAGAAATTCAGTAAGTTTCTTCATCACAAATGTTTGATTGGAAAATAAATTATTCTTTGTTCATTTTAATAGCTTCTGTATTAGGGGGAAGAGTCAGAAAATTAGAGCCTGAATCAAAATTCAGATACCTTCTTTAATGTCCTTCCTCCTCACGGCGAAAACATATAAATGCTGTACTCAAATCGCATCTTATTTACTTTTTGCAGAACTCCAATAATGGCATTTTTACCATTCTTTTTATTTAACAATGCTAACACCACTGTAAGTGATAATGTAGTAACGATAAACAAAAATACCTATACAAAACTTAAAAGGAGGACTAGTGGCACCTTAGAGACTAACCAATTTATTTGAGCATAAGCTTTTGTGAGCTACAGCTCACTTCATCGGATGCGGGATACCCCAAGCGTACACAGTTTGCTTTAAATCTACCAAAGTATTGTTAAAATAAATCTTAAAATGGAGTTGGCACACAAAAATGCCAGCACTACACCATGCTCTGAAAATATTCTATTGTAACCAACTTCAATTGAATTTACTGGTTTACAGTTTGCTTACTGGCCAGAAAGAGTTACTAACCTTCATACTGTAATAAAAAGAAAACTAAGAAGGAGTTGCATGTGGTAGATAAAGCAGAATAGGTATGCAAATACTTAATTTTACTTTGATGTCGCATTATTTCATTTATTTTCAATCATGTTGTATGTTCTTTTAACAAGGCATTTCACGCTACACTACTCTATCTCAACTTACTCAACACGTGTGAAACTAAGTCTGTTCTTGTTATAGTTTTTCTCGGTAATTAGCAAGCTACATAGTCTCCGGCAGCAGGCTACTAACAAGCTCCTACAGTTTCTAATCTAACAAGGAACCCAAAAGCTACTAACAGCCGTCAAAACATTTGAGCAAAAAAGGATTACAATGGCTAGTTGCAAGAGACTGGAAACTCACCCGTATTCCAGATTAAGTCCTTTTGAGAAGATCTTTTGTCATGGATTTTGATTCAGTATTTAAAACAATTATTGAACAGAAATTAACTTGTTCTAAATGGAAGTCTGGTTTGAAATATTAATTATTTTAAGAGGGAATCTTCAAATACGTGAAAGACATTTTCAAACAAAAAATGTGTTAATTTTGCAACTAAAGCTTGCATCTGAGAACAAATGAAAAACTTCTCATTCTTCTCTGGTACTGGGACACTGAGTTAAAGCTAAAAATGAAACCAGACCCTGCAGCTTATTTGTGAAGTTTAGTTGCCATGAACATCAGTAACCGTGTCACTATTAAATAGACTATGTTTAGACAAGTATGAGAGCCAGTGAACTCGAACAAAGTCACACTCACTTACCTTGAGGACTTCCATTGGCACCTGGGTAGGAGGGGGCAGGTTACAGGGGATGCTGACGTTGATGGCTGGTGTCTGACTGAGTGGTACTCTCTGCTGCATGAACTGGGCTGCTTGCTGCTTCTGTTGTTGCTCTCGACGCTCTTGCTCCTGCATCTGCTCACGCATGAGCTGCTGTCGTAACAAAATCCGTGATGTCATACTGGAGGAGCTTAGGGGAGGCTTGGAAGCTCCAGGATGCTCGGAACTGCTGTGGGAAGACCAAAACCACAGACATCTCAGCTTCCCTGGTTAGAATAATTATTTCCTGCGATTGCAGAGTTACGTTAAGCGTGAAACAAAGTGGCTCTCACACATAAGAGAATAAGTAATGATATGCTGCCCAGGGTAAATTGGAATTTGGAGCTGATCTACTTTAGGTCCTTAGAAGCCAAATTAACCTGATTACATCTAGCCATTATTTTCAATGTTGATCTCAAGCAGCAAAGAGGGAATTTTTAAGTTTTATAAGTCTAATGCTCATTAACATCCAATAGAATTACAGGTTTCAGAATAACAGCTGTGTTAGTCTGTATTCGCAAAAAGAAAAGGAGTACTTGTGGCACCTTAGAGACTAACCAATTTATTTGAGTATAAGCTTTCGTGAGCTACAGCTCACTTCATCGGATGCATGCTGTGGAAAGTGTAGAAGATCTTATTATATACACACAAAAAGCATGAAAAAATACCTCCTCCCACCCCACTCTCCTGCTGGTAATAGCTTATCTAAAGTGATCACTCTCCTTACAATGTGTATCATAATCAAGTTGGGCCATTTCCAGCACAAATCCAGGTTTTCTCACCCCCCCCCCCACACACACACACACAAACTCACTCTCCTGCTGGTAATAGCTTATCTAAAGTGACCACTCTGCTACAACAGGGCTCAACGGGATGCTGTATTTCTTTCATACTCCCATTTACGGTGGCAATGCTTTTATTAATTAAAAATCAAAAGAATGTATTTAGCATCTTAAGTTTAACCGAACTTTACACAACTCTTTACGTAGGCATTGGGGGTCAGGGAGGATTCCCAGAACCACTGAGGTTGAATCCTGTGGCTAGAGTTCTACCACACGTTCCCGAGAGCACATGGAAACCCCTCCACGCTAACTTGGTGTTCAAGGGTGGTTTGGGGCAGTGGCCCCTTGCACCACATTAGAGTTCTAGCAGATTTGCTAGTAGCACTCTCTTCAGCTGCGAACACCACTTGTGACAGTATCAACTCACCTTGAGGGCACTAGCAGGCCTGAAGTGAGGAGTGAGATGTGGGTGCAGGCAGGGCAACCCATAGCAACAGCTTGCAAAGGATCCATGCTCTGAGGGGAAGTGAAGGGTATATGGGAATAGCGGCAAGGGGCCCTCTGCAATGCAGGTTTTCCACAGATGGAATGATCTGGCCCATTCTTTGCTCACAACAGAATGATTAATACAAATCCCATATTTTACATACATAATGACAGGAAAAGCAGACAGAGAGAAAGAGAAAGAAAAAAAGTAACTGGAAAAGTTGAAGACAAGATATTTGAAGAGGACACAATATTTGTTTTTTCCTTAACAAGTGACACAATCAAAAGTGTAAAAGGCAGACTCAGTGCAGGTTAATATTATCCAACCTGTTCATTTTATATCCCACCTACCAAGGACTATAATCAAACAGATACTTGACCAAGGACAACTTTGGGAGGATAAGAAAGTTTGTGGTTTCTAGTTCATTCCCATTTTGATCCATTTCACATATGACTTTTTTTTTTTAAAAATAGACAACAAAACATATTGTAAAATATTTTTATTTGTGCTGATTTTTTCCAACTACTATGCTGTATGATGGCATGCATATTTAGATTTGCTATAATTATTAGTCACACTTTATATGGAGGTTCTATTTATGAATAAAAAACAACAAGGAGTTTGGTGGCACCTTCAAAAACTAAGATTTATTTGGGCATAAGCTTTCATGGGTAAAAAACCACTTATGCATTTGAAGAAGTGGTATTTGAAGAATTGGGTTTTTACCCACGAAAGCTTATGTCCAAATAAATCTGTTAAATTTGGGCATAAGCTTTCGTGGGTAAAAAACCACTTCTTCAAATACCACTTCTTCAAATGCATAAGTGGTTTTTTACCC
The DNA here is from genome assembly GCF_965140285.1 of Lepidochelys kempii. Lineage (NCBI taxonomy): Eukaryota > Metazoa > Chordata > Testudines > Cheloniidae > Lepidochelys > Lepidochelys kempii. Next base: position 9,529,870 of record NC_136386.1, on the reverse strand, counting down.
ATGAAAGCTTATGCCCAAATAAATCTGTTAGTTTTTGAAGGTGCCACCAAACTCCTTGTTTTTGTGGATACAGACTAACATGGTTACCCCCTGATATTTATGAATAGTTTACAAAGAGTTAATAAACGAATAATAGATGTGTGTTTTACAGTAATATATATAGTATGCGGTATGTCATATGATGACATCAGTAGAAGGTGTTTTAAGTGGATATATGCCACCTATTGACCTCTTGCATGCTATAGCAATCTACAATAGCCAATTAATCAGTCATTAAAAGCCTTTTAAAAATGGAATCTTAATAAAAAAATAACCACTATTGCTATGGTGTCTTCAATCTAAGAACCACACAAAATAATTTAAAACCACTGAGCAGCACTTCTATGAAAGGTAGGCAAGTGCATTTTGTAGATGGTTAAAAGTTACTCAGCAGTTAAGAACAGATAATATTACAGAAACAATGCATCCATACAAGACAGCAAAGCGCCTTTTAGGTATGTATACACACACACACACACACACACACCCCCAGCCCCCTCCCCAGTACAGACATGGATTTGTTGCTTGAACCTGCACCTTTGCAGTTGATCGGTGTAGGATCAAACCCACAGCGTATGCAGAGTGCATACAGTTTGGATGAGCTATTACCAGCAGGAGAGTGAGTTTGTGTGTGTATGGGGGTGGGGGGGATGTGAGAAAACCTGGATTTGTGCAGGAAATAGCCCAACTTGATTGTCATGCACATTGTGTAAAGAGTTGTCACTTTGGATGGGCTATCACCAGCAGGAGAGTGAATTTGTGTGGGGGGGTGGAGGGTGAGAAAACCTGGATTTGTGCTGGAAATGGCCCACCTAATGATCACTTTAGATAAGCTATTACCAGCAGGACAGTGGGGTGGGAGGAGGTTTTGTTTCATATTCTCTGTGTATATATAAAGTCTGCTGCAGTTTCAACGATATGCATCCGATGAAGTGAGCTGTAGCTCACGAAAGCTCATGCTCAAATAAATTGGTTAGTCTCTAAGGTGCCACAAGTACTCCTTTTCTTTTTGCATACAGTAGGACTGGGATTTTCAAAAGCCATAACTTCTATTGAAGTCAGAAACAAAGAGCACTAACACCTGCAGTGTCTGACTTCTTATTAAGAACCAGATCCCAACACCTCCCAACAGAAATCTCAGCTGCAAAACACACTTTTCCTATTAGATTAAATGTTAATCAACCAGCATTAATCACACAAAAATTAAACGGTATTATGCCCATTACAATTTAAAATGTATGATGCTTATTTGCATCACTTGCTTTCAAATGACAGGAACTACATTAACGTGTTAAAGTGCAGACGTTCCAGTAAAGAAACATCATTGCATAGGTAAAGGGCCAGATTTTCAGAAGTGCTCAGCACCCAACATCTCCTATTGAGAAATGTGATCCTCCGGTGCTCAACACCCAATAGTTTCCATTGCTCTCAGTGGGAGCTGAGCTCTCCAGCAAATCTGGCAAGCGATGTTTAGAACGAGTCCACTAAAATTAAATTGTTCACAGTAGGAATAACAAAGGAAAGGGGTTATTTTGTTTAAATAATATTAAACCCAGATTTTCCACAGTGCACTTTTTTTTTAAAGGAAAAAGTGGTGGTGGGGGAAGAGACTGTGTTGCTATTTAAGGCCTGTCAGGTTGAAACATTCCCAGAGAGACTGATCCTTTTGATAAAACAAGAGAAAACCTTTGTGGTGAAACTAATGCAGCTGTGGAATAATCGTACTAATTAGCTGCTCAAGACAAGTCATTGACTGTGATACTCACAAAAAGAGCCTCTCAATTAACAGTTGAAGTATTCTCACATCCTAAACCCATCACAGTGTTCTTTAACTTTGTTAAAGTTTGGAAGAGCTTTTAAAAGACATTCACACATTTCCAGACTGCAGAAAGGTTCTATTTAAATGGTTGCTTACTACAATAGCTACAGGTTAGAGCTGAAATACCATTTCAGCCGCAAAAACCAAGGATCGATCCCACTCCTGTTCAAGTCAATGGACATTTTATTTAGGTTTATAGACATGCTAAAGAGGGTGCCCATGCATATGCTCTAGGCATCCTTGGCAGACTTTACAAGTACATACCATGTTTAGCCAATAGATATTCCACTCCAATCCCTCCTCAAAACAATTTACCCCTCCATTCTTCCCCTTTTCCAAAGGTCATGAGGTGGAAGGGAGGGGGTTAGATGAGCCTTGCAACATGCCCTGAAGTTCAGATGAAAGCCATTTTGAACCAAAAGAGGGGGAAGTGAATTTTGAAGCTGTAGGGCTTTTGCGAAGAATGGCCTGCCAGCAACCCCTCCTCATTCACACCAACGAGGCCGCAGCTCAAGGACCTCTGCTGCTCTCAGCTATGCCAGCATGCCATGTGGGGAGAGACGTCTGTTTTGTCATTTATTTCAATGGGTGCAGGAGCAGGCCCATCGTCTTTAATGGCAATTCATTTGATAACTCTAACATTCCCCTGCCATGAGTGCAGAAGACTGGACTAGAAGACCTCACAAGGTCTCTTCATGTCCCATGATTCTATGATCCTATGATTCTACGATTTTGTGTTCTCTCTCTCTCTCTCTCTCTCTCAAAAAAAAAAAAAAAAAAAAAAGTTCATTCCTTCCTCAGAAATGATTTTGTTCAGGTAAAGATAACCTGGAGGCAAACTCAGCCGATCTCTGACTAAGTCTGTTGATCTTATAGGTCTCTTCAACTTTCTGGTCTGCTGAAAATACAGAGTTGTGTGTGTGACTGACTTGGCAATAGAAAATCCGAGAGTATATTCCTAACACAAATGCCATCAATGAAAAACAAAAGGAGCCTGATCTTTTTCACATCCAAAACATCAGATCTGGGGGGCCAGATGAGATGGAAAGAACAAACCCTTGAGATTACAGAATGTTCTGTTCATCCTTAATACGAAGAAGCAGCCAGAAACAAATTTAGCAGCAGAAGAATTTAGTGAGCTAAGCACATGTGTAGCTCAGTTTTAATTCATGCACAAACTGGTTACATAATGGAGGTAGCCAATATAGTTTCGTTACTCCTAAAACTGACAGGATTCGGTTAGTGAGCATGCACCAATGGAAGCTGTGAAGTTGAGAAGCTTTCTGCTATGACTCCCTTTTCCAGTTGAGTAACTTGGCCCATATGACAGGTTTCAGAGTAGCAACCGTGTTAGTCTGTATTCGTAAAAAGAAATGGAGAACTTGAGGCACCTTAGAAACTAACAAATTTATTTGAGCATAAGCTTTCGTGAGCTACAGCTCACTTCATCGGATGCATTAGTGAGCTGTAGCTCATGAAAGCTTACGCTCAAATAAATTTGTTAGTCTCTAAGGTGCCACAAGTCCTCCTTTTCTTTTGGCCTAAATGAAACTTATATGAGAAAAATATTACATATTGGATCTACTACTTCCTTTAGTACAAACTTACCCTCCTCACATTTTTACTACTGACAGCTATGTACTCAGATAAAGATACTAAAACTGGCCAAACCTAGAGTCTTCAGACTAGAAGCTGTGGCAGCAGCCTCTGTCCTGCAAAAGAGCAAATGAAGTACTTGCATTACAATTACCTCCTCACCCTTCAGGGGTCAAGAAGAACTTCATTAATCGTCTGCTATCATACAGGTGATGTGGAGCCCGTGAAGGGAGAAGACTACATCATGGAGTCAGTTGCTCTTCCTTCTGCAAGGAGGAGGGGTCAGCTATAGATGCAGCTGGTGGGGGCTACACAGAGCTGCTCCATCTGTCCAGACACTAAGCACAGCTGCCCCTTGTTACTTTATGGCATATGGCCTTGGCCCCTCTGGCCTGTCATGTGCAAGGGAGAAAGGGGAGAGGTGCTTTTAAAAAGTAACAGTTGACACTCATTTGCCCCCTTTTTTTAATCAGCACAAAGAGGCAAAGTTGGCCCTTTCCTAAACTGCTGCTGCTCCTTCTCCAACAGGGATTCCCCTACATGAGCCAAAGGCAGTCAGGCAAGTGGCAAATGAGGCAGCTAGAGAAGAGAGATTATTTTTAATAGATGCATTGGATCCTCCTATTAACCCTTCCCTGAGTGCTCGCTATTAGTGGATTAGGTTCAGTCGCTTTTTTGTTTTGTACAACACGGTACATGGGGCCACCCGTGGTCATTACAAGATCGTTTGGGCTGCCGTGCCCTCTGTGGGATGGACTGTCCAGTCCTAGGTCTTCTTCCATCAGACCCAGCTGTCCAAGCTAGAGGCCTGGACGAGACTGGATTGAGTGAAACTCAATGTGGACTGAATTCAAAGATTGTACATTCCCTGGCAAAGGATCAGCATGCCCCCTCAAGAAAATTCACAATCTAGGGCCTCTTTGAAAATCCCAGGTGGCAGGAATGGCCACTGTCAGTGACCAGGAACATTGCAACCTTCTCTTCTTGATATGCACTTTACCACAATTGCCACTTCCAACTGTGATTATCTCCCGGCTCCCGCCCCCATTGGGTCTACCCCAGAAGGTCAGCTACAGACTTCTGCTAGTGCAGAACATGGCAACCCACATGGGAACTAGCCAAGACACTGAGGCAACACCCTTACTCTTGTGAAGAGTGTGTGTGATGGGATTGTTAACCACACAATGTTTGGGACCTCAACTTTAAATCTCACCCAGACTGCATTTCTGTCAGCAGAACATCATGCCCAGGCATTGATTCAGACTAATTCAACTGGTCTACCTTTTCCAGATTTGGCTCCGGACAGAACATCAGGGAGGCGCATAATGCAGTTAGTGGCCACTAGGCTGCCCATACAACAGCATGAGAACTAACCTCTTGTAGACTCTTGTGTAACCAACGAATTGTTTAACTCTGCAGTAGGAAAGCTCTGTGACACAGTAAATTCTATTTTGATAAACAATGAGCTTTAGGATCTTTCTGCAAATGCAGGAGGCGATTTCATTAAATTCCACCTACTGAAACTGACCAACCAACCCATCTTTTAAACTGACAAATCATTAAATTGGTTATCAATATTCTAACAAGCGTACTTCAGTCCGGAAGTAGTTAGGTCAGTTAGTAGTACAACAAATACATCTATGAGTATCAAATGTAACTCTGAAGAACCATAAAATGCCTGACTTTTTATTTGCTATTTAGAGCCCCAGAGAAATTACTGACGACAGTTTTTTAATGAATACAGTCCAAATGGAGTTTTCTGTCTGTATGGAAGGATGGAAGATTTGAATGACTATACATGTTACCCATAATGTGGATACAAAAAGAAAAGGAGTACTTGTGGCACCTTAGAAACTAACAAATTTATTTCAGCATAAGCTTTCGTGAGCTACAGCTCACTTCATCGGCTGCATCACGAAAGCTTATGCTGAAATAAATTGGTTAGTTTCTAAGGTGCCACAAGTATTTCTTTTCTTTTTGCAGATACAGACAAATACGGCTGCTACTCTGAAACCTCTCATAATGTAGATGGTCATTATTGTATCAAAAAAAAAGACACTGGCCAGTTTTTTGTTTTGTTTTTAAATCGCATTATTCTAAAAACCCAAATTTCTTTACCACGTTACTAACATCAGATTATTAAAACCAAACATTTTCAGAGCCTACTTTACCTTTCGCTATTTACACAGTTGGTTTAGGTCTTTATGTGTGTCTCAGCTCAAACAAAAACAAAAATAATACAGACTGACTAACTAGAAACTGTCTAATTTGGCTTGCAGGTTCTTAAGTGCCAACAGCATTTTGAATGGTCTTGGTTGCAAACACTAATTTAGGCTGGATTCTTTTGTTTGTTTAAAATATTTCCAAAGAAACTTCTAATAAAGAGTTATGAAAATATTCCTGTAGACCTTAGATTTTACAAAAAAACCCTATTGTTGCAAACCTAAATTATGGGCCAAGTTTTACTCATCCATGTCTCTTCAATCTAAAGTTTTTTATTAAGACCCACGGTAATTATGTTTAAAATAAATATGGACCGACACACTTATTGTTTCCATTTATACAGCACCTAGCACAAGGTGATCCTGGTCCATGACTAGGGCTCCTCAGTGCTACAGTAATACAGATAAATAAATAAATAAATCTAAATTCTTGAAAAATAAGGTCCTCATTTTCAGTTAGTATTCCGTGTTTATATGACATAAAACCTCCTATGTCTTTTGTCTAGTGTGGCACACAACTGATAACCTAAAGCGTTTACACTGCAATCCAAATGTTCAATATATGTATGTCACAACAAGGCGGGAGACATTCACAGTATTCTTGAAGACATGGTCAAGAAATGCAAGGATGTCCTTCACAGATATAACAGCCATTCAACAATTTTGATGGTATAGGAGATCCAAGCTGCAGCCATCACCTCTGGATGACTTGTGGAAAATGGGAGTAATCAACTAAAGTCTCGAAACAATATTTATTTTTACGTAGTGAATGTGGTAAAAGTGATACCTTAATGTAACACCTTTGTTTTCCAGTTTGTCCCACAATTTTTGATTAGCGAGAAAAGTGACAAGCCCAAACTTTCTTCACTGTTCATTTTTTCATTTGTTTTGCTGATCCTATGAACTGTCTGAAGCAGAGTTGTATGAAACTCAATGGTTAAAATTCACAGGGATGCTGTAATTTTTCCCTCATACTTGTTTCACACACTAATACTTACATTTGGCGCTGGATTTACCCCGCTGCACCCAAGTTTTTCCCCTTTTCCAGGTTGAAATGCTCGGTTGTTTGGGTGGAAGCCACCCACACCATATCAGTCTTGGCTCAAAACAGAGCTCAAAACAGGTCCACCACTTTCCTTGAACCACTAGACAAAACAGGTATAGAGTTCTGAGTTTGTAATTGAACTCAAAGCCAAGCAAGCAGAGGGTTTTGTGTCAAAAGAGCTAGAGCGCATAAGTTTGGAAGGGCTCCTCCTTGCCCCTGCAAGGGGGTTCCAAAGAGGATGGATCTAGACTGTTGTCAGTGGTACCAGATGACAGAAGAGGAGTAATGGTCTCAAGTTGCAGTGGGGGAAGTTTAGGTTGGATATTCAGAAAAACTATTTCACTAGGAGGGTGGTGAAGCACTGGAATGTGTTACCTAGGGAGATGGTGGAATCTCCATCCTTAGAGGTTTTTAAGGTCAGGTTTGACAAAGCCCTGATTGGGATGATTTAGTTGGGGATTAGTCCTCTTTTGAGCAGCGGGTTGGACTAGATGACCTCCTGAGGTCCCTTCCAACCCTGATATTCTATGATGATATTTACAATATCCCTTCCTATTTAAAGTTTGGATCAACAGGGCTTAATATGTTCTAAGCCAAGGAATTAGAAAACAACCTGTTCTTGCTGTAGTGTCCAAGAACTGGATGTGTTTGGAATGCAGGGGATAAAATCATTATTCTGCACAATACTCTGTTCTGCAATAGCTCCAGACTGGCTGGCTAATTTGGGGGTAGCTCTTGAGCTTCCAGAGTTCGACAGAACTTCAAATAAGCATCTGATTGACAGAAACAAAGAAATATGGACCTTAAGAGATCTACATAGAAAAGATGCAATGACAAGGCCACAAAATGAGCAGATTAGTATATTTCCATCCTAAAATGTTACTCCACACTCTTCCGGATAAAAGAAGGGATAGAGCTTTAAATGAAGGTATTAAAAATGCTAAAATGTGATCCCTGCCACATTACTCTACCAAGGGAGAAGACTACTGCAGAGGGCAACAGCTCAGAAAATAAGCATAGGTTACTAGACTTACTATTATCATATTTGGGGATATAGATCAGACAAAATTTGCTTACCAGGAAGTTATTACTCCTTTATAAGTCTGGACAACAATGATAGGGCTTTCAAGAACCCCAAGTGTCTGAGAAAATCTTACTAAAGCTCAACTATTTAAGTGGAGTGAGAACACACAAAAAGTTAGGCCACTTGCCACCATATGTGTCTGTGACGACAAAGCAGCACAGCATTAAAGGTTTAGTCAGGAGATCAGCCTAGCCAAAACTTTTAATGTACAAAAAAAAAAAAAAAAAATCAAGCCAACAGAAGCAACAGAGATGGTCAAGCCCAAAGATTCAACATTCCAAGAAATCTACTGAGATGAGTGTCCTTATGAGGCCCAGAGGTAAGAGAGAATGCACAGTTAGAAAAACTTGCATTCAAAGTCTTGCATTTAACCAGTTCACACTGATTTATATAGAGAGTGACTTGTGTTCCTAGTCGGTACAGCACATAAGTGAATATTCACATTTAAATTGAGATCCAAAGTAGAAATAAGAAACATTCATTTTAATCTGGAAATTGTTATGTTATTTTTTTTGAGCCACAGGTGTTAGAGGAGAACTGATAAAACCTTTCCCATTCATGTGGCTCGGAGATTTCTGTTTTTGATTAATTAAAAACTTCAGCACCACAAATTAATTTATATTGATACAGGTTTCAGTCTCTCTACAAGAGGAAAAAAATCCAGATTTAAGATTTCAGACCGACTTTGCACTACTTAACTACACTCACATAAATGCCCTTTCCCTACTCTATTGATAATAGTGAAACTTCTGATTGTGTCTTAAATGTTAGTGGATTTTGCTATTCACCATACCGAAGGATATCCCATGGAAAAAAAAATAAGGAAGCACATTACAAAAGTTGAAATAAGGGAGAAAAGATGGAGTTAGGAGAGTGTACACAACAAATTATTACAGGTTCCCCCGTAGCACTTCATTCCTAAAACTTAACAATTGATTGTGGGTTATAGTGACACTTCACTCCGCAATTCTATTGGCTGCCATGACTTAAAGTACCAATATGGGGGAGGGGGGGGGAATCTTGGCACTCTGCTACATCCTTTCCTGCCAAGGACAGCGCAGTAAACCTGACAGAATTACTCTTATAATGTTTGATATAGGTCCACATACACCATACATTTCCTGCTGCTTTGAAGCAGGAAACTGAAATTTTCCACATTTGAAAGTGAAGGGCTCATGGAGATAAGTGCAATAGCAAGCAGCCTACTTTGCTGCTGACAGAAACACATCCTCCTCCCCATTTCCCCCACCAATGTTTTCTGTGTTCATCCCAAACTACACTTGCTCTGAGCTGCTCTCCTCCAACTACACCATTTAGAAGTCCATCAAACAGTTGGATGTACTCTCAGTTCAGTACGCAGCAAAACGGGTGTGTTCTATAGTGGGATGCACCTGGGTGTATTGTCAGCAGTTGCGGGACTAAAGAATCTTTCAAAAAGCCAGTTTGCGGGGGGGGGGGGGGAGAGATGGGGGGGAAATCAGCAGGTAAATCAAAATCAGTTTTTATAGAGACAAAAAAGTCTCACAAATGATCAATTAATTGTTGAAACAGAAGGACTTTACAGAATGCAATTATCTTTAACCTACAGTTATGCATGGATTTTTTTTAATTAAAAATTCTATTAAACAGTTGTGTACTATTTAGTATTTTTCCATTTTTTTTCTTCCAGTCTTTAAAACACACCTTCACAAGCTGCTGAACATAATGCTTTTCCATCTTAATGAAAACCTCTCTCATGACCTGAGCGCATTCAGTAAATAATTATTAAGCTCTGGCGGTGGCTTTTGCAGGAGTCTTGGCTTAATAAAATGCCGTAAGTTGATTTGCTTGAATGCCTATTCACTTGGGGACACATTGTTTAGAAAACTTTATCACCATATCTCTAAGCAGGGTAAATGTAAAGAGGCAATATCTAGAAGTTGCAAAGGTCACAGAAATAAAGGATTTTACAGTTTGTCTGTTAAAAGCTCAGAGGATAATTATAAGTTCAAAATACATAAAAGAGACTTTCAAATATATTGGTTAAAAATAATCACTATAAAATAATTTAATATGGATATATGTAATATACCTCAATTTAACCAGGAGATGTCAGTAAAAAAAGAAAAAAAAGCTTCAAGATAAAACCAAGAATTTCAGCAAAGGAAAATTTGCCCTACACGTATCCCTGTGTTGATGCATTAAGAAATGAGCGTGAGTATAATAAATAAGAAACAGAACTAATCATGTCATCCCAACCCACACAGTACATTTATATCCTATATCAAACCCTGCTTTAGCCCAACCACCATGTTTTGCTTAATTTCAAAAGTCATTAAAAACAAATTAAAGCATTTCTAGGTTCCCCCTACCGAAAGTTGCTATCTCTGTCTTAGCCAGTCAGACACAGCTGTTGTAGCTTCAAGCGAGGTGACGAGGACAAGTTAACAAGCACAGTATTTTTAACTCTCAGAACAAAGCCTCCATCACAAAATCAGACAATTTGTTCAGAGTGCTGTTTCTGAAATAAAGTCTCACTTACAGATAGAAGCTTTCAAAGGAGCATGGCATGAACATCTGAACTCTAAGAGCTTCCATCTCCCCCCCCCACCCCCCACCTCTGTAAGGTGTTCTGCAAGCCCTTGGAGAAGAGTGAAAGTCAAACTAAGTCCTGGCAGTGGATATGTCACTAGGGGTGGTTCCAGATAAGACCCTGGCAACTCCAATCCAAGCAGAGTTCTGTGCCATGCCAGAATGGTGCCCTAGCGTCTGTCTGCATCAACAGACCTGTTTAATCCAGCACCTACCTGGGGCGCGGGGGGGGGGGGGGGGGGAGTGCTGCTTGTCACAGTAAAATGAAAAGCCTCATTTAAAAGTGAATGGGAAGAAATTCAGAATCACGGTTCCACAATTTATGATATACTTATATCTTACCAACAAGATATTAAGCTACTTCACAAAGTACTTGATCAGAGAATCCCAGAACAGTAGATACACATGCTGTGCCATGATTTGAAGAAATAAAGAATGGTCTGTAGCTTTAGGGTCCAATCCTGTGAAGACCTACATACAAATAACTACATTGCTAGTAGGCCCACTGACTTAATGAAACTTTAGCTGGATACTGAGGGGGGGGGGGGGGGGAGAGAAATGCTACCGAAAGCAGCTGTCCCATTCACAAATTAATGGCCTGGTCACACAAGCACTAATGCTCACTTACTCTGCAGTCCGAGAGCACTGGCTAGCAAAGGATCCCCTAGCAACCAGGACTTTCACAGAAACTGAACAACTCAGAAGACCAGAGGGGCCTGGAGAAGCAGAAGGGTCCAGGAGGGACTGCAACAGTAAGTGACCTCTATTTCTGTTGGCTTCTGGGAGATGAACCCCTTCTTGCTTCCACCATGGGACAAACTCTGCTATCAGGTAGAACAACTTTTGGAAACATTGTGTGTGAAAGCTTGGAGTTTACTGCTCCTTAGGCAAATGCAGCCTATGTGTGGGAAGACAGGGCCTTTAAATATGTATTTTCTTTAAAGAGTAAACCATTTTCACCTTCCAAGTTTAAGAAAAGGAAACCAGGTCCTCCTGGTCATAAGGACATAGCTGTAACAGGTTTCAGAGTGGTAGCCGTGTTAGTCTATATCAGCAAAAACAAGGTGCCACAAGGACTCATAACTGTAACAAACACTATAGTCAAAGCTATACTGATGTCATTAGTTGACTCCATTAGAACTGTTATAGAACCTATTTTCAGCTGTGTTTGAAAGACACTGAGGCAGAATCCCCACAGAGAAGACGGAAAAACGGTTAGGTAAGGTTGACTTCCAGCTTTCCAGCAATTGCAAGGTGTCAAAAAATAATCTAAAGATGTAGCCGACTTTAGTTAATAAAGTATTATCCAATAAACTTTCAAAGCCTTGCACCATGAGAACAAACTTATGCTTCTCTTTCACAGGTATCTGCTATGAGCTGGCTTTAAAGATTTGCCTTTCACTTGAAAGTCTTATTAGTCACCTTGTTAAAGACTTTTCCAAGCAATTCAGACACTACTTACCTATTATCAGTACTTACTGATAAAAAACATGTTTGCAAAAAACAGAGTACCCGCTACAATAAAAGCCAAAAGGTGGTAAAATGGAGCAGACAGGAGATACCACCACCCTGATAATCTCTACAGTTTAGGAGTTTTGTAATGTAAAATTTACCTTCTTTATCTAGGTAAACAAATAGGAAGATAATACTGTCGCCAATGGGTAGACAAAAAGTTTGTTAATTTCACTACACTACAGCTTTACAACTGGTTGGCCCTAAAATCTGACCTCATGTCATTTAGTTAAAAGAATAATGAGTTATGTTGATTATCACTTGACTCTTGGGACCTGTAAACTCACTCCTGTGAGCAGCCCCACTGAACGAAAACAGGAATAACTCAAGTTGAATGTTCTCAGTTTCTGCACTTATTTCTCATTTATCGGATCCTCTCCAAGGGGGAAAAAAAAGTTTACAGTGGTGTAGTAATTCAGGAACTAAATTCCTCTGTTCATCCTGGATTCTTTGTTTACTGACTTAACTTGTTACAATTGTGTTTGATAATAATTTCTAAACAATTCAAAGGTTCCCTAAATCTCATCTCTTTACACACACGACATCCTGGTTCAGTTGTATTGAATAAACAGGACTTTTAAAAGTGAGAAACGGAAATACTCACGTAAGACTTGATTAAAGAATCACAAACAACCACAATAATGAAAAATCACAATCCAAATTCTGTGCTCTGGTACTCTTAGATCTACTTTCCCATCAACGTGTGCACCCTATTAACAGTAATGCATGTTACATACATGGAGAAAACAAGCCCCCACAATAATTTCTGTTGCAGAGACAATTCTAAGATCAAAGTGATCCTTATTATATAACATACAAAGTCAGCATTGCCAACTTTAAGATAAATACCAAATATCATGGCTAAAGTCCCACTTCCTGGAGGCAAGCGATTATGCAAACAGGTCACCAAGAGAAAAAAAAAAGGGGGGGGGGGGAAGAATAAGTTTCTAGCCCTCTTAGTTGCCAAGAAAAGCTTAACAAGATTTAAAACTAAATCAGAAAGCAAACAAAAGTAACCTCAAGTGATTTTTTAAAATATTTTTAAGCTGCTCATGATTTTGGGGGCCTAACTCATTGCTTTTGAAGGCTTGGGGCTGCCAATTCAGCTAATTCTGAAGCCCTATATCTGACGCCTTCCATTCCTATGCCCATTGCAAAAAGTCGGGGAGAGGGGAATGTGCAACAAATGTGGTTTGCCCTGATGCTGTTGTGGGCATACTTCAGTGCCCAGTGGAGATTACAGGAGCTGCACACTACTCTAATTTATCTTGGACTGCCCATAGTCTGCTTGCACCTGTGGGCAGCCATGAAATGCTAGCTGGCCACACACCCCTCTTTCCCCTTTTACAACAGGTCAAGGTCATAAGGGGACCATGAGTGTGTTGAGTATGTTGCTCAGCCAGCTCTATGTCAGCTGGGGAGTGCTCCTTCTCGGAGGATATTCCTTGGGGAGATCTGCTTCCTTTAGCCATTACTTTATGTCACCAGAAAAGGACAAAGAGACCACAGGGCAACACACAATCAGGCCAAGGTCTCTGGAGTGTCTACTCATCTCCAGGTATCAGTCAAAAGGGACATTATCAACTTAAATGTAACTTGAGTTTGCAACTTTTTCTCTTTAAACTTATTGTTCCTACAGGTTAGATTGCTATAAACTGGAGGAGACTGAAGGAAAACCTTCATGATGCTTTTCGCTTGCTTTAAGTATTTTGCAGCAATTCCTTTAATCAGCTTTACTGTTTCTCCTACAGTCAATTTGTATCCCATTTGTGTGAGTCTTTCACACAGCAACAAGGAAGAGAAAACACACTTTTAAAAAAGAATACAGAAACGTGATTGTAAAACCCCAAAAGTTATCTAAGGGATCTTGGGGGCAGGAATAGGGCCGGGAATATATTTTTAGTGACATTTTAATGCCTATTATTTATTTAGGCCATACCATGAACTTACATGGTGCTTTACACAGAAAAAGAGCAATGAAAGGAAGACAACTGTTAATCAATAAAGCTGAGGTGTTTGAAGTTGGAAATTCTGATTCTTTTTATACCGAGGCAATAAGGAAGTGAAAAAGGAGGAAACTGCCCTAGAGCAATTGGCGGACAGCAAGCAAAAACAAGTAGATTTTGAGAATTAGCTTTAACCATTGAAATCAGTGGAGAGGCTCCCATATACTTCAGTGGAAGTTTGACTGGATCCCTTGTGTTAGCAGAAGACTGTGCATTTAGAGAAATACATGTAAAGTATACAAGTAGCCATGTTGCCTAACACCATCCTAATACATAAATCATATCCCTCAATGCCAGAAGGGACCATTATGATTAACTACCCTCATGATGAAATGACTTCCTGCATAAATATAACTCAAAACAACCTCACCCAATAATTTCTGCATCAAGTAGTTTCTGTTTGAACTATGGCATATCTTTTAGAAAACCATCCTGTCTTGATTTAAAGGCTACAAATAATGCAGAACCCACCACAACCCTAGCTAACATTTAATTATCCTCATTTAAAACTGTGCTCTATTTCTCGTCTGAATTTGTCTATTCAGAGTGCACATAAGGGGAAAAAAAAGATACTAACTCTGCAGATCACTACATCCAATATAAAAAAAAAAAAAAAATGGACCAGAGGATGTTGTGAAGGCCAAGACTACCAGAACCACAGGGTTCAAAAAAGAACGAGGTAAGTTCATGGAGGACAGGTGAACCAATGGCTATTAGACAGGTTGGGCAAAGATGATGTCCCTATCCTCTACTTGCCAGAAGCTGGGAATGGGTAACAGGGGATGGATCACTTGATGATTCCCTGTTCTGTTCATTCCCTCTGGGGCACCTGGCACTGTCCACTTTCGGAAGACAGAAGACTGGGCTACATGAACCTTTGGTCTGACCCAGTGTGGCCGTTCTTGGGTTCTAAGTTAAAAATTATATTTTAAGCCAGATGTGGCTCAATTAATTAAATGAAATATCACATTTTAAATAAATATATGAAAGCATGGTTTCTGCATTATGCTTCTGATAAACACCAAGAAGATAAATGTTTATGAATGGATATCCTTGAGTCAATAAAATAAACACTCACTCATCGATATACCAGAAATAAGGTTGTATGTAAATAATTTCCCAGTTTCATTCTGGGACTCCTGCAGAACAAAACAAATGGATCAGTTTCAGAGAGAGTGTGTGAAATGAGAGTTTACATATTAGAACACATGATCTTTAGAACACAGTGAAGAGCAAAAACTGATCATTACCAAAAATACATTTAAAAAAATATTCCTGTTTCAGCTCAAAACCAGGCTTGCTTTCAAGCAAAAAAATACCAAGTTTAACAGTTTTGTCATAGCATTGATTCAGTTTCATAGAGTTTTAGCAAAATGTAGAGACCTCAGATTTCAGTCTTTTCTTAATATCTTGCTCAGGCCTACATAGAGTGAGGCAGATATGGAGCAGGAACACTCTCTTTAACCTTCTTCAAAGTGTATGCACTTTTTTAAAAAGCAGCCAAATTGACAAAATGTATTTACAAGCCTATTGCTAGACAGTTTTAATCCTCTTTGGTTGCTGACAGTATCACCCTTCAATGGCTATTTCTATTCAGAGTTAGGGGTATATTTGCTGAGGAAAGGTTGCCAACTCCTGAATCATGTAAACAGGAACGAGAGCCAGAAAACGTTTCACTGGACTCTGAAGTTCACATCTGCCTTCGTTACTGTGACAAAAGGCAAAGGCAGGGATTTAGTTTATAACCTATAAATCCTGCAAGGACTTCATCACAAAACCTTGGTGAGAGTGTTCAGGATTAACTGGGTTAAAACATTTAGATCTTATTTATTTAGCACTCAGGACCGTGGCACATTACCTGCAAGAGCATTCACACAACTGCAGGGGCTCTCAAACTGGGGTTTGGAACACTTCAATTTCTGTGCCTACACAGACACCAATTTTACCATGAGAACATCAGAAAGGCTCCATGGCTTCTCCATCAACTCCTCTCCTTCTGAAAGGAAAGAAAGACGTCGTCTGTGCCCATCACTGTGGTACCCAAGACCCTGATCTCATCTTCACTCATCCCTATATTTTCCCAAAGAGGAGCAGGAAGGGATAGAATTGGGATCCCCTCATCTTCTCTCAGTGAACATAAATATGGGACTAACACTGCAAATGGTCACTGACAGTTTGTAGCCCTATGTCTATCCCTTTTTCAAGACTATGATAGATTTTGTACAAACTATGCCTTGAGATCATCTGAAAACTCACAATTTGCTGATCATTATTGTCCTGGTTAAATGTGTGTGGCAACATTGTATGTAAAGTTATAAAATTCTAATGTATGACATTACTGAGACATGTTCCAAGTTTAGAAAAGCAGCCAGTCACAAACCAGAGACAAAAGGCAAATTGATACCACAGCCAGGTGTCAATGAAACCTTGGACCATCACCTCGTTGACTGGCCACTCTTTGGCAGGAAAAAGGGTATGAGCGAGAAATTTACATCTTGGCAAAATCCCCACAGACTGACTGTCTCCTGAACCTCAGTTGGACACGACTCTCAAAGAGGAGGAAAAAGTATAAAGAATGGGGAACAGACGCCCTAAGTTATTCCTCCTATTCTCTCTACCCACAGCAGCCACAATATCTGATGAGCAAAGAAACAGCTCTGGACTTCCAGTCTGGAAGGAGTTCAGCCAGTAAGACTGCTGAAGCATGCTGCGAGAGACTTTTGCTTTGAATTCACTTAGCTTGTTAAGTTAGGTATTAGTTGCATTTTACCTTTTTGTTTCTTTGTAACCAATTCTGACTTTTATGCCTCATTACTTGGAATCACTTTAAAAAAATCTTTCTGTAATTAAACTTGTTTTATCTTAACAGTGTGCTTGGACTGAAGTGTTTGGGAAACTGCATTTGAGATAACAGGATTTGTGCATATCATTTTCTATTAATGAAATGACAGGCTTTGTATGAGCTTGTGTGGTCCAGGAGAAGGCTGGACAGTACAGTATGTATATTTCTTGGAGAAAGTCTGGGACTGGAAATTTGCTGGTGCTGCTCTGAGGTGCAATTCAAGAATGGCTGGCCATAGCACGTACACAGTATAGCTAGCAATAATTTACATGCTGGAGGTTGTCTGTGAGCAGACCAGGAGTGGTTGCTCTCACAGCGAAGCAGCATAAAAAGTACACCAGGTTGGAGAATTGAGAGGACAGCTGTTCAACAGCACAGATTGCACCCTAGAGAATGTCTGTCACCAAATACCACAAGTTGCTCTTTGGCACTGAGCTTCTGAGAAGTCATGTTTTTATAACAGTATCCTGTATTACGTGACTGGGATGGAATACTGTGGGTGGGACCAAGAATTTAAACCTAATTAGATTCCATTTCCTTGAATTGTCTACAAAAATGCAGAAGGCCAGAACAGGTCATCATAGCGGTGGTCCCTTTTGGCCTTACAATTTATGAATTTTTATTCAAGAAAAAAGACACATGAATTGGCACAAGAATTCACGTATGCCTGAAGCACAACAGCCTTTCCACGCCTAATGCATGGGAGAAATTGTTCATCTTTATAGAGAAGCTGCTGCTAGAACACTGCCACAGTCATCATCAGCTGGTGTTATTGACTATGGAACTACTCAAGCAGGTGCTTCTCATGGATGCACCTGGCTGCTCAAGAGTTTACAGTGACAGATTGCCCTCTCTCTCTTCATGCTGGTATATGTACCATCCACGACTTACCCCCCTTTGTATACCCCCTCCTGAATACAAAGCATCCCCTAGAATAGCAAAACACACCATGACATTGACAAGTAAAATGGAGGAATCCCATTCCACCACATTTTACTCTAGTGTAGATCTCACACACACACACACCCTCCAGAAAAGGGGCCTATATGTCTACTTTTTTTTTTTTTTTGCACTTAACTCTGCCTACTGTTAAGGCTTTCGCAAAAAGAAAAGGAGGACTTGTGGCACCTTAGAGACTAACAAATTTATTTGAGCATAAGCTTTTGTGAGCTACACAGCTGCTACTCTGAAACCTGTTAAGACTTTGCTACTCTTCATTCTGCCTTCTATTTGTTCCCATAGTTAGTATCTTTGGTACCCTGGTGCCAACCCTCATAACAGAACTTGCCTGTTTTATTAACGAAGCAATTATGAACTATTTACAGGTGGAACTGATGTAAAATGAACATGAAACGTGCTATGGTATACAATTCATGCTTACTGAGCAAGCACCAAAAGCCAAAGCCACTCTTAATATATGCTTGTCCTCATACTTGCTGATGCTTCATATTAGATGCCCAGTGTTAATCTTGTTTGACAAACAGAGGCAGCCCTGCTGGTTTTGAATTTTTCTGTACTTTGCTAAAAGAACTAAAAACAAAGTCTAACTGCATACTCTCATACACTAGATGGAGCCTTGTCTCTTATTTCACCTCGCCTGTCAAACTTCATTTAGCTATTCTCAGATTCCTTTGCACAAGGAATTAGAGTTCAAGGGTAAAAGAGGTGAGGGGCATTGGTGTAGTGGTTAAAAGAAAAAAGAGTGGGTAAACTCTTAACCTAAACTCTGTATTCCCCAAATGAGAAGTGGGTAAACACAGTCAAGATTCCTTCCCCACTCTGAACTCTAGAGTATAGATGTGGGGACCTGCATGAAAGACCCCCCCTAAGCTTGTTCTTACCAGCTTAGGTTAAACAGTACCACCACCAAAGTGCTACACAAAGAACAGGGGAAGTGTCCACTTGGAAACGTCTCCCCCCCCCCAAACATCACCCCAAGCACTACACTCCCTTTCCTGGGGAAGGCTTGATAAAAATCCTCACCAATTTGCATAGGTGAACACAGACCCAAACCCTTGGATCTTAAGAACAATGAAAAAGCAATCAGGTTCTTAAAAGAGAATTTTAATTAAAGAAAAAGTAAAAGAATCACCTCTGTAAAATCAGGATGGTAAATACCTTACAGGGTAATCCGATTCAAAACATAGAGAATTCCTCTAGGCAAAACCTTAAGTTACAAAAAGACACAAAAACAGGAATATACATTCCATTCAGCACAACTTATTTTATCAGTCATTTAAACAAAACAGAATCTACTGTATATCTAACTAGATTGCTCACTAACTCTTTACAGGAGTTCTGACCTGCATTCCTGTTCTAGTCCCAGCAAAAGCATCACACAGACAGAGAGACCCTTTGTTTCTCTCCCCTCCAGCTTTGAAAGTATCTTGTCTCCTCATTGGTCATTTTGGTCAGGTGCCAGCGAGGTTATCTTAGCTTCTTAACCCTTTACAGGTGAAAGGGTTTTTCCTCTGGCCAGGAGGAATTTAAAAGTGTTTACCCTTCCCTTTATATTTATGACAGCAGTGTACCCATCTTTGCCCTCAACTACATTGCTGGTGAGGGGTAAAATCCTGGCCCAAATGAAGACAGTCGGTTGGGTAAATGCCAATTGACATGGATATGGCCATGATTTCAACTGGGGTGGGTCTTTTTTAAAAACAAGCTAACAAAAAAAACCACACAGACATTCCAATTAAAAAGAAAAATTTACTCCAAAAATTACTTTTAATGAAACACTGCTCTGTAGGCTTCATAGCATCAAACATCAGATCCCATTTAAAGTTATTGAATGCTCTGCTCTAGACTCTCCAGACCACACTGAAGCCGACTCATCTAGCCTTTACCGCATGTACAATCCATCATGGTTTGAATACATGTTGGAGAACTCTATAGTTAGCCTGTGTTTTATTAATTTGTGTTTGAATTTCTCTCCTATTCCTTTAATTACATTAGAAACCTGAATTTTTACTTTTTGTTCTAATCTTTCATCCAATAAGGAGTTAAATTGCTTAGTAATTTCCTGGGTCTCATTTTTCAATAGTGCTAATACTTTTGGTTTCCTTCAAACACTGCTACCTCTGCTCTTGTCTGGTAAATTAAAAAGAATTATCATTAATGGATTGATGATGCCTCAGTTTGTCACTTGAGATTCTTCTGACTCTGCTGATTTACATACCTAGAGCAAAATAGTTTATGGCCAAAAGCTGTGGTTTAAGTCAGTGGGAATTTTGCTTAAGTGAAGAATGAAGAATTTGACCGAGATGGCTAAAACAATATCTCATCAATCTTCCCTTAGTAATGTTTGGAGGGAAAAAAATGTGTTATGTTCAAACCAAACAGTTCACTCTATGCAAACTAGAGTCTCATAATTTTAATGGGACGGTGACAGAACAAAGCCAACCTAACTTCTGGCAAGTTGGCACTCTCCCACTAGGATTTTTCAGTATGCAACAGGATACTCTGCCTGTGAGTGTGTGTGGAGATAAGGCAAAATAAGCACAGCAGAGAAGACTGCCTAAAGGAGCAACCTGATTCGTTTCGCAAATTAAACATTTAAAGAAGAGTTTGAGAGCTGGCAACACTTTAAAACATTGACTCATGAAATCTGGATGATGCCTCGAGAAGTTACTGTACTGAGGCTGGTTATTCACAGAGGGTTAATTTCTCTGTTAATGAGATCTTTCTAGCAACCTACTCAAAATTTTAAAGGGTACATTCACGCTGCAGCTTGGGATAGGATATGCAGCTTCTGTAGACACACCTGTGCAAGCTGCAATCTAGCTTGCTTGCTAAAAATAGAGGGGAGCACATTGCAGGGCACGTCAGTGCAAGCTGCACAATCCCATATGACACCTGCGGATACATTCTCGCTTATGCAGCCTGAGCTGAAGCTTGCATCGCAACCTCACTTTGTATTTTTAGACAGCGAGCATGGATGCATCTACACAAGCCTAATTCATAGACCAGCTGCAATGCAGATGTACACTAAGATAGACAGCTTGTTACCTTTTGAGGGCTGAAAGTCATCTGAAGTCACCAACTGATACCACAGGCAAAATGCTACCCCCAATTTGCACATGAAAATTCGGTGTGTAAACAAATCAAAGCCCATTCCAATTTAATGATGTACTCTGTCCATATTCTCTCATTCAGGTATAGAAAAAGTTATCTGAAATTTTAAAGGATTTCCATTGACTTGAATGAGCTTTGGATTAGGCCCTCAGAAAACCCAACATTTTAACATAGCAAGTCTGTAGTGGCAGAATCATTTGAAACTAGAATATATTAACTATCAATACAGTGAAACTCCACCCCTGTCGGAAAGTGAGCATAACTGAGAAACACTTGAATAGCCTTTTGCTCTAAGCTCCTGCACAACAAATGTGGATTTACTTGTAGAAATATGAATATGGAAAGATTCTAAGAAAACATATTTATAAAGGATTTGGTACACTGCATTGTCTGGAAAATAAATGTCAACATCTACTGTATTGCAATTTCTTGGAATTCTTTCTGTGCCAACGTTCTTATTGCCCCGTGTACTTCTGTATATTAGTCCAGCTGAGTGAACCAAAGTTCAAAAGCATTGAACTGAAACAGCAAAGAAGAAAATACCTCCAATGTGACCCCTTGTTCTTTCCCATTTTATAAATAACTTGAGTGCCTAGATTTCTGTAAATCCATTAGTTATTGCTTCATAAATAATTACTGGGTTTGGGCTGATTCTGCCTTTTCTTTGACATACTGTGTTAAGAGTACACCTAAGATTTCTGCAGTTTATATTGGGAATGATACGCAGAACTGAGTATGTGGGTTAGGCAGAGGGAGGGGGGAAATCTAGAAGAGAACAGTCACCATATTCATTGGCAACAGAATTTCAGAGAGAACATTTCTTGTTGACAGTTATTTGGGGTAAGATTTTCAAGACTGCTCAGCTCTCATTTAGGCGCACACACAAAAAACTAGCCAGTGCATATGGGGGCAATGCATACATGCTCCTTTATCTTCCTGTGTTTTCCATGCCTAAAGTTGTCCACAGTTCCATTGTTGTATCTGGTTCAGTTCATATCAACCACTCAGATTAAGATTTTTAGATTTCACCTCCTCCCCACTATCATTATCAGTGGTCTTTCTGGAGTGTTAAAAATCTGCCTAGGTCAAGAGACTCCATGTCCCTTTAATGTTATGCAGCTGCAAAGTCAGACTGTGAGTAATAAAATCAGAAGACCAGAAAAATTGAATCTGGAACTAAACCACACAAGAGCGCTGACACTATTTTCCATACAAAGAACTAAAATATGGGCTCTATTTGGCATTTTTAAGAGTATACTTAATGGGAGTTTCATATGATTAAAGTGATTTATGGTTGACATTGGACATGCCAGAATATGAATGGACAGAAAAACAGAGTTAGAAAAATATTTCAAGTTAAGAGGCTAATGTTCACACACACATTTTAAAATATTGACTTACTAAATGTTTCCTTCCTTTTATTTTCTTTCCACAAGCTCTCATGTTACTCAGTTTTATCGGAAAGCAAATGTCAGTCATCTTGGTGAACATTTGCAGAAGCCAAATTTTAAGTTCTATCGCAAATATTCACAGTAGAAATGCTTCCATCGTGTTCCAATCAGGGAACAGAAGCAATACCGTATGACTTATCTGAACAATCCAACCAACCCGCATAA
The DNA here is from genome assembly GCF_965140285.1 of Lepidochelys kempii. NCBI lineage: Eukaryota > Metazoa > Chordata > Testudines > Cheloniidae > Lepidochelys > Lepidochelys kempii. Next base: position 9,507,444 of record NC_136386.1, on the reverse strand, counting down.
CTGGGGATCCCTCACCGACAACCCTCCAGGGATATCTGCAGTCCAAGTTTTAAAAAAAAAAAAAAGGGGGGGGGGGGGGGGCTGGCGGTGCGCAAATAATCTCAACACATGCATTCTGAAGCTGTGATCTATTCCTGATTACTTCTGAGGCACGAGAGGTTCAATTGGTCAGATAATCTTATTCACACTGAGCAACTTAATTTTACTGGAAAATTGATACTGAAGGAAAATTTCAATTGTGTTAGGTCAGCTCAAAAGGAACATAAGCAAGCATCACATTTTCTCACCGACGCATGCGTACGTCCCAACATCAGAAAACACAGTTAAGCATGGTAAAGGTAAATATATATTGATGACCTCTTAGTAAGTGTACGTCATATGATGAGTCCATGTACAACGTTTATCACTCACTTTTAACCATACCAATAACAATATTTGATGGAGTGTCTGTTAGTCTTTAGGGTGTTCTGTCAGTGCATGTATTAGTTCAAAATCAAACATCTGGAAGTGTTAAACATTACACAGTTGCAAAATACTGAATGAATCAAATCACAAAGATTATCCATTTCACCAAGCATCCCAAGTTCCATTAAGTGACTTGAAGTCTTCTCACTGCAAGGAGAGTCTATGGAACAGCATTAGACAATGAGACAATAATGTTTTTTTGATGGACCTTTAAACTTCTTATATTGTCTGTAATCTCTCCTAGGAATAACCAAAAAAAAGTTTGTGGAAGAAACAGCGTCATCTACATTATTTTCTTGGTCTGTTCAATGCCCGAATATCTCCATATACAATAATATTTCTGGCAGTAAGACACTGGATTTAATGCTCTAAAAATGCTCCACCGTAGCGCACATCAACACTACCTTTCTGTCACTGTCATTTGTAACCTTGGGTTAGTTTCTATGCATCTTTCTCTCCATGCCTCCAGACAGTCTCCAAGTCTTACTTCTTCCTTGGAAGATACAGAAAGAAGCTAACCCTTTTCATTATGTCATCACCAAACCCCTTGTCAAAATAGCCTTGCCTTCCACCTCAATTACTGCTGCTTTATGTATTTTGTCCTCTGTTCCTCCATCAAGCCAGAGTGTCCAATATGAACATGTGGACACTGATGTTCCAGGCAGGGATTATCTCTGCTGTTACCAACAACTGTATATATGAACATAGGAAAATAAGGTCGAGATTTTCTAGAGTCCCCAGAGACTTTAGTGCAGTGGTCCCCAAACTGTGGGGTGTGCCCCCATAGGGGGGCATGGAGGAAATCCAGGGGGGGTGCTACAGGGGCCGAGTCAGCCCCCATTGGCGGGTGGGGAGGGACCACCACCCAGCACCTCCCTGCCCCCAGATCTGCTCCAGTCCTGCTCCCAGCTACATCCCAGTCTCCCAGCTGCATTCCCAGGCTAAGCCGCGACTCCATTTCTGGACCCAGATCCTCCCTCAGCTGTAGCCCCAACCTCAGCCCCCTTATCCCATGTCTTCCCACCCTCCCCAGAGCTGCAGCCCCTCTCCTGGCCCCTGCTCTGGGGTGGGGGGGATGTGGACAGGGATAAGGGGCAGGGTGACCCTCAAAAGCTTAGTGCCTTTGTTTTTGTTGTCCATCTTGACATCTTAAAAAGGGTCCTTGATTTTCAGAAAGTGCTGAGCGCCTTCTTTTCCTGGCCATCCCAAAGAGTCTCAGGACTTTTAAAGCATCCCACACTGGACACCCAGAACTGGAGAAAAGAAATCAAAAACCTAGTCATTGTAAAATCTTGGCAATTTTCCATTTCTTCAGGTCCATGTGAAAATGTATGTTTATTATACATGCAACAGATTTTGGTTGGGCTGGAGGAAAGCTCCTTTCTCTAGGAGTTGCCATGAGGTAGCGGAGCCACTTCAAAAGTCTACCTCCAAAAAGAGTCTGGCTACCAATCAACCAACCACCTTTTGCCCATTTGTATCTATGGCGCTGGAAGACACTCTCTGGTATTTTTACTGGTCATCATACTGCATGATCTCATGGCAATCCAGAGACATGTACATTTGGTATCTTTTTTATAGGCTTAGAGGCTCCAAGACTGGGTTCTCACTGTGGTGGACACTATGCACACATTGGAGCAGGAACTTTTTCTTGACATAACAGCTGACTGTCTGTATAGACTAGACATAAGTATGTGGGAAAGGGAGAATTATCTCCACTTTACAGATAGTGAACCAAGGCAGATTTAGGAGACATTTGCAGAGTCACAAAGAGCAGTAGATGCCCAACTCCCACTGACTGTCACAGGAGAGTTGGGCACCTACCTATTATCTGTGCTTTTGAAAGTGTCCTCCAAGTGACTTGTGTCAGGTCAGATGAAATGTGTGGTAGAGACAAGAATTTAACCCAACTCCCAAGTGCCCGCCCTGGGCCTTAACTACAAGGTCATCCTTCCTCTGTAGCCATGAAGCAAACCCACATTTCTTTCGTTATCACAGGTGGAGTTAACAAGGTATGCAAAAGACACAGCAGAACTTTGGAACAGTGGGTGAAGCCACCAACACCTGTTAACAGGGTGGGTCAGCAGAAGAGTCCTTCCAGCAGGTCACACCACTACAACAATTGACAAGATCAGCATCCTTCTATCCCAAGCAGTCACAGACACTGAGCTCTTGTCTCCTTTCACCTTTAAGCTCCTCCAAAGCACATTTTGACACACTGGTAGAGCGGAAAGGGGAAGCCTTCATTGCCTGTGCAATACTCAGTCCGCAAACAGAGATTTAGTCTCCAGCACTTTTAGGTGAGGGCTTAAAAGTTATTGAATGAACAAGCATCTAGAGTGTAAAACCGGAACATGCATTTTTCCCCCCTCAAACTGTACTGTAAAATCCTGCCTATTGGAGTTTGAGCTTTGTAAAGACATTTTGATTATTCTATTAAATCATTTTCACATGAAAAAATAACATTCACCTTTTAAAAAGGTTTTTAAATGAGAATACTACACTTAGAGCAATAATGATATCAAGTAGTATGGATTGTAAGCTTCTAAAACAGAAAATAAAGTAAACCAATTGCTTACAGGAACTATGTTCTAGTTCCTTATTTTGCATACCGAATGTTTAATCAAAACCATACACATGTGGATGGTTAAAAACACAAAACTGAAAAGGATTTCCTACAACTATAATCTGTGCACTGAATGCAAAGTCTGGAAAGGCTGAAATACTGAAAGCAAAATTTCCCCCAAAACAAAGAGCAAAATGCTCTAGGTAAAACGGCAGCAGTAGCAGACCTCTGTAAATGGATATTGCAACATCAGCAGCAGCCAGAAAAATACAGTTCACATGCCAAAGCATTTTTTGTGGGCCAAAGTCTATGGTGAAATAATGGCCTTGAAAAGAATTACATGGGAAGCATTAGCAAGTACTAGCAACAGAGATACAAAACTATAAAAAGAAAAGGAGTACTTGTGGCACCTTAGAGACTAACTAATTTATTTAGTCTCTAAGGTGCCACAAGTACTCCTTTTTTTTTGCGAACACAGACTAACACGGCTGTTACTCTGAAACCATGCAAAACTATGATAGCCGCAGTGCTGCTACTAATTGCACAGCAGCTCTTTAAAAATGTTGGCTATTAGAAATAAGATTACATCTCATTAATCTTATCTTAATTTGTTAGGAATTTTATATGCGTCTCCATCTATACTCTAAGTGAAACAGAAGAATACGTCAGTAAAACAGAAGTGACAAAAGGTCATTCTACAATAAGGAACATGTAATCTTTTAGGGCCAGAAAGCACTTTGGCACACACCTTTACGCAGGTGAGCAGACTCACAGAGTTCAGCGATACGACGCATTGAGCCTGATTCAACGACTACTGCAGTCAATGGGAGTCTTTCTAGCAAGTTCAATGAAAGTAAAATCAGGCCCCATTTCCTTAAAGCTAAGCATTCACTTAGCCTGAATGAGTAATGTGCACAGAAAAAAAAATTAAAAAGCTGTTCCAGGAATTGCATTTAAAGCAATGTTACCAACTCTTGTGATAGCTGGGTTTACTTAAATCAGCAGCTCCTGGAGACAAGTGATACGCAAGAACTCTCAGTTTTCATTAAAAAAAAAAATTCTAGTCATCAGGAGTCACATTTTCAAGCTTTTTCTCCACAACCAAGTGTATCCCCTAAAGACGAAAAGCCCAGAAGGCAACTTTAAAAAACAAACAAATCCCTACGTTTATTATTTAAACATCATGACCTTTTTCAAATATCTTCTGGTTTCTCGATTTTTCATTAATACAGTAATAATGAATCCATTGATCAATAGCATACCTGTCAAAACATATTCCCGTGTGAAGGAGTTGTGGCTTGGAGAGCTTCTCTGTAATAATGCTTTTTTCTACCTAACAGCAAAGCGGAAATTAGTACTGACAGTGAACTTTTGCACATTAAAGCGTTTGTGAACAAGGGATTAAATGCAAAGAGTGAGTTAAATTGAAAAGTCAGAAAAAATCCTAAATACCATTTATTTCATTGAAACTAATGAATCAAAAATGTAAATGCAAGATAGAAAATAAGGGCTCAATCCTGCAAACATGGAGGCACATGAATATTTGTATGCATGTATATAATAAAGAAACAATATACTCAAAGCATCACCTAAATTTTTCGAACTGGAACAGCCACCATCCCTACCATCTATACAGTATTAGCCAAATTTTCTCAGTCCAACCCATTGAAAAGTTGAATTTTAACTATTTACCACCACAACCAGAAGAATACATCTAGAAAAATAGATTAACACTGTTGTGCTGAAAGTTAACTGGGATGCCAAGGAATACTGAATTGACAGTATATTACTTGGGGATTCCCGCTCCCTCCCCATTTGACATCCTGCTTGCACAAGCCACACTACCAGAGTTAACACTAAAGAAATTAAATGTTTGCCATAGAGAAAAACAAGCAAATTAAAATTCTCTACTGTAGACTCCTGTTTCCAGAGGGTGGAGATGTGTTTGTTCATTCTGGTGCCAGGTCATTTTGAACTATTTATGCTGACCTGGACTTACTAAAATCTTTATATGCAATAAAGCCAATGCTGTGAATCCAGAAAAAAATGGTTATTTTAGTTGTTAAATACAGTATGTAGCCAAATCGAAGTGTTACATTTGTACCACTCAATCATTCTCCTCCCTCCAGCTTAGCAAGAAGGGAGACAGCAAGACTCTAATAGCAAGCTCTGAGCATTTCAAAGAGAAAGTGTCTGTTTACTCAAGTTTTAGATATGTATTTAAAACAAAGCAAATTTAAGACTTAGAAATGTAAGAAAGTGGCAATAAAGTGAACTGTAACTAGATAGAATTTTAACCAGCAGCATTAAAAAGTCACGAGGAGTTTTGTTACGGATTTCAATAGGAGCAGGAAGAGGCCTTAGTACAATAATCATGGGCCAAATCCTGCCCTCCTATTTTGTATGCGTGGTCCCACTGATTTACATGTTGATTGGTCTTCTTGCGTCTCATCCTTTATCAGAAAAAAAATGCACGTTTGGCATCAACGCGGACTTTAAGCTTAATAACTGCAACCTGTTACAATTGTTCTTAGAGTTTCTTCTATTAGGGTTATGTTCCATTTGTTTTTTCTAATTTAAACATTTCTCTGCTTGTTCCCCTACCCCACTGCAAAAATTTAAAACAGATATTTTGAACAAGAAGAGTATTTATACTAGCAATTAGCAATAAGCAATATGTAAGGATTAGTTCACCCAATTCATGTTGCCCATGAAAAGTGAGTAAATTTCTCACTAAGAGAAGCATAATAACCCTATGGATTAATCTGATTTGCAAGGTAAACCTTAATCTTACTACTGGGAAAGAGAAAATGCTGTTCCTTGATTTTATTGGATTTGCGCAAGTTATACTGGAAACTCCATGGAAAGTTTAAGACTAACTTTCAGTACGTTGTGCAGCAATGACCTAATAACTCCAGATTCAAGCCCAAGTACACTGAAGTCAATGGGAGTATTTCACCTTTTCCTTAACATGGACGAGTGCTCTTCAGAAGCACACACACAAAAATGTTGAAAAGCACAGCATGCAAATTTTCAGTTAATACAATGGAGAGTCTATCCTGAAAGGACCTCATGACAGCATCACTCCAAATATGCATAGTTAAATAGTAAAGGCAGTGATAATGGACATTTTAGTCAAACATGGAAGTCAAACAGCTGATCATTAAAGATCATATAAAGGTCTTGTGCAAACTTGTTGGACTTTTCCATTTTAGAAAAAGGACTAGGGAGGAAAGATTTACAATTTTATTAAACTCCTTAAGATACAGCCAGCAATTCAATCATAAGTACCTCCAAGAGTTTTATCACCCTTATCTTTCCATTCAGAGACTACTTTTGAGTAAGTTCATATACCAACTTCCTTATCTGAACTCCATACACAGTACAAGCCAGACTCTAGTTCTTAATGCATTTCATGCAAACCAACTAACGGCAAGGAGTTAGGAACATGTAAACACAATACCATACTAGAATGGCTTCCCCCAAAACAGAAGTTGTTTGATACAAAAGCACCATATTTTACACTAACAAACAAAACAAAAAAACTCAAAACTTACCCTCTGAATTCATTTTTTTTTTTTTTTTTTTTTACTTTTTGACCCAGCGAGGCAAGAGTTCCCAATCAACTGTGTTTCTGATGGCCACAAAACCAAAGCTATACAGAAAGGTCTTACTAAGCACTAGCTTTCAGAAATGGATAGCACTTTTTCCCTCCTACTATCCACCTCCTAGCCTCTGCTATTACATTTGTGCCTGCTTTTTGCTAGAAAACTTCTGCAAATGAAAACAGATGAGTAATGACTGCTACTTTATGAAAGTCCCACACTCATCATCACTAATAATAGCTCTGTTCCTTTTGCTACTCAGAATGTTTAGAGGTTGAAATGCTGCATGAAACATTTCCTTGCACAGATCCAGTACTGTTTTCCTGTACCATACTAGGCCCTGACCCATCAAACAGTTATGCGTATGCTTAACTTCACAGATATTCATTGGATCATTGACTAGGAGTTGCTCCTCACATAAAGGGATGACATGAGAGAAAAACAAGACTGTGCTTAAACTCTGTTTCATCCATTAGTGATCCCTGAACTTTGTGGGGGAAAAGTCTGAATCCAAACCTAGATCTCAGCTTTCCAACTCAGGGACCTCTGGTATTTGGAATCCCAGAAAGATTATATAGCACCTACCACAATGGGATCCTGGACCATGTCTGGGACTCCTAGGTGCTAGGATAATACAAATAAATAGTAATAATGAAGTTTAAAAAGGAAAGTAGAGGCATTACTGTGACTTGGCCAGTCTGCTCATCACAGGCATGCTTAACTCTCCAACTAAGCAACGTATATAGTGTTTTTGTAACTGTGTTGGTCCCAAGATATCAGACAGATGAGGTGGGTGAGCTACTATCACCTTACCAGACGTTAACTAAGGCTGGTGAAGACAAGTGGAAGTAGGTGGCATTACAGGCAGGCTCCTGGATCTAAAGAGTTGGACCAGGGCTGCCCAATACATAGAGATAAAGCACATGCTTGTTACTTACTGTGGGCATTCCAGGCAGAGCGTTAGAGAAACAAAGCTTGAAGGCACTTAAGGGTTATAAGTTAAGAGGTGACAACTTTTCACCAGTCTGGATTGCATCCCAGAACATATCAGTTGGCCCAATGAAAGATATTAACTCATCCACCTTGTCCAATTAAACAATAACAGAGACTGAAGTGACTAAACCCGTCCTCCAACTATTATCATGTTGTGTGAGCAAGCAAGCCGTCAAGTGGGGGAAGGGGGCGGGGGTGGAGAGGGAGAAGAGAAGAGAAGCTGTGAAATGATAGTGGGAAAACCATGGCAAAAGCCTTTCTTGCACAAACATGGGTATGATTCATCAATTATAACAAACCTTTCATTAAACCCATACGGATTATCCCCAAGGCAATTACAGGAATGCCTGGGCACAATAAAGAGATGTGCCTTTCAAGTGATCCTTTTTCCTGACAGGTCTGCATCCTGACTGACCTAGCTGATTCATCCAGAAGGTTTCTGACATCTTCCCAGTTTAGGAAGGACCTGTTCAAGTGGTCTTTCTAGGGTGTTACTGTAAACCCTTTATAGAACTGGGAGCGCCTCACACGGCACACTTGGAACTGTTGCATTCTGCTATTCAGTTCTTTAACAGTGGAGTTAAAGATGGACAATTCTTTCTTACTCAGACACAATTAATGATATGAAAGTACATATTAAAGATATTTCATACATATTGCACTATATTTTTGAACAAAGACAGAACATGGTGCATGGCTATCTACTCAGATAAAACTTTGGGTATACTTAGATGCCTTCAGGTCTGTACAAAGCTGATTTCTCTTGAATTGGAATGGAAGCATAGCTATTCCCTGAGCAGCCAAGTCACACTAATCAGTCATCAAACTTTATTCATAAAGCTCCTACTTTTAGTACAGCCCTGTATTTAAATAAACTGCAATAAGGTTTTAGGGCCTAGTCCTAAGCTGCCTGAAGTCAGCAGAAAGACTCCCACTGACACCAACAGGCTTTGCCTCAGGCCCCTTGGCAAGATGAATTAAGAGCAACTACTCATTTTGGGTACACAAATTGATACTTTTATAAAGGGACTGATTTTGAGAGAACACAGGCCCGCCACTTTAAAGTGTGTCAAACTGGGCACCTGAAAAAGGAAGCACCCAAAATCATGCGTCATTATTGATCATCTTGGCCTTTATCCTTCTTAAAAAGGTTAATTAAGTTTTCACTAGTTGTCACAGATGCTAGCAAGCACCCTCTCCTGGCCTTCCTCTAAGACTGCTGTGAGAAGAATCCAAGCCTCTGTTCTCTGGATCCCCTGGGTTCCTCCCTTAGCACTTTCCTTGGGCACTGACTCTCAGTCTGTTACCCCTTCTCAGAAATGGGGCTCCTCAACGCTAACTCCCAAGATACCCCAACTTAAACATACGGCTCTCCCAGAACTTCACCTGAAAGGTGTGAAGCTTCTAGTTTAACTAGACTGCCACAAGGGAAAGCAGTAATTGTGAAGCAGTTAAATACAGAGTGACAATTTGCACTAACACTTTTATGCTCTTTTACACTTAATCATGTAAAGCAAGCACAGGAGAGTACAAATCATACAGAACACTAAAACTCATGTCCCTGCCTCAATCTTACCACTCCAGGGCAGTCTCGGAGCTGAGGTCCAAGTCCTTTGGGCTCAGGAAAGTGGGCAGGTCTCCCTTCCCCATGTGGCTGCTACCTGCTACGTGGCCTCTCCCTCCTGGAGTCACCTTCCTCAGCTTCTGTGACTTTGCTCTCCCTTGCCCCATGCTTCCTCTTCACATCTGGCCCCCTCTGTTCCTGTGTGGCTTTTCATTTAAATCTCTTCTGGTCACCTGGCCTCTTTTGTTCTCCTCCTGGTAACTTTCCACTGCACTTACATACACCCTCCCTTCAGAGGAAACAGCTTAAAAAAATACCTAAGGATGCAGCTGCTTTTTTAACATAACATTCCACGAGGTTTAAGTACCATTATTAATATTAAGTGTTTCCCATTGTCCCTGTCCTGGTACGTATCTGCTATACAGGGCCTGTCAGCAATGGTATATCCACATACCTGTAGGCACAGATGATACAGGGTTTTTTTTCCCCCATAATACATCACAATATCAATCAGAATGCATAAGCTGTGCAGATATAGCTCCAGTTCATCACACTAGTGTATCGATATTTCCAATTTCTACTCCATGACATTTGGCTCAAATACATGTTACCTTCTATAAAGACTTCTGCTGAGGCATAAAAAGGTTCTTTATTAATTTGTAAATGTACTTTTTACTGTTTCACAGTACGATGTGACAACAGAGTACCACTCTTGCACAACAGGAAGCTGAATTATTGGGCCAAATTCATTCCCATGTAACTCCACTGGAACTGAATGAGTTTCAAAAGAGGTGATTTAGCTCACTGTTTATTAGCACATACAGCACCAAACATGAGCCCCATTATGCTTTGCAATGTACAAAAAACAAAACATGCAGGCTAAAAAATTACTGCACAAAGAGCTTAAAAGCAGTAAGAAAGCTTTGGACTGATTTTTAAAACTAGGTGAGAGTATTAAAAATGAAATCCGTTCCAAAATGGAACCAAATTATCTGATACTTGAAACTGAAGTGCACAAGTGGCAAAACATCATACCTAGATCCTGAGATGAGATTCTTAAAGCACATATTGGGTATACAATCAAAGGGTAGTTACTGTAAAAACTAATTTTTTTACACAGAAGCACAGAATGGGAGTAATTACAGAAAACCAAACAAGCAGTACTGTAGTTGTGAATGGACTGCTGACAATAGATGGAAAATGCAGGGATACCAGCAGTGTAGTAATTAATGTTTTTTTAAAACTCTACTAGGACATAACTCTCTGCTATGAAAAACCTGATTTAGGTGTTATGTTTAATAATACTGACCAAAATAAGAACAAAAACAGAGCTATGATAGTGATTCACTTTTAGATTCTTGCACTAACAAGAGAGACGCTTACATTATTCACTCTGGAAACAGAACTAGTCTGGGAAAGATTTACATCTTAAAAAAAAGGGAACAGCCAACAATATGAATAACAACAGAATCATCACAACTCAACATAAAATGTAAAAAAGGAAAGAGGAACATACTACCATTGACCAGTCAGATTTAATCTAAAAACTTGTTAAATGAACAGAATAATGGACAGAAATCACCACAGAGAATAATGACAATATTCCGAATAAAATTACACACATTCCTCTTCCTAAGGATGTTGTTCTCAGAGATTCAACCAGTCTGTTTGCTCACTACATACTGAACTCATTCCACAAAGCCTAGACACCTGTCTGATTGGAACGGCTGTTGATCACTAGGCTAAATGTGAACATCTTGATCCATAGGTGATGGTTTCCACATTCCATCATCATTCTCTTAACGTATCTAGTGCCTTTCCATATATTTCCTCAGTGTTTTAGAAAACAAGACATCAGGAGATCTGAACTGACATTCAGAGCATATAAACAATCTTTTGTTTATATGCTTCCTAATTTAAAATTAGGAAACAACTGAAGAGTGTTTCTGAAAAAACACCTTAAAAAAAGAAAAAGAAAAAGGGGAAAAAAAGCTCCAGCCTTCCATACAAAGTATGTGAAAGTCAGAGCTGGTCAGGAACTGGAAGGAAATTCCAACATTTCCTGTTTTTGTTTGTTGCCAATCAGAACAAAAAGCTGAAATGTAGAAATTTCCTGCAAAGTGAAAATTCCAAAAAGTTTTCGTTCAGGACTAACAGCCGTTTGTTTCAATTCATTTGAAATCGACTTTTGTATTGATTATAAATATTTTTATATAAAAATCTAACCAAAATATTCTGTCTTTTCAGTCAAAAGCAGCCAAAAATCAACATGTTCCCATGAAACATTGTGGATATTTACTAACCTGCACTGAAGGTCGTTCTGTTGAACATTTTTTTGACCAGCTCTATTGAAAACATTTTACAAAGTGGCAACGTAAAGCAGAGAGGGGATCTTTACAGAGCTGACTATGGAGACGGTCGGAGGCAGAAAGGAAAAAAATAAAAGACAATAGATGAAGATCAAGTGAATTAAAAAGAGAAACCTGAAACATATTCAAGAGTTAAAAGGCTGGTAAATATGCTCAGAGACTAGTTACAATCAAGGGACTGGGGCATCAGATTCAGATGTAGGCGGGTGACAGTGCAAGATTTTTAAAGAAATATAGTGACTCATAGGTAATTTCATATATGGGGCAGCATAAGTACAAGAGCAGCCCATACAGAGTAAATGGACAGGAGACAAACTGGGAGGAAGCGTATATAAGGGTGAGTAGGTGGTAGAAGGTCAGAGAGGAGTTTAGGAGCAACAACTCCATGGAGCTTTTTCAAAACCAGCGTGAAATCTTAGCCACAATGAAATCAATGGGAGTTTTACCACTGACCTCACTGGAACCAAAATTTCATCCAATGGAGGGCAACACTGAACACGCAGGTTTTATTGCAATAGCTATCTGCTTAGCCACAATCACACTCCTCCAAACAGTCAGCCACAAACGGATATGTAGATGAAGTAACCGAGAACCATGCATTAGTGGATAATATTTACACACTGGAAAAACTTTTGCAGTTTGAAAAACAGTAAAGATTTTAGAGTAACAGCCATGTTAGTCTGTATTCGCAAGAAGAAAAGGAGTACTTGTGGCACCTTAGAGACTAACAATTTATTTGAGCATAAGCTTTCGTGAGCTACAGCTCACTTCGTCGGATGAAGTGAGCTGTAGCTCACGAAAGCTTATGCTCAAATAAATTGGTTAGTCTCTAAGGTGCCACAAATACTCCTTTTCTTTTAGTAAAGATTTTGTCAACTGTTGTTGTAACAACTGTTACGGCTACACAGTTTGGAGTATTTAATTTTGAAAGTAATTAACTTCAACCAATGTAGAAAATGTCACAGGAAATGGTCCAACAAATAAATATTACAAAATGAGTAAGGTGTAGAGCTTGTAGCCTGCTTTGCCAAGTCTCAGACTGTGATCTGCAATCTGTTAGTACACCAATTCCACCAATTTGATTTTAAGGTTGAGAAAAAAATCTCATTAGCTCTTCTTCAGAATTTATGATTCAAGCCTGACAAAAAACACACAGTGAAAATTCCAGCACTGTCACCATTATTTTTAGCTAGTTTATTCTGATGTATCCAAAATCCAAATGCAGCATATAGCTAGGACATCCACTATACTAAACAAACACACACATAAGTGTGGTTTATTAGGCCTTTAAGTGCTATCTTTGGGGTTGAAAAACCAATCTTCAATTTTCATAGCTTGTGGAAATCTGTTTCCCTCTTTGGAGAATAAACTGCTCCTATTTTTGACTCCACTTCAATTAAAAAAAAATGAAATGAAAAAAACAACCAAAAAAGTGTTACTGGAAAAAATTGGTCCTGGAAAATATTCAGTGACAAAACTCCAACAGCAGGAATGTGGAAAACTGCATAGCATATAAATAGTTAAAAAGGACACAATCTACACAACCTTACTGTACATGTACATATCCAAGTATGGTCTCAGTTGCACGTGCCCTGTATTTTCCAGGCTCTACAGCAGCGGCTCCATTTTTCATGGCATCCAGAGTTACCAGACTATACACTAGAGCTTGGAAGTGAAGCAAACACTCTGCAGTGATTGATCACTAACGACTCTCAAGCATAAACCATATTACCTAAACTCAGCTCCTGGGAACAGGCCAAATTAATTTTTCTTCTGTGCCAAGATTTATCAAATTTGCTGAGATTGCAAGCAAGTTTTCCCTAGTTATAAGACCACCACCTGGGGAACCAGAAAAAAGTGCTCTGATAAAATCAGAACCTAATGATCCTCCGCTCTGGATCGTGATTCTCCACTTGGCCTGTCAGATCCTAAAGTATTGTTGACCTTCAGGCCATAGCGCAGGGACTACACAGTCCCCTTATATTTTTGCAAAGGAGATGAGAATTGGGCAAGAGGGGAAGTGATTGGGTACAATGGGTCATGCTACTGGAGAAAGTTTGGTTTTGGATGTCTGTTCAGTCTAGATTTATGTGATTCTGTATTGAGGTATTTGTACATTCACCCAAAGCACAGGAGAGAAACATTTCATAAATCCAAATGTAAAAAGGCTTCAGCTACTCATAAATGAGATGAGCAATGAGAGCCTTTAGCTGTAAAGAGATAATGTTGATTAGCAGCAAGTCAACAATGTATGTATACTTAGAGCCACATAGATACCAAATATTATATGCATATGACAGGCAGTCACTCACATGGCCCAACCTTCAGGCATCATGCTAAATATTCTTATTTACTCCCTGTAATTAAGCTTGTCTCTAGAAGTATTAATCATTTTTAGAGACTCACGGGTCTGGCCTTCTTTACCACTATTCAAAACCTATTAGCGGAACTCTGTCAACTATGTTAAAGCCTTGTATCAAATCTCTACATAGCTAAAAACCATCAAAACCCATATTTCGTCAAGGTAGCCAGAATAAAACAGTTGGCCTATAGGCACATTTTGTCCAAGTCACAAGCATACCTAGTGCAGAACATTGCTCAAGGGAGAAACCTTCATTATAAACATTTTATTTACAAATTATCAAACCCAACCTAGCTCTAGAGGTCTGGTAAGTAACTGAAAAGTTCTTTTAAGCAAAAGTGAGTTTCCAAAGTACCTGGACAGGAATCCAGCCCTTCCTTCTCAAATACACTAGTTCTGTAGCATACTAGTTAAAAAGAGGGAATTGTGCCTACCTGTTATGTTGGAACAGTGCTCAACCACAAAATTGTTTACCAGTTTCAAGGAAATGAAGTAGTTGGAAAAAGCAGAATGGGACACCTCTTTTGCAAGAAGACTCTGCTGGTGACAAGTAATTCCAATTTAAGAACACCCTGCATGGCACAGCATATTTGTGGTTATTTATCATTAAACAAAACAATAAAATATATTGGTTCCGAACCTCTTTTTCCCAGTCTGCATCACTAACAAATAGGATATAATTTCTCTTTCATACAAAAAAAAAAAAAACCCCAAAACAAAAACAACCACACCCCGCAGTCCACAACCACAGGTAAAGACCTGCCTCACAGAAACTAAATGCACAGCACATCCAGAATTCTCTACACCTTATGTCAGGTACGTCAGGATTTCCTTCAAGGCCTCTTTCCACTCAGCTTCCCAAGAACTCAGTTCAACTCCAGACTGTCGCTCCGTGATCTTTATTTGGCATACCGCAAAGCTATGCTGAGTTGATAACACCCAAACGCATGGGATGGATGCAGCGTACATCACAGATCCAAAGTTACACAGAAACCCCTTAGAATCATAGAATATCCTTCCGCCAGTGAGTCCGCTCAGGCGGGGCTCCTGGGGAAGCCAGAGGGTCCTGCCCCCCAACTCTGCAGTCAGACGGGACTCTCAGCCGGCCAGTAAAACAGAGGTTTATTAGATGACAGGAACATGGTCTAAAACAGAGCTTGTAGGTGCAGAGAACAGGACCCCTCAGCTAGGTCCATTTTGGGGGGCAGTGAGCCAGACAACCACGTCTGCCCTTCACTCAATGTCCCAGACAGCCCCAAACTGAAACTCCCTCCAGCCCCTCCTCCTCTGGGCTTTGTTCCTTTCCCGGGCCAGGAGGTCACCTGATTCCTTTGTTCTCCAACCCTTTAGCTCTCACCTTGCAGGGGGGATGGGCCCAGGCCATCAGTTGCCAGGAAACAGGGTGTTGGCCATTCTCTGTGTCCAGACCCCTGCACACACCTGCCCTCTAGGGCTCTGCAATGATCATACACCCTTATCCCACCCCCTAGATTCTTAAGAACTGCCTAGGGGACACTGAGGCACCCCCACACTATTCAGAGGAACCATTAAGAACAGCCCCACTTCGTCACACCATCCTTTTTAAGGTCAGCCTTGACAAAGCCCTGGCTGGGATGATTTAGTTGGGGATTGGTCCTGCTTTGAGCAGGGGGTTGGACTAGATGACCTCCTTCCTTTATATAAGTCTACACATCATGTTACGTTCACTATATATTGGATTACATGTTTTGGGATTGGCTTGGTTATTTTGCAGAAACCAGTCCCTGTACAGCACACTCAGTCCATGCACTCTCCATGTCTGACTTTACACTTTACCTCACGTTTACATTCCCGACTTTTCTTGTCCACTGTTATTTTGTTCTTAGTAAATGGTTTTCTGGGTGTTTCCCCTCTTATCTTAGCTAGCTCAGACATTCTGTCTTTTAGTTTACTGACATTTACTTCTCTTAGCACAAACATCCTGTTTTCAGCCCGCAGATCTAGTTACCTCTCAAATCCCATTTTATAAGAAATTAGATTAATTAATTAGAAATTAGAAATGAAATAAGCCTCTCCCATATTGAATTACTCATGTAGGCCTCATTTGACAAGGTGTATCTTTCGTTTCATCAAGAGTGCATTCAATGATCTGGAAAACCTATAGCAAACGTAGGAAACAAAACAAACCTTTCACCAGAGATGAGGGGGCCTGGAATCTGGGAAGGTAAACCCACGACCAGAGTGGCCATCATCAGAACAAATCCCCATTCACAAACCCTGCGAGTTCCTGAGGTCCTTGCTGGAAGTTTTGTCCTTAGCACAGGAGCTCTCAAAGACCATTCAGCCCTCAATTGTCACTTGTTGCAGGAGTTTTTTTTGGAAGAGCCTCAGCCAAACTACACCTGACTTCACTCACCTTGCTTCTGCAGTACAATAATTGTAATCCATTAAGATATGCCCACTTCCTAAAACAGTATCCAAGGCTCAACAGTTCAGTTAGGCCGGTTAGTTTTCTCACCTCTACCCCACCAACTAGGAATGATATTTGGAATATACACATGAGGTGACAGAGCTTCCTTATGAAGAGGTATCACACAGCAATATCAGGTAATGAGATGGTCCCACCCCTTTTATTATGAATTACCTATATTCAACTGCACTGAAATCAATTGAGGAACAAAGGAAAGCTTGGGACAACGTAGGTAAGAACACAGGTCACCAGAACAACATTAATGACTTTTCCATACCCATCTGCCTTGCAGCTAGTTATCACAAGGTTTCCCTGGAAATAGCATCCCATCAGCACCGGCAAGATATTCAGGATAGTCTTACATTGCTGCTGTCCATTCTGTACCTATTCTAGGGTCAAAAGGAGGGTTTATGGTCTTCTCAATAATCAGTCTGCCATCTTTCATGACTTTAAATTCACCTTAAAAACCTATTGCAGAAGATAAATGACTATTCACAGAAGGTGTTGCTTGCTATCCCGTGCGCAGAAAGAAACAAGGAAACAAAAATGTGACACTGGATGAGTATTTTCAGTAGTCTAAGAATATGCTGCAAGTGCTGCAGGGGCTTTTCCAGAACTCCTTTAGACACATGACCAGATATGCCAGATGTTTCTTCATATAGCTAGGAGTAAACATGGAAGAGAGACTGCTAGCAACAGCCATTTCTGCAAAACAAAGCAATTCAGGAGACTGACTTATATAGAATTACTTTTCTTAGTTAAGAAACATGGGACTGGAGAGAATGCGATCAATTCCTCGTATTTCCTCACAAGTACATTCTCAAATATTTCTTCTAGAAACTGATCACAAACTAGAAACAGATGCAAATTTGCACATATGGCTCCATATTTCAGTATATCTAGAGAGATATAGTCAGTACATGTTCAAATGCAGAAGTTAAAATTAAATTAAATACTATACATCACTACTAAGTCATTTTCAGCTTCTCAAAACTTGTGAAGGTATTTGTTTCACAACAAAGGTACTTGCAGCAAAATACAGATCCAAACTTGGGCCTATTCTCAAGAAGGCAGAAAAAGAACGCCCAGTTTTAGAGGGGAAGGTAATGCTGACCAATAAATCTGAACCATTTATTTCAATAAAAATGAGAGCTGAAGCATCCTAGTAGGTGTGGGTCCAGACACAAATCTCCCATCCAAGATATAGCCTATGTATACACAATTTTTTCGAAGTTTGTATGTAATACATTTTTTCTTTATACACAAAAATCTGTTAAAAGCACACTATTTAATTTGCAAAGTCAAGAACTCCAGTTAGGATATGCCAGATGCACAGGTGCCTATATAACCTTAATTCTGACACCTTCTGCATCCGCACGGTGCACTGAATGAGCCAGGAGTCCAGGGGGAAAAAATGTCATCATGTAATTAAAGCCTGTGTTATAAATGTACAAGGGGTTAGAATTAAGGTTTCATGGGTAACCTTAAATTGGGCATTTTAAAATTTTTTCCAAGTATTTAACTTTCCAGTTTAAATGTTCTTTCAATGTAGTTCATGTCCATACACAGAAAATCTGTATAAGTGACTGCTGCACATCATGAGACTTGGGTTTTTACATTTTTCCTTTTTGGGGGGCTCCAGCAGCCTAGATTTACCTGCCCCTCCCCTCACTCACCAATCTCTGACGTAGCTGCTCCAGTAACAACCAGCTTGTACTAGGACATAGGGTTGCCAATTCTGGTTGGATGTGCTCCTGGAGGTTTCATCACACGACACAATATTTAATTGAATGTTAATCTTGAATTCCTGAAGACTCCAGGACAATCCTGGAGGCTTGGCAATCCTACTAGGGCAGCATGCTGTCCACGTGAGCATGCGCAGTACAAGCCAAGCAGCAACTCGGGCCATGGGCATGTGACCCAGTGTGCCTCCCCTCCCCCCTGCATACATTACCTCTGGTCAGTTAATGTTTTGGCAAGTTGTCAACACTTTCCTGAGGAATGCAAGCAGGAGAAGGGAAATGATGATTTTCAACGGTTTATAACTCAGCAAATCCTGATTGGAATTTCCTGGGACAAATTAAAGGCATCTCTAGCCTCAGGGCTTTGACCCTGCTAAATTTCAAAGGCCTTCTACAGACAATGGAGGCATTAGGACGTCTCAAAAACCTTTTACAGTGGAAACTGTTAGGTGACCTAAATACAGGTGTCACTACCTACTCCCCCTGCAATTCTGATATTGCTACTTAGGGTACTAATTGAGTGTACTTGTGCTAACAGATCACGTGTGTATTTGGTTTTCCATATGTGGACACAAGAATAGGAGTGTCTTCCTGTTCTATGGCAGCTTTAAGGGCGGAAAAGAAAAGATGCAAAGACAAAAATAAGGTCCCCAGCAAAGAGAAATGCTTGGACTCTGAATAAGACTAGACTTAACCAGTGAAGCAGCATAAAGCTGAGTTCTTAAACTTCCTTAGTAACATTAAAGTAATCTATTGATACCCTTAGCAAGTCTATGCTTTAATCATCTGGCTTACAAGATCTGACGTACAAGAGCCAGAACTGCAAGCACATCTAAGGTAATGTCATGTTTATTTTTGTTGATGACTCTAACTTGGATATTCTTGCCTTGTGTATCCTTTAGCATTTTGAAACAAACAAACCATTTCATTCTCCAGCATGTTCTTTTCATGTGTGTATTAAATTACATATTTAGGTTCAAGAGTAGGCTTGACTAGTATGTGTCAGCAGAAGAATGACTGAACAATCTGAGGACAACACAAGGTGAGCACTTCTCAATAGGCTTTCGTCTGACAAGTGTCATTGAACTGTTTTATTACATTAAAAGAACAAGCAATATTTTAATAGTAGTTCAGTGGGTCTCACGTGGAAACTAAAAAGAAGAAAAAATGAACTCACACACACACACACAGAATCCCAAAGGTGACTCAGTCTTTAGTTATGTGATTACCCAGCCAGTAGTCACAGCCACTTGAGTGTACAGTCCATGTGGCAATGTCACTCAAAATATGAACTCCTGCAATATATCCATCTTGACAGCGAGTCTTTGCAACACTTCTGAAAAGAGCACTCACCATCTCATTGGATGCTGCTCACCACACCATCAAATAAAGTATAAGCCAAAGAAAAAGATAACTATTGATCTCCTGCTGTTTTAGTGGTATTGCATGTATACAACAGCAACCTAGAGACCCACCAACAAAATTAATAGACTAGACATGGCAGTTTAGCACTCCAAAAAGTTTGGAAATACATGTTTAACTATTGGCAATGTTCACTTTGCTTGCTTGTATGCTGCAGTCTTTAGTTATCCTTTAGTTGCCAGACCTGTTATTAAGGCTGCCCAACAGTTTCCACTATAAGACCCTGCTTTCAGTTGCTTATACTTTTGCCAGACATTAACCGTTTGAGCTGAATAGTTTCCATGCCAAGGGTCTGCCTCCAGCTGATTTTTTTTTTTTTTTTGGAAAGTTTCAGTCAACATTTCAGTCATTTCTGAGAATAAGATTAGTGCAAGACAATGTATCTTTCAATTCTCTAGCCATCTTTTCTTTGGAAACCTTTAGCGCCCCTATGCTGTGGAGGAGGGAATTGCAAATGGGCAGAGGTGGCCTTTGTGTCAGGGCTGGGCCTTTTGGCATCCTTGTGAAAATCCACCCAAGTTATAAGCCTATGAAAATGCGCAGTAGAGACTTGCTAGAACTTAACAGCTAAAATCTCCCAAGATTCCATCCTCACCAACCATGCCTGAGCCTCTTACAGTTCCTGAGGTTGACCAAGCTGTGCATGTACCATCCCCATAGAAAAACTGAGCATGTCCCCTCGAGTCCAGAGCTCCAGGGTGAAGCTGGCTGCTCCAGACCAGGCACTGGAACTGACAGCAGGAAGCCCATCTTACTTGTGCTTTCAGTGTCCCTATTGCTGGCAAACAGGTTGCATGGAGAAGGAAGCAGCCCGATTCAAATGCAGAGGGGACAAGAGCCAGACCTACAGCATTGCAGAGGAGGATTAGGATGGAACAAGGTTGGGGGAGTGGGGCACACAGGGGCAGAGACTGGCGGCTGGCAGAGAGGTGAATCAGGAGACTGTGAACCAGAGGAACAGGGAAAAGGTGTGGAAGAGAGGAAATATCTGACAAGGAGCTCAAGTGTGGGGTAGAATGAAGCTGGCTGGGAAAAGACTGAAGACAAGGAACTGGGGAAAGATGAGGACATGGAGATGGGATGAGAAGCCCAGGATAGGAGATTGGGACTGAGCCAGTGGTAACAAGGAACATGGGTGAGGGTGGGGGAAAGAGACCAAGGAATTGGGGAGAGACCTGGGACTGGCTGGGCAAGCTGTCTGGAGATAAGGGGCCACAGGATACAGTAGAGTGAGGGAGACTGGGAACCTGGTGGGGTGAGATTAGGACTCACTGGACAAGGAGACTGATGAGTAGAGACAGACTAATTAGGTGAAGACAATGGGACTGGGACAAGGAGACTGTGGTGCAGTAGAGCACAGACTTGTGACAGAAGACTCACAGGAACAGTGTCTCATTCCCCTCTAGTGCTAGTCCACACAGCAATAGTAGGTTGTCATCCTCTATCAGTTACTTCAGTAGCTCAAGCAGAAGAAG
This sequence comes from Lepidochelys kempii, assembly GCF_965140285.1. NCBI lineage: Eukaryota > Metazoa > Chordata > Testudines > Cheloniidae > Lepidochelys > Lepidochelys kempii. The sequence goes on along the minus strand of NC_136386.1, from coordinate 9,486,432 downwards.
TCTGAGTTTTGGATCTAAAAGGTACCATCCTACTAAGGGCGTCATAAGATGCCAGACAGTGGTATCTATTTTTTCAGTGCGTTTTTTTTTTTTAAACTAGGAAATTACACAAAAAACTACATTAAAAGAACATTACAGTTGCAAACTTCAGCTCACAAAAGTTAAGAAATGTAAGAATGACAATTGCCTGGGCAACCTTAATTTATCCCCATTGCACATATGCAGTATGATACAATCTTTAATTACATGATATTTTCTTCCCCACAGGGCGCCTGTCTCATTATGTGCACCGAATGGACACCACTCACTGAATTAACATCTATTCAGTATTCTGTCCTCTCATTGCTCAATGAGTGGCCCCAGGCCTTACTTACTGCACGCTATTCAAACCATGCTCTGAAGACAGAACTATTAATTTCCTCATAGGATTTTCTATGGTGCTCATCGCTATGGTGTCAGAGTGCTTCACAAAAATTAATGAATCTAGTCTCACAATACTCCTGTGAGATGAGTGAGCGGAAGTATCTCCATTTTACAAATGGAATTTTAGGCAAAGCAAGCTTAAAGGTCAAGAGTATTCACTAATTTGGGGTGCCAATTTTGAGCCACCTTTGACCTGATTTTTCACAGTACACAGTTTATAGCACTTTATATGTTCAAGCACAGCTCCCACCAACTTCAGCTGCAATTGTAAACACCCAGCACTGCTGCAAATCAGACCCTAGAGAACCAAATCAGGCCCCTAGAAAGAAAGGAACACACAACTAGTGACCACCTGTGAAAAGTCTGCCTTAAGTGACTTAGCTAGCATCACAAAGGAATTCTGTGGCAGAGGCAGGGAGGGAATCCATTTCATTCAGCTGACATAACCATGAAACTACCCTCTCTTCCTGCAATCACCTGCCTTGCTCACTAAGCCCCTTTCAATTTCTGCAACAAATGAGGCAGGGATCCTTACAAACAAAAGTTTCCTTCACTGCACAACCCTAATTCACCCCAAGGCAGGAAAATCCTGAACACTGAATAAGGCCTGTGGGAAAAACAGTATGTCATCATGTAACTGAAGACTCCACAGGCCATCATAATTCTTCTGCATGATCACTGCACCATCTTCAAAGGTTCAGATCTCAGGTCAAAACAAAGCTAAACACCCTGCAGAAGAAGGAAACGATTGCTCCTCGAGGATGGCTAGTTCCATGCCAAAAGACACCTTTCAAGATGGAGCAGTTTTGCCTGTAAAACTGTTCAAAACATGGTCCTTTCATTCACATGGCTCAGCCGTTCCAAAAGAACTCATCTTCAGGCAGAGACCAAGCACTGAACATTTCTGCCCCTAAGTTTACAAGCTGCATACAAGCTACGAGTGACTGCAGCAGCATTCCATTTTTATTTATTTTTTTGAAGAGTCACTTTGATGCACCAAAACCTCGTGAGCCGGTGATGACACTACAATCAATTATTTTGACTAATTTTTAAGTCTTACCAGAAAATATAAAGCACATAAGCAGAAAGATCGTAATAACAAGCTAACATAGCCTGGCTGGTTTCATGGTCCTTTCCATCAATAGGAAATATTAAAAGGGAGGTACCACAGTCTTTCAGAGCGTAAATAATTAAATTCTGAGTGACATTTCAAAGCATTCTTAAAACGAGCCCAGCTAATGGCTTAGGAAACTGTCGTTGAAGAATTAGTTTCACTCTTGCTAGAATAAAATTGACATTCATGATTTTGAGAAAAGTTCCATTCATGATATGAGCCACATAAAATTGCTACCGGATAGTTCTCGCTGAACTTGTTAACGAAGACATCAGCAAGCAAAAAGAGTTACAGATGGCAGCCATCAAGTCCCGCTACATCCCCACTCCACCCATTCTATACCCAGCACAATAATTACTCCATTTTCTTGTGTCTCTCTGGAACAGAACCCATAAATTCAAAACATGAGAGAGAGACACTTCAAGTACCAATTACCTTCTTTAGATACCACATAATGGTGGACTTTCAATAGGTCCACCACTAGAACCCGCAACAGAATTTGTATGTGTTTGCATTAGGTAGACTAATTTCTTAGCGGTCTCGGTCACAACTAGGCCCAGTCCCTAACTGGAGGGTCTCAAGTCTGTTGCAAGAGGATTCACATGCTTCCAAGTCCACTGGGTCTGGGCACCATTCTCAGCACTTGTATGTAAGGCACACGTCCAGGTTACAACCTTCTCTCTGAGCCCTTCCTTGGGATGTGGGACTCTGCAATCCAGCCACCCCAGGCCCTGGAACCACAGCCTCAGACCTCCCCAGACCCCTAGTTGCTTATACACACTCCTGCAGAGAGTTGAACCTAGGACTTTTAATCTAATCCCTTCAGGGACAACATCGCAGAAAAGTTGGAAACCACAGATTTAGCAAAGTAATTTCTTAACTAGTCTCTTTACTATTAAGCAGCACTGGAGGGTTACTTCATCTTTGGAGAAACAACAAGGCCTGAGAGACACACAGCACTCGTCTGATCTTTCCCCTTCTGAGTGTCTGAGGCATCTCAGCATTTCAGGCTAAGCAAAGGCTCTCCTGCCTTCTCTCTCCTAGCCATTCTACTTTTATGTGGCAATGGTCTGCCCCTCCTCCCCCACTCAGAGAAGCATCCCGTCCCCTTAAATACAGTCTCTCTCCTTTCGCCATGTGCTCAAGTTGAGAAGGTGCAGATCTACCAGCCATGCTAACACGCCTGTGTAGAAAATGCATTGTTCCGTGGAGTTGGACAAGCAGTTGAGAGACCTAGTTGATGGTCCTATATTGCTCCATGATAGACCTCCAACCAGGCATCAGGCTCCTTTCTTGGCAAGAGTAACTGTCTGGAATACAACATAGCAAACTTGCCTTGGGCACGGTTAGATGTGTTCAGCATTAGCACAAAATGGAGATTACAATACAAAATGGAGGTCAAGATTTGGTGCAACCATATCCCACCCTGTCAGCGTCTCTAAAATTCCAGATTTCAACATGCTGGAGCCACAGATTCAAATTCCTACAAGCTCAATTCAGCTCCAAATTCTTACGAGATAGATGAGAATTGTGCATCTTGCATGTGTGGGAGGGGGCCAAGTTATGTTGAATGAAGCCTAAAAAAGCCAGTGTCCCTTCCACTGTACAGGCATACAAGAGGACGTAAAAGTAAGGATCTGACTGTGTGGCCCTGGTTAACATTACTGCTCCCCCAGCATTTTACTGGGTGCCAGCTGGAGACAAATTTTCACCCACCAGAAGGGGATGGAGGTCAGAGATGCTTCATGTATAAGATTTAAACAGAGGAGATGAAAGGTAACTGGGAAGAGTGTGGAATAAGAGAGAAGTAAGGAAGAAAAAATGGTATTTGTGAAATGAGCAGATGGGTCAGAAGTGATAGGGTGACATCTTGCCCCTGTTCTACTCTGTCTACACAGACTGAAACCTTCAGTTGTTAAACTGCACTGGGGTGGTTATTTATATAAGGTCTTCTCACCACTTGCTGATCCATACACCATCATATTTACAGTCACATTTTCTCCTCAGCTCTCTGCCAAAGGGAGAAGAAGGAAGAGAACTCTCTACCCAGAGATCCTTCCTGGTTCTGGCTCTGCTAGCTAGCCTCTCTCTCCCCTGCACTTCCTGCTTGTCCCTTCTTTCTTATAGCTCCTGCGTTAATGCGACAATTTGCTCATTAGTCCTCCAACACATTCTAATCCACTAATTAAGCTACATCAGGTCCACCAAGTGAGGAATTAATTGGTGTTTAAGTGACCAGACTGCTCGCTCAGCTATTGATCCCCAGTACTCTGTCACAGATCTCTTTTACCCCACTTCCTTCTCTTCATTTTTTCCTTGATCACAATTTTCCTTCTCTCGAAGAAAGCGGTGGCCTGTTTAACAGGAACACCCCATTTTCAACACTTATAATTCTGAGGTAAAAATCTTTTCAACTTTCTAAAAAAAGATAAGTTTTCCAAGGAGTGGCACCAACATCTTTCCCCTTCCCACAAAGACATTGGCAGTCTTGTTACTTGCGTGTGCCATAATTGTTTAAAAGGATTATCAATCACAAAAGCCTGGTCTACACTACAAAGTTAGGTCAACATAAATCTCCTTGCGTCAACCTATCTGTGCATGTGTCTACACTAAAACGCGTCTCTGGCCAACACAAGCGCCCCATTACAGTGATGCAGTAAAACCATCTCCCTGAACAGCATAGCGTCACGGTCAACCTACCGAGGTCAACACAGTGGGCGTGTAGACACTCCTTGATCTGTGTCAACTCTAACTGTCCTCCAGCAGCGGTCACACAACACCCCAACGCCTGCGGCAGTGACAGCTCTAGTCACACTTTTAAAGTGCACTGCCTAGAGTCAGAGACCAGAAGTTAAACCCCACCCTGCTTTCAAACTGAGTGTTTCTTAAATGCCTTTTCCCGATTGCACACCTACAAGCTCTCCTTTGTCATGTGCAACTGCCAAACCAACCTCGCCGTCTCCATGAACATAGAGAGGTATTAGATGCGTTCCTGCCTGTAGTGGACAGGAAGTATTAGATCTCCTGAGTCTGTGGGAAGAAGAGGTTATGCAAGCAAAGCTACAGACCAGCTGTAGAAAGGTAGGCATCTTCCAGGAGATTCCATGGGGATGCAGGCAAAGGGGTACGACAGGAATTGGCAGCAGTGTTCTGTGAAAGCAAAGGAACTTCATCAGCGATAGGGAACACAATAACAGATCTGGTTCTGCACCAGAGACCTGGTGCTTCTACAATGTACTACATGCCGTACTTGGCAGAGCCCAAGACAGAGACCCCTGCTGTGAACAGCAAGGAGGAGGTGGAAAAGGGAGGGGTGGGGGAGAGGGGAAAAAGGAGGCAGGTGACTCCAGCCATGCCACGAGTTAGGACCTGTTTGAGACTCCAGAGTCTAGCCAGTTCTGCCAAGCTAGTGCAGATGAGTCTGATAAAAGGGGAAGGAAACTTAAGTGTGTGCATGCATTTTCCTTGCAACATTTAAGTTCAGAGATGGCGCCAGGCCCATCCCAAAGTTAAGACAAACAGGTATAGACTTTACATTGTTTTATTCATACAACGAACAGAGCAAAAAAGTATCTGCTTTGCATCCCCCCTGTTGGAATAGAGGAGGAAGTGAGGGGCCTACAGAACAGTGCATATGGATGTCCTTTTTATCCTCCTGAAATATTTTGATGAAGCTTTCATGGTCATACTCTGCAATTCTCTCCAAGGTTTCTAGGGATGGCTGCCTTATTTCTTCTTCCATGGTAGGACACATTCCCATGCCACTCTGAGATGAGCTCAGCTTTCACCATTGGAGTAAACAAGTTAGTAGCATACAGACCCAGGCAATTTGAGGAAGCCAGTAGCAGCTGTGTTCTCTAAGCCTCTGTGACCCTCAGGAGTGAAATATTAGCTAAAACCACGACCACCTATAGAAAAAACAGTGCCAACCTTCAGTACCATTTTCTTATACTCATACCCATAGAATAGGGACACAATTTTTTACAGCTTTATGTAACAAATTTCTTTCCCTCCTTCATCCATGGCAGGCCACGCTCATCATTGCTGGGGCTGGAGAACAGTGCTGTGCCAAGGCGCTACAAAGCTGAAGTGGCAATAAGCATTTCTTATTTAGAGAATGTATATGTGAATAAGGAAGGGAGCTCTGAAACATATCTTTCCCTTATGCTGTAAATCCAGTGGTACGTCTGTTTTTATCAGAATGCATAGTGGTAGACGAAGTAAGCAGTTCTTGTAAATGCAGACCAAGCGCCACAGAATTCATAGATTCAGGTAAACACCCAGCTAGATATATACGTGTAAAGCAAGAACTACACAATTCTTAGCAGCAGCCAAATCTCCAGGCCAGGAGAACACTCCAGCTGACAGCACTACTGTGGCTGACCTTTAAAGTGCTTTTTCAAAGCCTCCCTCAACCTCTTAGCTCCATGTTGGGCTTCTGTAACAGCCTGTGTCTGGCTGTTCAGAGTTGGCAGACAGCCGCTCCACCGCTGCCTCCACCCGACTGGCAGCATTTCCCCCTTTGCCTCACAGATATTACGCAGTACACAACAGGCAGCTATAACCATTGGATCTCAGTGAGAAAAATTTCTCAATCTAGTGAGCAAGCTCCAGCATCCCTTCAATCTACCAAAAGCACATTCCAACAGTCATTCTGCATCTGCTGAGCTGGTAGCTGAATCTTTCCTTGGTACTGTTGAGATAGCCAGCGTTCAGCTCCATAAGCAAGGGTCAGACTGGGTCCCCCAGAATCACTACTGGTATTTCAATATCACCAATGGTAATCTGCCAGTCGGGGAAGAATGTCCCTACTTGCAGCTTTCTGAGCAGTCCTATGTTCTTAAGGATGCAAGTGTCATGCACCTTCCCTGATCAGCATCCATTAACACTGGTGAAGCGTACCGAATGATCTATCAATGCTTGCATAACCATAGAAAAGTAGCCCTTTCTATTGATTTACTCTGGTAAGACGGGTTGGTGCCTAAATTGGGATGTGTGCACCATAGGAACGTAACAATAACCATACTGGGTCAGACCAATGATCCATTTAAGACCAGAATCCTGTCTTCCAATAGTGGCTGATGCCAGATGCTTCAGAGGAAATGAACAGAACAGGGCAATTTTGAGTGATCCATCCCATCATCCAGTCCCAGCATCTGGCAATCAGAGGCTTAGGGACATGGAGAGCACGGGGAGCACTTATTGTCCCACTGTGGTTTGGGAGCTTCATTGCTGCTAAGCCATCCACTATTTTCTACATATTGCCAAGCATCACAGTGCTGTGTAGCAGGAGACAATGGTCTGCGTACTTGCATGACAATGGCCTCCGCCGTGGATTTTCCAAAATGATATCCAACTGATGAATAGCAATCTGGCATTGCACACTTCCTTGAGTGCAATCACCAAAGTTAACGTAGCTCTCATTCTGCTGTCCTGCGCACGAAGGCTGGGATGAGCTCGGCACAGAGATCCAGGAATGTGGCCTTTTGCATCCAAAAGTTCTGCAGCCACTGCTTGTCACCCCAAACCTGCATTAGTGTGATCTCACCAATCCACGTTCGGTTCTTGAACCCAGAAGTGGCACTCCACCATCTACAGCTGCTCTGTGAATGCCACCAACAAACTCGAATAGTTCTTCATTACGTCCCTCCGCAAACTATCTTTGAAGAAATCCTCAGTCCTCAAAGAGATCCCAGTTATTGTGGTACTTCCTAAGCATCTGTAAATATAGGAGAATCATGCATCTTGTATTTGCAATGTTCATGAGAGTAGTGCAGAGCTCTGCAGGCTCCAGATGAGGATGCTTGGCACCCTGGTGCACCATGCTTTACATCAACACAAGCACTCCTGCTGAATACACGCAGCGCCAATGCAAGCAGCCAAGTATGCACACTCCTGAGTGATATACAAAACTTTGTCAGCCATACACCCGCCAATGCAGGGTTACCATATTTGAACATTCAAAAAAACAGGACATTCCACAGGGGTGGGGGGGAAGGGTTTATTTGCTCACGCTCCCCCACCCCAACTCCACCCCTTCCCCGCCCCGCCCCCACCTCCTCCCTGCCCCATTGGACCCCTTCCCTAAATCCCCGCCCCTGACCCCCCTCATCCCTCCCAGTTGCACGAAACAGCTGTTTTGCAGCGCAAGCACTGGGAGCTAGGGGGGAAAAGCGGGCACTCTCTCAAGTGATCAACATTCATGCTCTTTCTTGAATGATCAACTCTTCTTTGGGGAAAAATAGTGGACATTTTTAGATATTTAAAAATTCCTCCCGGACAGCAATTTAAGAACCAAAAAGCTAGACGTGTCCGGGAAAATACAGACTTATGGTAACCCTAGCCAATCCCACTTGTGTTGACCAAAGTTTGTAACACACATGACCAAAAGCAATTCTGTTCATATGGAGGAAAGTAGCACACTGTAGGTGCCTCCAGCAACTGCTAAATAAGGGATAGCAAGAGCCATTGTCTGTGACATTCATGAGTATTAAAATAAAAGTTGAAGTAAAGCACGTTTACAGTACAACAGGAATAATGGCTCACTATTTTGCTAACGATAAACTCCCAGTGACCTAATTTGTGTTCTTCTAATTGGACCAGGTAAATGCATTAAGAACTTTGTAGAGCCAATCTGACACGATTCACGGTGTCAAGTTATTATGTCAATGAATATGGGTTACAGGAAAGACTCTCATATGCCTGCATAGGCAGAGGGTGCCACAAGGGGAAGAAAACCTTAGCCAACCTCAAAGCATCATCACCCCACTGTAGACATGTACATTGTAGGTCTAGCCTGCAAACAGACATATTTCTCACCAGCAAGGTGAGATCAGAACAAAAGATTACAGCATGCATTCAGAGCACCAGCTAAGGGTGTCACAAACAAGGAAACCCTGAAAACAAAATCATTCGACTCAAGTCAGAATTGTTACTATTGCACTAAAGCATTATTGCAGTTCAACAGCTTCTTCAGCGTATCAGATGCTACCAACCTGAGTTTACATTACAAACGAATGCTACCTTATTAGATTTTCCTGTTTCTACTATCACACTAACTGATTTCATGACCACTGTAAGTCCACATTCACTACCCTTCAGCTTTAACAGGGCATCATATCCAGGTATTTTCCCCACACTTTGGATCATGCCCCTAGCAACCTTATCATTTATTTATCCTTTGAAAGCTCTAAAGTGCAATCTTTTTCCTTCCTGACATTTCTTTCCGTTTCCACATGTACGCTGGTTTGCTGCTTTACTGTTTGGCTTAGAGAGAGATAGGGCGCTCGACAATTACGAGCTTTACCAAGACACAAAAACAGTCAGGTCACATTCTAAGCCTACCAGTCTTGATGGCTTCTTTTAATTAAATTTAAGAGTAAGTACCACAAAGAGCGCCAATGTGGCACTGGCAATAGTTTTTTGGTGGGCCAGGTCGAGCGTCATGTTCAAATGCATGCTCCAGAAGCACATCAAGAGATGAAGCAGTGTCAGCAGTGCCAGAGAAGATTTTTTACACTGGCTGTATAATCAAGAAAATCCTTGCTGTTATAGAGCAATTAGGCTTTCATCTAAACAGTTATTTTAACCATGGAAACATTAATAGGCTGTTTTTCAGTACACATTACAAAGCTCCAACTCTTAGAAGCCACACAGACTCTGCTTAGTTATGCTTATTGCTTCAGAGGGAAAATAATGAAGCCTTTATTAACGAGAAAGAAAAATTCCATGTAGTTAAGCTGCCGCTTCTAATTCAGTTGGCAAATTTTCCTTTATTGTATCATAGCAACACGGTCAAAGTGAGTCACTATGATTGGAGTCCTTACCCTCCCCTGATGGAGACACACAGTGAGTGGCAGCAAAAGCAAAGGTGTATAGTGGGGTTGGCTGCACATTTGGGGCAAGTCACCAACTGAATGATTCCAAATGGACTCCAGGTAAATACGGTGGGGTCCATAGTGTGTGCTGCTAAGTGCAATGTATCCATTATCTGGCTTGGGGCTGAGCCATACCCATTGCCTGCTAGCTAACAGATCACACCCCCACTTTGGGCTGAGGAACAGCCACCAGCACAGAAGCCAGGCCCACTCCTAATGCTCTCCCGGGGGCAAAGTAAACACTGCGTTTTGTTGCTTGCATAGGTGTTGCATTAAAATAAATATCTTACACCCTGGCCCATTACTACAGAGACATTGAGGGGACAGGGGTCACTTTCCTGCCTCCACAGATGGCAGGGTCTGGCTCTCAGCACTGAGCAAAGGGAAGTCCTCTTCTCTAGTTCCAATACTGCGTGGCAGGAGGAGAAAGAAATGGGTGAGAGACATCCGCAGGAAAGAGGGGAGTGGCACAGGGGATGAGAGGAACCTGCCACTCCCCTGCAGTATGAGGGGGCGAGTGTGAGAGAGGTGCCGAGTCTGAAGACAGCAGGGAAGGAGGAAAGTGGGATGGAGAGATGAGGTGCCAGAGGGAGGAACAGACCTTGAGGGAATTTGCGGGGACCATATAAAAGAGTGAGAAAGGGAGTTGGGGGGTCTGCAGCATGAAGGAGGTGGAAGAGAGGTATTAAGGTGTCACTGGAAATGGTCATATTCAATCATACAGCATCACACAAGGGTAAAATGGAGGAGGGTAATGGAAGTGTCAGAGTATGGAGAGTGTGTGTGTGTGGGGGGGGCAAGTAGACAATTTCCAGAAGGAAGAGAGAAGCATGAGGGGAAGGAAGAGGGATGAACCCCATGAGAACATGAGGAAGGAGCAGGGAAGAGGAGGAGAGCAGCTCAAGGGTGATCTGTATGGGGGTGGGATGAAGGTTATTCATCAATTCCAAGGCCAGAAGGGACCACTGTGATCTAGTCTGACCTCCTGTTATCACAGGCCAGAGAACTTCCCCCAAAATATTCCAGGGGCAGATTTTTCAGAAAAAAAAACCATCCAATTTTGATTTAAAAGTCATCAGTAATGGAGAATCCACCACAACCTTTGGTAAATTGTTCCGATGGTTATTTACTCTCACCATTAAAAATGTATGCCTTATTTCCAGTCTGAATCCATCTAAGCTTCAACTTCCAGCAACTTAACCCTGTTATATCTTTCTGCGCCAGACTGAAGAGCCGATTATTAAATATTTATTTCCCATATAGATACTTACAGACTTTAAACAAGTTACTCCTTAACCTTCTCTTTGTTAAGCTAAATAGATTGTGCTCCTTGAATCTATCACTATGAAGCCGGTTTTCTAATCATAGACTCAGATTTTAAGGTCAGAAACAACCAGCATGATCATCTAGGCTGACCTCCTACCTATTGCAGGCCACAGAACCTCACCCACCTACTTCAGTAATAGACCCTTAACCCCTGGCTGAGTTCCTGAAGTCCTCAAATCATGGTTTAAAGACTACAAGTTGCAGAGAATTCTAGTACATTTAAAACTAGTTTAAACCAGTAAGCGACCCATGCTGCAGACAAAGGCGAAAAAACCCTAGGGTCTCTACCAATTTGACCCAGGGGAAAATTCCTTCCCAAGCCCACATATGACAATCCTTTAATCATTTCTCATGGCTCTTCTCTGAACCTTCTTCTGAACTGTGAGCACCTGAAGAGGACACCACTGCCAAATATAGAGGTAAAACAGCCTCTACTACTACTCCTGGAGAGTCCCCTGTTTATGCATCCAAGGATCGCATTAGCCTTTTTGGTCACAGTGCTGCACTGTGAGGTGAAGTTCAGCTCATCGTTCACCACGACCAACAAATGTCTTCAGAGTCACTGCATCCCAGGATAGAGTTCCCCATCCTATAAGTATGGCCAACATTCTTTGCTCCCAGATGTATAGAAGGTGAGAACGGGCAGAAACAGGTCTTAAGGAGAGCTGACAAGTGAAAGACTGAGAGAAAGATAGCGACAGAAAGAAAGAAGCCACTGAAGAACAAAGAGAATAAGAACAAAGGAGAAAGGATGGGATGGGTTTAAAAAACAAAAAACACGCTAACAAAAAATTTGATGCCACATCTCTTAAAATCCCCCAGTGCACACGGGCTAAATGAGCTTGAGTTTTTTCTCTCAGGCTCAACAGATGGGACTGTGGGGTGGAAAAGATGAGCTTCTTGGAACACCGGTGTGTGAGGTGGACACAGGAGACTCCCATTCCAGTGCACTGGGGAAGGAGTCACTCTCTTCAGGGGTTATTTGTTTTTGTTGCATCTCTCCTCCTCCCACAACACCGATGCTGGCTCTTTGGCTGTTAAGACACGTGCACATGCTCACCTAAGAGTTGGTGATGCTCTTTGGAGCCCTAAGGTTTTAGGGTATATTTACTTGTATTAGTATAGACATTTAATTTGCCCACTGGCCAAATAGTCTCAGTACCCGGTAGAATTCATGTTGGGGACAGGATTTCTGTTTTCAATTACCTTAAAATCTGAAGTTCTACTTGACATGTCAAAGTTTGCCCACTATCATCGTTATGTATTTGTACAGCTGTAGCACCTAGGAAACCTAGCGATGGTTCATCATGCTCTACAGACAGCCAAGATGATCTGTATGATGAAGAGCTTTCAGTCTAAAATAACAGGACAAGTTTTCACATGGTGTAGGCTGGCATAGGTTGATTTATCACAATGGAGCTACACCAGTAGAGAGTTTCACCTAGCATCTGAAGTGGACTGGAGCAAATACTGCTGTACACTCAAATGGCATTAACAGATTGGAAAATACAAAGCTCAGAATTTTTTTTTTTTTTGCTTTGTGCTGTTTGGAACACAAAAATTGCCATGCACTTAATGGCTTGTTGAGTGATGAGTTAATCATTATTAGTTGAGGTTTACAATTCAGACTCTTAGCGAGAGACCATTATAAAAAAGATGCTGAGACATTTGCCAGCTTATTTATAGTGCAAATTCTATTTGTCTTTGCAATGTTTCCTCTATTGCTGGTCCAGATGCGAACTGAAACTAGTTAAGCAAAAACAGTTCACCCTTAAATGATACAGAGTTTATAATGAGGTACTTCCCAAGAAAACTACACTCACCCTTTCTAACAATTACTCACCTATGATAAAAATAAACATGGATTGTAGTACCCTTAATTTTCTCATCAATCACTATGCATGTTCAGACAGAAGCATACTGAGGCAGTTGAAATGTTATTAGAAAACCACCACCAAGGAAACTTTATAAGTTCTCCTGACACAGCTGCTCCCATTTATGGTATAAAGTGAAGTTACACATTTTCCCCCCACAGAGATGCAACAGCTAAGTTACGTGGTAGAAGCCATAATTTGGGTCTTATTGCTGCAATATATTTTACTAAAGTTTGCTTTTAGGCTTTATCAACAAAAAGTAAAAAAAAAACCTCATTTATTACAGATATGAAATGCATATGAGTGTTTAAATGTGTGATGACAACCATCTTGTGTTAAAGGTGAGAAAAGTTTAAGCAATACTTTATTACTAGTGGCTTTTGGTTTTTATAATTGATGCCAGCAAACTAAGACTGATGAAGTACATTCACGTATCCATTAGTATTTTGCTACCTGTCACTGACAGATAATCCCTATTATAATGTTCCTACCCAAAAACAAGGTAAAACTCACTAAAATGAAAATAGATTATCTTTATGTGAAAAGTCACATACAACTACCAGCTTGTATGCAGCTCAGGCCTTTTATACCCTTTTTAATACGTACATACTAATAAAACAATGCTGAAGCAAGTAACTAAATATCAAATATGCACAAGTGCACTTCAGGTTAAATACAAGTACGATTCTGCTCTCAATTACACCAGAGAGAATTTGGAGTAGTTGTGCTGAAATAAGTGGACTTATTCTAGATACTCTCTTACATTAGTGTGTATTTTGCCCAATACATACAGACTGGTTTCTCTTTCAGCACGAGTGGCATATATTCCTGTAGTATATATACACTAGGACACTTGGTTGTAGAGTGGATGGTCTGGCCACATATAACCCATGTTATGCTTGTACAAATGCAGAAGCAAGCACACGCTTATGTAAACAAAGCTGCACAGAAATACTACATAAGTTGTTGGCAGCTTTGGAGCCAGTCAGTACTTATACCTGCCATAGTTCTTGCTCCACAAGACAACGCTGACCAAAGGGAGGCATGACCTAGTAGTCAGATCTTGGGACTGAAAGCCGAAAACTTTCCTTGCATGGATACTTGCTCCCATAGTGCCCTGGGAAAAATCATTTAACATGCCCTTGTCTGGTTTCTCCCCATCTGTACCATATGGATTACAATATGTACTTAAACTTCACAGCATCCATTTGGATCATCGTTGGTAAAGCACTCTGAAAAGAAAAATCATTAAAAAAATATTTTGGAATGGTCGAAGAACAAAAAATATAACCATGATCAATCAACAGGGCATGTCAATGGACCACAACATTTTCTTGTCTTTCAGGAGGGATCGGACAATAATTACTTAAAATGTTACATGCGGAGTTGTTGCTTACAAAGCATATACACACAAACTAACTGGTCTGCTTAAGATGCTAGTTTGTGCTAGGTAGTCACAGTATTGGTAATGCTGTGATACCAGTGTTTTTAGTCAACAAACTAAGGCGATGGTTACACTATGAACCTCACAGCGGCACAGCTGTGTCGCTCCAAGGTCTCCCGTGTCCCCGCTCTTCGCTGGCAGGAAAGAGCGGCGACACAGGAGAATCGGGGAATCAACTGTGAATCTGAGGCCAGATCTTCAGCCCCTGATCTGGCATCTTTGTGCTATTCCAGCGACACAAAGGAGCAGGAATGCTACCCTAAGTGGGCACCTGGCAATTCTCCTTGGGCAGGGGAGTTCCCGTTGGTGCTCAGTCAGCCAGACCAGGGGCTGAAGCTCTGGCCTCAGATTCACAGTTGATTCCCTGATTTGTCAAGCAGAGCATGAATAAAGCCCTTATGTTCTTATGAAGGGAGATCTTTTCTCCTGAAACGGTTCTTTATTCGATATGAACAAGATGCAGACAGGCACACTGTAACGGCTTTGGAGGGAAAAAGAGGGGGTTTTGTCCTAACAGCAACCATAAAGATCTGAATCAGTGGCCTAAGAGGGAGGGAAAAGAGGGAAGTCATGATAGTGAGAAGTGCTTTACTGAAGGAGAGAACAAATAAAGGAAAGTACTGCTGAAGGACAGAGGGATAGGGGCTGCTGAAGGAAGGACAGACAACGAGACAGATGGAGAGGATTGTGAACTGAGGGGACTGCTAGGTTCTGAAGAGGAAGAAGGAAGAGAGGGGACTGTGACGGGAAATGGAAAGGGCAGGACAGGTGCTGAAGGCTGAAAGTAACAAGGCATGTTTCCAGACAGAAAAAACAGGCAGTGGTTAAAAGAGGTTATAACACCCAGAGGAGCTCGTGCCACGCCCTCAGGCTTTTAGCCAAGGAGAGAGAGATGGTCTCTCTCACATCATTTATTTATCCCTGGAGTATAGGGACCAAAGGATTGATCCCAGAAAAGGAAGGAGTGTGGCGGGGGGGGAGAAGAGAGAGAGAGAAATGAGGAGGTTTGCTTTTGGAAGGAAACAAAAGGAAGAAGGGACGGGACAACTCTCCTTTATGTCACTTCTCAATCACCTCCTGCTCCTCTCCTGATCTAGACAACCTTATTATTTGCCTAGCCTCCACTTCTGCGAAGCCAGCCTCTCGTCTCCTCCTCTCCTCCAGTTCTAGCATGGAGGAGCACCAGGAGCTCACCTGTGCCAACAAACCTCCCACTGGACACCTCCCCTCCCTGTGTCCTTCAGCCTCCAGGTCCTCTTTCTACCCAGACAACACAACTGCTATTCCTGGCTCTTTTGGCCACGTGTAACTAATGCATGTTGTATGCAAAGAGATTTATATTTTTCAAAAAAATCTTTCAGCCAGAAACTACAGCAGAACAGACTTCTCCCTCCTCCTCCTACGCCCATGGCTTTTGATAAGAGCATAGCAGCAGGCGTTCCATGGAGCTGCCTTTTTTGTTTCCACTTCATAAATTGTTTCCCTATGTACCATATCCATGAAATCAAACTATATGGTAGGAATGAGCTTTCTAAATATTTATGACATGTTTAAAAAAAAAAAAAAGCTGCAAGAGGAATTTATGACTCACCAAGGAATTGCTAATCTAGGACTGCTTCATAAAGTATTAAATTTGTATCATTTTTCAGAAACAATGTTCAGATTTTAAACAATTATCTTGGACCTACAGCATGCAGGCCAAAAGATCAATATCACTATGTGTCACCACAGTTACTGACAGAACAAAAACAGATAAACAGCCTTCTGTTGGAGATGGAAAATATCGAGTTACCTAGAGAGCTGGATGCTACCCAGGCACTGCTGTTATAAAAAGAGAAGCTAACCTTAAACAGAAAAGGAGTACTTGTGGCACCTTAGAGACTAAACAATAATGCAGTTATTGACAGAAGTATTGTTTCTGTACTCTCCATATTTATAATCCATATAGTGCACAATTAAAGGCATTTATACAGTCTTGCAAGCACTCCTAAGAACTACAGGAGTTTATAAAACATGCAAGATTGTTCGCAGATTTCCAAGAGTGCAGCGTTCTGCCCTCCAATCTCATTTACCTCTCAAAATATTTGGCACAAGAAAAGAAAATGCCTATATTGTAATTCAATCAGTAGGCTGACACCAAACTCTAAAAGATATTACTTCAACCACCTTGTCTCACACAACTTCTCTGATCTAGCCTGTCTGAATTGGTGGTTTAAATTAGGCACAAGAACATAGGAAAGCCCAAGATTTTCTATGTCTCTCAATAGTCTTCCACCCTTTCAAATTGGGAGATCCCACAGAATTTTAGGGACAAATTTTGCTCCCAGTTACACATGTGCAACTCTATTTAAATCTCTTGATATAAGTCTATGAGAGGGCACTGGTTGAGATGTGATTCATCCCTTTAGCCATTAGTACTTTCCTAAACACCACTTTGCGATGTGTATTAAGAGATGGACTTGAGTCAGAAGAGCAGATCTAATTATATGACACTCTGTATCTGGGGGAATGTTCAGAGCTGGACTGGATTTGGGTCCCAATCTTTGGGAGTCTCTCCCACCCCAGAACATGCTATGCTTTGTTGCGAGTAACTTGAATGAAGACTCCTTTTTAAAATTTTATGTTATCTGACATTTTAACTGTACTGCAAATGATTTCATGGCATGGAACAACAGTTGGATAGAAAAGAGCCTCTCTTTTGAGTATGAAGAGCCGTCAGGAATGCAAGAGAGCGCAAAATTCTGGCTTCAGTGAAGTCAGTGACAATTTTACTACTGACTTCACTGGGGCCAGGAAGGCACCCAAAGTGCTGTTTCAGGTCTTTGCAATTATACTTTTTTTTTTTTTAAGTTTAAATCAATTGGTAAATATGCTATATAGAATACCATCACAAGTGAACCTGGTAACACTTCTTGATACCAAGGAAATGGAACATCTAGAACAGGAACATAGGAATTGCTACAGCAACACATAGTCAAGCATCCTCTCTCTGACAGCGGCCAGTAGCAAATGCTTAAGAAAAAAAAATTTCCAGAAGCGCCATATAAACTACTATAGGGTAACCCACCTACAGAGGAAGCTTCTTCCCAGCCATCCCCTCCTCCCAAATTGCACATGGGTTGGACTGGTATCTCAAGTGTGAGGTTTGCATATTTTCTACAAAAGATATTCTATTTTTGCTCATGTATCTGTGGCATTGTCATTACCTATTTAAATGTGGAATCCTATTAGTCTCTTGGTCACAATATCTAGTAGCAGTGAGTTCCACACATTAAAAAAATACTTTCACATACGGCAAGATTAATCAATTTTAAATTTGCCTTTAAATGTCATGCAGTGTCCTATTTCATGTTTTCTTGTAATACAAAGGACAAGAGATGCAACATTCACTATTTTATGCACATCTTATGGTCCCTCTTATTCATCTTTCTAAATCATGATCTGTTTAGAGAAGGATACAAATGATAAGTATTTTTGCACTCAAACAACCCACTCAAACTGCAAGTTTGTGACATTTAGAAGTTTTTGCAGCATTCTGACTGTTGCCTAAGCAACAGATGGTCTCTTCAATTACAAGAAATGCACGTACTTTATTTAATTTGCTGCCCTTAAAAAAAAATTTAGATTCCAGAAGTACAAGCACACATTTATTATGAATTATTTGCAGAGCCCCACTGCATCAGGCACTAGATACATATGTAAGAGACAGTCTCTGCCCCAGAGTTGTCTCACAGCAGACAACATTCTGTATTCCTGCAGTATTTTGAAGATGTTTTGGGGAGAAACTCATCTGAGCAATTAAACTGAACTTCGGTGTACATCAGAGTCATCAAAAACCATACATACATGCCCAGAATTATCCTTCTGGTTAACTGCATCCCAACATTGTATTTTTTGGGGGAAAACAGTTGACATTTTCAGCTGGAACCTTGTAACCAAGTGTAAGGGAGAACTCTTCAGGAACAAGCTTCCCTGGCATGGTAAGCATTGAGCTACAGAAAAATTTAGGGCCAGAGCTCGTTTGCTTTAACTGAGTTGAGTTCAGTTGAGTTGTTCCATTGAAACCCCAATGTGTAGTGTTAACATGAGTGAAGCAAGCAGGATTTGGACGTCAATAATACATCTGAGTGCTTACAGAGCTTTTTAAAAGCAACAGCAAACTGACTGAGTGGAGCATTTGAAAGTCACTGCCTGTTTCATACATGATCCAGAGCAGTAGTTCTACAATCAGTTAAACGCTATTAAAAGTACTTAATAATGGTTGTCTCATTGCTTTGTTACCCTACACACTTATTGCTCTGTTTACCATCCCTTATTTGGACAAAATGCTCATTGACTGCAATGGTGGGAGTTCTGCCTGAGTAAAGAATGATGAACAGAGCTCTGAGTATTGTTAGTCAAACAATAAAATAGGAACTTTAAAAAAAAATACTGTATGCACTGTGTGCTAGAAAGTCTTAAGCTGAACAGCGACAGGGGATGGACGGATCACTTGAACAAGCCAAGGAAATTCAAAGTGGGGGTGGTCATCAGGAGGATGAATGGTTTTGGTTTGCTATACTGAACTGGGAAGAAGAGTCTCACTGAGAAGCGGAAATAAGCGTGAGAATCAGCTATGGTAAAATACTTTTTTTTAAGCACTTTCAGAACATTGGTGGATCTAGATCCTGGCTTGCTTTGACCCATCCCCGAGTTAATTCTAGTTTCCTAGCACTCCTTCTGATAGATCCACCACTGTCGGGTGCAAACAGAGGCTAGACCACAGGTGTGGCTTTCACACTTACTCTGTCAATCTCAGTAAAAGAATTGGGTGGGGAGGGCGGTTCTCACCACACTTAGGTAAATCTTAGTTTTAGTAGTAGTGGTTACAGCATGGCCTGAACCACCTGCTTTCAGTTAGGCCCTGGGAATTTCTTCAGAGGAAGTTCTGCTCCTGGGTAGTATGTAATACAAAAAGATCTTTGGCTACCCATTTTGAAGTAGCTAAATCTTAAACAAGCCCTAAGGTTAAATCTCTGGAGAGCCTCCATGTAACAGGCAGCCTAAAGTACCCCTTAGTTACGAAGGGCTGGAAAAATTCTGCTGATGGGTGGGAAAAAATTGCCTGCTAAAGCCCATCATACTATAACGTCTTGTGCATCCCATCTGTGGGAGATCCCCAGACATCTGAAAGGGGGCTGTGATCAGTGGCGAATGTGGCAAAGTGCTCTGTATGTTATGTTTCAAAAAAGTGCTCTAATTCTTCACTTTGCAAATGCTACTTAGAAAAGCAGTGATTTGCTCTCTGTGGTATGCATACTCTATGAAAGTGTAATCCATGCATCCATAGTTTTAAGAAACACATGGATAAACATGTGTTGTGGCTCCAAAGACAGCAGAAAGCTAGAACTCTGGATGGCGCACTTCAGTTCAGCCTGGCTGGTGGCTATCACACATGCTGAATGACAGTGGAACGTATAGATACCACAGAATGTCTGAACATTTGGGGGTTTGATCATTCCTTTTTGGCCATTTCCACTGTGGTTTTCAATCATGTGGATTATCAGTGGATGTCATGGCATCTCTCTCCGTGTTGTGGATTTCTTTATTGCAGGAAAGGGTTATCAAAAAAGCACCGTGAGAGTTCAACAATAGCGAATATGGAGAATAAATGGATATTCTGTTGTTCTCATTCTTGCCAGCAAGGGTTGCTGTTTACCAGTGGAATAGCTAAAAACAATGAAGAATAAAAGGAACACTGTTCAGTTTCACTGCTCTGTTCTGTATCAGGCCCCTCCTCCTGAAGAACAGTTTGATTCATCCGTTTAAACTCACGGTGTAGCTTTTTAAAGTGTTTTTTGATAAATGTCTTGAAAACACAAGGGTTGTATATTGTTTCCTGTAAGAACTGAAGAGACATGTGATATTTTGCAGGGTAGATAAGCATATAGCAAATGCTTGTGGAGAAAATTTGTGTGGGGGAGATAACTGCACAAAGCTATTCTTAGTAACAGTTTCTGGTTGTTTAACTCCCCTGGTACTGCACTTAAAACATACCCTAACTCATACGTGCTTTAAAGGTTGTGAAAGAATACGATTTTGACTCGTGTTTTATGTCACTAAAGCATTTCTCTCTAGATTTATATAGAGATCCTTTTGATATTCTTTTATACTAAAGCAACAATACAATTAAAGAAGAAAATGGACAACCAAATCAAGGAAATTCTGAATTTAGACAGGTTTCAGAGTAGCAGCCGTGTTAGGAAAAGGAGTACTTGTGGCATCTTAGAGACTAACAAATTAATTTTGTTAGTCTCTAAGGTGCCACAAGTACTCCTTTTCTTCTTGTGAATTTAGACAGCTTGCCATTCCAATAGCAGGGAAGGAATAGGGTCTAGAGATGTTAGGGCACTGAAGTGGGAATTGGGGGTCAACAATTTCTTTGCTGGTTGTGTTACTAAATCACCAAGACCCTGATTCAGAGGTATATCCCCAGTCAGCAAAGCACTTAAGCACATGCTCAAAAATTTCAGGGATTAGGTTTCATGGGAATTGAAGATTTGGTTAAAGTTAAGATTGTGCTTGAACGCTTTACCGAATTGGAACCTGAATGCCTTTGGGTGAGACGCACAACCGCACTAGGTCTCCATTTCTCCATGTGTAAATGTGCATAATACTATTACTTCAATATAGGCAATGTGAAACTCATTAAAGAACAGTGAAGTTCTTAGCCATCTTTAGCGGAAAAGCACAGCACAAGCACAGCTGTGTCTAAGTACATTTTGGTGTACAAGGTAAGAAGTTTCCTCAGGCACAATGGAGTGGAACAGCAGAGCGGCTCTCTGAGCTTGGGCGTTCTAGATAGAAAATTATTTTAATGGACGCTGTTATTGTTTCATTGCTATAGTTTCTTTCAACGGTTGTATAAAATATTTTTGAAAGGAAATTTTTCAGGAATTTTATTGGTGTAAAAGCTTTGTGGAGCCCATTTTTAAACATAAAGGAGATTGCACTGTGTGCTAATCATCGCCCAACAAAGCGGATGTCGCATGCTAGGGAAGTATGACAGAAGATTACTGAAGAGTATCTGCATGGGACTGTTGAAATTTGGAAGGATTAGCATGGATTTATGGTGGGAAGGAGTACAACTGATGCCATATTTGCTCTATGGATCCTCAAAGAGAAGATCAGAGGAAAAAAAGATGGCAACTGGTATGGTCTTTGTGGACCTGAAGAAGATGCACAATGATGTACCAAGAGAATTAGTTTGTGGAGCTTGTGATAGACAGGTATGCCAGAAGGATATACCCATCTTAACTAAGGGTGGGCAAATGATGGCCCATGGCCTGGATCTGGCCCCATCAGGGCTTTGGATCCGACCCACGGGATTGCCAGCTCCCTGACTGGCCTAGCCCCGTACCACTCCCAGAAGCGGCTGGCACCATGTCCCTGTGGCCCCTGGGGGACGGGGAAGCAGAGGACTCCGCGCACTGCCCTCGCCAGCAGGCGCCACCCCCCACTGGCCAGGGATGGGGACCCGCGGCCAATGGAAGCTTCAGGGGAAGTACCCGCAGGCAAGGGCAGTACGCGGAGCCCTCTGCCACCCCCTCCCCCAGAGGCCGCAAGGACGTGGTGCCAGCCACTTCCGGGAGCAGTGCGGGGCCGGGGGCCTGCCTTAGCCCTTCTGCACGCAACGATGCACGCCACGCCAAAGCCACTCAAGATAAACTGTGTTGGGGTGGAGCCCACATCCCAAACCCCTCCTGCACCCCAACCTCCTGCCCTGAGCCCCCTCCCTGAGCCCCCACCTGCACTATGCACCCTATCCTGGACCCCAGCCCTCTACCTCCTCCTGTATCCCAACCCCTTGCCCTGAGCCCCTTCCTGCACATCGCACCACCTCCCACACACCACACCCCCTCCCGTACCTCAACCCCTGCCCCCGCATGCAATTTCCCCACCCAGATGTGGCCCTCAGCCCAAAAAGTTTGCCCACCCCTGGACTTAACCAATATACAATGGAGTGCCCACCTTAGTAAAAACCATATGGGGCTACAGCAGAGAATTTCCACTAAACTTTGGCTTGAACCATCGGTCAGCAGTGAGCCCTTTTGTGTTTGTGGTCCTCATGGACACAATATATGAAGGGAGCTGCCTAGGAATGCTGATCACTGATGACTTAGTGATAGGTATGGAAGACACTGAGACCCTACCAACCGACTTTGAACAGTAGCAATTCAATTTTGAGCAGGCAGGACTTAGCATGAACATTAGTAAGTCTGAGACTTTGAAAACTGAGGGAGAAGGACCTACCAACAAAGAAATTACAGGCAGAGAGCTAAGAAGAGTGAAAGAATTTAAATACCTGGAATCAATGGTTGCTAACAATGGTGCTCTCCCAAGCAATGTCCCCAATCACACCAAAGCTGCTAGTGCAAATAGAGGACACTGATCCCAGTTCTCGGTGATAAAAAGATGCCAATCAAATTAAAAGGTGGAGTATATAAAATTGTAATTTGACCCATCCTAATGCATGGAGCACAGACTGGGCCAATCACAAGAACATAAATCAGTAAACTCTCCACTACGGAAATTAAGACACGGTGTTGGTCAAATCGTCGGACACTCCATGATAGGAAGTGAAATGAAGTTGTAAGGGGCCTAATGTAGGTTGCATCAACTGAAGACAAGATGAGCGGAATAAGGCTACACTGGTATGGACATGCCCAGCGGAGACCCAAGAGCTACATTGGTAGGATGGCCCTTGCAAGGATTATGGATGGAAGATGACCACAGGGGAGGCCAAAGACTCGATACATAAATCAGACATTAGCAGGCCTTAGAGAGACCAACTTGCATGACAGCCAGGTGTAGAGTCATGAATTTTGAAAGAAGGCTATAAAAAGTCTCAGATCCCAAACAGAAAAAAAGTGGCAGGAAAGAAGAATAAGAGTTTTTGAAAGGAAAAAAGGAAAAACTCATTAACTTTTCTTCTGCTATCTATCAGCTATGCAATCCAAGGGTGCCTCAAAGCACTCTGGTGCATCTTCAGTGACGTAAGGCAGCACTGGCTGGACTACAGACTCAGCCATCATAGGAGAAGCACATTCTTTAGACTGTGAGCTCTTCAGGGCTACGTTTGTACAGCACCAAGCACATTGAGCCCCCAATCCTGACCGTGACCTTTGACAACTATCGTGATATAACTGTTTAGTACCAACGGTCATGCCAAACTGAACAAGAACGCTGCCTGCAGCACACGGCAACAGGCAATGCATTATCAGATCCTAATGAACACCAGCTCACAGTAGTGAAGGAGGAGACTGTGACATTTAGATCACTGGTTCAGACCTAACTTACAGTGACTAAACATTTTTATTTTACCATCTGATGGCTGTTGTGAAATCAGTTGGTCTCAGTCTAATTCCTAGCAGACAGCTATCCACATCAGAAAGCCATCAGCACACCTGGCACCGAGACCGTTTCTGGCGGTCACAGCATCAGAGAGGTCAAGGAATGGATGGGCATGGAGCGTGAACTACTCTCATCCCTGCAGGTGGTTCCTCCAGATCAAGCCTGAGACACCGCTACTGCCTCCAAGCTACAGGAGTTCTGTGAACAGAGACAGAACTTACTGTTCTGGCAAACCAGCATCTTTCACCGTCACTAATTAATGTTTTAAAAATTTTCCCTAACACTAACTAATTCTTTAAAATGGAGTGGTTTGGAGGAGGAGAACCAGTGCAATGAGGAGGCTGTTCCTGGCTTTAATGATTAATCTCATTGACTTCAGTGGCTTTTGGATCAGGCCCTCATAACTGGCCAGCTCCTACTCATTTGGATGCAAGGGATCTCCCCCACCTTACTAGCTTGTGGCAGCCTGCATGGCACAAGGGAACGGAGGAAACACTTTTCCAGTCAATTAAACAGCCTACTGAAATATTAGTTTATGTAACAGAAAATGTTAATATCCTTCTCTGCATCTTGTGAGCCATATCACTGCACCAGTTTTTAAGCACAATCCCCACTACAACCAAGCGTAGAGTTCTGTTTAAAAGCTGATGGCACCAATATCCTTCATATTAGGGGAAACAGAAAATATTTTTTCCTGCTAACCCATCCTCATGACAACAGTCAAAAATACCCTCCAGTAACCCGCATGTGTCAGCAAGCTTCATTTCAGCCCAGAATGTTTGGTATAACAGTTATTTCACAAGCCTCTGGCGGGACTGCACATTCTGGCAATTACAAAACTAACTTTAGAGCGATCAGAAATCTTTCACGTTTGAAACTTAAACGTTTCTAAATTCAGAGAGTGTTACCTGGATTACAAATTTACCTTTTTCTTCCTGACACTGCACAAAATTAAAAAAAAAAAAAAAAAAAAAAGCAGTATTACCACAGACCATCAGGCAGCCTGTCAAAAATGAAACAATGGAAAAGGTTATGTTCTTGGAAGACGGGAGCGCGTCCTAGTACTGAGAGGAAGTTCTTGCTTTAGGATTCTATGCTAAATCACTCTGTTCTGTGCTTTACCCCTCTGAAGTGTAAATGCTGTTACAAAACAAGGTCACATGATTGTGAGCTTTAACTTGGTCATGTCAGTAAAGGGCTGCGAGTCTTGGGTCATACTGCTGCATAAAAAGGCAAAGGAGAACTGTACTGACAGAAAGAACCAGAACAGCATTTATGTCCATGTTCCGTTTCACAGAACATTTTTACATTATTGTGGACATAAAGGAACATTTTCAGAATGTCTTAGGAGTGTTCTGTTTATTCTCTAACTTTCCTTTGATTTAACCCAGTCATTAGATTACCAAAACTTTATTGAAGGCTAAAGAGAAAGACATGCTCTAGTCATCTGAACCAATACTGGGAGCCAGGAACTACACCATTGTAATCACAGTTCTGACACCGACTCCCTTTGTGGAATCAACCTAGTCACCTATCCTCTCTGCCTCAGTTTCCCCCTGTAAAACAGCAATATCTCGTCCCATTCTCACCCACAGAGGAGCACTCAGAAGATCAGATAGTGCTTGTAAAGCACAGCATTTTCCCCTCCTCCTGCGCAAAAAGGATGAAAAGCACTTTTATAAATGTTCTGCGTTAGTATGTGGGACAAAAACAAAATCACCTAATTCAAAATAAAACACCTTCATGAGCCAAATAAAGAAAGAGAATGAATGTCGGATGAAGATACAAATTGGCTTAAAAAAACCTGACAACTCAACATATAGAAAGTATTTAATAATAAACCTCCTGTTGCATGTAAAGACCAATATTAATGGCAATTTTGGCATGAGACACATCTGGACAAATGCCAAATCAAAGCCAGCAGTTATGACAGAGAGGATGACTAATGCCAGATCTAAAGCAAGACATGTTTTCATATGGCCGTTATATTTCTTTGAACGAGAAGTCCCAGCTAATGTCAGTTTTTCCATCAGCTTTGTTTTACCCAACCAGCATAAGCGCATGGAGTTTTGGATTTCCTAACAATAACCTGCTTTGCAGCTAAAATGAGTAGCTAGGACCATCTAAATAGCCTAATACAAGTAAATGGAGGGATAGTTATATATCAGTTCCCAAAATCTTGGAAAGATTTTGCAGGCACAGTTCCAATAGTTTCGTAAATTTATGGCAGGAGAACAGAATGTGAAGCAGGTTGGCATGTTGCTGACAACACATTGAGCATTTGCTATGATTCGTTACCTCAGCCTTGAGGAGCTGTTCAAAGGTCTAATAAAAACTACTCAAGATCTGGTTTGGAAACCAGCATAATGAGAAAGAACGAGAGGTGTCAAATCCGCCCTAACTTCCTTGTTATCTTTATTAAGCTAGCACCCAAATGGCCCTTTTGGCAAGAAGCTCCATTGTGCTAGGCACCGTACAAAGAAATGGACAGTCTTAGTCCCTTGCCCCCATCTTCACACACACCCCTTACATATAGAAATGACCTGGAGGGGGACAGAATACAACATACCAACTGAGTGGTCAAGGAAATGATGATAATACCTACCACTTATACAGTGATTTTCGTTAGTTGATCTTAAACCAGGAATCTTGTCAGGTCTAGTTTTGTGTGTATTTTAAAACATCTACATCCAATCCTAGCCTAAATTTTAATTACTAAAAACCTTGCCATCATTTATCTTTTTTTTTTTATTTAACAAATACAAGAGGTTTTCTATTTTCCTTAAAAATTAATACGGTTTTCTGTTGGATTCTCCCTCCCTGAACCACCCTCAAAAATTTCTCTCTCTTTTTTTTTTTTTTTTTTTTTTTTTTTTACAGCTTACATTTAATATCAATGGAATATCATTTAGTCTGACTTGGGTATTTCCTGAAAGCAATCCTACATTTGATAGTCCTCCAATAAGATATACAACCCCTGCTTGCCATGAATTTCCCATTTGGGAAAGAATAAGTGGGTGGGGAAAGTTCATAAAATTTGCTGTGCTGGTGTCATATGATATCTGATGTGTGGGTATAAGCACTAACATTCTGTATAGTTCCTCTCTCTCAAATAGACTCTTGGGACCTGATCCTGAGGACTACTAACACCTGCAGCTCTCACCGACTTCATCCAGCTTTCTGTCCATCCCAAACTGATTATGGGTGGAAAATGGGATTCCATCGTTTGGACCCCAGACACACCCAAATGAAGGCCAATGCCTGAAAATCCAACCCTTAAAGAATGGTTTGAACAAATGATTTTCATTACTTTTTGTTTTAACATGATGGAGGAAAAATCATGCAGCATCTGGTGCAAGAACATGTAAAACAAACAGAATCAACCTCAGTCTTCCTATCAGTCACAGTGTCTTTTTTTTTTTAAAACTACAAAATACTCAATCATGTGAATCGTTAACGAGAGCAAGCAATGTGATCATATTTCTGTAAGCCTTGTGCTCTCTTTGGACTCAGGGAGACCCTGGAGGCAACACTAGGCAGTTGTGTTTACATCGCTTGGGAGGCAGAGAGAGCTCAAAGACCCTGTCTATGTCCAACAGTTTCCATAAAGATTCTCCTTTACCTTCATTACAATGGACTCTTGTCTCTCCTCTACCACGAAGGACACTAGTCCCTTGTCATGTTGCATCTTAATGTAGGCCCCAGTTCTGCATTAGGATCTGCTAGTATGGGACTCTACACCTTCATGCACTGTCACTGACTTGCCATGATGTAGGATCAGGAAAATTTAAGCTCTTAGGATATGGAGTGAAATCCTGGTCCCCTTGAAGTTGAAGTCAATATCAATGGCAGAATTCCCCTTCAGTGGAGCCAGGATTTCACTCATGGTCTTCTATTGGTCTGTAAAGCACAAGGAAAAGAAAAACTGAAAAGCTTACAGCCAGCTACAGGCAAACACCACACAAATGTGCAAGCACAAGATGTTGTGTCACACGTACAGGGTAACCTGCACTTCAGACTCCTTTTAGTCTCTCTCAGATGACAGGCTTGGCTTCCTGCACCTTACTCTGGGTGAACCCCAGGGTCCAACCCTCAGACTAGATCTCCTGTCTGTGGCTCCCTACCCTGTTAACACAACAGGTCCAACTCCATTAGACACTTGTCAGCCCTTTTGCTCCGTGGGCCAGTGATCAGCACACTGCTTACAGCAACTCAAAACCACCACCATCCAAACAAAGCAATATTCATTCGCTCCCCCAAGGTACAAAGCAGGTACAGCAAAAGGTAACATCAAAAAAACAAGTCTCTACATGCATATACCTCCTTACCTACAACTTTCCTTGCAAACTTAGGTACACTTTATCTAGCCTGGCTAACCCCCATCTGTGACTTGGAGAAGCAGACTACCCTGCTGACAGCATGCTCCCTCTGTCTCTTGTGTGTCTCCCTGCCAGCCTGTCAGCTATTGCGGAAACATCCTCAGCAGTCTCTTGCCACTCACTCAAACCCCACCCTTTTCTGAGGCCAGGGTCTTTTAATGGTTGGTAACCTCCTTTTCATTCTAGACTTCGTCTTGAAAAGAGTCAATGGTTCCCAGCCTGCCTGGTGCCAGGTAGAGGGCATGCACCAAGCAACAGTTGCCTCATTGTTTCCTCCAAGACTCTTATCTGTGTCCTTGTTTTACCTCTCCTGCTTGGTTCCAATGCCACAGAAAGCACCCAGAGGCATACATCTTACTCATGTCCCAGTTTGTCACACCACACCAAACCTTCTGCAGGAATAGCCACACTGGAAGAGCTCATGACTGGAGGAGTTTGAAGGAGAGGGAGGGTGCTTAACTCAAACGGACCGGGAAGCTATCCAAGCACAAAGGGCATCATGGTGTGGGTAAGAAGACACGAAGCAGAGAGTGAAAGAGATAAAAGGAGGTGCTAGAAAACTAGGCTTAAAAGGAATCCAAGGAGGAAGTTGGACAGTGACTTCATCATAGACAACCTGAGGAAGTCAGGGAAAGGATGAGGATACAGGGATATGCTCAGGGCAGCAGTAGTTGAAGAACTGAATAGACTATACCATATACAGACACTTGGCTCACTTTGTTTAGATCAGACAGGAGATTATATCAAGCTTTTTAGAGCAGCACTCTGGCATACCGAATGAAAGCACTTTGTGAGGGACTTTGTTGTTTGATACGTGTTTGGGGGGGGAACCCTCCTGTTTCACAACAATTCCCCTGCAAACATGAGGGAGTCTTCCTGAACCAGCACAACTTCCAACTAGCTAATACCAAAACCCCTGGCTCAAATACCAAGCTGCTGGGAAGAAACAAGTTTTAGATTCAGATGAACTGTTCTGGATGAGACTGTGGTCTCAGACATAATACACCAGCTATTCTGGCACACCCTCAGAAAACCATGAATAAGCAGCCTCTCCTAATTGATGTGAAGATCCTGGAGTGGGTAAGTAACTGCATAACAGTTTCATAAATGCCTTCTAAAAATACCGAAAGCAAAAAAGAACTCAGACATAACCGCTGGCCATTACCAGCCGTGGCTACATGCTCAAGGAATTTAATGCTTTTTGACCTATCTTGCTTGGAGAATGGACCGATAAATTGGAAGACTTCAATGCAGTAGCTGCTGGAGACCAATATGCTGTCATTTGTACTTGGAACCATTAGTTAGATTATTAGATCATGGAACCACTGGATTTAAAAAGTTTGGGAAGTGGTTGATATAGAGAAACTAGCTAGCAAAAGGGATCCCTATTTGACCGCTTAGCTACAGCTTATTAATTACAAAAAGGTCCAGTGTTTAAAAAAAAATTGTCTAAAATTTCCTTTATATTAAGCCATCAAATCTAACTCCCTGACAAAGACATCTTTGAATGTAAGCTTGATAGATGTAAAGGCTGTTAACTCTGACTCCAACTGTCTACTAATGTGTTTCTTTGCTTCTATACTGTGGATGAAATGCACCCCCATACTGAGGTGCAACAGAAGGCTCATGCACAATTTAAGTCCCAGTTCAGCTACATATAGGCTTTATGCTGGCCTTCTGCACAAGGCAGAATTTCACCCTGTGTTATGGCCTAGGAAAGAAAATATCTTTTTAGTTTAATACACAGAGTAAAAGTACAAATTATTCTAAAATAAATCAAATGACTATAAAGTCAGAAGGGCTGGTTCTGCACCCATACTGCTGTACATTGAGTGACTGGTGAAACGGAGCCATATCTGCTGAAGTGGACTAACAAAAACACACCCTTGTCCTCTGTGAAGTCTTTTAGAATGTACAATGCAACACCGTTAGCAAGGGAGCATTTTAAACCAGACAATTTGTGTCCCTGTTCTATAACATACCAGATAACGAATTTCTGTAAATGCCTTTGAGTTCATGTTACTGGATCTGGTTCCTCTGTTTTAGTGACGAATGCATCTGTAAAGGCAAGGATATAGCCTTTGTATCTCTTGTGTAATTCATGGGCAACGTCCACGGGAAGGTGCAAATCCACCTGCATGCTCACCTAGGCCCCCCAAGCAATGGAAGTGGTGTGATTAACCCACATAAAGAGGAAGACTGGATGAGAGGCAGGCTGTTCAAGAGATCTGCAGCCTAACGCAGCATGGAGCTCTTACAGCTCGAGAGTAGAGTAATGGTGCAATCAGAGAAAAGCAGCAGCGCCATCTCCGCATGGATCTCCCATGCTCTCAGTAAGAAGGGTCGATGCGTGTCCTACACCAGCTACTTCAACTTCTATGGAGCAACTGCACAGCCCACAAGGAACATTCTTCTTCCCCACCCAACACTTCAGTACATCTCCCCAGCACTCAGCTCAGTGGCTTGGGCTGGAGTTGCATGTGGCCCTAAATTAAATCCAAGGGTCTCAATTCATTGTATATATCAGACAGATTCCCTCATCTTTGGGTCACTATGAACAACACCCTCTCCCCGCACACATCTAAACCTCCGTGTGCCATAAACACATTTGTGCTAAACAGAGATGCAGTGACAAGCCAATTTCCAAAGTGACAATCTCATCTGCATTACTAATTCCCATTCTAATTCAGAATATTCCTTATCCAGGCACTTGCAGAAATAAAACATTCCCTTCTAAATGCTTTTCATTCACTGAAAAGTATCTAGTACTGTGCAATGTTCATTACACTTACTCTAATTCCTGCACTATCCTATTTCAATCTCTCCCATTACTGAACATCTTCCATGTTTAATTCTCATGGCATTAGATTTGCTGCTCCAAACTACCACTTTATGAACTCCAGAATAAAAGAGAGAGAGATTAATTACTACATCAGATTTTTTAAGTGAGAGAAAAAACCTCCATTAAGAGCCTACAGGAATTCAAAGGTTAAGATCTTAATTCCACAAGTCAAGCACTATGGAGTTAAAGTGCCAATGACAGCTTTAAAGTTACTGTCACAGTTCGTGCGGCCTCACACACACCGGGTTAGCATCTTTCACCAAAGCGTGTATTTATTCTTTTCTTGCAAAGTAACTGCGTAATGCACGCTTACAGCAAGGGTAGGCTTCCCTGCAGCATTCATTCCCCAGCCCAAACTCACCCTCAGGGCTCTCCTTCTGAAATCCCCTGGCTTCCTGCTCCTCCTCCTTATATCCTCCCAATTACATCTTTAGCCCAGTGATTACCACCCAGGTGCTCATAATCCCCCGACAGAAAGGCTGACTGCCTCCAGTTTGGCCTGCAACCTTCTTGAGACTGCAGCAATGTCAGTGGTCGGGGGGTGCCAATAGTACCTGGTCAAAATTCGCGAAATGAGCAAGCTCTCTCACAGGATTAGGGTAAAGTGTAGGGAATCTCAGAGGAGCACTGGACCCTAGAGATGCATGCAAATTAGAGACTCTACATTACATGGATGGATGTTCCCTCAGACCTGCCAGCCAAGCTCCAGTTATGGCATAGATACATGACTTCCTTTAGATAGAGGAGAACATTTGAGTCCAGACAGTCCCATGAATTCCTGAGTCCCAAAATCTTCATTTATAGTGATGTGCTCCTGGGTGGTACCCACTGAGGGCCTTGCAGTTTGTTTTAACATTCATCCACCATCTCCTTTATACATATTTCTGAGCCATGGGCTAAAGGGAGAAAGACTGGGAATATGCCTCAGAGGAAACAAGATCCTTATTAAATCTAATCATGTGCAGGAAGGATGCAACAGAAGCCCTGTGACCATCAATAAGTGCACTGTGTTATTAATACTGAGCATTTATATAGCAGTACTTTACAACCCCTGTGAATAGGCAGCAAAACCTACAGATATTGTGGCTTCATGCTTACCATCCACAGCTATGCTACTGCTTAGAAACCATACAGAAGGAGAAAACATTCCAGCAGGAGCTCAAGGATGCAAACACTGATACCATCTAAAAACATGAAGTGAAGAGAGACTGTAGAATCTCCCTGTCTTCAATTCTTGCTGGGAGCTTCTTGATGACAACAGCTAGTCAAGACCTTTCCAAAACAGACCTGCTTTAGAGAAGAAAGCAAACGCTGTTGGCGTTCTGCTTGTTTCTCAACAGTTATTGGCAAACTGTAGGGAACAAAACCTTGGATCTGTATATGATGTTTGTTTTCCATACCAGACATTCTGACACTGTCAACTGACCAAGACTACCAAAAACCATGTCTGAGCTTGAGGATATAGAGAAGTTTATGCAACTCATTGATGAGCATGATGGAATGCCAGGCAGAACCTCTGCAGGCACCATTTACATACAGTATCCCTTTCTAAGATCAAATGGAATCAAACAAGATTGTGCTCTGGCATGGAGTCTCTTTGGACTTTTCTTTGCAGTGATAACTGAGGAAGCCACCAGAAATCTGTATTGAATTTCTAAGATCTGGCAAGTTATTTCACCTGGAGAGATTGAAAGCCTCCTCAGAAGTAACGGAGCAAACTTCTTTATTGAACACAGGCTGGACAGTCTCTAATTCAAAACCCATTGAGGCAGCTGAAAACTAGAAATTTACCCTCAGTCTGAAGAAAGTTACGGTGAAGTCCTGTGTAAGGCTGCACCTGGAAAAGAACGTGTAAGATCAGTCCTACTATAGCACTAAGGTAATGGATTTTGCTGAACTTGAAGGAACTTTGACAAACACTGTCCCATTTGACTTTGAAATTGTAGCCCAAGTTACAAAGAGGCAAGTCCTGGTGACAGTACAGTGCCATACTGAGTCTAGAACAGGGGTGGGCAAACTTTTTGGGCCAAGGGCCACATCTGGGTGGGGAAATTGTACGCAGGGCTGGGGCAGGGGGTTGGGGTGCGGGAGAGAGCGCAGGGTATAGGAGGGGGCTCAGAGAAGGGGGCTGGGGTGCAGGAGGGGTGCGGACTGCAGAAGGGAGCTCATATATAATTTCTTCTTTCCTGTACGAACGTATAACAGACAAGTTAGCACTGGTGCATCAAAGAACTGGAATATTTTAATCAACAACATTGAGTTATTATACATACGAAGCAGTAAGATAACATCACGAAAAAGGAGGTTTGGCAAAGAGGTTGAACAAAGCATTTTGAAGCACTGCTTATTAAAAAAACAGCTTTTCCGCACGAGGCATGTCCTCCACAATGTGTCATATAGTATATACTGTGTGACACTTCATATCACAATGTGAGACACTATAGCAACCAACTAATCAGTTTGGCAAGTTTGGCTCCTAAACAATCATCTGGAGCAGAGATATTTGAAGCTATATGTAAACATCAAAAAGCAAGGGAATTTCTGCATGCAGAGAGAAAAGATGACAGAGATTTCGACCAAAATCTCCTGCCTAACCTAACCTGTAAATCAAGAACCGAACCCTGCCCTATAACAGCCCAAGTAATATCTTGCTAAAATCCAGTTTCAGACCGACGACAGGCAGGTTTGACAAGAAACAGTACAAAGCTCAACTTATTTATGCAGTCTTGTTGGAAGAGCTATAATGAAAACCGAGCAACACCTTTCTATTCTGTTGTATTTCTTTAGCCAAACAGTATGTCCTGAATCATTCTGTGTTATAATCTCATATAATGGAAGACTTTACAGCAACACATATTCAAAGTGGGACAGATTTCAGAGTAACAGCCGTGTTAGTCTGTATTCACAAAAAGAAAAGGAGGACTTGTGGCACTTTAGAGACTAACCAATTTATTTGAGCATGAGCTTTCGTGAGCTGTAGCTAAATAAATTGGTTAGTCTCTAAAGTGGGACAGAGTTACAACTGCTTTAGGGAAACCTGATTTTGAATTTTCCTGACCTTTGTGCAGTTATAACATCAAGCCCAATGTTCTACCAATAATGTAGCTTTTGACTTAAAAAAGAACATTTTTTTTCCAGTTAGAAGTTTGGTATGATGAATAACCTCTCCTCTCAGCGTAAGACTACAGAGAATGAATTCATTGTCCATTTTATACACTCATTAACATGTAAGACAATCATTATTTACCAATTTAAGCGTGCACAAATTTAATTACATTTCTCCAGAACATATGAAACTTTCTAATATCGAGAAGGCGCTTTCTCAACCACTCTCTCCCCTCCCCCCTAATCAAAGCAAAAGATACTTTCCTCATTCAAGGCTACTGAAGCTCAAAGGGTGCTTTTGAACAGTAGGTTTATAGCACACTTGCTGCCTTAAAACAGACTGTACCAAAGTTCTACTATATTTGTATCCTGTGTTAGGAAACAGATTATACCTTATGGGTTTTGGAAGGATTTCTTACTTTTTTTTTTTTTTAAATCTCATGGTCTTTCAGAAACAATATTGTTTTTAATTAGAATTCATCACTGAAAAGTTCTAAAGTTGGAAATATCAACTTCAAAAGCATTCCTCAATGAGGACGCTATCCTGCCAAGTGCTAAACACACCTGTCCCAGACTAGCAAAGCACTGAAGCACGTGCTTAAGTGCATGAGAGGTCTTCCTCATGTGCTCAAAGTTAAGAGTTACGTATATGCTTAACTGCTTTGCTGGATCAGGGAAAGAGTGCTCAGCACATTGTAGAATCTGGCCCTAAGGCCACGATCCAGCAAAATACTTAAGCACAAATGTAACTTTAAACCTGTGACTAGTCTTGCTAAGGCAATGTACTACTCACGTGCCTAAAGTTAAGCACATGTTTAAGTCTTTTGATGAACTGGGATCTGATCCACCCATGGGCTTAGGCAACAACTTCTCCTGGTGCCGGTGGGTGCTCAAACTCCTCCCCCGACCCCACCCTGCCCCCACTCACGGAGAGCACTCATGGAGTCAGCGCCTCTGCCCGTGGGGTCTGACCCAGCAAAGACTTTAAGTGCTTACTAAAATTTTAAGCAGGTGTTTAAATCCCATTCGTTTCAATGAGACTTAAGCAGGTGCTTAAAATACTTTGTTGAACTGGGGCAATTCA
Organism: Lepidochelys kempii; assembly: GCF_965140285.1. Taxonomy (NCBI): domain Eukaryota; kingdom Metazoa; phylum Chordata; order Testudines; family Cheloniidae; genus Lepidochelys; species Lepidochelys kempii. The sequence goes on along the minus strand of NC_136386.1, from coordinate 9,451,571 downwards.
GACGAATTGTATTAGAATAGCAAATTATAAGTGCTATCCAAAAGACAAATGCTTAAGGGGAAAAATCAATATTGTTGTTTTTAAATAGACATTCAAATACAATACACACACCTCTAGAACATTCAAGTTGCTATTAAAACCTCCAGAGAATGGGCAATGTTTAATTTGTAGTCACCTCCATAAATTTTAAATTGAAATTCTGGTCTTGACCTAACCAGAAAACAAAACAGAGCCTGTTACTACGAACTTAGATAAAATTCAGTCAAGTTGTCCAGATGGTTTTCATTCCACGGAAAGCACAGAGTCAGCAGTTTGCAGAGCATGGCATTTTCTAAACATGCAAAATAAAGGAGAAAACAATACACAAATGTAAACGCTGAGCATGTTCTATTTTTTTGCCCCCAACAGAATTGCAATACAGTCAATACAATCTTGCATTTCTTAGCATGTTCCTTCTACCACCCAGGCTGCTCTGCCGTTATGAGTCCAACCGAACACTGAAGTGCACACAGTTCCTAAAAGCATTATATAGAGAGAGCAACTACCAATTAATTTTCCATTTCCAAGTCCCAGAAGTCCAAGCATTTCTTACTGCATTAAGCAAAACCATGCAGAACCATGCAGCAAGGGAAATAAATAAATAAACTTCAGATTGAGTTTGTAAACCCCAGTACTTACAGCATCAGGCTCTGGGTTTGGTAACCCTTACTCAAGCAAAGCTCCCATGTAAAGACAAAACTCTTCTTGATCAAGTAAGGGGTGAAAGTAAGGCAGTACGGGCCGCTACAGTGTACCAGTAAACAGTGGCCACCAGTACTGGCCCCTACCACCTTTGCACCCCCTGACACTGAAGCAATGAGGCGGCAAAGGACCCTGCTTAAAGTGCTGCCGCGGCAGAGCTTTATCGTCGTTTCCCCTTTTGCCCCCTACCAGCCTGCCCACATGGGGGGTGGGCAAAAGGAGACGGTGCCCCAGGGCTGGCGATTTAAAAGGGCCCGGGCCTCCGACCGGAGCCCTGGGCCCTTTAAATCGCCACTGGACCCCCAGATGGCGAGGGCCAGGCAGCATTGAAGGCCTGGCTGGATGACACTGAGCCCACCCCCCCCCCGCCCCTTCTGCCCCACCCCTTTTGGGGGCAGGGGCTGAAAACGGCCCCATACCAGTAAGTTTTCAATTTTACTTTCACCCCTGGCTTCAGGGCTGGGATTTCAAAAGAGCTAAAAAGGTACACACTGACAAAATACAGCCATTGAGAAAAGGAGAACAAAGAAAGCCAGTGCAATTGTACAAACTGAGCTGTTTTATCAACAGCTTATTTCTCAACAGAAAGCCAAGGAAGTGTGAGCCTTCATGAAGAGGCGGGCGGGGGAGTACTGGTCAGATAATGACGTGAATGCAAGTACCTCAGCAGAGCACTCAATTCACATTGAGAGATACCTGAAAATCTGATTAGAAAGGCCAGCAAGACAAGAGCTATAACAAAACATTCTCACGGATACAGTGTATATTTCACCATTTTACTTAAACCACGTTAAAACATTTTACAGCAGTTGGGCAATAGCTACAAGAAAGCAAAAGGGAAAGAACAATAGTATTCGTTACCTTCAGTCTAAACCTGCACATCTCTCTCCTCCCTCCCATCCCGTAAAGCCACAACTATTTCACATTTGGGGGCAATGTATACCTTCAAGACAGCAGCACTGCTATGGGTGCCCACATGGCCCCGCAGTATGCCAACATTTTTACGGCTGATTTAGAACAACGCTTCCTCAGCTCTCGTCCCCTAACGCCCCTACTCTACTTGCGCTATATTGATGACATCTTCATCATCTGGACCCATGAAAAAGAAGCCCTTGAGGAATTCCACCATGATTTCAACAATTTCCATCCCACCATCAACCTCAGCCTGGACCAGTCCACACAAGAGATCCACTTCCTGGACACTACAGTGCTAATAAGCGATGGTCACATAAACACCACTCTATACCGGAAACCTACTTACCTACATGCCTCCAGCTTTCATCCAGACCACACCACACGATCCATTGTTTGCAGCCAAGCTCTAAGACAGAGCTGCATTTCCTCCAACCCCTCAGACAGAGACAAACACCTACAAGATCTCTAGCAAGTGTTCTTACAACTACAATACCCACCTGCTGAAGTGAAGAAAGACTCACAGAGCCAGAAGAGTACCCAGAAGTTACCTACTACAAGACAGGCCCAACAAACAAAGTAACAGAACGCCACTCGCCATTACCTTCAGCCCCCAACTGAAACCTCTCCAGTGCATCATCAAGGATCTACAACCTATCCTGAAGGAAGACCCATCAGTCTCACAGATCTTGGGAGACAGGCCGGTTCTTGCTTACAGACAACCCCCCAACCTGAAGCAAATACTCACCAGCAACCACACACCACACAACAAAAACACTAACCCAGGAACCTATCCTTGCAACAAAGCCCGTTGCCAACTCTGTCTACATATCTGTTCAAGGGACACCATCATACGACCTAATCACATCAGCCACACTATCAGAGGCTCGTTCACCTGCACATCTACCAATGTGATATATGCCATCATGTGCCAGCAATGCCCCTCTGCCATGTACATTGGCCAAACCGGACAGTCTCTATGTAAAAGAATAAATGGACACAAATCAGACATCAAGAATTATAACATTCAAAAACCAGTTGGAGAACACTTCAACCTCCCTGGACACTCGATTACAGACCTATAAGTCGCAATTATTCAACAAAAAAACCCTTCAAAAACAGACTCCAATGAGAAACTGCAGAACTGGAATTAATTTGCAAACTGGACACCATTAAATTAGGGTTGAATAAAGACTGGAAGTGGATGAGTCATTACACAAACTAAAAACTATTTCCCCATGCTAATTTTCTCCCTATTGTTACTTACACCTCCTTGTCAACTGTTTGAAATGGCCATCCTGATTATCACTACAAAAGTTTTTTTTTCCTTCTGCTGATAATAGCCCACCTTAATTGATTACTTGCTAGAGTTGGTATGGCAACCCCTATTTTTTCATGTTCTGCGTGTGTGTGCGCACGCGTCTTCCTACTGTATTTTCCACTGCATGCATCTGATGAAGTGGGTGTTAGCCCATGAAAGCTTATGCTCAAATAAGGTGCCACAAGTATTCCTTGTTATTTTTAGAAGAGAAACTGATTATCAAAATAGTCTGTAAATAGAGAGGAGATTTTAGGAAGTCATGGAGGCAATTTTGTTCATTTCAGCTTCAACTTTAACTTTGCATTTCAGCTAGCCAGAATGACAGAGCCAAGGCTGTGTCACGCAGATTATCTCATGGAAGACCATATATTTATGTGGTACTGACAGCAGGAATCAAACATAGGATCTTGAAGAATGACTCTCTCTCTACACCTCACCATGACAATGGCAATGAAACAGGCATGCAAGGGTGCAACTCTTCCAGGAGGGGAGAGAAGACACATCACAGGCATTTTCAATGGAAGCCTCTTGGATCACAGCCTTCCAGAGTTAGGGCACAATGCAAGAGCTATCTTCTTGCACCTCCCTTCATTGAGACTAGTCTGCAATGCCACACCCAGGAACAACAAAACAAAAGTATCTTGTTAAGTGAAATGGCACAAAATGGAAGGAGGGACAAAATACAAGCCTGGATTTGCAAACAGCCTTGTTTTTGGCCCATATCTACCAAAACAGTTTCCAAAAGGAAGTGTGTGAGAGTCTGAAGCTGAAGGTGCTGAAGTGAATGGGGCACAAAACCAGTCTCTGAGGATCCCCCATAATTAACTATGACTGATTCAATTAAATATATTGAACCGACCACAACAAATTTAGAATCACAAGATGGTTGGATCTGTTTCTCTGTTGGTCTACTGATAGATTCAGTTAACACTGCACTGGAAGGTTCAAGTGAAGCTAAAGATCATTTGATCAACAGTATCAAACCCAAGTCACTGGAGGTTTAACTAAATTAGAACTTACACCATGGCAGACTCAATGCGACAGAGGTCACATCACCCATGCTTGCCACTGCAGAATTGATGTGGCTTGCAGCAAAGCCAGACTGAAACATCTCAGAAAAAGACTCTGTCAAGGGGACTGACAGATCACAGCTGCTCTGGAACAACTCTCATAAGCGGAAGGTAAATAGTCGACACTGTGACAATTAAAAGGATCATCCACAAGACAGGTCTCCTTTAGCAAGCGGTAATTGCTGCCTCCTTAGAATGACAGGGAACTCTACCAGAAAGTGGGGAACATGAATAGCTACAGTCATATACAGGGAGGTAGGTCTCCTTGTTTCACTGTGCCTGTAGGTACACAAGGGGTGACAAGGAGCAGCCTTCCTATGCTTTCAAATGCAGACCTATGCACGAATGACAATCTTGTTTTTAAAATGGGACTTAAGTGGTGCATAGGGCCAATATTATGTTGGCCTTCTGCAGTGGAGTGACTTGCATCTGTTATTTGGATTGTTATAGCTTATTAATACAAAAGCCCACCTAAAATAACATCGTTACCAGGCTTACTTCAGCACACCCAGCATCTTTGCAACAGGTAGATTTGTTTCATGCACCTTCATTTTGTTTGATGTACATGAAAAATGGAAGGTCATTGCTCTGTACCAACAGTGTATACTATGTATCTTTACAGTGATTCAGAATGAATGGCTCTGACAATACAGCTTCTAATGTAAAATAAACTGCCTCTCTACAGCGATGACTCAAAGCCCACTGAAGTCAACGGGAGCCCTTTCATCGACTGCAATGAGCTACAGATCAGGCTCTATGTACAATGTTAATGCATTCACTGCCACACTATCTAGGCTCCATCCCAGTCTCCAGACACCAGCTTATCACTGGCACAACAGCTTTACAATTGAATTGAAATTGTAACTTCAACAAGCAGAATCAAACAAATCAGTATACCAATTTCCAAATGATGTTCTATAGCAACCAATGCTCTTTACACCCACACGTCAAGCATGAATTTGTGTAAATTACAAAAATCTTATTTCAAGAGCCTCTCATGCTTCAATCTCATCTTTGTAATGTAATGGCTGCAACTCAACAGAAATAATCCACTCACATATGGGCATTCTCAGCCTCTTTTATTCTATCAAACTCTCCGGCATTCCATGTCACTTAAAATGAAGTCCTCTCAAAGAGGAGATTCACACCCCTTCACCAGCTTCTAGATCTTCTTGCCTCTCTTGATGGCTTCTGAATTTATGAGCACCATGCTGGAAAGACCCTTTGATTGCCCAATACTGAGTGTGTCAAAACCACACCTCCTCTAAAGCAACTTACCTTCCCCTCCGTCGCAATTCAGGCATTTTGGCTCTTATATACTTGGGCAAACTCGACTCTCCAGTATCTGAATTCTTATTTCAAGAGCGAACCCAGAATTCGCAGCATCTCCTAGATAACATCCTCAACATTTTGGACAATTGTCTTTTTTGTAACAGAGAGTCATAGTAGTTTAAGATCAGAAGGGACCACCGGATCATTTAGTCTGACCACTACCAACCCACCCCACAACCAACAACCCAGCTCACTAAACCCAACAACCAAAATATTATAGCTCACTGGAGACTAAACTATTATGTGCCACAGGCAGAGAACAGGAGGGACGAGGTGCATCAACGCCCAAGGCAATAGCAAGGAACTGATTAAGTGCGATATACCCAGGTAATTCTGGCAAGTGACCAGCATTCCGTGCTACAGAGAAAGATGAAAAAACCCCAAGGTCCCAGCCAATCTGACCTGGGGAAAAACTGTACTGCAAAGGGATCTTATTGTGAAGTAATATCCTTTTGACTCACCAGTTAATTCAGAAATGGAAGCACTGCTTCATTCTTAAGACTCTTCTTGTGCATAAGAAGTCTCTGTGACCATTACAATAATTTTTCTTGGTATTACTTACGTGCATTCTGGTAGCCCCTAGGATTAGGGCCTCCTTTTGCTGTGAGCTATACATATAAACAACAAAGACAACTCTCCTTGCTTACAGTCTAGGTGCTGGGCAGGTGAATAAAATGGACAGGTGGGAAGATGAGGGAATAAAATGAACAGTTACACAACACACTGGTTAGCTTGAATTCCAAAGCCACCGTGCACAAGTTTAACAAATAGAAGCAGTAGCTTAGTGGATGAATACCTTGATTTTTATTGCAGCTCTGCAAAAGACATCAAACAGCAGCCTCCACTTTACAAGCAAAAAACACCCAGCAACTGTTCCTAACAACGCCAATGTCTTCACCAGATTAACTGACACCTGGGACATGCCCCTAGTATGGCTGAGGTTTTGGGAAAGGCAAATCCCCTAGTCTGAATGAATAAAGAATGCAAGTATGCCCTCTAGAGTGAGCAGAAATCCAAATAAAATAATTGTGACATCTTCAGAGAATCACACTGCTGGGCTACTGTGTTCCCACTGATCTCCTGTGAGTTGAAAGCTGCAAATGAGCAGCCCAAAAAGACAGCTTTTTAGCTCTTCTGTACAATCCAGCGTCCTCTTGCTGGAATTCCACATCTCAGCATCATCCTGCTTCACATTCAAAAGCTCTCACAGGTTATATCTCTGTGTGATTAGGGCAGGCTGAACTTTTCAAACAACAAAAGAGTGGGGGTGGTATTATTTTCTGTTTTGATTTTTTACTGTATATTGCATTAAACTACGCTTCAAGGCGATTTGCTTTGGAAATATTCCTTGTAAAAATGCTCCTCCCTCACTTAAAAACAAAAAAATCTTAAAAACAAAAAATCTTCCAAGTCTCAGGTTGAGCCAGGCTCTGCTGCTTCAGCCATTGCCTTCCCATTTAAAACACCCCAATCTCCTCCCTAGCACTATTGCTTTCCCTCCCTAGCTGGAAACACCAGCAACTCCTATGCCCCTTCTTCCTATCCTCCTGACCCCATGAACCTGAATGACCCCAGCTCCGACTGCAGTCTTCCTGCCCTGAAACAGCTCCCTGTTTACTTTGGTTCCACCCCAACTCCCACTGTGTGCTTCCCCGCCCTCCCCCAAACAGGGAATCACAACAGTTACCATTCCTATGTGAGTTTACAACAGCGAGCACAACAGGGTTCCAGGTCTTGGGTGAACCCTTTAGGTGCTACTATAATACTGTCAAACAGTAAATAATAATTATTCATTTCCTACTCCACTGCCTCCTTAATCCAGAACACTCCAATGGATCCTATTTCTTTATTTCAGCTGCATTCCTCCACTTGAGTGGCTCCCATTTCTGCCTACCCTCTCAGATCCAAAACTCCCCAATATCCCTGCCAGAACCCTATTGTACTTCACTAGATTTCAACTATTTGTGCAGCAACGTGCATTGTTATAGGCTACCAGGTAAAAGCTGCCTCAGCATCCCAAGTCTCATTGGCAAGCTTTGATCGACTGACACCCAAACAGACAGGAATTTTTGACTACTCCCCAGAGATATGAATGGCACCTAGGGAGCCATCAAAGCCTAAAACAGACCTGTCCTTGAATGACACCAAGCCAAACAGAAGCCTGACAGTGTTTTGTCAGCAAGGTTTTCCTGCACACAAAAATGGCGCATTTGCACATGTAAAGCCCCTTTCTCTAAATCTGCACATACAAATAGGGTTTCTGTGTGTGTATAAACTATCATTTTTGTGTGAGTGCGCACACACACACAAAAAACAACAAAACCAAACCTGTGCATGCACATTTGCATACAAGTTAAGAGTTGCTACAGGTGCCTTTGAACGTTTGGCCCAACACAATCCTTCTTCCTAACCCATACATCTTCATTTCTCTCCTTCTGTGCTACTTATTAACCCTGTAATTAAGTCTAATTCTGTGGAGTGATTGGTGATAAAGGGCCAAATTCCCCAGCATGCTCTGGCTGATGTGCATGATCAGAGCTGTGCAAAGTAGCCATAAAGACAACCTAAATAGCTGGTTAAACCAGATTTGTGGCTGCTTTGTGTCACCAGAGCATACTGTAAACCTGGCCCATGGATATTATGATACGCTTTACAAAACCGGGACCTGATCCTGCAATCCCTACTCAGGGAGCAGCCTCATTGACTTGAATGCAACTGCTCATGTGAGCAAGGATTATTTATGTGGAATATGGTTTGCAGGCTCAACCCTTTAAATTGTATCTTATAGTACCATACTGTCTTTGATACTCTTTTTTTCCCCCTGAAAGAGTTGTTTGTTTTTTCTCAGTGTTATTTTCCCAGCACAATGTATTACAGAATGCACTTACATGAACTCCTCTTTGTCCTCCATTGTCTAGTTATACTGTACAAACAAAATCTTCACGGGAATGGAGTTTTTTTTTTAAAAATCTTACTGTTAAAGGCTGTTAATTGCAGTATTAAAATATTAATGTGAACTCCTATGATAAACTTCTATTCTCCTTTATATGGTATTAAATGTAACAGTTATCACCTCACACATTTCTGTTGGTTTGTGCTTGAAGAAATAATTCTGTATGGCAGCAACACATTTCTGTCCCTCATCCTGCCAGCTCAATCTACAGAGTGGCTTCTAGTGAGGAGGGGGGGAAAAACCTATAGAGGGTTTCTGTATAATCAGTTATCAATGAAGACAAATACAAACTACTGGACTCGGGGTTGAATCTTTGGCAGAAAGGTGGTTAGAAAGATGCAACTATGACAGAACAAGTTACAGTACAGATGTCATTTGTTCAATAAAATATGAACTAGAGGTAACACTTAAGCTATTAAAGACAGTTAGTGATAATATTAAAAGGCAGTTGGACTCCTGTGGCATCTAGCGATACACATGAGAATGTTTTATTACAAGGGTGGCCAACCTGAGCAGGAGCCAGAATTTACCAATGTGCATTGCCAAAGAGCCGCAGTAACACAACAGCAGCCCCCCCAGTCAGCTCCCCCCAACCTCACCCCAGTGTTTCCCACCCGCCAGCAGCACCGAATCCTCCATCCCTGCACCTCCTGCCTGCCGCAATCAGCAGTTCTGTGGTGTACAGGAGGATTGGGAGGGAAGGAGGAGCAAGGGTGTGGCAAACTCAGCGGAAGGGGCGGAGCCTTTGGGGGAAGGGGTGGAGCGGGGCATGGGGCTGGGGCAGAGCCAGGGGTTGAGCAGTGAGCACTCCCCCCCGGGCACACTGGAAAGTTGGCGTCTGTAGCTCCAGCCCCAAAGTTGGCCCCTATGCAAGGAGCTGCATATTAACTTCTGAAGAGATGCATGTGGCTCTGGAGCCACAGGTTGGCCACCCCTGTTCTATTAGTTCCTACACCTAGCAGTACTATTACGGTGAAAGGAACAAAGCTCATATTGATGATAAATACAGCTCCTTACAAGATATAGTGCCTTTCATCCTGAGAGATCCTAAAGCGTTCAGCAAAGGCGAGTTATTTATAAGCTCAGAATCTGATTCTCTCATGGAGTCCCAGAGACATCAGTAGGTTGTGGCTGTGGAGCCCTTTGCAGGGTTGGGGTCTGTGCACGTAAAATAAATCACTTCCCCACTGAATGAAGACATCTCTGGGTGGAGATCACTTCTCAACACTGGGGTGGGTCAAAAGGTGAAATTCTGGCCATGGATGCATGGGCAAAGCCCTACTATTCCAAAGACACCTTGGAATCTTTAATGCCATCACAGAGCAGACAGGCCGTTGGACTGTAGGGAGTTGTCTGAATGACACCTAACACAGTAAACTGCATAAAACTCATTTTATCTACCTCAAAAGGATAACAGGCTGAGCTGGCCCTGCCAGGATCCCTGTCTTTGATTCCAGGGAGCCTACATATTTCAAACCAGATGCTTAGATCAGTAACCCATAACCTTCTATGGATATATGCAAACCAAGCAATAGTATGCTATGAATACATATTAATGCAGAACTAAATGTTTTTGGTTTACTTGCATTGCTCCTATACTACAAATATAAAATGGAAGCCGTAACAGTATGCATGCAATTCATTACCCTGTAACTGTTCCGGTTTTACTGCATGGACCAGTGAGAAAAGTCCTTAGTCAAGTATAATAATAAATAATAATAATATAATGCAAGGAGACAGGTTTCCATGTAAAATTAACTCTGTTACAGCACCCAATCATGCAGCCTTATTATGACACAACTACTTCAGTCAGCATGAGTTTTAGTAAACAAAGATAATAGAATCAGGCCATTACTTTGCACGTTAAAACATCTGAGAATCTAAAATAGGAAAACCACCACCTATGGACAAAGTGCTGACAGAACTTGTCTGGAGCTCCCTAATTTTCCTTCTAGCATTAAAATGTCAAACTGGTAATTAAAGATTGTCCTGAGTCAACATGCAAAGTAAGCGTTTTGGAATTAAAACAAAAACAAAACCTGAAAATGACTGGCTCATTTTTTGTTTGTTTTTTTAAATGTGAAAGGGGGGTTGCTTTGAAATGCAGAGACAAATGTAACATTTTCCAAAAATATTTATATTCAAACTGTCCTATTCAAAACCTATAGGTTTCTTTCTACATTATTCACACCCAGAGAGAAAGTATATTTTGAACAAAAATGCTCTACAAATCTCTAACTTTTCCTATTAAAGATTTAATTACAGGGTGTGATAAGAAGTGACATTTACATGTCAAATAACATACCTGAAAGTCTCTATTAGTCTTCCCCTTCCCAGCATCTATTTGGATTCCAGTCAAGCAACAACAACATGAAATCGACTAGGTTCTTGCCAATTTCACAGCACCCAACAGGCTTCTGCCCAGAGTTTTGTCAGCGTACCTCTAATGCTGCCAAGGAAGCTTTAAGCAAAGCAGCACACTAGCGCTATCTGTGTGCATACTGCACAGGGCGTCAGTTTACGGTCAGTCACATTTAGAAGGTTTTGTTCACAACCCAAAGGGGAATGTTTGTTTTTTTAAAATGAAAACTTAGATTCTGCACAAGTTGTTAGTAACCTATGTTATTCAGGTTGCACAGTCAGGCACTCAAAAATTAGGAAATGTCAGGTTTACAGCGGCCTCCGCAACCGTAATTCTGCCCACTTGTGCATTGATCTTGGACACTAAATGATGCAAGGATCTGTGGGAAAAAAACAGTATGTGAACATTAATTAAAGACTATTTTTTCTTACATAATACATATACCCCGCCTGTTTCTCTTCCCCACTAGCTCCTCTGGCAGCTGCCAGGTGTGGCAGGGGTGTCAGCCTGGTCTGAGAATATTTTGTCATTAATTTGGCAGGCTGTCTGAGAAATGCAAGTGAGAGAAATGAAATGGTGATCTTCAAAAGTTACGTCACAGTAAAAGCTGAACTGAATTTCATGGGATAAAGAAAAGGCACTTTTGTATCCCAAGGGTGTCCCCCATGCCGATCATCAAAGGGCTGCAGCAAACAATGAAGGTATGAGAACTTCGCAGAGAGGTCACAAGAATCTTTTACAATGGAAAATGTTACCTAAATAGAAGAGTCACCACCAGTTCCCTACATAGGAAATATTTTGGATAGTTTAGCTTTCCCCACATTTTCATATAAGAGCCATCCCAATTACAATCACTCACCTTTGTAAATCATTTTGAGATCTATTGAAGAAAAGCACTATATAAAGCTAGATATAGTATTATTATTCGGGTACATTTATTTCCACTGTGTTTTCAAAAAAATAAAGTCACTTTCAGGTACTGTAATCATCTGTGGCTAGGGTTCTCTCTGTCGTGAAGTGAATTTGAAGTGCAGAATAAACATCAGATAATTTTACTCACTCACAAAAATGTTATGGGAGGGATCTTCAAAGATATACTGCACTGGCCTAACTCTGCTCCCACTGAAATCAATGAGACCACAGTTACTCCAACGCTTAGTGCCTTTGAAAATTTTGCCCTACATGTTGTGTTTTACTTTACTTAAAAATATGCTAATGTTGATCTTCTAGAGAAGGAAAAACCTTTCAGAAACTGTTTTAAAATTTGTTTCTCTAAGATACATTTTTTTTTTATAACATTGAGACTCTGTTCCTGGATGTAAGCAAGCACATGTGACCTGTTCTAAATAAAGGATATTTTCCACTTCTTGCACAACTGGAACAGATATAAACAGTCTGAACAAACTGCACTGCAGAATTCAACGTGAATATAAAACCCTTGAATAAGATCCTTAAATAGCAGTAATCTGAAAAAAGAACAAACACAATATTGAAAATCGTAATGTAATCGAGTTTAAATCTAAATCACACTGCAAAATTAATTTACAAAATTAGATTTGATTATATGCATAATAAAGAACTTATAACAATCCAGTTTAGTTTCAGAATTAGTATTCTCTGCAAAAATATGTGCACCAAGGATTTTCCTCCCCCAATTAGATACTACCCTTGCTAATATACAGTGTTCTAAGAGTAGGAAAACTAATTTAACCAGTCAATCTCAAACTTTGAGAGCAGCACAAGAGGACATAAAAATAAGTGAAGATCTGAATGCTGGCTAGATCTGAGGTACTGATTTATATTAGTGAAATACATGTAGCTAACATATCTGTAGCACTGAATATCTGGAGTTATGATAATTTTATATAAATTGGTTAGTCTCTAAGGTGCCACAAGTACTCCTTTTCTTTATATAAACTTGGGTAATTCAATAAATTAAATCTCAACGTTATTACTGATAAAATAAGCATACGCTTCTTTTAAAAAATTACCATGCAAACAGAGTTTTTCTTAACTTTTTCCACTTAAAATACAAATTTCATAACAGGATCATTCCTGGGATATTAAATTTAAGCTGAAAATCATCAGCAGTGCAGTAGCATAAACGGTAAAAAAAATTAGCTTCAAATTCTTGCTGAATGCAGGTTTTGTAAAACTGAAATTGTCAGCTACAATAGTTGACAATTTGCAGGCCTCCACTGTATCAAGCATATAAGCCAAATGGGTTTATATTCCTGGGTGGCAAAAGGAGAAGCAAATGGACCAACCCAACCAATTTTCACTGTTCCTAGCTCATCTGTATTAACAGTAAACTTAGTCCATCAAACAAAGTGAGCCAATTTAAATGAGCCTCCAGGTGAAAACAAAGGGTCAAATCTGCCTTCAGTAGTGCATGTGTAATGCTCACTGAAAGGGTTTGCATATGTGCTAGGGAGGGCAGGATTTCATCTTACATTCTGCAGTCTAGTAATAAATAACATAAAGGTATTAAAAAGCCTTGTCATATTGATTTAGTCACATATCCCAGTTCTCTCTCACACCTAAAAATGACTATGCAAAAACTGTGGTGCCTGTAAGAACCGTTTAGTTTTCAAAGGCTTAAGAACATAAAAATGGCTATACTGGGTCAGACTAAATGTCCATCCAGCCCAGTATCCTGTCTGCCGACAGCGGTCAATGCCACGTGCCCCAGATGGAATGAACTTAACAGGTAATGATCTAGTGATCTCTCTCCTGCCATCCATCTCCACCCTCTGACAAACAGAGGCTAGGGACACTATTCCTTACCCATCCTGACTAATAGCCATTAATGGACTTAACTGGATAAATTCATGGAGGTTCTCTTTTAAACCCTGTTATAGTCCTAGCCTTCACAACCTCCTCAGGCAAGGAGTTCCACAGGTTGACTGTGCGCTAAGTGAAGAACTTCCTTTTATTTGTTTTAAACCTGCTGCCCATTAATTTCATTTGGTAGCCCGTAGTTCTTATATTATGGGAACAAGTAAATAACGATTTTTCCTTATTCACTTTCTCCACACCGCTCATGATTTTATATACCTCTATCATATCCCCCCTTAGTCTCCTCTTTTCCAATCTTAAACTCAACCACAACAAATTCCAGAGAATCCTTAAGCATGTCTAGCACTTCCCAGTCTGAGAGGCTAAATTCTCACGTGCCCCTTAGGACTTTAGGTTGGAATCACTGTATCTTAGCCCAGCATAGTATTTTCAGTCCTTGTTACTGGGCCTTTTTGCTGGACTTACATTTTTCATTGGCCTCTAGCATTCTACTGTGGCATGGCCTAGTACAGCATTTAGAGCAAAGAGATTTTATTAGAGGATCCCTTGCAGTTTTGGATTGGAACCTTGAATTATCAAATGGGAGTATGCATTAAAGAGAAGAAGAAGAAAACGGGAGACAGGTGAATTGGGTGGTAGATGCAGTAGAACAGAATTTGAAGGAGGGAGATCAATATTGCAAGTGTTGAGTTAAATTGGGCAATGAAGTTATGGGTGAGTCTTTCGGGGCAGGAGGCAGTTGGATTTTTTTTTTTTTTAAATATATCGTGCTGGGTGGATTTCCCATGTGAGGTCAGGTCGATAATGGGGGTTGTTCTGCCTCATCACTCCAATGAGACTATAGAGAGAAAGTAATTCCCCTTTAGGCAGAAATGAGAGGCTGACTGGTTGGGTCAGTAGAGGATTTCCCTATCTTTGGGCAGGATTGATTTTGTCCATGTGAGTAAAGACAGGCAGTATTGCTTAGTGGACAGAGCAACAGACTGGGACTCCAGAGACCTGAGTTCTGCTCCTGGCTCTGCCATTGGCCTGCTGGGTGAGCGAGCAAATGACATCCCCCCTCTGTGCCTTGCTTCCACCTTCTGTAAAATGGGCATAATGATCATCTCCTTTGAAATCTACTGATGAAAAGCACTGTATTATTCTGTTTATGTCTGGAACTGGAGGGCACAAATGCCATGTACCCCTGACTGAGCTTCCTCTGATCTCACTTGTTGACGCTCCCAGTGTGCAAGGGGAGCTTCAGATTGCCTACAAGTTCAAAGTGTTCTGTGGCCCTCATGGCTAGTTTAAAAAAACAAAACAAACACACACACCACAACCCACAGAAGAAATTGAGTCTTGATAGTGGAGATTAGCAAGGAAAGGCAGCATGCCAGCACTGCTCAACCAAGTGGCCATATAGGCCCTTGTTCAACAAACCATCCACTGATGTTCATCATCATCTCATTATCACTCGATTCCTTAAATGCTTTTTGGGGTAAGGTTGTTGAGAAGAGAATGTAACTCCATGAACTTCAGGGCAGTTACTCCCGATTTACACTACTAATATGACCAAGGAAAGAGAATCAGACTCTTGATGTTCTCAGCTGTCCTCGATACCCACCAGTCAGGTTTCAGGCATGGGCAGAGCAGAGAACCAGCAGAGAGTCTCATTGGCCGATCTTCCCCAATTCATGGAAACAGGTCAGGTTCACTGGTTCTATCAGCATCCTTAGTTGCTATCATCCACCAGGTTTTACTAACCTGGCTGTGGCCCCTAGTTGGGCTGGACTTCAAGTCCAGCCGAGACTGGGGTCCCTGCCTCCGCTCAGCCTGCTGTGGGCTCTGCGTACTGCAGGAGTCCAGGGCTACACACTGGTGATACAGTGGTGTGTACAAGCTGGGCTAGCTGTGTCAATGTCAACAATATACATTCTCCCCCTGTCAGAAAGATCTCAAGAGGTTTAGGTAATTATTATTCCACCTGAGGGCTCTTTCTTGTTGGAGGGATGTGAGAGAGACACTGCAGGTTTCTATTCTGTCACCCTTGCTGCTCAATATGTACGTGAGGCTGCTGGGGAACACAGTGATGTGGTCCGGACTGCAGAACCACCATTATGATGTAATGACTCGATCTCTGTTTCTTTGGACACGGACAGGGCCCAGTGTTTGCATTCCAGGTGCACGACTCAGAGGAGGAAAGTACTTGTGCTCAGGTGACAACATGCTATCTGAAGCTCAATCCAGGTACATTGGAAACAATCCTGGTTGGTTTCAGGAAGCCACCGAGTATATGGTCATCATTCCTGAGTGGGTTTGCCCACTTAACCCCCACAGAGGTTCACAACATAGGGGTGCATTTAGATCCCAGAGGCCTAAAGCACTTTGTTTATCTGTGCCTGGGGGAGCAAAATGGGGTGGTGATAACCATTCATCTTGATTTAGGAGCTGGACCCTGCTCTCCTTGCTCTGAAGGCCTAACAGACTGGATTACTGGCCACATAATTGCTCAAGAAGACTGATCATACGTAAGGCTACGATTTAGTGACCTGCCCATGACTTTTACTGAAAATACTCATGACTAAATCTTAGCTGGGGGACAAGGAGGGCGCTGCTCTGGGGGATTTGGTGAGGGCGCCGAGGCCAGCCAGCAGCACCAGCCATGCCAAGGGCCACTCACCTGCCATTGCTCCTGCCACCCCGGGACCATTGCTCAGGGGGTCCCAGGGGCCAGCTGCACTAGCTGCTACTTGGGCAATCCTGGGGTAAGCCACACCACCCACTGCAGAAGTCACAGAAAGCCACAGAATCCATGTTTTCTGTGACATCCATTGTCAGATACAGAGCCCGACTCATAAGAAACTCAGTGCCCTGTAGGTTGCACTGGCTTCCAGGTGCAATTTAAGGTGTGAACACTGAACTTTGAAGCCCTATATTGTTTGGGTCCTAGCTACACGAGAAACACTTCTCTTCCCACGCACCACCATTACAGTGGGTCTAAAGTGCTCGCTCTACAGGTATCACTTCACTGCACAGTGATCTCTTCGCAGTTGGCTTAGCTCTGCGAAAGTAGCTATGCTACAAAATAACACAAGCTGCACAGAGTGGCTGAGTTAGCAGCTTAGGGTGTTAGGCTAACTCCAGCTTTAGCATGTACCTCTTGACAGGCAAGCCAACTTGAGTTAAAAGGATCACCACACTGAGCTAAGCAGTTTTGCATATGGACAGGGCAACACTTGAGTTATAACTCCAGTTAACTGTAATGAAAACAAGCCCCAAGCATCCCAAGATTTGAAATCCTGGGTGTTAGTGCCAGGGGTTTTTACAGGGCCTTCACTGGTCCAAAAGAGCGTGAATTTTTCTTAAGCCAGCAGGGCACAGTACAATATCTATCTATATACTTAAGACTTTTGTTTGAGGGATGGGGAACTTATTTATAGACTTACTAAAGATGGGAGGTAGGACTCTATTTAATATTTGTCGTATGCACCATGCACTATTTTAACTCCATACGTGTGCCCAGACACTGGCGTAGGGAGCATACTTAAAAAGTGAAAATAACTAAAACAAGATATGCTATCAACAAGCTTGGCTATAAATTAGATAGAATGTTTTTGCCATCTGTGTATCAGCGACCAAAATGAGCCACCCATCGTTCCACGGAGACTCATTCATCACCAGCATTACATCCATTGTGAGGAGGATGAAAGGTTTGCTGTTGACAAAGCACCCTGGAAGAAAGTCTGGAGAAGGAAAAAAAGACACTGCTGACAGAGTAAAACGTGCAGGGCCCACAAGGCACAGATGACTTGAAGTGCTAGATGCATTTGCTTTCTTTTTCCAGCAGTTCCCTAGAAGGAGCAAATGCCCTAACACAGTGTAAGAGGAGTAGAAATACGCTGAACAAGCTGGAGCCCGTCTAAACAACACAGCAGATCGAGATGACAATATAGCAGATAACTTTCGTAAACACCATTGCAAGAACTTCAATTGAAAACTTGTGAACAAATAGGTCATTCATTGATTTCAAGTAGCATGGGCCTGCTCCAAAATAAAAACAAAACAAAAAAAACCACAAGGCTTGCAACACCTGTTTTAATTTAGCATTGACTGGATCCCAAATTCTGTCCTGCACCTGTTTCCAGTGTAAAAAAAGTGTGAAACAGTGTATTACCGTATAGCCAGTTTGTTCTGACTAGCTAGCATTTATCAAGCTAGCACGATGGCATAGAAATAGACGTTGCAGGTTTTGAAACAGCACAAGCAGCTATTCTCCCTCAGTGTTGTACGTGATCATTTATTTTACCTGACGGAAGTTTTCTCCCTCACTCTTCCACAGACTAATGCAATGTTATGTAGGTGATCCTATCAGAACACTCAAACGATCCAATTTATTCACTTGTTTGGAGCCCCGTCCACCCTGAATGAAAAGGGGCAGATTTCTCTCTCACTTTCTGTCTCCTATACCCTTTATGCACAGTCAAGCTTTAGTCTGGGCCTCTCCAAGAATGACAGCGATATCCTTTGGCCAAGGCTGGATAATGCCCAACAATACCCTTTATATAACACCACACCAGAACTTGGACCCTCCCTCTCCCCTAAACACATGCCAAACAACACTGCTATTATTACAGAAAACACTAACTAAATAGCTGCTTTTATGGTCCCAACAGCATAGGATGTTTCCTTTCAATATATTTTGTTTAACATTTACAAACGGGCTGATTCAGCAATACAGAATACAAACAGCAGCCACATGGCAGCCTGATTATTCCCTCAGTAACATTTTGCAATCAGTGACATGGTTTAAACACCAGCAAACCACCACCACCATCCCAAAACAAACAGCCTCCTCAGAGTGTGACACCCCCTGGCTTCACCAGCCCGCCTCGCCCCTAAATTAGCAGGCTGCCGTTTGCAACATTTTCCCTGCTTTGACAGTGTCCCACGCTGGGAGTCAGTGACAGCCTACGCATTCAAGCCCCGAGCTCCAGTGCGCCCAAACGGGGACAGGCCCTGCAGCTTCGGGGCACAAGCAGCACCACAATGGCACTGCCAGGGGAGGGGCAGCCTTTCCCCATTCCTATCTGGGCCAAGGGGGAGGGGAGGTGTCTCTCCTAGAGGCATGGGAGAAGGGAAAAGAGAAGGGCAGATTAAGGAGAGGAGGAATAAAAGAGGAACAGAGGGAAAGGTAGAAGAGAAGGGGCCTGAGAAAGGGCAGGGTGCAGGAGGAAAGGGGGAATGGAAAGGGGGCAAAGGGAGAAGGGCAGGGGGATGAACACAGGCAGGGAGGAGAGAGAGGGAATGGGGCAAGGGGGAATGGAAAGAGAGCAAAAGAAGAAGGGCAGGGGCAGAGAGAGGGAATGGGGCAGGGGAAGAGAGAGAGAGAGAAGGAAAGATAGAGAGGGAATGGAAAGGGGACAGAGGGAGAAGGGCAGAGAGATGAACACAGGCAGGGAGCAGAGAGAGGGAATGGGGCAGGAGGAGCGGGGGCAGGAGAAGAGAGAGAGAAGGGCAGAAGGGGGAGGGATAGTTGGAAGGGGGAGGGATAGCTCAGTGGTTTGACCATTGGCCTGCTAAACCCAGGGTTGTGAGTTCAATCCTTGAGGGAACCATTTAGGGATCTGGGGCAAAAATTGGGGATTGGTCCTGCTTTGAGCAGGGAGTTGGACTAGATGACCTCCTGAGGTCCCTTCCAACCCTGATATTCTATGATTCTATGATAGAAGGAGAAAGGGGCAGGGGGATGAACAGGAGCAAGGGGAGAAGGGCAGAGAGGGGGAATAGAAAGAAAACAGAGAGGGGGAAAGGGTGGCAGGGGGATGAGCAGAAAGGGAGAATGGGCAGGAGGCAGAGGAGGGAACACGGGCAGGGGGGTGAACACCAGCAAGGGGAGAAGGACAGAGAGGGGAAATGGAAAGGGGGCAGAGGGATGAGCATAAGCAGAAGGAGAAGGGCAGAGAGGGGGAAGGGAAAAGGGGCAGAGGGATGAACACGGGCAGAGAGGGGGAATGGAAAGGGGGCAGGGGGATGAACACGGGCAGGTGGGAGAGAGGGGGAATGAAAAGCGGGCAGGGGAAGAAGGGAGGGAGGGGCACGGCGCTGCCCCAGCAGTGCCCCCCACCACCCTCACCCACCTGCTTTTCAGGGGCTGGCTCTTCAGCTCATAGTAGGTCTTGGGCTCCTCGTGAAACTCCTCGCCGACCTCGAAGTCCGCCACGATCCCCGACTCCGCCTGCATCGTCCCCGGCTCCGGCAGCCAGCGAGCAGCGCAACCTTCCCCCGGCGCTGCCCGGCGGCGCGTGCGAGTGCGCGGCCTGCCCCTGCCCCTGCCGCCGCTCGCCGCCGCCGCCCCCGGCCTACGCCCACCCCCCCCGGCCTGGGACTTGTAGTCCGCCACGGGGCCGGGCTGCCCGCCTCCGCCCGGCCGGCGCGGGGCCCTGCGCACTACAACTCCCGCCAGGCCCGGCAGGAGGAAGCGGCCGGCGGGCGGGCGGCGAGCAGGGTGCGGAGCCCTTCGCCCAGCGCCAGGGCTGCCCCCCCCCCCCCCGCCGCGCCCTCCAGGGCGGTCTCCTCACCCCCGGCTGCAAGGGGCCAGCCCCCGCCTCCCAGCCGGGATCCCAGCCAGGGCCGCTGGAGGGCGGCGGCGGCGGCGGGGGGTAATTGGGGCGCCCCCCCCAAAAAAAACCGCCTGTGCGGTCTGTGCAAATCCAGTGACGGGGCGGGCCCCAGAGAGCCCGGGGGGCTGGGCCCCCAGTTTCTCTCATCAGGCCCCAGGGTCACCTGTTCCAGTAGCCAAGGCGTTGCCGGCGTTTGGTTTGGGGGGGGGGGGTCCCCCGGAAAAGAGCCGTGGGGGTGGGGGGGTCATTGCTTCACCGGCGGCGACGTGGTGAGGCGGGAGGCGAGGATGCTGCAAAGCCAAACAGGGAGGCGGAGGCCGCAAGGCCTAGGGTCTTGAGTTTCAAGTTGCCCAGGTCGTGGGGCCGGCGCCTGGCCTGTTGACTGCACCTTCTGGTGTGGTGTAGAGGTTACATCCTGGGGAGGGGGGGTCCTCCTTTAGCCGGGGGGGGGGGAGTGAAACCACAAATGAGTTCCCTGCCTCATCCCCGGGGGGGGAAGCGCCGATCGGGTGCCATCGCTGATTCTGGCTCCTAGGCCCGGTGCGCGACAGCCAGGCTAATGCCCAAGCGCCGGGGGGGGGGGGGGTTTAACGCTTGTTAAGTGTTTTTTCAAATATTTTATCTGGATGTTTAGGCAAGGAAGTACCGCATCTCACACTGAGATTACGAAGGGGATAACAAAAATAAAGGCAAAATCCCTGTGTCAGGGGCATACCTGGTTAGCGAGCTTAGCGAGAGTTCTTGACCCCCCGTAAAGCATTGTTTTGCAGTACAACGTGGTTAATGTTCAATTAAGCTCAATGAAACGCTTATTTAGGCTCACATGCAATGCCACCTTAGCACAAGTGTCAACAATTGTAAATGACTAAGGAGAAAAAAAAGCCATTCCAGCGTGTGATGGCTAGCCGCCTGGTTCTGCCCTCCAGCTGAAGTGCATTCCGGGAAGAAATGGAGACTGAGGCAAAGGTACTTTTAACGCTCTCTTATGCTCCCCGTGGCTCAACTATAAGTTGCATTGGGGCTGCCAATGTTCCCCTAGGAGCTGTGGGCAGCCAGGAAGAGTGAGCCCGGTAGCTCTAGCCCCTGCCCAATCACCCTGTGGCTAAAAACCCTTTTAAATCATCACCCTGTGGCTAAAAACAAAGGGGACTGGGTTCCCTTTTTCTATCTTATTCTGAAACATGTTTAATGGAATAGCTTCCCTGAGGCACCCCCCAAGATCATAGAAGTGCTGCGTAGAGGTAGTCTCAGAGCTTCCTGTTGATGTAATCAGTAATGGCTCACGGACAGATCAGTGTTGAGAATGAAGCAGGTTGGCTCCTGGAGGATCAGAAACGGCAGGGTACACTGTTTTCTAAAGCAACACAAATTGGTAGGGGGAAATTGTTTACTAAGGGTCTTACCACACCCTGGCTAAAATTGTCTGGCCACAATCTGTTGCTGTCAAGGTTCTAACCTGGCTTCCCATCACCAGTGTGGTAGGGGTCTTTCTCCTTATAACCATGCTATAGGCACCTGGATTTTTACTACCTCACAGAATTAACTCCACAAAGTGCTTTCATTAAAATACCAGCTAACTCACTGGCTATCAAAGTGGTAGCCTGTGATCCCTTTGAGAGCCCCTACCCATGACCATTAGATTGTAAGCTCTCAGGGGCAGGATCTTTTTGTTCTATGTCTGTATAGGGCCTAGTGCAATTGGGGTCCTGGTTCACAACCTGGACTCCTACACACTACAGTAAATAAAAATAATAATAAAATAGCTAATAATAATAATTTTAAATAATTAGGATTTTCTCCTTCCCACAATCCCTGGCTTTTCCAACCATTAATGATCCCTCCAGCAGAAGATCCCCATGATCTGCACTCTCCCACCTCACAGTAGTAGGTCTTTTTCAGGAAGGCTGAGAGATTCACTCACTTCTGGTGGCAGGTCCTATTTGGGGAGCTAAGGTAAAGCCACAAGACTCGCTCCTCTCTGTGGCTGGGGAAATCTTGCCTCATTTCCAGAGGACCGTGCTGCTGCAACTCTTTCATCAATCACAGCAGCACTCTGGAGCTACTTGGGAGTGCTTCTGCTGAGACTGAACTATGCTGAAATAGCAAAGCCCAATAGAAACCTTCCTATCACTGAGCTTAGTGGATCTGCTTCTGAAGAGGAAGGGAAGTGAAATGAAGTTTGGGGTATACATAACCTTTTCCTAATCTCACAAGTAGGTCAGGTTCAGTCTGAGACCTGGGTGAAGATCAAGGCTGATTCAGACCTCTGGGAAGCATGGCTAAGTGGTTAAAGCACAAGGTGTAGTCAGGATCTGGGTTCACTGTGAAACCTTGGGTGGATAAGAAACCTCACTCCTGTTTTTCATGTTTTTCTCCTCTGTAACAAAGGGCTCATGGCATTTACCTACTTCACAGGGCTCTTAGAATAGAAGGCATTCTATACATCATCATCATCACTCTCATAACCATATTAGTAGTTGGGGCACCATAACTGATGAGCAATCAACTAAATGTTACCACCCCTGATGACTGTGTGTCAGTGCTTGAGTCTCCGCAAAGTCCATTCCTGTCCACTCTTTTATGTTATCAATCCATCTTTTCTTCTGTCTACCTCTTCTTCTCTTCCCCTATATTGACCCTTGGAGGATGATCTTGGATAGGCCAGATGATCTTGTTACATGGTCACTTGTCACTTCAGCTTGCACTTCTTCACAGTCATCAGTGGGTCTTCATATGACCCAGCGCATTGCGTGAAGATGTTATGGACCTCTTCATTAGTGATGTGGTCGAAGTAGGAGGTGCCCAGGATTTTACGGAAGTATCTCAACTCTACTACCTGTATTTTCCGTTCAAGTTCTGCCGTAAGGGTCCATGTCTCGCACACGTACAAAAAAATGGAGATGACTAGTTTGTGCAGCAGTTTCCATTTGGATTCGAGGGAGATATTCTTCTTCTTCCAAATTGGCTTTAGCTTTGCCACTGTTGCTGTTGTTTGTGCAGTTCTTGCCAGAATTTCTGCCTTTGATCCTTCATCAGTGATGATTGCCCCCAAATAGTTGAACTGTTTCACTGTCTCCAACTCTTGTCCACTGACAGTGATATGTGAGCTGATCCCGTCATGTTTATTTGTCATCAGCTTGGTTTTCTCTGTACTTATTTCCAAGCCATATTTTGCAGATGTTTCATCCAGTCATTTCACAAGGTTGATCTTCGCTACCTGCCAGACCATCAATGTCATCAGCAAACTGAAGATTTGAGATTGTTCGCCCCCCCCCCCCCCAGTGCTGAGTGTGCATATGTGATCTTCTAGGGCATTAGTCATTATTCACTCCAAGTAGATGTTGAACAGTGTGGGCAGAAGAAGGCAACCTTGCTGGACTCCAACAGTGGTGCGAAACCATTCTCTTATTGTGACATTGACAAGAACTGCACTGCTGGTCTTCGCATACGGTCGTTCAATGGTAAGAATAAATTTATGACCAACATTGTACTTCTTCATGGTTTCCCAGAGAGCTTCATGCCATACTCTGTCAAACACCTTCTTGAAGTCAACAAAGACGTGGTAGATGTCCTGCTGGTGTTATAAGTACTTCTCACATCGAACACGAAGGTTGAAAATCGGTTCTGTGGTATTTTTTCCAGCACGAAAGCCAGCCTGTTCTTCAGTGATGATATTCTCTGCTTGTGGCTTCAGTCTGTTCAATATGACTTTCAATATCACTTTGCTGGAATGGCTAATTAAGCTTATGGTCCGATAATTTTGACACAATTCAGGTTGCCTTTCTTTGATGATTAGTGACTGTGTCCTCCTGGAGGGCCACTCACTGGTTTGCCAGATCTTGTTGCAGATCTTGGTGAGTACATTTATTACTGTTTCTCCTCCGAATTTAATCAGTTCGGCTGGGATGTTGTCAATACCTGTAGCCTTTCCGTTCTTGAGTGATTTCACAGCTGTCTCCACTTCTTCACACAGTATTGGAAAGTCATCCTCCTCTGTTGAATCTGGGCTGTCTAAGACACTAGACACTGTCTTGGACCTCCATTTGTCTGGTGGTTGTATAGATCTGAGCAGTAGTTTGTCCACCTGTTGATGATGTCCCTTTCTTCTGTAACACTGTTCCCTTCTTTGTCTTGAATTGCATTAGCTTTGGTCCGTCTTTCCTTCATCAGATCTTTTACAGTCTGGAAGGCTCATTTGCTATTTTTATTGTTGATACATTTCAATTTTAGAGCATTGTTTTTGATCCATATTTCCTTGGCTACCTTCATTCCTTTCTTGATCTTTCTGCCAGTCGCTCTGTATTTATCAGCTCCCTCAGTGCTGTTCTTGTCTCGCCTGAGTTCTCTTCGAATGTCACACATTTGTAGTATTTCATTTGTGACCCAAGGTTTTGTCTTCTTATGGTGTTTCCCAAGGATGTCCATTGCTGCCTCATTCATTACAGCGTTGAAATTGTTGGTCATTGTTGTTTCTCTGTCTTCCTCTAGAACAAGCAGCAGGGCAAATTTTCTACCGATCGTTGCTTGGAATGACTCTGCAATGCTTCGGTCTCTAAGTCTTTCTATGTCAAACTTGGTTCTCGTGAACTTTGGCCTGACGATTTTCCTTAGCCACAGCCAAAAGTTTAGCATCACAAGGTCATGATCACTTCCAATATCAGCACCTGGGAAGCTCCTTGTTTTAGCTCTATTGATCCCAGAACTAAATCAGTTTTGCACCATGATGTAGTCGATCTGACTGTGATGTAGACCATTAAGTGCATGCCACGTTGATTGTCTGGATGCTTTATGTGCTCCTAGTGTGTCTGCAATAACCAAATTGTTATAGCTGGCAAACTCCAAAAGTCTCAGTCCTCTCTCATTGGTTACCGCATTACAGAAAGGGCTACAATAATCTCACCAATCTGCCTGTGCATCAGTACCCACTTCAACATTCCAGTATCCCTGCACAATCAGGATATTTTTCTTGTGTCCCTTATCAATGATGTCTTGGAGCTGATTATACAAATCTTCAATTTGCTCATCGTCGTAGTCTGTTTTAGGGGCGTAGACTTGTACCACTGTGATATTAAACGGTACTGCTTTTAGATGGATGGAAAAAAGCCTGCTGGATATTGGGCGGCATCCTAATACTAAATTCTTGATATCTTTATACAGAAGGAATCCTACGCTGTTGACATGTTTGTCCTCTCCACTGTAATAGAGTACATGGCCTTCTTCCGTTAGTGCCTCTCCACAGTTCTTCCATATGACTTCAGAGATTCCTAGGAGGTGCCAGGTGTATTGTTCCATTTCGTATGTGAGTTCTTTCAACCTCCCTATTTGTCTCACTGTCCTTACATTCCATGTAGCTATGGTGATGTTATCTCTTCCACAGATCCTCTTCGTTGGGGTTACACCAGTAGTATACTTGTCGCGTCTGCCCTGGTGGGAGATGGATGGCGCGGTCATTATTAACCCGGGCTGCGACCAATCCGGTATAGACATGGTTGACTTGCTCATCATACGGTGCGTCTTGGGAAAATTTCTAACTTGGTGGAGCCCATCCATCTCCAGGCAGCCCCCTTTTAGTTGCCTCTTCTGATATGCAGGAGGAGCAGTGGGCCTATTCTGTCCCTGGACCCACAGGGGGGTCCTGCAATAGAAGGCATTCTATACATACAAGATGTTATTATTGGTCTCAGTTTTTTACAAGTGTTTGGGCCATGGACCTCTTTGATTCTGGGACTGACTGGGGTCCTGTTTAGCTCCTAGCGATTAGTTAGAGCAGCTTCAGGGCTGTTCTCAGTGATGCCCTGCAGTGGTCCCAATTAGCTATTCTGGCAGCTAGAAATAGCCAGAAAATGGAGACTCTGTGGCCACACGCCCTACACCAGGAGCTGCAAGGGGCATTGGTGTAGAAGACACTACATAGGCTCTGTGCCTACAATTTTCAAAACTTTTTCACTTAAAAGCCCAAGATCCCATTGATTTCCTATGTTCTTCTGAACACTTGACCTAAGGCAGTTAGAGATTCCCTTACACTGCTGACCAGTTCTACTGGGTTTGCAGCCCCTTTGAGATTGATGCTGTGGCCATAACAGCATGAAGAATCCACCCTTTTGCTCATTTAAGCCAATGAGAGTTTTGTCTGAGTGAGACCAAGTAAGGACTTCAGGACTAGGCCCTTAAGTATGATTATTGTTATTTATGTATTTATTTTATTTTGCCTGAACCTATCCCTCAGTGGTGATTTAAACAGAAAAGGCACTTAATTAATGTATCATTTCAATTGATTGGAAGACTTTCCTGCTGGAAGCAATCCTATATTAGTGGGCTGGTGGCCTACATTGATTTAACACTGGGATCCCTAATGGTGCTTTTGGCAAAAGAACACAAAAAATCCCAACAAATAAAACTTAACCTACTCTTGAACCACTTGCAATATTTACCACCTGAGTCACCCAGAGATTGACGGTTCGTTTTATCAACTGTTTCTAATTCACTGGTTCTCCATAGGACAAGAGGCTCCATACCAATGGACATGGTAGAGAAAAAATCATGACTCATCATAATGCCAGAGGAAGCGTATTCTTGTATTTTCGGGTGTACAAACAGGACGTTCTCCTCTGCCACTTATAATACATGGTTTCGATTTTACCTTCAAACGCGTGGCAATTTTTCATTGCACCTGGATAATCAGGAATCTTTGTGCTGTTTTGCTGAGTCATGTTCTCTTCATATAGCAGATGTTATTTGTTTTATAGTTCCCTGGCAGTTAGCTTTTCAGGGGGAAGGCACCATGCTTCTACTGTGTCAGGGTGGGATAATTACACTTGAGCATACCACTGAACAAACAAGATTCCTGGAGGTGAATTATACTATGAAAACACTGCAGTTAGATCACCATAAAATACAGAGAATTATTTTTAACAATACGTAAATAGTAGGTGGCAATACAGATGTAAAGAATTCTCTATCCACATATTATTTGGATTTACTTATAACAATCTAATGCTTAGTGCTTATTAGCCATAGATCTCAAAATGTGTTATGAAGATAACTAAGAATTATTGCCCCCCCCGGACAGATAGAGGAACAAGGGGTATATTTGATTTGCCCAAGGTCAAGTAGTAAATCAGTGCCAGAGCTGGGAATAAAACACTGATCTCTTGATGCTTAATGCAGAGTTTGCACTATGGGCCGATCCTGTAAACACTTAAGCATGTGTGCCATTTTAATCGCATGAAGTCAACGGGCATGCTCCCAAATAACTAACATGCTTAACTGTTTGCAGGTTTGGGGTAAAGTATGTTACAAAGATTAATTCTCACAATGGTCTGTGAAGCAGTTTCCTGATGGGGAAACCGAGACAGAAGTGCATTGAATTGGCCAAAGCCATTAAAGGGAGCCAGTGTCACAGGCAGCATGAAGAACTGTGGCATTCCTAGCTCCTAGTTCAATGGTCAACCCACTAGACCATGTCATTCTCCAGTGGTCCAGGGAAGGTGGGGACGACTGCTGCATGAATAAATACAAGCATCTTCGAGTAGAGTGACCAGATGTCCTGATTTATAGGGACAGTCCTGATTTTGGGGGCTTTTTCTTATATGGGCACCTATTACCCCTCACCCCTGTCCCGATTTTTCACACTTACTATGTGGTCACCCTATCTTCAAGGCTGTTGTGGCATTAGACTATTATCTGAAATGCAGCAGTGCCTAAAACCCCAGTTTAGGGATCAGGACCCCATTGTGCTAGGTGCCCCCCCCCTGCAAAGAAAGTCCCCGCCCCAAAGATCTTACTAATCTAACTATTAGACAAGAGGCAAGTGGAAAGAAACAGATGGATTGGGGAGCACAAAGGAATGATGAGACAACATTGCTCAGCATGATAGATAGTGGTATCAACACACCGTTGTCAAGTTTTTTGTAGGAATTATATTAATCCTGCATAATATACAGGGAATGTCATATGTGAAAATATAGATCTTCGCAGCTGCTCCTGCCGCCATGTTGCACAAAAAGGCTATAGGCTAGCAGAAGCCAGGATTAATTCTTTATTTACTTATATATCCCCCTGAGCAGATTCATGCACAGGAGTGAGCAAACTGTTTGCTTTTGTACTGGCTGAGATCTGCCTCAGATACACTATTGATTTAAAACAAGTACTGTAGAACCTCGGAGTTATGAACACCTCAGGACTGGACGTTGTTTATAACTCTGAAACGTTTGTAACTCTGAACAAAACATTATGGTGGTTCTTTCAAAAGAGTACAACTGAAGATTGTCTTCATAACAGCTTTGCAGAAAAAAAATGCTGCTTTTAACCATCTTAATTTAAATGAAACAAGCACAGAAATAGTTTCTTTACCTTGTCAAAAAAATTTAAAACTTTCCCCTATTTTTTGGTAGTTTACATTTAACACTGTACCATATTGTGTTTGCTTTATTTATTTGTCTCTGATGATGATGATTGCGTACTTCCAGTTCCAAATGAGGTGTGTAGTTGATTGTCAGCTCATAGCTCTGAGGTTCTACTGTAATAACCAGAGTAATATAAACAGCTATATTCTGACTATAACAAAAAAAAAAAGAGAGAGAGAGAAGCTTTAAGTTTGTTCCCTGCCCTTCCCATAAAGGAAGAGGATCCCAGCTAGATCCTGGTGAGGGTTTTGGGGACAGGGTCCCAGTATAAAAAGATGATCCCGATATGGAAAATATCAAGAGCCCCTGCCTGTAGGCCATTATCCGAGGAGAAGAGACTTCTGCAGGCTATAAAACACAGTTAGCCATACAACTCTGCCATAACAATTTTTATCCTATTCATTGCTCTCACTTTATTTCAAACCAGTCTAATTAAACTGGTGCAAATGTCTAGCGTAAAGCCTCTTAAACCAGTTTAACCCTTTCTTAAATTGGTTTATCTTAAATTGGTAAATTGCTGTGCCAGCTAGACCAAGTTAAGCAAGGGTTAAACAGGGTTAAGTGTGTCTATACTATGTGTTTGCACCAGCTTATGTAGATTGAATTTAGATAAGAAAATAGCCACAATCTTGCCAATTTTAAATTCATTTTGTTAAACTGGTACGAGTAGTATAGGTGAGAGGCCTTCATAAGCTGTAAGAACTCCAAGTAACAAGCTCTAGGAGCAAAGTGCACAGAGGAATGAAGACTTGACTCAGTGTTTCCAATGACAGAGCTGATTGGCCTGCTGCTTTATAGCCACATGCCAACAGCAGCCAGCTGACTCAGGTGTAGCCCAATCACCCTTTGGAGTTCTTTTCTCGAACGATTTATTCTTAGCTTTCATGATAAACGGTGTCATTTTAACATCAACAACACTTAGGTCTAAATCTGTACCTGAAAATCTGTTTGCAGAAGGTGAGACCTGCTCCAGAACAGTTTTGGATGAAGAACCAAGGATGTTTTCAGTGAAATCTTTGAAAAGATTTCTACTTAGAAGCAGTTCTTTGGATAGATTGTATATGCCCTGTGCATCATCCCTTGTGTTTCATTACTGGTGATAGTCATAGAAAAACAGCATCTTTGTTTATTTAAGTGTTCAAAATAATAAACAACAATATTATTTGGATTGCAGCCCTACAGTGTTCAGTCAGGGATCAGGTCCCCACTGAGCATTGTGCAATGTCCTGTACACACACAGATTAAAGATGGACCCTTCCCAAAACTCTAAAGCCCAGATCCGCAAAGGTATTTAGGCACCTACATCCCATTGAAATCAGTGGGAACTAGATGCCGAAATAGCTTTGAGGATCAAGATCCTCATTGCCCACCTGAAATCATAATCCTGTTTATTATTCCCTTTTCAGCGTCTCCACAGCAACTCATTGTGATGTCACAACCCAGGGAGTTGGCCTTGAGATGAGAGAGAAGCAGCCAGGGCAGCAGAAATCCTAAACTAACACAATCCCTTTTTAATGTAACAATCTGTACGTTTGGGTATTTTTTTAAAGCAGCAAATGAGACCCAGAGAAAGAGGCTAGTCGCATTTTACATTCACGTTGCATGAGTGTAAATGAGTACACAATGGGCAAGGCCATGGCCCAAGATTTATATACAGAGAATTATTTTCAAAATTCTTCGCAAAGGGTCAGGGAGTGTTTTTACTCAGAATACATTTCTAGGTCAGGTAAATTTCCAGTTTTAACACATTTTTTACTCTTCTCTCATTGGGCTGTTGTTTGATTTGACAAGAGGTGATTGAAGCCTGTGGTAATTCTCTCTATCTACCTGGAATGAAATATTTACAAGAATTTTGTTTCTAAGACAAGAGGATTTGACAGGAAGAAAAAAAAAAAAAAAAAACCAATGAGAGTCGTATAGGCTACTTGAAATACCAGAGGTGGGTTTGTGTCAGCCCCACAGCAATTTGTAAAGGAGGGCACCAGTTTCACAAGCCAGAGATACATTTTAAGATCCAGCTGTGCGGTACCGGTTAGGTCAGTTGGAATACAAGTGGGAGAATTCACACTGCCATGAATAATGAACACTCCTTTTCCCAGTCTAAACTCCAGTGATGGGTTTGAATGTTCAGTACAAAAATGTGCCTGCAAAACACCTGTCAACAGCTAGGCAGCTGGTGCACCTAGACCACAGCCTATCACTGGTATTGTCCCATTGTTTCCTTGAACTCCCCTGTCTGTCTGTATCCATCTGCTTTCTCTTGTCTTATACTTAGATTGTAAGCTCTTTGCGGCAGGGACTGTCTTTATGTTCTGTATTTGTACAGTGCCTAGTGCAACAGGGTCTTGGACCACGACTTGGGCTACCGCAAAACAAATAACAAATAAAAATAATAATAGTACTCAGTTGTGTCTTAGTTAGACATTGAACTGAACCAAAAGCCTGGACTTCAACAGACCTGAATGCTAGAGCTGTATTCAAAATCCAAGCCTGGGTTCAAATTTAATAAATGACCCGTCTGTCCTCAGAATTCTCTGAACCCAACTCCCTGGTCTGAATCCTCTGAGCTTTGAGCTGTATAAACTCTGAGTTTGAATTCTGTGGTTTGAACCCTAATTTTCACAGTATTTGCTACAGGGCCCTTGAGTGTGTTGAGAATAAGGCTGCTGCTTCCTATCCTGTCATCTTACTAACCACTACTATGTAAAGAGAAAAGGAGTACTTGTGGCACCTTAGAGACTAACCAATTTATTTGAGCATAAGCTTGCATTCGATGAAGTGAGCTGTAGCTCACGAAAGCTTATGCTCAAATAAATTGGTTAGTCTCTAAGGTGCCACAAGTACTCCTTTTCTTTTTGCGAATACAGACTAACACGGCTGTTACTCTGAAACCTGTACTATGTAAAGGTCTCTACAAACCTTTGAAGATTGTTAATATGAACTTGAAGTGTAACAGGTGGCCTGATGACCAGTTATTCTGAGGTCAGCAACTATCTACAGTACTGCTTGCTTAGGTTATTGGATTTTCTTTGGCAGTATTATAATAAGCTCTGATACGAAGGCTTCTTTTTGCATGCTAAAGAATAGCACATCACAGACAAGATTTTAAACTGCTGAATGAATACAGTAAATAAGTGCACATGTGACTTAACGTTCCACACCCCTCTTGATGAGACAGCATGTGAAAATGAGACAGTCAAAATGCTTGGAATGGCCTGGATTGTTTGATTTGGTAGCTTGTTTGGGTATGTTGGATAACATGAATTATCTTCCTCTTTGAGGAGCTACAGGAGTGAAGAAAGCAAGTTTTGGAGTTTATGCACCATTAACGTGGCAGGACAGGATAAAAGAGTAAACTGTGTATGAGTGCTAGAGACCACAGAAAATATACAACAGCCATTTCCATAATAAGACATTGAATCCAGATGCAACCTTTTTCCTCCTTCTTCCCACCCCTGTGTTTTCCTTTTACCAGCTGGTTACAGTGTGAAACAGGACTGCAAATTAATTGCCTAGGCTCCCCACCCCAATGTGCACACTGTGTGTAACAGACTTAGTGGTTACTCCTTTATGAGGCTGTTGAAGAGGTCCTGGAGAGATTATGTCAAACTTTAGACCAGTAGAAAATAAAATAAATTCTATGCACGATCCATACTTAGCAAAATCTGCTGTAGCTGGCACTTCTTGGTATTCAGAAAACAATGTAGGTATCGCATCTGTGTTCTTAATATTGTCATTGACTTGTAGCAAAAACTCTTCATAAGACACGCAGCAAATAATCAGAACTTTTCACTCTATTCCTCCATGGGCCCTTCACAGAGGAAAAGTGTTGGCAACATCACTTTTCTCCCTGAAAATGATAAACACACACACACACAAACCCACAATGGTATTTTCCTTTAAAAATGTAGTTACAGTCAGAAAATTTAACTATGTAAAAATGGCACCTTTCTTAGTATAGTGGAGTATACATGCTTATTAGTTATTTCTATTACTGTAGTGCCTAGGGCCATTAATGATGAGTGAGCAGAATTATTTTCTGGCTCCTGCATCACCAACAAAAGTAATCAACAAAGCTGATTACGAATTTTTCATTAATAACCATGTCATAAGGAGGCACCGCATTGGTGGACTTCAGATCCTAGAACACCTTAGTGGAGCTGACAGAAAAAATACATCTCTCAATACATGTGACATGGAAATCACGGAATGAAAACAATCACGGAAGCCCACAATATTATTCTTATTGGCCCCAAATGAGCAGCCCATCCCTACTCAGCCAAACATTTAAGCACCTGGTTAACTTTCAGCATGTGCTTATGTCCCATTGATTTCAGCAGTTTTAATGAACTTTACAGTTAAACACTTGCTCAAATGCTTTACTGAATGGGAGCCATAGGGCCAGTCCTGCTCCCTTTTAAGTCAGGTTTTTGCCAGAATTACACTCATAGTCCTAGCACCTGGTTAACTTTCAGCATGTGCTTATGTCCCATTGATTTCAGCAGTTTTAATGAACTTTACAGTTAAACACTTGCTCAAATGCTTTACAGAATGGGAGCCATAGGGCCAGTCCTGCTCCCTTTTAAGTCAGGTTTTTGCCAGAATTACACTCATAGTCCTATGCTGACTATAAATTCACTTTAAACCCGACTAAAGAGCCCCGGGGAGATTCTTTCTGAGATCATTGCAAACTGCGAACACTGGAAAGCTTGTGCAGCACTTATTAAAGAAATAGTTTGTTCTTGAGTCTTAGTATCTGGGTTTTTTAAAAGGCATTCGGGACACAACAAAACCACTGCATTTCCTCTTTATGCTGAATTTTTGATCAGGAGGCTTGCAGTCCTCATTGCCAGATATTGCCCTGTTTAAATACAATTCATGTGACACGAGTTGACGCCAGCAGCTTGTTCTGCAATGTCACTCTATAGGAAGGTGAACTTGAGTGATTCCATCTGCAGTTAATCAGGGCAAATCGCATAGGATCAAATACACCCCCTAGACCGGCGTAGTCAATAGGTGGACCACGGTTCAAATCCAGAACACCAGACACTTTTGAATGGACCCCAAAATCTTTTTATTTCTGTATTATTTATTATTATTATGTTATAATTGTTTGTTTTTTAATTATTTTCTCTGGAGTCTGGACCTTGACTGTACCATGACCAAGAAATTTGGACCTTGACAAAAAATAATTGACTACCCCTGCCCTAGAGTCTGAATTTTAGAGACGGTATTTCAACTTTATTTTTAAATGTCTTATAACTTGCATATCACTTTAAACTACCAAACATTAAGCTGTTTCAGCAGAGCTATCACATCTCACTAAATATCACCCCTACCACCTCCACCACGTATCCCTTACATTGATGCACCATTCTTGCGATGGCATTATTTGGATAAATTAAAGTGCTTTTTAGTAATAACCAGATAGTAGAAAAAAGACAACTATAATTTTCTTCCCCTAAAATCTGGAGTGGATTTTTATAAGCAATTGCATTATAATAGTAAACAAACACATGTTAAATGTAAGTGCTTGGATGTTTTATTTATATTCTATCCTACATGCAGTCATTTAAGACATATTAGTCTCTTCCACAGACAATAGTATACTGTACCCCTTTCACTGTTCATTGACTTCCTCAAATCCCCATATAGCTGTGGTACAAGAACACAGAAGCGAGGAAATTCACAGTCAATTTTACTTGCTTGGACTTCAGCCCATATGGTATGTAAGATCACATGCTATTCAGAGACATCTCTGGACAAAGCACTGGGAGGGGAAGGAAGTGTGTTTTATGTTAGGTTGAACCTGTAATGCCTTGTCCATATTATAGAGTCCTGAAAACTATGCAGATATTGCTGTTCGTTTTCTTCTTGTCCTTTACTTTGTTATTTATGTAAAGATAACTTAAAATTCTACTTGAAAAATATTCAAACAAGTGTTTCCTGTTGGATCCAGTTGGCTACTAGGTTTTGGAATGGGTCTATCAATCTACCAGTTCCAGGGGCTACTGTTTCTGAAGCCCACTATCTCTCCAATACTAACGCAACACAGAACAGACCAGGTGAAGAATTCTGATGGGGTCAATAGGAATTTCCACTAGGGAACCTAAAGAACATTCTGACATATACTGTAAATGGGCCAAGCCTGCTAGCCCACCAATAGCTGTTCATGGTGCCTCGTTGAAGATCTGAGTGCATTCCTAAATCAGGCAGGTAGATGAGGCCAATTCACCTCGGCTGGAAAAGGGAGGGTGAAATGTAAGACACAGGAGTGTTGTATGTAAGACACAGGAGAGAACTGTCCCACTCTACTCAGCACTGGTGAGGCCCCAGCTGGGGCACTGCGTCCAATTCTGAGCACCACAATTTAGGAAGGATATGGACAAATTGGAAGGAGTCCAGAGAAGAGCAACAAAAATGATCAAAGGTTTAGAAAACCTGATCTATGAGGAAAGGTTGAAAAATCTGGGCATGTTTAGGCTTGAGAAAAGAAGACTGAGGGGTGACCTGATAACACCCTTCCAATATGTTAAGGGCTGTTATGAAGAAGACTGTGATCAGTTGTTCTTCATGTCCACTAAAGGCAGGACAAGAAGTGATGGGCTTAATCTGCTGCAAGGGCAATTTAAGATAGACATTAGGAAAAACTTTCTATCAGGTTAGCTAAGCTCTGGAAGAGGCTTCCCAAGGTGGTCATGGTGTCGCCATCACTGGAAGCTTTTAAAAACAAGTTGGACAAACACCTGTCAGGGATGGTCTAGGTTTACTTAGTCCTGCCACAGCACAGGGGCCTGGACTTGATGGCTTTTCAAGGTCTCTTCTAGCCCTACATTTCTATGATTCTATAACACTTGTAGCTTCTGGTCCCTAAAAACTTGCATGAGACTGCTTTATATTCTTAGACAGTGGGGGAGATGTTTCTCTCTAGCATCAATGGACTTTCCATGAGTGGAGTCATAGCCAATCTCTGTATACCTGCAGCAGTGGGGCTCACAAGTGTGACTTCTTGGGGCTCACTGTAGAAGCTTCCACCAAGGACAGGATGAACAGTCAGTGAACGTGGGAAGAATTTTAAAATGGGACCCAAACTAAAGGTACTGGGACCTCACTGGTTCATACCACTATTTCAAGACCAGCAAAGGGAATTAAAACACTGTGTGTCTGAAAGGTTACTTACACCACCAAAATAAGGTCATTGAGGGTGGAGAAATGTCCCTCTGGATTTTAACACTGGAGAACCTCCAAACATGAGTAATGTGGGATTGGCAACCTCCAAGAACGCCACAATAATGCAGGGCACAACCTTCCCCACCTCCAGATGCTGCTGGACGACGGATAGAGAATAAGATTTCCTACCATCACAGCTTAAGCTTTCCTTTTCCCAAATTCCCAACTTGTTTCTGAGCTCTCAAGCTCTGCAAGGGCTTGTAATATTAGTTTCAGAGCTTTTAGTCCACCCTTTCCCCACAGCCCTAGAGCTGGTGTAATACCTACAGACTGCATGGCGTCAGGAGGGTGGGTGCGGCCGTATATGGAGAAGCCAAGAATCAAGACTTGCAGGGGCACTCCATTCAATACATGTCTATCTCTTGGCAACCCTACATCTCCCCACTGGAGCTTTTTTAAAAAACAGCTCTTTGCCTTCTGTGGCAAGCAGACTTTTCTACTGAATGGGGCCAGCCTATCATGAAGCTAGTATTCAGAACCTTCTGCCATTGTGTGTGGGTTGGAAAGCCATGAATGTACACATTGGAATGAGCCCGAAGGGGATGAAACTTGTTTTATTTGGACATTTCTCTGTTCGCTTTTTTTGTTTTTATGAGTTGTGTGTTGGCTTTCTTAGTGGCTTAGCTAATTTGACTTTCATTTTCTTCCATTTAATATACATTTTCTTTCACGGTAGTCTTAGTTCAATTTAATTGTCCATGTTCTGATTTGCATTGAAGTTCTATATTTCTGCTTGTTTCCCAGTGTTTTTAAGAGATTCATTTAGGGAATTTCCTTTCAGAGTCAAGTTTATTCTGGCTCCCTCTCGAGTCGTATTTTGGACTGAACTGCCCTAATTTTTCACTTTGAGACATCAGTGATGTGATACCTCATATCTAAGACTAAGATTTTGTCATGGTTCTTTTCAGTAAAAGTCACGGACAGGTCACGGGCAATGAACAAACATTCAAAGAAGCCATCTGTGAGTTTTGCTGCTGCGGCACTGTGGTTTCCCCCGCCACCGTAGTGGCTGGGAGCTGTGGGGTTCCCCCTCTGCCCTTGGCAGCCAGAAGCTGCAGGGGGGCCCCCTCTTCACCCACAGCAGATGAGAGCTTCAGGGTGACCATATATTCCAAAGAGAAATGGGACACCCCCAGCTGCTCACCCGAGGCATCTCTCTCCCACCCCGTGGGAGGCTGTCACCCATTGCTGGAACCCTGAGGAGGGCCCCCTCACGAATCTGTCACCTGTCACTGGAACCTGGCAGGGAGCGCCCTGTCACCTGTCGCTGGAACCCCCACAGCCTCTGGGGCTGAAGCAGAGAATGTCACAGATTCTGTGACTTCCATGACCTCCATAAACGTAGCTTACTCATATCCTATCCATCCTGACGTTTCTAATGTGCCCCCTCCCTCTGGTACGGAGGCACCGTTGTTTATCACATCAATCCATAGTGCAGAGTCAGCATGTATAGGATGTTGTATATTATGAAACTGTGGCTTGTTTTCATAAGAACTTGGTTGCTATTGGTGCAAGAACATCAGAATAATTAGGAGTGATACATGATCTATGGGGAATTATTTGGAATTTTGTCCTAAAATAATCTGTCATTGGCAAATTCTGCCTTAGGGTTTTGTACCTAACTGCCTGTGGGCTGCCTCCCAGTAATAGATAGGCCATTGAAACTTTTGTAGTGGACTTCATAGAGTCTCTGACTCACATCTCTTCACTGGATGTAGAAAGTTCTGCTTGGACTATTTTATTTGACTGGAGGAGGTTCTAAGCAGGTTCAGATATGGTTGTTGCTATAAACATCCTTCTGGGCTGTTGGCATGATCTTCTCTTATTTCGCACAATTTTCAATACAAAACAACACCTTTCAGAATTTTCAGCCTGATCCTGTGAGCTGCTGATCTCCCTTGGATTCAGTGAAGCCAGTGTGATTACTAGTATGAGTAAGGATTACTCCTGGGGTCAGTGTTTTTCATGATCAGCCCCACAGCATAACAACTTTTCCAGTAAGCAGAAATGAAAGCTGGTAATGATTAGCATAGCAGAGAGGGGTTCACTTAATGGAATCCGTTGAAGAAAGCACAAATGAAGATGGAAACCAAGTCTTGATTGTGTTCAAATTTTCAAAATCAGTCAGAGCAAAATCTCCTGTTTATGAGCTCACCATGACTTATTGAGAAAGTCAAAGGAAAAAAAAAATCTCTCTTAACATTGTGACTTGAGAAAGGGAAGTTGTGTGGGCAGAAGCAATGAGGTAACACTACGCATCGAGACATCTCGTCTTATGATGTGCTCTTTTATGGGGATCATTTTGCTTTCCTCCAGCTGGTGAAACTTTAATGGCACAACATATTAAAGAAAATATTAAATACGTCCTGTTTTGGATGCTCTTGTTTTTAAACTGGGTCCTGATTCCAACCAGAGAAATGTTATTGCCTTCTTCCTGGGCAGTTTATTTACCGTAACTTCCTTTTTTATTTTTAAGCAAACTTTGTTACATTTTTCACCAGATTACTAATAATCACAGGCTTTGGGTGCTGAAGCCGAATAAGCTGATGTAACTGTAGGTCAACATACTAGCTCCTCTTCCTTATAGAGCCCACAAAAGTAAACATTAGGATTGTGTACATGAGGAGCCTTTTCCCCAGAAATCATAGAATATCAGAGTTGGAAGGGACCTCAGGAGGTCATCTAGTCCAACCCCCTGCTCAAAGCTGGGACCAGTCCCCAATGTTTGCCCCAGATCCCTAAATCATAGAATATCAGGGTTGGAAGGGACCTCAGGAGGTCATCTAGTCCAACCCCCTGCTCAAAGCTGGGACCAGTCCCCAGTCCCCAATGTTTGCCCCAGATCCCTAAATGGCCCTCTCAAGGATTGAACTCACAACCCTGGGTTTAGCAGGCCAATGCTCAAACCACTGAGCTATCCCTCCCTTGATAGCACTCCCCATGTGCTAAGAGCTTTCCAAATATGAAAGGCAGATAGGGTGACCAGATGTCCCGATTTTATAGGATCAGTCACGATTTTGGGGGTCTTTTTCTTATATAGACACCTATTACCTCCCGCCCCTTTCCCGATTTTTTACACTTGCTATCTGGTCACCCTAAAGGCCGAGTACCCCTGCTAGAGTGTCTAACCAGCCTGTTGGGACAGATCAATAAGGAGGTGGGATGGGAACAGGATGAGCTAAAATTGTCCCCTGAAATCAGTGAGGTTGCATGAAGGGTAAGTTAGGGCAGAATTCTACACTTAATCTCAGCCATTCATTTCCTACATCTTTCTAAACGTTAAAAGAACAGCTCATTTAAAGACCCCTTTCTTGTTGTTGTCATTTTCCTTAGGGTGCGGACTGGGACTTTCCTCTTCTGGTACTTAGCAGGTTTTACCTACCCTGTCTTCTGGGATCTGATGAAGTCACACCCCACAATATCGTACATTCCCAGTATCCACTATATACAGTAACTAAAATTTCTGCCTAATAGTGGCGTCTGAAAAAAATCCTAGAATGAGAGTTATTGCAGAGAGATGAGGAAACAAGACCCAGGTATGGTTGAGTTTTCAGACTAGCCCCTCCTCTCATGGGGGAGACTCAATGGAAAGACTGTTCCTGGATAGTCCAAGGGGAAGAGCAACACCAAACAGTGACCAGGCTGACAGGTGTGTTTGCCGAGCAAGCTTTGGGGGAAAACACTTTTGTGGAGACTTTACCCATGTTCATCTGCACCACTGTCAATGTCAGGCAACATGCAAGATGGCTTTGGGCCAAGTGCATGTGAGTGCCTCCAGGTTTGGGGCTGCCAACCTGTCACATCAAGGGGGAGACAGTTTACTATAAGCACTTCATCTGTTCGGTAGCAGCAGAGTAACCCAAACACAGCATCCACTCTGCTCCCATAGAAAATAGCTGGGCTATTCACATCAAAGAGAATGTGTGCAAGAGAGCAGGAGAACCTATTCATTCTCTCTATTCATATGCAATTCATCATCAGATATTCATCGCTGTTCATTCTTGGAGAGGTGGGGTGGACTTGGATCTCTGTCACATCCCATCCCCTTTTTAACATTTCTCCTTGAGGTCTTTAGGGGGAAAGCTGTCTGCAGTTTTTAAGATTTGCCATGTGCCTGAAGCTCTCGTTCACGTAAATGGCCCTATTTCTTTCCCAAGGCATCACCTCCACATCGCATTTGCTTTTG
The DNA here is from genome assembly GCF_965140285.1 of Lepidochelys kempii. NCBI lineage: Eukaryota > Metazoa > Chordata > Testudines > Cheloniidae > Lepidochelys > Lepidochelys kempii. Next base: position 9,411,658 of record NC_136386.1, on the reverse strand, counting down.
TTGGTATTAGACCCAGGCTCCGCTCCCAAATTGGCTGTGTATAGTTAGATGATTGGTATCTCAGTCCTGTGGCATCCCATTATCTTTACTGAAAGACGGGTTTGGGTACAGTCATTTCAAGTGCAGATTACTCTGGACAGGGTCTGAACCAAAGCCCAGTGAAGTCAAATCAGGCTTTTGAAGTCAAAGGGCTTTGGGTCTGGCCCTCATTGAAATGCTCAATTTTCTATTCTTTCTGAATGAAAACAGCCAGTTATAGGGCAGAGCAGGATTGTGCAGTAGCTTCAAAATGACTTTCAACTCAAATACAAAAGGGCCATTCTTCTAATTTAGAACCATTTCAAGAGCCGTTGGAGGCTTCAGTTGTAGTGGGCCCACAGCATAACAAATCCAGAGGTTCATGTCTGAACTTCCCTACTTTCTAGGATGCTCAGTGCTACGTTTTGAGTTCTCTCTTTAGATGTAGCATATGCCATTCCCCTCCACCCCCCACCACCACCACCCACACCCTAAAAGTGCCATAAAGAGTACATAAAGGGAGATAAGCCTCAATTCTGCAAGACACATCAAGTGCACATATGCTTTCAGCATGCAAATAAGCCTATTTCCATTCAACAAAGCACTATGCACACGCTTATCTTTAAGCAGGCAAGTAGTTCCACTGAGTTCAACGTGTCTAAGGCTACATCTATACAGCAAAACACCTAACCCGTGGTTGAGTCTCAGAGCCCAGGTCAACTGATTTGTGTTCACTTGCACTACAAGGCTAAAAATAGCCATGGAGATGTTCCCACTGGGGCTAGATCCAGGGTTCTGAGACCTTCCCCCTCACCAGGTTTCAGAGCATGGGTTCCAGTCCACGCCAAAACTGCTACATGGCTATTTTTAGCCCCACAGTGCAAGCCCCACAAGCCTGACTCAGTTGACCCGATCTCTGAGACTCACGGCCGCGGGGGTTTTATGCAGTGATGAGCTGCCAAAATCTTAACAACCGGTTCCCTATAAAAAGTTCTGATTTAAGGGATGTGCCCCAGTATGTATTTTTTGTACCAGGAGGGTTGCCATACGGCAACCCTGGGAAACTTTTAGCAATTTAAGAACCAAAAAGTATGACATGTCTGGGAAAATACGGACGTATGTTAACCCTGCATAAAGTCCCTTTTTAAAAAAGATGGGCCTGAACTAGAAATGAGCTCCAGTTCACATGTGTGGGTTCCCACCACTCCCTGGGGGTGTGCTAGGGTGACCAGATGTCCTGGTTTTGGGGTCTTTTTCTTATATAGGCTTCTATTACCCCCTACCCCCTGTCCTGATTTTTCATACTTGCTGTCTGGTCACCGTAGGGTGTGCACATGTGTGGGTCCCAGCTGCTCCTTGCCCCTGTCATTGAAGCAGGTGTGCAGGGTTACTGCCCTGGGAACTGCAGGGCACCAGTGGATGTGGGGCCAGCTGTAGACAGGGGCGTGGGGCAGGGCTAGCTGGAGGCAGGGGGTGCGGGGCTGGCTGCGGGCAGGGCAGGGGGTGCGCAGCTGGCTGGAGACAGGAGGATGCAGGGTTGGGTGGAGGCAAGGGGGTGCGGGGCTGGCTGCGGGCAGGGCAGGGGGTGCGGAGCTGGCTGGAGACAGGAGGGTGCGGGGTTGGCTGGAGGCAAGGGGTGTGGGGCTAGCTGGAGGCAGGGGGTGCGGGGGTGGCTGGAGGCAGGGGCTGGCTGAGGGCAGGGGGTGCGGGGGTGGCTGGAGGCAGGGGCTGGCTGCAGCCAGGGGGGGCGGGGGTGGCTGGAGGCAGGGGCTGGCTGAGGGCAGGGGGTGCGGGGGTGGCTGGAGGCAGGGGCTGGCTGCAGCCAGGGGGGGCGGGGGTGGCTGGAGGCAGGGGCTGGCTGCAGCCAGGGGGGGCGGGGGTGGCTGGAGGCAGGGGCTGGCTGAGGGCAGGGGGTGCGGGGGTGGCTGGAGGCAGGGGCTGGCTGCAGCCAGGGGGGGCGGGGGTGGCTGGAGGCAGGGGCTGGCTGCAGCCAGGGGGTGCGGGGGTGGCTGGAGGCAGGGGCTGGCTGAGGGCAGGGGGTGCGGGGGTGGCTGGAGGCAGGGGCTGGCTGCAGCCAGGGGGGGCGGGGGTGGCTGGAGGCAGGGGCTGGCTGCAGCCAGGGGGTGCGGGGGTGGCTGGAGGCAGGGGCTGGCTGAGGGCAGGGGGTGCGGGGGTGGCTGGAGGCAGGGGCTGGCTGCAGCCAGGGGGGGCGGGGGTGGCTGGAGGCAGGGGCTGGCTGCAGCCAGGGGGTGCGGGGGTGGCTGGAGGCAGGGGCTGGCTGAGGGCAGGGGGTGCGGGGGTGGCTGGAGGCAGGGGCTGGCTGCAGCCAGGGGGGGCGGGGGTGGCTGGAGGCAGGGGCTGGCTGCAGCCAGGGGGTGCGGGGGTGGCTGGAGGCAGGGGCTGGCTGAGGGCAGGGGGTGCGGGGGTGGCTGGAGGCAGGGGCTGGCTGCAGCCAGGGGGGGCGGGGGTGGCTGGAGGCAGGGGCTGGCTGCAGCCAGGGGGTGCGGGGGTGGCTGGAGGCAGGGGCTGGCTGAGGGCAGGGGGTGCGGGGGTGGCTGGAGGCAGGGGCTGGCTGCAGCCAGGGGGGGCGGGGGTGGCTGGAGGCAGGGGCTGGCTGCAGCCAGGGGGGGCGGGGGTGGCTGGAGGCAGGGCAGGAGGTGCGGCAGGGGCTGGCTGCGGGCAGGGCAGGGGGTGCAGGGGGTGGCTGGAGGCAGGGGCTGGCTGCGGGAGGGTGGTGGGTGCTTGCGGGGAGAGCGGCTCGGAGCAGCAGGACGCAGCCCAGGCGGAGCAGAGCAGCCACGGACCCACCAGGCAGCCGCGGGAGCCCCAGGGCCAGGGGTCAGGGGAGCAGCAGCAGCACCAGGGCTCGTGCCCAGGGCCAGGCGGCAGCCCACATGGCTCCCGCAGCACAGCGCCCCCGGTGGTCGGAGGAGGAATTACATCACTTCCCAGCCAGAGCCCATCAAAGCCTCAGCACCCCCTGCAGGGAAGCACGTTAACAACCGGTTCTAAAACTGCTTCAAAATTTAACAACCAGTTTGTGCAAACCAGTGCGAACCGGCTGCAGCTCACCACTGGTTTTATGTGCTGTGCAGACATACCCTAAATGTTGCAGGATTTGGGACTTAGTTAAGTTTGCATATCAGGGTCCAAATCCTGCAGTCTTTAGTTAGTCCAGAGTCCCTCCCCAGCAGTTCAGAATGGGAAATGAAGGCCTTAAACTCCCAGCTTTGGCGTTTGACTCTAGCTTTCAACTACCTTAAAGCAGAGAAGACGGATCACCTACCTACTAACACCACATATGTTCCATGCCAGGGCTTCTAAGCTTCCAAGTTCAGTCACTTAAGAGAGTGATTGTTCTGTAGACACCTCTCCTTCCTCTCATTTGTGATTGCATGGACTACTTGGGTGATTGAATGACATCCATATGGCAGCTACAACCTTTCTTTACTTGGGAACGTATAGTAGGAGAGTATTCAATATAGTTTTAGCTGTCTTTTAATCCAAAAAAGGAGAAATAGCCAGCACAACATAGCCAGCCAGCAAGGGTACCGCACCCCACAGTTTAGGAACCGCTGTTCTAAATATAAAGGTGAGAAACATTTCATCTTCTACATTACATACATGGAAATAATTGCCATTTAGTGATCTTAGCAGCAGAGGGCAGCACAGACTAAAGATTTGTTCAGTTTGGCTACCCTGCCAGCTTAGGATATAGCTCAAGAAAATCTTTCAGCAATATCTAAAAGTGGTTTCATGTTAAAAAACAGAAAAACAAAACCAACAAGCAAACAAAAAAGCCTGACAGATTTGCACCCTTCACTTTGTATTTACATCACTTTCCAAATGATTTTCCAGCTCGAAGTAAATAGTTTTGCAAATATCAACCAAACTGTACAATAACCAGGAGAGTGTGATGATTAGAATGGAACATCAAATTAAATATTTTCAGACTAAGTAATTATAAATGTAATTAAGTATGACAGATCGTGGGCAGCACAACGTTGGATTTTCTTCCATATGACTGAATATTTTGGGAGCTATCCTAACAATCAGGGTTGGCTTGGTATTTTCCAAATCACAGGATATAATCTGAGATTTTACCATGTGTTCGCGTTCTCATTTAAATAGGTGATTATTTTGTCCTAAAAAAGCAAGGACTTAAACGGTCCAGAAATATAAGAGGAGCTCCCTCTCTCAAAGGAATTAACCTTTTTGTGCCTTGATCTCTTTGGTTGTGTCATTATCTTCATTTTAAGGCCTTGTTCTGAATCAAGCAGCTACCATGGTAAAGGCTGTACAGCTGATTTTTGGCTAATTTATCCAAGCTCAAATTGAAATAATTCAGATGTCCATGTGATTTACGCCAAGTCAATACCCTTCAGCATAAAATCCTCACCACACAAAACAACAGTTTAACTATGAATCATAGATGGGTCAGAAACACATACCTGTGTTAGAAAGACCAAAGAAGTCAAACATTTGAACATCCACTGGGAATTAACAAGAGCAACTGAATCTGCCAAAGGAATCTTAGCTTTCAGTAAATAACGTCTCAGATTCTATAGGATAGTTCTGTATTTAATGGGGCTATCCAAAATTCTGCAAGGGACATGCAGAACATTAGCTCTTTGGAAATGTATTTTGAGGCCCCTGACACGTAATCACATTGTGACGTGAGCTGGTCGTACAGCGCATTTGTCCAGCAGGACAGCCCCTTCACCTCCCATTCTGAACTGCCTGGGGAGAAGGATGAGCTATGCAAAGTCCCTGAAAAGTCATCAGATTCAAGCTATTTTAGACCAAAAGGGTGCAGGATAGGGGCTTTATTCCAATTCAGCAAGGCCCTAAAAACAAAACAAAACAAAACAAAAAAATACCACCCAGTAGCTCCTCTATTACTCTAACAGGGCTTCCGCTCAAGCACTTCTGCCAGTCTGAGCTGTGGGAGTTTCGCACGGGGTCTCAGGTAGTAAGGACCTAAGTCATTTAGGGCTTTAGCGGTCAAACCTAGCTGCACCTACCTACCTTAAACTGCACTTGGAAACTCAGCAGCAGCCAACACAGCTCATAGGGCACTGATTTAATATACTCACAGCAAGAGACATACTCCACTTACCAAGCAGGCTGCCACTTTCATGTTACAGGGAAGAATGCCTGTGAGGGACAGGTATCTGACACTGTCCAGTCATCGTGTCTTCCGTTTCTGGGTAGTTCCAAAGGTGTCAGCTGCAGCCTACATAGTATTATCAGGTGCCTCTTCTCCCAGCACATACCCTGAAATTGACCAATTCCCATCCCTTACACAATGTTCACACTTTCTATACCAGGACAGCATTCACTTGGGGGTAAAGATGTGCTAAAGTAAGCCCCAATCCAGCAAGCTGATCTCTGTGTGTGTGAACTTCTGTGGCCTGTATGGAACCCCAGTGAAACCAACGGAGGCCCTTTCCCCACATGGAACAGCTGGCAATGTTAGGGCTTAGTTTTGAATGACCAAAGGAACAGGAAGTTGCTGGCCCACACTGGAACAGGGCAGTAATGTTTCCTGTGCGCACAGTGCCATCTCAATATATATTACTAAACCAAATTCACCTCTTATCTCTTCCAGTCAGATTATATATTGTATGCATATGCATAAAGATTTTTCAAAGAGCATCAGATAGCACTGTTGCTTATCTTTCCCATAGAACTAAACTCTTCTAGATTCATGGCTGTGCTCTATCCCTGCCTAAACAAGCAACAGAGAGAAGCCAATATTTTGTCAAAATAGGTCCATGCTATCCTGCCTCTTGTGTGATGCCTTCTGACACATCACTGTTTTGAATAAGGGGAAAACGTGCATTCTACAGCCAATTGATTGTCTCATCTTGCCCTGTCTTATTGATAGTTATTGTTATTTGTTCCATTCTTTATTTCAGGAATTTCTTTCCAAGAATATTTGTATACATCATGGGCAGGAGAAGCTGCCCAGATGCATGTTGCTGACTGCATAATTTGGATACATCTGTTTCAGGATGTAGAAGATCCACAGGGGGGAAATAAATAAATAAATATCTCTCCACAAGTGTTATTTGAGAACCAGGGCTTTAAAATATTTAAAGCATCCCTTGTTGCAGGTGCAGTGCATTGAAGTTAACAACATTTTCTGTGGTACATCTGTGAGCTAATGTAGGCCGCAGGCTTAATTTAGTAACAAGGTTACTCGGGGCAAATAACCTACCAAAAACCTTTATGCAACAAGGAAACATGCCAGAAATAAACTTGGCCAGTACCCTTAATAGATAAAAAGCCATTTGTTTTTTCTTGAGAACTTAATTAAATTTCCCACGAATTTGTTTGTAGCAACAGTGATAAATACCATATATGGAAATAGTCAATGAGCTGTTAGCAAGGTAATTTCCTGAGTTTGGCCTATATCTTAACAGTCTAAATCCACATAGATTCTAAATACAGCTGGTATGTGTTATTCCATTCTGAGTCTCAGGAGGTAGGGGCGTGTTAGGGGGACCAGATAGTGACTGTGAAAAATTGGGACTGGGGGTGTAGATGGGAAAGACTAGAGTCCTGTATAAGACAAAATCCCTAATATTGGGATGGTCACGGTTCCAATAATATCAGGATGTCTGGTCATGTGTGTGTGTCTGTATATAATTGATGAGTTTTGTGATCTTGACACCATGTTTAAGTCCACAAAACTATTGTTTGTTAAATTGTACTGAACTATATTACTAAAAGAGGTAGAGAGAGTTAATGTTACATTTTATATTTAACAAAGATGCCTTTAGTACTTATGATGGAGAAAGGATTTCTGCTCTGTCAGGGAGAAGAGATCATCCACAGAGCTTTATTGCCAACAGTTCTCTTAGATCAACTGGAGAATTCTCTTAGTACGATGGAAGATAAGGGGCTCAGCACTCTGCAAGATGAAGCCCCCTGGCAGTCAGCTGTGAGGAGCACAGTACAAACCTATTAATCATTACAACACCACTATGGATGCCACTTCTAAAGAGTCCTAACTCCCTGCCATTCTTGGAAAATATTAAATAACCAGAAGACAATGATTATTACTGAGAAAGATAAGACACAGTACACATGCAGACATCTGCAATTATCTTAGGAAGTGTCACTGAAATAAACTGACTGACACATATGAGAGAGACAAGGTAGGTAAAGAAATATATTTTAAGGGACCAACTTCTGTTGGTGGAAGGGACAAGCTTTTGAGCTTTACAGAGGTCTTCCTCAGTTCTGGAGAAGGTACCAGAGTGCCAAGCTAAATACAAGGCGGAACAGATGGTTAAGCACAAGAGGTTCACATATGCTGTAGGAGCCCAGTTAAAATGAAGTAGGCAATTAAGGGTTAGCAGACAGTATGGTGTGTCACAAATTGTTGTAATGAACCATAAACCAGTGTCTCTGTTAAGTTCATGGTTTTTAGTATATAGTATAGTTGTGAATTTAAGTTTCCAGGATCATTTTTTGAAAGTGTTGTGCAGGTTTCCTTTGAGGATGAGAGGTCAGATATGGTGTGATCACTTTGTGAAAAGTGTTTGCCCATGGGTGATAGGTTGCCTTTTGTCATTTTTCTGTGTGAGTTCATTCAAGAGCAAAGTGACTGTCTGGTTTGATTCACACAGTTGTTGCTGTTCTCCTAGTTGATGCACTGGATGAGGTATAGCACATGTTGTGATAGGCATGTGTAGGACCCAGGGACCTTGAGGGTTTGTTGCTGGGGGGTGTTGATTGTCACGGCAGTAGAGATATGTCTTCAGGATTTGCATCTGTTGTTCTGACAGGGCCTGATGTTGCTTTGAGTTGGTATGTCCTGATCTGTGTGAAGCTTGCTTCTATTGATGAACTGGGCAAGGTTAGGGGGTTGTTTGAAAGCCAGAAGAGGTAGTTTCTTTCAGGATGTGGCCCCCCCCCATCAAGTATGGGTTTTAATTATTTGAAGATACCCCTTTGGGTGTTCTAGTGTGGGACAGAAGGTGACAACTAGGCATGTGAAGTCAGTGGATTTTTTTTCTGTATTGAAGAAGATTCTCCCAGATTATTTGAGTGACCCATTCTATAAAACGATTCTACTTCTCTGGTGGAGTGTCCTTGTTTAGGGAAGGTGGTTTTAAGAGTGTTTGTGTGTGTATCCCAGACTTTCTCTTCATAGCAAATTCTGTGGTATCTGAGTGCCTAGCTGTAGCTAACAGACTTCTTGGTGCATCTGGGTGGTTGCTGGATCTGTGGAGATGGCGATGTGACGGGGTTCGACTCACCACTGCAGCATCTCCTGCTGGCTGTCCTGGGGAATAGCTCTGTATGCCAGTGTGCCCTCTTCTTGTGATGTCTCATCACCATCACTTCTGCTCCAGGGACCCATGTCACTCCCAGGACCGTGGCATCCTCTTCATGACACAGCCCTCCAGCTGCGCCACACTCCGTGTTTCCCCCTTCTGGAGGACAGTATCACAGTCCCTCAGTCCAGCCATTTCCTCAGTGTCAAGTGGGGGCAGGAGGGACCCAGGCCCACTCGCTACTCCAGGTCCCGGCCCAGGGACCCTGTAGATGGCCGCCACTTGCTGCATCCTCTCTGACTCCTCTGTAGACGTCCCTGGGCCACTTCCCCGTGGCCCCAGCACCCTCTTTGCCCTTGCCTCAGGGCCTCAGCCTGCAGATTCCTGCAGCCCACCAGGAGCTGCCTTTAGCTCTCTGGGTCTCTGTCTGCAGCACTGCTCTGTCCAGGGTGCTTGCTGCCTTCAGACTGCAAGGCAGCCAGTCCTCCCCCCTCCTCAAGCTCCAGGGAGTGACTTCCCCTGCTCTGTACTGCAGCTCTTCTTATATGGGCCTGCCTGGCCCTGATTGGCTGCTCCTATAAGCCCTTCTGTGATTGGCTGCCTCCTGCGTAGCCTCCCTAGGGCTCTATTAACACCTGAGAACAAAGTGTGGGGCAGACACCCCATCGCAGGCGATTTGTGGATTTCTTCATCTGCAGAGTTCCACTGTTGAAGCTAATTGTGGTGTCTAAGAAGTTGATGGTTCTGTGGGAGTGTTCTAGAGAGAGTTTGATGGATGGGGGGTGGTTGTTGAAGTTGTGGTGGGAATCTATGAGAGAGTTTAGCTCATCTGTCCAAAGGATTGAAATATCATCGCTGTATCTCAGGTATATCATTGGTTTTGTGCTGCATTCTGCCAGAAATTCTTCCTTGAGGTGGCCAGGAAGAGGTTTGCATATTAGGGGGCCATCCTAGTGTCCTGGCTATTCCCATGGTTTGGCCAAAGTGTTTGTTGTTACATGTGAAGTTGTTTTGGGTGAGGAGAAAATGGATGATTTTAGGATGGATTTCCAAGCATCGTTCATTATCTTGTAGGTATCTGAGGCAGGCAGTGATGCTTTCATGGTGAGGGATGTTGGTGTATGGGAAGGTGACAGCCATGGAGACAAGGATGGTGTTCTGAGGGAAGATGTTAATGTTGTGGAGTTTCTAAATCTACCTGACATTTTTGATTGTTAAATACATGATCATGAAGGTATTTATTTGGAAATGCCATGTGAAAACTTACAAAAACAGGGTCATGTCCAGCACTACACTGAGAAAGTGTGGCATTGACATAGGCTGTGTGGATTATTAATTATTTCCAGTAACACCCACCATGAGTTGGATGCTTTCTAAAGAGAAGAAGGCACAATTCGTGGCTCAAGGGGATATCACAGACGAAGGACCTGATCCAAATCCCTTTGGAGTCAGTGGAAAGGTTCTCATTGATTTCAACAGGCTTTGACCCAAGGGGAAGGGGATTGAGAAATAAATGGTTGTGTCAACAATAGGACAAGAAAATTATCCTCATGTCACGCCTCATGTTTGATGATGCCAGCTAGTAAGATTCTTGGGAATTCTTAGGATTTCTCAGAATTGAGGAAGCCGTAATATTTTAAATCCTCGTTATGATTTGGAAAAGTGTCCTTTGTCTCCCGGTGACATTTGTAAGGCTCGTACGATGGCCAGGTCCCAAAGACTTAAAGAACTAGCATCTTAACCATATTGTTCACAATCTCCTCTTTATAGTTAAGTCAACGCTATTCATGTAGTAATGCCACTACCTTGGGGCTGGCTCAGCGCCATGAGTGCTGTGTTTGAGACACTTCTCCTCCCTGGAAACATGGATTAGGATACCGCTGTGTTTGAGACACTTCTCCTCCCTGGAAACATGGATTAGGATACCAGCTGGATCTACTGAGCTCATCTTTTGTATTCACTTCATCCTTCCAAGACGCATTAGTGAGTTCCATGCAGTTTTGCTGGAATTTAAGAAAATCTGCTCTGTGCTATGGGTCTTCACCCAAAACACTTGACATATTGCTATGCAGCCTGCTGACTGTCTGCCTTGCTTCTCTCTGGGATATTTAATAAGCAACTGGGCATCAGTCTTATCAGGAGAGAAGGCCTGGCACTTTCTAATTAACTGTATGATCACACAGCTAGACAGAAGTCTCTCCAGGCCTCCAGAATCACTGATGGATAGATTATGCCACTTGCTTTGGCAGCTTATAGCAGCCGTTAGTACAGCACCCCTGGCCAGAGGAGAACTTCTCCTGTGCAGACATAGCATGGAGCTCCTGTGAACAGCCCTATGCTGCCTCCCAGTGCAGGACCCTGTTTTGGGTGTATGAGAGGTGGAGTGGCTGCAGTGCTTGATATTATGGGGATTCTGGGCTGGGATGCAACAAGTTAGATCTCTTGTGCACGGTGAACACACTCAGAGGCACAAAACATGCATTAGCATAGTCATGCACAAACTGGCAACAGGTCCCCTATCCTTGCATTCTTCCTCTGTGGCTTCTTTATTTCTTGGTTATAAGTATGTGCTGTCTGAGAATTAACATCACAGGTACAATCACTAGCTTTGCAGGGAGCGCAGACCTTTTTGGATCCCAAAGATATTTTGTCCTCAGGTCCCAGTTTCTCTACTCAAAGGAAGCAATATCTCCATTGGACATTAGATGCTAGGTCCTTTTGCCTGTCCTTCCCATCTAAGACAGTGGTTGTGTTGTGGCTTCAGCAATCCATCAGTCTCCTCCGTTTGGGCGACCTGGATTTTACTGGTTCCGTACATCTATGCACATGGTGAGTGCTGGTCATCACTATTGCCTGTGACGATTCTTCTGGCACTGATCCCAAGGCTTTTGTTCCCTCGTCTGCTTCTTCATTAATGGAGTTTTCACCTTTCACACCTGTAGCAACAGGAATCTGGGATCCCTCCAGTGTTTCAATTAAATCTCAGTTATTTCTCTGGTATCTCTGACTATTTCACACTCTAAATCCAGGCTCTTCTGGGGTGGTAACAACTCTCGCTGGCTTCCAGCTGATTGTCTAGTCTCTGGGATTCTAGCTACCACACTGTAAGTGTGGATGTTAGTTTTATGTCTGTCTTAGTAATATTATTGTGATTTTGCCTTTCTGCCAGTGACATTTAAGTGTAGTATTTGCTTAGGTTAGAGCTTCTAAGGTGTTGGGAAAGAAAGTTCATGTCCGTTGGTCCATTAGCAATGCTTCTGTTAGTATATTTCTAATATCCAATAGGTCTGGATATGAATCTTTATCATGTTGTGCTGTCTTTAGGAGATCAGTCATTGTCTTACTAGCTCTTATTGCCATCCCATTAGTCTTTGGGTATTTTGGCAAGGCGATGATGTGTCCAAACTGGTAGGTCTTTGTGAGTTCTTGAAAAGCCTCACATGAGTTCAGGAGCCTTGTCAGTAATCATTCAAAACCTCTATGACTTCCCATGTCTTACATATTGTGATCTGATACAGGTAATCATCATTCCACTATTTGTTATGAAATATCCCTCTCAACAATCATGCTCTTAAAGGAAAGAGCAAAACGTTAGTGTCCTGATTCTGCTCTTTCTATTCAGGCAAATCCCCAGTGCTAAGCGTTCTACAGATGTCTGATCTATGATCTGTCCACAGGAAGAAAATTAGGTTAACCTAGGTACTTGTAAGGATCCCCAGTACTGCCAGATCTGAGCATCTCAAAATCATGTGTGAATATATCCCCACAATTCCGCAGTGAAGTAGGTAAGTACTATCATCCCGATTTTACATATTAGAAATTGAAGTGCTTAGGCCCTGATTCAGGGACACAACACTATCCAGGTCAGCATTTAAGCACATGCTCATATGCCATGAAAGCTAGACATGTGCTCATGTGCTGTCTTGAACTGGGATGGGTTTGAATACATGCTTAAGTGCTCTCTTGAGTTGGGACCAGAAAGATTAAAGCAGGGACTTTAAAAGGCGTTAGGCACCCAACTCCCATTGAAATTCAGCGGGAGCTGCCAGCATAACTCCCTTAGACTCCTTTGAAAATCATAAGATCACAAAGAGAGTCTGACAGAGCCAGGAACCAAACCCAGGCCTGGTGAGTCCCAGCACAGTAGCTGCAAGAGCAGCATTTAAAAATGTGATCACTCAGCTAAATCATCATTTATTAATATGCTTTACAGTTATAAACATGGAAACACAGCGAATTTCCAGTGGAGACAGCACAAGGAGATTTCCTGCCAATCGTGTGGAGTGCAGCAGAGACTTACCTCAACTGGCAGCAGGCCTACTGTTGCCTCAGTTTCCCTCATTCAGTATCTTGATCCCAGGCTGATAGGCCTCTGGTGCTCCTATGCAGGAGCCTTCAGCATGCTACATCACTGAAGTGACTTAGCCCTCCAGCTAGCCCACAGAGATCAAATCTTGAGGAGTAAAAAAAAAAAAATATTGGTAACACAAGATCAAAAGATACAAGTAAATCATCTTTCATCTTAGGCTTTTCCAGGGCACCTTTTGCCCTTCCACTGGGCTCTGCCTCCCAGCCTCCTGGTCTCCAGTCACCCCCTGCATCCCCTAGTCAACAGGACAGCTGTTCTAATTCCCACAGTGGGAGCAAAAAAAGAGGGACCAACAGTGGTCACCAACCCGTTGATTGCAATTGAGTGGTCGATCCTAGAGCCTCTGCCAGTCGATCGTGATCTCCGGGCCGCTAAAAGTCCAGCGGTGCAGTGGGACTCAGGCAGGCTGCCTACCTGCTGTGGCCCCACGCCGCTCCCAGAAGCGGCTGGCTGCTGGCACGTTTCTTCAGCCCTTGGGGGGAGACGGAGAAGGAGCAGCTCCACTCGGTGCCCCCAACCCTAGCAGCATCCCCGCAGCTCCCATTGGGCGCAAACCAGCCAATAGGAGCTGCAAGGGCGGCACCTGAGGGCAGCGCATGGAGACCTGCTGCCCCCCTCCTGCCCAGGGGCTGCAGAGACTTGCCAGCAGCCAGCCACTTCCAGGAGCAGCGTGGGCCAGGGCGGGCAGGCAGGCAGGCAGCCTGCCTGAGCCCGGCTGTGCTGTCAACTGGGAGCCACCTATGGTAAGTGCCTCCCAGCCAGAGCCTGCACCTCGCACCCCTCTTGCATGCCAACCCCCTGCCCCAGCCCAGAGCCCCCTCCTTCATCCAAACTCCCTCCCAGAGCCCACACCCCTCACCCTCTCCCTCACCCCAACACTCTGCCCCAGCCTGGAACCCCGTCCTGCACCCAAACTGCCTCCCAGAGCTAGCACTCCTCACTCTTGAACCCCAACCTCCTGCCCCAGGCTCAGCCAATGCACACCCCACAGTTGAGAATGTTACACTGATTTGTGACAATCCCTGAAGGATTTTGGATCTATACACCACAAATGACATTAATAAAAAGTAAAACTCATGAAATGTCCAGTGGATTTTATGAGATTAGGTGCAGTGTGACCATATGACCCTTGCACCCAAACTCCCTCCCAGAGAATCATAGAAACATAAGATATCAGGGTTGGAAGGGACCTCAGGAGGTCATCTAGTCCAACCCCCTGCTCAAAGCAGGACCGATCCCCAATTAAATCATCCCAGCCAGGGCTTTGTCAAGCCTGACCTTAAAAACTTCTAAGGAAGGAGATTCCACCACCTCCCTAGGTAACGCATTCAAGTTTTTCACCACCCTCCTAGTGAAAAAGTTTTTCCTAATATCCAACCTAAATCTCCCCCACTGCAACTTGAGACCATTACTCCTTGTTCTGTCATCTGCTACCACTGAGAACAGTCTAGAGCCATCCTCTTTGGAACCCCCTTTCAGGTAGTTGAAAGCAGCTATCAAATCCCCACTCATTCTTCTCTTCCGCAGACGAAACATCCCCAGTTCCCTCAGCCTCTCCTCATAAGTCATGTGTTCCAGTCCCCTAATCATTTTTGTTGCCCTCCGCTGGACTCTTTCCAATTTTTGCACATCCTTCTTGTAGTGTGGCAGCCAAAACTGGACACAGTACTCCAGATGAGGCCTCACCAGTGTCGAATAGAGGGGAACGATCACGTCCCTCGATCTGCTGGCAATGCCCCTACTTATACATCCCAAAATGCCATTGGCCTTCTTGGCAACAAGGGCACACTGTTGACTCATATCCAGCTTCTCGTCCACTGTAGCCCCTAGGTCCTTTTCTGCAGAACTGCTGCCGAGCCATTCGGTGCCTAGTCTGTAGCGGTGCATTGGATTCTTCTGTCCTAAGTACAGGTCTCTGCACTTGTCCTTGTTGAACCTCATCAGATTTCTTTTGGCCCAATCCTCCAATTTGTCTAGGTCCCTCTGTATCCTATCCCTACCCTCCAGGGTATCTACCTCTCCTCCCAGGTCAGTGTCATCTGCAAACTTGCTGAGGGTGCAATCCACACCATCCTCCAGATCATTTATGAAGATATTGAACAAAACCGGCCCCAGGACCGACCCTTGGGGCACTCCACTTGATACCAGCTGCCAACTAGACATGGAGCCATTGATCACTACCCGTTGAGCCCGACAATCTAGCCAGCTTTCTATCCACCTTATAGTCCATTCATCCAGCCCATACTTCTTTAACTTGCTGGCAAGAATACTGTGGGAGACCGTGTCAAAAGCTTTGCTAAAGTCAAGGAACAACACGTCCACTGCTTTCCCTTCATCCATGAGAGTTATCTCGTCATAGAAGGCAATTAGATTAGTCAAGCATGACTTGCCCTTGCTCAAGCCCGGAGCCTCCTCCCACACTCCAAACCCCTCAGCCCCACCCCAGAGCCTACACTCCCTCCCACACCCCAACCCCCTGCCCCAGCCCGGTAAAAGTGAGTGAGGGTGGGGGTGAGCGAGCGACGGAGGGAGGTGGAAGGGAGTGAGTAGGGCGGGGCCTTGGGGAAGGGGCGGGGTAGATCCTGAGTTGATCTTAAAATCAAAAAGTGATACTTGTGCTTAAAAAGACTGGAGACCACTGCTCTACAAGCCTTCCTCCAGCTTCCTCAATGGATAAAACCTCTCCAGGGTCTCAGCTGCCGCTCCTGCTCATCTCCTTCCTCAGACCGTGTGCTTGGAAACTAAGGCAAACCTCACACTCACTCAGAGTCTTTCTCTTAACTGAGCCACTGGCTCTCCTTATGTACTTTGGCTGGTTAAATGACTGTCACTCCCAGGACTCCCATTTCCCTTACTTCACGGCAATTTCTTTAAAGAGCTAGAGTTCGAACAGGCGCACTGGGCCACGCGTGTGCTCAGGGACCAGCGCACTGTTACACAGAGCATCCAGGCCCTAAAATGTAACTAATAGCTAGATGATTTCCTTTATCCTTAGGGCAACCAATAGCATAGGGCATTAATGACCAGAAAAATAATTAAAATGTGATTGACAATAGCACATTGCAAAAGTTCTGACCTCCTTTTTTAAATATTAATTTTATTCATATTAATGTTAGATAGCAACATAAGTAAGTGATAAACAAAGAAATGCACATGAGTTTCGCAAAGATTTTGTGCAGACGGGACCCTTTTTATCTGACGTGCATTGTCA
This sequence comes from Lepidochelys kempii, assembly GCF_965140285.1. NCBI lineage: Eukaryota > Metazoa > Chordata > Testudines > Cheloniidae > Lepidochelys > Lepidochelys kempii. Next base: position 9,395,769 of record NC_136386.1, on the reverse strand, counting down.
CATTGCATTTTAATTACATTTCTCCTTTGGTTTCCAGGCAAGAGTAGAATACTAATGACATTGCAGATGACCCAAAAGCTAAGAGGGTTGGCAGATTAGTAGTCTCTAATAAGGCTCTCTCACAGAGGGGAAGTTCAGCAACTTGACATCAGAAGGTAACTAACGAATATTTAGTTAAAATACAGATCTTACTGTCTCCCTCTTCTGTAGTGTTGTGTTATTGATTTTATTGAAATGTTTTTAAACACTCTCTACTCTCATGAGGAACAGCCCATATTTATGAGAAAGCCAAGTGGGGAAACAAGCATTTTTACAATCTTATTCCAATTTATGTCAATACATCACAGATCACTCTGCCTAAGGACAAAAGCATTGGAGTATGGCATATAAAAATGCCATTTCCTCAGTTTTGTAATCATGAGGACCCCATCCATCCACTTTTACATTAAAACATCATGATGGTCCTGTCTGAAATAGTTATTACTGTAAGTACTTGTAACAAGCTTATGTGACCCCACTTATGGACAGATTGTCCCAGTAATTCTGTACAATGGTCATCGGTAAAGTTGTGACAAAGGATAAATGTTACAGTGATGCTGGTGGGATCCCCTAGACTAAGTGTAGGTAACACTGGGAATATCCCGGCTATGTTCATAGAATCATAGAATATCAGGGTTGGAAGAGACCTCAGGAGGTCATCTAGTCCAACCCCCTGCTCAAAGCAGGACCAACTCCAACTAAATCAATGTTATCTACCTCCAAAGGCAAAATGATGATGAATTGACTGGTACAAAGATTTCACATGTGGCTACAGAAAAAAGCTCCATTGACTATATGGCAGCCAATGGTAATCATGAAACTAAAAGGCCCAGTATAATTTTCAAAAGTTCCTAACTGATTTAGGACCCTAAATCCCCTTTCCAAAAGTGATTTAGGCAATTAAAGTCTTCCAAAAAATTTACCCTAATCCATCTCCAACTGAAGTAAATTTGAGTGTTTCCACCAAATTCAAGGGGAGCTGGATCAGACTCCAAATTATGTATTTTGTGAACATGCTGCAAGTCTCTGTTTACTTTTCTAAAACAAAATAAGGTTTGTGTTCTTCAAAATGGTGAGAATCTTTTTTTAAAATTATGCATGTATTAAAATAACCAATATTGAACAGACATACAAACTCTGCTAAGTGTCTGATATATATATCTTGTGCAACAAAAAAACCCCTTGAGATCAAAATGAATGCTTTCAAAACACTTTGCATTGCAAGAGGCTGCGCTATTCCTAGGGGGAAATTCTGTGTTATATTGCTTTCTGCTTGCACAAAAGAAAGATGTTTACTTCCATTACAGGGGTTAGTAATGCAGTATTTGCCATTTCGTTACATTGTACTTCTGCCAGAAGAATTCTGATTACCTTGGGCAGAATTCATAAGAAAGAATAGCTGGAAAAAATATTTGATGCAGTAAGATAAATCAAGGAAGGCTTCAATAGAAATGAAAACAAATCTAAAGCTATTAATTAGCCTTTGCCATATGTTACTGTTTATAGTATAATTTTGTCATCCATTTGGTCACTTGCTAGTTTTGTAGTTAATTTCCCCCCTTCTCCTTCTCTTCCTCCTTTTCCATTCTTGCCTGTTCTAGTAGCTTAGTAGCTGATTTAAAATTTCAAAATGGACAAGTTTTGCCATGTTAGGTTACTTGCCGGACTGATCTGATCGTATCTCCCTTTCTCGAGCAATATACCTTTTGATCTCCTGGGGCAGGTGGGGCTGCTCTGTAGTGACCCCCTGGGACTGATCTTGGTACTGCAGGCATTCCCTGCCTTAGTCTGTAGGTTTTGGGCTGCCTGCTTGAAATAGGGTGGGCTGAGTTGTAAGCTCAGAGTCAGTCTCTAAACAGAGAGATAACAAAATAACAAACTCAGAGTTTGGCTGTCTGCACCTTAACAAAAAATAAAAATAAACTACATATGCAGCTTAAAGGCAAGGCCTAACCAGGTTCTGGCCTAGCTCTGAGGCACTTGAGCTGGAGCTTCTGGTCCTCGTCCATCCCAGTCTTCCCCAGCTCTGCCACTAAGAAGAAGCAGGCAAGCCTTTTTAACCAGCCTGCTGGCTCCTGATTGGTCAGTGTTTCCTCCTGGCCCGTCTAGGGGTTTCTCTCTCAGGCTCTCCTGCCACAGGCTCCTGGAGGCCTGGTGCCTGACTCTGTCCTTCTCAGCTAGAATAGATCTGGCAACTCCTACAGTTACCATGCACCTTTGCTTCCTCTAGCACAACTGTGACTGAATCTCTGCATGTCACCTCCCAATTATCACTCTGGTGAAGCTACTTTGTTAAGCCAATTTGGGCCCAAAGTTTAGCGGTCAGACTGAGCAACCATTACTTACGCTAGGACCTTGCTGTTATACAGCACTGTTCATCTGCAAAACTCAATGGGAGCTAGGCACATAAATACCCTTAAGGATCTGGGTCTTAGTTCCTTATGTATAAAACCATCTCAGCTCCTTGTGGTTACAAGGTCTTATACTTTCATTATATATACAAAGAGGTTTTTGATTAAGACAGGTGGACTGATAGAGTTCTTAAAGGATCTGACTGTTTTAATATGTCACGGAAAAGTAAAACTTCTCTCTCCTGTTTTAAACCATGAATCATTTGTTCACCCTTCCCTTTATACTTCTGTGGGTGATGCTATTTACTCTGGGTGACATTAATGTTGAAAAGCAATTTGGAAAAGCTCCAAGTGACTAGAGAGATGGGCAGACATAAAGTCCATCCAGGAATGTCTCTTGTTTTTGGAAAATGTTTAAAATTAATACATGAATGTGAAAGGCTCACATTATTGTAGATTTAATACCAGTAAAATGTTAACCAAATGGCAGAGGTGAAATCCTGACAGAATGTTTCATGCAGTGCTTGCCATCCAATAGTGCATAATTTAACAGTCTTTGAGCTTTCGCCACAAATTCTTCAGGAGGTAAAGGAGTGATCAGGGTGTAGCAAAGGAATTTAAAATTAAGGCACAAATGTTGCCTCCCCTTGCACATATATACATGCTCCTTTCCCTCCTCCTCCACAAAAATGTCTTGCATTTGTATGAAACAAGGTGGGTGAGGTAATATCTTTTATTGGACCAACTTCTGTTGGTGAGAGAGACAAGCTTTTGAGCCCACACAGAGCTCTTCTTCTGGTACTTGCACTTATATAGCACCTTCCACTCAAGGATCTCATAAACCCTGGTAACACGAATCAAGTCCTCCCTGAGCTAGGGAAGCATTAATATCCCCATTTTACAGAACGGGAAACAGGGGCACAGAGAGACATCTTGCCTAAGGTCACCCAGGAATTTAGTGGTAGGGCAAGCAATAGAACTCAAAAAGCCTGACTCCCAGGCCTGTGCTTCCATCGACACTTAGATGCATTTCTGCGGCATGTTCACTGAGAGAGCAAAGAGAGGCAATGCAGAGTGTGTGTGTGTGTGTTCCGTATCTCTGCCTAGCATGGAGTGCTGCTCGGGGAGAGCTTTCTGTCATAGCGAGGGGGCGGTCCATAAACAACATGGCTCCACTGGCCAAACTGCCATGCCAGTAGTGTAGCAGACCATGGCCACTGCAGCCCAGAGGCTGCTGTGCACTATATCTCCAGACTGGGACAAGCGATTTCATCTCTACCAGCTTCTATGTAGATTGTAGCACTTTCCATGCTAAGCCTGTTGACTCAGCCTTTACACAGCGGGTGAAAGAATTCGGCCGTAACTGATTGGAGCAGTTCTCCAGCAAAAAGGTGCAGCAGGAAACATCTTAATCTAAGGCTCTGTATTTTGTGCTACTTCCCCTTCAAGTCCAGTATTTCACAGATTTAATGTTAATAGTTTAACTGACCAAGACAGACTCTGAGCATCCACAATCCATCAGTTCAACAGGAAAATTGAGTCTTTAAGTTACCACATATTCCCAGCAGACACAGCAGCAAGCCTTTAATTGTTGCCTAATTAATGCTGGCAGATGAAGCCAAATGAAAAATATGATGTGTTTCATCCAGAGTTGTAATAGGTCTTCACTAAATTAGAAAGAAAATGCTTGAATCTGCATCAGGAGATACTTTCAGCACAAATCTGTCTCTAAAAGGTCAAGTCCCCTATGCAGATCTCATAAGAAAGGTGCCCTCAAGAAACCGAAAAGCACAGAAAGGAGACAACATTGAAAACTCCTATAGCAGAGCATGGCAAGTAAATCACCATCACTTGATGAATTTTGGCTTTGTTTGTGAATTATTCACTAAGGGATGCAAACCTTAGCGAGAGGAAGGATGTTGTGGTTAAGGCACTGGAGTAGGACTCAGGAGTCCTGGGTTCAGTTCCCAACTGTACCACAGACTCCATGTGTGACCATGGGCAAGACTCTGGATCTCTGTGTGCCTCAGTCCCCTATCTGTAAAATAAGGCCAGTATTTCCTTTCTCCCATCTTTATCTGCCATTTCTATTTAGAACGCAAGCTCTGGAACAGAGACTCTTCTCTGTTGGCACAATGGGGCCACCAGGTGCTATCATAACACAAATAATACTAATAATATATTATCTGACGCATTAATTTCTTCAAAAAATATTTCTTGTCTGGCAAGTTGTTCATCAACAGTTTGTCATGAATATTTACCATCGGACTGCATGGTAGTAAACAACTGCACAGTATGAAAACTCCTGCATACTCAGGCCCTGATGTCAGGCTCTGGGATCTAGGTGGTCAGGCCTGGTGGTTGGAGCGGTGGTCGAGAATAGGTACCAAAGGTTGAAGCTGGACATAGCTGTGGGACTGGGTCAAGGGCAGTGCTGAAATTGGGGTCAAAGGACAGGCTGTGGATCAGAACCAGAGTCAGAGTCTGTAGACAAGCCAAATCAGGGTCATACCTGGAGCCTAGGTGCAGGCTGAAGGTTGAAGTTGGTTTGCAGTCCATCCAAGGGTCTGAGGACAGGAGGCAAGTTCAAGGCTGGAGTGTGTAAGCAATAGGGCTGGAGTGAGCTCAGGACAGGGTTCAGACAAGGCTGAATCAGGCTGGAACAAGGTTCAGTAAAGACTGAGGCAGGAACAGGATCGAGGGCAGGAAGCCTAGGGAGTCTGTAACACCGGTAGGCTGAAGGAAAGTTCCTAGCCAAGTGGAGCTGTTGCACAGACTAACTTGTGGCTCTGGTGCTGAGAGTGAAATACCTGTGTCTGGGTCACCTGACCTGGGTCCTGCGCAGAGCTAGGCTGCTGCAGCATGCTTGAGGGATGAGTTACTGAAGGCTCTGCTTGAAGGGTGGGTCATTGTAGCTGAGTGAGCAGCCCTGGCTGGTCCGGCTTCGGATTTGCTTCACACCTGATCCTGCAAATGTGTGCAAGGCATGACACAGACCTTCAGTGATCAACGTGCCTTGAATATCGCCTTCAAGACAACAGTGGACCAATAGTCTGCCTCATGAAACTGAAGAATGCTATTAAATTTACTTTCATTGAGCCTTGCATTCATATCTTGTTGTTTGAAGTAGAAATCTAATATTAATTAGATTTTTTCTGGCATTTGTAGCTCATGTAAACATCTTTAACATTCCATCCATTGTTAGATTTCAGAGACAAAGAGCGAGAAGGAGAAGGAGACACCAAGCTAAGTTATAAGATAATATTCCAAGGTACATTTTCACAACACTTTCACAGGAGACAGCATTTGCTAATGGTGTTTGTGTGCACGCATTTCCTGCACCAACCTAAGAACTTCTTTTTTTAAAACAGAAGCAACAGCCTCAGAGGAAAATGGGGCACAATCAAGTGTAAAATCTGAAGACTCCTCCTTGCTCTAATATAACCAGTAACCTATCTCTTGAGTGCTGAGTTATACTATGAATCTTACCATTTAAGGGACAAATTCAGTCTTGGTCTAAGAGGATGACACTCCGATTGCCATCACCAAGCTTTTATTTGGTTATTTGTCAGTCCACATGCTAGCTTCTATACTTAGAAGTCAAAGCTCATTTGAACTCAGGTGTCCACCCAATACCATGGGTTGGCATATAAAAGCAGAAGGATTGGAATTTCTAAAGCACTAACTGTCCTCCCAGTTAAGTCAAGGGCAAAGCCCCCATTGACCTCAATGGGAGCAGATTTATGTCCTTGATGAGCTTTTGAAACTTCCCCCTGAAGTGTTTAAGGATCTGCTTTTGTCAATAACAAAAAAAGATTATGGTCAAAGCAGAAAACCATTTTTCTAGGGTACTGAATTTTTTTATGATGCACATTACATTCTGCCTCTGGCAACTCCACAAACTGATGTTTGTATTGGAAGCTTACTCGACACCAAAAATAATGAGTTACCTCGGGTTCGATGCCCAAAGGGGAAAGAACCACACTAGCTGTGTAAAAACCATGTTTGTAGAAATTAGATGTAGAAGGCCATTGAAATCCCTGGCTTGGTTTACCCTCTAATACCACCAAAATATTCCCATCTAAGTGGGTAACTGTCAGTGTCAATGTCAAAACATCTTCTCATCAGAAGCAAGAGCAATTTACTTTAAAATTAGCTGCTCAGCTGGTTTTCATAGCAAAAAGCAAATGTGCTGAGTACGTCGTGACAAGCTTGCTCATTTTTCATCTTGGTTGTCTCATTACGCAACAGCCCTTAAAACGATACAATTTTCTCTTCAAACATCAAAGCTTACAAAGTACAAGTGTAAAATATACCCTCCTGCGCCAGTGGTTTAAATATAAAATTTGCCCAAATGCCAGCAGGCTAAAATAATCTGGAAGTAATGAATAATATATAACCAAAATGGATAGGTCATAGACGATGGGATGGGTTGCAAATCTCAGCCTGACGACACGTCTCCACAATCCTTTACGTTTTGTTGGCTCCATTTGACAGGATTTAAAATAATGTAGTCAAACCAACAGGCCTTTCACTGCCCATCAGTTACAACATTGATTTTAGTGGATGTTGCATGGTGCCACTGGCTTAAATTACAATTGCTGAGTTTACTGATTAACACATTTGAACCACTGACTGTTTCTCAAGCGAACGCAATAAGCTGACAACTTCAATTCAGTTAAAAGCGATGCTGGATGGAAGATTCACAGCCAGATTTCTTTTTTGATACAGAGCTGCCAGCACATCCTTTATCGAGGCATTTTGACCTGGTCCGTTCCTGCATTTTGCAGGGCTTTATGAATCAAACTGTGCAATCTGCTATGTACATGCTGCTACTTGAGAGGCCAATGGGAGCAGACTGTGCATATCAGAGTAGTTCTAAAGGAAGCTGAAGCAAGATGATGATATAACATATTAACAAGTGTAACAATGGCATCCCACTGTGAAGGGCAACTTTTTGTTGATGGTGAGAAGTTCAGAAGTTTTCAGCAGAACCAGATGGAAAAAATTCGTCCCCACCCATCCCCACCAGTGGAAAACATTGAGTTTTCTGCCAAAAATTGAAAACTGAAATATTTTGGCCCCAAACCAGAAATATTTTGATTCTGAAATGTGGTGGCGAGGAAGTCTGGTGTGGGAGCCTGGCCCGCAGAGGAAAATGTCATCCCCAAACTACAACCCACGAGGCATTGCAGGTGCATTTCAGAATCAAAATAGTTTAGTTTTCAGCTAAAATGTTTAGGGTTTTGGGTGTTCCTCTTTTCAAAGCAAAATTTAAATTCTCTGCAGAAAGGAGACACTTTTTGCCATATATATATATATAGTTTAGTTGAAAACTCCATTATTTTATTGAACGGTAGTTTTGATGGCAAATATTTGACCAGCCCTAGCTCTGAGTATTGAACTTCCCCAAAACATTCTGAGAGACCAATCTTTTAAGACCAAAACATGATGTGCTTTTTTTCCCACTATAAATGCAGTCTCAGTGCCATATGATGCTGCATGAATGATATTAATTTGCTGCAAAGACCCTAAGGCAGTAGGTTAATGTACTCCCCCTATGCAACAGAGATTTGTGTTTACTTGATAAGATGAGGAATAAGTGGCAGCAATTTCCTGTCAAAAATAAAATAACAACAACATACAAACAGAAGAAACACTGGAGCTGTGTAGTTTCCATAAAATGTTTTAAAATATAATAGTAATATCAGCATATTCTTGGAGACGCAGCACCTTGACAGACATCCTATATCAAAGCAGACAATGATGCTAATATAGTACATTCTATCAAAGCTGGAGGTTATATGTACATCACACCCTAGGAGTATTGCTAAACTTGCTTACAATGGATTATTTGATAAGTTAAAAACTCTCCACTACGTCTGAATTGTGACACTAGTACTGATAAAGAAAAGGAGGACTTGTGGCACCTTAGAGACTAACCAATTTATTTGAGCATGAGCTTTCGTGAGCTTCAGCTCACTTCATCGGATGCATTCAGTGGATGAAGTGAGCTGTAGCTCACGAAAGCTTATGCTCAAATAAATTGGTTAGTCTCTAAGGTGCCACAAGTCCTCCTTTTCTTTTTGCAAATACAAAGTAACACGGCTGCTACTCTGAAACCTAGTACTGATAGTCTTTTCTATTGTTTTAATGCTGTACGAACATTATGGCCCTGCTTTTCCAAGCTGGATGTTTTGAAGTTAGATAGGAGTGTGGGGATGAGATTCTGTGGCCTTGCATGTGCCGGAGGTCAAACTAGATGATCCCTTCTGGCCTTTAAGTCTCTGAGTTTATATTAGTGACCTGGTGTGACACCTTTCAGGGGGTTGGGGCTCAGTGGCATCCTGCTCCAGGGTTTGCTCAGCTCTGCAGATGGAGAGAATGAGTGCAAGGATCACATGATGGACAGCATGTGATTAAAAACCCAGGCGTGCGTGGTCAAAGGGAGACTCCAGGGAGACCAGAACTAGTAGAGTGTTCTCTATTAAGAGCAGGAGGCCTAGCCAGGAAAGAGACAGTGAGGAGGCCAGACTGGGGATGTATAAAGAGGCCCTGGGAAAGGAAGGGCTGGGAACCCTTATTAGGGAGTGGTTGTGGGGTCTCCCCGTACTGCCACCCTGCAAGGAGATGCAGTGACTCCTGTACACAAACTGAAGAAGGGGCTCATTAGAGCCCAGAAAGGAGATGAGCCCCTGTCATAAATATAAAGGGAAGGGTAACCACCTTTCTGTACACAGTGCTATTAAATCACTCCTGGCCAGAGGCAACATCCTGTTACCTGTAAAGGGTTAAGAAGCTCAGCTAACCTGGCTGGCACCTGACCCAAAGGACCAATAAGGGAACAAGATACTTTTAAATCTTGGGGGGGCAGGGGAAAGGGTTTTGTTTGTGCTCTTTGTTTACGTCGTTGTTCTCTCTTGGGACTGAGAGAGGCCAGACAGAAATCCATCTTCTCCAACCCATCCTAATCCAAGTCTCCAATATTGCAACCAGTAGAGGTAAGCTAGGCGAGGCGGATTAGTTTATCTTTTGTTTTATGTGAATTTTCCCTGTGTTAAGAGGAAGGTTTATTCCTGTTTTCTGTAACTTTAAGGTCTTGCCCAGAGAGGGATCCTCTTTGTTTTGAATCTGAATACCCTGTAAAGTATTTTCCATCCTGATTTTACAGAAATGATTTTTACCTTTCTTTTTTTTTAATAAAATCCTTCTTTTAAGAACCTCACTGATTTTTCCATTGTTCCAAGATCCAGGGGCTTGGGTCTTTGATGATTTTGTAACAAATTGGTTAGGATATTATTCTCAAGCGTCCCCAGGAAAGGGGGTGTGTAGGGCTTGAGGGGATATTTTGGGGGAAGACGTCTCCAAGTGGTCTCTTTCCCTGTTTGCTTAAAACGCTTGGTGGTGGCAGCATACTGTTCAAGGACACGGCAAAGTTTGTACGTTGGGGAAGTTTTTAACCTAAGCTGGTAAGAATAAGCTTAGGGGATCTTTCATGCGGGGCCCCCCATCTGTACCCTAGAGTTCAGAGTGGGGAAGAAACCCTAAAAGCCCCAGAGGAAGGGCTGATAACAATGTGAAAAAGGACAGACCTTCAGAGGGAGGGCTGCATTCACTGGAAGGGTTTGGGGCAGAAGACTTGCAATGGACTTTGATTTAAATCCCAGAATGGCTGGAGTTTGGAACTTAGCTGGAGGGCCAGGTCACTGCAGTGATGTAATAGAGCTGGGAGCCAGTGAATGACTGATTCTAAGGGGAAACCAAGGCAGAGGCAGGATCTGACACTTGGTTAAGAGACACCTGCTACACCTGGCTGTCTAAAGTGCCTAGCACCCGAGTCAGTGGAAGCTATAGACCCATGTATCCATCCAGGTACTTTTATAACCCCCATCTCCACAGTGTCAGAGCAGCTCAAAAAGATGAATAAATGTATCCTTTCCGAAAACCGGTAAGTTGAGAAAGAATTATCACTGTTCTACAGATGGAGAAACTGAGGCACAGAGGGTATGTTTATGTGGCATTTTGGATCTAGGGGGAGCAAGCCTCTCGGACTGGGATGACGGACCGGAGCTGGCAAGGCTTGTGCCAGTGCTCCACAAAGAGTGACAGAGACAGCACTTTGACGTTGCAGCTCTGAAGCCCATCCTCCCGCAGAGCTGTGGAGTATGAGCTGTCCCATGCTGGGCTGTGTGGGCACACCCAGAGAGACTAAGTGAGTTGCCTAAGGCCGTGTAGGAAATCTGTAGCAGAACGAGGAACTGAACCCAGATCTCTCCAGCATCCTATCCGGTGTCTTAGCCTCAAGACCCTCTTTCCTCTTAAAGCCTAATTTAGGCACTCAAAGGAATGGCCTAAACTCCAGAAGTGCTAAGTAGCCACAAGTCCCACCCAAGTCATTGGGAGCTACAGGTGCTCAGCCCCATTGAAAAACAAGCCACTAGTTTAGCTGCCTATCTTTGGACGCCCAGGGTGAGATCATGCCTCTGAGATCCATGTGTGGCCCTTGAGGTGTGTATTCCACCCTTCGGGCAAGGAGGCTGCTGGCTGGGTGGCACTGTGGCCCCACGCACACATCTCCTGTGCTCTTGTCATGGTTGAGATCTGTGCTGCAGACGTGGGGAAGAGAGCAGGGCTATGCTTTGGGGAGGGGTGCACCTCACCTTCCCACCACCCCATGGAATGTTCCTGGGAACACTGACCATTTCTGTGGTGCCCCTCAGCCTCTTCAAGTGGAGAATTGTGAAGATCACCAGGGCCACACCTCCAGTGGAATCACAGTGCCAGGAAGTGAAGGGAGGCACTGGAGTCTCAGGGTTGTCACGGAGTTACTAGGCCACCCACCACACAGTTCTCTATGATCTGCAAGGTTTGGGAACTGGGTGGACTCATTCTGTGGAGAGACAAACCTCATCCCTGATGACAGAATGATTCAAGAGGAATTCTATGGTGGGAGCCCTGGGACTTTCCTTCTGCTTTGTCCCCTTCCAGGGATTTTACTATGAGAGGGAATGATCTAACTCCCACTTCGGATTGAGATGCATATCTAAATCACCCATCAGCATAGTATGTGGGATCTCCTCACTGTAACTCGGTGAGGTAGACTAGACAAGAGTTAAACACCATCTATCCCTGCATTCACCAGAGTCCACTTCTGACAGATTTCTGGCACAGTGTAAGCTATGCATGTTTCTTTTCACGCTTTTCTTAATGAAAGGCCCAGTCCCAGAGTGAGTTTCGTCCGAGTTCAGGATCGGGTCCAAAAAGAGGTGGGCAGGATATTGAGCATGTGAGTTCAGGCATTAATCCAATGCAGCAGTGGGTCTCCTGGGTTCTGAAGAGGGTCATACTGATTGCTGTTTATTAATCACTGTGAAGTCCCATATGTTCCAGTGAGGAGTCTTTTATATAACCTTCCTACATAAATATTTATGTACAATGTTTGCTTGCTTTCTGCAGGTCACTACTGCTGCATGTTGGTTTTCCACATGATCATCAAAATCCAGTTCTGTTTAGGCAGCAGAAACCAATGCAGAGTAATGTTCATCTCTTTCTGTTCTTAATTAGTGGTCTGAAATACTTACTAGCATCCTCTACACAACTCCCCAGATTTTATCTAAAAAAGAAAAGGAGTACTTGTGGCACCTTAGAGACTAACCAATTTATTTGAGCATGAGCTTTCGTGAGCTACAGCTCACTTCTGTAGCTCACGAAAGCTCATGCTCAAATAAATTGGTTAGTCTCTAAGGTGCCACAAGTACTCCTTTTCTTTTTGCGAATACAGACTAACACGGCTGTTCCTCTGAAACCAGATTTTATCTGATGACAACGTTAAAAAAAAAATCACACTGGCATCCAAAGGTGAAATAAATACCCGCATGTGTAATAACTGAACTTAATCATTTGATAATGAGCATTTGTCAAGAGCTTATAAACTGTACCATTCAGCTTTGAATTTGTGTCTCAATGGTCCTAAGGCAAAGCTGTCTGTTTTCACAGATGTTAATTATTTGAGTCGACTGTTAATTAGTTGCCTGAGTTATTCAGACTGGAATAGTGTCAGAAAGACTGGATGTATCTCCCCTAAGGGAATTTTAAGGTGCTTTGTTTATTGTCCCTCCCCCTCTCTGTTCTGTTTAATCCTGAACCAGAACATTTCATTTTCGTCATGCTGCCAGAGGCCAGACCCCTTGAGGACCTTTAAAATTAAACACTTACAACGTACAGAGGGAGTTTCAGTTCCAGCAGCATGCAAGCTAAAAGCTTAAGTGATGCCTCCCAATGAATTTGTTCAGCTCGCCACAAATCACATCCTCACGTTACCATCTTCTGTGCTCTCCATGAAATCCTGACTAGTTCTTCCCTTTGATGGAAATGTTCACTACTTCAGCCACTGGTGTTCTGCTCTTTGTTACGGTATTAAACAATTGCTGCCTTCTAAATAACCGGCGTTTTATGGAAGGAAAGGGTTTGGTGCAGATAAGAAAATCAATCACCAATTTGCTAACTTCACAAATATACCATTCAAGCCAAATTCTTTCCCAAGCTTCTTATAATTAGGAAACCGCTGTTTATGTCCGTAGAGGGGTGCAGTAGGTTTAGCTTGTAAGCAGCTCTGTCTAAAACCATGCACTGAAGGCAAGTCACAGCCTTTTCAGTAAAAGGGCAGATCATATAGCATACATCCTTGTTACATCAATGCTGACTCAGGTATTTTTGTGTGTGTATGTAGAATGTCAAAAATAAGGGGTTGGAGAATTCAGCTAAGGGCTTGTCTACACTGGCAATTTACAGCGCTGCAACTTTCTTGCTCGGGAGTGTGAAAAAAAAACAAAACCCTGAGCACAGCAAGTTGCACAGCTGTAAAGCACCAGCGTAGACAGTGCACCAGTGCTGGGAGCTGCGCCTCTCGGGGAGGTGGTTTTTTTAGAGCGCTGGAAGAGCTCCAAAAAGCCACAGCAGCACTTCAGCGTTAGCAGTGTAGACTAGCCCTAAGTAGCTATCTACTAGGGCCAGGCAAATAATTCCACTGTGATTTGAGCCATCATGTGCCAGCAATGCCCCTCTGCCACGTACACTGGCCAAACCGGACCGTCTCTACACAAAAGAATAAATGGACACAAATCTGACATCAAGAATGATAACATTCAAAAACCAGTCAGCGAACCCTTCAACCTCCCTGGACACTCAATAACAGACTTAAAAGTGGCAATTCTTCAACAAAAAAACTTCAGAAACAGACTTCAACAAGAAACTGCAGAACTGGAATTAATTTGCCAACTGGACACCATCAAATTAGGCCTGAATAAAGACTGGGAGTGGCTGGGTCACTACAAAAACTAATTTTCCCCCTGCTGATACTCACACCTTCTTGTCAACTGTTTGAAATGGGCCACTTCGATTAATTGAAAAGTGATTTTTTCCTCCCTTCTTGTCAACTGTTGTGAATAGCCCACTTCCACCTTAATTGAATTGGCTCGTTACCACTGACCCCACACGTGGTAAGGCAACTCCCATCTTTTTATATGCTGTGCTTTTATACCTCCCTACTGTATTTTTCACTCCATCTGCATCTGATGAAGTGTGTTTTAGCACACGAAAGCTTATGCCCAAATAAATGTGTTAGTCTCTAAGGTGCCACAAGGACTCCTTGTTTAATTCACAATGAGTAATTTATTCACATTGTATCTTTCTGTCTGCAAATTGCCCAGGAATAGATTGATTTTTTTTACTCAAATGTGCAGTGTAGTTGTAGCTGTGTTGGTCCCAGGATATTAGAGACAAGGTGGGTGAGGTAATATCTTGTATTGGACCAACTTCTGTTGGTGAAAGAGACAAGCTTTCAAGTTTATACAGAGCTCTTCATCAGATCTCAAATTTACTGACCATTCATGCCAAAAAATGTGTGCAAATATTTCTTGTCTCTGGATTTCTTCTGAACAGTTGCAAGTATTTGATATTTGACATTCATATTATTTGCTGTTTTCATTGGACAGAGATCACGTTATGTTCTTGTTTCCAAATTGGATGAGCATAACTCTTAGAATTGGGTTTCTGGTGCAAATGTTCAGTTATGAACCTGAAGTTCATTTTCTCTCAATATTCTGCAATAATATTCACTGTTAAAGAAAACATTCCTGCCAGGAAACTCATTTACTCGAGATTCACTCAAAAGCAAACCCAAAAGGGATGCAAACACAATCAAAGAAAAATGTTTTAAAAATTCAAATGAATATTCATGGCTGTGTCTCTCGCAGCATTCACCCAGCTCTCCTGTCATATATACAGTTTGCAAAATGCCAGTGAGCATAACACACATTGCCATTTAAGCATTCATCATCCCACCACCAGATGTTCAGATCGTTGTGCCTCACAAACTAGCAAACAGTTGTTGTTAATGCATTACTGAAAAGGAAAGCAGATTGGCATTATACAGAACTTCCATCAGAATTACTTCAGCTCTGTGTCCTACATCCACATAGCCTCCTAGCCTTACATCAGAGTGTTTTTGGCACTAGGGGGTTAAATTTGGAGGGGAAAAAATGTGAAATGACAAGTACAAAGTAAGATTTTGAACTTTGTTTTGAATGAAAAGCCCTAATGTTTGATGTGTGGCTATAGTCTGTGTCCTTGCAAAGACACTTTAATTTGTAAAATAATGGGATGTGCCGATCAGGGTTCTGTAGGAAATCTGGGTACGGCATCAGACTTACACGTTGCATCAGATCCCTACATTAAACAAGCCTGTTTTTAAAAGGTTTAAATTGTGTAATTTGCTGTTGGGCCTCAAAATTCCTCCTTTGCATCTTTTTTGACCCATTCTTGGAATTCTGTTTGCTAGTCCCTAAAAAAGCCTAGAAACAATTGCAGTATTTTTAGCAGCAACACCCAGAATGGGATGAAACCTTGTAGCTGTTACGCTGCTGAGCATGTTTACACTCTCAAGTGTTTGAGTTTCACCAAGGCATTCAGGCCACTTTTGATCCAAGCACTTAATCTGGAAAGTGCTGTAACTCACAACAAAGAGTCTTGCTTGGAAAGAAACTGGAGTGTTCGGTGCCTTCGTGAAGTGATTCAACTGCATTTAACAAAGGATGTTGTCGGGAGGGGGTGGGAAGAGAGAAATAAAGAAGGTATCAAATCGGACATGATGCCAAGTCCTGGATAAAGTTGGGCAGTGAGGACGAATCGCGATTGCCTGGCACTACATGTGAAGGAACAAAAATATTGGTACTGTCTATGGAACAAACTGAGAATGGCAGTCACACTGAGGCTTTGAGCTAAATGAATTAGAGACGCTGAGAGCAAGGAAATAAGGGTGGAATTAAAAGGCTTTGGAGATAAGATGGAAGGCAGCAATTGACGAAAGAAAACACGCTGGGGTGGAGGAGTGTTTAAATTATATTAACAAAAGCTTGAGGGACGTGAGGGAAGTGAGACAGCTGGTGCTAGGGCAGATAAGACTGAATAAGAAAGCTAGAGCAAAGGAGATAACAGAGCTCCTAAATCACCTTGAAAAAAGTACTGTATGGATGAATGAGAAGAATGGAGGCATGACAGCTAGAGCCCTATCATGAATTCCTAGAGGGATATTTTACTAAGCGGATACTAGATAACACAGACATCCAGTGCACACATATGAGGCCAGATTCTCCACTGTTGTAAACCAGTGCCGCTCCATTGACTATTCCACTTTACACCGGTTGAGGATCTGGCCCATTGTCTCTAAACCCTTTGGGGCTAAGTGGTGTTGGAGCGATGGTTAGTAGTGGACAGATTCCATGGCGGAGATGTTTATCCCAGCAAAGCATTTATTAGAGTGGCAAGAAAGTAATGAACAGCCCCCAGTTCTTGAAAACCTTTCCCAAATGAAGAATCACTGAATTGTGGCATAGATCTTCTGGCACAGAGCAAGCTGGGGTGTTTTCAATGCATCTAATGATCACTGTTCATATAATTCAAGAGGAAAAACACTGAAAGGAAAGGCCTCAGTTTAAGCAGGTAGTGATTTGAACTAACATTCCCTTAGAAGTTCTAGAAATCCTGCTAAGTCTCAGTGATTAACAAACCATTTAGGAGTCTTGCTGTGGGTTTTATTAAGCCTATATTTATTGATCTCCATATTTGAGATCTATATTGCCTTTTTGGACGATTAACCATGGTCAACAGAGAAGTATCGTACTCAGACAGTGTATCCAGAGGCGCCGGCTTCCTCTGGGTCCTCAACCCCCCGCTCTGTCCCAGGCCTAGCCCCCACCCGACCCTTTCCTCCAAGCCCCCAACCATGCTCCACCTCTTCCCACCCCTGCTCTGCCCCAGGCCCCACCCCCACCCCTTCACCCAAGCCCCCACCCCTGCCCTGCCTCATCTGGCCCCTAACCCATCCCCCCTCCTTCCCCTCCCCATGGGTCCTCCTGCACATCATGGAAAAGCTGATCTGTGGTGGGTGACAGACTCTGAAAGGGAGGAGGAGTTGATCGGCGGGGCCGCCAGCAGGCAGGAGGCACTGGAGGGGTGGGGAGGAGCTGGCTGCTGGTGGATGCTAAGCACCCACTAACTTTTTTCTGTGGGTGCTCCAGGGCACCCATGCACTCGGCGCCTATGGTTTGCTGTTGCAAATAAAACTGTCAGTAAAGTCAGCAACAGTGTGATGAAGCAGAGAAAGCACCCACTGGCATGGAAGGGGTTAAAGAGAGCCTTTGGGCCCAGCTAGCCCCACACTGTGCTACCTGCAGCCAAAGCCAGGCCTAGAGTGTGGGAGAAAAGGAGAGAAGAACCTGGCTCAGTTCAGTGCTGACCGGTGCTAACTGCTTCTGTACCTGAGGGGAAGGGTCACTAGCCTGCTAGCCAAGGCGGCCACCAGGAAATAAGCACCTGGCTAACGGAGACTGAAGAAGAGAGTTACAAGCACCCAGCCTAAGAGATAACGAGGTGAATGAAGCATAGAGACCTTGTGGGGTTCTGACCCCACCAAACATATGGCTGCCCTGCCCAGGGGAACCTGGGATTGCAGCAGGATGCTGCCCAAGGCAGGCGTGGCGGAAGCACCCCAAAGTGGAGAGAGCCCCTGTCAAAGTTCTTTCCCCACTCTGAACTCTAGGGTACAGATGTGGGAACCTGCATGAAAAACCCCCGAAGCTTATTTTTACTGCTTAGGTTAAAACTTCCCCAAGGTACAAACTATTTTACCTTTTGCCCTTGGACTTTATTGCTGCCACCACCAAGCGTCTAACAAAATATAACAGGGAACGAGCCCGCTTGGAAACGTCTTTCCCCCCAAAATCCTCCCAACCCTATACCCCCTTTCCTAGGGAAGGCTTGATAAAAATCCTCACCAATTTGCATAGGTGAACACAGACCCAAACCCTTGGATCTTAGGAACAATGAAAAAGCAATCAGGTTCTTAAAAGAAGAATTTTAATTGAAGAAAAAAATAGAAGACTCTCCTCTGTAAAATCAGGATGGTAAATATCTTACAGGGTAATCAGATTCAAAACGTAGAGAATCCCTCTAGGCAAAACCTTAAGTTACAAAAAGACACAAAAACAGGAATATACATTCCATTCAGCACAGCTTATTTTATCAGCCATTTAAACAAAACAGAATCTAACACCTATCTATCTAGATTACTTACTACGTTCTAAGACTCCATTCCTGTTCTGTTCCTGGCAAAACAACACACAGACCGAGAGAGCCTTTGTTTCTCCCCCCCTCCAGCTTTGAAAGTATCTTGTCTCCTCAAGATCATTGGTGATCTTGGTCAGGTGCCAACGAGGTTATCCTAGCTTCTTAACCCTTTACAGGTGAAAGGGTTTTTCCTCTGGCCAGGAGGGATTTTAAAGGTGTTTACCCTTCCCTTTATATTTACGACAGCCCCACAGATGCCCAAAACATGGCCCTGTCCCCCCTGCGCCCACACTGTCCCTCCTGAGGTTCTGCCCCTGCTCGCTCCTCTTTGTCCCTCCCCGCATAGCTCGCCCTTATGGACAGTCAAAAGTGGGAGGGAGGCCATGGACCTCTGGCCTGCCTTGTTCCAGTGCCTCTGGCCCAAGGTTCACAAGGAGGTGCTACTAGAGACAAGCCACCCCAGCGACTTGGATGATAGGGGCCATGCCCCAAACTGAAGGGACAGCGCTAGGAAGTAGCCCAGGGCAGTGGATGTAGACTCCATGCTGGGAGGTCCCCTATGCAGGGGTTGACTTACACAGGGCCTGAGGGCTGAGGCTGGGACCCGGTGGAGTGAGAGGGCCTGGGTGTCCCCCGCACACCCGCCTTAAATACTGAGGCACTCGGACAAAGCAGAGGGCTGGAAGTCAAGTGCTCCAACCACTTGGCTGACCAGTCCGCCAAGCCCTCGGTTACAAACAGCAACAAAAATCAAGGGTCTCTTGTGAAATGATAAAATCTTGCTCCAGGAAACAGTCACAACAAAGGGCATAACCTTTACAAGGTTTATACCACAGGGTCAGTGCTTCTTAGTTTCCGGGGGGGAAAATGAGAATGTATACGGCATACGTTAAAGCCTTGGCAACTGGATGACCCAAAGCTATGCCTTTAAGGGGGGATATATTTTAGGAACAGTGCAGAGGGGAGGCTTGTATGAGCAGTACTTCGCTGAGTGATGACCGGGCATCCATTGGAACTCAAGGAGTTAAGCCAGAAAAGTGCAAATGGAGAGCTATGTTTGTGTGACAAGAGAACGCAAAGTGAAAAATTACCTGTTGGAGAATCTAGTATATGGCTGAGGGAAGCACAACCATGCAAGCCAATTTAAGTTCAAAAAATCTGTGAGAATGGATAGATAAATCAAGCACATAAAATATGATGTAGCTGGAATGGCCCTCACAGTTTTGTGCATGGAGCTCTGCTAGCCTCATAGAAGCAGCAGAAGGTGAAATTGCAGGTCCTGGAAGAGAATGGTTTCCTAATGATTAAAAATGGTGAATGAGACCCAGCTGGGATGAGGTTTACTTTACAGTATTCAGATTTCCCATAAAGAGCTAAAGGACACGATCCTCTCTCCTGTAGAATTATTCATAGATTCTGAAGGCCAAACCCCTTCATGTCATTTTTAAACGTCTTTTTTACTTACACCTTTTTCCTCTTAGCTTAGTGCAAAAGAATCATCAAAACTGCAGAAAAGTAGTGGATTTGCCTTCTGTTATATCGTGGTTCATAGCTTGATCTGTTTGAGTAATACATTGGCTAAAGGAATTCACTAGTCATTGTTAGAGTATGACATATCATGCATCACAGGAACAAATCTATCACAAAGTTTAGTCACTTCCTATTTGTTTAATGTCTGACTACATGAAGAGAGAGAGAGAGTCTGTTTATTTAAATAGGATCCCAACTACTAAACATTCATACTCAAACTAATCTTCTGGCAGGCCATTTTTTTTTGGCCTCTCCTAGGTTCCTGCAGCCCATAGAATCACGTGAGAATATGGACATTCTGCATCCGTCCAGTTACGCCAGTGGATGACACTTCCACACAGATAATCATTGCTGTGTATAGTGACAGAGACATTAACACATACCCTTGCATAGACACTCTTGGATTATCTGCTCAGATGAATGGAGTCAATACCTTTATTAAACTGAATACTAATAATCTCACGGGTAAAATAAATAAATTTCTGCAGCAAGAAAGCTTCTGACTGAGGGCAGCTACTTGTTATTCCACTTTTCCTCTAACAGCCTGATAATGAGCTTATGAGGGTTATACGTGGAGAGTCAGAGACATGATAGCTCATTATCTAATGACACTTTGATAACTTGCTGCCACATGGAAACATGAGGCCCAATCCTGTGAGAGACTTCAGGGCTTTTGCAGAATCAGGCCTCAATGAAGAGTGGAGAATGATAATCCTTAGTATATGATTTGGGTGGAATTTTCAAAAGGAGCTATATGATTTAGAAGCACAAACCCCCTTGACTTTCCATGGGCCTCTTTGAATATCCCACCTTTGTTTAATCAGGATTCTGAAAAACTTGTTTGTGCACTTAGTATAAATAGTTATAGTCAACACCCTTCCCCAAGCTGGGAATAGAACCCAGGGGTCCAGACTCCAAGCCCTTCTGCTCTGGGTGACTGGGAAACAAAATAGCAGATGAAATTTAATGTTGATAAATGCAAAGTAATGCACATTGGAAAACATAATCCTAACTATACATATAAAATGATGGGTTCTGAATTAGCTGTTACCACTCAAGAAAGAGATCCTGGAGTATTTGTGGATAGTGCTCTGAAAACATCCACTCAATGTGCAGCAGCAATCAAAAAAGTGAACAGAATGTTAGGAATCATTAAGAAAGGGATATATAATAAGACAGAAAATATCATATTGCCTCTATATAAATCCATGGTACGCCCACATCTTGAATATTGTGTGCAGATGTGGTCACCCCATCTCAAAAAAGATATATTGGAATTGGAAAAGGTTCAGAAAATGGCAAAAAAAATTAGTAGTGGTATGGGACAGCTCCCGTATGAGGAGAGATCAATAAGACTGGGACTTTTCAGCTTGGAAAAGAGACGACTAAGGGCAGATATGATAGAGGTCCATAAAATCATAACTGGTGGGGAGAAAGTAAATAAGGAAGTGTTATTTACTCCTTCTCATAACACAAGAACTACTAGGGGGTCACCAAATGAAATGAATAGGCAGCAGCAAACAAAAGGAAATATTTCTTCATACAGCGCACAGTCAACCTGTGGAACTCTTTGCCAGAGGATGTTTTGAAGGCCAAGACTATAACAGCGTTCAAAAAAGAACTAGATAAGTTCATGGAGGATAGGTCCATCAATGGCTATTAGCCAGCATGGGCAGGGATGGTGTCCCTAGCCTCTGTTTGCCAGAAGCTGGGAATGGGTGACAGGAGATAGATCACTTGATGATTCACTGCTCTGTTCATTCCCTCTGGGGCACCTGGCATTGGCCACTATTGGAAGACAGGAGACTGGGCTAGATGGACCTTTCGTCTGACCCAGTATAGCCCTTCTTATTTTCTTATGTACTATTACGGGCTTGAATAGCCTCTCACTTAGCCTGTTTTTACAATACTGTAACTATTGGCTTCACTTGAATTTCACCTAATTACAAAAGTGTGAGAAAGTGGAGAATCAGATCTATTCAAATTAAAGCATTCTAATTTTAATACAGGTTTCAGAGTAACAGCCGTGTTAGTCTGTATTCGCAAAAAGAAAAGGAGTACTTGTGGCACCTTAGAGACTAACCAATTTATTTGAGCATGAGCTTTCGTGAGCTACAGCTCACTTCATCGGATGCATGCCGTGGAAACTGCAGCAGGCTTTATTTATACACAGAGAATATCACAGGGCCTAATAACATCAGCCACACTATCAGAGGCTCGTATACCTGCACATCCACCAATGTGATATATGCCATCATGTGCCAGCAATGCCCCTCTGCCATGTACATTGGTCAAACTGGACAGTCTCTACGTAAAAGAATAAATGGACACAAATCAGATGTCAAGAATTATAACATTCATAAACCAGTCGGAGAACACTTCAATCTCTCTGGTCACGCAATCACAGACATGAAGGTCGCTATCTTAAAACAAAAAAACTTCAAATCCAGACTCCAGCGAGAAACTGCTGAACTGGAATTCATTTGCAAATTGGATACTATTAATTTAGGCTTAAATAGAGACTGGGAGTGGCTAAGTCATTATGCAAGGTAGCCTATTTCCTCTTGTTTTTTCCTACCCCCCCCCCCCAGATGTTCTGGTTTAACTTGGATTTAAACTTGGAGAGTGGTCAGTTTGGATGAGCTATTACCAGCAGGAGAGTGAGTTTGTATGTGTATGGGGGTGGGGGGGATGTGAGAAAACCTGGATTTGTGCTGGAAATGGCCCACCTTAATTAGGCACATTGTAGGGAGAATGGTCACTTTGGATGAGCTATTACCAGCAGGAGAGTGAGTTTGTGTGTGCATCTTATGCATCTGAGGAAGTGAGCTGTAGCTCACGAAAGCTTATGCTCTAATAAATTGGTTAGTCTCTAAGGTGCCACAAGTACTCCTTTTCTTTTTGTGTGTGTGGTTTTTGGGAGGGGGTTGAGGGGGTGAGAGAACCTGGATTTGTGCAGGAAATGGCCCAATTTTATTATCATGCACATTGTGTAAAGAGTTGTCACTTTGGATGGGCTATCACCAGCAGGAGAGTGAATTTGTGTAGGGGGGTGGAGGGTGAGAAAACCTGGATTTGTGCTGGAAATGGCCCACCTGATGATCACTTTAGATAAGCTATTACCAGCAGGACAGTGCGGTGGGAGGAGGTATTGTTTCATATTCTCTGTGTATAAATAAAGCCTGCTGCAGTTTCCACGACATGCATCCGATGAAGTGAGCTGTAGCTCATGAAAGCTCATGCTCAAATAATTTGGTTAATTTTAACACACTCACTTTTCATGGGCCAATTGAATTTTCCATAATATCTCTGTGACAGTTCTCAGAACACCCAGAACTGAGAGTCATCTTATCCCCCCTGCCTCTCGTGAGAGAAAGTCTTGCCTGTGGTGGATGGGTGCTAGCTCCCTAACATTACCAGCTTTTCAGACACTCAAGCACTCTCCTGTGGGCTATGCTAGCCCTGGCTTTGTCTTGCGGGTTAACAAGAGGTGTGCCCCAGTTCCTTAATCTCCTTTAAGCTTTCCTCTGTGATATCCAGTCCCTGACGCTGCCTACTCACAGAAATCCCAGCTCCACTGCCCCCAAAGAAGCAGTGTGCCCCTGTTTACCAGTTTTACCTTAGATCACCACTCCTGTGTAAAGCATAGCGTTTATGAGCACTTATAACAAAACAAACAAAAGTTAATTTGGGAGGGTGTGGAGGTTCCATTAGAAATACAAGAGAGAAAGGGAAACAGATGGTTACAATATAAAACAAAATCATAAAATGCAAACTAGGGCCCACACTTATTAATAGTTACCTTTCTTATCTAATAAAATTGGTTTTCCCCACAGTTCAGTCAGTTTGCAGAGCTGGCTGGCTTCACAAGGACCAGGATCCAAGCTCTCATGAAACACCCTCACTCCACAAGATGTTTTCTCAGTGAATTGATGCAGGGTGTATTTCTCCACCCTGTGAAATACTGAATCAATCTTTTGTCTTTCTCCACAGGCAGGGAAATCCCCAGTCTGCTATAATGTTCCTTTTTTACCTCCCAGTGGTTTTGACTGTTTGCAGTTGTCTTTGGTTTTCCATTGACTGTTTTGGGATGGAACAAGGGCAGACAATTGAACCTTGATCCTGGGGGTTCTCAAACTGGGGGTCAGGACCCCTCAGGGGGTCACAAGGTTATTACATGGGGGTTCACGAGCTGTCAGTCTCCACCTCAAACACCGCTTTGCCTCCAGCATTTAAAATGGTGTTAAAATATATTTTAAAGTTTTTTTAATGTGTAAGGGGGGCACACTCAGAGGCTTGCTTTGTGAAAGAGGTCACCAGTACAAAAGTCTGAGAACCCCTGCATTACATCAATGGCTGATCAGGGAGGGGTGACAACTCCCTCCCACTGCAATGGCTCATCACCGAGACATACGATTCCCTGGTGACTAACTTTTACTCTACAAACATAAGGCATAATTTTCAATATAGTTGCGTTATTCCTTAAATACTACCCGTACACACATTACACAATGATTATCAATATTGATAAGTAACAAGTTTTCAGCAGAGAACTTACATGCTACCCTTTGTGGATGAATACTATGTAAGTGGTATATTAGGTGTAGTGAGTTTGATAGGTCTGAGATAGGAGTTGCTAGTGAAGAAAAGTGAACCCTTTGCCTGTTGGCACCAATCTCACCAATCAGATATTTATAAATTTTGGCAGAGGAGATCTTTTAAAATTAGCCCTATGTGCTTTATTTTCCTGCTGCCTGCATCACTCTACCTAGCACACACATGCAACAGCCTGAACATCAGCCACAGAGGATTGCTCTTAATCCAGCCATGGTGAGAGCTGGACGATGTACATCTGCATGTCATGCGGAGGAATTTGATGTGTCCATTCTGATTGCTGTTATATTATGGAAATAAGGAATCTGAGCATGTTTCAGTTTGATGCTGAGCATGATGTTTGAATGTGGAGGCTTGTGAATGGAGGTTGATAGCTTTAATGAGTTTTGCACTAAAGTATTTTTATTTAGGGGGCGTATTACGCACACAGGCTCAGAATTATAGGACAACTGAAATGCAGTTTAAAAGATTAAAGCTGTACTGTACATTTTCACTGGGTTTATGAAAGCATTATCATATAAAACTTCATGTGTATAAATGACCTTGTTCTTTGAACCACAGATGACTCTGACTACGGATGCTTTTGTAGGTTCTGCTCCCTGATACACAGGCTAAGGCTCTCCATAAATGTAATTGTATAGTTCACTCAATCACCAGAACACATTACACATCAGGAGTATTCTGAAGGCTGAGAGCACTAATGTAGTTTCAACAAGTTAATCTTAGACCTTTTAGGGCCACATTCTGTTCCAGGTTGCATCAGTGAAGATACAGAGTAACTCTGATGAAAGTAAATGAGATTACTTCTGATTTACACCAGTGTAGCAAAATCAGAATTTGGCCCTTAGAGTAACTTCAGCTCTTGTGACCCAGCAAGCAGGAGCCATGTATCAAAAATAAGCTTGTTGACCCTGTTTTAGTATATTTAGCCAGCAAAATGTCTCACATTTCTTAATGTGTTTCCATAGCCTGGCCTCAGGCAAGGCTAAACAAAAGCCCTCACAGTGCTAACCCAGATGCAGGCACTGAGATATGTCTGACCTACATGCAGTGGAAAATACAATAGGAAGATATATATATACACAGAGAACAGGAAACAATGGGTGTTGCCATACCAACTATAATGAGAGTAATCAGTTAAGGTGAGCTATTATCAGCAGTATCTTCCTACTGTATTTTCCACTGAATGCATCCGATGAAGTGGGTTTTAGCCCAAGAAAGCTTATGCTCAAATAAATTTATTAGTCTCTAAGGTGCCACAAGTCCTCCTTGTTCTTTTTGCTGATACTGATTATCACTACAAAAGGTTTTTTTTCTCCTGCTGATAATAGCTCACCTTAATTGATCACTCTTGTGATAGTTGGTATGGCAACACCCATTTTTTCATGTTCTCTGTATCTATATATATATATACATATATTCCTACTGTATTTTCCACTGCATGTATCCGATGAAGTGGGTTTTAGCCCACGAAAGCTCATGCTCAAATAAATTTGTTAGTCTCTAAGGTGCCACAAGTCCTCCTCGTTCTTTTTGCTTCGGTAAGTCACTTCATCTCTCTGTGCCTCAGTTTCTCCATCAGTAAAAAAAATTATACTGACCTCTGTTGTAATGTAACTTGAGATCTACAAGTGAAAGTTGTAGGTATTACAATTACAACATGCTAAGGCCCTAATAGGTTTGGGAGGGAGGGAGGAGACATGGTGAAAAACGCCATGCAAACATCTCCCTTGAATCCCTAGGAACAAACAGGCCTTCAGAAACAAACAGGGGTAATGGATTAAATGGTTGTTTTCTAACTGCAAAAGATGTGAATGTTTCAAATAATTCCTACGATGCACAAACTAAATTTTCAAGATGACACAAGCTAACAAAAATAACCCTTGAAAATTTCCACATTTCAAAGCCCGTATATACATATTAGGAACAGTGGGGTTCCCTCCAAATCTCAACAGGAAAAAACTATTTTAAGACTTGGGGTCTTTCTAAAAGATGGGTCTTGCTGAACAATGTGGAAAATGTTTCAAATAATTCCTATGATGCACAAACTAAATTTTCAAGATGACACAAGCTAACAAAAATAACCCTGGAAAATTTCCACATTTCAGTATAAATGATCATAATGGCCCATTCTGAACTTACATTTCTCTGAATCTATAATTTTTCATTGGTTTTAAGCCTATGGGAATGAGAACACATTGAGCAAGAACATTAACTACAATGATGCACAGTATATTGTACTATCAACCCTTCGAATACCCTCCATTTCCAGGAGACTTCAGAGAGTTTTAAGACTCAAGAAATAAAGACTGTAGCTTCAGCTGGTTCCCTGTTGTTATTGGTGGACATCTACAAGGGGAATGTTCTCTGAGGATGCATTTAAGGCCTGGAGCTGCATTTCTTGTATGCCTATTAATTACCCTATAAAACTCTCATTGATTTTAGGGTGTACTAGGAATGCAGGATTGGGCCCTTAGTAAAGTCCTCCTGATCCCTTCTTCATCTCCTACTCAGTTTGGCCCCCGGGGTCGCTCAGCTCTCCCACCTGTTTGCCCAAGCTGTTGCAGTTAGTAATTATATCTAAGGTTGCGGCCTATTGTGCTAGGCACTGTCGGTACACATAGTAAGAGACAGTCCCATGCCCGGCAGCACTTACAATCTAAATGGGGAAAGGAAGGATTGTTAGTGACATTTTACAGATTTGGAAAGTGAGGGACTGAGCAACTTAATTTATAATGTAGAGCGGAAAGATGGCTCAGTGGCTGGGGCATTCGCATGGGACTCAGGAGACCCGAGTTCAGTTCCCTGTTTGCCACATGCTTTCTGTACTACCTTGGGCACATTACTTCATCTTGCGTACCTCAGGTCCTCATCTATAAAATGGAGCCAATGCCATTTCTCTGCCTCATGGGGCACTTGTGACGATCAATTCATTAAAGATTGTGAGGTGCTCAGAAACTATGCTCCACCTAACGAAGAGAGGGAAGAGCATCTTCGCAAGCAGGCTGGCTAACCTAGTGAGGAGGGCTTTTAACTTGGTTCACCGGGGGAAGGAGACCAAAGCCCTGAGGTAAGTGGGGACACAGGATACTGGGAGGAAGCAGGAGCAGGAGTGCGCGAGAGGGGAGGGCTCCTGCCTCATACTAAGAAAGCAGGACAAACAGCGAGTTATCTCAAGTGCCTATACACAAATGCAAGAAGCCTGGGAAACAAGCAGGGAGAACTGGAAGTCCTGGCACAGTCAAGGAATTATGATGTGATTGGAATAACAGAGACTTGGTGGGATAACTCACATGACTGGAGTACTGTCATGGATGGATATAAACTGTTCAGGAAGGACAGGCAGGGCACAAAAGAGGGGGGAGTTGCATTGTATGTAAGAGAGCAGTATGACTGCTCAGAGCTCCATTATGAAACTGCAGAAAAACCTGAGAGTCTCTGGATTAAGTTTAGAAGCGTGAGCAACAAGGGTGGTGGGAGTCTGCTATAGACCACCGGACCGGGGGATGAGGTGGATGAGGCTTTCTTCCGGCAACTCACAGAAGTTACTAGATTGCAGGCCCTGGTTCTCATGGGAGACTTCAATCACCCTGATATCTGCTGGGAGAGCAATACAGTGGTGCACAGACAATCCAGGAAGTTTTTGGAAAGTGTAGGGAACAATTTCCTGGTGCAAGTGCTGGAAGAACCAACTAGGGGCAGAGCTCTTCTTGACCTGCTGCTCACAAACCGGGAAGAATTAGTAGGGGAAGCAAACGTGGATGGGAACCTGGGAGGCAGTGACCATGAGATGGTCAAGTTCAGGATCCTGACACAAGGAAGAAAGGAGAGCAGCAGAATACGGACCCTGGACTTCAGAAAAGCAGACTTTGACAACCTCAGGGAACTGATGGGCAGGATCCCCTGGGAGAATAACATGAGAGGGAAAGAAGTCCAGGAGAGCTGGCTGTATTTTAAAGAATCCTTATTGAGGTTACAGGGACAAACCATCCCGATGTGTAGAAAGAATAGTAAATATGGCAGGCGACCAGCTTTGCTTAACTGTGAAATCCTTGCTGATCTTAAACACAAAAAAGAAGCTTACAAGAAGTGGAAGACTGGACAAATGACCAGGGAAGAGTATAAAAATATTGCTCTGGCATGCAGGAGTGAAATCAGGAAGGCCAAATCACACCTGGAGTTGCAGCTAGCAAGAGATGTTAAGAGTAACAAGAAGGGTTTCTTCAGGTATGTTAGCAAGAAGAAGAAAGTCAAGGGAAGTGTGGACCCCTTACTGAATGAGGGAGGCAACCTAGTGACAGAGGATGTGGAAAAAGCTAATGTACTCAATGCTCTTTTTGCTTCTGCCTTCACGAACAAGGCCAGCTCCCAGACTACTGCACTGGGCAGCACAGCATGGGGAGGAGGTGACCACAGCCCTCTGTGGAGAAAGAAGTGGTTCGGGACTATTTAGAAAAGCTGGACGAGCACACATCCATGGGGCCGGATGTGCTGCATCCGAGAGTGCTAAAGGAGTTGGCGGATGTGATTGCAGAGCCATTGGCCATTATCTTTGAAAACTCATGGCGATCAGGGGAGGTCCCAGATGACTGGAAAAAGGCTAATGTAGTGCCCATCTTTAAAAAGGGGAAGGAGGAGGATCCTGGGAACTACAGGCCAGTCAGCCTCACCTCAGTCCCCGGAAAAATCATGGAGCAGGTCCTCAAGGAATCAATTCTGAAGCACTTACATGAGAGGAAAGTGATCAGGAACAGTCAACATGGATTCACCAAGAGCAAGTCATGCCTGACTAATCTAATTGCCTTCTATGACGAGATAACAGGCTCTGTGGA
Source organism: Lepidochelys kempii (assembly GCF_965140285.1). Taxonomy (NCBI): domain Eukaryota; kingdom Metazoa; phylum Chordata; order Testudines; family Cheloniidae; genus Lepidochelys; species Lepidochelys kempii. Next base: position 9,366,779 of record NC_136386.1, on the reverse strand, counting down.
TGAGGGGAAAGCAGTGGACATGTTGTTCCTTGACTTTAGCAAAGCTTTTGACATGGTCTCCCACAGTATTCTTGCCAGCAAGTTAAAGAAGTATGGGCTGGATGAATGGACTATAAGGTGGATAGAAAGCTGGCTAGATTATCGGGCTCAACGGGTAGTGATCAATGGCTCCATGTCTAGCTGGCAGCTGGTATCAAGCGGAGTGCCCCAAGGGTAGGTCCTGCGGCCGGTTTTGTTCAATATCTTCATAAATGATCTGGAGGATGGCGTGGATTACACCCTCAGCAAGTTTGCAGGTGACACTAAACTGGGAGGAGAGGTAGATATGCTGGAAGGTAAGGATAGGATACAGAGGGACCTAGACAAATTGGAGGATTGTGCCAAAAGAAATCTGATGAGGTTCAACAAGGACAAGTGCAGAGTCCTGCACTTAGGACAGAAGAATCCCATATACCACTGCGGACTAGGGACCAAATGGCTAGGCAGCAGTTCTGCAGAAAAGGACCTGGGGTTACAGTGGACGAGAAGCTGGATATGAGTCAACAGTGTGCCCTTGTTGTCAAGAAGGCCAATAGCATTTTGGGATGTATAAGTAGGGGCACTGCCAGCAGAACGAAGGACGTGATCATTCCCCTCTATTCGACATTGGTGAGGCCTCATCTGGAGTACTGTGTCCAGTTTTGGGCCCCACACTACAAGAAGGATGTGAAAAAATTGGAAAGCGTCCAGCGGAGGGCAACAAAAATGATTAGGGGACTGGAACACATGACTTACGAGGAGAAGCTGAGGGAACTGGGATTGTTTAGTCTGCAGAAGAGAAGAATGAGGGGGGATTTGATAGCTGCTTTCAACTACCTGAAAGGGGGTTCCAAAGAGGATGGATCTAGACTGTTCTCAGTGGTAGCAGATGACAGAACGAGGAGTAATGGTCTCAAGTTGCAGTGGGGGAGGTTTAGGTTGGATATTAGGAAAAACTTTTTCACCAGGAGGGTGGTGAAGCACTGGAATGTGTTACCTAGGGAGGTGGTGGAATCTCCTTCCTTAGAAGTTTTTAAGGTCAGGCTTGACAAAGCCCTGGCTTGGATGATTTAGTTGGGGATTGGTAATGCTTTGAGCAGGGGGTTGGACTAGAAGACCTCCTGAGGTCCCTTCCAACCCTGATATTCTATGATTCTATGGTAATGGTGGGGGGCATAGAGACATCACACAGGGAATCTGTAACAGAGCTGGAAACAGAAGCCAGTCTTGTCCCTTAATCAAAAGTCTTCTGAGGATGGGGGTATCTCTTGGGTGTGTCTAAAGCCTAGCATGGTGGGTCTCTGATCTGGGATGGGACCTTTTAGTGCTGCTTGCTCTGCCACTGCTGCTGTTCTGTGACTAAACAGAGGACCTCCGTGTCCAGAACTGACAATCTGGCACCTTTCATAAGCATGAAATTCACCCACACATAGGTGGGGGAAAAGGAAAGACTATCAACACTAATGGAGTTTACAATCATCATTAACCCCATTAGCATTAATATTCTTTTATGAGACTAGCAACTGACAAGGCCACATTTAAACGGAGAAAAAGGATCATTGTTCAGCAATGTTATCGAAGAGATTATTTTTGATGAGATACAATTAGTGAGGCTATTTTCCCCCACATTAGAGTGACATTGCACTTATTTAGCAATTAGCTTCGTGCAGTGGAATGACATTTTTGCTGGAGCAAAAAAAAAAATTTTTTTTGGAAGCAAATCTGTTTTACCTTTATAAAAAATTTCTGCATTTTCAGTCCATGAGATCATTGCTAAAGTACAAGTGCTGGCAAGCCAGTTTCCAAAGTCTATGTATGCCATGTCTTGCCATGGCAGTACACCTTTCAGATAATGTTTTTAATCTTCTAAATATTTCTTAGGCATACCTTCTGGCCAAAAGCAGTAACAACATGGATTACTGAAAATAATGAGGGGAACAAAGAATTGCATTGCTGCAAAAAAAGAATATAACTGACTGGCAAAACAGCTTGCCACCTCAAAAAACCAACCAACCAACCACACTGGAGAATTGTCATGTCTCATGGGTCTTATATCATCTGGCAAGAAGATGGAAGAGATAACAATGCTTTCCAAAGGACACTAAGAGAAGCAGTGATGATATTAGAAGATTTCTGTTTTTCTGTTACATGAAACCACAACTATTGAGTTCATTTCACACCCATTCTCTTCACTTGAAGTTTCCTATCCTCTCTAGCCAGGCTGAAATGAGCTAATTAGAGAGGAAATCATAGCTGATTATGTTGGAAGATACAAAATTCCAAAAACTGGAATACAAAATATAACAAATTTGTAATACAGATGTGGCAGAACAGAGAGAAAGGACTTCAGCAATGTATAACAGCATGACAAAGGCATTATACACATCAGGAGCTCACTGATGTCTCAACACTGCCTGATTATTCCCCCTGAAGCCAATGGGACTCCTCACATGAGTAAAGTTAAGCAGGTGCGAACATGTTTGCTGAATTAGTGCCTTTGACTTGAATTCTGACTTCCAGAAACTACCTCCCTGGCTTCTAGGGTTCAAGTCTGCCACTGAATTTCATGTCCATAGGCAGGGGCAGGGGCAGGGGATTTGATAGTATAAAATTCAGCAAATAATTTCATTTTCCCTCTTTTCCTAAATTTTATTTTATTTTCCTAATTCCTTTTCTACAAATTTACAAAAGGTGTGTATGTAGCACTTCAGGCACCTCTGACAACAATTTAAAACTAAATAAATAAACCAAAACCAAAAAGGTGACCCTAACCACCAGCCACAGCACTCGCACGCCATCCCAACCATACGCACAAAACCTCAACACCAACAAACCCCTCCCATACTAACACCCAAATTAATAGAGAATCTTTGCCACAAGCTGTGAAAGTCAACAGTGTCACAGTTTCCGGGTAACTGCACCTGTACACGCCTCCCGCCCGGTGGTCCACTCCAGTAGTGCCCAGTTAGATCTCAGGACTCCTGACATTACCAATCTCTGGGCAGGAACCCTTGTCCCATTCCCTTCTGATCAGGGTGGGGTGGGGGTTAAGGCTGCACAACTCCCTGCCTTACACTGTGATGTCCCCAGCAAGCCAGTCTGCCTAAAGGTCAGTGTCTGAGCTTTCCTTTCTCTCCAAGGGCTATGAACAGTGTATTGCCAGCAATTACATGTTACCACACAGCTCTTTCTAAACAAGCCCCTTTATTCTTAAGGTAACAGCATTACAGAGAAAACAGAAAAACAGTGAAAGGTCCTATATGCATGCTAAAGCTTACCAGAAATCACCCATCAGACTTACGGGGCCCGGAAAGGGCAAAGTCTTTCTAACTCTTCCGCAAGGGTTCGGGCCCCCATGGACAGATGGCCCAGTCTGTTTGCTGGATCAGAATGAATGCCCTGTGTCAGTGTAAATGCAGCCTTTTAAAGTCAAAAGCCCTTTCTTTGTTTTCCCAGTCTCAGGAAACCTGGTGTGAACCAGTAGATGCAAACCTCCCTGAGGGACGGTACCTCTCTGGAGGTATTTACGATGTGAGTGACAGGTTTGAGAGTAGCAGCCGTGTTAGTCTGTATTCGCAAAAAGAAAAGGAGTACTTGTGGCACCTTAGAGACTAACCAATTTATTTGAGCATAAGCTTTCGTGAGCTACAGCTCACCTCATCGGATGCATACCGATGAAGTGAGCTGTAGCTCACGAAAGCTTATGCTCAAATAAATTGGTTAGTCTCTAAGATGCCACAAGTACTCCTTTTCTTTTTACAATGTGAGTGATTCACCTAAACCACCTCCTCCTCTCCACTCACTGTTTTAGTTCCTGAAGGAGCTGTGGCAACCCTCCCTCAGTACGCAGAACACAATCAGACGTACGATCCTGGCCTTCAGTGATACCTACACTTAAGACAATACGTTCCCCCAAAGATACTGCATGCAGTTGTAATATCTGTCCCAAACAGACCCAAGCTATTTTGGAGAAGGGGGAGGAGTAGGAAGAGGGAAAGTAGGTTCCAAATTGGGTGGTCCTCAATCTTCCCTATGATAGAATAGACGACTGTGTATTAGACAATAACCAGATTATCTGATGACAGGTTTCAGAGTAACAGCCGTGTTAGTCTGTCTTTGCAAAAAGAAAAGGAGTACTTGTGGCACCTTAGAGACTAACCAATTTATTTGAGCATGAGCTTTCGTGCCACAAGTACTCCTTTTCTTTTTGCAGATTATCTGCATCAAGCACTGGTTTCTTGAGCAGTGATGGGCAGAACAACTTCCTGAAGAGCAAGAGGTTCCTTGCTGTCCCTAACAGAGGCGCCGACCTGCTCCACACTCAGAGTTTAGTGATCAGGAAGGAGTCAAGTGACAAGGGTGACCACATTTCCCTATGCTGCATACGGGACACCTGGTAAAGTTACCTGTATTCAAGTGAGTTCAAAGGCAATCAACCAGAACTATGCAGTAAAAATGTTCAAATTAACATCAAGCTGACTGAGCCCCTGCTAAAAAGAAACACTGTGTAGTTGGATTCTTTTTATTGACCTTCTTATCTTTAAGGCTTCAGGGTTCACAAAGGGAGAGGCAACCCCCCCCCACACACACACGGGAAGAGGTGACACATACACCAGTACCCCACTCTCACACCGGGGGAGTGAACAACAGACCCGCCCCTCCCTGTCTGGCGCTCTCCACCCTCCATGCCTGTCTGGGCCCCTGGGACAGACTTGCTTCTCCCGATACCTGGCGCCACGTCTGCCCGAGGCAAGGTGTGGCAGGGGAGGGGAGGGGCATGTGGGGTCACCTCCCGCCCCTCCCAGCCCCAGATTTCTGCCAGAGTTCACACCAGAATGTGGCCAGCAGCAGCCTTTCTGCACGGTGCGGGAGGGAAGGGACGGGAGCTGCTTCCATCCGCCAGAGAGGAGGGGTGGGGAAGGGATGACCTGGCCCATGTCTTTGCAGAGCTCATCCTCCCCCACACCCTCTCCGTGGCTGGAAGCAGCTTGTCTGTTTCTGCCCGCACAGCGTAGAAAGGCAGTTAACACCTCCAGGCCGCTGCTGGCCACCGACATAACCCATCCACTTCCTGTCCCCTGGCTCCAGCGCGAGCAGGAAGGGGTTAAGCCTTAAGGATGCATTGAGCACAAGGGCCCAGGGAACCTGACTGCAGGGGCTTCAGTGGCTGTGGAGCCCAGCCAGAGAGACGGCTCAGGAGGGAAAGGTGCCTAGGAGATGGAAAAGCCTCCTGCTCCCTGGGGACAGGACCCGGGGCCGTGTGGGGAGGCAGGCAAAGAGGGTGCTAAGCTCCTGCCCAGGGGGTTGCTGTGGAGCCTGCAGGTTTGGGGTGGGAACAGGCTGGAAATCGCGCCCTCCCCCCACCAACTCCAGAGCTTAACCTGAGGGGTGCAGAGGCTTCCCCATGCCAGTGCTGTGCATGCAGGGCTCGGCTCCTCCTGGCCAGCGCCCCGGGCCAGAGGACCTTGGGCTTTCCCAGGGCACCAGCCCAGCCAGAGGCAGAAGGGGAAGGAAGGGGCCTGCTGGCCAGGCTGTTGGTGAGCTCAGTGATCCGACCATGGGCTGGTTTTCTGCACAGCGCTGGGAGAGGGAGGCACCCCGCTGCGGGGTGGGGATATGGAGGAGCAGCAGGGCTGGGGAGGGCAAAAGGGCAAAGCAGGGAGAGGACAGCGAGAGGGGAACTCATAAAAGGCTGATGGGTGGGAAGCAGAGGCAACATGTAACTGGCTGCCGCCTGGCGCCTCCCCGCACTCCCTGGTTCCTGCAGCTGGCAGCGCTGGCCAGAAACGGGACAGGGGTTGGGGCCCCGCTGGCCAAGAGCCAGCACACAGCGGGGGCTGCGCTGACGGACCGGCAGGGGAGCGGCCTGGCCCTGCAGCTTCGCCTCACCACCAGCCTGAGACACCCCCCCATCATCGGCCACTGAACCCCCGTTCCCACTTGCCACTGGTGGGAGGGCGGCTGGTGAGCAGGGATCTGGCCAGCAGCAGGACATGCTGGTACTGATGGGGGCCAGGCAGAAAATACAGGACACCTGCAGGAGGGCTTAAATACGGGACTGTCCCCTTAAAAATGGGATGTCTGGTCACCCTATAAGGTGCCACAGGACTCTTTGCCACTTTTACAGATCCAGACTAACACGGCTACCCCTTCTGATACCTACACATGACCACACTTAAAAGCCAGGTTCTTTATTTATCCACCAAAAAGGGATGTCATGAGTAGCTGTGGTGAAAACTTCCCTACGCAGCTCAACCTGTGTACCTCAACTCTGTCTTGGAGAGGACAAGGTTAGTGGGAAGAGGATATCTATGTCAGTCTCTAGGACTCAGATCATCAAAGGTCTTTAGGTGCTTAAATCCCATGGGAATTACGCACCTAGATACCTTTGAGGAGCTGGGCATAGGTCCATTTAGTCCTTTGAATGTTACATCCTGAATTTCCAGAAATTAAACATCACCTACCCCGACAATCTACATAAATTAACACCTGTGACGGAGCTCTCAGCAGAGAGACAAAGCATATTTTTTATCATTACTCTTCCTCCTTTGCAATTAAAGGAGTTTGCACAGAGATTTGGTCAGCGTTAGAATCCAACTTTCATTCAGGGGAAAACAGAACTAATTAACACAATGGTTCCCAAGAGATTCTTACCCTCATCTCACTTGAATGTCTGTGGTCTTCAGTTCCTTTACTTAGCTAGAAATGATGCATAAAAAAATACAAAAAAACTTATTCAGGGAACAGATGGCTAGGTCTTTCAGCAGCATTTTGGGTGTCTCCACACCTTCGGGAAAGGGGAGTTTCTGTTCAGTGTGGGCACAGTGCTTTGTGTACACTGTTCTTAGGAGCTGTGACTCATTTTAGTTAACTGAGACCTTGTTGAGCGTGAGAGAGGAAAACCGAGAGCTATACTGTATTGATAAAGGTTATGGTCAACTTAAGATATGTCACAGACAAGGTAGACAATTGAAATATTTACACAAGGAAGACTGAAACCATCATAATCCAACCTCACCCTTTGTAACCAGAAGATGCTGCTTCTAGAGGTAATATTGCAGCACTGGAAATAATCAAATAGAAATGGAGCGACCAAGGAGTAAAGAAGAAACTCTAGTCAGTGTGATTCAGCTCTACTAATCAGCACATGGGATGAGCTTAAGTAGGTGAGAGCAGGGACTTGACAGGGAAAGGCTGTCTATAGTGCTTGTGTGATCACAAACGCCATCCGGACAGCTCGCCGATTTCTTGTCTTCCCAGTGGTATGTCAAGCACAAGAAGAGGAATTACTTATGGATGGTTATGGTAGATGTGCCATGAACCAAACAAAGTTCTGAAATGGTGCCTCTCAAAGAGGCTGCTTTGGGCCAGCCTGGTATAGAAGTGAAGGATAAGCCTGGCAGAGAAGCTGAGTATTAGGCCACATAAAATAAGACGCAGAAAGATTTGAATGCTGATGTGAAATGGTATGAGCTCTTCAGGCCATTGTAATTTAGAGAAGGGTCTGAACCATTCCCCTGGTTCAGAACACCACTGAAACTAGGGAGACGTTATACCAGATCCAAAGGTTGTGACTCAGACCTGTCTCTAAATTAGTTTAATTTGTTTATAGTGATTGTTTTGTAATTCAGCACAGAGACAGCATGACCCAGTGGACAGGGCACTGGACTGGAAGGAAGGAGACCTGGCTTCTTATTACTGGATTTGTCATTGGCTTGCTATGGGACACTGGGCAAGTCACCTTTTGGGAGCCCTGTTTCCCTTCCAATCCTTTGTCTAGTTTGTCTCTTTAGCCTGTAAGTTCTTCAGTGCAGAGCCTGTTTGTAGAGCACCTAGCACAATGAGGTCCTGCTCATGGTTGGGGCCTGTAGGCGCTATTGTCATATAAATAATTGTAAAAAGAAAAGGAGTACTTGTGGCACCTTAGAGACTAACCAATTTATTAGAGCATAAGCTTTCGTGAGCTACAGCTCACTTCCTGAGCTGTAGCTCACGAAAGCTTATGCTCTAATAAATTGGTTAGTCTCTAAGGTGCCACAAGTACTCCTTTTCTTTTTGCGAATACAGACTAACGGCTGTTACTCTGAAACCTGTCATAAATAATTGTGTGTCCTTACATATATGCTTTCTCTATGGATTAAATCATAGTCACCTTGCTCATGTGAAGCCGATGGTCCAGATCTGCAAAGGAAGTGCCTAACTCCTTTTGAAATCAATGGAAATTAGGCTCCTAAATACCTTGGAGGATCTGGGCCCCTAACACTATTTGGGTGAGTAGGATTTGGTTCTGTGTGTCTTGTAAAAAGTGCCTTTTATGAGGCACTGCACTGCAATCACGTTTATTTTCCATATACGGCTTTTACAAAGACACATTTTCCCCCACAACCTTTTTTATTTGATAATGCTACAGTTATAAAACAGATAAAGAGCATTTATTCAACTGCTGTACTGTTTGGCTGACATTTAAAATTTAGTCTTTTCTCTGTCTCTAGACTTTGATTTGAGACGATTTGTGAAAAGCAAATGGATGCATCTGTAACATCGAAATACCTGTCAATGTAATTTCCCCTAATGAAGCAATACAATGGAGACAGTGCACAAGGTGTGTTTTTGCAGAGCAGGTAATAAGCCGTGTTTGAAATTGCTGGGTGTATTGGATGAACATTTCTATGGGTAATCATGCTAGGCAATGGCAATGAAGTGTGTGTTGGAGTGGGATACAAGTGAGGTCCTGGGGGGAAAGGAGAGAGATTTGGGAGGTGTCAGATGGTGAGTAGAGGCCGATGACATAGTGTTGTGACATTGCATCACCCTGGGACTTGTGGCAGCTTGATTCAAATATGGAAACATCACCATCTTGCACTAGAACCTGCTGGGCATTTTGGGGCACCCCCAAATCTCAAAGCTGGAGCCCTAGAAGAATAGCAAGAAGGAGGGGAAAAAACCAAGGCACCCTGAAGACAGCAAAAATAAGGCCAGAGAGCCCTGATGTGTGTGGGGTCGCTGTGGGAGGAGAGGAAAGAAAATGGGAGTTGTATGAAGAGCATTAGCTCAGATTGTGCAATGAGCTTAAGGGAACTTTAATACACTGAATCATTGGCAAGATGGAAACTGCACTTTGGCCGGGAGCAAGCCTGCACATTAATAACTATAATATGCAGAATGCTTAGGCAGGTCTGGCTATATTTATACTCCTGCCTAAAGGAAAGACACTACATAGTTTATATACAATATAAGGTAGTATATCTGTACTGTAACCTACAGCCATAGGAAATATGGAGACAGACTTAGCAATTGTGGGGCTAGCAGCTATTGTCTCTAAAAAAGACAGTATTTTGAAGAAAAACCCCATAATTAACCAGGATGGTACACTGGAATATTTTTTAGCTATATCAACAGGATATACTAAATTTCTGGAGAAATGGAGACATATTCTTAATTCTTTCACAACTGAATGTCACTATGACTTTCCACACAGCCTGCTTACCCACAATCCTTTTTCTGAGAATCTACAGGCCTTACCATTTTGCTGCTTAGTGTGAATGACAAGTCAGATTTCTAAGATCATCTGCTCCAGCCTACAGTTTACCTGACAACCACCAAACCACAGCCAAAGACTATGTTGTCGACCCATTACTGTACAGTAGACAGATATTACCCTATGAGAGTAAGAAGCCTGTATTTGTAATACAACAGTACGCATGTGTATTCTTGTGCATGTCTTTTGGTCCTGGCATTTCACATCACAGTATGAAATTCAGCCTTTCTATACTATAGATCATTTTTTATTAAAACCTGTTGTCCAATATAAATCTCCCCCATAATGTAATGAAAGAAGACAGAAACTGTCTATGTTAAAAGTCACAGTTAACAATAACTCTCAAGTGGAGGGACACTATATTAAATTGCTGTAGGCATACTGAACCGGAGGACTTACATTCTTCCTGGCACATATTTGTTTAATTGCACGCAGCAGATCTCAGACCAGGAGTGGGCAGATGGCGAGGGCAGAGCTCCCGTACTGCTCCCACTCACTGCATTGACGGCAGCGGGAGAGGGATTCCCTTGTCCTGCAGCCAGCTGGCAGGCACGAGGCACAACTTCCGTGGTAGGTGTCTCCACAGCAAATCATTCACAACATAACTAAGCGTTTCGACCAACTGCGGAAAAATCCCCCTTCTCCAGCAGGAGCCTGCTCTGATGTGGCTGGCGTGCCATGCCGCAGCCTGCTGCACCCCAGCCTCAAGTGCAGCTGTGAGCCAGGCTGGTTAAACTCCGTTATCGTTGCACTCATGGATTGCACAGGCTCTCGCTCGAGCTGGCTGCATGCAGCTCAATACAACGGGGGCGGGGGGGGTGAGTTTGCCCGCTGGGCACTCGGGCTTTCCGTGCAATGCCCATGCGGGACCCGTGCATGGCAGCTGCAAGGGCGGGGTGGGCAGTGACACCCTGCTCTGGGCTGGGCTGGATGAAAGGGCCGAGCCTGGAGAGCAGCCGGCGCCGCCGGAGGCGTGATGCCCGCTGAGCCCGGGTTCTGCAAGGCGCCGCCTGACACGGCGCTGCACCGGCCGCTCTCTCGGGCGTGCTGCACAGGACCGGGGGGAGGAGGAGGACGAGGAGAGAGGAGGAGGAGGCGGCGTGGCGGGGAGGGGGGGGCGGAGAAGCAGCAGCCGGAGCAGCGGAGGGGAGCCCCGAGCTGGCTGGCCCTGGGCAGAGCCCAGCAGAGGCAGAAGGCGAAGGTAGGTGGCCGCATTGTTGTCTGAGCGGGCGCAGGGAGGCTCGCCCCTCTCCGCAGCGGAGCGCGCAACGAGCCATTGTCCGCTTCCCCCGCAGCCAGGCGTCCCCGCGGCTCGCGCCCAGCCCCAGCCGCCCCCTCCCGGGGGGAGGCCATGGAAATCCGCCCTCCGCCGCCTGGGTGTTGCCAGGAACAATGGCAGGGCGGGGGCGTCCCTGGGTTCGGCCACCCTAGGGCGGCGCCGGCGGCACGGGAAGTTTTGCGGGTTGCAAGGCGTTGCGGGGCTGGGTTTGTTGTTTGTTTGCCTGCCATGCACAGCCAGGGGGCATGTGCTTTGTTGTCAGGGGGGTGTGTGTGGAAGGAGCTGGTGCATTTGCAAGGAGCAGGGAGGGAGGGGGGGAAGGAAGTTACAGTGCAAGAGAATCGGGCCCCTAAGGTTTGGCTGGACAGGCACTTGAAGAGGTGGGGGCTTGCTCCAAAGTCTTTTTTATTTTTTTCTGAAAGGAGAAGGCGTTGCAGGCTTGATCCCCGAGCTTTCCCCTAGCAGCGTGCTGTGTCTCTCTTTTAAAGAGCTGCAGTTTCTCTCCCCCCGCCCCTGCCAGGGGGTGTCCTGCTGCTACAGGATTAGACAGTTCTGACAATGCTGACGACCCGCTCTGTCTGGTCATGTCCCCAGCTTCCAGGAGAACCAGACTCCTTCTCCGGCTGCAGAAGCGGAATACCAGGAGATTTCTTTTGTCTTGCTCCGGCCCGGGTGTCAGATTTATTCCTGGGTGGGGTGATGCCAAACATTCCTCTGATCTGTTAGCACTTGTAGAGAAAAATCATTTTCAACTCTAAGGGTCCTCTCATTATAGATGAAGAATCACCATATCAGGTGCACTGAAGTTTTCCATCAGTGGAAAGTACCCAGACAGCTGTTGGTGGTATCTGTACTGAGAAGAAGCTGATGCTTTAGGAGCCTTCATACTAGCATTATCCCTTACTGGTTACTTTTCTTAGTAATATTCAAGGCAATAGAATAATCTGTAACCTACAGCCCCTCTTTCCCCAGGGGATTAATGTCTGCTGGGACAGAGTGCTTCCACATGGAGGGGAACAATGCAGTGAGCAAATGGTACTTAAAAAATAAAATACAGTTGTACCATTTATACAAAATACTTATGTCTTAATAGGAGTATAAAAGAATTCAAGCAGTGTTTTGAATTCCCTGGTCAGAAGAGGCTGATTACTTATTCATGGTATTTGTTTGTATGTACTTATCTATTTGTTTAAATTCATTATTATTTGCAGCATAGCATTTATATCTGGGTGTGTTGTAAAAGCAAGTAAAACCTGAAAGGACATAAAGGAGTTTAAATGTTACCTCCAGCAATATGAATGTTTTACATTATTTTACTTTTACATTGTAGTCAACGATAAATGTTCATTTCCTATACATAGAAAGTCCCAGAGCTCAGAAAATTTACCAGACACAACCTAAAGAGTAAGTCTGCTATGCTAACCAGCATGAGATGTGCCCAGGCTGTCCCCACAATACCTTAAGGCCACGTTTCCCGTCACTTTAAAGAAATAGTTTTTTGCACTATATTCATTTGCAGCATAAACCATCTGCTTTCTGTGTACATCCCTACAAACACTTACACATGTGCATACCTACCCTTATCTTTGCACACAAGAGTACATGTTTGTAGGATCAAGGCCTCCTTTAGTTAAAGTGTAACTTAGTGTATATATATTTCCCTTGCTTTTGTTACACTAGCTTTTCCTTGCTGGCCTCATCCCACTTCCTCTTTTCTTTCCTAGAATAATCTCTTTCCCAGTATTGTTTTCAGTGTTTGTTTCCTCTTGTCCTTTTCTTTCTCTCCACCCATTATATCTCTTCCTTTTTTCCCCTACATTAGGTTCTTCATTACATGTTTTCTTTCTTCCACTTCTGCCAAGACTGGTCATTCTCCCTTCTACTTCTTTTCTAACTCAGGCTTCCCTGTGCAAGAAAGTTGCCCCAGTTTAGCTAAAAGTGTGATTTTAAACCATTTGAGTCAAACTGCCAAAGGCTCTGTGGACACTCATATTTCAGGGTAGGTTAACTAGATTAGGAACAGGCTTAAACTAAAGCAAAATAAGCTATTCTTAAACTAGAAAAGAATATCTACACCAAAGTTTTCAGCAATTTAACTAAATCTGTTTAAAAACAATATTTAAGTTTAAACCAGTGCAGCTTATGTACCTAGACAAGGCCTCATCTAAATTAGAAACTCAATAGGACATATATCTGTTTTGCATGTTTAGTGTATAAAATAAATAGTCACTTTTTCTTTGGGCTCACCCACTTCTTTATATACAAGATACCAGCTCCTCAGCTGCTGTAAATCAACATGTCTCCATTCAATTCACTAAAGCTATGTCAATTTACAACACCTGAGGAACTGCCCCAAGGTGTGGACAGTGTTATTAGACACCTGGGCTCAGAAAATATGTAGGCTCCTAACTGCCACTACCTTTGTGGAGCTGGGTCTTTGTAGGTAGAGGATTTAAGTAAAATGATAGGTCCTAGTGAAAACCCAGGCTTCATCTGCTGGGATACCTACCAGAATATTGTCTCTGTAACTTGTTCAGCGTTTCTATCTTTTATATCCTCTCACCAGTAGGAATATGATCAACTTGAAGCTCCTCTTGTCCTGCTGGATTGCAGCAGGAGCTTTCACTCTCTGATTCTCTTTTTCACCCCCTTTCCATTTTTTCTTCAGTCAAGAGCTGCTGTATGGGGGATGGTGGGCTCTGCCTTTTGGTGTTCTTTGTTGAGCCCCAGGCTCTACTTAGAGCTCTTACAGGAGGTAGCCAAGTAAAGTTGACCTGAGTCTTGTCTATTTCACTGCTGGTTGCTTGGTTCCCAATAACAGCAGTGCAAGCCTGTTAAGTTTTTAATCAGTCTTCACTCAGTGGTGGCTTGGGAAAGCTCTGAGCACCTGCTTTATCTGCAGACTGAGGAAGATGATAATAGTATGGTTTTATCCTTGATTTGCATGTGGCTAGGATTTTTCATACCCAGAAGATCAAGAACCCAGAGCTAGCCAGAAAATTTTGAAAATCTTAAAATCAAGTTCTTTTGTGAAACTTTTCTGATTTTTTATTTTATTTTCTGATGTACTTGATGCTTGGGGTTTTGTTTGTTTTTTAAAGTGAGCTTATTCTGCAGAAGTCAGCAATACATGCCTCAGAAAGATCTGTTTTCCTTTGAGGTGAGTGGATTTTCAAGGTTTCATCTATGCTCTATAGAAATTCACCTTGCTGGTTTCATTGGGCTTCTATGGATGCAGCTGATGCTAGATTGGTCTTTAGTCTTCAGTCTTCTGTTTAATTTTGAGGCATTGAAATCTCCAAAAATGAAGTGTTCAATCTCAGGAGCATGCAGTTAGTTAAAAATATACGTTATCTTAATCAAAAGGCAACAACTGTCTAGATATTTTCCTTTCCTTAAACAAGCCCCAGAATCCTTTAATTTGGAAACTTTAGTGGAGCAAATGAATTCCTGACGTCTAACTTGCAGGTGTCTCTCTTTTTCTGTGGCTTTCTGCTACTAGGCTCCTTTTACTTTCATGAAAGCTGGAATGTTTTATGGCCAGTAAAACTAGTGATTCCCTAGAACGTGTCTTAGCAGTGGAAGTCGGAGACAGTGGTGTTGCTGGTTGTTGTTTTGTTAGAATTAAAAAAAAAAAAAAAACTTTTAAAGCTCCTTTTGAAAAAAAGTTGGGCTTTTTTTTTGTTTTTGTTTTTTTTTGTAGATGCATAAGAGTTATGAGATTTGTCAATTGTGAACTTTGCTAATGCAAGTCATATAGGTGAACACCATCATAATTATCAACCTTTCTAGCAGTCTTAACAATGAAGCTATGGACTGGAAAGGGGACATGGAGAATGAATTGTGGCATCCACCTCTACAGCATATAGGAGTTTGGTAATATCCCTTTAAATAGTTGGTGGGTAAAACCCACCCAGATATCATTGGGTACCAAACAACTGTGTTTGCTAACTATATACAAACATACAACTACAAGGCATAGTTACACCTATACACTGCTGCTGGGTTGGGTTAAAGTGGCTTCTGCAGTAGAGGATAGGGAGTCATCCTAGCTGGCTCACAAACTATTGAAGGGAATGCCACCCAGTTCCTGTACACTGCACACACATCTATCTCAAAAGATGGTCCTTTGAGGGACAGTGGGTGGGTGGACTAAGACAGGAATGGGGGAGGGAACAAGGGGGGAGGGAACAAGGGGGGAGTGACCTAGGGAATCCGGCAGTACCTTTGGATAAAAGAAGACTTCAGGGGCCAAATTCATCCATTATGACAGGTTTCAGAGTAACAGCCGTGTTAGTCTGTATTCGCAAAAAGAAAAGGAGGACTTGTGGCACCTTAGAGACTAACCAATTTATTTGAGCATGAGCTTTCGTGAGCTACAGCTCACTTCATCGGATGCATACCGTGGAAACTGCAGCAGACTTTGTATATACACAGAGAATATGAAACAATACCCACTCCCACCCCACTGTCCTGCTGGTAATAGCTTATCTAAAGTGATCATCAGGTGGGCCATTTCCAGCACAAATCCAGGTTTTCTCACCCTCCACCCCCCCACACACAAATTCACTCTCCTGCTGGTGACAGCCCATCCAAAGTGACAAGTCTTTACACAATGTGCATGATAATCAAGTTGGGCTATTTCCTGCACAAATCCAGGTTTTCTCACATCCCCCCACCCCCATACACACACAAACTCACTCTCCTGCTGGTAATAGCTCATCCAAACTGACCACTCTCCAACTTTAAATCCAAGTTAAACCAGAACATCTGGGGGTGGGGGGTAGGAAAAAACAAGAGGAAACAGGCTACCTTGCATAATGACTTAGCCACTCCCAGTCTCTGTTTAAGCCTAAATTAATAGTATCCAATTTGCAAATGAATTCCAATTCAGCAGTTTCTCGCTGGAGTCTGGATTTGAAGTTTTTTTGTTTTAAGATAGCGACCTGAAGCAAATACTCACCAACAACCACATACCACACAACAGAACCACTAACCCAGGAACTTATCCTTGCAACAAAGCCCGTTGCCAACTGTGTCCACATATCTATTCAGGGGACACCATCACAGGGCCTAATAACATCAGCCACACTATCAGAGGCTCGTTCACCTGCACATCCACCAATGTGATATATGCCATCATGTGCCAACAATGCCCCTCTGCCATGTACATTGGTCAAACTGACAGGTTTCAGAGTAACAGCCGTGTTAGTCTGTATTCACAAAAAGAAAAGGAGTACTTGTGGCACCTTAGAGACTAACCAATTTATTAGAGCATAAGCTTTCGTGAGCTACAACTCACTTCATCAGATGCATATCGTGGAAACTGCAGCAGACTTTATATATACACAGAGAATATGAACCAATACCTCCTCCCACCCCACTGTCCTGCTGGTAATAGCTTATCGAAAGTGATCATCAGGTGGGCTATTTCCAGCACAAATCCAGGTTTTCTCACCCTCCACCCCCCCACACAAATTCACTCTCCTGCTGGTGGTAGCCCATCCAAAGTGACAACTCTTTACACAATGTGCATGACAATCAAGTTGGGCTATTTCCTGCACAAATCCAGGTTTTCTCACATCCCCCCCACCCCCATACACACACAAACTCACTCTCCTGCTGGTAATTGGTAATTGGTCAAACTGGACAGTCTCTACGTAAAAGAATAAATGGACACAAATCAGATGTCAAGAATTATAACATTCATAAACCAGTCGGAGAACACTTCAATCTCTCTGGTCTTGCAATCACAGACATGAAGGTCGCTATCTTAAAACAAAAAAACTTCAAATCCAGACTCCAGGGAGAAACTGCTGAATTGGAATTCATTTGCAAATTGGATACTATTAATTTAGGCTTAAACAGAGACTGGGAGTGGCTAAGTCATTATGCAAGGTAGCCTGTTTCCTCTTGTTTTTTCCTACCCCCCACCCCCAGATGTTCTGGTTTAACTTGGATTTAAAGTTGGAGAGTGGTCAGTTTGGATGAGGTATTACCAGCAGGAGAGTGAGTTTGTGTGTGTATGGGGGTGGGGGGGATGTGAGAAAACCTGGATTTGTGCAGGAAATAGCCCAACTTGATTATCATGCACATTGTGTAAAGAGTTGTCACTTTGGATGGGCTATCACCAGCAGGAGAGTGAATTTGTGTGGGGGGGTGGAGGGTGAGAAAACCTGGATTTGTGCTGGAAATGGCCCACCTGATGATCACTTTAGATAAGCTATTACAAGCAGGACAGTGGGGTGGGAGGGGGTATTGTTTCATATTCTCTGTGTATATATAAAGTCTGCTGCAGTTTCCACGGTATGCATCCAATGAAGTGAGCTGTAGCTCATGAAAGCTCATGCTCAAATAAATTGGTTAGTCTCTAAGGTGCCACAAGTACTCCTTTTCTTTTTGCAAATTCATCCATGCATACATAGATGCCACTCCCCTAGATGAGTTGGGAAAATCCACTAAATGGTTGTGTAAGTTCAAGTGGGGTATAAATGAATTAGAGGGTGGGACAAGTTACGCCATCTTACCATTTACAACCATTTTCAGACCCTTTCTATCAGCCATGTGTCACTGATGCTGTAAATCAAAGATGAACAGGGTCCCCCGGAGCTCTTACTAGCTTAAAATCCTCCATCAAAAGGTGTGAGGATGGGAAAATCAAAGGTGTGTTTTTAAGTTTACAGCTATAGTTTTATGGCAAACAATTAGGTTAATTTATCTCTGGATGTTGATATTTCAGCTGTACTCAGAACCTGGGGAAAAAACAAGTTGGAGGCTGGATTCCGCTTCAGAAAACTTGGACCCATATTATAGTGGAGTGATAGTTGCACTCCATTTATAATCACAATTTGTTAGCATTTGTTGTTGGGTGCACATGGCTTAGAAAAGTTGTGATCTTGGTTCTTAGGGTGGGGTGATCAGAAATGGGGCCCTTTGTCCTCTAAGCCTTCTGGATCACAATTGTATATGTTATAACCCATTTAGTGAGTTACGAAATGCAGCTATGTGTAATGACTAGCATTTAGGGTCCTATTCCACTAACCGTTCAAAGCGGTAAACAATGCATATTAATTGTAACTCTGTGTGGAGATAGGATGTGGTGGTATATGCTAGGTAGGAAGGCCCATAACTGAAGAAATATTAACATTTCCATTTTGATATCAAGTAGCAAAGCCTACAGGCCTCAAAGTGGTGTGGTATCATTTGTAAAGGTGTCATATAGGTTTTAACTTTAAATGGTTAAATTTAAAGTCAGAGGAGGTTTAACTTGGATTGCCCTGATTTACACTGG
Organism: Lepidochelys kempii; assembly: GCF_965140285.1. NCBI lineage: Eukaryota > Metazoa > Chordata > Testudines > Cheloniidae > Lepidochelys > Lepidochelys kempii. The sequence continues at coordinate 9,348,653 of NC_136386.1, read as the reverse complement.
CATGATGCTGTTGATTTAAATGAGTTACACCTGATTTACAGCACTGAGTGAGAAGAGAATAAAGCCATACATTCTTTGTACTGTACCTCTTAGCTAAAGAACTCCACCTTGTTCTAGACGGCATTCTTTGAAAGGATAATAGATATATTTGAATCTAGCATCCAGCTGTGCATGAGAGGCAGTGGAATGTCCATAATTGGAGATAGTCAAGGCTAGACTAGACACTCCTATTGGGAATTCATTAGAAATAATTATGCCAGACATCACAGTGGAAGGGAAGGAGGAGATGACCTACCAGAGAGCCCTTCCAACTCCAACGACGCTCTGAAAATGCCAATGTCTTTCATTGCTTCTTCCGCTCCATGCTGATTTCAGCTGACAGCTTCAGCATAGGCCCAGACAAGGGGTTGACCAGTGATGTCAGCTGCTGTCTCTTTGTTGCACCTGACTGAACCAATCAGATAAACTCGGTCAGTGCAAAGAATCTGTGTGAACCAGATATGTGTGGATGGGAGAGTTTTGACAGCTGAAGCTTGCAAAATGAAAACCTTGCTTGCCAGAGCTATGGAATAGCTCTGTGTCCATCACTCTGTCTGTGTGCTTTCAATTAATCTAAACAGGGTTACCGGCTATATATATTTTTGGGGGGGTTATAACCCAAAATCTAAAAATTAGCAAATGCATGGAAATTTATTTCTGAAGTAGGTAATGTTTGTATTTTATTGCAATATCACTGTAAAACGGGCTTCTTTGTGTAGAAATTCCTATTACAATATTGAATGTAAAGATTTGCCTGTTGCACAGCAAATTTAATGAAACACCCACATTTTGCTTAAGGATTTTGGGATCCTGATCAGCTAGGGAGAACTGTAGAACGTCCATAGTCACATGACCTCTCAAGAGCTTTGTAGATGGCCAGGCCACTAGAGAATGGGCTGATTGAAGAGAGGTGGAGATGGAACACCTTTTGGTTTTCTAATCAGAGGTTCAGATAAACCAGTACAAGCCATATGGATATCCAGACATATGATTAAATCAAACACAGCGTATGGTAACTAGGTCAGTGGGTATTACAAAGAGACATTCATGGAGCTCAACTAACATTCCAAAAACACATCAACATTTCATAAAGACATTGCTTATCTACAATAGCAGCGTCCAAGCCAGCTTAGAATATGTACAGCTGGGTGGTGTGTGTGGGTTTTTGTTTTTTTTTTAAAAGGGGTCAACACTTTGCTTCCAATACAATGCTTACGTGCAACGGAGAGGCTCTTAATGTTGGATCCAGCCAATTCAAAACATTAACCTTCTGCAGCCCCTTCCCCAAACATGTTGCATCAGTGCTTTCAGCAACGGTTAACAATGCAGTGGTTAAATGGGATGGGTTATAAAGAGCAGATGAAAAAAGCTTTCAGCACTGTCAAATGCACTACCTTGGAACTACAGGAATTTCTGGAAAATGTGTAATGGACATTGAATGTTTACACACTCCTGCTTCAATCAGCCTTTCATGTGATTTTTAATTTATAGCTTAGTCAACCCTTCTTGATTTCTCAGAGTAGGATTGTATATGTGAGTTAATTTTAATGTGTGAGAGCTTCTGCTGGTAGACTATATCCTGTTCTTTGATGGTTGGATGGTATCTAGAACAGCTAAAAAAGTTCCAGATCTTGATTTGCTGTCAAAACTTCAATGCAAAGAAAGGAAATAAATTTTGAATTATCTTTCACCACCTCTAACTATATCCAACTGCTAGAAATAGATAAGGAACATATGGCCTGTTGTCTTAGAAGTGGGCTCCTGGTCCATGATGATGGCTCCTATGGTGCTAAAATAATTAAAGGGCTACTGTGCAAATTGTTGGGCCGAAAAAAGGTACATAGCGCTATCCTAGAAACATAAAATATAGAGATGATAGACATTTTAAATCATCTTCTTCTATCTCCCTACCAATGCAGGAATGATTAGGATTGTCAAAGGAGCTACTTAGCGCTTACAAGGGAAGTTAGGTGCCTAAATCCTTTGGGATTCTTTTGACTGTTTAGCCCTAGAGTTTTGTCCAAACTAACTTTAAACTGCACTCAATTCCTTTGAGACAGAATTCCACAGGCGGAATTAATCTTTCCTACATAATGAATCCATTCCCTTTTTAGTTCAGTATGTAGCAGAGATTGTTTACAGATTGTGTTTAATAATTGTATGGCCTTCTTAACAAACAAACAAAAAGCTGCATGTTAACTTCTAGGCTAGCACTCCTGCAGTCAGTTTTTTGTTTGTCGTTGGAGAGCAGCAAAATAAAAGATTTTTAGGTGATTCTCTCCCCTCCCCCACCAAATCAATATCTTAACCGTGTGGATCTTTTTGATGTGTCTCCCTCCCCCCCTTTAGGATTTAATGCCCTGAGAATACATTTTATTGCCAAGCCATTGACAAAAAGATACTAGACCAACGGTGAAATCCTGGTTCCACTGAAATTCAATGGAAGTCTTGCCATTTGACACTACAGCCAGTATTTCACTGTACATTTATTTTGCTTTATTGTTAGAATTGTATTGGGTTTTATTAAAATGATATACTAATCATACAGTAATATTTTACTAGTGATAGAGTGAGGATTACTGTTGACATAGGCAAGCAGTATTGGAGGGAGAATTTAAAGTACTTTATGCCACCCTGGATATTTCTCTGAGCTGGGCACTAACCTTTCGCAGGTATATCTGGAAATTCAGAAGCCTGCTTTGTAGTATATGCTAACCTCAGTTGACATTGTAATGCCCTCTGCAGCTATTATGTCAGAAGCGTACAAGAGCACCATTCTACTATGATTCTCCTGCTGTGGTCGGACTAGTTATGGCATGGAAGCTTTAATGATGTCATTTCAAGTGCATCTCAATTATCCTTGGTTTCTGATGGTAAAATTGGAGTCCTACCACTGCTTTCCTTCTCCTGTATTCCTGGCTCTTCCCACTATTGTTTAAATAATCAGTTTGTCTGGACCTGGCTTTTCTTTTATTCCAAAACATGCTGACATTTCTCTGCTGCTACTTTTTTCCACATCCTCCTTCCACGTTCTCCATGTCTTGAACCGGCAAAGAAACAATCCAATTGAGCATTGCCAAATGAAGCTACTCTGCTAGATCTGACTGTATAGCAAAGGTTTCTCTCCACTCTGACCATTGCAGAAGATGAGGTGTGACTAGATGAGAACAGGCTGGACAGAGGTGAAAATGTTTTTCCAAACCTTCAGCATGATCTTTGATGCTTGTACAATACAACAATACGACTGGAGCTGCACAAGTCAAAAATGAAAATGGTTCCCATCCCAAAGAATTTCTAAACTTCAAGACAGATGTAGGCAAGACATGCCTCACTGGGAAACCAAAGGAAGGAGGTCACTTGAAAATGTGTTTGCTTCTCTAATGTAAATTTGTCTTTTAACTTAAAAAAATTCATCAAACAGGATTGCATTTCCCAGTCTGCTAATGTTCCACTTGTGCATTGTCACAAGAAGAACCCCAAGCAGGGAAACAGTTACTTCAGTTTATTAGTGAAGCAGATGCGAACTGGGTCTCTAATTATACAGCAGTGTGGAAATCCAATCCTAAAAAGACTTAATGTTACACATCTGAACAATCCCATTGACTTCCATGGCTCTATTCCTGTGCATAAAATTAAGCACATATATATATACTTATTTTCAGGATCAACGCCTAAGAGCAGATTCAGGTCCCAAGGCAAATTTAAATGAACTAAAATGTTGTTGACGCTTTTTCAGTAAAACCAATTTACTGCATCTATGTTTCACATTGAGCAGAGATATGAAAATTGGAGCTTCAAATGGAAATGCTGCATCACAGATTGTTTATAATTTACACAATCAAGTATTTAAATAAAGTAAAATAAAACCATTTTAAAGAACTTGCCCCAGAAAAGGAAATGTGGTGGAAAATTAATGGAGTCTAAGGTGCTTTGATTGCCAAAACCTAATTGGAGTTTTATCAGAAACATCTTTGCTATTAGAGGTAACTTAGTGAAAAGAGAGGCTTTTAACACAGCAAATATGTGAGAACTTCTAGAAAGCAGGGACTCAAATTTCCCCCTCCCCCTGCTGCAAAAAAACAAAAAGATTGAGCCGGGTAACTAATGGAAACTTGCCTAGCTTCTCTATTGCCTCATTCTTCTTGAAAGTAGGATGTATTTCTTACTAGCATAATGAAGTGCTCAGTTATCAAGCAGGGGAAAGCTGCCTTTGCCAAGGAATGTTTGGACCAGGTTACTTTTCCTGATCATTACAGCATCAAAACCATATTCTGAAGCTATTCATTTGTATCTGTTTGACAGCCCTGGAGAATGAAGTCTTGTTTGTCAACGGAGCATGGATTAAACTATGGCCGCCTGTCAATATGCCTTAACACTAACCATGTGAGACTACTTCTCTGGGTAAAAGGATAATTCACTTACCACATCTATTAGTCCTTGCCTTCTCTGCAGAGACAGCCAATTGGGGTGGTTGTGGGTATCCCTTCCTCATAGAAACTGATTGAGACAAGTTGTCATCTAGTAGCAATTTTCAGTCACTGATTTGAGGTGGTTTTGAACCAGGGACTTCGCAGACGGTAAATGGGTCCCAGTTCTCTGAGCCACTCAGATCTCTGGCAACTGTAGTATGTGGTAAGTGCTTACCAGAGTTTTAGTGTAAACTATCTGGTGTTCTTGTCAGGTTCACACTAACTGCTCTTCTGGCTGCCGAACATTCAAAGTGCCCTCACTTCATATCTGCAACGAGGAGGGTTTGTCATGGTGTATATCAACACCGGTCGACAAATCTTTGAATACGTCTGGGGAGAGGAGATCTACTGAACTGTTCACCTCATTGGCAAAGGGGCAGGTTGCGAGTGAAGTGGAGGCTGAAGTGTCTGGTTTGGAAGAGAAGAACAGCATCTCTTCGTGTAAAAAAGTCTGAATCAAAGCAGCACATTCAGGCTAAAGTAGGACCAGGCTTTAATCCCGTTGTGGAGTCCAGCCTCATCAGAACTCTTAATTACCTATTTCACTTCTCTAACCCCATTCCCTCCCCTTAGTACATTAGGGACTGGCTTTTAATAGAGTTGTTTAAACCAGGGACCCTCAGCCTGAATCTTTGTATCCTTTAACCTAATCCCTTCCCCCTCTTTATACAGGCAAAGTCTGTCTTTAGTAAGGCATTAACTCCTCGTCTCCCAGGAGTTACACCTTGTCACAGTGCCCGTTGGGATAAGTTACACCTGTTTGCCCATTCCAGTGAAAGAAATCCCTTTGCTTGCTTTTTACATACCCCAGTATAATTCAAATGGAGCCTGAGCTGCTCGGGAACTTTCAGACGAGAGGCATGTTTTGCATCAGGCACGCTTAACAGGCATTTATTTGCTTGAGTAGTGCCTTAAATAGAGTTGTGTGGGATTTGAGTGACAAGTGAATAGGGCCTTTTTGTTACGTTTAATTTTGACACCTAGTGCTTTTCTTTTTATCTAACTACATTCTAGTATTGGGCTAGGTGTCTAGCTTCACTTGGCGTCTCTTCTAATGTGTAATTTTCTGTGTGTTTCGTGGTGCCAGAGTCCTGCACTCCCATCATCTTATAATGAACATGACTTAGAATTATCTTGTAAGAATCGCTAGACACTGGTGGAGGAAGCACTGAATAATACTCCAAGGATGCCAAATTAGAAGGAAAATGGCAGATCAGCAGGATGCTGCAAGGCAGTCTTGTGCACTGGGTGGATGATAAATACTGAAATCCCGGGGGGACTGAATTGACTGTGGGGTGTGGAGGCGCTTCATAAGGGGATACAGAGCCTTTCGCTTCTAGGTTTGTGGTCTGAGGCCAGGGCTAGAAGAGGATCTTGATAAATGGAGAGATTTGGAGAGACATGGGCTCAAAATAAGCAGGGGCAAAACAGAGTATATGGCTGGGGTTCTCAAACTTCATTGCACCGCGACCACTTTCTGACAACAAAAATTACTTCATGACTGTAGGAGGGGGGACCGAAGCCTGAGACAGCCCGAGCCCCACTGCCCCAGGCAGTGGGCCTGCAGCCTGAGCCCTGCCACCCAGGGCTGAGGCCCTTGGGCTTTGGCTTCAGCCCTGGGCAGTGAGGCTTGGGGACTGGAGCGCTTGGGGAAAATCTCTACTTGGTTACCACAAGTGTGCATTGCTCTCTTCACATTGAGGGAGAGGTGGACTGAGTGTTAAACCCGTATACTGGCCAGATTTGACCAGGGCAGGAAGATACTGCTTTAGGGTCCTAGGCTGAGTAGCTGGTGGTCAGAGAGCCTGTGTGTAATCTGAAACTGTCTCTCTACCTGTATGAATGCTGCTGAAAGTGCAGGCTGGAGGGCTTTGCAGCTTGTCACAGCAGTTCAGTGTGAGAGGGAGTCCAGGCTGGTGAGTTAGAGGGCTCAGTAGTACCCCAGTTCCAGGTGGAACCCCAGGGTGAACCCATCACACTACATGTATGCGTAATTCAAATATCCGTTTTTTTCAGAGTTTGCATGTGACTGGAGGTGGGGCAGTTTCCTGCTTAAAGTGCATTTTAAGATGATCGATGGAGCGCTATTGAGCAGCCTTCTTCATGATATAAACTAGAACACCAAGAATCCTGTTGTTTCACCAGGGTCTGGAGCACACTAGACCTCTGTTTGGGGTGGGTAGGTATGATATCTCAGGATTATTTCATCCCCTGCCCCAGGGGTAGGTGGGTCGTACATGCGCTATTTAAGTAGGGAGGTGTTTGAGGTGGTGATAGAAGCATTGTTCTACTCAGAATACAACTGAATCTTAATACTCCTGAAGAAAAGATATGTAGATATAGAGAGAGATAGATACAGATATATATAATGTCAGATTTTCTTTGGTTATGAGCTGAGGAGGAGGACGGTGTGTGCGTGTGAGAGACGGGGAGTGTTTGTGTAACTCTCTGGCGAGTGGGTAGTGAGCTGCAACACACTCAGAACTATGGATGGTTTGAGAGTAGCAGCCGTGTTAGTCTGTATTCCCAAAAAGAAAAGGAGTACTTGTGGCACCTTGGAGACTAACCAATTTATTTGAGCATAAGCTTTCGTGAGCTACAGCTCACTTCATCGGATGCAACTAACCAAGTCATTTATTTTAGGAGTTCATGGGCTACCAAAATGCCATTAAACAGGAAAATGCTTAGAGCAGTCTCGTCGTCTCTATGAAGCTTGTTTAACTCCGTACGGTATTCTCTTCCCATTATGTGATGGTGACCATCTTAACCCACATAGGGGATTGAACAGGGATCTCTGGAGCTAAAGGTATAAGCCTCTGGAGCCAAGCTCTGTAACAGACTCATATCTTCTGTGGCTTGGGCACATTACAAGGGCACATTACAGACAAGGGCACATTACACTCTCTGACCAGTGGGTTATATACTTACTCTGGACAGAAAAAGCTTGTCCCAAAGGCCTGAGGCACACAACAGTTTGAATTCCAGGTGAGCCCACCTATCTGATGGCTGCTATCTTGGACTGAATCAGGAATCTTCAGCATTAAAGGTGTGTATCTCTATGACTTGAGCTAGAGAAGCAGGCCCACAACTTACATGATGGGACACTAGATGGGGAGGTCTCTGAGTTACTACAGAGAATTCTTTCCCAGGTGGCTGGCTGGTGAGTCTCATCCACATGCTCAAGGTCAAACTGATTGCCATATTTGGGATAGGGAAGGAATTTTCCCCCCAGGTCAGATTGGCAGAGACCCTACGGTTTTCTGCCTTCCTCTGCAGCATGGGGCAGGGGCCACTTGCAAGTTTAAAACTAGTGTAAGTGGTGAATTGTCATTTGAAGTCTTTAAACCATGATTTGAGGACTTCAATAACTCAGCCAGAGGTTGGGGTCTATTCCAGGAGTGGGCGGGTGAGATTTTGTGGCCTGCAAGAGGTCAGACTAGATGATCATGATGGTCCCTTCTAGACTTAAAGTCTCTGACAGCCACCATCTTGGCTGGCACCAAGACCTGAACTGGAGACCTTTAAGGATAAAAAAGGATTCACTGCTTGAGCTAAGGAGCCAGCCTCCATAGTTTGATGAAGTTTGCTGTAGCTCACGAAAGCTTATGCTCAAATAAATTGGTTAGTCTCTAAGGTGCCACAAGTACTCCTTTTCTTTTTGCAAAGACAGACTAACACAGCTGTTACTCTGAAACCGGTTAGTAAACTGTAATTCTGACTGATGAATGGTGGTTCTCTACAGAACAGGCGAAGTCTGCAAATAAACTTCAGGGTAGCAGAAAGAAGTATAACAAGAAATATTTGAAGGGTGCAAACATCAATGCAGACAAAACTATTCAGGATAGTTTTTAAGGAAGTGTAACTGCAATGGCATGAAGTTTAAGAGAAGCAGAAAATACAGGTCCACTAGTACGTAACTTGGAACTGTGTTAGGAAGGTCTTCAGAATGGCTACCTCTTTGAGGAATAGATATGTTGTTTTTTTTAAAGTGTGAGTTAGAGCTGTGGCTTTAAAATAAACTAGTGTAGTAGAACGCTTTTGGGTCCTGACCTTGTAAGCTGATCCATTTGGGTGGACCCCTGCACCTGTAGAGAGCCGTCTTCAGTAATTCTAAGGAGCAAATCTAGTTACTGTTTTTTAAAGTGGTTTTGTGTATGTAAGTTTGGCTTTCAGTAGGTTTCCGCTTTGGTATTTCTGTTGATAAACGGAGCCATATGTAATTATCGCTGCTAAGCCCTTTTATTGAGGCACTGCACGTAGCAAAGGCATATAAATGAAATGTAGCCTTCTCGGTTACATAATTTGTAAAAGGGAGAGTGGGGAAATAAAGGCATCTGCTAGTATTTCTTTGTATCTTCTGTGCCCAGTTAGTTCTCCCCTTCCCCCACACAAGAAGGAATTTTTTTCAAAAGATGCTTATTGGGGAGAGTGGGGGTGGCAAGTTAGGAGGAAAGGGTCCGTTATTTAAACCTGCCCAGCTCATTCGTTGTTAGTTCTTCCTATAGAAATTACCTATAGATTTCCTATAACATGGCAACACCAACACAGTTGAAGTACGTCTGCTTTGAGTTAGGCACAAATATAAGAAATGAAATCCTCGTTAACTGGGTGGTACTTATACCCAGGAGAGTAAGCGGTATTCTATCCGGTCCCTTCTGTCTGTTCCTAACATAGACCAAAATAAGCCTGGTTTGAGCCAGAATAAGGGTCCATACAGCATTTGCACCTGATTACTACATTAATTTAAAATAACACCTTTCGTCAAACTGGTCTAACTCTGCCTGCAGATAAGCCCTGAGTCACTTAACCTCTCTGTGCATCAGTTTATTCCTCTTAAAACAAGCAGTCCGGTGGCACCTTAAAGACTAACCGATTTATTTGGGTATAAGCTTTCGTGGGTAAAAAACCCGCCTCTTCAGATGCATAGTTTATTCCTCTGTAAACTAGGAACTAATAATATCATCTACTCAGGGGTCTTCATTATGGTTTGTAATGCTCTTGTAGACCACCGGATATATGCTCTGTAAGTGTGAAGTCCTCTAGTACCGCGCTGACAATGGGGTTTCAAATGCCTCTAACAGCTTTCTAAAATCAAACACTGAACCTTGTACTACAAGGGAATTGTTGGGCCCCAAGTCTGCAGATGGCTCTGGGTGTAGGGTTCCGTTGACTTTGATGTGGTTCTGTGTAGGAGCAGGAATCCTCCTGCCCTGAGTCCCTACTTCACAGGGATGTTGTAAGGATACCCCACCCCCACCCCCCGTTTTATTTATTTATTTTTTTTAGTGATATAGTTCTACTGGCACAATCCCTAGTGTGAGAGTTGTACCAATATAAAGATGTCTTTATACCAGTATAGCTTTCCCCCCTTCTGATACAGGACTAAACTACACCAGTACAAAGTTGCTTTATACCAATGTAAAGCCCACGCTAAGGGGGTTGTACCACTTTAACTGTATTGGTATAGTTAAAAGGGGCACAACTTACTTATGCAGACAGCCTAAGATATGCAGCATTGTTGCAACTGCATTGGTCCCAGGATATTAGAGAAACAAGGTGGGTGAGGTAATATCTTCTGTTCGGTGAGAGGGGTGAGGTTACCCGGACCACCTCTTCACGTCAAGAGCTCTGTGGGAGCTCGAAAACTTGTCTTCCTCACCCACAGAAGTTGGCTCTATAAAAGAGAACCAGTTTGGGGATTGGTGCAGAAGTGAATAGGAGGCCACTGAGCAATAGGTTCAGCTAGCTTCCATGTAACTAATTTGTGGAGTAGAATCCTAATTACGCTCCTGGTTGGTCACACAAGTTTTTTAGTATTTGCCTGAATTCTGGAGAACTTTGTATGCAACGTGCAATTAGAAAACCGTGCATACGAAGGAAACTTTGTGTGGAGTTCTGTGGACTCTGAGTAGCTTTATGACCATGAACATCCGGAACATTTTAGGAAGAGCAGCAATTGGTTCTGCTTTTATTCATTCAAATCTTGGCCTTGCGCATGCTGTGGCTCCCATCCCAATCCAACAAGTTTAAAGTAACTATTACATTTCAACATGTGTCTGGGGGTGGGGGGAAGATTTGTATAAGAGGACTAGGAGAGAGAAGTAGCTGCTGAAATCAGTGGTGCCAGCAGGCAGGCCTGTTTGATGGGATTTCTTTTTTATGACAGCAGGTGTCTCCTCCTTTCTTGGCGGGGGAGGGGAATACATGGAGTTTGCTTTTCTAAGGGAAAAGCAAATCAGACAAACCAATAACAAGAAAATGTTGGTGCATTTCTTGTGTGTGTGTGTGTCATTATTTAGAGTGCAGTGTCTCATTTTTCTGTTGTTTGTAGTTGTTAAACCTACTATAAAATCCTCACACCTTCCATACTGTATCTGTGTAATTTATGTGCAACTATCCTGTGTACTAATGAAACTCAACTAAATAAAGGTTCCAGGCCGGTTATTCCATCGGTATTTTCTGTACTAGTATAAAATAAAACTTAACGTATTGGCATTAGCGGAGGGGAAAATATTATGGCACAAATATGAAGTATTGATGCTCTCTGTTTACCACTTCCAGGAAGCTGGACCCCAACCTGCTCTCATTTAAGTCAGTGGATATACACTTAAAGAGCCCTATATTAAAGTTCACACTCAACAAAGCAAACATCAGTGGAAAATGACTCGGGTGAAATTCAATGAGCCAGGATTTCACCCATTATCAAGACAGCTGAGTTGCTATATTAGGTCCCAATCCTGCAGTGAGCTCTATGTTGGCAGACCCCATTGCAGGATCAGAGCCATAGAAACATTTACCTTAGCCACGTTTTATTTCATGACTTCATTGTTGCCTTAGTATTGATTCCTGCGTTTATGCTGGTGTATCCGAGACTGGAATTGGGCCTATGCAATGCCTTCTTCCCCATGCCACTACGTTCCTTGTGGCGTCGTATGCTCATTTCTTCTTCATGAGAACACCTAGTAAGCAGAAATTAGCCTTTCCTATACACATGGCTTTTTAGGTTCTGGCTTTCAAAGAAAAGTTGAAGGAAGCAGCGTGTTAAGATCATAATAGTATTTGTGTGGCATTGTGGATACAATGCAGAAAGTTTTCTTCCTAATCTCTATTGCAGCATGACATGTTTCTTCTGGAAATAGTGCTTGGCCAAACAGTTGGTAAACTAGACTTGCAACTTAAGGTTTCTTAAGTTTCCTTATTAAGAAATAGAGGCAGGAGATAGAAAATAGAATATTATGAAATGGCTGGTAGTCCTGACCCCAGTTTTTAACTAAGTTTGTTTCCAAAAAGAATGGTCTCTTCCGACCATCCTAAGAGTTGATGGAGTAATAGGAGAGAGGGAGATTATTTCCTGTGAATGATTGCATTGTGCTTCACCTTGGGATCAAGCATTGGTTTAGCTTCATCTCTCTTTAGTCTTCTCAAACAATCGAAGTTAAAGGAAAAAAATAAATGACAGCATGTTCTCTATACAGGCTGGAGGTAATCAGTCAGTTATGGAGAACAAAGGAAGATTTCCACATCAAGGCAATATAAATCCAGTGCCGGTTTAGCATGCTGGTCTTCATGATTGTGATTCTAATGCTGAGATATGAAAAAAGGGACTGGAGACTTGATGATATTTTAAAACATGGTGCCTGGATAGGTTGTAAAAGTAGGAGAGACCTGTAGTAGGAGGATTGAGGTGATTATACCTCTGGGATAGAACTACACAGAGAGTTTCCGAAATGATTATCCAAAAGCAATGTAATCCCATTTCCTAATTAATAAAAATTGCAGCGGATCATTAAAATGTATGGCAACAAATACATTACCTTTGTACTTACTGCCTGGGAGCCCTAATGAACAGGAAAACCTTATGGGTTTTATTCAGTACCTTGAAAAATTTCAGTATGCCTTAAATATTAAATAAAACCCATTTGTCTTCACAACAGTGTATGTGATCAAACGCTCTTCAAAGCTAAAGTGCAGTGACGATTGTAGGACTTGCCATGCTGGATCGGATCAGTAGTCCATTTAGTTTAGTAATCTGTCACTGACAATAGCCTAAAGCAGAGTTCTGTGTAAGATCAAAAGTTTATCTCTCTCACCAGCAGAAGGTGGTCCAATAAAAGGTATCATCACCTTACCCATCTTGTCTCTCTAATATCTTGCGACCAGTACAGCTACAACACTGCTAATAATGAGAGCCACTAAAGGCTGCTTCAGAAAAAGGTTCAAGCAATCCTGAATTAGGATTTCATTTACCCGCAGGGAAAGTTCCTTTCTAACCTCCATTAGTGAGAAGCTGACTCCTGCCCCAGAAGTGTGAAGGCTTAGATCCTTTCTAAAACTCTTGGCTTTACTTTAATCCTTGTTCTTACTCTGGCCTTTTTTGAGTACCCCAGGGGCATGAAAACTCCGGGATTTGGTTTGAGTTTGGTAGGCCACACACAGATACCTAGCTTCAAACAGCGGATAACAATAAGAAACATGTTGTTGTAAATTACCCTTTCTGATCAGCCATCATTCAAATGCTTTGTGTCCTCACCGCCCATTCATGGGCCTTGTATGACTCGTACAAACATTAAAGACCTGAATCTTGCAAAGTCGCTGTTAGGGAAGTCTTGATCCCATTTTAGAGATGACTAAGCTAAGTCATGGAGCCCTGAAGTGACTTACTCACATCACACAGGACATCTTTTGCCTTTTGCTTTAGTCACAAACCTCCTTCTCTTTCCAGACCAGTGTTTTCCCGAGCAGCGGATTCCAGCTGGTGCACAGGGTGGTGGGCCATCATTGAGTGAGTGGTACTATCAGCCCTGCTGAGGGCAGGGCTTCCTTTTCATCCCCCTCCCCTCCACCTTGGACTGGTGTGCCAAGGCAGAGGGTGGTCGGGGTGAGGAGGTGGTGAGCAGGAAAAGGATACTGGCCTATGATTTTTGCTACCTTCCCTCCACCAATGGATTTGGACTTTTGGTGGGTTGCCAAAAAAATCCCCCAAATGCAGTTGGTGAGTCACCCTAGTAAAAAGTTTGGGAATCACTTTTCTAGACACTCTGTAGTGTGCATGAAAATGTATCCAGTGGTCACCGTTGGCCGCTGCATACCACTCAAAGGACCACAGCTAATTTGTATTCTGTGTATGGCATAGAAGAAAACCACTGTATTGCAGATGATGTGGTAAGTGTTGTCTAATGTTGGTGAACAAGGTACGTTTACACAGTGGAAATGTCAGTTGCGGCAACTGGTTAGGAAGAGCTCATCTGTCTTTACAGCAGGGGTGTAAGAGAGCATGTTCAGGATGTCACTCCAGAAAATTCGGCTCTACAGGGGTTTTGCAGAGTGCTATTGGAAAAGCTGTAATTCTGGCAATGTCATTGAAATTGAGGCACCTGAGGCAGTCAGATATTTGTAATTTGGCGGGATCAGATTTAAATTACTGTATGGTCATTTTAAAAGCCGATGCATCAATACCTGGTAAAGCAGAAATGCCTGTCAAGATTCATTTAAAGAAGAAAATATAATCGGCTTTAGCTAGTCAATGGATTTCTCTCTCACCCACACACACACCAAAAACGCTCCTCTTCCCCACTCCTTTTGTGACAGCTCTTCCTCTGAGAGCAGATTCAGCTGATAACAGGCGTGATTTTAGAAGTACGTTGTGTTTGAGCTCACGCGTTGTGTGGTGCTCTTTTGCTTGCAGCAGATTAAACGAGCGGTTTTATAAATCCTGGAGGAAAGGTGTTTACAGGAGGGGCAGCAAATGACCCTTAACTCTAATCGCCCTGAGGGGAAATAACTGTGGCAGAGAAGCAATGACTTGCTTTCACTAGCAGATGTTAATGCTCTTGTCCCCAGTAGTTTAGCTGGTAACACTCAGTTACCTGACCATAGGCAGAATGGCAGTTCCCTTCGTCAGATGTAGCTTTGTGAATCTGAAGGCAGTGAGACAGAAAGTTTGTATTATCACTGCTGCTCCTTCTGAATACAGATTGCAGAGGAGGAAAAGAAGGCGGAATTCCCCCTTTGATGTTCAATCTACATGTAAGTACTTATGCTGTAATCTCTGTAGTCGTATTATTTCTTAGGATGTGTAGGCGGAGAAATGAAGAGCCAAAATCACTTGCTACACTCATAGTCCCATTGTATATGGAAGGCAAAATAAACTGTCTGAAATGACAGATCTTACAGCCCAGGCTTTCAAATATGCGCATACACATACACTTGCATTTTTTAAGGAACTCCATCGTAGGTCATCAGCCAGGATTGAACCCCAGACCACCTGTACTAAAAACATTGTCCGCTGCTTGAGCTAAAGGAAGAACATACCCTAGCTGGTAGCAGGTGTAGTGTGTGTCTTCCTAGATGGGGACATGTAATATGCACACTCAGCAGTGGATTGTACATTTACATGTCAACTGCATGCCTAATTTGTATGCAGAACTACATGATTGCCTTTGCAAACACCTGAATTTGCCCATATGTGTGTCCAGAAATCTGTCTAACTGCCTGTTTGCGTGCAAATACTAGATTTGCCCGTACAGTTATGGTAATTGTACAAGCGTGCATTTGGGGATACATGTTTGCATGTGCTATTGCCCACAGTTCTGAAAATCCGGTTTTAAATGCCCAGTTGTGTTAACCTTAAAGATTTATGCTATGTCTTTTTTTCAGGAATAATAGCATGGTTACAGGAGGATAACCTTTAAGATGGTCTCACCAGAGCTAGGTAGTGAAATCTGAAACCATTCAAAGCTATCATGCTTTGGAAGTTCAGAGCAAACTTGAAACTTAGCCCATTTATGGTTTTACATCCAAACAGTGTGAATGTTGGGGGGGGGCGGTGTCAGTGTAAATCTAAGGCTCTCATTAACAGAGATGGGTCAGAGCCACAGATTTTTCCCTCTGAATTCAGAGCCAAACTTCAGAGATGCTTAGATCCCAGGTTTGGCCCTTTGTAGACTAGATGTGAACGTCCTCAAAATTCAGAGCCCTTTGACACCTGGATTTTGGTTCAGACCCATTTCTTTTTGTTGCTGCTTCCTCACCTCTTTTTCTTAGTTGTATATTAAAATGTGAAAATATAATCATTTTTGTTACTTCAAAAGGACTATAAAAGGAATATTTTAAAAATTATTGCAAATGCTATAATCAGTTGTACTGGGGAGCCGGAGGGGAAAGCCTTGTATGTATTTCCTGTGAAGTCTGTTCCTCCAGGGCTAGCTTACAAATTCTTTTGATGCTGCTTTGCTTGATCTCTCTAGTGGATGCTCTGCATGGCAGAATAATCATACCAAAAATCACGGGGTTGCTTTTGGTGGAGGGAAGAATACACTGATTAGCCTCCGCGTCACTGCTAAATTATACTAGAAGCTATCACAGCGAGTGAGGAGTACGCCTTCCTCTCCTCATGGTGTTCCTCTGAGTTGTGATTGCAGTGTCCTGGTGGGTGTGTTGCCTTCTGCTAGTGGAAAGCTACTCCCAGATTAAGGCTTATTCATTTGCTTTGTGCACTTAGCTCTGCTAATTGAAATCCTCCTTGCATGTTTCTTTCATCGTGCTAGGTATTGAGCACTGATGCTGCACGGCTGTTACTCTGAAACATCTCCAAAACTGGCTTCCTATATTCCCAGACCAACCTCCCCTCCCTCTTTTCCGGATTTCATACAAAACCGTTTTGCTTCAAATGTTGGTGACCCAAAAAGAAACCACCTCTCTTATGTAGGGCTGAACTCAACCGAGTGGGTGGAACAGCTTCTGTGTTCAAGGGGTCCCCACAGCTGTCTTTAAAAAACGGAAAACCAAATCTCACTGTTTCAAATGCTGCTGCCCTGGAACCAATGCCCGGGAAGGAAGGAGCAAATATGTATGCAGGTGTCTGTCTCACTGCATTAACATAGTGCTAGCATTTATAGCTGCGTAATCAGAATGCAGCATGCACTGATAGAAACACATTCCCAATGAGGTTTCTGTTAGCAGGAACAGCTACAGTAACTTCCACTCAAACTCTTGGCAGAGGAAACCAACAAGATCACTGCTCTTCCAAAAAGGCTTAATTGCAAAGGGTAAGAAATCATCTATGGTGTTTGGTTCCCTATAATCAGCCTGGTATAAAGAGGGGCTCAGTTTGTCAGTGCTTGTGTATCTCTCTCTGGACTTGGAGTAACAGTCCTCTACCACTGGATCAGTGCAGGCACCAGCAAGGAATCCATTTAGGGGGCCTTGGGGTTGGGAGGGCATAGCCAAAAAGAGCTTTGAAAAGCCTCTTCCTTCTGTTAGGACAGACCAGGGAATACATATAACAGAAGGAGACTGGAGCTGGATTTGTAAATAGGCTGGATAATTTTTATGAGCAAAATTCACTCTCGCTGCCCTTGCCTGGTAAGGTAAAGGTAATGAAATCTTGTGTTCCTAGGAGCTAGCTGGTCTCTGCAGAAGTAGAGATGGCATTTACATTTCCTTCCCCCTCAGCCCACTTCATGGACCGCATGTCAGCTCTGGCTATGTGCATCATGGGTTTGGTCTTGCTCATGTATGAAGTATCTAATACTGTCATCTGCTGGAGAAAGGCTACTGGACTTGACAGATGAATGGTCTGAAATTGAATAATCTGTTCCTACTGTAGTGCAGACTGTTAGAGTAACTGGCTTCTGCCTTGCTTTGTTGGATATGCAGCGACTCTTTTACCCACTGCTTTAAATTGCCCGAGGGCCCCTTTGCATGTCAGTTGCACATATCCCCTTTCAGCCCCACTGTTTCACAACAGATATATTCTGCCTTATGCTCCAATGGGGGTGTGGAGGGGCCATGCATCACCTAGACTCCTAGGAGGAATTCTGGTTGACTTGAATAGAATTTATTAAAAGGATCTCCTGGCAGTACACGCGGCTGTGCTTACTAAACCGTCTTGTTCAAGAGGGACTTTTTGCAGATGAATGACAGTCATGCCCAGACCCCTTCTCTGGTCACTTCTTGGCACCTTGTTCCCAGAGGGAACAGGAACGATGGTCTCAGTCAGGCTCTAGCTGGCTCCTGTGCAAAAATGCAAAAAGGAGAAACTCCTTGTGCACTCTACCATGCTTTGTGTGCCATCCAGGGGGCTGGGCCAAAGGAAATAGTGTTTAAAACTTTCTCCTCCCTGAGATGGAATTTTGCAGAATGTTGATTTCTTGGTATGTTGTCCAAAAAAACCCTGGCACCATCATCACTCCCGCTGTTGTGGTGTTTGGCATGTGTGTTTGTCCCAGCCGAGATCTCAGCCACTGCCACCAGCCAGAGTAAACATAACTTAATATCAAACATGGGGCCAGATTCATGACTAGTGTTAGTTGCCAGAGCACCATTGACTAAGCTAACTGATGCCAGCTGATCTGGCCTATGCAATCTGAGGATCAAAGCTGAATTCTCCACTTTCTGGTAATGGTGAGAGCAAATGTACAACACCTTACAGCAGGGCCCGCGCAAGCTAATGCCTGGCACTGTGTCCTCAAGAGGAGCTACAATGGCTCTTTGTCTCAGAGGACCCATCAAGCTGAGATCGTTGTGGTGGCGTTATTTGCAACTTCTAATCTCCACGGTGATTCCAGGAGCCGATTGATCCAAATAAAAATGTTTTGGTGCCATTGTGTCCCAGAAACCGGTATTGCCGTAGCCACTCTGTCAGCATGTGTCTTGACAGAGAGAGGATAATGCTGTGACAGCTCAGAATGGACCTTGAGCTGTCCTGACCGTAGTGTTAGAATTTATACTCTTGTTTATTCATTTGTTCCATTTAATAGATGCTAGGGGGCATCTAATAATCAAACCAAAAGGTAACGAGGTGGAATACGGTGGTAGAACACAATTGGAGAGGCGTGCTCTTCCCTCTGTGTGTGAGGGGGACACACCTCCAGGGAGGTACCTGCGTAAATACCATACATGTTAATGGCACAACAGAGACCTAATTACAGGTCAATTCTCCTCTGTCACAGCTGTACCATCCATTCGTATATGGCCAAGCTGAAAATTTGGATTCCCAGGGGAGCCACTGTATGCAATTATATTTTAATGATGTTATCCAGCTAAAGTGGAGGAGAATTTCCCGTGTTCTCCTGCCCTTTGCCATGTATGCTTCCCTCCCTCAGAGGAGGAATCCGTTGTGGGTTTTCAGATTGTGCTTTTAAAACTTTTTTTCATGTCCTCTGTTTGTTTGAAAAACTTCAGAGACTTTGCTTCATTGGGTCAAACCCCGAGATGTCAGATGGATTTATACTGGATATTCATTGTGTTTGAGCATCTCAGAAGTCAGCCAGTCTCTTTGGTCCTTTTTGGGGGGTCTTTCTATTATTTCTTTCTTTTTTCAAACATATTTTTAAAAAAGTAATTTGTAACCTGTTCTCAAAATTCCACACACAAAGGAAGGCTTTAAATAGAAGGACCTCTGGGGAGTTGTGGAAGCACTAAAGCTTAATGCCAGCGAAGATTGTGAAATAAGGGGAAAAAAATCTACATGTTAAATCTGTTAAAGCAGGGGCCCTGGAGTTGTTGTAATACCATATGATGGATGAGAACCTAGCAAAAGAGACATTTGGATTCTTAAATAAGTAAGTACTTTCCTTCCCCAAGCATTTGCTGACACTAATCCAAAAAACAATATTGTGAATGTGGCCTATTTTTTCATCTCTCTTCTCCTCCTAGCCCTGCTTTCCACCCATTAAAGGGCAGAATAAAAAATATCTACAGTAACACATACAATAGCTAAAAGAAATGGAACTCTATTTTAATTTGCATCAAAAAATGGCAGGCCACATTCTAACAACAGTTACGTCGTTGTCTATGTCTGGAGTAACCCCCTTGACCTCTGTGGAGTAATTCCAGATATAAACTGGAGTAACTGAGATCAGAATTTGCCCTTTGGAAT
Organism: Lepidochelys kempii; assembly: GCF_965140285.1. NCBI lineage: Eukaryota > Metazoa > Chordata > Testudines > Cheloniidae > Lepidochelys > Lepidochelys kempii. The sequence goes on along the minus strand of NC_136386.1, from coordinate 9,329,264 downwards.
TAATTTGTTTTTCTTAAATACAGTAATACATGGTAAGTTTGTGATGAACTAGTTTTGATTATGTGGTGACCAGGTTAAAATCAGATTTTAAAAAAAATCTTCTGTGCTGTCTGACATTTTCATGTTTCTGCCCCTTTATTCACACTTCCCCTTCAAGATCTTCATGGAGAGAGATCTGTTAGGCAGTATAGCAACACCAGATGAAGCATCCCAAGAGAACGTTCTTTTAACTCTTGGTTACGCCATTGGTGTGGTACTCTAAGCCAGTGGACTGTTAAGACTTGAAATTTAGGTCTTGCCTACACTAAAAAGGGTCGTAGCTGGCCAGGCAAACCTAGTATATGAAAGAGTTCTTTTGCTAGTATAGCTCATATCCGTTCTCCTAAATAAACTGTACCATGGAAAGGACTCTTGCTGGATATAACCATATTCACGCTATGTCTTCTGCTGACATAGCTATGTCGGTGATTGATTTTTTCACATCTGTACTGTCAAAACTTTCAAGGGTAGACCAGCCCTTATTGCTTTAGGTTTAAGAGATTCCTCCTGCTGTAGAATGAAGAACTCAGCAGGAAGGGAGAGGTGCAGCGATTTTTGAGCCAGAGGCACAAAGGCTTATAAAGTTTAGACCCCTGAGGGCCGGAACCTCAGTGGATGTGAATTGGCATGACTCCATTGTTTTCAGTTCAGTTATACCATCTGAGGATCTAAGCAATGGTTCTTCCTGAAATCAGGCTAATGTATCTTAAACTTCATTCTAGTTAAACACGAGGTGAACTTCTTTTTTTGTTAGCAATCTAGCTATACTTCAAAAAAGGTTCACGTATAGGCTGGCTCACTTGCTACCTGTGTGTGAGCCTGTAAGAGCTCTAGAAATCACAGTAATGTACGTTTTTGTTGACCAAAGGTGTCAGAACTCTCTTAAATTGTCTCTCTCTAAGAGCTAGTTCAAGATGGAAATCTCAGGCAGGTGAAGCAGAGGTGGACACGTGCCAGGCAAACTGGAGACAAGAGTGAGAAATTGGAACAAGTGATGGTGGGGTACAGAGAAGATTCCTGTCAAATTACCATTAACTTGGTCAAATGATTCTTTTTGTTGCTGTAGGAAGTCAGAAAACCCCATGAACATGGTCCCAGATGCTTGGCCGTTGCTTCTGCTTGACCTATAGATACAATAATTCCACAAGAACCAAACCAAGTTACTTAAATGTAAGCCAATGTGATCAGAGCTTTAAATTACTGACTTTATCTCTTCTGGGACCAACCTGGATATGTCTGTAATTACTAATTTAATCTGGGCTATTTGAGTTTTAAATGTAATGCCATTATTTTATGCCAAGTCACGTTAATGTCTCACTGTTTTTATTTTCATAGGCGATTAACATTTTTCCATAGAGGGGGGGAAACTGGAAAGGGTTGTATGCAGATTTGTTTTTGGAACAGACCGGCTACAAATGGAATGGCATTTTATATTCTTGAGGGTTCTTTTTTTCAGATCGTCTCAGTGGGATTTGTAGCTGTTATGAGATGCACTGCTAAGAAAAGCCTCTTAGAGTCCCAGGACGTTCTGAAGGAAGAAATCGCTTGTAGAACAAGTCCTTTCATGATTACAGCCGAGTATTTATTGAGGACCTGCTGTTAAAGCAAACATGTACTTCTTAAGGAGTGACACTGGAGAGACTGTTTGTTTGTATTTTACAAACTGGTGGGAAGATGTAAAGTTTCCCAGTAGATGTTAAAAATTCCCACAGCTATGCCACCAATGAAACACAGCTGTGTTATGTAAACTACCACAGCTTGTTGTCTACCTTTTTATTTCATCGTCACACTAGACTTTTCCCCCCACCTTGTCTACCTGTATAGATTAACTGAGCAGAAGATCTGTGATTTGAACCCTCTTGGAAAAGTCCTGTAGTGTTTAATATGAAATGGTCTTCCTGTTTTGGAGCCATTCAGTAAAATGTTATGAAGAACTATATCCTTTCTGTAAACAAAATTCCACAGGGTGTTTGAAAACACCCCTAGAAAAATATTAAATTGTATTAGAGCAGAGCAATTTTTATAGAACCCTACTGGTTTCATCCCTAATTATGGGGGGGGGGGAATATTATACAATATGAGAGTGGGGTTTATTTATACATAATGTTCAGGGAGAAACTGACTGGAATGCCCGGGGAGTGCAAGGCGATCGGAAGGGGATTGGCAAGAAGCGGTAGGAGGGGAAGGAAGCTGCTTTCAGCACCGGAGTGTTAATGTAGAGAGACATAACTCCTTTCTGAGGTGCCTACGCCACCTGGATATTAGGCAAGGCTCTATGGGAAGGGTGTGGAGAAGGGGTTCCCTATATTCTCCCTTTGTATCTGTTCTTTAAAACACACAGACCCCACCAGCCATAATGTAGCCACTAGTACAGTATTTATATAACTCTTTGAAAATTCAAAGTGCCTCAGAAATGTTGGGCCAGATGCTCTCTAACGATCTGGCCCCTTAATGCTGTTCAGGGAGGGCAGAGGGACCAGATCCTGTTTGCAAAGACCTGCAGCGAATTCCCTGGCAGAGGAGAATACTCTGTATGTAAACCCAGCTCCTGTCAGCTGCTGCTTATCCTCGCCCTACACCCCTGCAGAATGTGTGAACTCAGCTACGTTCTTCCTCCACCGATGTAGGGACACTGGGCCAGTGGTGTGAGTTAGGGCAGCCTCTCCTCTCACTCAAGCAAGAGCTGACACAGACCGGCCTCTGGATGCCTCATTCCTCTATGTGGAACTTGGAGGCAGGGTTGAATTTAGCCCATTAACTAATCCTTGTCATGCAGCTGTTAGGTTGGTCAGCATGTATTGACATCTCTTCTTATAGATGGGGAAACATAAGGCAGAGAAGCTGAGTAATTTCCCAAAGGACACCGAGAGAGCCAGTGGTAGGAGTAGGATATTGGATCCTGGTCTTGTATTTGGACCACTAGTCTATACCGTTGCATACACCTGGAATAAATAACACAATTGCTGTGTTTAAGATGCAGGTGGTTGTGTTCTAAACTATGTTAGTGGCAATGGAATCGGTCAAACAATGCTATCTCCTATCCGGCAATGTTTGTACAAAATCAACTGGGCAACCCTCATGGGGCCAAATTTCCAAAAGCTTGTATGTTTGGACACCAAGAACTCTGACTCTGATGTCTAAATGGAATTTGTGTGCAGGAACTTCTGAGCAGCTAGATATCCAGAGGCTCAATTTGTGGGTGCAAATGGCTGTCCCAAAACAAGTGCTTCAATCTAGGTACCCAGAACCTTATTTGTTGCTTAATTATGGGTCCCAGGTTTGGTGACCGTGTTGTGGCAACTGAAAATTTGCCCTGTAAAGCTTTAGCTTCAAGCATAACAGAGAAACAATTGACTGTATTACCATATAAGCTTACAGTGAATTTCAAGCCAGGGGCCTGATCCTTCTGTTCAGATCAATAGTAAAACTCATTTTCATGACCAATACGTTTTGAAAGAAAGTGTTTCTATCTTAGCACAGTATTAGCATACAGTATGAATGGAGATATCATTTACCTAGTGAGCTATATCAAGATATCTACTTGTTTTAACCAGAAGTGGCTTTCTCAGCTGCACTGACCAATCTTGTTTTCTGCCAGAAAATAATAAACTATTTTCCCCCTGCAAAAATAGTCTCTTCGGGGAGTGCTGCTTGAGAATATTCCCAGAGTCTTGAAGCCTTGAATGTATTTTGCAGCTGTGTGTCTCTGAGTATATTTCAACAGGGCTTCAAACCACAGCTTGCAGTTCAGCTCCACTGAAAGGTATGTTGTAATGCTATTAATTTGAAACAATCTGCTGCAATACAGTCACTTTGTAAAGCCCTAACGAAACTGGTAAGTATTTCATCTCTAAGGGGCTAAATCAGATGGAAATCTGTGTGACGCTTCCCACCCATCACTTTGAACATTTCTCTCTCAAATGTGTTGGGGAAGTACACCGTACATCTTAAAAAGATGACCTTGTACAACTACATGGATGAACTTTACCCTTCTCCCTGCCTATATTTCACTGAAAAAAACTCAACTCCTGAAAACAGGCGGTATTATTCAGTGGTTAAAGCATAGGGCTGAAAGTCAGGAGTTCTGGATTTTATTCCTAATTCTGCCACTGACTCATGCTATTTGATTTTGGACTAGTTAGTTAATCTCTGCATCAGTTTCTCTGTTTTGTAAAATGATGAGAATAATGCCTATCTCATAGAGCTGTGCTGAGGATTAATTAAATTTGTAAAGTCCTTTGTAATCCACAGATGGAGAGGGCAATTGTGTCATTATTATGAGGGCATAACTGGCGTAAATGTTACATACGGTAAGACTCCTTATGCAGTGGGTTCTTGTGACTCTCTGATCTGATGAATTATTTTTCCTGGCATCCCATCTCGCGTGTGTGTGTGTGTGTGAGAGAGAGAGGAGATGCTTTTGGTTACTGATTAGTGTTATATTTGAGGAAATATTCTGTAGTGCTGAAATATAAATCTGGGTTTGCTAAGAGGGAAGGTAACTTGCTTTAAACCAGCTCCTCCTTGCAGAGAGACCGATCGTATTCTCTCTGATTTCACACCATCACAAGGATTGTGTGTTGGATCTACTCACTGGATGTTAGCAAAAGGGTGACAAGAATTCAGGCTGCTGTGGCTAAGATAATATCTTTGGTTCAAGTTTGCAGACCAAGAGCTTTGGAAATGGTTATTGATAAACAGTCCTATTTTCCTTGCGAGTGCTGGAAACCTGGAACCCTAAGAAATTAAAGCAGTGTACTGAAAATCTAGCTCAGATTATCAAATGTCAGGTTAGCAATGGTTTGAAGGGCTGGGGGGATGATGATATTGCATTCTGGATTAAAAACTGGACTCTGTCTGAAAGTGAGCTAAATAATTTTAGAGCAGTTGGGCAAATCTTGCCCAATAGAAACCTTGATGTACTTTTCATGCTTTCCCACCTTTCTCATTTAAATTTACTTTCAGTGGACCAAATTCACTGAGTTACCCTAGGGATGAATGTGACCTATTATGTTTCGCAAAAGATCTGGTTTATTTAGCATCATAGGTATGACTTCTGCTTCTTGCTTTATGGGCATTTCTTGACTATAGAATCAGGGAAGCTTTCCTGCTTCCTTGCGAACACCTACAAGAGTGGGTTTTCAGCAATACTTTGACATCCATTAAATAGAAGCACTTCTGTTCTCTGCCTTGGCTGCCAGTTCTTGCTGTAGTGTGAAATTCCTTTTGAGCAGTATAAAACGAAAGGTCAGGAATCAAATGAATACAGGGATTAAAAAAACAAAAAAAAGTATCCAGAGACGCAAGTGAAGCTCATGAAAATTTGTCTGAAAGCCTTTTACTTCAGCTTGTAATAGCTGGCTTGAGCTAAACATGACAAGCTTCATTTCACGCTCACTGTTTTTAATTACGACCTGGTAATTAAAATCTTAGGATAAATTTTAGCCCCTGGAATAATTAGGTGCAACGTCCACTGAAGTCAGTGGTAACTGTGTCTGCTTATGTCTGAGGCTGAATTTGGTCCCTAGAATCTAGATGTGGAAAAGATGGCCTACATAATCAAGCCCATGTTCCTGCCATTGCAGGATTGAGAATGAAGGGTCAGTTGGGGTTAGAGACTCAATTGGGAAAATCGGAATGCTCCGTTGATTTTATATGGCACTCTGCTGATTTACCCCTGCTGAGGAGCTAGCCAGTTATCTTTTTAGTAATGCAAGATAATCAAGAACATAAGAGTTCCCGTTCCAGACCAGATGACTACTTTATCTGATCAGCAACTTGATTTTAGTCCAGGTGCTTAAGTGAGAGGTTAAACTACCCGGATTATATATATCGAGTTGGACAATTCTGTATGCGAGGTAAAATTCCTTCCTGACCACCCCTACAGTGGTATCCTCTTTTGCCCTGAAGGGTGAATTTTAATGATCTGTATTATTACAGCCCATTTCTGCAGTTTGCTGAGCAGGCTGACTTTCAAGAAGCCCTCCACATTGCAACGAGCCACCTGTCTCTCATTACCAGAAGCCAGAAAGGGACAAGCCTGCCTGATAAATATGGTTCAGCTGCTATGAAATTGCTGTGAGCTAGAAGAGCATTCTGGGTATTGACATGCAAATGAGATGGCAAACCTCCCACTTTGCTCCACAATTACTGTGGGGAAACTATAGACACAAATCTATAAATTGCTCCCTCACATGCACACAACAGATGTATTGTACAGTGCAGGCATATAGTGCATATATATATGGACAATCGAGTATGTTAAGCTGGTGTGTGCATCCCGGGCTCTTATGCCAGATGCCTGTTTACAGTGGGTAGGAATGATACTGTCTCCAGCATAGCATGTTAGCTGCTAACGTTAATGAGTTGCAGCATCCGTTATTAGCCTTTTCACAAGAATATCCTGACCATGCTGTATTAATTCCATGCCATGTGGTGAGACAATTGGCAAGCAGATCTTACTTTTTGAATTCTGTTTACCCGAGGGGCATAAATGCTGCACAGATCAATAACCAGCTGCTCAGTTGTTCAGATCTGAGAGTCCCATCAACTCCCTGGGTTGATTATTTTAACTATTATTGTTATTTTCTACCTAATGGCCAGCTCTGGTTTTTAGCTACCCAGGATTCAGATGGACTGGGTATTAATTTGAAATAAACATCACTGCAATCCTGACTGCGATGAGCAGAATTTTCCAGACCCCAACCATAGCTAAGTGGGTTTATAAAATAAGGGTGAGGGGAGTAAAAGTGGAACTGGTTTGTGCAAAAATGTTAAAGCTGTTCACTTCCATATAAGCTATAAATCTGTTTATCAAATTCATAAGTGCTTTGATCCAATGGAAGCTGCGTAAGATAAAGAAAATTAGATTTCCTGTTACAGACGTGAAATAAAAGTGAAGCCAGAAGCATAGCACCAGATTAATCGTCTTCTAGTTAAATCTTGCAAGTAATACTGTATAAACACTTCAGATCCAAAGGGGATTATGTCCAAACACTGAGCTGATGGAGGAATTTAGAGCTGTTCTGAATTGCATAACAGTCATTTAGACATCCAGTGTCAAGGGAGAGCATATATTGGGCAGAGTGGGGGTGGGGGATGAGATGGTGCTTAGGGTAAGCAGCTAAGAGGGAAGGGAAAGACAGATGAGGAAGCCTGGAGAGGGAATGCTATGGAGGGAGGCCTAACATAAGTGAAATAAAAGGAGACGAATATGACCTCTCCAGGCTAGTGAGCATGTAATGTTTGTCAGTGTATGGGCTGTCAGGCACCCTTCCTGGTATGCATCCCTATTCCCCCTTTCCTTGCCCTGTCCTACCAGTGAGGGATTAGAAATAAAATCCTGCTCTTTGCAGTGCCTAGGGGCCACTTCTGCCATCTGCAATGTAACCAGTATGGGAATGCTGTGGGAACTTGCCCTCTGTCTGTCCAATCCTCAGTTGTCCCCTCTCTGTCAAACATACGGACACAGCAGGAATCCATCAGGACAGGGCTTTTGTTTAAACACCTGCACGCATGTAGATCCCAGTTCAGCGAGGGGCTTAAGCACATCTAACTTTAATCACAAGTGATTCCGCTGATCCAATGGGACTTCTCAGATGTTTAAGGTTAGGCATGTGCTTCTGTGGAATAGGGGCCACCAATGGGATGGGAAGCTCCTCTGAGCCTCTTGAGACTGATCATTTGAGCTGGAAATCTTGAGGGGTGAGCTGCAGTGCAAGGTTCTGACACTGCGCTGTCTGCTGGAAATGCCGCACGAGGAGCTTCTCTCCTGATATTTTGTCTCTGCTCATACTGGTCATGCACAGGCATGCCATAATGAGGAATGCTTCAGAACTCTCCATGTTTTGCTGCTTGGTCAGATTCTGAAATGAATCAAAGTCTGGAACAAGCAGAACATAATGTGTCTTCCTACAATATTCGTTCTCTCAGTTAAAACTGCACCTTTAGTTGTTTCGGTAGCATTATCTAGTGGTTAGAGCCCCACACTGAGAGTCAGGAGACTAAAGCGTGGAGCCACTGATTCGCTGCGTGGTCTTGGGCAAGCCCCGTAATCTTTTTGTGACTCCATCTGTAGAATGGGGATGATCATCCTTGCCTGTGCCTATTGTGAAGCATAATCAGTTGATGTTTGTGAAGCAGTTGAGATGCTCTTTAATTTCAGAACAGTTTAGGGCTCAGATTTTCCTAGATGCAATAGCTGATGGATTCCTTCATCAAGTAGTTGCTGAACCGACTAGAGGGGATGCCGTTTTAGATTTGGTTTTGGTGAGTAGTGAGGACCTCATGGAAGAAATGGTTGTAGGGGATAATCTTGGCTCAAGTGATCATGAGCTAATTCAGTTCAAACTGAACGGAAGGATTAACAAAAAACTGCAACTAGGGTTTTTGATTTCAAAAGGGCTGACTTTCAAAAATTAAGGAAATTAGTTAGGGAAGTGGATTGGACTGAAGAATTTATGGATCTAAAGGTAGAGGAGGCCTGGGATTATTTTAAATCAAAGCTGCAGAAGCTATCGGAAGCCTGCTTCCCAAGAAAGGGGAAAAAATTCATAGACAGGAGTTGTAGACCAAGCTGGATGAGCAAGCATCTCAGAGAGGTGATTAAGAAAAAGCAGAAAGCATCCAGGGAGTGGAAGAAGGGAGGGATCAGCAAGGAAAGCTACCTTATTGAGGTCAGAACATGTAGGGATAAAGTGAGACAGGCTAAAAGTCAAGTAGAGTTGGACCTTCCAAAGGGAATTAAAACCAATAGTAAAAGGTTCTGTAGTCATATAAATAAGAAGAAAACAAAGAAAGAAGAAGTGGGACCGCTAAACACTGAGGATGGAGTGCTGGTCAAGGATAATCTAGGCATGGCCCAATATCTAAACAAATACTTTGCCTCAGTCTTTAATAAGACTAAAGAGGATCTTAGGGATAATGGTAGCATGATGAATGGGAATGAGGATATGGAGGTAGATATTACCATATCTGAGGTAGAAGCGAAACTCAAACAGCTTAATGGGACTAAATCGAGGGGCCCAGATAATCTTCATCCAAGAATATTAAAGGAATTGGCACATGAAATTGCAAGCCCATTAGCAAGAATTTTTAATGAATCTGTAAACTCAGGGGTTGTACTGTATGATTGGAGAATTGCTAACATAGTTCCTGCTTTTAAGAAAGGGGGGAAAAAACGTGATCCGGGTAACTATAGGCCTGTTAGTTTGACATCTGTAGTATGCAAGGTCTTGGAAAAAATTTTGAAGGAGAAGGTAGTTAAGGACATTGAAGTCAATGGTAAATGGGACAAAATACAACATGGTTTTACAAAAGCTAGATCGTGCCAAACCAACCTGATCTCCTTCTTTGAGAAAGTAACAGATTTTTTTAGACAAGGAAACGCAGTGGATCTAATTTACCTAGATTTCAGTAAGGCGTTTGATACTGTGCCACATGGGGAATTATTAGTTAAATTGGATAAGATGGGGATCAATAGGAAAATTGAAAGGTGGATAAGGAATTGGTTAAAGGGGAGAGTACAGCAGGTCCTACTGAAAGGTGAACTGTCAGGCTGGAGGGAGGTTACCAGTGGAGTTCCTCAAGGATTGGTTTTGGGACCAATCTTATTTAATCTCTTTATTACTGACCTCGGCACAAAAAGTGGGAGTGTGCTAATAAAGTTTGCAGATGATATAAAGCTGGGAGGTATTGCCAATTTAGAGAAGGACAGGGATATCCTACAGGAGGATCTGGATGACCTTGTAAACTGGAGTAATAGTAATAGGATGAAATTTAATAGTGAGAAGTGTAAGGGCATGCATTTAGGGATTAATAACAAGAATTTTAGGTATAAACTGGGGTCGCATCAATTAGAAGTAACGGAGGAGGAGAAGGACCTTGGAGTATTGGTTGATCACAGGATGACTATGAGCCGCCAATGTGATATTATCATGAAAAAAGCTAATGCGGTCTTGGGGTGCATCAGGAGAGGTATTTCCAGTAGGGATAAGGAGGTTTTAGTACCGTTATACAAGGCACTGGTGAGACCTCACCGGGAATACTGTGTGCAGTTCTGGTTTCCCATGTTTAAGAAGGATGAATTCAAACTGGAACAGGTACAGAGAGGGGCTACTAGGATGATCCGAGGAATGGAAAACTTGTCTTATGAAAGGAGACTCAAGGAGCTTGGCTTGTTTAGCCTAACTAAGAGAAGGTTGAGGGGAGATATAATTGCTCCCTAAAAATATATCAGAGGGATAAATACCGGAAAGGGAGAGGAATTATTTAAGCTCAGTACCAATGTGGACACAAGAACAAATGGATATAAACTGGCCACCAGGAAGTTTAGACTTGAAATTAGACGAAGGTTTCTAACCATCAGAGGAGTGAAGTTTTGGAATAGCCTTCCAAGGGAAGCAGTGGGGGCAAAAGATCTATCTGGCTTTAAGATTAAACTCGATAAGTTTATGGAGGAGATGGTATGATGGGATAACATGGTTTTGGTAATTAAATATTCATGGTAAATAGGCCCAATGGCCTATGATGGGATATTAGATGGGGTGGGATCTGAGTTACTACAGAAAAATGCTTTCCTGGGTATCTGGCTGGTGAATCTTGCCCATATGCTCCGGGTTTAGCTGATCACCATATTTGGGGTCAGGAAGGAATTTTCCTCCAGGGCAGATTGGAAGAGGCCGTGGAGGTTTTTCGCCTTCCTCTGAAGCATGGGGCACGGGTCACTTGCTGGTGGATTCTCTGCTCCTTGACGTCTTTAAACCACGATTTGAGGACTTCAATAGCTCAGACATAGGTGAGAGGTTTTTCGCAGGAATGGGTGGGTGAAATTCTGTGGCCTGCGTTGTGCAGGAGGTCAGACTAGGTGACCATAATGGTCCCTTCTGACCTAAATATCTGTGAATCTATGAACCATAGTGCAGTAGAATATTCCTTGCATTCAGAATGTGCAACAGGTGAGAGGCTAGTGGGTTTGAGGAAAAAAGAAAAGCTGTCAGTGCATAGTGTAGAGTTCTCTTCAACCAGTAAAGCTACACAGTGCATCACATGGCTTTTTATGCCAGGCAAGAGAGGCCATTTATGGATAGCTATGTATAGTGTACTTAGCAGTATACTTTCTTTTTCTCCTTTAGTATCTTAACTAAAATATGTCTGATTTAACAGATGGCTTTATTTTCCACAGCATGATGCGTGTATCTGAATTCTCAATGATCCCCTTCACTGACCCACCCTCTGGATCTCCACCAGCTTTTGGTTACTACTTCATTCCAAAAACAACGAGGAGTCCTTGTGGCACCTTAGAGACTAACAAATTTATTTGGGCATAAGCTTTCATGGGCGAAAACCCACTTCATCAGATGCATAAACTGCAGAACTGGAATTAATTTGCAAACTGGATACCATCAAATTAGGCCTGAATAAAGACTGGGAGTGGATTACAAAAACTAATTTCCCGCTACTGTTACTCGCATCTTCTTGTCAACTGTTTGAAATGGGCCCTGATTACATTGGCCTCATTACCACTACAAAAGTGATTTTTTTCCTCCCTTGATATTCTACTGTTAATCGAATTGTCTCTCGTTGGCACTGACCCCCCACTTGGTAAGGCAACTCCCATCTTTTCATGTTCTGTGTACATATACCTGCTACTGTACTTTCCACTCCATGCATCTGATGAAGTGGGTTTTAGCCCATGAAAGCTTATGCCTGAATAAATGCTAGTCTCTAAGGTGCCACAAGGACTCCTCGTTGTTCTTGCTGATACAGACTAACACGGCTGCCCTGCTGAAATCTGTACTTCATTCCAGTGTTTGGAGATGATCCTCCATGCATCTGAAATGAGGAGATTTGACTGCAGCAGCTTCTTGTGCAGTTTACGGTGCACCAATTTCCTTGGGTTATTTATTTACTGGTGCCACAGTATTGCTGTCACAGGGCTGTCAGAATGTCAAAGGAAAGGAGTCTCTCATTTATCCTGTGCTGTGGCAATCCTCTCACTTTGTTTTTTTCACTGATCTTTAATGCTCCCTCTTGGTCGCTCTAATCCACTCTAGGAAAAAACCTCCCATGGAAATTGTCGTACAAAAAGCAACTGGGTGAGGGCAGGAGTTACTTTCCACAAGCGATAATACTGCCTCCACTTCTAGGGAGTTGCTTAACCAAAGAATGCTGTCATTCCCAAGGACAGTGGGTAGCAGTTTCCTTTCCTGGTTTAGTAGCACATGTTACTAGCTCTAATATGGCTACCCAGGGCAATAAGGTCTCCCTGCCCGCATGCATGGCTGTATTCAGGCACAGGGGAAGAGAACATGCACTCAAAGCTCTTCCCTGTGAGCAGATTAGTGAAGAGTGTAGAGAGTGGGTGGAGCCAGTCTGCAGAGCTAGCCAGGCCCGAGTGGGAATCGAGTGGTGGCCTTGGAAAGGGAAAGACTTGTGACTCTGGGGCTATGTCTACACTTGAGCTAGGGGTGGGATTCCCAGTTTAAGACCTGTTCACAGTACCTCTCGTTGAGCTAGGGCATTGAAAATAGTAGTGTAGCCGGGGTATCGTGAGCAGCGGTTTGGGCTAGCTACCTTGAGTCGGTACCTCCGGGCTGTTTTGTACTCTGGGTGGCTAACGCCTCTGGCTACTGCCTGAGCTCGCGCTGCTACTGGACAGAGTGTGCACCACCAGTCTGGCTGCCCAGATTCCACCGCTCCCCATGCTCAGCGGGAGCCTCTTGCATGCAGCAGAAGGGGCAGGATTTACCCTACTTAAAGATTTTTAGATACTGGGCCAGATTCTCAGCTGCACCCAACTGTCTGCTGGGTGATTCCCTGATCTTGGGATCAGTTCTGTACTGGCTCTCGTGCGCTAGAGCAGCCAAAGGAGCTGCTGTAGAGCGTGTTTGGCTGGTTTTCGCCCAGAGGGGCAGTTTGCTAGTTGAGAACAGCTGCAGCTGCTCTCTAGTCACAACCCTTCCTGCCCTAGCACCTACACTGGAGACTGCAGAAGTAGTGGCTTCGGAGCCAGCTACACCTGCTCTTAGCCAGCTGGGGAAATCCTGGAAGCTCTCCAGGCCCTTTCTGCCATGTGAATTGATGTGAAGGGGGCCAGAGTATAAAAGGAGGATCTGGCATTCTGTTTGCAAGGGGCTATGAACAGAAAAAGTGGAATAATAATGATCCGTAAAAGAGAAGGGCAGCTTAATGTGAGCACAAGCATAGGTGGGAAGAACTCCTGGGGTGAAAACCCTACCTCGACAAGGCTGGAATGGACTTGGGCAAGTCACTTAACGTTTCTGGAAAACAGCGGTAATTATTGCTCTACCTTTCAGGAGGGTTGTGAGAAGCAGTTTAAAAAATGCTTTGAAAATTAAATGTGGTAAGTGCCATCATGTTGTTGAATCATCCATAAAACAAGTGTCGTCAAGCTCATTATTTTTTGTCTTTTAATTTTTGTTCGGAAAAATAATTCTGTGCAACTGTATGAAACATTTCAGCTTGGTGCCTGTGGTATGGAACATTGCATACAGCGGAAAGTTTGTCGTGAAGTGCTGACAAAATCTTGCATCTAGTTCCCCTAGACTAAACACTCAGGTGCTATAAATCTGGATCTCCAAGCATTGGATGAATACACACACAGAGCTGGTTCTGAAAAATGAATAGCTTCCCTCCCCGACCCCCTTCCATGTGATAAAGATGCATCTGGCAGGGAGGAAGGCGGGCTGGTTCTTTGCTAGCAGTCTCTTCATAAAGTGGAGTGAAAATTAGATTTAACAACAGAAAATAGAGGCGCTCCTTCATCCCATAGCGTAGCTTATCTCATTTTAGCGGGAAAAGAATTTCATTTCTAACTCTGGATCTGTGGCACTTCAGCATCCTGGAAACTCTTGTATTCTCCATTGGCCTAGATGGGATTGAACAACTGATCCCTTATAGACTGGACAGACAGACCGATAAACAAGACAGGAAGGTATTTTATCATGTTCTCCCTGCTGGTATCTGAGTGCTGAGCTGCTAAGCCGGTGACTTGTAGCTTTATCAGATATTTCAGCTTTAAGGTCAGTGGGACCTTTGATGTTTGTATCTTGAGAACAAATGCCAAAGGGGTTTGAATTTTGCAGCTGTGCCCACAGAGTGGAGCTAAATAATGGTAAAAGGAGTAGGTCTGCTTGGAAGAACAGAGGGTCTGGCAGGATGCAGCATTAATCTGCCAAATTGTCATGCCAGGTAAGGGCTGTATCGTGCTGTCATTTAATTTGATGGCAAAGCTCCCGTTGATCTCAATGGCATAGGATTAGATCCTAAGTGAGCATAACTTTTTGTTTACTCCTTTTTTAGCAAGTCCAAGTATAGTATAAATTATTCTGATGCCTGTCACGAATGAGCTCTCTAGTAGCAGGAGATAAAATTTTAAGTCAAATCACTGAAACTAGAGTAGAATAATTTATACGCTTAGAAAGAGGAGTTCTGAAGTCAAATGAGCCGGGTGATGCGAATGTATGTGGTTGCTTTGTCCCCTCCGATCCTTTTTGTTTCCAAATGTTTGTGAAATTATGAGCTGTTACAGCTGAAGCATGGCTCCATGCTAATCATCTGAAAGGTAAAAGCCAATAATTAGGCAGAAATTATTCAATGGGCTAGAGGAAAATTATTTACTAAAATATTTTGGTGCAATTAGTATGCAATGAGAATAACAAAATGAGTACTGAATACCGGATTACTACAGAAAATAAAATGAAATACATTCTTATGAATACCAAACTATTCTACTTGTTGGGAAACAGCATGGCCTAGTAGGCACAGCACTGGCCTGGGATTTGGGAAACCTAGATTCTAATCCCAGCTCAGCCACTGGCCTGCTGGGAGAATATGGGCAAGACACTTCACCTCTTTATGCCTCGGTTAATGATACTTGCCTCTTTTGTAAAGCTCTTCGAGATCTGCTTATGAAAAACAAGCTACCTAAGTATTGTTATATTATTTTGTAACCAGGATTTCTTTCTAGTTTAGCTTGGCACGTAAACTTTGTTTCCAAAATGCATTCGCATTTATCCAGAGGATAAACTCATTCCTATTCACACAAAGGATGATATCTGCCTTTGAGACTTAGCTCAAATATGAATCTGCTTCAAGAGGAACAGCAGGTGGGTGGTCTTCAAACCACTTTAAATGATGTGGTTTCTGAACGCTTGGATACCAAGAGCAGTTGCTTTTGAAACAGATCATGAGATGATGCTCTGTAATGCCAGTGTTTAAATGAATAGCCCAAGGTGCATCTGGTAAATGGGTTATGAAGTTGTCAAATATGACTTATTTCGGGGAAAAAAACAAACTGTTTTTAAAAGGAGTAGCTCTTGGATGCATATACAGCTCCTATTGATTTCAGCAAGAATTTAGTTGGAACGTATCCAAAGAGCCCAAATTCTGATCTGTGCTACTCTGATGTAAGTGGTGGTGTTACTTTGATTTGTGCCAGCGTAACTGGGATCGGAATTCAGCTCAGTATATTTAAGCATGTACAGTGGTGTTGAGCAGATTTCAGAATACTTGCCAGACTGGATCAAACCAGTGGTCCTTCTGTTTATCTGTTTCTGACAGTGGCCAGTACCAGATCCTTCAGATAGGAGATGTAATGGGGTATATTGGCCATTTAAGGCAGAATTCTCGCAGTATGTCTGTGCTGCAATTAAAAACCCACCATTGGCCCATGCCAATGCCTTGGGCTCATGGGGCTTGGGCTAAGGGGCTGTTTAATTGCAGTGTAGACGTTCAGGCTGGAGCCTGGGCTCTGGGACCTTCCCACCTTGCGAGCTCTTCTCCAGCTCATGCGCTAAAAGTAGCATAGCCACACTACAGTGATGCAAATGGCAGAAAGTGCAAGCTGCCCTGAGTACACACCTAGCAAGACCGTGTAACAGATCGGAAGCTAACGGCACTAATATAATCCACGCTCATTCAGGGTGGTGATCTGTCCCCCATCTAGTGGTGGCTGGGCCACACTGAGAGGTTGACTCTGTTCTAGGGCTGGCTGATGGCTGGCTCTCCCAGCGCGGGCAGTAAGTAGATGCTCATACTTCGATCCAGATGTCTCAGGTTTGATCCCTGCTGCTAGGACCCAATCAGGGATATCGCATCACACCAAACCAGGAGGGAGAGAATGAGTGGCCAGGTGTGTTCGATGTTGGCTAGAACAAGCCATTAAAGGGTTTTAAAAACCGGGCTGCTGCTTTTGAGCTGGATTCCAAATGAAAGAACTTATTTGAAGTCAAGGGGCTTGTAAACTGGTGGAATGACTCGGTGGTTTTCGTCATCAAGGTCTCTTCTTTCCGGGTGAGTGACTATTACTCAAAACCAAAACGATTTAGCAGAATCCAAAAGCAAACAGAAAAGTCTCCACCGGCTGGGGTTTAACCCAGTCCCCAGCTGGCTTGGCTTGTGAGTCGGACCTCCCGGAAGCTGTTCTCCCTACTTCTGTCTCCTGAGGAATCATTCTTGTTGCACTTCTGCCTAAGCCCCAGTGCAAGAAGAGGGGGAAGCTGAGCTGGAGGTTAATCCTTTGCACACCAGTAGTGTCCTGCAGCCTATCACAAGGGTAGTGAGTCACCAGTCTTTTGAATTCACTGTACCAAATTAATTCCTTATGTAACTCCACCAGAGTCCATGGAATTACATCACGGCTGAATTTGGCCTGGGGTGACATGGAGAAGTGAAACTGCAGCTGTTTGCTTGAGGGAAGAATGAGCAGATCTTTCAAGGGTCTCATATTAATGTTTACATTAAGTGGACACTCAACCTGAATATCCCGCTTCTGCCTGAAACTACTTTGCTTACTGTTGTTCTAAGTGAGAAGGTTCATACGCCTGGAAGAGGTTCTAGAGAGGAGTGGGGAAATTCTGAGGCTGCTTTTAAAATCTTTGTTTCTGTGTGCATTTGAGGGGACTCTGTTTGACACTCAGCTGCCTTCCCCAGACCTGAAGAAGAGCTCTGTGTAGCTTGAGAGTTTCTCCCTTCCACCAACAGAAGTTGATCCAATAGAAGATATTGCCTAGTCTCTCTCAGCACTCTGTAAAATAATTTTCACTGTGTTTCCCTTGCAGACCGTTAGGCCTGGATCCCCAGGCAGACCCCTGCACCAACACAGAGCTCATTGCAGGATTATACATGTCAAGACCAGAAAGGACCATCATGGCAATCTAGTCTGACCTCCTGAGTAACACAGAACATAGCATTTCACTCAGTAATTCCTGCATCAAGTTGGGTGGCCAGGTGGCTGGTTTTTGACTGGAAAGTCCAGTCAAAAAGGGGACCTAACAGTGTCAGGTCAGATCTACTGACCGGTCACCCGAAGTCTGGTTACCGGAGGCAGTGAGGCACCGAGTCCTCACCCGCGCCAGCCCCTACTCAGTCGGGGCCGCTTCCGGTCTGCATTGTGTGGCTGCAGCTCCCAGCCCCTGCTCTGTAGACGAGTCCTTCCCAACCTACATGGAGGGAGGGGAAGAGCAGCGAGTCATGGGGGAAAGAGGAGTGAACGGGGGGGGTGGGACCTCAGGAGGAAGGGGTGGGCAGAGGTGGGGCCTCCGGGGAAGAGGCAGGGCAGCGGTGAGGCCTGGGAGAAGGGGTGGGGCAGGGGTGTGGTCAGGGGGACAAGGCGGGGCAGGGCTGCAGGAGGAAGGGCAGGGCAGGAGTATCCAGTTTTTATATATTACTAAATTGGCAACCCTAACCAAGATGCTATCAACAAGGCTGAACGCTATTGTGTATTCGTTTTGCTTAATTTGTTCGTGACCAAAGTGCCATGCCTCAGTTGTAACTGCCGTGGTAGCACACCGAGCCCTGTCAGTTGACAGATGGTACTGCAGTCGATGCTTGAGGCCTAATGCTGTTCTGCCTTGCATCCTGGGTCATGGGAACTGAGCCAGTTGGGTTGCACCGAGCCTATAAGCCCACAGAGAACTTGACCCATAAAACGTACTGTGTACAAATTCTTAATAACTCTGTGTGTGTGTGAGAGAGAGAGAGAAACAGCCGGTTGAACTGGCTGAACGTTACAGAGCAATAAACTAACTGAAATGAATGACAAAAGCTGGGTGCCTGGTTAAATAGACTGGGCCCCATGTTTCCTTCCCACATGAAAAAACACTGAAAGAGAACCAGGCCACTGAAAAGCCTCATGGTGCAAAGAGAGTACCACTGCTGGGCTGTATTCCTCCCATTACGTGGCAGGGCCATGGCTGTGCCCTGGAAAGAAGAGGGGAGCCGGGCGTCTTTGGAGAAATGCACAGAGGGCATCTTTCCTTGTGCTGTGCGCCTCCTCAGAGATCGCTGCATGCCCAGCTCTGGGGCTAGCTCTGTTGCCATGTTGCCGCTAACTCCAGGGCGGTGACTGTGCTCGGTGACCCCTGCATATGGGAGGGGTAACGAACGCAGCATCAACTCATCGTGCGCCTTCAGAGCCCACGTTGAGAAAACTTAAGCCAAGGTTGGCAGACGAAACAACCTTCTTGGCAAGTTGGCTATATCAAAGTGGGGTGTGCAGACCCTTTCACTCCATGAGCAGCAGCATTTTGCTGCTTCTCTGCTGAATACGCTTGTACAGTGGGGACACGATCCCCTTGCATGCTAGACCCTCTACTGAAGACCTCCTGCTGCTATGTTACAGGATGCCTTAAGCCTACCCACATCAACAGCCTTTGCACCTTCGCAGGTGTTGCTCTTCCTGATGTACACGGGAAAATTGCTAGCAGAGTCAGGCAATGCACAGATGCAAGACCTCCGCTGTATGGTCTAACACCAGTGCTGAGTTGACTGAAGTCACAACAAAGTTTTCTTTCCACCATTTAAACCCCCCCACACTGCCGCAACCGAACCCTGGTCAGTTTGGGTGGCAAGCAAGGATAGAGAATGACCCTATAGCCTGTGCTCTCCGGCTCCCCCGAGTCAAGCACCTACCACCTGGTGATCAGCCCTGGCCTATATGGTTTAGCCTTAATCAACTCGGCAAGTCTATGCACAAGTTCAGTGCAACCAAGATAAAGTGGGGCTACAAAACCTGAAGCATCCCCTCCAATGCCAGCTGTTTGAGCGCAAGTTATATTCCGTTGAGCTGGAAAATTGGAGTCATCTCGCTGAAACTGCCTGAGGAGAGCCCATGTGGGGAGTTCAGTATTGTTTTAAGAAGCTAGAAGTGAAACTTGGAGCTAGCAGACAAGTTAGTGTCCCAAATCTTTCTATTTATTAGGTTAATTTAGTGCCAGATTTATAGCCTCAGAGACTGAAATCATCGGTTTGGGCTTGATCCTACCCCCCACTAAAGTTGATCACAAAACTCCTGTTGTCTTCAGTGGTATGTAATTGGGTATTTTGTCCTGGAGTATCTTGTGCTGGGGATGAGTTGTGTCTGCGTCCATTCAAACCTTGAGTCT
The DNA here is from genome assembly GCF_965140285.1 of Lepidochelys kempii. Lineage (NCBI taxonomy): Eukaryota > Metazoa > Chordata > Testudines > Cheloniidae > Lepidochelys > Lepidochelys kempii. Next base: position 9,309,819 of record NC_136386.1, on the reverse strand, counting down.
TCTGAGAGGATACCGCGTGTGTCTGTTAGTACCAGTGCCCTGACTTCTGTGTCTGTGTACTAGGACCTGGACTCAGACCAAGACATTTCTTTATCACCATTGAACTGTCCTCTGATGGTAATACATTAGGTAGCTGCTGTCCAGGACAGGCTTTGCACTGTTGATATAGAGGAGCGATGCTCTGTATCCTATTATGGGGCTGATAACAAGAGCCATACAATCAACATAAGATAAGAACAGGCATAGGTCAGACCAAAGGTCCATCTAGCCCAGTATCCTGTCTCCTGACAGTGGCCAATGCCAGGTGCCCCAGAGAGAATGAACAGGACAGGTAATCATCAAGTGATCCATTCCCTGTTGCCCATTCCCAGCTTCTGGCAAACAGGCAGGGATGGTGTCTCTTGCGTATCTTGGCTAATAGCCATTGATGGACCTATCCTCCATGAACTGATCTAGTTCTTTTTTGAACCCTGTTATAGTCTTGCCCTTCATAGCAAAGAGTTTCATAGGTTGACTGTGTTGTGTGAAGAAATACTTCCCTTTTGTCTGCATGCATGCAAAGTCATGAAAGTTTTGGTTAATCTAACTCTGAGGGGTTTTTTTCTCTCTCTCTCTGTATGTAAGTATATTTCCGCATCTCCTCCTTATTGGGGGTTGCAGAGGTTATAACTGAGGGCAGACTTCAGCTTTTAGGTGCTGATCTTGAAAACTCTTACTTGTGTGATTAGTTGTCACTCCGACAGTCCCATTAAATTCAGTGGGACTACTTATGTGAAGAAGGATTATGCACATGAGAAAGAGTTAGCAGGAACAACCCCTTTGTGACTACCGTTGTATGCTAAGCATCTTACATGACACCGCAGACCCAAGGCAGTCATTGTGAGCAATGACCATCTTTTCCACTTCTGTTAGACGTCCAATTTCTATACCTCTGAATATGTGTCCACATATGACAGAACAAGAGCTTTTTCTTTGACTTCACTACTAGTGTATTACTGTACATCTGTGGTGTGCCTGGTTAGCAAAACACCATTTGGCAAGTGTATAACACTGTTTTATGGAGACAATATGGTTATAACTCAGTAGGAATAGTTTTCTCCTGCTGAGTTAATGTGTCCGGCAGGCTAACGACCAAATCCTATCATATATACTGTGACAGGGTCGGGCCAGATGGCTCCAGGGAGTGATAGAAGGCAGATATATTAGTCCCAAGTTAAGTAGGTCCCTTTTCCCTGGGTAAGGTAACAGGGAAGGTTCCAGAACAATCAGGAACCTTCTGGAAACAAGACAGACAGGCTGATTGGCTGCAGGTGTTCTAATCAAGAAGCTGCTAGAATCAATTAAGGTAGGCTAATCAGGGCACCTGGGTTTCAAAAGGAGATCACTTCAGTTTGTGGTGCGCGTGTGAGGAGCTGGGAGCGAGAACGCGTACTGTTGGAGGACTGAGGAGTACAAGCATTATCAGACACTAGGAGGAAGGTCCTATGGTGAGGATAAAGAAGGGGTTGGGAGGAGGCCATGGGGAAGTAGCCCAGGGAGTTGTAGCTGTCGCACAGCTGTTCCAGGAGGCACTCTAGACAGCTGCATTCCACAGGGCCCTGGGCTGGAACCCGGAGTAGAGGGCGGGCCCGCGTTCCCCCCAAACCTTCCAACTTCTGGACAGACACAGGAGGAGCTGACCTGGACTGTGGATTCACGAAAACGGCCAAACTGAGGGCTGCCGTGAAGCTCCAAGGTGAGCAAATCCACCAATAAGTACAAGATCCACCAAGGTAGAGGAGGAACTTTGTCACAATATATATTTTAGAAAACAAACAAACAAACTTTCAGAAATTGTGTTTGGTCATTTGATCAGATCCTCATTGACTTCAATGGGGCTATGCAGATTTACACCAGCTTTGGATTTAGCCCTTTCCTGCAACGTGGAACAGTATATTGTATTGTCAACTCTTGTAATTAAACGAATATGAGATAGAAATGGAAAATTGGCTAAAAATAACAGCTCTTGGAAGCCCAGCTAGCAGGTCTATTAAGAAATTTCTTCACCTTCTTTGCTCTTCTGGTGAGAATAAGGGAATTCTTCCCATGGGGTAGATTTAAGAACCTGGAAAGTTATTAGTACACTTGTGAATCTTGCACTAATGAATTATCTTGTAATTATTATGCAATGTATAGCATGCTAGTTTTTTCTGTACCCTACTAGAGGTCTTTGTATATTAGGATGTACAGAGTTCATCCAAGAAAGATCAGAATTTTTTTTTTAAATAAAGGGAAAATTGTATCTCACTCTTGTATTTTAAAACGGCTTGAAGAGGTTTTGCTCAGATGTCCCAGAACCGTTCACCTTCAAGCAGAGGGGAGGCCTGGAAAGCCCCATCCCCCGTAGGTGAAACTTTAGAGAAATTGTGGATAGTCAGAAGTAGGGCCTTATCGCTGCATTAGTCCAGTTTTACACTGCTGTAACTTCACTGAAATCAATGGAGATGCAGAAAGGTAAAGTTGGACTGACTAGGAATGAATCCGGCCCAACAGTGATTACCAAAGCATTTCTGTTATAATCTATCTGTGACTAATATTTCTTCTCTCGCCTGTCTCCATGAGAATTTTGCTATTGATTTTGGTGGGAGAAGGATTGGACTTTATCCTTGTAACATTCCACTGTTGTCGTTTCTAAGAGTACCCTTTCCCCTTGTCCAGCTTTTATCCATGACCAGCAGCGCTCATTGCTTGCAAATTTTTGTGGTATTCTTTTAAAACTCAATACACATTTTAAAATTCTATACTGGCTAATTGCAACCCCGATGACTGAAGTCAAAAATTAAGCTCCAAAATTTGTGCTGTCTGTATTCTGACTGTTAAGTGTAATGATCTTTATTTAGTTCAAAATGGCTTCCTTTTTCCAATATATTTTTATATAAATGAAAATCCATAAGCAAGTAGAGCTAAAATAATAGGAAATCCTGATTTGTGGCTGAAAATTTTTCATTCACCCCATGCATATGAGAAGCTGCAGGGTCTCAGACAGTGACCTCATGTATTACTAAGCTTGATGAGTTCTTTAATGTAGTTTAATTGCTTGAGGCTAACCTTGTAACAGGGTAGAATGTGACATTCAATCTGCTTCTTTCTGCGATTTAAGGGGCACAGAGTTCAAATATTTGTGAAGTAAAAATAAGTTTATCAACATTGTAAATGTCAGTTTATTGTAAATATCAATTCAGTGTAAGTGCCTCAGTGTGCCAGCACACTTTTTAACAATAAAAAGCTGGAAAAAATCATTGTGATGCAAGTTATCAGTTAAAATGACTGAGGAATGAAGCTCAGAATCCTAATAAGTTTCACATGGTTAGTAGATTGCATCTTTATAATGATATGAGTGTATAGAGGTGAATCAGACTTTAAACTTGAGGAAAATATTTTGAAAACAGCAAGGGTGGTAAATTAACCCTGGGGTAAATTAAAATGAAGAATTTTTAGACTTAAGATTTGTGATCTATTCAAGGGAAGAATACCTTGAGCACCCTATATTTTCTTTTTGTGGCCATGTCCTTCTTTACAAAATCAGTTTAGACCCCAATCCTGAAATCAGACAGCAGTGTAAGCAAACCATTGAGGGCACACTGAGCCTGATTGCCTTCAGTGAGGCTGTGCATCGGTTTAGTGATCTGCCCATGTGAATCCAATTGCAGAATAGAGGACTTAATGCATCTAGTACTGCAGGCATCCAGAACAGAGAATAGGCCATAAAATATGAAAAGCGAGACCTGTCTAATTTACAAAATAATGTATTTAAATATAGCACTACATTGGAATATTAGCTGTGCAGTCCCTTCTGGTCTCTGAGCCATTTTTTACTGCACCCCAGATTGAAATGACTATCAGTGTTGGGCTGTTCGATTGCAAAATGCTCTGAACAGTGAAAGCTGGCTTTTTGTACAGTCTGCCCTCTAGTGTACAGATGGCTGCCTTAAATAAAATAACATGGAGAAAAGGAAATGAGAAGGTAGTGGTCTTAGATTACACTCTCTTAAAACATTTTGACCAATAGGTGTACTTCAATCCATTTTAAACTGCGTTATAATTAATACTACATAGTCTTCTCCAAGGACAGTGTAACTTGCTTACCATAAACTCTGTTATAATGAAATTTCATTTATAGTGAAGAAGCTTGAAAGTCTCCGTTGAATCAATTTGTACGTTGAAACATCTGGAATTTATTCTAGCACCCTTATACTGCTCTCATTAAAGTAGATGGCAAAACGCTCATTGACTTGACTTCACACCCTCCTGCTAAGGGCAAAATACTCCTCTAAGATCTTGACGGGGAATTGTAGGTTCAGTTTTTAAAAGTAAAATACTCTAGGAGTAGCAGGGGTGGACCTTGAGTCTGATATTCTGTTCCGAGATGTGCCACAGTGTGGTTTAGTGATAGCCCTCCACACACATCTTAGAGGACAGCTTTGCCCTGTAAAGTTCTCCTCCTGCAAAGTGATTTGCCATCATAGACACTTTTGATCACATGGAGCCCCAGGGAAGTCATTGAAGAATGAGATGTGACTGCTTGAGCTAAAGGATCGGATCCAGTAACTTGAACTCGATGGGATTTCACATAAAAAGTCTTTTGTGGGTTTATGGTTGTAGTCTATATTTTTTTGGTGGGCCAGATGTTCTTGTCTCTGTAGAGTAGACCTGGCCTGAGAGCTTAACATGTAAGAGTCATGATAGCTCCTGGCCAAAAAACCCTACCCCAAGCAGAGATTTCTGTAACTGGAGAAGAGCCAGAGATGCTAAGATACCTTACTAGGAAACTTGCTATTGCTACTGTTAGAGTAGCTTTTGATTGTAAAGGAAAACAGGCATTACAAAAACCTGACGTAGAGATACTTGAATGTGGGAAGGGGACATGAGCGATGTAGTGGCATTATGGAGAGTGGCAACTTGGAAAGTCTGATGCATGGGTGGGGATTTCAAGTGTCTGTTGGTGCTGTCGGCCTTTTGAAGAACAGTAGGCTAGAAATTGGGTAGTGTCCGGGTTTAAGGAACTGCTTGTCAAGTGCCTCTTTACCCATCCTGCTTCTGTTTTCATAACCAGTGTTACTAAATTTAGGCAGGACATGTTTCTTTAAGGGATCTGCTTAGTTTTGACTTCTGTAATTAGCTAACATGTACATTTCTGTTCCATTAGATTAATGCATGAAGTGGAGTAAAGAACTGTGCATAGATGAAGTTAAAAGACATTAAGCAAATCTGGTTTTGTATCTCCAATGAACTGAAACATACAGCCGGAGAAAATGCTGGACTGTAGACCACTCGGGGACGTTAACAGGGAACAATGGCACTGTTTCATTTGTGTAGAAATATCTTAGCAGTAACGCTCGTTTTATATACCACTCTAATCTGTAGTACATAGCTGGTTATTGCCAGTCTCAGATGGGGAGGGTTGTTCTGGAGAGTTTCAGGAATGAACTGAAAACAGCACATTGGGAGGGTGGATGAGGTTTTTTTCCCCCTGAAGAAAAATTGAAATTTTGTCGTCTTTGCTGTAGCGCTTCAAGAAGGATCTGGCTAGAGCAGAGGAAGGCATGAAAGACTTAGAAGGATGAAATCGGTGCATAGTAATGGAAAACTGAAGGATATTACAGAGAGGATTAAATAGAGACGGAAGGCTGTGCCCGAGCTAAAGGTAGGAACCAATACAAAACCTTCACCTTGTAAAGGCCTATGGTATCATGTCAGTGATGTGATCACCAATGAAAAATAAGGTTATTAAGCTAGAGATACAAGAAAAGTTCTGAAAATCTAATGGTCCAAGCCAGGCATTTCATATTAGTCCATCATTCAGGCGAGTCAGTGATACAGGATCCTTCTAGGAGCGCATGGTGAAGTGGGTGACCACGTTCCCTGGATTCCAGTAATGCTTGTCGTAATAAAGCAGCTGTCGGTGAAATGCAGCAAAGCACAAACGGGTGTAATGATGCTACCCACAACAAGGGTTGGTGTGATTCCTTGCTGTGTAAAGTGGCATGCGTGATATGCTTCTCTATGCACTCAGAGGATTGTGGATTAATTCTCATTGGGGGGGAAATGTGGAAAATCGACCTAGTGAGTCTTTAAGTTTGCAAAAAATTACACTGTAGTCCCAGTGAAATCAAGTTTTGCCATTGCTCTCAGTGAGGCCAGGAACGGGGCCAGTGGCTGCTTCCTGTGTTCTGTGATGCAAAAAATATATTGAGTTTGTATTGAGACCAGCCTCTCCTTCAGTACAGTTATATAGTGTTGAAATCCTAGCGATCTGTTATCTTGTTCTGGGCTTATGTGCATTAAATCAGATATGCAACAAAGAGCATCAATTCACTTTGCCTCCCCCCAAATGCACATGGGAATTAATGTAGATTTTAAAGATGCAGAACAAAACATAGAAAATTATTCTCATAGATCAAAAGACAGCCTGTACAAAATGTGCTCATAAATGCTGGAAATTCTCTTTCCTCCTGTATGAAGACAGGAGACTGTAGTTAGTAATTTACTACAAAGTGATGCTGGTTTTCTTAGTTATTCTGTATTCTCTCCAGGTAGGTATATTGTGTTCATTATTGGAAGGCAGGCATGATATCAGATGAGGGTAGAGTATTTAGGTAGGGAAAGTGGGTGTCATTTGGGGGGGACCCCTGCCTACTGACTTTGGACCTAGCTCCATAGCTGAAAGAGGAAGACGTACCCATATCTAAAACTCAAATAAAAGAGCCAGAAGAGAAAAATCAGAGTTTAGAGAGGTTGGACTATCTGACTTCTGTGGGTCCTACAGGAATTACAAAATTCTAGTCTCTATTTGTTCTTGCATTTCTAATGAGCGAGTTCCTGTGCCCTTCGAAAACTTTGGGTGCGGTTCTTGAGTCCCACCAAGCTACATTTTCCACAGGGCTGAGGAGGGAGCAAAAACAGATGAAAAATGCCTGATCCAGAGGGTAACCAGGGGCTGAGCTGGCCCCAGCATAAATTAGAGGTAGCTTTCCTCTATTCTGGTTGCAAAAGTCCCCGGCGGCTGTCCTGCTGCCTTCAGGTCACTGAAGCATAAGGTGCTTTTCCGCTTCTCATGCTCCAGGAATTTCCCTACTTTAGGGGGAGCCCCGCAATTGCTCACTTAGGTCAGCTTTCTGGCCCCTTTAGGTCATGTGAGTGATGAAGGGAGGCCGCACTGGGGGAAGACTGTCTCTCCCATTGTGTCCTCTTGCAAGCTTCTAGCCTGGATAGTTTTCCTCCCCAAGTGAAAAAAATCTTCTAAAACTTCAGAAGTTGCAGCAGACATTGAGAGGCAAGGCAAAGTGGAGGCCAGGAGTGCAGTGATTGTATACCCCATGTATGGACACAAGACGTCACTCTGTGAAGATAAAGTCAGACAAATGTTTCCACGAAGGGTCACCTACATCTACACCAAATAATGTCTGCAGTGAGGATTCTCCTTTGTTTCCATGTGAGATGACCCATGTTCAACAAGGAACTGAAGTCTTGTGCAAAAGATGAGATAGCCACTGACCTCTTCACGATGCGCTGAATTCTGAGGTCCTTCGTCAGAGAACCCACTTTCCAATCTAAAGGTGCCCAATGCCCTTGACAGTGTGATCCCAAGCAACTTGTCCAGGGTCACACAGGAAATCTGTAGTGGAGCCAGTAAATTGAAGCCAGGTCTCCCACGTTCCAGATTAGTACCCTCCCCGCTGGACCATCTGTCCATCTCTCTCCTGTATGCTAGGATAGCTGAGGGTAGAATTGACTCTAAAATCAGGCATGAGGATGGGAGTAAACGGCACCGGAGCAGATTAACCCTGGGTACGTCTACTCTGTGGTTTAAAACCTTCAGTAGAAAGTATCTGAGCCTGGGCACTCGCACTCTGGTGCTGAAACTGCAGTATAAATGTTCGGGCTGGGGCTGGGGCTGGGGCTCGGGCTCTGAAACCCACCCTCCTGCCTCGGCTTCAAAACCAGAGCCCAAACATGTGAGCTGCTGTTCTTGTGTCCTAGCATGAGCCCCTGAATCTGTCCACCTGGGCTCTGAGACTTGCTGCCACGGGTTTTGAAATGCACTGGAACTGTACCCTTGAAGGCTGAGTGGAAGCAGTGGGATTTGAAGAAGGGGCTGCCTGAGGAAAAGACACATTTAGAATTAGGAAGAGATACAAAGGCAGCATTAGAGAAGACTTTGTGGAAAGTAGCCAGCTTGCAGCTCTAAATGAAATGCAATGTCAGGTGGATATCTAACCTAGCATTAGTGAGAGTCAAGCCCAGGTAAGATTTGGGATTGGTATTGCCTTGAATTTTAATTGAAGTGTTTCTCTGGTGGTCACTGTCTTAGCTGAGACACCAGGTACTGAACCAGGAACCCCACAGCTAAAAGCAGGAGCTATTTAGGCTTGAGCTGAAGAGCCAGAGTGCACTCTCTGGGGCTGTTGCAGACTCACCTTTGCAGATCACCAAAGCGGGGCACTTGTAACACACTCACCGGAGCGCTACACTCCCTTTATTCTCTCTCCTTTAGCAGGAACAGTTCACCATCTTAGTTCCAGACAGAGAAGTGGGGACTTGGGATGGGTCCAAGGTTTGGGGTTTCTTTTACACACAATCCCTTAGAAGTATACTTTATCATTAGACCAGCAGAGGGAGCTGTATGAATAGCATAGTTACTAGCCAGCATCTTCCACTGTGGGAATAGGAAGAGTAACACATTCAGCCCTCCTTGCGGCAGAAGATATTTGGCCCATCTGCTGGCCCAGCTCACCTATGCAGTAGCGCTCCAGTCTGATTCCCTGCCAGCTGGCTAGTCCTATGGTGTTCACTTGAACAATAATTGAAAGGAGAGAAGCTAGGTGTTATATAGCAACCTCAGCCCCATCTCTTCTCACACTGTCCTAGGTAGCTTAGTTACGAGCTGAGATCCTTCAGAATCCTGCGGACATGAAAGTTGAAAGCTAAAATTAATGGGTGTTTATCAGTACAAAAGGTTTCCTCTCCCCCCACCCCACTCTCCTGCTGGTTTATGGCTGACTTAGAACAACGCTTCCTCAGCTCTCGTCCCCTAAAGCCCCTACTCTGCTTGCGCTATATTGATGACACCTTCATCATCTGGACCCATGGAAAAGAAGCCCTTGAGGAATTCCACCATGATTTCAACAATTTCCATCCCACCATCAACCTCAGCCTGGGTCAGTCCACACAGGAGATCCACTTCCTGGACACTACAGTGCTAATAAACAATGGTCACATAATCACCATCCTATACCGGAAACCTACTGACCGCTATTCCTACCTACATGCCTCCAGCTTTCACCCTGACCACACCACACGATCCACTGTCTACAGCCAAGCTCTGCGATACAACCGCATTTGCTCCAACCCCTCAGACAGAGACAAACACCTACAAGATCTCTATCAAGCATTCTTACAACTACAATACCCACCTGCGGAAGTGAAGAAACAGATTGACAGAGCCAGAAGAGTTCCCAGAAGTCACCTACTACAGGACAGGCCTAACAAAGAAAATAACAGAACGCCACTAGCCGTCACCTTCAGCCCCCAACTAAAACCCCTCCAACGCATTATCAAGGATCTACAACCTATCCTAAAAGATGACCCAACACTCTCTCTCATCTTGGGAGACAGGCCAGTCCTTGCCTACAGACAACCCCCCAACCTGAAACAAATACTCACCAGCAACCACGTACCACACAACAGAACCACTAACCCAGGAACCTATCCTTGCAACAAAGTCCATTGCCAACTGTGTCCACATATCTATTCAGGGGACACCATCATAGACGTAATCACATCAGCCACACTATCAGAGGCTCGTTCACCTGCACATCTACCAATGTGATATATGCCATCATGTGCCAGCAATGCCCCTCTGCCATGTACATTGGTCAAACTGGACAGTCTCTACGTAAAAGAATAAATGGACACAAATCAGACATCAAGAATTATAACATTCATAAACCAGTCGGAGAACACTTTAATCTCTCTGGTCACGCGATTACAGACATGAAAGTTGCGATATTACAACAGAAAAGCTTCAAAACCAGACTCCAGCGAGAGACTGCTGAATTGGAATTCATTTGCAAATTGGATACAATTAACTTAGGTTACCTTGCATAATGACTTAGCCACTCCCAGTCTCTATTCAAGCCTATTTCCCCTTGTTTTTTCCTCCACCTCCTCTCCCTCTCCCCCCCACCCCTTCCTCAGACGTTAAACCCTGGATTTGTGCTGGAAATGGCCCACCTTGATAATGGCCACACACATTGTAAGGAGAGTGATCACTTTAGATAAGCTATTATCAGCAGGAGAGTGAGGTGTGGGGAGAGAGAACCTTTTGAAGTGATAAACACCCATTTTTTCATGATCTGTGCGTATAAAAACATCCTCACTGCATTTTCCACTTTTATGCATCCAATGAAGTGAGCTGTAGCTCACGAAAGCTTTTGCTCAAATAAATTGGTTAGTCTCTCAGGTGCCACAAGTACTCCTTTTCTTTTTGTGAATACAGACTAACACGGCTGCTACTCTGAAACCTAAAATTAATGAATGTTTTCTCCTGTGCTGGATTTAGTCTTTAATTCACACAAGTCCCACCCAAATCTCAGTTTAAAAAATTAGAGACTGGAAACTTTGACTTGTTCAAGGTAGTTGTTGTTTGTTCTTTCTCCTATGATTATAATTGAGACAGTTTCTTAATGAAATACTGATGGAAATCCTTGGACTATTTAGAGATGAAACAGCTCATATAAATGTGCTCTGGCACGATGAGTAAACAGCTGGAAAATGTGCCTCTCCTGCAATATTCCAATGGTATGAAGCATCATCAAGAGCTATTCGGCAGGGTGGCATTACTACAGCTCTGTAGTATGCCGAAAGGAATAGGAAAGTAAATCCCCTCTATCATCACTGTGAGTTCCCATATTGGGAAACAGACGGTGCTCTTCTACGATTGTACCTGGTATGAGACTACTGCATAATTTATCAGTATAGAAACATGAATTGTATTACAGTGACTGCTGTGTTCTCAGTCTTGTGTTTTGTTTTTTTTGTTTTTTTTTTTACATTTGATATACCAATGGCCAGGCTAAAATTGAATTATATTTAGCTAATTCCCCTCCCTCCACATACACTGAGGTTCAGGTAGTACCAGCCATGATTTACTAGAAGAATGCCTGAATATATGATGCCCTTACCATTCCTCCAGTGAAACCCTAAATCACATTCATGAGTTGTGCTCGGAGTCTCATTCTGAAGGTGCTGGTTGCTCCCTGGAAGGTACTGAGTGCTCTTAACACCCCCTAGACTTCAGTGGACATTTAAGGGTACTCAGCCCCTTGCCAAAATGCAGTCTAAGAACTATGTAGGATCAGAAAGAGGGTCACAGCCACTGATATCCCGTACTATACTTCGTTCTTCCTGCGTCTCTATTCCTTTTGTGCCCATTGCAAGACTCGACAATAAGGTAAAACAAGACGGGAGGCCATGAATAAGGGTGATGTAAAGCCAGTGGTCTTCCATCTCCTCTCTAGCTGTAACTGGGAGTCCCCTCCCATGTATCCATATGGGTTGTGCAGAGTAGAGTAGTCTTGATCCCATTAGCAGCCCCTAAGATGAGGACAAGCCGCAGCAAGGCAACCTCTAACAATCTATTCAGACAGCTAATTGGTGAGTGGCAGGTAGTTTTTATAGTGTCCAGTTCCCACCCTCTGAACACATGGAAGGCCTAATAAAAGCACTTAATTTGTTCCCAGACATCCTCTTCCTCCTCCAGATGGCTTCCCGGAGCTGGCCAAGCTCACATAATGCTCTTTCCAAGGAGGATGGGGCGAACACGTTATTCTTATGCAGACTTGGCCAATGAAAATCGCACCTCTTAAAAACAAAACATTGATTAGAATAGCAGCTCGGGCGGCCCACACACCTGTTCTGCATCCCATTGGGTACAAAGAAATACGTGTTTTCTTTTTAAAAGCTCTTCAAACCCCCTCCCTTCCATCCTTTTAAAAAGTCATTTGCCAGCAGGGAGCAGTCAGTTACCCGGGTTTTCCATTCTGTGTGTGAGGAGGGAAAGGTGTGGCTCTGTGATTACCGCTGTGTGGCGATTGTTAGCCAATGCAGAGCTTTTACTTGTATCCATTGTAACACTCATAACAAGCCACTCGCTTGAATGTTTCTAGACTAGCTGCCTAGGCCGTGGGGAGGTTGCGATGTTACACAACGGTCCACAGTGGAGCTGGAGCTGATGAAACTATGGGGAGCCTGAACAGAAAAATATTTCACGTTTAGAATCCTCTCTCTCCTCTGCTCTTCTGCCTGCCTCTGACAAGGCAGCTGCTTTTTGAGTCTACAACAAGAAAGTCTGAAATGCCAACCTAGCGCGAAGCAACGCCGTGTGCTCTTCTCCCTCAGACTGGTTCCATCGGTCCCTGCAGGTTCCCAGACGTTTGGCTTGCTCTTTCCTGTGTCCTGATGAATCATGCGCCACTTTCCCCCTTTATAGCCTGTAAAGAGAGAGGCGAGATTTTCTGTCAGTCAATTTCGAGTTTCTGGCACTGCGCTTCTCCTCCTGTGGTGAGTCTGCCACACCCGCTGTGGTGCTGTTATGACGATCTGGATCTCTGCTACACACCCACACGTTGCCTCAGTTCAGGGATTTACAGTAAAGGCCTGATCCTCCCCCCCCCCCCCTTCAAATCAATGGGAGCCTTGCCCTGACTTCAGTGAGAGCAGAATTGGCCTCAAAGTGCTGCAGGAAGCCAGGCTAAGTGCAGCCTGGCAGCAGGGCAGATGGAGTAGCATCCAAAGGGACATCAGCAGAGGCTCAAGGACTTAAAAATAAATCAGCTTCTATCCCCCAGGCAGGACAGGTGGTAGCAGGTGGAGGTAACTGGGGCGGCCAATTGCTGACGTTCATTGGTGATACTCCATGGCCTTCAGGGGGAGCAGACTGTCCCTCACCCTCCCAGTGTGCCCAATCTTGTATCCGGGTTGCGGTCTGTGCGTAGGACACCTGCCACTTGTTCTTGTTCTGTCACTCTCCCCTGGATCGTTGTTGTATGCTGTTTCAGAGGGGGGAGGCCTCTCTTTCCTCTCTCTCCTTTACGGAGCTGACTCAGCTCATGTTGTCACAATGGCCAGGGGCAGTCAGGACGTCGCCCTCTCCAGTTTCCCTTTCTAACTTCCTTTCTCATTGTTTGTGTTTCAGACGCTTCCAAATGTCACTGTTCCCACTGGAGGTCGTGTCTTATTAAAAAAAAAAAAAAAAAAAAAAAAACCGACTGCGAGGGTCAGTCCTTTCCCTTGCACTGATTTTTCTTTTTTTAATTTTTTTTTGAATGAGTGCTTTAGCTATTAAAGGATTCCTTTGAGCAGCCCTTTGAATAAAAAATATGTACCAGTTTCAGATGTGCACTATAATTGCACTTGTTCATATCAGTGTAGAAAGGGACCCATGATCTGATGTGGCCTAGCCAGGGATTTCTGGAAATTGAGGGGACAGGGAACTAGTCACAGAGTGGTCCCAGATGTCACATCTTAAACTCTAAGACTTAGGCTTAGAGTACTCTTACATTCTATTCCCAGGTATGCCACTTACTTGCTCTGTGACTGTGATGGGCATAAAAATACTTGATATAAGATGGGCATAAAAATACTTCCCTATTTCCAAGCCCTACGAAATGGATGTGATCCCCCTGGAGTATGTGGTTGAAAACCTTGTGTTACTGGAGTTGTTTTTTCTTGCATGGTGAAGCTCCCCGGAGAACGCTGAGATTTGATTTTTTTTAGATGCGTGCTGTACATCAAAGCACTGTTTGTGCCAAAGTGGATCTGCTGTAATAAACAAAGCCTATTGATTCACCACCTTTCTGAATCCTAGATTATCATTGACTTTTTATTCCCCAGATTGTTAAAAGTTCATTCATTTCTGTTAGCAAAGTGCTAACAGAAAGGAGTATTAATTGCCCTAGGAATAGGTAATACCATTTTTAATCACTCTTGCTTGCAATCTTATCATGCATGCCCACTGCGTATACAATGCACTCACAAAATGCATTGTTTGGTATCGCTCAGAATATTTTTGGTACTGGCAGCTTGCTAGAGTCTATGCCATAAACCTATATCTATCCCTCCGTTTCAACAGTGCTATGTTTGCCCCAATGTATGTCCCTCCTATTGCAAAAATCTTTCTTTTCTAAAAGTTATTTTTTTAAATCTTATATGGGCATGTTATAAGCACCACTGATGTAAGTGGAAAAACTCCCATTGACTTCAGTGGGCATTGGATGACAGCAATATTTGCACCTCTTTCATTCAAACGTGAAAACGTCTCTGAGCAGGGCTTTAAGTTACAGTTGACACTCAAGCAGAGGTGCTTAGGCGTGGTCTACCCAGGAGGGGCGAGCTAAGTCGGTCTAAATTACGCAACTTCAGCTACGAAAATAGCATACGAAAACTGCGGTAGGTTGACTGCTGCTCCTTCCCCGTCAACTCCACCTACGCTTCTTGCTCTGGTGGAGTACCGGAGTTGACAGGAGAGTGCTCGGCGGTCAATTTATCACGTCTTCACTAGACGCGATAAATCGACCTCCGGTGGATCGATCGCTCCGCCGTACATGTAGACGTAGAGGGTGCATGCACAAGGCAAGTACAGTGGCCCAGGAGCAGCTGCTAAACCCTTTCCCAGGATACATTTTGTCCCCCTTCCCTACCCCTTGAACAGACCCATCTCGCTGGCCATTGAGAAGGGAAACAGGGTTATGAACTTGTCTCCTCTTGTGGGGTATATAGTTAAGTATTTATATAATGGTAGCCTCCAAAGGGCACATTTGGGATTGGGACCCCATTGTGCTGGGTGTTGTACAAACACAGCAAGAAACCATCCCTGCCCAGAAGGGCTTGCAATCTGAAATTGCAGATGGAGGGTAGACAGTGGGGATACAACATACAAGCCAATGGATTTGGTGAAGACTTGGTTCAGTTTTGTTAGTCATGTGGATTTTGTTTTCTTTTAGTTGGTAATAGAGGAGGAGATGAAGGGAGAAGGGGAGAAGAAGAGGGGAAGATCAACAGATGCAGTTGTCACCTTCCTAGCCATGATAGTGTTTTGCAGGCACCCTGGTGGAAGTGAGTCTTCAGGAGGGATTTGAAGGAAGAGAAGCTAGCGGCAGTTTGGATTTTATCAGCGTGTTTTCTCCTTGTATAAGGGGTAGCATGGGAGAAAGCACAGAGGTGTTTGAGGTAGTCCCTTGATCATTATGTGGTGGCATGCTGGGGTCAGGATTGGGTCTGACCTTGGGCAGGGATTCCGAGGGAAGAAGAAAACAAAGGCCTTGCATCCTCCAGCTCTGCCGTGTGCTGCGCCGTAACGTCTCATCAAAGGCAGGACCTAGCTCTGAGTTACGCTCATTCTGAAAAGTTCAGCATCCCCAGTTCGTCATCCTGAGAGAATGAATACACCTAGGATATAATTACAGGAGTGAGTCAGCGTTTATTGTCACTCTTAAAAGCCGTGGCAGGAGAGAGTGCTGTATTTTGGGGCTGTTATTTTGTTTTCGTGACTTTGTGTATCTCTCTCTCTCACAATGTTGAATTTAACTGTCTCACTTTCACTTCCTGGTACGGTGTGGTGCTTTGCCCGGTATTTAGATTATGCACAAATTCTACCCCATTTGCCATAGAAACCCAGGAGGGAAACTGAAAATTGAATAAGAAGCCTTTATGCTCATGTGCGTTGGTCTGGATCGATGTGCAGTACCCAGCCAGTTCAACAGCAGAATCCCATGCTATGGCTAGATTATTTTGTTGATGGTGTTTACCCTTGGAAAATCAAATATTTACGCCTACACCCATTTGTCCAGTGGGACCCCAAAGCACATTGCACCCTTAGCTGCACCTACCCCTGCAATGCAACCAGCTCTGGAGGAAAACGTGGCAGCTGTTTAACAGCTCACAGTAATGCTGCACCACAACTGAGGACCAGAAGTGATGGTTACCACCTTCTCCAATTGAAACTGAGGAGGAAGGCAGGTATTTAGGTCTGCCCAATGCCACTCTGCAGGTCGGAATTTGATGAGGATCCTGCACAGAGTCCCAGTGAAGTCTAGAACAGTATTACCAACCCCAAAAGATGAAAAGTCATGAGATTGGGCCCAAAATCATGAGACCTTTTAAAACAAAATGAGAGAGTTGTGTGTGGGCTGCTGTCTGATTTATGAGCTCCCGCTGCCCACTCTCAATAGGAACGTGAAAATTGGTGGTGTCAATTTATAGCGAGCCTTATATAAATTAATTTTGTGTCAACTCCCCACATCAACTCTGTACCTCAGTTCCAAAATCAGTTAATTTTGTGCCTCCCCGCAAGCCCTCACCTCTGCCCCCACCTCCACATCAACTCCACCTACTTAGCCCCATAGCCGTTCTGTGCACCAAAGCTGTTCTGCGCCCTACAGCTCTCCCTTCCCCCCCGTCGCAGGCCTCTGCTCCTCCTGCAGCTGTGGGGGTTCTTCATCCCTTCCCAGGCCTGGTGGTGGGGAGGGCTGCTCCAGGGGCAGTTCGTGTTTGTTCTCTCACACACTCACACTCACCTATTTCCCAGGCTTGGGGGCATCTCCAAGGCATCTCCTTGGGAGGGGGAAGTAAGGAGCGGATCCCCCGCCCCGAAGCTGCATCTTCTTGTCCTTCCCCTCCAAAAATTTCTTCTGCAGAATCCTGAGGGGTTGGAGGAGAGCTCTGGTGTCTGCCTCCTGTAACACCTCTGACTGGCTGCTCTTCCCCGGAGGGCAGGGAAGTGAGGAAGGCAGCCACTTGGAGGGGTTTTCCCCAGGGCAGGTGACAATTGCATAGGGTCTGGAGCTTCTTGTGATCCTGGGACATGCTGCAGCAGGGGCTACGATTGCAATCCTGAGGGTTGGTGACACTGCTATGTAAGAGTTATGGGGCTGGGCCTTAGGCATTGAACGGCTCCATAAAGAGCTTTGGGTGTAAACCGTACCGCCTTCTATCATCAGTTCCCGGGCTCACGATCGCCTGTCCTCCGTATCAGTACTTTCTAAGGAAGGGTAATTCCCATCATGTCAGACCTGCATTTAAACTGCACCCCAGCGAAGACAGTGGAGAGCCATTTGATGCAGGTAGCTAGCCAAATGTGAAAAGGCCAGGGTTGTACAATGGCTATATTCCATTTCTGGGAATAAACAAGGCAGAACATTTGTAATTCCTCTCTTGTGAGGATTTTGACTTGGCTGCAGTCTGGCCTGCTAGGAATCATTTCACGTGACACAGTCAGGCTGGGAAATGGCGTGAACGCCCCATTTGCAGCAGTAGCGTATGATTTTTGTATCCATCCTTGGATTCTGTAATTAAAGAAGTGGAAGCTTCATCATTTTCTGGTGCCCCACCATAAACCCCTCTCCTGCTCCCGCCCCCTCTCCCTGGCCTGGGTGCTCCAACTACCAAAGAGTTTCCGATTTTCCACTCTGCCAAGTCTGACTTTTTTTTTCTTATTTCCTCCAGATGTTAGGGGGAGTGGTGTTAAGTGCAAAATGATTTCCTGTGCCTCTTGAGCTGCCCTGGCAAGTCCAGCTGGGCAACGTGCTGCCTCAAAGCTACAAGAGTTGGGTGTGTTTTGCTGGCTCTGCTCCTCTAAGGGGTTTACGAAAGAGGAAGTGGGCAGGGCAGAATGTGTCTCCCTTGCCGTGCCCTTCTCTAGTGCAGAAACGGATCCTGCCAGAGTGCAGTTAGACCTATAGGTGCATCTAAGCAGAGTCTCTGCCAATTTCAGGATTGCTCCCTGCCACGCTCTAGGACAGGTTTAAAGAAATTAGACAGGGTAAAGGCTCCGTTTCTTTTTCAGACTTGAAGCAGGCAGACTTGCTGAACTGACTGCTGTTTCAAAGTTGACTCGAGGGATTCTCTTCCTAGTGGTGGTGGGTGGGAGGGGATTAGCCTTTGCTAATGAAGGGCAGCGTATTCAGTAGCCTTCTCCCAAGCCATACAAAGATCAGTAAAGACCTTTTCGCGTGGAACACCTGTTAGGAGAGAGTTCATCTGCTACCGGAGTTTTATTTAGACTAATCAAGCTTAGGACCTGGACAGGCTGACAGATTTTCAGGACACTTGCTGTGATGAAGTAAGGAGCTGCAGAGGATTCAGTGGAGAAGAAAAGAGAATTCTCTCCGCACTTGTAGCCTCTGTGTCTTTTTGTTAGTTTTATTAATTCATGCATGCTGTCCTTCTACCCTGCTCTGTGATCACATCAGTTAAGCAGTCCTCTGCACCCAAGGTACTGCAGACAGTGACTCCTATGACTCGGTAGGTGGCAGTCTGCCCTGTGAGTTGGTACTGAGCCAAGCCCGTGAGTGATGTAGGGCTCATTTTTATACAGAGGGCCATGTTCTGCGTTGACTGCAAGGAAACTCATTGGGTCAGAGCCTCAGATGATGAAAATCAGTGGAGCTCCAGGGCTGTTTGGAAAATGGCAAGGCTCTCCCATGAAAATGTATACAAGTGAAAAATATTTGTTTTGTGTTAGAAAATGTTCAGTGTGTTTGGGGTTTTTTTTGTTTTGTTTTGTTGTTTTTGTTTTAAACAAAATAAAAAAATTCATTTTAGTTTGAAACAAACCAATTCAGATTTTGGTTTTTCAAAAACAAGAAAGAGCTTTAGGGGTGCCCCACCCCCATCTCTGTCTTTCCCCCTAGCCCCCCACTCTCCCACTGCAAAGAAAGAAAAACAAACAAAAGGTTTTGAGGTAACATTTTTGACCAGTTCCATTGACATCACTGGAGCTAGGCCAGTTTACTTCAGCCAAGGATTTGGCAGATTGTTTTGAATAGGGTTATGTGTGGTATAAGTCTGGACAGAAATTAGCACATAAAGTTCCAATTCTGCTCTCTATTACCTATTACTAAATTTGGACTACTTCCATTAACAGAGCATTACTGGCCCTTGGTGTAGGTATTGCACTGAAGCTGCAGGGTGGAATGAGGCATATCTTTAAACCTGTTGGTATGGGACTGGAAAAGTGACTGACAGGGAGTTAGACTGGCCATCAGGAAGTTTAGACTTGAAATTAGACGAAGGTTTCTAACCATCAGAAGAGTGATGTTCTGGAACACCAAGGGAAGCAGTGGGGGCAAAAGACACATCTGGCTTCAAGACTTAGCTTGATAAGTTTATGGAAGGGATGATATGATGGGATAGCCTAATTTTGGCAATTAATTGATCTTCAACTATAAGTGGTAGATATGCCCAATGGCCTGTGATGGGACGTTAGATGGGGCGGTATCTGAGTTACTACAGAGAATTCTTTCCTGGGTGGCTGGCTGGTGAGTCTTTCCCACATGCTCAGGGTTTAGCTGATCGCCATATTTGGGGTTGGAAAGGAATTTTCCTCCAGGGCAGATTGGCAGAGGCCCTGGGGGGGGGTTTTGCCTTCCTCTGCAGCATGGGTCACAGGTCACTTGCTGGAGGATTCTCTGCTCCTCAAAGTCTTTAAATCTCGATTTGAGGACTTCAGTAGCTCAGACATAGGTTAGAGGTTTTTCGCAGGAGTGGGTGGGTGAGATTCCGTGGCCTGCGTTGTGCAGGAGGTCAGACTAGACGATCATAATGGTCCCTTCTGACCTTAAAGTCTACGCTTCTATGAGAATGTCTGCAGATCATTGCCACGCACTGCAGATCATGTAATAAATGTGAGGGGTTTTTTTTCTAATGTTTAGAGGCAAATACATGCACAGAAATGAGGTATATGTGTGCACAAATGACCAGTTAGATCCCCAAGTTAGGTATGCTAATGAGCACACAATTTTGTGCATAAATTTGTAGAAAGTCAGTCCCTCTCAGTCTTGTATAATATGAGCCTACTTTACAGGAGTTGGTGTTTAAACAGGGCCTGTTTGGGACATTTGGAGGTGTAAATCAACAGGTAGGCAAGTGGCTACAAATTTTCAAAAGCACCTAAATGACTTTTGAAAATGCAGTGTAGGATCCTAAGTCACATAGGCACTTTCGAAAATTCTACTCTGTGTGTGCATGTAATCTACCAACACGTACATCATAACAGAACACTCACTCAATAGTACTAAATTGCACACAAACTTTCTGGAACAGATCCTCAGCTGATATATATTCATGTAGCTCCATGGACTTCAAATGGAGCTATGCCAAATTACTCCCACTAAGGATGGCCCTATGCTATTAGAAAGGCCAGTACCGTTTTATGTCAATTGAGTCAAGGTAACACAAGTTCTCACTTCTCAGACGTTGCAACATTTGAAAATGGGATTAATCCTAATTTGTGAAACTGGAATACACACTGCATCTGTAATTGTTTGAATTTGACCTGGGTTTGTATTCCTTGATATAGCAAGTGTAAAACAATTTCCCTTTCAAGAAATCTGACTTCAGCCTGTTTTACTTTATAAATGTTTAAATGGCAAGACCCTCTATTTCCAGTCAGGAACATTTGATGCCGATTGCAGGGAATTCACATCACTGCATTGTAGGCATAATGCAATAGTTAGGGTTGGTTTTTTTTTAATATACCATCTTTAATTATCACTCTAGTAATATGATAAGCTTATTATTGAAGTCTGGACTGGACCTACATTGTTCTGTCTGATTCAGAAAAACGAGCAGGTCCATAATTGTGTGAGAGTGAGCAGACTGTTGTTAAACCAGCTGATCACATGTTATATACCATTCAAAGGGGATAAGAGACCAAAGAAACATTAACAGTGTGTAGAGGAACATCACTGTCTAGAGACATCAATATCTTACATTTCACACAGCCCTGAGTGGTCTTCTGAAGTAAGGATTGATGGGTGAACCTTCCTGAAGGTTTTGTGGGTTCATTTCAGATATGCACCCCGAAGTTCAGATCCTTGTCCAGTCTGCACAAATCTCTTAGGTATGCAAATCTGGGATGGAAATCTTATAAGAATGTGTCATCTTATGAGGCTTCCAGTAATCCTTGCTTTCAGCTGGGTTAGAAATACCACTAGAGCCAGGCGGTGGGTGGAGGGTGGCTTGGGTTGTGGTGGGGGTGGCTGGCTGGCTGGGAGGGGGTGATATGTGAATACTTCCGCTTCCAGCCCTGGATGTTCTGGGGTAGAGGTTCAGGTAAGCTCTTATTTGACCTTGACCCATTCCTCTTCCCCCCCGCCCCCACACTGTTTTGGATTTGGACTCTGAGAGCATGTGTGGGGTTAATACATGAGAGAGGTATTCTTGATTCTTCTCTCACCCACACTGTGGAGCTACTCCTGCTTTCCACCAGTGTTACTGAGAGTGGAATCAGGCCTAGTTTCTCTAGAGAATGTGGAGTAGGATACTTGTAGGACTGGTAGTAAAGATGTACCAAGTGTTCCCTGACAGCCCTCGCTGATGCACATGGAGGAGGGAAGTGGCCCCATCCCACCCGGGCATGTTCCCTCTGGGGCAGCATGTACTGCTGGCCATGGTAGTCATCCTCATTTGCTCCTCTGATGTCCAAAGTGTCTGCAGCACCATTGTCACTGCCTCCTGCATAGGGCCACGGTGTGGAAGAGTCTTCTGATATCTTCTCTGGTGTCTAGTTCCAGGGCTGTGCTTTCCCTTAGTGCGGTTTGGGTTGCACCCTCCTATGCGTGCAGAACACGTCCCTCTTCCTGGAGCTGGTTATAGCAGGGGATTTAAACCCTGGTGCTGTTGTCAGAGTCAGTTGTGGCTGGTTGCCCCTTTGTTTCACTCTGTCCCCTTTGGACTGGGGAGGTCTAGAGGGATCTTATTTTGGGGGATGCTGTCCCCCTTTCCCAGGAATTCTTCTGCCAGATGCTGTTGGTTCCTAGGGCAGAGGTGACCATTATGAAGACGCAGCTCTTCTTCCACCCTATGCCCACAGTAGTGGTTCATCCACCTTCACAAATGTTGGGGGAAATTGACCCTAGTCTACTGGGTCCATTGTGGCCCTTGGCTCGTTACTGTGAGCAGGGGCCTTTATCAGGTACTAGCAACCAGAGCACGGATGTCTTTGTGTTGAGACAAAGTTCAGGATCTATCTAACCTGTGTGCTATCTGTATTGCTATATAAGTCAGAAACCTGGACCCATCTGAACAACTCTCATGAGGCACCAGGGTGCCGGTTTGAATCGAAATATTTCTGTTTTCAGCCAAAAGACTTTGCTGATAACTCAGTCCAGTTTCAGGGCATGAGCTCTAAACAGAATCTCAAGGCATAGAGCCTGTTTATCCCTAGTTTAGGTTATACTTGACATAAGGAACATCCAATTCAAACTGTACACTTCTCGATGAACACACAGTAGTGTCAGCTCTCGCCATTATCACATTATTTTCTGATTAATATTCATTAATAGGTTCCAAGGCCAAAGGGACCAGTGTGATTATATTATTATTTATTTAGATCATATTTATTGTTTGTATTGTGATAGCACCCAGCAGCTGCAGGCAAGAGCCATGACCCCATTTTGCTAGGCACTGAACCAACACAGGGAAAAAAGATGCCCCAAAGAGCTTGCACTGAAAGTGGATGAAAGTAGGTAGAACTTGGTGTGTAGGCTCCTGTTTCTCTTATAGGCTGTGTTTAAGAGGGGTTACATAATGAAAATGGAGGAAGCTGATAACTTTATTTCTCTTTATCTTTACTAAGCTAATGAGGGATCTGACTGCAGCAAAAGGATTTCTGAAAAAGTTAGTTTCACTTTTGTCTTTGGGTTAATTGCCTTAGTGCGCGCAGCCTGACAAGTGTGTGGGGGGAGGAAGAGAGAGGACGGAAAAGGGTTAGAGAGATGTGACTTAATTAACACACTGCGGTTATCCTCATTCACAGGTAATCCTGCAGTTCTTCCTATGTTTGTCAAAAGTCATTTGAATCCATATTTTACAGGACAAATTCTAAACGAGGTGTCTTTTAAAGTTGTGGGGTGCTGGCTGGCAATGAGAGCTGGCTGGGTTAAAAATTCTGACTCTCCGTTGTTTTGTCGGCATTCACCAGTTGAGTAAAATTGGAACGTTTAACAGAGACAGCCTGACTTTTTTTCCCGAAGTTCTGATGGAGCCCATCCCACCTGCCTGGCTCCTTGGCAGCCCAAGCAACTCCAGGCCAGCCAGCCATGTGGACTGCCTTAGGGCTGCAGATCCTCGGCTTCCAGATTCCGTGGCTTCAGGGTAGTTTGCCTCAGCACTAAGACTCCATCCCCTTTCGTAGAGAATTTTGGGGGTTTGTTCCTAATCTGAATAAAACCAAATTTCAAAACATTGAAATTCTCCGTGAAACAGAATTGCCTATCTCTGCCAAGCTCTGCTCATAACCTCGCAAAGGACTTCGGTTTTTATACCATCTGCATGGTGCACTTGCATGGTTTTCATTACCGGTCTGTTTCTTTGTCTTTATTGAGCTATGGAAAGAATTATGCAGAGTGTTTTTTAAATATCAGATCTACTTGGAAAGGGAACTATATGCTCCCGTTAAATTATAACAAGGTGTTGTTTAAAATATCTATATTAAACTATTTGCTATCCACTGATCTGATAGTTCAAATGATCAGGCCTATCTGATGGCTTAAATAATTTTTAAGAAGGTACAGAGGCCTAGGCTACGTCTACACTACCGCGGGACTGATGCTCCGGTGACGGATGCACCGGGGATCGATTTAGTGGGTCTCGTGAAGACCTGCTAAATCGATGGCAGAGCGCTCTCTGGTTGACCCCGATACTCCACTGGGAACAAGAGGAGTAAGGTAAGTCCAGACACCGCAGTAAGTCGACCTAAGCTACGTCAACTCCAGCTATGTTATTCACGTAGCTGGAGTTGCGTAACTTAGGTCGACTTACCGGGGTAGTGTAGACCTAGCCCTAGAGTGATCAGAACTCACATCCTTTATTCAGGGGCATGAATCAAGCAGGAAACTTCAGGATAAGATTTTTCCAATATGTTTAATCAGTGGATGATATGTAGGGGCACTCTTCATCCTCACAAGAGTGAGGGCAAATTAATAATCTTATTATTCAGGGTAGGTGGACTCTTTGTGTCCATTAATAAGAGGCCATATTTTGGACTTAAGAGCTACTTTGCAATGAGCACCTCTGATTTAACTTACCACTTAGGCTCTAAATATGGATACATCAGCATGGAAGAAAGCCATGAAAACCCACTTAGGAGCCATCCCCTCCTATGAATTTAGCTGTTCTAACCCACAATATTTGTTCCTTTTTCATGTGTGTCTAACTATGTTCTTTAAACTATTGTTTCAATGTTCCTGTTGCGTTTTATAACGCACATTAACTTTATTTAAGGACTTTTTCTTAAAATTCTTTTCATGCACCATTGTTCCTTTGCAGAAATTCATGACCCTTGTTCAAATGACATTAGATCAAATGTATGTGTAACATCTATCATCTCTGTTCCCTTCAAAATACTGTGTTCCTCTACAAAGTCCCTTCTTGAGATCTTTTTTTCTGGTCAAATGTACTTCTGGTTACCCTCTTGGGTATCGTACTGGTTTTCTTCTGCTGTATTTTCTGTGATATTCATTTTACAATGTGGGGACCAGAATTTTACCGAGAAAAGTATTTTAAATGGACCCTGGCTAATCCCTTGGAGCCTTATCTAAAGCCAGTGGAAGTAAAGGGAAAGATTCCCATTGATTTCAGTGGATACTGGATCAGGCCCCCACAAAACAACAAAAAACCTTCCTTTGAATCAAATTGAACAATTCCCTTTGCATCTTAAACTTGGCTTAATCTTTTGATGTTAAGGGTGGTGTCCAAGGTTCAGAGGCTTTTTGCTTCTTATTCCCTAGTATTGTACTCATTTTTTTTATCCTTCTCTCATTCAGTAGTTTGTGAATATCTTCCTTGTTCATCCACGCTCATGCTTGTTTCTTACCTTTTTAATGGTATTTAATTTGGGCAGAAGGACAGCTCTCTTGGTAAAGGCTCAGGAATGGAAATCAAGATCACTAGATCCTACACCTAGTGCTGCAAGAGACTTCTTATGTGGCTTCAAGCCAGTCACTTTGCTTCTCCGCGCCCCCTTCCCCCCACCCTTCTGCAAAGGTGAGAACAGTGCTTCCCTACTTCACAAAAGTATGGAGGATTAATTCATTGATTGCAAAGCATTTTGAGCAAGTGTTGTAGCGATGTGCAAAGTATTGTTGTTGATAAAATTCACCACATGAGGCTAGACTGTGCCTTCGGAAATAGCCGTGAGCAAGAAATGCACCCACCCCAGGAATAGCCTGGTATGCCTTGTAACTCAGGCACAGATGTTGAGTAACAACCTATCCTAAAGGATGACCCAACACTCTCACAAATCTTGGGAGACAGGCCAGTCCTTGCCTACAGACAGCCCCGCAACCTGAAGCAAATACTCACCAACAACCACATACCACACAACAGAACCACTAACCCAGGAACTTATCCTTGCAACAAAGCCCGTTGCCAATTGTGCCCACATACCTATTCAGGGGACACCATCACAGGGCCTAATAACATCAGCCACACTATCAGAGGCTCGTTCACCTGCACATCCACCAATGTGATATATGCCATCATGTGCCAGCAATGCCCCTCTGCCATGTACATTGGTCAAACTGGACAGTCTCTACGTAAAAGAATAAATGGACACAAATCAGATGTCAAGAATTATAACATTCATAAACCAGTCGGAGAACACTTCAATCTCTCTGGTCACGCAATCACAGACATGAAGGTCGCTATCTTAAAACAAAAAAACTTCAAATCCAGACTCCAGCGAGAAACTGCTGAATTGGAATTCATTTGCAAATTGGATACTATTAATTTAGGCTTAAATAGAGACTGGGAGTGGCTAAGTCATTATGCAAGGTAGCCTGTTTCCTCTTGTTTTTTCCTACCCCCTCCCCCAGATGTTCTGGTTTAACTTGGATTTAAACTTGAAGAGTGGTCAGTTTGGATGAGCTATTACCAGCAGGAGAGTGAGTTTGTATGTGTATGGGGGTGGGGGGATGTGAGAAAACCTGGATTTGTGCAGGAAATAGCCCAACTTGATTATCATGCACATTGTGTAAAGAGTTGTCACTTTGGATGGGCTATCACCAGCAGGAGAGTGAATTTGTGTGGGGGGGTGGAGGGTGAGAAAACCTGGATTTGTGCTGGAAATGGCCCACCTGATGATCACTTTAGATAAGCTATTACCAGCAGGACAGTGGGGTGGGAGGAGGTATTGTTTCATATTCTCTGTGTATATATAAAGCCTGCTGCAGTTTCCACGATATGCATCTGAGGAAGTGAGCTGTAGCTCACGAAAGCTTATGCTCTAATAAATTGGTTAGTCTCTAAGGTGCCACAAGTCCTCCTTTTCTTTTTGCGAATACAGACTAACACGGCTGTTACTCTGAAACCTGTCTAATACCCTCCTTGCTTCCAGAGGTTAGTAACTTGCTGATAACCTATACCAGTATCTGATTATTGCTGCTACCCTATGCTGATTCAGCTATTGTGACCACAAGTAGCAGTGTGGAGGCAAGACTCCACCTTTTCCCCCGCCCTCCCCAATCACTGCATCAGGAGAGGAAGCAAGAAGGGGAGTGAGGCTTTTACTCCTTTGTGTCTGGACCCAAAGTCTAGGTACCCATTGTAAGGGTATGTGAGGGTTTCCGCTCCCCTGTATGGTTGTGTAGGCACAGTCAAACTCTAGCCCATGGCTTGGCATGATTTTTGAGGCCTGCTTGGGAGAGCACAAAGACTATTTAGGATAGCCGCAAGTGTTGATGTTTAACGCTGATGTATGATGGGCAGAGGTGGTGGCGGGGGGTGGGCTTTACAGTCTCAGACTCTAGTTCTTGTGATTGGGCCTCTACTTTCCTGAGCATTTACGAAATCCGTCCAAACAGTGTAAATAAAAACATGAGACCGCCAGATGTCGATGTACACAGTGATTGGGAAGCATCCCGAGTAACTATGCCAAGTATACTTCGATCCAATTTAAAAAAATGATACCACAGATGACAGATCAATTTAAAAAAATGTTTTCACTATCTCATATGGGAGAATTCTTGAATTTACATTTCTGGCAGTCTGTAATTAAGTGATAATGAAAACCAAGAAAGCACTGAAGCCAACTTTTTAATTTTCAATAGACTGATTTTTTTTCCCCCCTCCTCAAAACTACGTTATTCTTCCATCTCTCAATAAGCGTTTTCTTAAACTACAAAGCCATGCTAGTACTGGAACTTGAAAATGATTGAAACTGTGTTTTTGTATTTTCTCTGTTTTATATTTAAACTCTGAGATGTATAGACCATTATGCACAGATGCCATAAGATTTTTCTGGCTGGTTCCTTTGTGAGGCAGTGTTACCTGAGGGACTGATAATTATCTGGATGCAGATTTTCTCTCTCTGCTACTTACTCAGACTGGAAGCATCCTGCTGCAGATTTTTGCCAAAACTAAGAAATGGAAACACGGCATTGCGAAGGATCTCTCTTGACTTTAAGGATATGTGTATGCGGATGGTCGTTTCACCCTTTAAACACAAAACACGTTTGAGGAGGGGGATCCCCTAGAGCCTTGTGACCTGAGGTAGCAAACTCTTGAAAGCTGAACCTTCCCCCACCACCCCGCAGGAAGATGAAACCAGTATTGCCTCTGCCACATACACCTCTTAATCTATACATCTTCTGCGCTTCTCCAGTGCACCATCTTCCTCATTTGATCCTTCCGCCCTCTTCTTTCTTATATGATTTGCAGGTGTATTAAATAAAGAAAAGCCCCCTACCGAAACAGGACAGCCACTGCACGTGCTGCTTCCCCTGGGAGCAATATGAGAGAACAAACCTGTGATGTGTAGTCACATTGCTTAATATGCTACTGGAAGGCACTCGGATACTGTGTTGATGAGCACCATTTAGGACTATATAGCATAGACAAGACTTGCACAGAGTGGGGAAGGTCACACTTAGAGAGATTGTTTTAGACTCCCTGCAAGCTCAGGGATAGTTTCTGTACTTTTTTTTCACAGCCATGAATGATAAAGTAGCTTTTTCTTTTTTTAATGAAAGCTGAGACTGTGAAGAACTATTGAAAATATTCTGCTCTTCCTCTCGCACTATTCTTTCACAGCCCACCCCATATGTTGAAATACTGAGAGGAAAGGGCACAGGGCTGTAAGCCCAGACTTGGGGCCCATGTTAGACCTAGGCAGCCACCTATGGCATATTAAAGGGGTTCCGCCAGCCCATCTCCCTTCTCTGTCTCCAGCTGGGAGCTGAGCCAGTGCGGGTACAGTCCCTTTAAAGGTGCACCAATGACAGTGGCCAACTGATAGCAGCTGCTCCAGCATGTCCCCACACAATAGAAGGTAGCAGGGGGGGGTGTCTGCTATTGGGTGCCTCCCCCACTGAATAGCGTAGTGTGGGAACCAGTGCTACCCCAGAGCTGCTGCCTTCTTTCCAATGCCTCTTGGGGAGGAGGTGGGGATTGGATGGCCAGGACAGCAAAATCTCTAGCGTCAGCCTTGCTTGGCCCAGAACTCCACCTGCCTGTGCCTGGCCTGAGCAATACTTCACATTTGCATTGCACCTCACAAACATCTCAAAGTCAGTACATACTAGAGCTGGCCTGAGATAGGGTTTCTAGGCTTTGTGTTCCACAGCAATGGACAGCCCAGACTCTGCAGGCTTCCCCTGACTCTGGAGCACAAGTGTATATTTTCCCCACCCAACTATATAAATAAAGTAGGAACAATAGCACTTGAAGCCAATCACACCTTAAATCCTGTCTAGTTTTAGATTTTGCCTCTAATAACATCATTTTGGCATAGCCTCTGCGTCCTTTTAGTGGCATTTAGCAGATCTCCACTGTGCTTTGCCAATTATTTATTTATGGCATTTAACGGACCTCTGCTGTGCTTTGCCAAGCATTTTCCCCCTCCTCTAATACCACTCTCTGGAGTTTTTACGCTCAGTTCCCATCTCCCCCTAATATTTCTCTGGGGAGTCCATAGGCTCCGCCCTTAGATTTAACTGATTTCGCCAGCATGGTACTAACCTCTTCAGATTTAGGCCTTAAACCCTTCCAATGCTATTTCCCACAATGCTAGGCTGCAACCCCCACACTAAGGAGTCTATACTCTATCTGCTCCAGATGAGTGGATCCAACTCATGGCATCAAGATGTTGGGGTAGCTTCTGGGACCTTATCCATTCAGTAGCATCCAAGACCTTATCCATTCCATTCCCAAGTACTCGGCTTACCTCTGAACCTGCCACTGAGGTTTCGTTATTGGCATGCAATTAAACTACACTTGAGTTGATCAGGCTTTAAGCATAGGGAGTGTGTACAGGGCATACCGCACATCCAAGTTACACAGAAACCCCTTTGCTTTATATCCGTTGACACGTCACATTACGTTTACTACACATTGGATCCCATGTTTTGGGATTGGCTTTGTTACTTTGCAGGAACCAGTTCCTGTACAGCACGCTCTGTCCATGTTCGACTTTACTCATTACCTTATCTTTACCCTCCCAACTTCTCTTGTCCATTGTTCTCTTGTTCTTAGTAAATGGCTTCCTGGGTGTTCCCACTTGTATCTTAGCTAGTCCAGACATTCTGTCTTTTAGCTTACTGACCCATTTACTTCTCTTAGCACAAACAGTCCATTTTTAGCCTGCCTAGCCAGTTACCTCCCTAATCCTGTCTTCCAAGAAATTAAGCCACCTCCATGTTGAATTACTCAGGTCAAGCCAGGCCTCTTTGCTCCCATTTTCAGATGGCAAGGGCAGAACATAGGCCAGGAAAGATCTAGGGTCTGATTTTTCAGAAGTGCTGCACTCCCGCTGCTCCACTTGGAGTCTAGGGGAACTGGAGTACTTGAATATGTCCAAAAATTGGGTCCCTAGTGACTTCCTCAAGAGATACTGTGATCTGCTGGTTCCGATACTGAGCCTTGGTTTGCCCATCCATAACAAAGGGATCATTACTTTACAGGGTCCTTGTTATTTTTATGCAAGGAGGCCATGTGACTGGTTCTAAGGCTACCCCTCCTTTGGTTCCAAACACTTTAAAAAGCCATTGCATGACTCCAACTGGTAGAAATTTTGCACAAAAAGGGCTATATGTGTGTTCGTGTGCTTAGTTACCAAAAATGTTTAGTCCTTCAAATTTTGCAATAAATCACCGTTTTTATCTCAGATCCTAGTGTGGACCCCTGATGTGAGGGGAATACAAGCCTCTGTGCTCTGGATCCCTGGTGTGTTTCAGGGTCTTGGAGCCTGAACCAAGTGTGGTCACTGCCCCAATCTCAAGGTCGCTAGACACACTCTCCAGGCACAGACCTTCCCTCTAGCGCTCCCCACCCCCTGTTTTGGAACCTGCTGTCCTGCCATCTAGCCCCACTTTGTTCAATTCACACCCCATTTCAAAAGCACTTAAAGACACATCTATGTCATCCCCTTCCCTAAAGCGAAGGAACAATTGGAGTCTCTGTCACCCACCAGCACGGGCACCTGGGGTCTGACTCATCTACCAGATGAGGATTTTCCTGACACAGCCTCTCTGTCTCTAGGTGATGTTGATGAGCCTTGTCTTTATCTTCTCTTTGTCGGCAATCTCTCACTGCTGCTCTTCAAGTAGCTGAGTTTCCAGATGAAGTCTGTCCCTATCCAGCTGTACCTTCTCTTGGCCTACCTGTAGATCTGTCCCCAATTCCTGTTGCAGTGATACATTTGGTCTTGATGGAGCCCCTATGTTACCTCTGTCAGCCTCTTCCCTGTTTCTCTCTGGGGAGTTGACTCCAAGATTTCCCCTGCCTGCTGGACCTTCTGCCAATGGGCTGGATGTTCTCTGTGAACCTGGACCACCATTCCTCTACTTGTTGTCAGAATCCCTACAGACTAGGGACCGAATGGCTAGGCAGCAGTTCTGCGGAAAAGGACCTAGGGGTGACAGTGGACGAGAAGCTGGATATGAGTCAGCAGTGTGCCCTTGTTGCCAAGAAGGCCAATGGCATTTTGGGATGTATAAGTAGGGGCATAGTGAGCAGATCGAGGGACGTGATCGTTCCCCTCTATTCGACATTGGTGAGGCCTCATCTGGAGTATTATGTCCAGTTTTGGGCCCCACACTACATGAAGGATGTGGATAAATTGGAGAGAGTCCAGCGAAGGGCAACAAAAATGATTAGGGGTCTAGAACACATGACTTATGAGGAGAGGTTGAGGGAGCTGGGATTGTTTAGCCTGCAGAAGAGAAGAATGAGGGGGGATTTGATAGCTGCTGTCAACTACCTGAAAGGGGGTTCCAAAGAGGATGGCTCGAGACTGTTCTCAATGGTAGCAGATGACAGAACGAGGAGTAATGGTCTCAAGTTGCAGTGGGGGAGGTTTAGATTGGATATTAGGAAAAACTTTTTCACTAAGAGGGTGGTGAAACACTGGAATGCGTTACCTAGGGAGGTGGTAGAATCTCCTTCCTTAGAGGTTTTTAAGGTCAGGCTTGACAAAGCCCTGGCTGGGATGATTTAACTGGGAATTGGTCCTGCTTCGAGTAGGGGGTTGGACTAGATGACCTTCAGGGGTCCTTTCCAACCCTGATATTCTATGATTCTATGAATCCAGCAAGCTGACTAGCTGTGCCTTTGTCCACTCCTCTGTGTTGAGCTGCTCTTCTCTGAATAGCTCAACTGTGTTCTTTTTAGCTGTTCTTAACTCTTTCTTCTGTCTCTCTCCTTTGGTTATTCCTTTCCCAAAAAGACTGGGACTTTCCTCTGTGCTTTTTCTTTCTGTGGTACTTGATTTCAGTGCTGTTGGCACATATGGCAACTCGCACTGTCATATATCCACCATATGTCACAATTTCTATATGAAATGAATCAGTGAAATTTTTCAGTGGGGTCTTACAACTATCCAGTGCCAAACTATTGCCAAAGTATGGACATGACAGCTCTTCTATGCACACCTTGGTTTGTTGATTCAGCAGCGCCCTACTCTGTCACTTCCCGTTCATTGTGTGGTCGAAGAAAAGCGACCTTTCCAGACTACTTGTGTTTTTAGGGGTCACCTCCAAAACCTACCCACTGACGGCTTTCTTCAAAACCCATTAGCTTCTTAATAAGAAATAGCCTGCAAACAAAAGGTGTAGTTCTCTGGCATTAACAATTAAAGCCTCAGAGCTGCTGCCTAATTTTATACTGACTATTGAGGCAAGCCTGGGATTCTCTTGTGGGCTCTTATTTCAGAGTGTTTATGTACTGTGGTCTGTTTGCGAAGGTGCTCAGCTTGCAGGAGGCTGTTTGCTTTTCTAATGCAGCAAGTGCTGCATTAATAAGATTATGTTAATTTAACAGTAGCTCAAAAGTATTTCTCTTTAGCAGGCTGATGGCCTATTCAGTGTTATAAGGTGCAGTTACTAAGCAGGAGGCATATGGTAACGTGAAATGTGTCATCCAGGGGGATGCTCTCCTCACATTGTTTGCAGGTTCCGATAGCCAAGCTAAAAGAGACATTAATATATTTATTGCCGTGAGAGCTCTTCTGAAGTGTTTTCCCGTGTGTTACTCCTGAAGATGTTTGAAGCAGGATTTCTAACGTATTATTTGATCAGCAGCTCAGCCAGAAGGAACAGATGACAGCGCTGTTCCCTTTCAGGCAGATAATGAGGTGATGGAAACGGGGGAGGGGGGGTGTGTACACACTGTGCCGTAGGTATGTGTGTAGTGCCTGCTGAATATCAAAATGTGGAGAGTATTACTCAGGACTACTTCCCTCAGTTCTTTTCCTGTAGTATATACATGGGGTTGTTGTCAGGGCACATGGAAAAGGGGTTAACATTTAATTAGAATACATAGTGGTGGCTACTGAAGCTTAACAGAGATTTATATAAGCTGTTAAGAAGTACAAGGCTGCTGTGTGAGCTTCTGGTTGGGCTGAGCTACTGCAGCCATTGGCTGGACTTCAAGCAACACCCAGGGCATGCCTCCGTGTCTGCCCAGGAAGCACAGTGAAAGAGGAGTTTGTTTTAAGATTTGACCCTGGCTTCTCGCAACACCCCTACCCTTTGCACTCCATATAAAATGAAGCTGCTCTAACGGCAGGCATTTAAGTGAGTACACAGAGTGAGTCAGGAAGAGAGAATTTTGAAAGAGTAGATCATGGCTTCGGTGTTCATGTGCGGAGTAGAAGACTTGCTTTTCAGTGGGAGCCGGTTTGTTTGGAACTTGACAGTAACAACTTTGAGAAGGTGGTACACACAGAGAATCAGAGCTTGCCATCAAGTGATGAGAACATGGTGCGGTCTCAGAGAAGTTTATCAGGTAAACCTATGGCAATCTTTGTTTGCTTCTAAAAATACCAGAGTATTGTCCAGGAGAAATTTACTAATTCCTAGTAGTGGTATGTGTGTATTAATAACGTGATTAAAGAGTCATTTAATAAGACAGCACGTTTGTAGTAATTAACAGCTTCGTGCTAAAGTTACGCTTCCAGCCTCCCTTGTGTTAAGATAACTAGTCAGATTTGAAATCTACAAGTCTGAGGTGTCGTTAAATATTTCTTTTCAAATGATTGAATCAGCTCTGTGCGTCTGTGTTGTAAAATCACTGTTTGAGAGGTTGGTGCTGTGTAAAATGCATCTTGCAGGCTGATGTGTTGAAAATTGTTTTTTGAAACTGACTGTCCTTTCTATCATAGCCTTTCAAGAGACTGGTTACTTGCTCTCATAGGCACTTGTACTTTGAATCCGATAGGTTAAAGTCAATACATAGCCTACATTTGCATCAGACTGTCCGAGATAAAAATGCTGTGGCAGGAGAAACTGTCTGTAGCTTTTTTTTTTTCCAGTTTATTTGCATTTCCCGAATAGCTATTAAGGAAAGTTCCATCATAATATAATATATAATATAATACTTTGCATCATGAAATGGTTGTTATCCAAGGAAAGGATGATCAAAATTAGTCCTGAGATAACTGTGCTTTGAAGTATGCTTTAGCAGATGCTCTCTTTACTACTTCTTTTGCGCCTGCTTTGCAGACAAAAAATGCAGAAACATATTTGCAAGTATTGTGTTATCCAATCACAGGTGGAGCCAGTTCTTGCTTGCAGTTGGTTTTGTTTTTGTTTTTCCTGACTGTAAGACAGTGATTTTGTTTGATCACACCATAGGGGTAAAAGTTTATTACAATGAGGCTGATTTTCCCCTCTATACATTGTATTCTAGCAAATGACGGAGTGTGTAGGAATCCTCTTCTCCAAAACCATCGCTATGTAACTTCCATCTGAAAGCCACGTAAAGTGGAAATCTGTCCCTACATATGAAATCTTATTTAAATCTCTGTTATGTCCACAAATGGGAGTGCTGCTCTAAAATGAAGGCAAGGTCTTCTGAATGTTGGAACATCAGCTGGCCCGGTTGCATAGAACCTCTTTTTATGATGTACGCCCAGCAAAATGGTACTTGTATGGCCAATATGGATGTACCTCATGTCATTGAATTCCATTCCAATGAAGGCTGGCAATTGAACTACCTGAACTCCTAAGGGTACATTAAATGGTATATGGTACAAAACGAAAGTACGTTCTTAGTTTTCACTCCATCTTTCTGAAGACAAAATCCTAGTCCTTAAGGCAAAATTGTTGTAGGTTGGAATTTTGCCAGAGTTGGGTCTACACTTAAGTTATGTCAGCACAGCTATCTCAGTCAGCGGTGTGAGGAAAAACCACGCTGCTCACCGACATAGATATGCCAACAAAACCTGCAGTGTTGACCCAGCTATATCGACAGAAGCATGCTTCTCGCAACCTAGCTAACATCATTCAGGGAGGTGGGGTTTCTACATCAATAGAAATACTCCTTCTGTGACAGCATAGCTATGCCAGTATAGGCTCTGTAATGTAGACATACCCTGACCCTGAGCAAGGACTTAATTAGTGTGTTTTACTAAAGGGGCTTTAAAAGTTTTCTGAAAACTTTTAGAAGCAAGGATCATGTAAATTTTTGTTTGTCCAAAGCCACTGAGTATAACGGTTGATGCTGAGGGTTTAATCTGCTTATATCTTTAATATTTTTTAGTCTTGTGCTCTGATCCTACCATCACATGATCCTCCTTCTACAAAGAAGGCATTTGACATCCTTTTTAAAGAAACCTTCACCAACACATCCTTAACACTTACGGGCATTTTACAGTGAAAATGTGCACTCTGCATCTACTTGTATCCTACTCCTGTACTGCCAAACTCTGCATTTGGCCCACCCTGGAGTGCTAATGAAAGATGTGTTCCTAGCGGTGGTAGAGCGAGCAGAATGCCTCAGAAGAGCACGTGAGCAGCATGATCAGCAGCTGGACTTGTGCATGCTTTGGAAAAATAGAACATTTGTTCACTGTGCCAGTGTTCGGCAGCTGTGGGAGGGGCCTGGCCACACCTCCAGTGTGGATAGCCCCACCCCCTTTGGTGAAAGGACAGCTGCTACATGCATTGGCGGGCCAAACAGCCTAGCGCTTCCGGGAATGCTTGCTCTGTATGCTGGGCTTTGGGGTGTACCCAGCCACCCTCTAGCTATGCAGATCAGGTTTCAACCCTCACATTTTTAAATTGGGTTGTGTAATAATCATTCAGGCTTTATTTATTCATGAGAGAAATGGTTGAATGACTACACTGAATATTCCTTCCTTGGGGGTTGTATAAATGATGCATCACAATCTCTTGCTTTAGGTCCTGGTTCTTCTCCTGTTGAAGTGAATGGCAATCCTCCCATTCATTCCAGTGGGAGCAGGACTGAGCCTATAATTGTTGCAATGAAATGCCACGAGTATATTTGAACATCCGAGGGTCTAGTTAAAAACATCGTTTGATGGAGGGGGGTTGGTTGGGTTTTGGGGGTTTTTTGAACTGTGGAAGCATGGAATGATTAATTTGGGTACCTAGGCTCCCAAGGACTTTGCCAACATGACAC
The DNA here is from genome assembly GCF_965140285.1 of Lepidochelys kempii. NCBI lineage: Eukaryota > Metazoa > Chordata > Testudines > Cheloniidae > Lepidochelys > Lepidochelys kempii. The sequence continues at coordinate 9,273,864 of NC_136386.1, read as the reverse complement.
TGCATTATAGTTGCAGGGCCCAATTCACCACTGTATTATTCCGAGTTTACCCTGATGTAACTCTCTTGCCAGCGTAACTCCACCCCATTCAATAAGCTTGGGAATCTCAGACCTCAATGTAGTACTGAATCTTAGCCTATATATGAGCAGGTCTCTCAGAGAGTAAAGGATGGTCCAGTGGTCAGGGTACTAGTCTAGGATTTGGGAGACCTGGGTTCCTGTCCCTGTGCTGCCACAGACTGTCTGACAGTGACAAGTCACTTAGCCTCTCTATGCCTCAGTTTCCCTGTATGTAAAATGGGGATAACATCACCTCCCGCTCTGGGAGGATAAATATGTTAAAGATTGTGAAGTGCTCTGATACCCCAGTAAGGGGGGCCACATAAGTACCTCAGAAATGCACCTTTATGTCATTCTCATCGTTTTACTAGTGAGTAGAACTGAACAGACACTTAATACAATGAAAAAGGATTTAATTGAATGAAAATAATCACAGCCTTCTGGATTTCATTTGTGTCCCTATTCCAGAGGTGAAATAAGACTGTATATAAAAGATTTGGCAATAGTTACTTCTTAGTAAAAACATTGAAGGGTAATTTATTCATTGGCTTCAAATATTTCATCCTATATCTTGATTTCTAGGACATGCATGGTTTATCTAGCTAACAGCTGTGAACAATTAAGAAACCTAGCTAGGGTGGTATTCTTAGAGTAGATATGGTTTAAGACGAGGTGGATGGTATTAGAACTGCTATTAACTATGAAGAGTTTAGAGATGATTAGATTTGTGTCTCGACTACTAACCTGGTGCCAGTAACTTCTCTTTTTTTCAAGTGGTTAAAACACCATTTGCTTTCTCATCACTATAAATCATCGTCGTAAAGAGAGGGCCAGTAGGTTTTTGTTTCCTGGGCTGGTAAATTTTCATGACTTTTCCTTGCGAGGCTGAGTTTAAAGGGTGAATGAGGTGCCATTAGTATTCAGCCATGAGCCCAACAACAATGCTTAACCTAAAAAGAGAGCTGACTTTATCTGTCAGATGGGGAAATAAATACCCTAGAACTTCTGCACTTGCCTACACTTTTCAACTTGATTCATGTGAGGGGATTGTCATGTGGACAGATACCTGGAGGCCTCTGTTCTTGGTAGTGGCACCACAGAGATCTGCCTTGGAGACCTGACTGACCACTCAGTGGCACCAACCCTCTGAGGCACTTGTGCACAGGGACTTGCTCAGTTTGGACTCTGGTGCAGAATTGGCAGCCTGTCTTTCACGCAAAGAATCCCCAGTGGAGGAACTTGAAACGGTCTCCTCCTCAGGAGGCCTGTAAGTTACCTGAGCTGACGCAGTTGCCAACTGAGCTGGGATGTTTATTTGCTCAGCCCTATTTATTTGGAGGAATTCCTGTGATGTAGGCAGGGGACATGGTGTCCTTCCCTCTTAAATAACCTCTGAACCCTGGATAAAAGAACAAAAGGTACCGTACATGAATTTCTCCTGTCACAGAGAGCTGAATCTGTATGCCAAGGAATCTTGTCTCTTACATACAGCATAGAGCATCCAGGAGTCTACCCTAGAAACGACATTGAAAGGTGCAAAGTGCTGATGGAGTGGTGGCATGGACATTCTTTGCAACTTTGGCAAGTCAATAAGAGCGAATACCATTAGGGCTTGGACAAAATCCCAAATAAAAAATGCAGCTTAGACGTCTCCAAGCATGATACCCATTTGGTTGGGGGAGGGAGGAAAGAGGGTGTGACATCTTTGCAATAATATCTGTAGCTCTCTGGGGCCACTGGGAAATGTTACTGGAGACCCTCTGGGGTGCGCAAGCTCACTTAAGCATCTATGAGTGTTGGGGACATTTCTTCCAATATAAAAGTGACCTTGTTTGCCTCAAATAAACAGAGTTCTCTCTTCTGAAGTTAAAGACCATCTGTGTTTTACCTAATTTCAGTGCAGGTAAAGAGAAAAGAGAACTGGGCTAGAACATATTATGTAGGATCCTCTCTCTCTCTCTCTCTCTTTCTCTTTGAGACTAATGAGCAATGTTGGGTACACGAACCTGCTGTACCAACGCTTTTCCCACCTCGTAGCTATTTGTCATACTACTGGCCTGATTATCGCTGAGACTCCGAACTACCGTGCATGTTACTTTGCGTGCATGTACCCCAGAGCATTCTCTTCCATCGTTCGTACCTGCCCTTCAGGCGACAGAATTTTCGTGCTCTGAGCCCACTGGAGCAAACTGAGGACATGTGGACAAGTGAGTTTTGCAAGTTAAAACACAACTGACTCCAGGCTCAACTGTTAGTGTTGGCATGTGCGGGGGTGTGTACCACGCATACATAAGAGGAGAAACCATTCTGATGCCCAAGGAAAATCGTGCAATAAAAATCCAAGGCACCATTATAAGCATATGTCTGACATAAAAACAGAGTGGGGAAGAGGCACCTCTGAAACTAGGTGTATAACTGAACAACTTACATCTGTCAGAATCTGATCTGCAGGTATGTACGCTGAACTTGTGATTTATAGACAATGCTCATTTTAACCTCAGGAAGGTTGTTTCCTCCAGGTCAGGTGAAGAAATTGCTGATGAAGCAACAGTGCAGAAGCTTGGCACTCCATATGTTTGCTTCACACCTAATTTGGGGTGGAGGAATAAGAGAGGAAATGGAGAATTTCTGCTTCCCTATGGTGCAAATGCAGTTAGTTTGGACAGCTATATCTACTCATTTCCTGTACTACCACACCCTACCATTTATTTTTCTTACAGATATTGACCAAAAATGTGAGACTTTCTAGTTTTTCCTTTTCAAGGAAAGAAAGAAAAGAAAAGTCAATCCTGTTCCATAGGCCTGATCCTGAGGAGTGTGGAATACTCAAGGGAGTGGGGGTTTAAGCGTGTTCAGCACCTCCCAAGATCCAGCCCAATGGCCAGTGCTTTTGCTCTTGCGAGTCTTCAGAACACCTAGGTCCCCCTTGATGGGCCGAGGCTTTTAAAAGTGATCACTGAGTTGAGTGTCCCCATGTCTGGCCAACATGAGAGACTTCTTTTAAAGGGGCCTGGTTTTTAGAAAGTGCTGAGCACCTGCCCCTTTTAAGTGTCTCAAGCTGAGCACCCAGGATCATGAGTCCCTTTTGAGAACCTTTGCTGTGGTTATACGTCAGTTTTGCAAAGGGATTTGAATCAATGCAGTTACGCCTTTTGGAAATACTTTTTCTGTATTTTTATCTTGGACTTTACTACTGATTATTTAAAAGATCCTTTTTTTTTTCCAAATACCCCTCGCAAGCAGAGAACATTCAGACACCGTGCAATGGCTTTCTTTTTAATCAGCAGCTGAAAGCAAGTTTTAAACTTTTTTAATACCTTCTGAAGTCTTGAGAACAGAGCTTTGCTCAGGGCACACCCCACCCTGCCAGTTCAGAATTAAGTTTAATTTTACACATTCGACTTTCCAAAAACAACTTTCCAAATATCTCTGCCAGACACATTTCCATTTGAGCTCATGATATAACCGTTTGTTTGAAAGAGTTTGTTCAAATGAAGTAATTTTTTTGTGCTGCCCCTTCCCTCCCATTTTAGCAGACAAACTTCATAAGCAGACTCTGAGCTTCATCTCATTTCCTTCTAGATGTCGCAGTGTCAGTTTCAAAACAGAGACCTCTATTCACTAACCATTTATATTAGCTGTGATTTTTTTTCAGTCTGATGTGGTTCACTAATACGTTAACATTTCAAATGTAGCTGGTGTTAGTTTTCAAAAACAAACTCTTATAGAGGTGTCCAATGGGGAATCTCCTTGTATTTCATTTCCACAGATGTTTCAAACTTCTCCAGAAAGTCTGGTTAATTCCCTTTCACTGGATGATGGGTTAGCATAAATGGAATTTAGGGCAAATTTTAACTCACTGTGTTTCTTCATTTCTGTTTTGTCCTTTTTGGTTTCTATCGTTGTCTTTCCATTTGCCTGTGTTCAGTAAAGATCAAGTGGACAGTGAGTGCTTAAAATAATACTGCAGTATCTTTGTCTTCTAGTTTTACTGTCCCTAAAAATCAGGGCATCACTCTTAAGACATCGGAGTCATAATTAGTCATTAGTAATTCTACAGATCTTCTGTACAGATGGAGACAAGCACATTCTCAGTGACTGCAAAGAGGATAATGTTATCAGCATTGGGATAGATTAGCTTAAGTTGTCCTTCCACACATGCACATTCATTCTTTCTCTCTCTGTAAATTACCATTTCTTTAGATTTGTACAAATGTTTAAAAATAACTAACATAAAAATACAAGGCAAGTAATACCCTGAATGTGAGGCAGTGTAATCAATTCTGAGCCTCCCTCCGCAAGCCGTGCAATGTAGAAACTCAAATTGCTACCCTCTGCCATCATCCTTATAATTCTCCCCCTCCCTATTTTCAAATGCCCAGGAAAAATATGTATACTTTGCTATGTGCCTTGAAGGTCATTAGTCTAGGCTATTTCAGAGCAAAGGGGGAGCAAATTCCAAAGCAGTTAGGGTTCTTGCAGAGAAGAGAGGCAACTTCCAATTGGAAGGTTCTAAACCATTTTTAGGTCAATTCCTTAAACTTCACCTAGAAATCCTGAATAAGAGTACAAATGGGGACATGCTTATTTTCAGCTTTTTTGTTTTATTTTGTTTTTTAAGTGTGCTAATTTCTTGTCATGCAAACATTGTCTGCCTCTCTAGCTCTGTCTCTAATCACTTGTAGGGTTCAAGAACCATTCATTATCTGACATTGTTGAAATTCACCTGGATTAAAGATGACCTGTTTGCGTCCCTCCATCCAAGGGTCTGTGATGTTTGTTTGGTTCGTTATGTATCATGAATTAATTCACAACATTGGAATTTCTATTACAGTAGCCCCATAAGGATCAGGGCCCTATTCTGTTGTGTTTTACTTCGTACAAACACAAAGTAAACTAAGTCCTGGCCCCAAACAGCTTAGGTCAGGGAAATAAAGGCACAGAGATGAAGTGACATGTCTCAATTTGCAGGTTAGGGTCAAGCCAGGATTAGAACTCAGGTTTTCTGCTTCCCATTTCTAATAACAAATGTTGAACTGCCACAAACTTAGAAACAGAAGTTAATATTAAAATGGATGACAGCTAATTGTATGGCCTGGCATAGAAAAAAAACCTCTTACTGTCAAAGTGGCACACCAATGCTTTAGATTTTTACAAACAGGAGTAAAGGGCAAAGAATGGAAGTCAGGAGACCTGAGTTCTAATGCTGACTTGACCCTAACCTGCAAACTGGGACAAGTCAATAAACTATTGGTCATACTTTAAACGTTGATGTCATTAACAATCCCAAGATTGACCATTTTCATATACAGGTATATGGATACACTACTCTGTCTTTTATTGTTGTCTTACATGTGGTTTGTGGAGATGAAGACTGTCTAGGATGCTTGGTTTCTCTCTTCTCTGTCTGCTTTCTTGTTTGTTTATTGGGCTATTTTGCCGCTTCGTTTTTTGCTTGTTAGCTATCCAGAGGCCTCTGCACATGGGATACCAGTATATATAAATAAAGCTGTCACGTTATTTATTGTTCTCTTGTATGACTTCTGGTCCCCCCCAAAAAGGGCTAATCTAGGAGCTGACATAGAATAGATAAATGATTATTTCACGGTGTGATGTCTCCATTCCCAGGGCTCCAGTGCCCACTCCTCTTCGTTGTTCAAGTTAAGACAGATCCTTACAATGCCAGTGAAAGCTGCAGGCCTTGCAGAAGTGCATTGCTCCCAGTGGCATTCTCTGTTTGCAGAACTATAGTTCGCTACTAGACACCTACTACTTTTGCCCTTGTATCCAGTCAAAAGACTGCATGTCCCTATATCTCCCTGCCTGGGCCAGATTAACCATATGTGGGCCCGGTGCCAAACATATTTGTGGGCCCCCATGAGGTGGGGGGATTGTCCTCAGTGCGAGGCAGGTGTCCAGGGGCAAGAGCATAGTGGTGGGGGGGTCGGTTCCCGGAGTGAGGCAGGAGTCGTGGACAAGCACAGTGCGGGGTGGTGAGGCAGGGCCTGGGGACAAACGGGGCGGGGCGGACAGGATCCCCTCTGGGGCAGCATGGAGCCAGTAACTACCTCTCTCCTCCAGAGCCGGATTCTTGGGAGTCAGTTCTCTCTTTCCAGCTGAGCTGCAGCTCCTCCAGGCAGCAGTGGCTGTTCTTCCCACCCTCCTCCTATTGGGATCCAGGAAGTGGGCAAGCTTAAGGATCCCCACCCCCCACCCCAGCCGAAGGGGGGTGTCTACAGGACCTAGAAAACCAAATAATTACGGGGGACAACTAAAGAACAACAGGGACAGGAGTGCGGTCAAAGGGTCAAACGAAGGGAACCGGACGGGGACACCGAGCAGAGAACCCTGGACAGCGCCCACTGCTCCTCAAAGGCATCAAGGGAGTCAGTGGACGCCACCCAGAGAAACTCTGCCCGGAGGAGTGAACGGACGGAGGATCGGAAATAGGCCCCACAGTCACAGGAGACTCCATTGGCCAACCTCCTCACCCTGGTTTTAGAGATGGCCACTTTAGCCAGTGCCAGGAGGAGGTTGACAAGGAGGTCCCGTGACTTAGTGGGGCCACGGACAGGGAGTGCATAGATAAGGAGGTGAGGGGAAAAGTGCAACCAAAATCTTAACAAAATATTTGTAAGGAGCCGGAATAGGGGCTGCAGCCTGGCGCGCTCCAGGTAGACATGCGCCAGGGTTTCCCTCACGCCGCAAAAGGGGCAGGTGTCCGCGATTGGGGTGAACCGCGCCAAGTACACGCCCGTGCTCACGGCCCCGTGAAGGAGCCACCAACTGATATCCCCGGCGGGCCTCGGGACCAAGGTGGAGTATAGACCGGCCCACTGGGGCTCCTCATCCTATAGAGGTGGCAGGAGGTCCCGCCACTTTGTGTCGGGGCGGGACGCGAGGGTGAGGACGTGAAGGGTGTGGAGCACAAGCGTGTATAGATGTTTCCTTGGCGCGGTCTGGAAACGGACCGGCTGCAGCTCGTGTAGCTGGCTCACGGTGGAGGGGGCGGGGAGTGGGTCAGTCGGGTCCACGGGGCAGAGGCCCGATGAAAAGGTCCAGAGGGCCTGGCATGGAGGGTGGGCGGGACCCTTAGGACCCGGTCAAGGTAAACCCGAGCAGCGGGCGGCAAAGCTGCCCTCACCTCCTGAAGTACGCACAGGGGAGTACGAGGTCTGGAGAGCCCCATGCGCTGAGCGAGCATCAGGGGATCCAGCCAGTCTCCCCGGTTGTAGTCCAGGAGGTCTCTGACTCTGGTGTTCCCACCCTCCTGGCGGGGAGTCATTGCAGTTACTCCTGTAACTGGACTTTGTGTCCAGTCAGCAGTGTTGATTGGACACTATCAGGTCCACTTTTCGAGTGGACTTTCTGGTCGAAAACCGGACAACTGGCAACAAGGGCACTGGGACAGCGGGCCATGGCCCTGTCACTTATTTTTCCTGCCTTAAGGGTGAGTCAGGGGGTGCGGGTGGGGGTGACGGCAGAGACGAGCGAGTGGCAGGGCCTCAGGGGAAGAGGTGGAGTGAGGGTGGGGCCTCAGGGGAAGAGGCGGAATGGGGGTGGGAAGAGATGGGGCAAGGGTGGGGCCTTGGGGCAGAGTGGGGATGGGGCTTCGGGGGTGGGGCAGGACCACACTTTGGGTGTTAGTAGCCCACCCACTTCTCGGGAGCTTCCGGCACTTCTGTCTGGGAACCATAATGGGCCTCTTCTGATTAAGGGGCCAGGTATGACGGTGCCCTTGTAAACCTTGTAGTCCTCCCTGCACCCAGAGGCACACTGTGTATATATTTTTTTCAGATTCTGATCTTTTTTTCGCCTCTCAGAAAAGCTGCATATGCCCGAAAGGTACAACCGAATTATGCAGTGCCTATGCTGGGAACCTCCCAAGGGCTTTGCAGCCTTCTCTCTTTCTTGCCACATGTCCCTATTATTCCTGACCCAGGTGGTTGTTCCACTCAGGGCAGAAGTTGGCATCACACCGGTAACAGTCACATTTTCTGTTACTGCTAAAAGGAAAAATGACTCACTGTCTAGTTTCCATCTTGGTTCTTGGGTTTTTTAATGACATGAACTCAATTTTTTACTAAAACCGTGTCAGCTGTTACCCATTCATTTAACTGCTGCAACCCTGATTTGTAACTGATTGAATCTGTGTGGACACCAGAGCCTTACTTCTGCAATGTTGCCAACTCTAATGATTGTATTATGTGTCTCATGATCCTGGGTACTATTCTTAAAGCATCAGCTCCTGGAGTCATGTGATCAGGTGGGACTCTCAGCTTGCATTAAAAAAAAAAAAGTGTGAAAACATGAGCAGAGTGCACCCAAAAGGCTCTAAAGCCAGAAGGCAAACATAGGGAACCAAAAAGATATATTTTAACTTGAAGAGTGGTCAGTTTGGATGAGCTATTACCAGCAGGAGAGTGAGTTTGTGTGTGTATGGGGGTGGGGGGGATGTGAGAACCTGGATTTATGCAGGAAATAGCCCAGCTTAATTGTCATGCACATTGTGTAAAGAGTTATCACTTTGGATGGGCTATCACCAGCAGGAGAGTGAATTTGTGTGGGGGGGTGGAGGGTGAGAAAACCTGGATTTGTGCTGGAAATCACTTTAGATAAGCTATTACCAGCAGGACAGTGGGGTGGGAATAGGTATTGTTTCATATTCTCTGTGTATATATAAAGCCTGCTGCAGTTTCCACGATATGCATCTGAAGAAGTGAGCTGTAGCTCACGAAAGCTCATGCTCTAATAAATTGGTTAGTCTCTAAGGTGCCACAAGTCCTCCTTTTCTTTTTGCGAATACAGACTAACACGGCTGTTACTCTGAAACCTGTCATTAGAAATCTTGTGATTTTTAAACCAATCTCATGGTTTTGGGGGCCTGACTCTCAGTGTATGAATGTGTGGGTTTGGCGATAGTGTTTCTGCTTCCACTGTAGTCAATAAAACCCATGCTTTTAAATCTGCTCTGTAATTTGGATGCCCTAGTGGTTAGAAGTCCAATTTTAGATATGTAAGGCTGCATTTTCAGAAGTGTTGAGCATTTGCACTTCCCATTGATCTCAGCTGGAGTTGCAAGTGCCCAGCCGCTCTGAAAATCAGACCGTAGGTATCTCGATTTGGGGACTTGTGTTAGGGTGCACAAACCCCACCCTGGGCCCAAAGGTGTTTAAAGGACAATACTGGGCCCAGATAACCCCATCCTTCCAGGTTGGCAGAGCATGCTATGGCTAGAGGAGCAGGTTAAAAGGAGATCAGAAGCCCAGGGGAAAGGGGATGGGAAGGTGAACTGGCTGGAAGGAAGATAAAGCCTTCTCCTGGAAGCCGGATGGAAGTTTGACCCTGAGACGGATCACAGCTCTGATAAGGACCCCAGATAATCTTCTCCAGCCCCGCTTCGAGAACCAGTATGCCCTGCCGGGCTCTGCTCATTTTGGACTCTGTTAAATTCTGGATTATTGGGACTGTAGGGGACCATGCCCCAAGCAAAGGAGGGTATAGGTAGGAAGTGGCCCAGGACAGCACACTAGGCATTTCAGCTTGGAGGATGTTGCCGGTGCAGCTCCTCAAAAGGGCTGGAACCCGGTGGAGAGGGAGGACCCAGGTCCCTCTACCAGGGCCAGTGGAGAGCATGGCCCCAAAGCAGACTGAGACTGACATCTTTGGCCAAAAGGTAGGATCCAGATATCTCTGCCCTCCTTTTGCCTGGAAGATGAGAGACTGGAAACTCTAATCAGAGACCAAGGCAGAGGGTGAATTCTCCTGCTGCTAGCTCAGCAATGCTTCCAGAAGGTGCCTTTTGACAAACCTTGCCAATCCAAAAATTAACAATGCAGCATGTCCTTTACAAGATTCAGATCTTGTTCTTGTTCTTAGCATGTGAGCTTGGAAGATTATATGTAATAGCATCCCTCAGGGATGCCTGCCATAACAATATCTGCGGCTTCTCCTGCCTCACTGGCATTGAATTGGAATGAATAGTAGTTCCTTTAATGCCCAGGTCTGAGCAAAGTTCACGTTTTGGGTTGGGGCTAGAAAGCAACTTCCATACCAAGCAATGAAGTTCTAAACTCTAGTAGTATACGATGCAGTCTTCTATATATGCAGGCAGTTTCTGACCATCGCAGCATTGTTTACTTGGACTGGAGAAATAAGATACAGCAAGGCCTAGAGACCAGGGTAGTCAACAGGTGGACCATGTGCCAAATCCAGACCACCAGACCCTTTTGAACAGACCCCCAAATCTTTATATTTACTTATTATCATCACTATTGTTATTATATTTGTTATTTTCTGGAGTCTGGACCTTGTCTATACTTTGACCAAGAAATTTGGACCTTGACAAAAAATAATGGATTAGCCCTGCTTTAGACCCAACGTTCAGTCAGGCCATCAAGGACTGGGAGGGTTGGAGGGGGTGGGGTTTAGTACCAATTCTAACGTATCCCAACCATTGCCCCATGCACAAATTTCTGACTGAAGTTAAGAGGCGTCTCTGTGCCATATGACGGACAGCCTTTCCTATTTAGCAGGGGCAGCCCCAATTTTGAGCCAAATATTTTTTCCCTTCTCTCCCTCTGAAAAGTTCTCCTGGTTTAATGTACAACTGTGCAGTTAAAAGCAGACATGCCAAACCTGCAAAAAAACAGCAGAAATTGGGCTTGTTTTTGGCTTAATTGGTTTGTGAGTTGCTTGTTGGCTAGTTTTTGGCTTGTTGTTTGTCTTGTAGCTTGTTGCTTCTTTTTTTTGATCGGCTCCTGGCAAGGGGGGCAAGCAGGGGCAAGGTGGGGGGAGAGAATCTGGGGTGCACAGCAGGCCCACCACAGTCCCAGACTGCACGCCGGGGGGATCTAGTCACATAGAGTGTTGGGGTTCTTAAGGATTGGCTTGTTTTGAAATGGGATTAGCTTGATTTTTGGCTTTTTGTGAAAGTCGGGGTGCTCATTTATCGCGTGAAAGTTGGCAACTGTGGTTAAAAGGTGTCCCTGGTTTTCCTCCCAAATGTTCCTACAGATAAATCAAGGGTTAACAGGTGTGCATGTCAGAGGCCAGGTATATATATTTGGCTCTCAGTTGGCCACTGAGATCAGTTTGTCCCCAGGCCCGCTCATAGATGCAAAGAAGCATCCAGGCTTCAGAAATGGCTGGAGCAAGAACTAAACCCAGATCTCCTCACTCAGCGCAGTGCTTTAGACCTCAGGTTTGCACTAGTTTCCATTGCCCCTTTCTGCCCCGGCACTGTGGGCATGGTGTAGAGCTGAGTACGCTGACTCCAATACTCAGCTGCCCTTTTAAGGGGAATCTGCAGCAGGGCAATGGGTCTGGGTGATATCTAGTATCTGACCCCTAGTGAGAGGGCTTGTTGCCACTGGGCTGTCTCATTCTAAGATAACTTTGATAGATGCTGGGTTTTATTTTTCGTTGGTTAATTTGATCGCAAAAAGGGGTATTGTTTAAAAAAAATCAAAAACTTATTTTTTCTCCCTTTCAAATATCAGACTTCAACATCTTGCATTCCCTGACTAATGCTGGAAGGGCTTTTGTTTCTGAATCTGTAATCAAAGCAACAAACAGTAAGGTCATTTCCTTGAGATTATACGGCAACGGAAGAAGTCAGGGATTGTGTGTCCCCACTTCCACTGGCTCAGATTGAGAGAAAAATACAAATGTTTAGTACATGCACTCTTTGATGTGTAACTTTTTGGGTTTCTCCAGTCCTTTTAAACTACCAGAGTTTGTGGCTTGGAGGTAAGAGAATACATTTATTTCTAATGCTTACCAGCTGCAGATAATGTTGTTTATTGCCGTTGCACTGTGTCCTGACTTAAACAGAATAGAGCTCTGCAGAGGTAAGAGTTACTGGCAGCCGGGGAGCGTGAGGACAACAGAAAACAAGTGAGCTTGCTCTTGGATCCTTTCATGGCACAGACTTAAACATTTGTGTTAGCTCTTTTTCTAAAGATTAGCTCTCCTAACTTTATTTGTGAGGAGTGTTTATTTGTTTACTCTCAGCATTTACAGCTGCTTTCCCTGCCATTGTTCTAATCACTGCTTTGGCTTTTTTTTTTTTTAAATGAAAATGCTAAATCTAAACCAGCAACTTTGCTGCTGGACATCAGGTCCATCCTTTTCGGTTTCACAGATAATGCATTTTCAGCTTTTACCGTGATACACTGCTTAAAAATATTTCAAAACCACGTTACTCAACACGGAGTGAGTCCTGAGGAAAGGCAGTCAGTAACTGGCACAGTAGCCCCTTTCAATTTGTAAATGTTCAAAGTCTCATCAGTAAGATCTCTGCTCCTCCATCCTTGCTGCATCTTATGAAAGGGTTGGCACCAAAGATATGGCAGGGCATATGGAACTCATTAACAGCCTTTCGGAAAGGCCCCTTTGATCAGACACCCTTGTTCTCCTTTAAGAAAGAAGCCTGGAAAGTCCAATTCTGTCAAAACCATTTAAATGGCTAACAATATGTGTGTCACTGGGCAAGCTAGCGCATCAAGACGTAGCTACCCTCAGAAATTCTGTTTGATGATGAAGACGCTCATTAATGGATCATGAGGCTAAATCTTTGCCTTATTCCAGAAGGGTGGTTTTTTCCTGTACTTTTAAAGCCAATTCAGGTGGCCCTCTATGTCATAGCCCTTTTTTATTTTCCCCCCTGGCTTACCTAATGTCTGTTCAAGACTGGCGACTAGTTCTCCTGAGGGACAGCGGCCAAGAAAAAGAGGAAGGCTGCCAAGTGTGGGTGGCACTGAGGCCGGGACAGAAGGTGCAGACGGAGTAGGCAGGGTGAGAAGGGAAGCAGGATTTTGCAGGGGGGAGCCATAGAGGAAGAGAAGGATCCTGCAGAAGGAGTTGGCGAGGCACTGGGGAAGGAAAGGGAGGTGGGGGGAAGGAAGTGAAAGAACGGAGAGGGTGTGAGCAGCCTTCTAGGGAGGAAAGGCTGTTGTGGAGAGAGCAAGGAAGGGAGTCTGGGAAAGGTGAAAAACTGCAGCGAGAGGGAGGCAGTGACTGCAGAGAAAGGGAAGATGCTACAGGGAGCCTGCTGGGAAAGCAGGAATGGGATGGGCCTTGAGGAACCACTGTAGTGCCTCAAGCCCTCCCTCTGCCATGGGCTTTTGAGGCGAGGACAAAAGCAGTGAAGAATCACTGAGGGAGCAAGAGATGCCTCTGAGGAAGTGCAGTGAGCAAGCATGGGAGGTGAAGGGGGAGGCAGGCAGGCAGACAACATATGTGAAGCCATCAGAGAAGAAAGGAAATCTGGGAGGGGGGAAGCAGCATGCCGTGGGGGGAGAGCAGATTTAGTCTTTATTTTGTAAGTGCTCACGTATCCCAGCAGGCCGGCAGTTTCCATTTCAAGTGGGTCAAGGATGGTGTCTTGGATGCCGACAATGTTCTCAAAAGTTGAAAAGCCCAGCGAAGTATCCCAACACAAGAGGGGAGGCTGGGCCAGCCTCACTGCTGAGCTCCCACCCGCGGATTAGTTCCGTGAGGTAAGCGCACAGACTTCCAATGAGGCTGCGTTCAGGCAGGGGCAGTGCAATGAGGAAACCTGCCCAAAATGCAGAAAAAACACTCACAGGCCATAGAAACAGCAAGACAGGAAGTCGCCCGTGCTGTCAACCACCATAAAATGGGACGTGCCCAACAAAGATCAGGGGTGCATCTCTAAGGGGTACCGCACAGCACTCACAGCCCCAGGACTGCAGGGAGGGGCAGTTGTAACTTTTAAGCCACCTTTGCACCCTCCTAGTCTTGGGCTGCTCTGGGAACTATCGTTGTCCCCTGCATAACTTAGGCCCCCAGAGCTGTCTGTCTTAAGTTATGACGGTCTCCCCAGGGTGCCCTATGGCTAGCAACGCTGCCCAGAATCTGCATAGTGCTGTGGCCCAGCCCCTAGCCTGCCCCCGCCCGAACTTGTGAGGGGGTACTCAAAAGATAGGTTGGTGGCTGTGTTCCTCTGTGCCTGCACCAGAGGAATCGTTCTCCAGCTGATATGGAAATTTAAGGCCCACGTTACGCCATGTGAGAGGGCTGGAGCAGTGACAAGGGGCCAGGGTGGGGGTGAGGATCTTCCCCCCCACACACCCCCTGCCCCGATGCCTCAGAATTAAAGTATTTTGCCAGCCCAGCCTTGGAAGAACTAGATGCAGAGATATTTTTCTGTCATTCATTCTTTCACGCTTGTTTTTGTTTTTAACAAAAACCGGGAGGCCATGCAGTTGGCAGGAATGAGCACAGGGCTGGGAGTTGGGTTATCCTGAGTCCCTAGCGTGAATTTTACTGTGTAGATTTCAGGAAGTCACTTCACTTTAGTGTCTCAGTATTCCCATTTGTAAAAGGGGGCTCACAATCTTTACCCAGGGTACCGTAAGAAGGTATGAGTTCAGGTCTGCACCGTGTTTTGAGGCTACACAATACTAAGAAAAACATTAGGGAAAAAGAGCCAGTTACTTTAAAAAAAAAAAAAAAAACAGCAGAGAAATGAGGAATTGATAATCTCTCTAGTGAACACCATTTGGCCACCTAGGTTGCCTGGTATCCAGAGGGTAGAATGGACAGTATCAGTTAAGGGTTTGTCTTCATGGGGAAACTTGCCAGTAAAATTATACCACTCGTTATAGAGCTATAACTCCATCTGTGGACATTCTTATTCCAAAGTTACCACACAGGGAGTTAGTGTGGTATAGTTATTACAGTACATTTCCCTGTATAGACAAGCTCTGAGAGGAGACCGTCTCCAGTGCTGTTACCCTCTCCACGGTCCGAGCTGCGTCGTGATAAACTGCAAACGACAACACTGAGAGAAGCCAGATTTCCTTTTTGTGAAGGGAAGGTATGTAAGATAGGACTGAAAGATTCCGGCCACTAATGAGGAGAAGGGAGTGGAGATGGGGGCTGAGGAGGAGGAGGAGAAGAATCAGTCACAGATACCCCAAAAAGTTGATCTAATAGGATGATGATGATAATTAATATTTAGTGAAGGACAGAGAACTTAAGTGATCAAAGCCAGGAATAGGTGACGGGTCTCTTGACTTCCCAGTCCTGTGCCATACTGTTGGTTCTGCCTCTGATGTATCGTATCTGTATCAGCTGCAACTGCTTTGGGTGCTCAAGGGAAGGGAGAAAGTTTTCCTTTTAGCAATGTGCCCTAAACTGGTGTCACTTGGCTATTGCTTAATTATCACAAGAGTTACCCAGTGTCATGAGCTTTTCCATTTGTTCCCAGGAGATTTTGTCATGACTCCTTGGAACAAAACTTTACCATGGCCTCTTGCAGGGTAACGACACCATTACTGTGAGCGTCAGCATTGTGTGTGATAAGTATGCCACGAACAAGCACTGATTTATAAACTGTGTCACTGCCAAGAAAAGCAGATGTTCTGTGAAGTTTTGCATTGACTCAGTATTTATTGCAGATTTGCACTGAGTGCTTCCTATTAATTTTCCTGACTTTTAACTGTGGAGTTTTGAGGCCTACGTTTGTCCCATTTTGCTGTTGGTTTTCCATGTAGATAGGGCCCTACCGAATTCATGGCAATGAAAAATGCGTCACAGACCTTGAAATCTGGTCTTTTGTGTACTTTTACCCAATACTGTATAGATTTCACGGGGGAGACCAACATTTCTCAAATTGGGGGTCCTGATCCAAAAAGGGACTGTGAAGGAGGAGGATATTGCAACATTATTGTAGGAGGGGGGATTGTAGTAAGGGTGGCAATACTTCTGCGCTGCCTTCAGAGCTGAGTGGCTGGAGAGCGATGGCTGCTGGCCGAGGACTCAGCTCTGAAGGGAGCAGTGCAGAAGTGAAGGGTGACAGTACTGCGACCCCTCTACAATAACCTTGCAACCGCCGCCGCCCCAGCCTCCTTTTGGGTCAGGACCCCTACAGTTACAGCACCATGAAATCTCAGATTTAAATATCTGAAATCGTGAAATTTACAATTTTTAAATCCTGTGACCATGAAATTGACCACAGTGGACCCTGAATTTGGTAGGGCCATACATGTAGTGTAAAGACATAAGTATGGCAGAACAATAAAATCACTGCCAATGGCATGTATGTACTTATTGTGAAATGTTTCCATTTCCAAATTAAAAGGGGCCCTTTATTTAAAGAAGGACCCCCACCACCACCACCACCCTTCAGAAATGGGCTGTTCCTCTAGGAAGAAAGCTAACCTTTCCCCCCGTCAATCAGATTTTGGAGGATTTCTCTCTCGGGAAGATAAGAATACCTCCAAACATTAGGGGAGCCTATGTGCTGATTGGCTGGAGAGACGGGACTCTGATTGTTGGATACAAAGCTTGGGGTCTAAGGAGCAAGCAATGGGCATGCCGCATTCCCACAAACACACACATACACGATTGTGCTTCAGAACCCTGCCTCAGCATCTTAGCTGTACTCTTTGCTTGGTTTGCCTGTGCAGATGCCTGCTTGCATGCACAAATGTGAAGGTTTGCAGGATGCATACAGACAGTCAACAACATTGGCATAACTGTATTGTGTACATTAAACTAGGTCTATAGCAACAGGAAATGCAGCCTTAGCTGTAGGATCACCTGACAGCATCTGCAGAAATCATTAGTCAGTTACCATTCTAATGGCCTCATATCGCATTAACGTTTCCCTTTTTTTGGCAATATGTGTGTACCGTGTCCTTATTTTGGAATTCTGCACATTCGGTCACTTTGACGGCTCTGGGACTTTTGTTTGCTTGATTTTCATCACAATATGCTTGTCATTAAGAATTTTTTCAATGTCTCTCAAATTCAAGCATGACCTGACTTTCCATTGACTTCAATGGGCTTTGGATCAGGCCCTGTGTGAACCAACAAACAATGACCAAAATAGCGAGTGAGTGGAGAACTAGCTTACAACTGCTGTTTTCTGCACTGTTTTCTGTGTGTGTGTGAATGAGAGACCGAAAGAGTAAAAGGAGACTTGCACATAAAATGCATTGGCACTTGGCCCTGAAAAAATGTAGCTGCCCTGTAGTAAGGGAGACTGCTTGCTGGGAAGGGTTGCTACCTTGCCAGTTTGTTACTATCTCATCTGGTGGGGCTTACACGAAAGTCAGCTGAAGCTATGCAGGAGCCAAGCTTGCAAACGTTTTCAGTAGATGGAACTATTCTGGGAAGGTTTCGAACTATCCAGAGAGCGTTTAGTCCTGCTATTCCAGCCCAGTATCTTCATAGTCAGCCAAATGTAATGTAGCCAAGACTTCTATGCGAAGCATCAGCAGAGAGGCATCTGCACCCGTTAGCACTGAAATAATGATGTCCTCTGCTGAAAACGGCCCTCTTGTTTATATTATTTTTTGAAGATGGCCTCAAAGAGTTGATGATCTCCTAGAAAGGCACAAACACAATAAGATGCCCTGGGAGACCAGTATCATTCAGTCTCGGTTTTGTATTATTTTTTCTGCCTTTCTTTTCATCTAAAATGTTGAGACACTGACTGTTATGAGCTGGGAACGAGGCACTACTCTTTATTTATAAAAAGGCACCATCCCATATACTTTAATAAAGGTGTATTTGATTCCTGTGCACCATTAGTCACTCATAGTGCAATTTCCTAAGGCATTCATGCTGTAAAATCACTCTTATTAATGTCAGTAAATACACTGTGTTCTTTGAGACAGAAAATTGACACGCACTGTACAGCACTTATAAAGAAATTGCAATGGACTCTTACAATCAAGCTGGTTTGGTGAATACAAGGTAGCAAGTGCAGTGGAGCAAGAGGAATAACCGGTTGCTTTGCTGTACTGCCAACTGTTAATACTAAGCAGATATTGGCCTCCATTACGGTAAATATCAAGATGTCAAAGGATAATTAAGGGGGGAAATCCTGGCCCCATTGAAGTAAATGGCAAAGCTCCCATTGACATCACTGGGACCAGGATTTCAGCCAAAGGCTCTTTCATGGCTCCAAAAGCTGGAGCCACATTTGGAAGGAGTTCAGGTTGCGGGGAGGGACGGTGGTGTCTGGAAGCAATGACTTGTTCTTGCTCCAATGAAGTCAATGGAAGTTTTGCCCTTGACTTCAATGGGAGCAGGATCGAGTCCCTGTGGTTAATGGAGACCATGCTCTGGGGTACTGTGGGGAACATTCGGACAGGCGAATTAAGGCCAGGATTGGAATATCCCCAGACACTGGGGAAATTTGCATCTGGAACCTTGAGGATCAGGCCCATTTCTCATTGCTGTAAGTGTTGCAGTGAGCTCCCTTGCTGTGCCGGAGATACCTGTGGTTCCCAGAGAGTCACCAACTTAAATAACTCTGTGGTGAGTGGCACAAAGAGCGAGGGGCATCCAGGAGGAGGCGGGATTGGAGATTCCTGGCTTAGTGCTCTGCACCAGAGGAGGATGACAAGTTGCTGGCTCTGCTGTGGCTGGGATAAAGGTTCTGTGGTTGCTAGGGAAAACTGACAAGGACAGCACCAGTCTACCCTTCAGGACATCATATGAAGCTTTAAGAAATACCAGTGAAGCAAACTGGATGAGCTGAAAAACCAAGTACTTAATTTTAACCAGCAGTACTGCAGAAACAAACACACACACACTGAGCACATATCAGATAGCTAGCTAGACTCCCTATCTAGTTCACTTAAGGGTCCAATTGTGGAGGGTGTATGCACAAATATGTGCATGGGTGCAGATGTGCGGTGTGGGTTTGTGATGTGCATAAAATTGGCAGGTGGAGTTTTCGGGGCCAATTTGAAAATTTAACCCCTTAAAGCTTCATATGATGTCCCGAAGGGTAGAGCGGCACTGCTAAGTTACATCCTTTTTATAAGATAAAATTAAAAATTCTGAGGTTATTTAAGGCAGAAGAACTTGTCCACTTTTCCTTTCCCCATCTAGCTGCACCCATGCCCCTTCTTCACTGGGGACCAGCCACTGCTTTTGTTTCCCCCTCTGTGTGCCTAGGTCGGCCAGCTCTGTACTTTGTGTTGCATCCTTGCATTTTTCCCACCAGCCAGTGCACTTCTGTAAGGCCAGGTGTCATCTGACAGCATTCCATTAAAGTCAGTGGAGCTATGCCGATTTCTGCCAGCTGAGGATCTGACCCTAAATGTCTTCATGACTACAGAAAACAAAAGATCTTAACTGATACTGATTTCCAAAGCAGGCTTCTTGAAAACTTGATGTCTGTTCATAGGCTTTAATATTCAGCTTTGGAATCTTTAACTGCTTCCTGAGTTGCGGACCAGTTGCGAAATTTAAAAATCCCCTTTTAGGAAATTACCTGGGTTATTTCTAGCTATTTAACTCCAGCTCAGAAAGGAACTGTAAGATAAAATTTCGCATCTGTTGGAGTACAGCCCTAATGAACTTATCTTTCTCTTGGTTCGTGCGCATAGCTCCTACTAGAAGGATGGCCATGGGATTAAAACACAGCACTGGGAGCCGAGAGAACTAGGCTATCTTCTAGCTTTGCCACAGACTTCCTGTGTGACTGTGGCAAGTCACTCATCCTCTGTACCTCAGTTTCCCCACCTGCAAAATGGGACAACACTTACTAACTGGCCAACCTCTTCGCAGCTTGAGTGAATGTCCATACATGATTTCTTCATGAATCTGATTCCTTTAGCCTCTCTAGATTTTGTTGCTGCGAGCTGTGACTGTTGATTCAGAATAAATTGGACGGTTTTTACAATGCACCATAATAGCGTATTGCAGGCCATTTTTCCTGCATAATGTTACATGTTTTGCAGCTTGTATTAGCTATTTGTTTAGCAAAAAGGGCTCTCTCACACTCTGTGCTGTTTCAGAGTAACAGCCATGTTAGTCTGTATTCGCAAAAAGAAAAGGAGTACTTGTGGCACCTTAGAGACTAACCAATTAGAGACTAACCTTAGAGACTAACTCTGTGCTGTGTGCATCTATCTAGTCTCCTTCCCAAGGGTGAAATATTCTCTAGGGCTCTTTGTTCTGCATAGTGTAGCTTAACCTTGTGCAACTAAACTAAGAGATGCTTATGGAAATAGGACTATCCAGTAAAAAAGAAAGGAGTGAGTGAGTGAAGCACTCTGTGCAGTCAGAATCAAATCCTGCAGGCTTTACTCTGGCCTTCTCTAGGCAAAACTCCAATGAGAATTGTGCCTCACTGCAGGATTTGCCCTTAGAGAGGGGAGGGAGAAAGAGAGATGCAAACTGAGGAATCTTGTCTTGAGTATCAAACTTGTGCCCCGACCCACAAACATTTTACCTAGGTGAGTAACTTGAGTAGCCCCACTGACATCAGCCACTTGAGCTGGAGAGGACCCCGGGGAGTTCTTCTTACAGATGGCTGTAAAGGGACTGTTCACCTGAGTAAAATCACTCCCGTGTGTAAGTGCTGGTGGCTTGTGGCTCAAATTGCAGGTTATCGTTTTGGAATATTAAGGCATTTGTGTCGGGCCTCGTCTGCACTGTTTTGGGTTTGTATTATTTTGCTAACACTGGTATAGCCATGTGTGCAATAGCTTCATGTAGACATGCTGCACCAGTATAAATCACAGTTATTCATGAGAGCAACACATCTGTGCTAGGAATTGACACTAGGGCATCTCCATCAATGTAGCTTTACTGGCAGCTAAAACCCCAGAGTAGCAGAGTCCCAAGAGAAAGCAGCTCATGACGTGTGTGAGTATTTTGATGGTAAATAAACCGTTCCAAATTTTGTCTCAAAATTGTACGCAGCTTCTTTTAAATCTTTTCCTCGTTGCTATTTTTTTAGTGTCTTTACGCACTTATAATTGTAAAAATCAAAGGTGGCTTCATAGTATTTTAAAACACACACACACACGTTTAAAAATATGACTGATAGATCTGCCTGGCTTAACCACACCTGGCTGTCTGTAATTTGTCGCTGGAGATGAAATCTCAGTTTTGTTGAGGGAGTGTAATGAGTTTTTGTTTTATTTTTGACTCAAACCCTCCTAAGACACTCTCTCAGCCATGTTATTTTGTCAGCTTTTTTCACTTCAATTTTTGAGAGGCTTCCTGTTTACACAGCGTCTAAATATGGTGGTTGGGTTTTTTTAGCGTGATGACACAATGATGTCTAAAAATATTGTGTGTAACTACTGGCTGCAAATAGGGAGGATGTTACTGCCAGGGGAGCGTAGCATAAATATCCTGCAGGTTCTACTCTGCCCAAACATTAAGGAGCAGGATATCATGGGGAATTGGTCCACATGGCTAAGAAATGGACTGTTTGCCTTTTAGACTGTATTTTTA
This sequence comes from Lepidochelys kempii, assembly GCF_965140285.1. Classification (NCBI taxonomy): domain Eukaryota; kingdom Metazoa; phylum Chordata; order Testudines; family Cheloniidae; genus Lepidochelys; species Lepidochelys kempii. Next base: position 9,252,564 of record NC_136386.1, on the reverse strand, counting down.
AGAACTCATAAAGTTGAGCAAAATATGCCTCAATAACTTGACATTGAGAATTCACCGACATATATGTTTTGCCTGCAAGTGATGTTTCATGAGTGAAATCAAAGATCATTAGTGTTTCCTCAATTTTCTGTTTGTCTTGGTGTAAAAGTTAGCCTAATGTTGAATGAGTGTAAATCCAAAGTGGCTTTCCGGAAGCAACTTGTGATTTACTCTGGCATAACCGAGAGAAGAATATGGCCATAGTCCTTTAATTTTGTATGCACAGGTCTGCCCCTTTACCCATACACTGCACAAGGCTATGGCATGTGTATGTCCCAGCTCTACTTAATGATAATCCAGTTTGCACCGACAAAATTAAATGCTGTGTTGAACCCCCACTGAACAGCATTTAATCCTAGTCTTCCCCTTTGCTTTACCTTGAAAGAGGTAACTGTTATTATCAGAAAGGGATACCTATGTTCTTTTAGAGTAACAGGCGTGTTAGTCTGTATTCGCAAAAAGAAAAGGAATATTTGTGGCACCTTAGAGACTAACCAATTTATTTGAGCATGAGCTTTCGTGCGCTACAGCTATGCATCCGATGAAGTGAGCTGTAGCTCACGAAAGCTCATGCTCAAATAAATTGGTTAGTCTCTAAGGTGCCACAAGTACTCCTTTTCTTTATGTTCTTTTAGTACACTCCTTTTTCTTTAAGCATCTGAGTATATCACCTGCTTGCATAAAACCTGCGGGAATTGCTTGTCTGTGAGCTACGACTGCTGCAGAGATGAGGTAATGTGTAAACATCCTGGACAATCGTTCTCCATTCCTTCCCCTCCCTCTGCTTTTGAGTTGCATAAACCTGCATTAGGTAAGAGCTGACCACTTGTGCAGAGAGAAAAAGGGTTTGCTGGTTTCTTTGGAAAACATGAGAATCCAATACCTCTGCAGTTTTCTGTTTGGTTTTGTTGTGAGCTGGGTTCCATGCTGCGCTTTGTTCCACTTGTTTCTTGATTTTATGCAGGAGGTAGGACTGGAAACAAGGGCTTGAGTCTATTTAAGTTTCTCCTTATTTAACTGTTTGCCTATCAATAAATAGACAACACCCCTATCATTAATATCAATGATTGGGTATATATAGTGACATACGCTTTTGCAAAATATAACCGATATAAATGTGCAAAAAAAGCATTTTGATTAAGCTGAAATATATACAAATTCATATCTATCTCTGAACTGCTTGTAATATCGGTGTCTTGTCTTTGCCAGGATTCATCTTGCAGTAGATTCTTTAATAAGAACTGCCAGTCATACTGTTCATATTAGCAAGGCACAGTGGATAGAAGATGAAAATGTAACTGCAGGAGATGGGACCTGGCAGCTATTAGAGCTGTTGGGTCAAATCCTGATTCCTGCACAGATCTTGAGTAAATCAGTTTAAATAACTGATGAGCTACCGGTAAATAAATTGCATGTATGTACCTGGGAAGCCAGGACTAGCTCCTTGTTAGAATCATAGAATATCAGGGTTGGAAGGGACCCCAGAAGGTCATCTAGTCCAACCCCCTGCTTGAAGCAGGACCAATTCCCAGTTAAATCATCCCAGCCAGGGCTTTGTCAAGCCTGACCTTAAAAACCTCTAAGGAAGGAGATTCTACCACCTCCCTAGGTAACACATTCCAGTGTTTCACCACCCTCTTAGTGAAAAAGTTTTTCCTAATATCCAATCTAAACCTCCCCCACTGCAACTTGAGACCATTACTCCTCGTTCTGTCATCTGCTACCATTGAGAACAGTCTAGAGCCATCCTCTTTGGAACCCCCTTTCAGGTAGTTGACAGCAGCTATCAAATCCCCCCTCATTCTTCTCTTCTGCAGGCTAAACAATCCCAGCTCCCTCAGCCTCTCCTTATAAGTCATGTGTTCTAGACCCCTGATCATTTTTGTTGCCCTTCGCTGGACTCTCTCCAATTTATCCACATCCTTCTTGTAGTGTGGGGCCCAAAACTGGACACAGTACTCCAGATGAGGCCTCACCAATGTCGAATAGAGGGGAACGATCACGTCCCTCGATCTGCTCGCTATGCCCCTACTTATACATCCCAAAATGCCATTGGCCTTCTTGGCAACAAGGGTACACTGCTGACTCATATCCAGCTTCTTGTCCACTGTCACCCCTAGGTCCTTTTCCGCAGAACTGCTGCCTAGCCATTCGGGCCCTAGTCTGTAGCTGTGCATTGGGTTCTTCCGTCCTAAGTGCAGGACCCTACACTTATCCTTATTGAATCTCATCAGATTTCTTTTGGCCCAATCCTCCAATTTGTCTAGGTCCTTCTGTATCCTATCCCTCCCCTCCAGCGTATCTACCACTCCTCCCAGTTTAGTATCATCCGCAAATTTGCTGAGAGTGCAATCCACACCATCCTCCAGATCATTTATGAAGATATTGAACAAAACCGGCCCCAGGACCGACCCTTGGGGCACTCCACTTGATACCGGCTGCCAACTAGACATGGAGCCATTGATCACTACCCGTTGAGCCCGACAATCTAGCCAGCTTTCTACCCACCTTATAGTGCATTCATCCAGCCCATACTTCCTTAATTTGCTGAGAAGAATACTGTGGGAGACCGTGTCAAAAGCTTTGCTAAAGTCAAGAAACAATACATCCACTGCTTTCCCTTCATCCACAGAACCAGTAATCTCATCATAAAAGGCGATTAGATTAGTCAGGCATGACCTTCCCTTGGTGAATCCATGCTGGCTGTTCCTGATCACTTTCCTCTCATGCAAGTGCTTCAGGATTGATTCTTTGAGGACCTGCTCCATGATTTTTCCAGGGACTGAGGTGAGGCTGACTGGCCTGTAGTTCCCAGGATCCTCCTTCTTCCCTTTTTTAAAGATTGGCACTACATTAGCCTTTTTCCAGTCATCCGGGACTTCCCTGGTTCGCCATGAGTTTTCAAAGATAATGGCCAATGGCTCTGCAATCACAGCCGCCAATTCCTTCAGCACTCTCGGATGCAACTCGTCCGGCCCCATGGACTTGTGCACGTCCAACTTTTCTAAATAGTCCCTAACCACCTCTGTCTCCACAGAGGGCTGGCCATCTATTCCCCATGTGATGCCCAGCGCAGCAGTCTGGGAGCTGACCTTGTTAGTGAAAACAGAGGCAAAAAAAGCATTGAGTACATTAGCTTTTTCCACATCCTCTGTCACTAGGTTGCCTCCCTCATTCAGTAAGGGGCCCACACTTTCCTTGGCTTTCTTCTTGTTGCCAACATACCTGAAGAAACCCTTCTTGTTACTCTTAACATCTCTTGCTAGCTGCAGCTCCAGGTGCGATTTGGCCCTCCTGATATCATTCCTACATGCCCAAGCAATATTTTTATACTCTTCCCCGGTCATATGTCCAACCTTCCACTTCTTGTAAGCTTCTTTTTTATGTTTAAGATCCGCTAGGATTTCACCATTAAGCCAAGCTGGTCGCCTGCCATATTTACTATTCTTTCGACTCATTGGGATGGTTTGTCCCTGTAACCTCAACAGGGATTCCTTGAAATACAGCCAGCTCTCCTGGACTCCTTTCCCCTTCAAGTTAGTCCCCCAGGGGATCCTGGCCATCCGTTCCCTGAGGGAGTCGAAGTCTGCTTTCCTGAAGTCCAGGGTCCGTATCCTGCTGCTTACCTTTCTTCCCTTTGTTACCTTTGTTCTTCAGTTCCAAAAGCCCAGGCCTCTACCTCTTGAGCTAAAGATGATCTCCCTTAGTAATGCCCCTTTTTATTTCCTATGACACTAGAGGGTGACATTTGTAAGCTCTAGGCCAGCAGTTCTCAACCATCAGTCCAAGGCCCCCCTAGGGGGCCACGAGCAGATTTCAGGGGGTCTGCCAAGCAGGACCAGAATTAGACTCACTGGGTTCCAGGGCAGAAAACCAAAGCCCTGTGCCCAAAGCTGTGCCATCTGGGACTGAAAATGAAGCCTGAGCAACTTAGCTTCACTGGGCCCTGTGTGGAGTGCGTCCACAGGCAATTGCCCTGCTTGCTACCCCCTAATGCTGGCCCTGGCTTTTATATGCAGAAAAACAGTTGTTATAGCACAGGTGGGCTGTGGAGTTTTTATAGCATGTTGGCGGTGGGCTTAGAAAGAAAGAGGTTGAGAACCCCTGCTCTAGGGGACAAGGCCAGTCTTTTTTGTTATCTGTAAAAACAACGAGGAGTACTTGTGGCACCTTATAGACTAACAAATTTATTTGGGCATAAGCTTTCGTGGGCTAAAACCCACTTCATCAGATGCATGGAGTGGAAAATACAATAGGAAGATAGATATATATAGCAGTACACGAAAAGATGGGAGTTGCCTTACCCAGTGGGGGGGTCGAGACAAATCAATTAAAGTGGGATATTATCAACAGCTTGCAAAGGGCTTTGGGATCCTTCTGGAAGACTAATCATAAATTAGTCACTATCTCTGGCCTTCCGGGCTTTGCAAGCTGCAGTGTTGAGCCCCCCCATGGAAACCATGAGGCTCACTGTGAATGCAAGGTCTCCCTGTACAGAGCAGCCTGTATGATTGAGGATGTGATAGAGATGCCACAACAATCGCAAGTCAATACACTCTATCACTGAATGCTCTTGTTCTGTTCTGTGCTAAATAGTCCAGATTTAACTTTCTAAAATTCTGCAAATTCATCATTGCATTTTTGAGATAATATAAAATGCATGAAGTTCAGAGAATCTTAACAACCACAAGATGCCTGATTCAAAGGTTAATTGTATCATTAGTTTAATTTTAATGAATTGGAAGAAGAGTCAAGGATGGATTTATACCCCTAACTATTTAATGATTTTTGAAAAATCTCTGTGGGTAGAAGAGGCCTGTCTTGTTGTTAGAGCAGGAATCTTGAGATTTGGGTCCTGATTTGGGCATGTCGTGAGAGTTAATTGCTTAACATTTTTAAAGTGCTTCGAGATTCGCTGTTGGATGGCGCAGAGTGCAAATGGAGTGCAAATGATTGTGATAGCTTTTACACTTGAATCTTTGAGGCAGCTTTCCATGGCACAATGTTTTTATATTAGAGAGAGAGAGAGAAGAAATGTTTTTAGTTACCAATAGATAAATGCGGCAATTACAGCTGTCAGAAATGATTAACGTGATTTCATTGGGTAAAAATGAGCAATTAGGCATTGCCATTATTTATGCTATCTCAGTGCAACAGATGGGGCTGTGACTTAAAAACACTAATGGATCAGATGCTTCACAACGGGAGCAATTGGCAGCAGTATGTCAGAGGCAGAAAAAGTGTAAGTTGATGAAATGACTAATCTATGGTAGCATGTGTGTTCATAAATAAATCACAATGGCTTAGTGACAAATGCTGCTGTGATCAGATTGTAATGGATTTAAGGGCTCCAGACAATGCAGATAAATCACATACAGAGCTCCTTAGGAGCAGGGAGTAGAACCCTGGATTTTTATCTCCTAAACCGAAGGTCTATAGCAATTGAGCTAAAGGAGATCCACCACGGCCAGCAATAGCTGTAAGCCACACATCCTCTTTGTGGGCCTCTCAGTAATGGATCTCTCTCTCTCTCTCTCAATAGTTATTTCTTTAATTTAGGCCTGGTCTAAACCCAGTTTTTGTACTGTATGTTGTCTTATACCAGCATAGCAACGAGCTATAGTGATATAAGCGCATTTATACTGGTATTTGTGTGTCAATAAGGCCTTATATTTTTAAAAACACTTTACATGTTCCACCGTCTCCCACATCCAGGCTTTCTCAGGCTTTGTCTATGGAGGGACTTGTCATGTCACCGTTTTCGGGTAGAATCCCAGCCCCGTCTCAGAGTGCAACGTATGGGCTGGATCCTCAGGTGGTGTAAATTGATAGCCCCACTGACATCAACAGAGCAATGCCGATTTCCACCAGCTGAGACTCGGGCCCTAACTCTGTTACTGTCCACAGAGAGATCAGTCATTTGTAGGGAAAGAACTATTGTGTTCACAATGTTTAATTAATTAGGAAATCCCTATCTTAGAAATCCACCCTCTGTCTATGTTTAGAGCTGCAGATTTATTGCCTGTGAGAAGCTCTGTGCCTTCAGGAGAATGAGTTATTCTGAGGGCATGATTAAAAAATATAAAAGCCAGGTTCCCTTTACCAGCTGTAATCTTCAGAGTACTTGAAAGCCAGGTCTTGCCCAGACTGTGAGGGACCCAGAATAGAACAGTTCTTAAATAATGTAAACGCTGTCATGGAAATGTAATAGATTTTAAAGGACAGGTGTTAAAGGAGCATAATGTACCTTTATTTTTTTTAACTGTTCCAAGAGAGACATGAGAATAGTTTTTGATGGATAAACATGACATAAACCTGAAACTAAGGTGACCAAAACAGTCCAGATCTAATAGCTATGGTGTGAGCCGGGTTTCATTGCATATCCCTGGATAAACCTCATGGTCCAAGCAGCTGAGCTGGTCTTGAAACTCAAATAAGGCAATGCCATCGTCTTCTTCAATGAGGCTGTCTCTCCTATGTCTGTCGCAACAAGGAATCCCAGCAGGAGCCTTCGTGTTCGAATGCATGGGCGGCATGTGAACCACCCATTCAGGGAGGCTAGCCCTTAGCCCCGCCCCTTCTGCCCGAGGCTCTTCCCCACTGGAGCCCTGAACCCCCACTGCGGCCACTGGCCCGCCCACCCCACCCCAGCCCCGGAGCACCGGACAGGCAGTCCCAGTATGCCAGGCAGCCCGAGGCCCAGAGCGCTGGGCGGCTTGAGTGCTGAGCAGCCCAAGGCCCGGATCACTGAGCGGCCCGAGCGCTAGGCATCCCAAGGCCCAGATCACCAGGCGGCCCAAGTGCTGGGTGGCCTGAGCTGCAGAGCACTGGCCACAGTGGACAAGCGGGAAGCAGAAGGGGGCTTGGGGCGGAGTCTGGGCAGGACCACGCCTGGCTCTTTGAGGAGGCTCAGCCTCACCTGGTCTGAAATACCCACCGCCCATGTTTGAATGTACAACTAATTCATTCCCTCTCCCAGGGGCTAGGACTGAGGATAACTTCCTTGTGACAAGGGACAGAACTCAGGCCAGCTGGGGACTTACTAATTTAGTTCCTAAACTTCCTAAATATGAACTAAATCAGCTGGGAGAAATAATTTAATCAGAAAAATGTGAATGACGATTGGGAATCATTTAAGAACATCTTGATAGATGCCTGAAAAGCCACAGTCCCACAGTTGAGGAAGAAGATCGTGCTGATTAAAAATTGACCTGGTTTAGAGGGGAAGTGAAGACGTCTATAAAAAATTAATATATATAAGAAATGGAAGAAAGGGGAAGTTGATATTAATGAATATAAATCATAAGTTAGGAATTGTAGAAAATTGGTAAGGGAAGCAAAGGGACACTAGGATAAATCTATGGCTAGCAGAATTAAGGGCAATAAGGGGCTTTATAAATATATTAGGAATAAAAGGAATCCTGACAATGGTATTGGTCCATTACTAGATGGAAAAGGTAAAATTATCAATAATGATGCAGAAAATGCAGAAGTATTCAATAAATATTTCTGATCCATATTTGGGGAAAAAATAGATGCTATTTTCATCATATGGTGCTGATAACATTCTTTCCATTCCACTGATATCTCTGGAGGATGTTAAACAGAAGTTATTAACGTTAGCCATTTTAAATTAGCAGATCCATATAACTTGCATTGAAGAGTTTAAAAAGAGCTGGCTGAGGAACTCACTTGACTCTTAATGTTTATTTTCAATAAGTCTTGGAGCACTGGGGAATTTCCAGAAGACTGGAAGAAAGCTAATGTGCCAATTTTTAAAGAGGGTAAATGGGATGACCCAGGTAATTATAGGCCCGTCAGCCTGACATTGATCCCAGGAAAGATAATGTCAAACTAAACTTGATATATATTTCTGATGAGATAAGCTTAAGTGATAAAGGTAATAGTGTTGACATAATATACTTAAACTTTTGGAAGGTATTTGACTTGGTACAGCATGATATTTTGATTAAAAAATTAGAACAATATAAAATATGGCACACATTAAATGGATTAAAAACTGGCAAACTGATAGGTCTCAAAATGTAATTACAAACAGGGAATCATCATCCAGAGGGTATGTTTCCAGTGGGGTCCCGCAGGCATCAGTTCTTGGCCCTACGTTATTTAACATTTATATCAATGACCTTAAAAAAAACTAAAATGATCACTGATAGGGTTTGCAGATGACACAAAAATGGGGGAATGCTAAATCATGAAGAGGAGAGGTCACTGGTGCAGAGCGATGTGGATTGTTTGGTACATTGTATGCAAGCAAACAACCTGAATTTACATATAGCCATATTAAAATGCATTAGAACCCCGTTTATCTGATCCTCCATTAACTGGCTCTCCATGTCAATCAGGCAACCAACGCACACAGGTCCAGAAGGGGGTGATCTCTGTAGTGACCACTAGATGGCGCTGCAGCATTGCACTTTCCCATTCTCTGCTTTATCAGGATTGGTTTCAGAGTAACAGCCGTGTTAGTCTGTATTCGCAAAAAGAAAAGGAGTACTTGTGGCACCTTAGAGACTTATGCTCAAATAAATTGGTTAGTCTCTAAGGTGCCACAAGTACTCCTTTTCTTTTTATCAGGATTATTGATTATCTGTTCTGGCCCCTATACCAGTTAGATTGAATAAACGGGGTTCTGCTTTATATGCATCTAGGAACAAAGAATGTTGACCGTACTTACAGAGTGGGGGACTCTATCCGGGGAGCAGTGACTTTTGAAAAAGTTTTGGGGGATAAACAGCTGAACATGAGCTCCCAGTGGGACACTGTGGCCGAAAGAGCTAATGCAATCCTGGGTTGCATAAACAGGGGAATTTCGAGTAGAAGTTAAGAGGTGATTTTACCTCTGTATTTAGCACTAGCGTGACCTCTGTTGCAATACTGTGTCCAGTTCTGGTGCCCACAAGTGAAGAAAGATGTAGATAAATTGGAGAGGGCTCAAAGAAGAGTCATGAGAATGATTAAAGGATTAGAAAACATGCCTTACAGTGGTAGACTCAAAGAGACTCAATCTATTTATCTTAAAAAAAAGAAGATTGAGTGACTTGATTACAGCTCATAAATATCTACATGGGGAATAAATATTTAATAATGGGCCTTCAATCTAGCAGAGAAAAGTATAACACAATCCAAGAGCTGGAAGTTAAAGCTAGACACTTCCAACTAGAAATAAAGCATACATTTTTGACAGTGGGAGTAATTAACCAATGGAACAGTTTACCAAGGGTGAGAGTGGATTCTCCATCACTATTTTTAAGTCAAGTTGGGATCTTTTTTTCTAAATGATCTGCTCTAGGAATTATCTTGGGGGCAGTTCTCTGGCCTGTGTTATACAGGAGGTCAGACTAGATGATCACAATTGTCCTTTCTCACCTTGGAATCTCTGAATAAATGTCTTGTTTATACCCAGGGCTGGTTGCTCTGCTGGAGCATGTGAACGTAAGAACATTGCTAGCTCTGCGTGTAAAGGTATTAATAAGTCTGGATTATTTTCACTACGCAGGCCAAGTGCAATGAAATTACAACGGAACTGCAGCTCTGCTACAGCTTTTGGGTAATTTTCATCTGATCCTGAGAGGTGTTAAGTGCCCTTAGCTACTGTTTGAAGTCTATGGGAGTTGAGAGTGCTCAACAGCTGGGAGAAAGAACCTTAGCCTTCCTGTAGGGAGTAGATTCAGTTACCAAGACATCTTCCAATGTGGCTCAGTAGCAAGGACATCAAAGCCTACTGTTATAAATACTGTAATTGCCTTCTGCAGCTTTTAAATGGAGTTTCCTCCATTCCCTCACCACTGACATGTTCCTTTCTTTCTAGATGACAGAAGGCAGGCACTGCCAGGTGCAGCTCCTTGATGACAGGAAGTTGGAACTGCTGGTTCAGGTAAACACCCTGTATGGGGCATCAAAAGCATCACTTTGCCCAACATAGCCTGGTTTTATAGTGGCATCTATGCTTTTTATTGCAATCCACTGAATTGTATTTTACCAGCTTAAATGGACACAGTCAAACTTTTCTTAAATGTCCATGGGTAAAGTTTTCAAAATCGCCCAAGTTCTGTTTTCAGAAGCAATGGCGGACTTATGCTCCTAAATCTCATTGGCTTCTGAGTGCCTGCATCACTTTTGAAATGGGACTTAGACCCCAAAGTCAAAGAGGCGCATCTAAAAAATTTTAGCCCTAGTCTGTGTGACTAACAACCCCTCAGATTACTAACATGGAATGAATTTTAAAAATCTAAATCAGACTTCATCTTTTTGTTATTTGCTTGGACGATGACAAACAGACCCGTCTTGTGTCACTAGATTCATGTTCTAGCTCTTGGTGCTGTTACATTTGGACATTTTTCAATAAATAGCTTTTGAAAAAAAATCTGTTCTCACTACAATTTATAACACATTAAGTTCTTCTGAGTTTCAATTTTAAAATCTATTTGAAAATGGTCTGTGTTTTGGATTGTGTTTTGGGGTGGATGGTACCTTGTCATAAGGGGGAAAAAAGGGTCCAGTTTTTCTGGGGTATAACAGATTCTATATTGAAAAGTCCCTCCTGCAATAAAGTCCACGAAAAGCCTGAATTCAGTCCAGTCTTTCTCCTAGACTAGCCACTCCTTTCCTCTACCTCTTTTTATACATTTCAACTGGTTTGTGGAGGCTAACAAACTTAGTTGCCTCTGCTCCCCAACCACGTAGTCATTTATGTCTGGTTCTAAATTTCTGCAGTTCTGAAAGGTAAACCGGGGTTTGGGGTCTTGACTGTACTTGGGAAGTCAACACCCAAGAGCACGAGGCTTCATGGCATCTAGCTGGGTAGTAGACTGCATCATGGTTCTTTAAACTATGTGGCAATGTCCCTTTAAGGTAACATACCCAGAGAAGACTAATTTAAAAATAAAATGGCTGAGCTGAATGTAATGATGTGCTGATGATTCTCTCAATAGCCCAAACTTTTGTCTCGGGAGTTACTGGATCTGGTGGCATCACATTTCAACCTCAAAGAAAAGGAGTATTTTGGAATAACATTTATAGATGATACGTAAGTATCTGTATTTCTTTTTTTAAACAATTGGTGAAATGATTGTTGCAAACCAATGTCTCAGTCCATCCCACAAAGCACAGAAATTGGACTCCAGGCCAAGCCACAATGATCTAAAGATGACTCCTGTTTTCAAAGATGGTTTTCCTCCCCCTTAGAATGGTCCTCAGCTGAGTCAGGATGACACACCATGACAAAACAGAAGGGCAGTTCTATAAAATCCTGCTTGGGTTTATTTTGCCCTTTCTTATTTGTCTTACAAGTGAAAGGTGGAAAAGTTGATTGTGTTCTCTCCTTCACATGCTCATGCATGCCTTCTCTGTACAATTAAAAAAAACTGGGGGAATATGCAAGCATTTTTAGTATTTTCTGGCCTCAAAGCCAGTATAAACAAATCTTTAATCCCGAACTGGCATAACGGCAGAGAAATCTGAAGTCAGATAACATAGTAATAAACTGTCCCTTTTTCTGTGCCTTTTGCTTATTTTTGTAGAAGTCTAAAACCACTTTGCAGTCTTCCAAAAACAGCTGCAAACATAGCATGCATTTTAACTCCTTAAATTCCTCTCTCATCCAGTTGTTAGTGAAACCTTCGAGCTGACTGACATTGGTGGGCATGTTGCCTAGTCTCAGGGTCCATTTTACTGCATGACATTGCACGAGTCACTTTATACTCCCTCATAATAAGCATTTCCAGTGCAACCACATCCCAGCTTCCAGAAATGGCAGAAGACCCGTGCCAAAAACAAGCCCAGCTCAGGAGGGGTGGAGGTTTGCAACAGTAGCCAGTGGAACTGGATCTTGGCCCTAGTTACATCTTGATTAACACCAGCCCTGTAATACCTGCCCTACCTAGGACATTTCTCGCCCTTTTCAGCACATCCCTTATCTCTGTAGGTCACACAGGAAGTCTGTGACAGTAAAGACACCCTTAATCACAAGACCAACTTTCTTCCCATTGTACAAAGCTGTGCGTCAACCCACAGCTGTAGAGGCAGTGCCCTCCCCAGGGGTTTTGGGGGTGGGGTAGGAGAGGAATAGTGGGGGATGCTCTTTAGGATGTCGTCTTAGCTGGGTATCACCCCTGTGTGAGGAGGTGTCTGCTTCTGAAGCCCTTCTTGGCACTATCATGGGTGTATTTTTTGAAGAGCTGCTTTCCTCCCGGGGACTCTCTTTGGAATGTTTTTGCAATGTCCTTGCCCTTTCCACTGTCAGAAAATGTTTTCTTCCAGCATTTCTTCTATAAATACCTCTGGGATGATGTTTGTACTCCTCCCGACCTCCCAGGAGAGCTTCCATGAGACTTTTTTTCCCTTGTTAATTGCTTAGTGGCAGTTCCACCTGTTGAGATTTTCCAAAGCACTCCCTGGGTATTTCATAAGGGCTGCTAGGATCCCAAAAAAGCAAGCAGAAATTTTGACAAATGCCAGAGAATTTATAGACATCTGCTAAAGATGCCACGTGCCTGTCAGTGTTTGGAGTGTGAGCCTGTCACCTCTGGGGGGCAGTCATGCTGTTCCAGCTTGGGGGCCTGTCCCCATGCCAGAACCTCTCAGATGGCAGCACTAGGCATCACTGAGTGCCTGTCTCTCCGAGCTAATCCACGGGGCAAAGCAAGGAGCAAACCATGTCACCCACTCTGTTCCCGCTTGTTATTAAAAATGGTGCTTGTGGAGGCATGTATTCTCTTCTCAGTCACTCCCTGTGGACACTGCCCTAAACTGATTCAGCCGCTGCAGTGTTCAATAACAGAGTCTGTATGGGCACCTGCCTGACTAGATAATAGTGCCTACACTGACAAGCCGTGCTATGAAATGTGGGTACCTCGCCCTTCTCTTTCATTTGACTTAACAATTGTCAAAAACAGGCTCTTCATCTTGGGGGTCTGCATCAATAGACGCTGGGAAATGACAGCACAACGCTCTGCAATCTCACCACGGACATAGTGATTATGGAACCAGCATCTTTTCACTCTAAAGGGCACCCATCCTTGGACTACGTGCCAGATTCTCAGCTGGTGTAAATTGGAATGGCTACTTTGAAATCGGTGGAACTGCTCCAATTTACAACAGCAGGGCAAGATCTTGCCTTAAGGTGGAGGGGAGACATATTAGTTCTTCTAATATGCAAAGTATATCAACGTCTGAAAGTGCTAGTAAGTAAACAGACATTTGGCCAAATCCTGCCTCGATTGAAGAGTTGAAAGTTTTGTCCCAGACTTCAGTGTGAACAGGATTTCTCAGTCCAGCTCTTTTAAAATGCTGGTTTGAGCAAATGCGAGCGCTGAAGGGAATCTGTTTCAGTATTATTAATGGAACCTGTTCCTCTCCCTCCATATCCCCCCACCCTCCACTCCCCATTTGTTCCTACAGAGGCCAGAATATATGGCTGCAGTTAGATCATAGAGTTCTGGATCATGACTTGCCCAAGAAACCAGGTCCAGCAACTTTGTACTTTGCAGTTAGGTAAGTAATTGTTTTCTATATGTTTCTATATATACCACACATTACAGGTTTGGTGTCTTTATTATTTAGTGTATTTATAGCTTTTTGTTTCAAAGGATTAATAATTAATTTGATAGAGGATAATTAATTGATGATTAATTCGACAGAGGAAATAAAAGTCAAAGCCATATGTGTTATTTTTAGAAAGCAATTAACTCCTGGATAAATGCTGGTTAGCTATGAGATACTTTGGAAATTTGGTTGTTCCCTTTTTAAATCAAAACAATTTTTTATTAAATTAAACAGACATTGTAGTTTTTTTTAAAGAATCCTATACTTAAAGAGCTTCCTTACCTGAATTGCTACTAACAACTTTGATTAGTTAAACTATACTAATTCCTAACCATTAAATTTACTTTTCCCCAGTTATGCTGGCTGCTACTATTTTCCTTTTCAGTCAGTCTGAAAAATGAAATTAGGCTGATCTTTTCCACTCTCCAGTACTAATATGACACAACTTCTTGCTAGATTTTTGCTGAGTTTGTTAAAAGTTTTTGTAAGGCACGCTGAGAGAACAGTGATTTGTGTAGCATAGGTAAGTAGGTACCACAAGACTGCGCTGTCTGTGTTTAGGACATAGTAGGGGATGGTTCAAACCTGGTACTCACTGAATATGCTTTCCTTCTTGTTAGATTTTGTAGCTTCCCACCTTCCCCCATTTTTTAAAAACAAAACCAAAACTAATTTGTTCCCTTTAAATGTATTTATTACAGGCCCTTTGTCCCTCCTAAACATTCAGTGCCTCTGGCCAGGAAATGAGAAACTGAGTCTGTGTATTGAACTTCAGTCACTTACATGGCAACAGGGCAGAAATACTGTCACTGACTTGGCCATCAAATTGGTCGCGTGACTAATCTTCCCTATTCTTTCATGAAATGTAAAGAGCTCTATTCCATGTGGGCAAGACCCTGTGTCCTGGCAGAGATCCACTGACCTCGGCCTGCCCTGACTCGCATCAGAGGACTGGAACTGTGCATAGACAGTCGGAAGTGGCGGGGGGGGCGCAAAGGTATCTTAAAGCCACCTTTACACACATACTTCCTGAGCTGTGCTGTGCACACCTTGGTTGGGACGGAAGATCTAGGCCAGGACCTGTTAAGATACAGAAGTGTTCCTTACAAGATGGGAGATTGGAAAGCACTGAAAGAGTTAATATGGAGAGAAAGAACTGACTTGGGAGGAGAAGCTGCTGGAAGCTAATTTTAAGCCCAAGCACTAAGGGGTAGAGTTTGCATCTTAGGGGCATAAAAGCTTAAATAAACTATTTTAAAATGAGCAAGTAGGTAGTGCATGGAGAGGCCTTTAGAAAGGAAAAGAGGAGGATATAGGAATGGTTAACAATACACCAACTATTTAGCACGGCAGAAAATATATATTCTAATAGAAGTACCTTTAAGATCTGCATATAGTTCTGACGTTTGAGCGACAGTGGGTTTTCACACCCTGGCACATGTCTTGGCTGGTTAGTGCCCGCATGCTTATCTCTCCCTAACACATGTGCCTTGTCATTGTCTATTCTTCAATTAAACCCAGATGTGAGCCGTCGAAAGGCTAGGGTCAGCGCTGTGTGCACACAGCTTCAGTGGAAAGGCAGAGGCAAGGCTAGAGCGCGGCGCTCATGCTTGGCACAGCACAGGCCTGTGTAGGCCATGTGGCCTCCGAATGCTGACTCAGACCAGAACTGAGGTAGAAATGGTGCCGATGCTTCATACTGCACATCTCCTGCCAGTTTAACGCCTCCTGGTTTGGGGTTTAAACAAGCCTTGTGCCTGCTCGGTATAAAAGGCATGGTTTTAAAACAGGAGCAAGGAAGAGCCATTTTGTAAACACAAAATAACTGATGGAAGGGATCAAGGAGATTTGCCTGGGGGATAAAGAGCAAATGTGAACATTAGCCTTTTGTGGAATATGCCTTCTCTTCCCCCAGTGCTTTTTAATACCTTTGCCAGAAGAAATTAGCATCCTCCCTGTTCCCGGGCTTTTGTGTAGCCTCCTTTGTCGGTCAGCTTCCGCATTTACACTGCGAGCTCTTTGGGGCAGGGGCCTGTCAGGAGAGAGAGACTGAACTGGGCGTGGGGCCTGGAGGCCCAGTGTGTAAGGACTCAATAAATAGGGCCCCAGGAAGGGAATGTTTTGATTACCTGTGGACTGGGAGTTATGAAACGGCCCTGAAGAGGGGAGAAATTGGCAGCGGAGCATTGCAGGGTGACCTCTGGCTACAAGGAGGTGCTCAGGAATTAGCCACCTTGTGTTAGACCTGTGTTAGGGGACTGGACCATGTGGCCCCAAATATTCCCTCATTCTGCAAAGCCTATGCATTGATCATGAACTGTTCATACCTTGCAGCGATATAGCTAAAAAAGGCTTTACGGGACTGGGTTATCTTGCTTTACATAGATTTGAGAGATTAGTGCTTCCAGAATGATAGATGTTCATTGTCTAGGCACCGTTTCGTAAGTAATGTCCATAGTCTTGGTGCTGTTTAGGGTAATAGCCCAAGTGAGTATCAGGCGAAAAGCACAAAGCAAAAGCAACTTACAGAACTTGTTGTTGTTTTTATTATTATTTAGTATTTCCAGAGAGTGACAGCAAGGTGCTTGGCTCTGTGTATGTGCATAAAGTATTATGTCCGGACGCTGGTCTCATTTATGCCAGTGTAATTCTGGAATAACTCCCATTGTATTTACTGGAATTATGACAGATGCCCAGGTAGCTGAGGTCAGTATCTGGGCTGTGATCCCTGCCCATCTTGCCATAGAAAATACTGTATGCTAAGATGGGGGGTCCCTTGGTAATCCAAGAGGCATGGAATTTAGTTTCAGGATATGGTTTTGAGGGCTGCTGTGAGATTTGCTATTGTTTTATTGGTTTTGTATTTTTAACTGATTAGAGCCTGAAACATGCATTCTTTTCTGGTAGTTTAAATCCAAGTAAATATGACACTGGAGCCAGCCCTGACCATCTAAGAACGTGACCGTTATCGCCTCATGGCCGCCCGTGTCTGCACAGTGGCAGTGAGGCCAGAACTGAGATCCTCCCTAAAAAGCAGTATAGTCCCCTTCCACTTGAGCTGAAGGAGAATTTGTTTCCGACTCTGACATGTCAGCATCAGTACTGCTATACTGCCAGGAGAGGGCAGAGGCACGCAGTAATGGTACAAGCTCACAATGATGAGCATGTCCAGGAGAGGCCAGGGGAGCAAGGCTTCAGAGAGGAAATGTGATTTCAGGAAGGCTTTGATAGTAGATGGAGAGGTTTTTGGCACTGGAAGAGGAGGGAGGATGGTTCAAAGCAGAAGGGTCCGCATGGAAGAAAGGGCAGACGCTTTAGACAAAGCCTTTGGAATCACCATGTGTAAAGAATTCCCTTAGCAAATCAGCCAAGCGCTTCCTGGTTGTGAGCCTTTGCAAATAAGAAAACATTCGTTGTCCTTTTGAGGACTCCACATTCCTAAGCATTCCTAAGAGCTGTCGAGCTTTGCTTTGCCGCTTGGCCACACTGTAAACAGATGCCCTTGCACCTGCTATATTTAGTCAAACAAAAAGGGGCTTCTGACAGGCTGGTGAACAGAGGGAGCTGCCCCTTGGGGGAAGAAGATTCACTGGATCAGAAGGGCTCAGTGTTGGGTTTTTCATGTTTAGAGAGAGGTCAGGTCACACGAGTGTGCCCCTACCCTCTGGTTCTGGCAGCTGAACTCCAGCCCCGTCGATAATAAAACCTTAAACTCCACATGCTGGCAACTGAACCTCAGGGCACCATGTGACAGCCCTGATCATCTCCATCGTAATCCCATGGAATGCCTACTTACAGACACTGATAAGTGTTTCGGGCCCTTTGCACCCCTCCAGCGCACAGTATGGAAGGCTGCTAACACACCTGAGTGCAAGCAAAATGCAGTCAGGGTGGCGCATGGAAGGAGAACTACCACTGTGCAAAATGCTTCCCCAGTCCTGGAGCTGACAGCACTTCCTCCACATAAGATCCCACCATACTGGTTCAGGGCCGGGGTGGCATGGCTGGCAGGTGGGGACAGAGCCAGGAAGCAGCATTCCAAGCTTGTATTATTTCCAGTGGACATTCCAGTTTGTTCTGAGCAATCTCACTGAGTCTTGTCTACGGCTTGTCCCCACAGTCCCCATGGGGGAAGACTGTGCGCACCTATGGACAGGGAGATCAGAGACAGCACACTCCTGAACTGGCCCTTGTTTCAGAGGGAAGGGAAAATCTAGAACAGTGCAGAGATTCCAGCTCTCTGTTCAAAGTATTGGAACTAGAGCTCTCATGAGTTCCTGGACACGATGTGATTCCAAGGTAATGCCTCCGCCAGCCTTCCACACTAGCACTAATCCCTCTGCCACGGTGGATTTTGCATTGGCTTTGTCGAGTTGTAACACAGAGTTTGTGTTACCCTTTTCCAATTCCAGGGCATCTTTTCTCTGCTTAAGAGGATGTCTTGCCCCTTTGAAATCTGACAAGGTTTTCAAAAGAGATGAAAAGTCGTCAAATAGCTCCTGTTTAACAGGGTGTTTGTCATTCCCTTTTCGCTATCTCTCCTACAGGTCCTTCTGCTTGTTCCCTACTAATAGGCAGGAAATTAAATGCAATAAGTCATAGTTCTTCTGAACCATCTGTACTGCAGGGGAACAAAAAAATGAGGAAATCAGAATGACTTGGGAGGGAATAGAACTGGGTAAGAAAACAAAGTTGCTTTGTTCTTTTTTTCAGGTTTTACATTGAAAGCATCTCCTTTCTGAAGGACAGAAACACAGTAGAACTCTTTTTCCTGAATGCAAAATCTTCTGTGCACAAGGTAACGTGTGATGTCTTTTGAAACATTTACCTGATATTATGCATTTTCCAGTACTAGAGCCCATCACTAGACTGGCTGATAAATTAGGTATTAATGAAATCATATTTCTAGATTATACTGAAGGATTCAAATTTAAACACTCCTCCAACTTCAGGTACATAGATGAATGGGACGGGGATGGTTTCAGGATGCGATTTTCACAGCCCTCTGGCTTTCAAAGGGGCTAAACCAAAACCCCAGATCCAAATATACCCAGACTTTGGAGTGTTTGAAATCTGGATCAGAATTTTGCAGCTAGCCCTCAGCTCTAATTGACATCATACATGTGCTTCCCGCATATATGTAATATTAAATGGCTAATGCAAGTGTCTACCTTAGTTCTTCATTAATCTCAACCACCGCTCTGCATCAGTGCACAAGACATATTCATTTGAATGTGGTTACTTTTTTCCCTGAAAGTACCCCATAAAGTCAAGAACAAAGAGAACATACTTTTAATATATATATATATTTATACACAAGTGTATGTACATGGGTACACACTCTCTCTCTCTCTCTCTCTCTCTCTCTCTTTTTGGTTAGGAAGTTAACGTTTTGTGTATAGAAAATGCAAAAATTCACACTTTTTTTAAACTACTTTTTTTTTTTCATCAGGATGTCATGCTACCATGTTTTAAAAAGTATAAATTAGCTCTCCAGAGGAAGGGGAATCTCCCTTATCCTAAGTGAGGATTGTATGGGCACATCAAATAAAACCACAGGTGCCAGTCTGCCAAACTTTTGCTGTAACAGGAACCATGTTTCAATAAACACCAATGCAGCAGTGTCTAACGTTTCTGTGATTTTTCTGGTACTGTCAAGTCAAGCAGCTGGCACTTCCATTGTTGTTTTTCATGCAACCTGCCTAGTTGTGAAGCTCGATTCTGACAGGTATTAGAGAGAAACAGAATAATCTGCTCATTCATTAACTGGTATAGTGATTCCATATATTAGTTCAAATTCATCCCTGTGCAACTCCATTGTTTGCTAACATTCACACACATCACATTTTAAAGGGTCGTAGATCAAAAACTGGTATTTCTGGCTGGGTGGAAACCTTACACAGAATATTTAATGGCAAGAATGTGGATCTCACTTGTATAGGAATTTTTCTGGGAGAGTGAGAAAAATGGAACCCCACTTCCCACCCCTCACCCCCCCCAAAAATTGGTTTTTTTTTTAAAGTAAACATTTGTTAAGAGTTCTGGACCTCATTGGCCGAGCTTAATAGCCAATGAGTCTCAAGTTCAGTCTATTCGTCCTCTCAAGTAAGTGTCTTGGAAGTTGGTAGAAATTGTTTCAGGGAACACTGAAACACAGGCACAAAAGCACAAAAAATATAGAATTGGAAAATGTAACTGATTTAGTCATGGGATGTGAAGAATATTACCACTGTCCAGAACTAACTTGCTATTAAAATAAATGCTAGTCACATCAAAACATTGGGTTACCTGGTGTGTGTGTGTTTGTGTATGCAGTATAAAAGGCAAGGGGAAAAAACACTCCATATATAAACATATATGTTATCTAGCCAGCCAGGAAGACTCGCATCTGGCCCTGATAAATAATATTATTCACACAGCATAGTTATATAGTATTGAAATGAACTGATGATCATGCGCAAAGTGCTGGAATAAACATTGTGTATCATGCAGTAATTTATTTCAGTACTTTGAGTTTCACTGTTTGAATGAGAGTCCTTTTTATTTCGTTAGGCCTGTGCTTTAATTGGTATTAGTGTACAAAGTGCCAGCTGCCTGATTTTGCACTGCACAACTGCCAGAAGATGAGAGAAATAGTTTTCCCTAGTGTACAGTTTCTATAGGAAGCATAAGGAGAGGGAGCTTGGCTTAAAATTCAGAAAGGAGGTTGGCTGTAAAGAAAAGTTTCAGATCAGCCTTGAGATACTAACAAAGTACAGGTTTCAGAGTAGCAGCCGTGTTAGTCTGTATTCGCAAAAAGAAAAGGAGGACTTGTGGCACCTTAGAGACTAACCAATTTATTTGATATTTATTTGAAATAAATTTGTTAACAAAGTACAGTAAAACCAGGCAGCCCTTCTCTTTGTATAACTTCTCATTCCAAGCTGGTGAAACGAAAATGAACCCTGAGCAAAGAAATTTCTCTGTTTATAGATCATTAAAAATCAAAGCAGACTTGTTGCCTCTTAGTCATGCTGGTTAAAACTGAGGCTGCACGGGCATGACAGCAGCAGTGCAGGGGAAGAGTTTTAACATTGCTACTAACATTGCTAATAACATTGAGTGTACAGTCTGGCAAAGACTCAGAAGGAACAGAACCTATGTGAATGGGGGTTTGAAGACAATACTGTAGCACTGTGACCTAAGTCTTCACTTGGCTTCACGTTGGGGTATCATCCCAAAAGATCCTTACACTGCAGGATCCCGTGCCAAGAGAATAAGATTGGGGTCAAGCTTTTCTGAACTCGGCAGTGCAAGCCTGAATATCTGTGGGTTTAGCTATCTCTGCTTGTTGTGTTGGGAATATGTAACCATATGCTACAATACCATCCCCCTAATTCACCTCAATAAATCCCTTCTTTTTGATTGCAAGCTCTTTGGGGCAGGGACTGTCACTGTTAGTATAGCATTAAGCACAGTAGGGCTCCACCTGGCTGCTGCATTATAAATGTTAACATCTTGGGCTTGATTATTAGTATTTATGCGTACACATCTCTGTTCATGGCAGTAATGCGATTCACAACCATTCTTGATGGTATATTGAATATTCCTAATGAGTTAGATAAAGCCACAAATATGTGGGATTTGCATGTGCAAAAGGGCTGATTGTACTTATAAAAATGAGCAATCGGTTGTGTGTGGTTGGAAAATCTGAAGGGTGTCTGGAAATTTGAGTCAAATTAATCTTTGGCATAGCTCCATTGAAGTCAGTGGATTTACCCTAGGGATAAATTTGACCCATTGCCTTTTAACACTAAAATGAGTTACTTTCTGGTTATTTAATGCCATTTGGGGAACAGCTGATCACAGTTATGTGAGATTTCAGTTCATTAGAGATAATCAAAAATGCAGTTTACATTTATGTTGAATTAACACTCTCATTTAAGAACTGGAATGCAGATGAGATGATGGGCACCTCAAATGTATTCAAAAGCCACACTAACTCAATAAACATCGTAGTCACTTTCGTTTGTGCTTCAGGGCAAGGAGACGCAGTCAGAGTAAAGGGCAGTATCAGTTACAAAATATAACCAGATTCCCAACTTTAGTGAAGCAACCTACGGCTAGTCACTAATAATGACAGATCAGATGTTCTCTGGTATTTCTCAGTAGTTTCCCAGGTAGGGAAGCTTAGACTTGTGTGGATTTCTTTTTTGTTTGTTTCTGTTTTTTGCTCCACTCATATTGAATGCCATAAGGAACCCCAATGTCTTTAAAAGCAACAACCTATAATTGAAGCACATGATGCAGGGATCTCCGTAATGCACCTGTGCTCTCTGTTTACCTGAATGATGAGATATAAAAGGCCGTATCCTACCCTAGATCTTTACATGAAGCTCCCATTGTGGGACAGGAATGCAGTTCAAAACGTGGGTGATCAGATAGGAGGGTGTGAGGGAAGTATGGAAACCTGGATGGGTTGATAAAGACTGCTTAAAATAGCATCTTAATTATTTTCACAGAACTGTTCTCAATGTTCTTTCACATTTCACTGTGTAAAAAAACAAAGAGAAACTTTAAAAAAAGCCCCAGTGGAGGAAAGCACTTGTGCCTGTATTTAGCTTAAAGTGTGTGCTTAACTTCCGGTGACTTTAATGGGATTTAGGCAAATGCTTAACTCTAAGCATACGTTCTTTCCTGGATACTGATGCTTTCCTGACTGAGAGCCTAGCTGGATGGGTATGTGCAGTTGTGGAGTGAGCCATGTGTTGGTGCTTTCATTTCAGTGGTACTCTATCTATATGGGGTGAAATTCACCCTTGTGCCAAGGACCAGTGCAAGGCTTAAGCGACAGCTAAGTCCTACTTCGAGGGACCAAGTCCTACTTAAATGCGATTTAGGCCTTGTGCCTGTCCGCTGCCTCAGAGGAATTTCCCCCCTAGCTTGTAAAGTACCGTAGAATCCTTCAGGCAGAAAGTGTGACCTAATTACGTAATTATTAAAAAATATGTATTGGCATCACTATTTACATGGGAGAAGCGCTCCATAGAATGTAGTCTTCGTTTGTCTATGGGGCAGTTTCTCTGAAGCTCGTCTCTAGGTTAGGTCCTATGCTCCGGTTTAGTTTCCACGCTTTTCCTCCTCCAATACAAAGGGAATCCCTAATCTAGGGGAAGGGAGATCAATGCCTTAAATATCTCGGGGCCAGATTCTGATACTTATTCCCGTTCAGGAGCACTTTGCTCCACAAGGGGTCATTTGGATTTCAGTTGGCCGGCTCACAGCATAAAGTACTACTCAATGTGAGTAAAAGTGGCAGAATCTAGCTAGCCTACCAGGCCAGCATCTCCAGATGCCTGCTGCGCTTTAAGGGAGCCCAGGGTCAGTGTGCACGGTGACCCTGCTGTCCCAGGGAAGTCTGGACAGTCCTTTTGCTGTAGGCTGAACATACTGGTGAACAACCGGCTCATATGGAGCAAAAAATGACCCTGCTCTATATAACTTTTCTCCCTTTTCCTCTCTCCTTGAGCTCTTCCTCCCTTTGGAGCACCGAGCCAGTGACCCCTTTCCATAGAGGAAGCTGGGCAGTCAGACATATGATCCCCATAGTAAGTGTATGATTCACTAGGGGCTCGTGCTCTTTGTATCTTCTGTCAGCCAAGTGCATTGCATGTACCAGGGGCTCCTTGCATCCCTCCATTTCCCCTGCCCCGCCAGGTCTCCGTGTGCCACCCTCCCGTCCTCTCCTATTTCAAGGACTCCTTGTAACTCCTCCCACCTCCTCCCTTGTGCTCCCCTATGGTCCCCTTCCCCCATGCAGTTGTTTCCCATTCTCCCCACTTCCATGCCACAGGATCTGTGTGCATCCCATTTGTCTCTTCCCTCCCCAAGGCACAGCGGGGCTCTGTGGGCCCCCCATTCACTCCCTCTGCTACATGCCAGAATGCCTGTGTCACCCCCGCAACCTCCAAGTCTCCCATCCCCATCCAGGGTGCCTGTGTAGCCCCTCTATTCCCTACTCCCTGTCTCTCCCCTCCCGCCTTGTTGATCCCTGCTTTGCCCCTCACACACTGCTTCCCCCTTCTGGTCCCCACTTCCTCCACTTTTCACCCCATCCGTCTGGTTCCTGCTACATTTTCTCTGTCCCCACTCTTGCCTCTTCCCTGTCTGGGTCCCCATTTCCCCCTCACACTCTGCTCTTCCCCCGCCCTGCCAGTCCCCTCCCTACAAGCTCTCTTTCTACACCTCTCCTGTTGCAGTTAGAGCCCAGGCTACAGCCATTCTTCTCCCACAGCAGGTTAAGCTGCTGCCTCTGATACGTGTGGGCAGCAGAGTGAGTCTTCTGCCTGCAGCACCGGGGCCCTGATTTTCCAGTGAATCACGCTTTTCTGGTGTTCGGATTTGCAGCCATAGCAATAGACTTGTGCCCATTGGTGACTAGCACGTTCCCTGAGATTCTGGAATTGACGGTATGTTCCAAAGCTAATCTGCTACAGACAAACAGAGAAATGCCCCGAGTTGAGCGTTTACAACTGGCTTCGCTTGGCCAATTAACCATGTTTACTCTCACGCTCCTGCCGCCCCATCTTGACCACAGGTACTTCGGCAGCAAAGTCTTGCTTCTTAATTTCCTCACTGACCTGGCTTTTAGCACTGGCCGGTCTCTTGCAGTGCATGTTATGTAAGGTCCTTGCAGCAAGTAATACCAGGTTACACACCTAAAGAAAAAACTCCTACTACATACTAGCTGGCACAATTCATTCTGTGTTTACTATGCTGTCCACCTGACTTGGCTTTCCCCATTTACCGGGCAAGACAAACAATGCAAATAAAACCCCATTTAACGTGAACTCAGCTCCACCACTCAGATGTTCCAAAGGAGTGTTCCCTTGTCACTGGCGCATGCATGAGTACTGTACTTCAGGCTTTTATAACTCCTACTCTGGGGTCCCTTTCCCCACCACTCCCTGATGAGGTGCTGTGTTTTTTTAATTATTTTTTTTCTGGACATCACTGCAGCTCAAGTCCCACTCACTTCCGAGTGATCTAATAACCTGCCATGTAGCTAAACCTACACCAAGCCCGGTCTTGCAGTCTGCCTCCCTCCTTCATGTTTTGTTTGGAGTAGCCCAATGTCCATTGCCAGTTAGAGCATGAACAATTGAACGGTAGGCAGTGCTAAGTGTTATATGGGTGAATAACAAAGAAAAGAGTCCCTGTCCCCGGAGATCTGAATCTAGATGTCAGATTGGACACAACATGTGAACAGAACAGAGCGGATTGGGGCAGATGGAGGATGTAACAAAGTGAGTGGAGTTGAGCACGAAGTTCTGAAGTCTCAGCTCACCACTTGGCTAACCAAGGCCTGACAGTCATGAGTTTTAGGTATCTCAGCTGAGGTAGGCCTAAGCCACTGACATGGGCACGAGGGATCACTGCCAGGAAAGAGATCTGAGAGGTTGTCTATCCCCACTCCGGCTGTTGATCGACAGCACCTACCCAATCTGTGGCTGCTACTTCAGTCTCAGGGTTGCATTAGCTTCCGAGCCGCTATCCAACCCCTGCACTAAGCCATGAAGGAGCCTCCATGGAGCGTCACTCTGTGGTGCACTGGGGCTTTATGCCGTGCACTCTGCTTCCTACGGCTTTCCTGCCCCCTCAATTGAGTGGGACTCAGGGGTTCCGCTGCACCCCGGTACTCTGTACACCTACGCTCTGTACATTAATGAGAAAAACCTGTGCACCACACAGTGTAATTAAATAATTATGGGATCTCGAAAACAAACCAATCTGCTCGCCACCAGTTGGGTCGAGTGCAATACGTGTGGCTAGAGCTCTTGATAATGAAGGGACTTGCGGAGTCTCTGCCAGTGCCATTAGTAAGTTCCCACTGTGTTCTGGATTCTAATATCTCCTGACGTTTTTGAGTGCTTGACTTTGCAACCTTAATGTTCTTTTAAAGTAGGTTTTATTAGTGGAACTTCCCCTGTTTTAAAACAAAACAAAACGCCAAAAATCCAGACCTCTTATCATGTGGAACCACACTGACCCCGCAAAAACAGGGATTCGGACCTTTAGATTCACTGCACGGATCTCAACCACTTCAGTTAATGGAGAACTGGGGCCCGTCTCCCTCTGATCCTATTCTCCTCTTCCACCTCCCGCTCTCTCCTGCATTCAAATCAACGTGCTGTCACCACCACTGCCTCCTCATCCTCCATGCTGCTTGGGCACCAGAAGCAGGAGCACTGAATGCAAAGGAGGGAGTGTTCCTGCTCACAGCCCCTGGCTGGTGGGTTGAGAAGAGCAGTTGCAGAGAAGTCCTTCTTAGGCCTTGCAGTCCCAGGAGGAAGCATGATCCATGGGGATGGCACGTGCTCAGTCTGGTCAGCACATAGGAGCTGTGAGGGGATGGAGCATGCTCAGTGCAGACAGAGACTTTGGGGAATTTAGCTGCCAAACTCTAACAAGTCTCATCTGAGCATGTGTAAACTGAGTTGTTGATTTTTTTGAGGCCTATAAATTAGCCACATTTGGGCAAATTTTCAGGGAAATGGCAAAAGGGACATCCTTGGTCCTGGGGTGGTGCTTCTGACAAATTTCAAGTCCCTACTCTACAGCACAGAGGTGCCAAAGTGTCTCAACAAACCATGAGCAAAATAGTGTATTTTCCCTTATCTCACTCTGAGAAATAGCCTCAACTGTTTAATATAAAACTTTCCCCAAAAATATCAGTGGAGACAGATGCCTGGCGTGGAAAATTTCAGTCCAAATAATTTAACTTTGGCAAAGTTGTAAGCCACTGAAAACAGGGTCTGATAATTGGATGTGTGGGGCATTCTTACCTCTAGGTGACACTGTTAGCTCTGCCTATAATTAAGATGCACACATAAATGTCAGTGATCAAAATAGGGCCCCTAGGTATCTCTTTTCAATTACTGGGTATTCATCTCTTATTAGTGTTTGCTTCATTTGATCATGTTATCCAATGTAGCCTCCCTGGAAGAGTGAGTTGTTACATTTGCTTGGCCTACTTTAGTCCTCCATAGCTACCTTTGTCATATGATAACAGGTTGTTCCTACTCACCACACCTTCCATCGTTAGAGCCACTCCCTTGCTTGAGACTGTCACTCCCGAATGATTTTATCAAAAGGAGAGTTGTAGAGCTGTTTACAAGGTGAGGATCTGATTTTCATTGACTAATACTTTGCCATTGGGCTGTCAGACATCCCAGAGATAATTGCACTGATCTGCTTTGGGAACTGGTAGTGATGGCCAAGAAGGTAGAAAGGTGGGCCTTGTTCTGCATTCTTATTACTGCATTCACTTACACTGTGTCCACGTACAGCCAGTTGTCTCCCTTGAAACACTTTACAGCACGTGCTGTGGTCCTCTCTCTCTCTCTTTAGTGAGCCTGAAGTACATGCTTAAATTCTTTCTTTGATGAATTAGGGCCCAAATTCTGCCCTGAGAAGGCAGGACTTGGCCTTTACTACTCATTGTGAATATTGATGCTCTCCTGCTCGACAGTACTTACCACTCAGCTTGGACAGCTGCTAAGTCCTATTATTAGTCTAACATTATTCTGCCTCACAAGAGCCACCTGGACAAGTTGCGCCAGAGTCCGTCCTGCTGTAAACCCATGGACTTCTGGAAAGCTACACTGGCAGATGAATTTG
The DNA here is from genome assembly GCF_965140285.1 of Lepidochelys kempii. Lineage (NCBI taxonomy): Eukaryota > Metazoa > Chordata > Testudines > Cheloniidae > Lepidochelys > Lepidochelys kempii. The sequence goes on along the minus strand of NC_136386.1, from coordinate 9,225,300 downwards.
GCTCTTCAGTTAAAACAATTGGTCCTTACTGCAAAGCTTAATTGAAAAATATCAATTCCATCCCCTTCCTGGAGCAGCTCGTTTGATTCTGGCTAGACTTATTTACATTTGAAATGTGTAAGAATCAGATGCCATGATCTGAATTACATCTATCTACTTAACCTCTTGCTGGTAACCTTTTTCCCGCTTGGGATAACTCTAGGAAAATATCCAATCTTCATGTTCGACAGGTGGTTCTCAGAGCATGCTGCAGACCTAGCTCCCAGCCCCTTGGCCTACTTGCCTAAACTTATGCTTAAATGGTCCAGCCATCCCAGGACATGCAAATTAATCTTTATCAGTGTGTCGTTCCCCTCTGGTTTTGAAAATTGCTATGATTGCTGGAGTAGTGCTGAACTGTCATCGCAGAACCTGGAACCACACGCAGCTCCGCCAGTTTGGGATTGTTACAAACTCAGAGTACTGCCTGGCTTTGTTGGAAAGGCTTCCCAGCCTTTTGAATGAACACATGTTGATGTACAGATTGGAGTCCACCCACAAGCATGGGTTAGTGGTTAGGGCATGGAATGAGTGGTAGGAGACTTGGCTTTAAGCCCTGGCTCTGACCTGATGTGTGGCGTTGGGTAAGTCACTTCTTCTCTCTGTGCCTCTGTTTTCCCTACATCTCTGTCTAGATTTTACACTCTTCAGGGCATGTGCTCCCCCCCCTTTGCCCCCAGTTTGTACAGCACCTTGCACAGTGGGATTTCTAGGTGTGACTTTCATACAAATAATAAACAATAATTGAAAACAGTCCACTGTGTCCTAAAGATAAGGCCAGAGTACAGCTGGCCCTAGGGAAAGAAAGGGCTCCTAGAGCCTCTTCATCTACCAATGCACTCATGCAAGAGTCTGAAAAGACTGGGGAATGCAAGGCCATGAGACATGCTTGCAACAGTTGGGGGTAGTGAAGTCATCACCTTGTTTTAAAGGTATAGTAAGATCTGCAGCTCCCCTGAAAACACTGGGTCTGATTCTTCACTGCCTTGCATGGTGATTGAGGCCTGTGTAATGCTGAGTGCTTGGGCCAGATCCTCAGCTGATATAAATTGGTATCATTCCACGGAAGTTAGTGGAGCTAAGCTTGATTTACATGACCTTAGAATCTGACCTCATGTTGCACAGGAGTAAATGTCTACACAAGGTGCAAGGCTGTGGAGAAGCAGGCCTATTATGCCTTCTATGATAGTAATGCTCCCCAGCCCTGTGGTATGTCATCTGTGTCCCCCCTCACCCTCCCCAGCTATTATGGGTGCTAATTTGGCTTCCATCTAATAGACTCGGATTTTTATAACTATCCAGAATGCATTTTTTCATGGCACTGTGGTGTGCAGAATTATCAAACTTAGAATTTCGGTGTTGAATGTGCAGTATGTTTCCATTCCACGAGCAATGCGCCTTGCTGTAAAGGAATGAGGAAGACGGTGCTTGTAAAGTTAGTTGCAATGTTCTGTCCAAAATAGGTCAATATGGGGAGCAACACAATTAATAACATGCCCCGAATTATAATTCACAAGCAAAAGAATACACGGACGCAGGGACATGGATCAACAAAATCTTAGGATGGAGGCTGAAACGACACTCAAAGCAATCCCTGTTGCATGATTGAATGGATTTGAATGCCAGCCTCTTAATATCCTGGCTAAAGAGCTTTGTTCAGTCAATTGTCATGTTGTTGTTTGTTAATAGTAATTATTATTATGTAATTATGTTTAAAAAAACATCACAACATGCATAGGAGAGCCCCAGCACCTCTTAAAATGTGTATTTACAGCCACGTAAATACATATTTAAGATTGGTATAATAATAATCATAATTGTTATTAATGATAAGTGTTTCACTTAGCTTTTCATCTTCAAAGAGTTTTGCAAACATTAAGCATCACACCATCCCTGCCAGGTAGCCAAGTATTAGCCCCATTTTATAGAAGGATAAACGGAGGCATAGAGAGTAAGTAACTTGCCCATGGTCCCATGGTGATTCACAGTGGCAGAATTGGGAATAAAACTCAGACATCCCGGATTCTAGTCCTGTGCTCCATCCATTAGCAACACTTATGCATGCTTTTAAGTATACCGTAGTGGTATGGTTACCGCTAAGTGGGTTCTGCCATGATTAACAGACATGTATTGTAACACTGTGTTTAACGTTCCTTAGAGACCCACTGGATCTCATGTACCAGTAGGTGTGCCTACTTCTTTCTAAACAGCAGATTAATTCAACAGACTGTGCAGATTCTTCTGACAGTCACAACTGATCATAACAACAGGTTTCAGAGTAGCAGCCGTGTTAGTCTGTATTCACAAAAACAAAAGGAGGACTTGTGGCACCTTAGAGACTAACACATTTATTAGAGCATAAGCTTTTGTGAGCTACAGCTCACTTCATCGGTATGCATCCGATGAAGTGAGCTGTAGCTCATGAAAGCTTATGCTCAAATAAATGTGTTAGTCTCTAAGGTGCCTCAAGTACTCCTTTTCTTTTTACGAATACAGACTAACACGGCTGTTACTCTGAAACCTTTTGTTATTTGTGACACTTATTTGGCATGAATAAAACACATCTGTACAGAATGCTCATAGTCTCAGGACGGCCTAGAGATCACTTCCCTGTCGTAGTAGCAACAACACCTGTTGGAAGGGGGACATTCCTTGTCATCTAACATTCTTGACAGGCTTGCTGGGAGTGGGGGGGGGGGAGGGAGATTGAGAAATGGCTTGTACTGCTGGCAGCATCAGCAGAAAACGACCTTTCTGTGAAAACTGTGAATTATTTGCCAGCTCACTTTGAATTCAGCCTCTGTGGTCCTCAGCTACTGTAAAGCAATGTGGCTCAAGATCTCTCTCTCTCTCTCTGAGGCCTGGTGGTTGAGTGGTTAAGGCATTGGATTACAATCCCAGAGGTTGTAGATTTAAGTCTTGCTCGATTTCATACTCCAGTTCATGGAGCTGCAAAATTGGGTATCTGATCTATAGGGTGAGGGAAGTCAAAGGCAGCCAGACATGATGCTAGTCACATCACTTCCTTGTGTATGGTTGGCTGTGGAAACTAATGTGTTGGAAACTGCATTAACCTGGTGAGCCGTGTGAGGCAAACTTTGACTCTTGCTGTCTCTCTGTAATTCTCTGGAGCATCACATTACTGCATCTTACCTCGTCCATGCAGAACTCCTGAAATTCCCACGAGGCTCAGAGTGTGCTGAGGCTTGAGTTATGAGAGGCGGGTGTCACATGTTCAGTATTCTCCCCTGTAAAAATGAAAATATTTACTGTTTGAAAATTCATTGGCCCCACTCTGCCCTTTATGCAAGTGGCAAGGGGATATTTTCCCTAACCCAGAAGTCCAAATGTAAGCAACTAGATGCTGCCCCTAGCCTAGCTGCTGGTGTTGGAATGTGGTAGAAATCCCAGTTCCTGCAAACACTTATGCATCTGCCTGACAAAGGTGAGAATGGGCCCATTCACATGTGCCAAGGTGGGGTGTTCGCAAGATAAGGGTCTTGACTTGTAAATTCTTTGAGGAGATGTTTCAGAGTAGCAGCCCTTTTAGTCTGTATTTGCAAAAAGAAAAGGAGGACTTGTGGCACCTTAGAGACTAACCAATTTATCAGAGCATAAGCTTTCGTGAGCTACAGCTCACTTCATCGGATGCATAAAGTGGAAAGTACAGTGAGGAGATTTTATATGTACACACAGACCATGAAAAAATATACATTGTAAGGAAAGTGATCACTTAAGATGAGCTATTACCAGCAGGAGAGTGGGGTGGGGGGGAGAGAAAACCTTTTGAAGTGCTAATCAAGGTGGGCCATTTCCAGCACATTTCCAGGAGTTAACAAGAACCTCTGAAAGAAAAGGAGTACTTGTGGCACCTTAGAGACTAACCAATTTATTTGAGCATGAGCTTTCGTGAGCTACAGCTCACTTCATCGGATGCATACCGTGGAAACTGCAGCAGACTTTATATACACACAGAGAATATGAAACAATACCTCCTCCCACCCCACTGTCCTGCTGGTAATAGCTTATCTAAAGTGATCATCAAGTTGGGCCATTTCCAGCACAAATCCAGGCTCGTTCACCTGCACATCCACCAATGTGATATATGCCATCATGTGCCAGCAATGCCCCTCTGCCATTTACATTGGTCAAACTGGACAGTCTCTACGTAAAAGAATAAATGGACAGAAATCAGATGTCAAGAATTATAACATTCATAAACCAGTCGGAGAACACTTCAATCTCTCTGGTCACGCGATTACAGACATGAAAGTTGCGATATTACAACAGGAAAAACTTCAAAACCAGACTCCAGCGAGAGACTGTTGAATTGGAATTCATTTGCAAATTGGATACTATTAATTTAGGCTTAAATAGAGACTGGGAGTGGCTAAGTCATTATGCAAGGTAGCCTATTTCCCCTTGTTTTTTCCTACCCCGCCCCCCCAGATATTCTGGTTTAACTTGGATTTAAACTTGGAGAGTGGTCACTTTGGATGAGCTATTACCAGCAGGAGAGTGAGTTTGTGTGTGTATGGCGGTGGGGGAGTGAGAGAACCTGGATTTGTGCAGGAAATGGCCCAACTTGATTATCATGCACATTGTGTAGAGAGTTGTCACTTTGGATGCGCTATCACCAGCAGGAGAGTGAATTTGTGTGGGGGGGTGGAGGGTGAGAAAACCTGGATTTGTGCTGGAAATGGCCCAACTTGATGATCACTTTAGATAAGCTATTACCAGCAGGACAGTGGGGTGGGAGGAGGTATTGTTTCATATTCTCTGTGTGTATATAAAGTCTGCTGCAGTTTCCATGGTATGCATCCGATGAAGTGAGCTGTAGCTCACGAAAGCTCATGCTCAAATAAATTGGTTAGTCTCTAAGGTGCCACAAGTCGTCCTTTTCTTTTTGCGAATACAGACTAACACGGCTGTTACTCTGAAACCTGTCAAAAGAACCTCTGAGGAACAGTGGGGGGGGGGAGGAATAAACAAGGGAAAATAGTTTCACTTAGTATAATGACTCAACCACTCCCAGTCTCTGTTCAAGCCTAAGTTAATTGTATCCAATTTCAAATTAATTCCAATTCAGCTGTCTCTCCTTGGAGTCTGTTTTCGAAGTTTTTTTGTTGAAGGATAGTCACTTTGAGATCAGAAATCGAGTGACCAGAGAGATTGAAGTGTTCTCCGACTGGTTTATGAATGTTATAATTCTTGACATCTGATTTGTGTCCATTTATTCTTTTACGTAGAGACTGTCCAGTTTGACCAATGTACATGGCAGAGGGGCATTGCTGGCACATGATGGCATATATCACACTGGTAGATGTGCAGGTGAACGAGCCTCTGATAGTGTGGCTGATGTGATTAGGCCCTATGATGGTGTCCCCTGAATAGATATGTGGACACAGTTGGCAACAGGCTTTGTTGCAAGGATAGATTCCTGGGTTAGTGGTTCTGTTGTGTGGTTGCTGGTGAGTATTTGCTTCAGGTTGGGGGGCTGTCTGTAGGCAAGGACTGGCCTGTCTCCCAAGATTTGTGAGAGTGATGGGTCGTCCTTCAGGATAGGTTGTAGATCCTTGATGATGCGTTGGAGAGGTTTTAGTTGGGGGCTTAAGGTGACGGCTAGTGGCGTTCTGTTATTTTCTTTGTTAAGCCTGTACTGTAGTAGGTGACTTCTGGGTACTCTTCTGGCTCTGTCAATCTGTTTCTTCACTTCAGCAGGTGGGTATTGTAGCTGCAAGAATCCTTGCTAGAGATCTTGTAGGTGTTTGTCTCTGTCTGAGGGGTTGGAACAAATGCGGTTGTATCGTAGAGCTTGGCTGTAGACCAGGGATCGTGTGGTGTGATCTGGGTGAAAGCTGCAGGCATGCAGGTAGGAATAGCAGTCAGTAGGTTTCCGGTATAGGGTGGTGTTTATGTGACAATCGCTTATTAGCACCGTAGTGTCCAGAAAGCGGATCTCTTGTGTGGACTGGTCCAGGTTGACGGTGGGATGGAAATAGTTGAAATCATGGTGGAATTCCTCAAGGGCTTTTTTCCATGGGTCCAGATGATGAAGATGTCATCAATGTAGCCCAAGTAGAGTAGGGGCATTAGGGGACGAGAGCTGAGGAAGCATTGTTCTAAGTCAGCCATAAAAATGTTGGCATACTGTGGGGCCATGCGGGTAGCAGTGAAGGTATACATTGTCCCCAAATGTGAAATAGCTATGGGTGAGGACAAAGTCACAAAATTCAGCCACCAGGTTTTCAACAATTTCCATCCCACCATCAACCTCAGCCTGGACGAGTCCACACAAGAGATCCACTTCCTGGACACTACGGTGCTAATAAGCGATGGTCAGGTAAACGCCACCCTATACTGGAAACCTACTGACCGCTGTACTTACCTACATGCCTGCAGCTGTCACCCAGATCACACCACACGATCCCTTGTCTACAGCCAAGCTCTCCGATACAACCGCATTTGCTCCAACCCCTCAGACAGAGACAAACACCTACAAGATCTCTAGCAAGGATTCTTGCAGCTACAATACCCACCTGCTGAAGTGAAGAAACAGATTGACAGAGCCAGAAGAGTTCCCAGAAGTCACCTACTACAGGACAGGCCCAACAAAGAAAATAACAGAACGCCACTAGCCGTCACCTTCAGCCCCCAACTAAAACCTCTCCAATGCATCACCAAGGATCTACAACCGATCCTGAAGGATGACCCATCACTCTCACAGATCTTGGGAGACAGGCCAGTCCTTGCTTACAGACAGCCCCCCAACCTGAAACAAATACTCACCAGCAACCACACACCACACAACAAAACCACTAACCCAGGAACCTATCCTTGCAACAAAGCCCGTTGCCAACTGTGTCCACATATCTATTCAGGGGACGCCATCATAGGGCCTAATCACATCAGCCACACTATCAGAGGCTCATTCACCTAGACATCAACCATCTACAATGTGATATATGCCATCATGTGCCAGCAATGTCCCTCTGCCATGTACATTGGTCAAACTGGACAGTCTCTACGGAAAAGAATAAATGGACACAAATCAGACGTCAAGAATTATAACATTCAAAAACCAGTTGGAGAACACTTCAAATCTCTCTGGTCACTCGATTACAGACCTAAAAGTGGCAATTCTTCAACAAAAAAACTTCAAAAACAGACTCCAAGGAGAGACTGCTGAATTGGAATTAATTTGCAAACTGGACACCATTAATTTAGGCTTGAGTAAAGACTGGGAGTGGATGTGTCATTACACAAAGTAAAACACTTTCCCCATGTTTATTTTCCCCCTGCTACTGTTCCTCACACGTTCTTGTCAACTACTGGAAATCGCCCACCTTGATTATCACTACAAAAGGTTTTTTTCTCTCCTGCTAGTAATAGCTCATCTTATGTGATCACTCTTGTTACAGTGTGTATGATAACACATATTGTTTCATGTTCTCTGTGTATATAAAATCTCCTCACTGTATTTTCCACTGCATGCATCTGATGAAGTGAGCTGTAGCTCACGAAAGCTTATGCTCAAATAAATTTGTTCGTCTCTAAGGTGCCACATGTACTCCTTTTCTTTTTGCGGATGCAGACTAACACAGCTGTTACTCTGAAAAATAACGAACTAGGTCCTTGCCCTGAGGAGTTGCCATGTTTTAAGATGTACTTATCTTTGGCTCAATCCCACGTCCGTTGTGCACTCAAACGTCTCATTACTTTTTAGGTGTGCAGGACTGGGCCCCTGTGCTTCGACAGGGTACGTCTAGCCAGTTGCAATCAATAAAGATTTATGCAGAAAATATGCAATTACAAGATGAACTGAATGGTGACTGGAAGAGAGAGAGAGAGGCAAAGACACACACCAAAGAGCAAAATATCATATCTGTGACCTGAGTGCAGCCAACTGGTCTGGCGAAACTTGTAGGACCTGAATGTACTAAATTGCAGAGACAAAGAAGTGGTTCATTGTACACCACCGATACATTCAAATAGCAGCTCCCTCTCTTCTCTCCCTGAATCCTGTTTTCAGAATTTACTTTCTTGAATTAATCTAAAAAAATTAAACCCACAAATGGCAAAGTTACTAAAACTTTACTTGGCAATTCTTCCCTCCCCCTTCCCTCATTGCAGTGGTATGGTCTGCAATTGAGCGAGACCTAGAGGTACAGAGTAATGTGACAGCCTCCCAGATTCAGTAGTCCTGGGCTGTGTCCCTTCACTGCTGAGTCAGGATATGCATGTTAATGTTTTCCTCTTTATGTAAACAGGGGCAGATTGAGGTAGAAAGTGAGACAATCTTCAGATTAGCAGCCCTGATTTTACAGGTAAGACTATCCGCGTGTGTGTGTGTAGTTGCTTTTTAACATAACCCACAACTTTGAAACTTAGGCATGTTTGCAGCAATTTTTGGTTTATTTGTGCTAGATTTTGCATATCGTTTGTGAATGACTGGGGAGCTGCTATTTTATTCAGGCCCGTTATGGGATTTACTATTCAAACAATTCAGGTTGGAGAGTGGGAAATCAAGTGTAACCTTTTCCTGTAAGAAAGATCATTGAACAGAGTGATTCAATCAGGTCTGTAGATATTACAGCAAGTTTCTAACCTGTTTGTCACTTCCTCCTGTGCCACAAATAATTGACATGTGGCTGTTTTTATGGCACGATTTCAGAGTAGCAGCCGTGTTAGTCTGTATTCGCAAAAAGAAAAGGAGTACTAGTGGCACCTTAGAGACTAACCAATTTATTTGAGCAATTAAATTGGTTAGTCTCTAAGGTCACTAGTACTCCTTTTCTTTTAATGGCACGAGATGTTGGAGGGGAAAGAGAAATAGAGTATTGTAGCTAAAAGTTACTACACTATTTATATGAATTTTCCTTTAAGAGGACTAAAAAAAAAATCTAATTGTTTTTCTCTCTGTTTTGGTAAAAATAAATATTTTCCTCACCACTAATTCTATGTCAAATCATTAACCTTGTTCAAGTTATTTTTTGTCATTAGATTTACAATCTGTTTATGGTACAGTCTGTGATTGAACACAATCTCTTTCTTAAAAGTGGTTTAACTAAGTTTTCATTGACAAATGCAAGGTGAGGTGTGTTGGCTTGGTCTGAGTGAATGATTGTTTTCATCCTCAATGAACACGGATCCATCACAACCGCTGACCTTCTTGCAATGTTTGCTTTTCGCAGGATGTAGCTGATTAAAGGAGAGAGAATGGGTCTTTCTGTTTATATCTCTTAAAAGTGACATGGAGTTTGAATGTGAAATTATCAGTGTTTTGGGAGCAGCGTGAACACTGGTGCAGGTGGATAACCTACAACGCAAACGCTAGGGGCCAAATTCTATTCTCTTACATATATGCATGCAACTCCAGTGATTTCCCTGGGGTAGCATGACTAGAACTGAAGTCAGGATTTAGCCAAAAAGCAAAAATTAACAATGCTGAGAATAGCAAAGTTAATACTCAAGACTTTTGAAGAGATTGTGTTTTAATTTTGTCACTATTTTTCAATTGTAGGAAGCTAAAGGTGACTATTCCAGGTAATAACATTTCTCTTTATAAAATGTATGTGCTTAATGGCTCTCTTTCTTAGGTTTGCTTTGTGTTTTAAGCAATCATTTTACTACCATCAGCAGCATAGAAAAAACCCCAGCCTCATGCAGTAACTGAAGAAGTAAAATCACTGCCATGCCAGACAAAAATCTTTTGAGTTCATATAGTGAAGTGATTGTTTTGTGAATGGCTTCTGAATTCAAACATTCTGTTCCAAACCATTCTAGTCAAATCACACCATCTAATCTGCGGTTCCTGGAAGGTGGGACGAAATAAATGCTACCACCTTTTCACATTAGAGACCAGGACTGTCCTTTGTCTTGGATCCATGTTTGTGAAGCTCCTAACGACCCTGTCTGTGCATAGTGCTAATGCATGCACAGAAAGATGGAGTTTGTCAGCTGCCCTCTTTGGAGATCAATGCCTTGCTTTCTTTTGCAGCTGCCCTGCAGGGGCCTCACCCTTCATGCACTTGACCTGACAGTTGTATTGTAGCTGGTGTGAGACTCCGAGTGGCTTTTGTTTAGCTACCTAATGCCACATAATCAGACAGCGTTTACCCTTGAAATCACTTTCTACCTGTTAAACTCTGTTCCTTGGGTGCAATAACCGACTTATGGGAAAAAAAGTAAAAGCTATAGGATCTGAGGGAAGAGACCTTCAATTAGAAACAGCTCACTGAACAAACAGAAATTCAGAAGGTCAGCTTTAGTCATGTTAATGTTTTACTATGGGCTGAATTTCCACATAGGAAGGATGGCTTGTTTACACTTCTGCTACAAGAGCTTGCAAGTGACGCTTTGTAAATGCAGGATACTGAGCTACCTGCTTGCCTGCAGTAACTAGCAGCTTGCTTCAGATTGCAAAAGCCAACAATAGTTTGCTTCAGCTTTTTGTAATAAAGGGATAGTTGTCAAGTAAGTTTGGGTTCTTTTAACCAGGAACCCTGCTTCTCAAGAGCCTGGTCTGTCTTCCACCAAAATCCGTCACAAAACTCCTATTGACTTTAATGGTTCAAGGTCAGGCCCTTGAGAGGAAAAGATGATCTTGTGGCTAAAACGCTGGACTGGGCCCAGGAGTTCTGTCCCCAGTTATGACCCTCACCAAGTCACTTAAACTCACTGTGCCTCCATTTGCCTATCTGAAAAATGGAGATAATGTATTTCCCTACGTCACCAAGATGCTGTGCAGCTCAACTCATTCCTGTTTGCAAAAATGTGTTGAGATCATCACAGAGAAGATGCTACTGAAATGCAAAATGAATTACTTCAGACCGTTCTTTTTACAGTGCCGCTCCCATCCTGAAAGTGCTTTTTTTGTGCAATGGTGCAGCTGCTATAATTGTTCCAGAATGGGTCATAAAATATGAATTAAAACCAAATGTGTGTGCAAGACTCCTCTAGATGAACACTATAGCCAAAAGAAGGAATTCAGTTCTGCATCTCAAGAGCGATTATTTGGGTCATCAGTGGTAAGGAAACTAGCTCATTTAACGGCATATCTTACAAAAATATTATGAAACAGGTCTTTTGTGCCAAACCCTCCTTTGATAGGAAGAATACATTCCAGACACAGTGTCGTCATTTATGCAAGTGTAGTATTTTAGCAATCTTCCCTGTTATCAGTATCTGGTTTCTGCTGTATTAGTTGTTCTTCATCAGCTTCGAACTGGATTTTGAATCAGTTTGGATAGTGGTTGTCATGAGATTTTGTTTACTTGATATTGCGACAATTAACTTTTTAACGTGGGATTTTATTTTCAATGAACCTGCAGTAAATACAGGACCAATCTAGGGATTTGCTTGCAAAGAGCTGAAAATGGGCTACACTTCAGAGAGTTTTAAGTGATTCCTTCTGGGCCTGGTTGATTTTCACACTTCTGGTGGTAAAAGGAATTTTTTGGACCTGCAAATTGAAGCTGTGCATGGAAAAGGAGTTACTAGGTTTGAAGGGTTTTTTTAAGTATGGTTCATACCCTGATGTTGATCTGTGCATTGAACTCCCATTGAAGTCAGTGGGAGTCTTGAATGTGGGCTGACCCCGTTGGTGATGGCCAAAGGAAAGGGAACAGTCATGGTCCAAGAAATTGTAGCAGCTGCTGAGCGAGAGAGCACTTTTTTGAAAGCTCTTATTTTCAGAGAACATAGTGTTTGCTTACTTGAAAATCCTACTGTAAGGCAAAGCCCCGGACTTTGCAATAAGTCAGCAAAATGGCCTCTGGCATCTGGAAGATAAAGAGCCTCTGATTTTTGTCTTTCTCAGGTTAATTCTTATATAGGCAACAGAATCTTGGCCTGAGGAATTAGGACTAGGATAGGCCTTTATTTAGCTCAGAAAGAGGGATTTCCAGAGGAGGTAAAATTTTCAAAAATGCGTAAGTGACTAAGTCCCATTTTAAAAAGTGACTTAGGAGTCTAAGTCCTATTGACTTTTAAGATTTTCTAAAAATCGAAGTGCCTACGCCACTTTTGAAAACGGGACGTAGCCACTTAGACATTTTTGAAAATTGAACTTGCAGCCAGGTTCTAAAGGTGCGGATGGGAGACTAAATGGATTTTCAGATGTACCTATCTGCATTTTTAGGCACCTAAATACCCTTAAAAACCTGGTCCATAGGCATTTTTGAATAGCTATCCATATTAATATCTCATATAAGAACAGAAGAACGGCCATACTGGGTCAGACCAAACGTCCATCTAGCCCAATATCCTGACTTCCAACAGTGGCCAGTGCCAGGTGCCCCAGAGGGAATGAGCAGAACAGGTAATCATCAAGTGATCCATCCCCTGTTGCCCATTCCCAGCTTCCAGCAAACAGAGGCTAGGGACACCATCCCTGCCCATCCTGGCTAATAGCTATTGATGGACCTATCCTCCATGAATGTATCTGGTTATTTTTTGAACCCTGTTTTAGTCTTGGCCTTCACAACATCCTCTGGCAAGGAGTTCCACAGGTTGACTGTGCGTTGTGTGAAAAAATACTTCCTTTTGTTTGTTTTAAATCTGCTGCCTATTAATTTCATTTGGTGACCCCTAGTTCTTGTGTTATGAGAAGGAGTAAATAATATTTCCTTATTTACTTTCTCCACACCAGTCATGATTTTATAGACCTCTATCATATCCCCCTTTAGTCGTCTCTTTTCCAAGCTGAAAAGTCCCAGTCTGATTAATCTTTCCTAATATGGCAGCCGTTCCATACCCCTAATCTCTTTTGTTGCCCTTTTCTGAACCTTTTCCAAGTCCAATATATCTTTTTTGAGATGGGGCGACCACATCTGCACACAGTATTCAAGATGTGGGCGTACCATGGATTTATATAGAGGCAATATGATATTTTCTGTCTTATTATCTATCCCTTTCTAAATGATTCCCAACATTCTGTTTGCTTTTTTGACTTTCACTTTATGCTGAGCAGATGTTTTCAGAAAACTATCCACAGTGACTCCAAGATCTCTTTCTTGAGTGGTAACCACTAATTTAGACCCAATCATTTTATATGTAGAGTTGGGATTATGTTTTCCAACGTGCATTACTTTGCATTTATCAACATTACATTTCATCTGCCATTTTGTTTGCCCAGTCACCCAGTTTTGAGAGATCCTTTTGTAGCTCTTTGCAGTGTGCCTGGGTCTGAACTATTTTGAGTAGTTTTGTATCATCTGCAAATTTTGCCACCTCACTGTTTACCCCTTTTTCCAGATCATTTATGAATACATTGAATGAGGCTGGTCCCAGTACAGACCTGTGGGGTACACCACTATTTACCTCTCTCCATTCTGAAAACTGACCATTTATTCCTACCCTTTGTTTCCTATCTTTTAACTAGTTACCGATCCATGAGAAGACCATCCCTCTTACCCCATGACAGCTTACTTTGCTTCAGAGCCTGTGGTTAGGGAACTTGTCAAAGGCTTTCTGAAAATCTCATTGGAAATCCATCTTTCTGACGTAGATGAGGTCTGCCCCACTTCTAAGTCACTTTGAAAATTTCACCCATGATATGTTTATTGTACGGAGGATGTAGATGTCAGCACAGCTAGTCGTGTGCTTTGGACAGTATCAGCCTCTAATGTGCAGTCTAAAGTTACTGCTGGTTCCAAGAGCAATTATTAGCAGAGGTGGCAACAAAGTGAAAATGATGCAGCTTGCCATTTTTTTTATCAATCATGAGCAGTGTGGTTCCTTTTCCTGTTTACTAAATTTGTGATCCCGGCCAGGATAATTATACTGAATGTGTTTATCAGGAGATGTGTAAGAATGTGTCATAGCAGTGCGCACTGCACAGCCAATCTATGTATTTAATGGGACATTGTTACGTTTGATATGGCCAGACGCTTGACCTTTGATATAGCTTTACTGTTGTGCTGTTGAGTTACATCTGAGTTTGTTTTCGGTTGTTGCAGATCTTTGGCCCTTTGTTTTCCAGTAATGATAATGTGGTCAGTTTTGTTCAAGGAGAAAAGAAAGATTGTTTTGCTTGTATTCACTTTTCAGTAGTGCCCTGTGCATTGTGATCAATTGCATGCTTGAACTTAAATTGAAATTCCTATAACACATCAAATCTCCTCTCAATCCCTTCCCCCCAAAAAATCCCACCACCAACACATTAATTCTTTAATTCACGACCATGTGTTTGGTGAAACAGAAAAAGCTACAATCCTCAGCTGAGAATGACTTGAACCTGTAAATTCCAATAAGATCTTTTTGTATGTAGTCTATGTTAGATTCACGTTGCAGCTTCTGGCATGGTTAATGGTTAGAAAAATATTTGTGTTGTATTCATTTTTGGGACTCCACTTTTAACTTGATTTTTATAAAGTTAATGTCTCGAGGGGTAATGAAATTAATAGATTGGGTCTTCTGGTAATTATTCATCGTGTAAATATGCAATATATAGCATGATGCTGCTCTGGAAAATTAGCAAACTATCTTTCCCCAGGTTTCAGAGTAGCAGCCGTGTTAGTCTGTATTCGCAAAAAGAAAAGGAGTACTTGTGGCACCTTAGAGACTAACCAATTTATTTGAGCATAAGCTTTCTTGAGCTACAGCTCACTTTAATATAAGTATATTCACCAATCTGATATTGTACGACACTATGTTTTATTAATGCTGTATTAAAGTCTTTGTAATATAAAGAGAGATCTGATTATCCACCTCCTTATATACATAGTGTGGTACAATCCGACTATTTGTTTTCTTTAGTCTTTATAGCATAATCCTTTTTATTAAGAGAATATATTTTCTATCAGTGATAGTTGTGAGTTCCATTCTATTCAGATTTGTATAGCTTCTGGGGCATGACTGAAACAGACAGGGCACAACTGAAATGAAGATTGACAGTCCTAAATCTTGTGCTTCTAGCAGCAAGAAAAAGTTGATTAATATCAGATTAAGTACTGTGTGCAGTGTCAGGAAAGTTACCTTTTTAAAAGCTTACTTTCAGGCAGATAATCTCAGATCATATTTTCCACAGTAATTTCAGGCCAAACCCATGCTGTCTGAAAGTTAATTAAATTGCTGGAGGAGGGCTTCCATTTTCTTTAAATAGCTGACACATTGGATTTCCATTCTAGCCTGTGGGCTGCAAAGATAACTACCGACTGGCATAACATAACACAGACAATGTAATGAATTCCTGATAGCTGACATATATGAGAGACTGGGGTTTATCGTTACATGGGTGATAAACACAGTTTGTGAAAGGAAATAGTTTGTTTTAAAGATACCCTTGCAGACTGCAATTGTAGCGTAATTGTAACTTCGGGGGCACCCGAACCCAATTTCACAAAGGAATAAATTAAATACTTTCTTTGTTTTTAGCTATAATGAGCTAGTGTTAACAACGTGCTCCAAACTAAGAGTGAAAGAACAACAATATGAGACCTTTGGTCAACTTTTACTTGAAAATCTTATTATTTTATGGACAGACTGGAAGATTGTTTACAAGAAAGGAATGTTTTATAAAAAAGTTAGAACAAGTAGCTGCTTTACAGATGTTCAGAGTTGTTTGTCTTATAGAATAGCACCTGTTTGCCATATTTCTCATCCTATGACTGACATCACTTTAAAAATAGTACATCCTGAAGGATTGGTCATGGCATACAAAGCCTTTCCTGTCTAGCTTCCTAGCTGAAGTCCAACCCAGGTTGTAATGGCAAAAGTTGTAACTGTCTGTCGGCTGTGAAATATGTTAGTTCTCCAGGTCCCAGCAGTCAAGTGTCCTCATCACGTAATCCCAGTAATGAGCAGACATGCTTGTCAGTCTCCACAAAGAGGCCAGGGATTGGATGAGCATGGAGAGTGAACTTCTCTCTAAGCCCTACAGAAATCCCCACTCGAATGAGGTTGGGGCATGTTGGTGGATGAAGTGGCAGACCAGGTGGCCTAATAAAGGGCTTCAGTCTCCAGACATCCCAGTCTAGCACATTTCACAGACACCAGTGAAAAATGATGATTAAAAATACAGGTTGATAAATAAGCATCTAAATAAGGATCACTTCATGATTACCTGTTCTGTTCATTCCTTCTGTTGGAAGACAAGATACTGGGCTAGATGGACCTTTGGTCTAACCAAGTATGGCTGTTCTCATGTTCTTATGTCTATGCAATAATATTAAAATATAATATTCCCCCAAAGTATTCCATTGTAAATGCACTGTAGGTAGTATGTAGGTAGCTCGTAAATCAATGTTGACACTCTGGCATTGTTCATATGACTGTATTTCTGCTTGTTTGCCAAGTGAATCATTGTGTATTTTGCCTGTCCACAGTAACTCTTTACATAAACTTTTTCCTCAGATACCTCATTTGACCTTTGTTTCTAATCCATTAATTCTTTTGATCAAAGTAAGCTACACTTTTCCCAATGAACATATGGGCATGGTTTTGGAAATGCTTACTTGAAACTGATGGGACAACTAACACGAAACAAGATTTGCAAGATCAGGCCATATTATTTTATTTATTTGTTCATTTAGTTCATTTTATATGATGTGCCTGACACAATAAGCAACATGCATTAAAATTTAAATAAAAACACATTCAGTAAATTTAATCTATTGACAGTGTCATAATACCTCTCTACCCTACAGAGCTAAGACCCTCCTTTCCCAGTCGTCCTTCTCCCTGGGTAAATATAGCAGATAGGCTTTGCAACATGTCTTGATGGTAGAATGGTTCAGAAAATGGGAGTGGAGGAGAGGGAGAGGAGTACTACGGAAACTTAATTCTTGCTGTCTGTGTATCAAGGGAGATGTAGTCTTGCTGGGAAGCCTGGCCAAAGAGGAGCCTGGGGAAATGCGGCAATTGAACTACAACTCCCATGAGACACCTTGGCAGAATTTCTGAATTGAAAACTTTTCAAACGTTAAGTTTTTCAACCAAAAGTTGAAATTGTCTAGGGAAAGCAGACAAATTTTTGAAGAAAAAAAAATCAAAATTTCTGTTGAAAACAATAGTTTAGATGGAAAATTTTCAACCATCCCTACTGGAAGGTCATTATACTGAAGTCAGACCAAAAGGCCAAGAAAATTGCTGATCCAGATCTGAAAACTCCAAGCCTCTTCGTTTTGTTTTCTTGGATTTCTCTTCTGACCTTTCTGTGGTTTGAGAGGGGAGAGAGAGTCTCTCAGATACAAATGATTCAAACAGTAAAGGGGCTACCTGTTAAAACCAGCAGGTTGGGTTATACTCTTGAATAGCATGTTTCCTTGAAGATTTACACAGAGAGCACAATTTAGACTGGTTTTCTCTTACCTCTTACAGTAAAGGTTTGATACTGAGTAAATCCATGCCTCTACTGTAGGCATAATGAAACAAAAGCCTCAAGAACTAGGTGGTCAGGTTGTAAAATATGGACTGCAAAGGTCTTCCATGGGGTAAGCTTAGCTATCAGTTTGAACTGAGTTCATGAGGCCAAATTTACCCCTAGTGTATCTCCATTGACTTAGTTACATCAAGGAATAATTTTGGCTCCTGCAGTCTAACCTATGAGCATTCTTTATAGCATTGCACACTGACCCTGCTACACTTCAGCATTTCTCACTATAGTGGAGATAAAAGCCTATTTCTGGCTGAAGCTTTTGTTTACATTCTGTTATAGGTAACCCCTTAGAGGATTCAAACTGAAAGTTGAGAGAGAAAATATTTCTGGGATTTTTTTTTCCCATTTGTTCACATTGCCTTTTTGACAGTACTTTGTGCATAGTCACTTTCACTGTTTCCCCTGATAGGCCCCCATGCTAAGAGATTGCTCATGCACAAAAAGTTGTGTGTCTGTGTAAGGATTTGCAGCTGTAGGACATCTGCCAGTTTTTTTCTATTTGTGTGGGTCTTTCAGCCAGCAAAAGGGGAGAGAAAATGCATTTTAAAACAGGAAGATTGGATGTAAAAACTACCAAACTCAAGATGGGGATTTGAAGGAAAACACTGTTCCTGCAGCTCCTTTTAGCTCTCATTTGGAAATGATCACCTGTCAGATTGATAGTGCCGTTTTAACGTTTTTCCCTCTTCTTCTAACAATCTGAGTCAAGGCTTCGTTCAGTCTGTGGCGTAAATAAGTAGTTTTGTAGTTATCAGTTTGGACAGTCCACACAAAAGTCAATAATGACTCTGAGGGTTTGCCTGCACTGCAGTAAAACACCCGCGGCTGACCTGTGTCAGCTGCCTCAGGCTATAAAATTGCAGTATAGATGTTAGGGCTGGAGCCTGGGCTCTGGGACCCAGCAAGGGGGGATGGTCCTAGGACCCGGGCTCTGTCCAGAACTCCATTACGATTGTATAGCCCCACAGCCCGAGTCATCTGATACAGGCCAGACGTGGGTGTTTTACTGCAGTGTAGACATATCCTTAATGAGTCAGGTGTAAATGCTGTGAGGGAGGTAACCAAGATATTGTGTGAGGGTGGAGGTGGATATAAGGTGTTTTCAAAGTTATTTAATAACATGATCTCATGTGGTCTAATGATGCATAGTGTGATCTAAGAATAACGTGCATTTTTAAAGAAATCTAACTGTACATTTGATAGAAGCAACATACACTGCAATGGGTGCAAAAGAGCTGTTTTGTTCTGTCACATTCATCCATTATCCCACAAATGGGGTCTTTTTGTGGTTTTTAAATACACCTGTGAATCAGTGGGGCAGATCCTGTCCCTGTTGTGAATAACTGGCCCTGTACTGCTCAGCAGGGTAGGCAGGATTTAGGGAGGGCTGTGTCTGTGCTCTCCTTGGTGCAGAGCTCATTGTGCAAGGTGCACCAGAGAAGGGTGAATGCGATGCCAAAGGGTCCAGAGGGCATGCAGTCCTCTCCCCCATGGAGCTATGCAAGCTACTACAGCCCTAGGGCTGGAGTAGCAGCCAGGACAAGACTACTCTGCCTCAAGGAAAGGATTCCTTCACCCCTGGCCCAAGTACATCTTTCCATCGTGCAGACTGCGTATTAAGCTGAGGGTTTGCCCTTACACCGTGTAAGATTACGTTCCAGTAACTCTGAGCTGCAGTTTGTCCTTGATTACACCGGTGAATATCTGGAGAAACTCCACTGACTTAAGTGAACTTTCTCCAGATTTACACCAGGTAACTGAAAGCAACGTCTGGCTTAAAGTGGCAACCTTAGAATTTCCTTCCTTTTAGCTCCCTAATTTCTACTGTAAGGGTCTCAATTCCGTTGCCCATATTGCACTGCCTAGGCACGGTGGGAATGAGCAGAATAACAGCACTTCAGCCTCCGCTGTTTTGCCATTGTAGATTTGTCAGTCCTTTTTATCATTATTTTGATACCTTTTTTTGTATTTTAAAGTATCTTTGTATCAGCACAGAGGACTGTGATAACAAGCTTTAAACTTTGCTGCTGTATTCAGACCTACAAAAGAACCACAACTAATTTGGCTGATCTGACTTTTGTATGAACAGACAAGTCATGAATGTTAGCAATAACAGTCTGTCTTTTGGGGGAGGGCTTGGGATCCTTTGATCATCATGTCAACTGTGAATAATCTTCACTTGTTCAAGAGCAAATCCCTAGGTAAATTGAAACAGATTTGCTTCCTGCCTGGTCTTATGGGGGAATATTAACAAATGCACATGCAGGTACTTTTACAAGTTAACTGTGTTCTGCTCTAGTTCTGCCTGTGGGTTACCCTTTGGCAATGGTGGAAGTTTTGTTCAAAGATTGAGGGTCCTTATGTTCAAAATACTCAGCTCTCAATATTGGAGCTGGAGAAGAAAGACGGCCAAAAGGTTTAGGCCATGGCCTAGGATTGGACACCTAGTTTCAAGTCCTGACTCCAGTATAGACTTCCTGTGTGATCTTGAGCAAATCACTAAGCCTCTCCGTGCCCAACCTGTAAAATGGGTATAATAGCACCTCCCTACCTTGTAATGGTGTTGTGAGGATAAATACAAAACTAAAGAGTGAGAGGTGCTCACATATATGGTAACAGGGGCCATATATGTGTGCTTCGGTGCCTAGCTGAGAGAGATGCACTAATGCAGTGGACTGTCATAACATAATAGCACACTCCATCTGAGGACCTTTGAGCACTTTCCAAACATTAATGAATAAGGCCTCCAACACCCGTGTGAGGTTGGTTACCAGTATCTCCACTTTTTTTTCAGAAAGAGACACTCAGGAGTGGAGATCATATGTAACTTGTCTGGTTGAGCACTGTGTAACAGAGCTGGAACCCAGGTCTCCTGACTCCTTGGCTCTGATCCGACTCCCCTTGAAACCACTGGAAAGAGTCAATGGGGATCCTGTGCTTTCATTACAAGCCCATCTCTATCTATAATATGTTTTAAAAGTTAGTCTCTCAGCAGATATTAGGTTGATACGGACAGTCAGTGGGTTTCATCTGTGTGATATCTTCCTTCCACACTGTTCAAAAGCCATTTGACAGATGCTCTTTCCAATGCCTTTTACCCATAGCATGTACTTATCCAGTGTTTGAGGGGCCAAACCTTGTAACCTTTCCACAGGGAAACTCCCCACTGGCTAAAGGAAGGCATGATTCTGGAACGTCCTGAGAACCTCCAACTCCCATTGAAGTAAATCACTTGATCAGCCCCTTTCAGGATTTGGGCCTTTTGACTAGAAAAACTTCCTGCGTGTTCCAAAGTACTGTACTGTAACTGACTGAGAGATTAGGGAAATAATGCAAATGTGTGATATTTGGCACTACGAGGACCAATCAAATGAATGTATCTTAGAATGCTGCTCCAAGATCTCGCTGCTCTATTCGCTTCTCCCCTCTGCTTGAGTCTCTCCACTGGATTGCAGTCGCCTGTTTTGTTTGAGGTCTTTTGTACTAAATTCAAGCTTCCTAATCTCATTGTCAAAAGCTCTCCCTTGCTCCACCTGTTTCTGTAGCTGCCCCCTTATCTCCATCTACACCTCTTTCACCCTGTATCCTCCACCCTAATAATTTTTGCTGCCTCCTCTCACACCTGCTTACATACTGCCCTTTATGCATGGAACAGCGTCCCAATGGATACTCACTGAGCCCCCATCTCTCTTTCCTCCTTCAAATACTTAAGAAAACACATCTGTTCCAGACGCATTCCAGCGATAAGACAGACATTCTGTTCACTGAGCCTGATTCTCAAGTCTCTGCTCATCAGCACTGGCGTGAATTGGGAATAACTCCATTGAAGTCAATAGAGTTACATTCTTTAGAATTGTGCCTGGTGTCGGTCTACCTCTTATAAATAATAGTGCACAGCTTTCTTCTTCAGTGGTAGTCAATCTTTGTAAAGTTAGAGGAGTTGGCAATTCTCAAGAATCGGGATAAGTGTCCAAATATATCAAGTAATCTAACCATTCTCCTGACAGAAATTACAGATCCCATTTCTAGTATTTAATTTGGGTGTGCAACATTCTTTTTCTAACACAAAACCTTTAAAAGAACAAGAGGGAAAATTTTTAATAGAAAATTTCCCCAGTGTATAGAATACATGACAATATTGTATTGTCTCTTGCATATTCCAGTCCCTTCACACACACACACACACACACACACACCACCACCACCACCAAGATTGTGCCTAGTGTATACTTCCGTTTATCCCAAACCCTATTGTCCGAATCTCCTCATTATCTGAATCCCTTCCTGTCTTATGTGATGTTTGTTTGCAAAACAATTCCAGAGTGACAAAAACGCCTTATATCATTTTGTTATGATACATCCCAGACTTACCAAAAAGTTGTTAAGATTTACAGAGAAATGAGAGATGTTGAACTGTTATGCCATACCAAATGTAATTAGTTTGTTGGTTAGTGCTGTCTTGGGCGTGCCTGTTGCTTTTGTACTTCATGCTCCGCATTTTATGATAATCTCATTAACCACATCTTGTTCCATCAAAGGTTTTACCTTGAGTTACTGCTTTAGCAACAAAAATAAATTGTTATTTGACACAGTGGGCACAAGGAAAAGGGGGCACCTATTGACAAATGGTTCTAATTAGCACAGTTCTGTTGCGTCAGTAAATCTTGGGCTAGCAGGGAGTGTTGTATCGTGAAATGACAAGCTGTGAAGATACACATACTGAGAGTGAAAATATATTATGCATCTTTTAAATGTTTTTAATTCTTAGTAATATACTTCCAGTGAAGTGTGCCATTATTGTCTGCCTTAAGTTCGTCTTAAAATTCTAATGGAGATTCATGTACAAAGCTAAAAGTTTTAGCCACAACCTACTCTTTCTGGTATAAGGTGGGTTTCAATAGGTAGATAAAGTTGAGCCAGACTTACTATAAGAAAAACATGGTAGTTTGTTTGATTAGATTTTCTATTCATAGCACAATATGTGTTTGGATTTTGTTGTTGGGTTTGTTTGGATTTTTGTAGGGACTCAGTCCACACACACAGCACATTCACGAAGACCAATAAGAGTTGTACGTACAGATCAGGGGCAGTATCTCGCCCTAAGCTAGTTCACATTGTTTCAGAAAACTAAATATAGATGATGCACAGAATGCAAATTAAAACACTGTGCCTTGAGAAGTGCATAATATAGATTTTCATTAAATCTCAGAATTGGGGTATTCCCATCCAGATGATGGTGATCAATTCAAGTTATGTTAAATGTACACTAGGGGACAATATACACGGGGTGGGATGGAAAAGAAAGGAGAAAATACACATTTTCTTTCTTTCTTCTCCTGGGGGAACAATACTTCAAATAAGCTTGTTCCATATTCTCTTCCTAGGAAATGAACTTTTTTGCCAAAGAAATTCAGCCCTGTTGACCCTGGGCATTTTAAGTGTTGGAATGGTGCCAGGAACCACCAGGGCTGACTCATGAAGAAGTCCCTTGGTATTGGAGGTCAGATTAAATGCAAGTGGGGGCCCCCTGGTCCTGACAGCCAAATTCCAGCATTGCTCTTAGGAGGGCTGGCTTGTGTTATCACCAACTGCAAACAACCCACTGCCTACAGTAACCGCCACCCACCCTCAAATTCATCCAGCCAGAGTCATTTTTCAGAGAGACGCTTTTAGAATTCAGCTCAAAGCCAGGCATGCTGAGCTGCAGCTCAAAGTGACCTACTCTTTGTTTGACCTACTCATTTCAACAGTGGAGCAGTGGGCGTTTCTCCCCAGTCCCCTCTCTTCATGATTTCACCTCTGGTTCCAGATCCTATAAAAACCAAACACCAACCTGTCATTCAAATGCTACTTTCATCTGGATTCCTCACCTCTGAGAAACAGCTGAGCCTATTATTAAGGCGTGTGATAGTGATTCTAAACATCAGGGGGAGAACATGCTTTGTCCAGAGGGAGAAGTGATAATGAACTTTTGGGGAGGAGGGGAGAGGCTCCGACTCCCAGTTTCTCACTCTCCGTGAAGCTGTGAATCATCCCAAATGCTAATCCCTACTGTGTAGTCAGCAGTTTGATGCCATTTAAATACCAAGCTGTGCAATTTACTCGAGGGCAAAGGTACATGATGAAGGAAGCAGACAGACATACCCTTTTTCTTCAAGTTTTTCGTTCATATTTCCATACATTCCACAGGTTTAACCTTATGGCTATGGAGAAAGGAACTCAACATGGCCGTTAGAAATGTGGGGCCTTCTGTTTAACCACCAAACTCCCCTACCATAGTCTTGTACTTCCAGGAGATGTGCTGCAGAATGCTATGTAGAATACGCACCTGTCAAAGGATGGGGACCGTAGGAAGGGATAACTTCCAAGGTCTGGGCCTCTCAAACAAAAATTGTTTTATTCTTTATATTTATGGGGAAATGGGTGCATCAGGGGATTATGTTCTGCAGCCAGAAGGCCTGATCCCTAGCCTGTGCAATTCATCAGAGCTCTGTTGACTTCAATCAAGCTACGTTGACATACACTAGCTGGGGATCTGCCGAGAGCCTTTATCGCTAAACCGCCACTTCCAGTCCAGTCGAGGCCCTGCAAGTGATTGCAATTTGTTGCTACCACAGAACAGTTCTCAGTGGCCTGCGAAATGAGCTGATGTCTCAGTGTGGAGGATTTGCATAAAGGTTGTAATTGATAGCCACTAGGGGGTCTCCCAAACTGGCTGGCGGTGGGCAGACGAGCCCCATAGGGCAGAGAGAGTGCTGTCCGTCCTGACAGAATGGCAGCAGGCAATGTAGAGCTCAGTCTGCAGCCAGGTTGCAGATATTTCAACAGTTACAGCGTCAAGGGCCATATTTATTTGATTGGAGCCTGTATCTTGATATCCGATGAGGATCAAATGTTACTAGATTAGTCTACTAACCCACCATATGCGGAGATGAGAGGCCTTGCAGTGAAGCAGAAAGCCTGCCCCAGCTCAGCGCCTACATATTAAGGCGAACATTTTCAAAGGTAGGTGACTAATACAGGCACCTAAATGAGTAGCCTGGAGTCCAGAGATGCTGAGCACCCATTGAATTCAGTGAGGAAATCAAGCTACCTACTTAGGACCCCGATCCTGCTGGCACCTAAGTACAGTGACAAAACTCTCAAACGAGGGGCCGAAATATGGATTTCGGTGCTAAATACTAGACCTCCCACAGCTGTGAAGATTGTGGCCTAAAGGTCTGTATTTAGGAAACATCTACCCCTCCTCGTTGAGGAAAATAGCTCACATTTTCCTCTAAAACTCCTCTAATCCAGTATATTTCAGTGGAGTTCAGCATTGCCAACCCAGAGGGCTCAAAACTCATGAGTCTGGTCCCAAAAAATTGTGAGATGGACTTAAAGACCATGAGATTTTAAAACAAAAATAAATACCAATTGAGTTCTTTTTATTTGCTTTCTGGTTTCTGAGCCTTTAGGGTGCACTCGGGTCATGTTTTCAAGATTTTTCTCCACAACCCTGAGAGCTAGAAACTTACTGGGTATTTTTTGTATGTTGGTTTAAATGGAAGCTGAGATTCCCATGTAATTTCTGTCAATCTCAGCATCTGGGACTTTAAGGAAAAAGCCCACCCAATATTGTGAGAGTTGACAACACTGGGAGTTTTTAAAAAAAAAAAAAAAAAATCTGATTTTCTTCACAGATCCATGTTTTGTGGCATTCAGGGGCTGATCAGAATGCCAAGAGCTGTGCATGTTCCTGGCACAAGAGCACTGGCTGTGGGAAGCTCAGAAATAAAACTGAAAGCCAGTTAGTACGATAGGCCACCCGTAGTGGCAACTTCAGCCGAGGTGGTGAAGAATAAAATGAGGCTCATCACCTCGTCCCTAGAGAAGGTTCCTCTGTCAGGGTTGACACATTGTCAGGGTGATGTAGAAGAAGCTTGCGCTGCGGCTAGCCCATGCTCTGAATAAACACAGGGTTTTAATTTACAGTGCCTTCAGCACAACACCTGCCAAAAGCACTGAGCACACTTCCAAGAAGCCAACTTTTTAGTGCTGCCTTGGGCCTGCATTGCTTTCTCTAGATGCAGCATTACAAGATCGGGGCCGATGCTGCAGGTTTTATGCTGCGCTCCTCTCTAGCAATGCACAGTGAGACGCACACCAAGAAATTCTGAGGGAAGAACTGGAATGTGACTGAGACAAAATCTTGAACTGGAGAGTCTGATCGGCAACATGGCTCTAAAACAGACACCTGAACAACTCCTCCGGGAAGTCACCCAGCTTGTTCAATTCAGAAATCTAGGCCAGTGTTAATGAATCAGAGCAGTGCATTCTTTACATGGAAAAGTCATGTTTATGCCTGTTCCTACCACTGCTAAAGCATGCAGAAATCCTGCAGAAATGAGGTGTGCAAGTTTCAGCTGATTGGTTAATGGAGCATGTAAACAGAAAATTTTAACCACTTCAGTGCTGTCTATTATTGCCAGCTTCAGTGGGTGCCAGTTTGTTCAAAAACCAATGTGTATTGTATTTACTTTTACTAGACTATTAACTATTTTTGTAGAACTGGTCAAAAATGGAATTTCTGATCTTTTGTTTCTGGGTTTTGTCCCAAATTGGGCCAAACAATCAAAATATCCAAACTTTTCACAGAAGGAAAAATACAGAAAAATTTCAGTTATAGAGGTCGAACCATTTTGTTTGTTTCAACATTTTCAATCAAAACAAACATTTCCACGTTCCCTAATTGAAATGTTTAATTTCAGTTTGCCAACCTGAAATGAAAACAGTTTATTTCAGGTCAGGTTGATGTTAATCTCTGCGTCCACCCAAGCCTCTGCAGTGTTCCATGGGAATTGTAGTTTTAAGTCCATCCAAAATGAAACATTTCATTTAGGTTTTCTCTGTGGAAATTTTACCAAAATTAGTGTATTTTTCCCTCTTCAGAAAATTTTGATTTTGACTAAACTTGTTTTTTTCAACCGGAAACTATTCGATTAGAAATTTTTTGACCAGCCCTCGTATTTTTCATGCCTGGAATAGATGGGTTGCCTAACAGGAGTCGATTTCTAGCTAAAGGCTGAACAAAAATTCTGCTGAAAACCTTGAAAACAACATGGTCATTCAGGCAAGAGGTTTCCTTTCTACAAATGCTCGGGGCAGGTTTCCAACTTCCTGTATTCTGCCTGGAATCAACGGTATTTGTTAAAAGATGGATAAATACCATCTCTTCTTTTCTTCAGCAGCCTGATTTCCCCATTGGCCATGATATTGTGCTCACAATGAATGATAACCCTGGTGTATAGGACAGCATTTTACAGAATTGTCATGTCAGAAGGCCTCTAGAATTACATTGCTAAAGAAGCTGGAATATTGTGCAAATGAACATGTTTTTGGGTAGCTGATACCCAGTGGCCTTTCCTTTTTCTGGAAACTAATGATTGCATCTGTGATTTAGCAGCAGTAACTTTTGTACCATTTTTATTTTTAGTGACGATAACACAAGAAAAGATTTAAAGGCACTGCCTGCCTTCCCTACCAAGACCTTGCAGGAACACCCCTCACTCACTTACTGGTAAGCTCCTTGCTAGTATAGAAATGTGAATGTTAGTAGCAATTAGTAGCCGTTACCAGGTCAGTTTTGTACACTGTTTGTAAAGTGTGTAGCATGTGTTATAAATGGGTTTGATCCCAAGCCCTGTATCTAAACACTTCTAAACTTTAGAGGTTCTGAATCCAAACCCAGATCTGGATATAAATGTGTTCGTTAGCCCTTACGTTTGTAGGGTCAAACAAAATCTCTGGATCTGAACATCACCACATTTGAGAGAGACTTGAAATCCAAACTGCAGTCCAGCTCTGAATTTTGCAAATGGCACCCATTGTTTAGAGCAGGCTTAATCAAAACAATTCTCCAGGCCAGGGGGTGTCTGAAATGCAGAGCCAGTTACAGTTTTGTGCCTTGAGTCCATCTTTAGCATGTGTCCTTAGGTAAGAAATACAGCTCAGCATTTGTGTTGTGAAGAAACAGTATTAAACAATAAGATACTTTTATGTTGTAATAGATCCCCTTTATGCAGGTACAGTATCCTGCTTTATTTCATTTCTAGGCTCTAATTACACTTTTCTCATTTTACCACTAATACTTTTTAGAAGGATTCATTATTTTCCCTATTAAGTGCTATGCAACTAAATCACTTGGCCTGGTTTTCATTTGTCTTCAAGAGTGATAGAGGGCCGAATGCGTATTTTGTTTCTAATTCCAGCCGAACAAAATGTAGACACACATGATGGAGTGACGATGGTATAGGTCGTCTGTAGGTTCATTTGTTATATGGCTGAGAATAAAAATAACCTGTACGAATATGTAGGAATTAACACATCCATTATAACTGTTCTCTGTCTTACATAAGCAGCACTAGCCACTGTCTGAAGTTCTGGGTTTTTTAGGTCCTAGATATGAATTTATCTAATTAGTACCATTATTCTACAGCAGCATCTGTAACAAAGCTGGTTGATCTGAAATGAGTAGCTAATTAGACTCTGGAACATTGGATGATGTAGTAAGGATTAGACAGAAGGTTCCATTCTGCATAATGAAGGATGGAACTGGAGTCATTACAAAACTGAAACTATTGGGAAATGTTCAATGAAGCGCCTTTGGTACATGCTGAGCCTGGGTTTGAATATCATCAAAAGTTACTGCATGTAAAAAAAAAAATCACTGAGCCGCTAAATTGATTTTGTGCTTGTTTTGCAGTGAGGACAGAGTAATTGAACATTATATAAAAATTAAAGGTCTGACCAGAGGACAAGCTATTGTTCAGTGAGTGTATCGTTTATTTCATTGGGGGGTATTTTTGAAATACTTTCTGTTGATATGTGGGAATGATGTTGTGCTGATGATCATTCACTGTGGACTTTTACCATTCATATCTGTAGCAACGACATTTTTGATTGATACTATTTAATACAGACAGCAAATTTACATTAACCCATGTCTTAAATTTTGCATTTCACAAGTCCCCAGTTAAGGTTTTACCTCCTTTAAATATCTTCAATATGCAAAAAATGATTATGGCCTCATTTTAATACCAGTACCAGAGGGATTGCCTCCAAGCTTTGTTTGCTAACAGTTAATTTTTACCCCAAAATCTGAAGGAGGATGTTGCCTTAAGTTGTGTAAGGATAACAAATATATTTATTGTTTTAAGGTGGTTTGAATTTGGTTTTCAAAAGGTGAGGGACTTAGGGGCTATTCCAAAGCCAATTGAAGTCAATGGACAGATTCCCATTGCTGAGCTTTATATCAGACCTAGAACCACTGAGTGGAGGCAAATATAGTATAAGGTGTAATATGTCCAGATGTTTGAGAAGAGCTAAATAGTTATATAAAGCAGACAGCGTGCAAGTTTCCCCACACTGCACCTCTCTCCTAACCAGTAAAAGTCCTGCTGTTAAGTCCTAGGACTCTTTCAAGTAGGAATGTAGAATAAATGATCTTTTCAGAGGTTCACTAATCCATTGAATCACCAACGTATTGAATCACGTAGACCCTTAATGGCATAAATGTATTAATATTACTACTTAAAACCACTTATTTTTTGATGTTACCATAACTCTCCTTCCCATTTTCCCAAGTCACCAGAATTAAATAAGCCTAGGCAGCTCTTTTCCTGCAACATTCTGTCTTGGATGGTTTAGACACAACAAATCCTGCATCTTGGCAGGGGATTAGACTTGCGGTCCCTTCTAAACCCTATGGTTCTATGATTCTGACATTTCAGAAAAGACCTTTCAACATGTAGTTTTAGTCTCAGCTTCCTCAACTCTTGATAAGAGGAATTACAGGGAACAGTTACTTTATTTTCCAAAAATTTGTTGCATGTGCACAGAAGTTTTGCCATCGACTTTAACTGGGCCAGAATTTCACCTCTGTTCCCAATGGAGGGTGCTGAGCCCGTCTCTTAATATGCAAAAGATAAATGATTTTATCTGAATGCATATGTAAAAGAGGATATGTTAAGAGGCATTATTCTCTCCAGAGCAACTCATCAAATACACTGTAAATCTGTCTACAGGTACATGAAAGTGGTAGAAGCTCTGCCTACATATGGAGTCCATTACTATGGAGTAAAGGTTAGTGATTGTTTATAGATAACATGATTCCATTCTTGAGGGAACAGTTTCACTGTACAGCATCTGCCTGTCAATATTAAAAACTGGACTTCTCTAAGAACACTGAAAAAGTATGAATCAGAACTGTTTTGTTATTGGTGGACTGCAAATCATTTACAGAGAAAGCAGAAGGGAATTGTTGTTTTAACACCCCCCTCCCGTAATCCTACCATCCTAATTAAACTGGATATCACTTCCAGCTTTTAAGCAGTTACATTTCTCCAGAGGCGCAGTGAGAACACGGTGGCATGGGCTTAAGCATTGGCTGTACAATCGAATACATACCAAGGAGGTCAGGCAGGCCTGTGCAGCCCACGCCGCCTCGCCCTCAGAGCTATTTTAGCCTAAAGTTAGCACAGGTACCTCTACATGAGCTGCAGAACATACCCCTAGCTGCAATGTAAACGCACCCTCTGTAATTAGTGAAATTCTGCTGCCATTACCATGCTCAGCAGTCTCTTCCTTCTCAGCCCCATTTGAAGCATTTTGTTAAAATTGAACGAAATGATGCTGACAAAATTTCAATAGAACTGAAAAGATTTTTGAGGTGGGGAAGGGAATAGTTTAATAACGAGTCAATACATTGGAAACAAATTCTGGATAAATGGGCAAAGCATGAGCCAAAAAAAAAAAAAAATTCTTTATCGCATATAAGGGTGTCTATCCAGCAGGGATCACAGTCACTTACTATGGTGTATTGAGTGAGGAGTACTGGACATAGTCTTCTGTTCCCTCTCTGCATTTATTTGTGTATTGTGCAATGCATCTGTACTGCGTACACGGCCTTTGGCCACTCCCTCTGCTGCCGTCCTTCCCTCCCCGCGGTCCCACCTGCCGTGATCTCCACCCACGTGTTGCAGCATCTGCTGCTTTTTGCCCACTTGCGCAGCCAACAGACCAGCTTCCCTTCGTCCTTCGCTCCGTCTGAGATGGCAATGGCAGAGCCCTTTCATCACAGTCTCACGGCTTGAGTGCAGGTTTGTTTGCAAAGTCCCCCTGTGTTCCTAACCTGCTGATTCTGGTCACAGAATGAAATCGGTAAATACGATGTAACCTTTGAAGTTTTTAACTCCTTATTAGATCTTGGTTCTTGTGTTCTTCCATTTTACAGGATAAACAAGGAATCCCGTGGTGGCTTGGCATCAGTTATAAAGGAATAGGACAGTACGACTTACAAGACAAAGTCAAGCCTAGAAAAGTAAGGGTATTTTGCCATGTCAAAATACATCTTCTTTTTTTTCTTTTTTAAGCCATGGCTAGTTAGAATCCTAAGGAAAATGAAAGCTTTAGAGTCCATGAATTCTGGAAAACTGGAGAGGAAGAGACATGCTTCCTCTCCAGCAGATAGACAGTGCAAACTCTTAATGTGCAATACAAAAGTTTAGTTCAAACGTGCTTCTAATGAGTTTGATAGTCTCAGTGCATTCGCTACTGGACTTTTAAGAACCTCACTAGGTCATCCCGCAGTATGAAGCAATCTGGTGTAGCTGGGGGTCTCTGCTTTACATGAGTTCAGAGTTATTGGTCCTGGCTTTAGTCTTTCCTTAAGCAGAATCTCCATTTACTTCAGTGGGTGGGGTGGGTGTGGGGGTGTGTGTGAGAGAGAGAGAGATGATAAGTGGATCAGGCCATAAGATTAGTCCAGTATCTCACATGGGTGAGATACTGGTTGAATCCTTGGTGCAGCTGCAGGCCAATCAATCTGCTGATACCCAGGAGGTGTGTAACCATAGGCGGTGGGTTGAGAACATGTGCTTGAATATCCAATGCTGCTCTTTCCTCCTCATCCCCGTCTGTGTATTTGAGTAATTCCTGCCAATAATCACAGTTACTGAAGCAAAGCACAGGGCCCCGTATTCCCTCGCTGGCTCCCTACAAGTCATCTATTAGCGAACCCTAACAGGCCCCTCTGCTGGCAAGCTGTCATACCACCCAAGCACGTGATGTGCACGGAAACTATTCCAGCTCAACAACTGATTAAGTCCCATTCAGAGCTTGGAATGAGCCCTGGAGGTCTTTGGAGAACTGGTTTCCTAGAATGGTTGGGGGAGGTTTCGACACCTGTGCGAGTTGTCCTGTGGGGGGGAATACACCTGGTTTCTCTCTTGTAGCCATGTTTCCTCTGTCCCCGTGCAGAACTAGTTTTCTGATGTGCTTCTTACCCCCAGGATTTGGGCAGTAGCTCACGGGAGCGTGCATGCTGCCAGCAGTCACTTCAGATCAGTTTAGACCATTGTGCTCTTGTCCAGGGGATGGAAAGCTACACAGGAGGAGTGAGCATGGGGAACAGAATTGGCTGGCACATGTTCTGAACGAGCTTCTAGAAACATGGCTATAGGAAAATGTGAGATCCACTAGTAGCAATTTAAAGAGACACACTTTGTCACTGTCCTTCTCTCCTTTTTGACAGTCAGCTACTGATGGGTTCTTTTTCTTGAGCTAACTTGTCACCAAGATCGATCTCTTAAATTTCTCTCTTGTTCTGTCCGGTGAAAGGCTTTTATTTAATCCCAGGACTTTCTGCTGTTCACATACCACAATGACAGAGTAGGTTTGATTTGGGTGTAAGGTTATAAAATAGCCACGACTGGTAAAATATCAAATCAACACAGATTCACAAGGATGGCCGTGCCTGATGTATTTCCAAGCATTGACTGAGTACAGACAGTACATTAGTAAATGGGTTGGTAAGAGGAGGTTAGGAGTCTCATCCTCTGGGCATGCCTTGGCATTGCTGCAAACACTTGCCACACCGGGGTAGATGGGGCCAGCCGTGTCCAGCACCCAGGGCAAGAAAGCGTGCATGCAGCTGAATCAGTACTCGGTTTCATTCCTGTTGTACCTACAGGATTACCGTTCTAGGTACCATCTGGGCAGATTGGGAAACTCCATGTTACTTAAGGTTGCCAGAGCCCAAATGCCGACTGTCACATCCTGCCATTATTACGTCTGTGTCACTCCCTCTAAAGTCAATGGGAGTTTTGTGTACAAATCAGTGCCAGGCTTTATAATGGAAATGTTTGCAGACCATTCACAGCAGTGCCACTTGGGTGCCTTGCAGTAATTTTAACTACCCAGTTTAGAGTACAGAACAAAGAGGGAGGAGGAGCATCACGGTCAGCGGAAAGTCTGATGCCAATAGGCTGTTTGAAACAGTGACTCAGTTTAACACAAGAGCTCATGGACCAACATTGAGGAAGAAATTAATGTGCCAACAGGTTCTTTACACAAAGGGTGGTTCCGTGTTTGGAATCTGAAACAAACTGCTCAGGTTAGCAGAGAGTCGTAATTCAGGAGCTCAGTTTCAAGAGAGAAAGGGATACATACGGAAATAGGGGTGAATGGATACTGACTAGATTTGGGGGTTAAGATATATTGCAGAACTGTTCCTCTTTGCACAGAAGAGGTGCAGGGCATTTGCTCAGGTTGAATTACATTCACACTCCAAGTCAGCCTCTGCCATTTGCTTTTGGCTAGAAATAGTCAGTGTCAATTCATTTTTATTAAGTTTTCAGATCCTTGAATATATGAGAAGATCTATCCAGAGGGAGAGGAGGCTGTGTGGCTTCTCTAAATGTCTGTCTAAATCTGTGGCTACTCCACACCACAACCAGCAAATATGATCTTCTTTGCAGGCAGTGGGGGAGAGGGATGAGCCATGAAGCATGTAGACTCTGCCTTTCTGCACTGAAGTGCCGATAGCATTGGATTTTCAGGAAATGTCTTGCTTTGCCCTTTTGGATGGAGCCAGGCTGGCAACAGCCCAGAGGGCAGGCCCTGCACAAGAATTACCTGCTGTTTGTCTCTTGGATCAAAGTCCTCTGCTACATATCCTTAACCAATTGGGAAGGAGTTAAGGGAATCCCAGTTGTGATCTACCCACCAAGATAGATACCTTAAAAAGTGAATGTGTGTTTGATTAGCAGAGTAAGAGAGAGATGCTGTGTTAAAAGGTAACCAACAGCAAGCTGGTTTTCCTGTTTTTAAATGTATGTGGGCTTGTCTACACTTACCAGGGGATCCACTAGCGGCAATCGATGCATTGGCAGTCGATTTAGTCGGTGTAGTGAAGACCCGCTATATCGACTGCAGATCGCTCTCCCATTGACTCCTGTACTCCACTGAATCGAGAAGAGCAAGGGGAGTCGACGGGAGAAACTCCCGTCGACATTGCATAGTGTGGACCCCGCGGTAAGTAGATCTAAGGTACGTCAGTTTGAGTTATGCTATTCACGTAACTCAAATTGCGTAGCTTAGATCGAATTTCCCCTGTAGTGTAGACAAGGCCTATGATTGCTTGGTGTACAAACATCCATAGATACTAGCTGGGGCTGGAAAGCTTCTGAGGTTTCAGGTATGGCACTTTTCCCAGGAGTCTACATTGTTATCCCCAGCATGCTAGCTAAGTTCCAACACAGTAATTGATTATGATTATAATTGAAATGTAGGAACATTCTGCCTACTCCGGCACTCCACATTCTGTAAAGGCTGCTGCTAGAGAGGGCTGCTTTTTTTCATTTAATATTGTTTTCCATTGATAACATGCACTCATCAGAAACTCTCCAAGTCTATATTCAATTAAAAAGCACATTAACTAGACCAGGGGTTCTCAAACTTCATTGCACTGTGACCCGCTTCTGACAACAAAAATTACTACATGATCCCAGAAGGGGGGACCAAAGCCTGAGCCTACCTGCGTCCTGCTGCCCTGGGGTGTGTGGGGAGGTTGGCAAAGCCTGAGCCCCACCACCTCGGGCCGGAGGACCAAAGCCAGAGCCCAAGTGCTTCAATCCCAGGTAGGGGGCCTGTAACCTGAGTCCCTGACACCCATGGCTGAAGCCCTTGGGCTTCAGCTTCGGCCCTTGTTGGTGGAGCTCAGGCTTCAGGTTCAGCCCTGGGCCCTGGCAAGTCTAAGCCAGGCCTGGGCTGAATTTTAATGGGGTCGCATTTTAATGGGGTCGCAACTCACTTTGGGGTCCCAAACCACAGTTTGAGAACCACTGAACTAGACCCGCTCAGATTTGACACAATGCCAACGAAAGGACAACGAAAAACCCTCCTCCTTAAAACATAGGAATCTCAGGCCACCCAAATAGCTCTAGGCAGAAAAGGCCATGTGTAAATACATGAGCCCTACAGCATACTGAAGGTCAGTAGACTGGATCAGCAAGGCGAGAGAAATCCAGAGTTAAGAGCCCCTTACTGAAAGCACCTTCTGAAACAAAGATGGATGAAATAATCTCTACATATGTAATCTGCAGTCTGGCCAACGCTTACGCCTGTAATGTTACCCACGTGAGCAGTCCCATAAAGGGGGCTACTCATTTGCACGAGTGTTGGCATGGCCAGCACCACAGTGTGTCATCAAGGGCACAGTCTTCATGTGAGCAGTCCTGTTAAAGTTAATGGGACTGTTCATGAAGAAACTCCTCATCTGAGGAAGGCTTTCCAGCCCCACCAACTATCCGGGGCTGTTTCTTCACCCCCCGCCCCCTCCCCGACACACGTCAGTTACTACCGATATATTGATTATGCTTGGAAGTAGTTGGAAGCTAAAATGGTCGCTTCTCTTAATAGCCCGTCCTGCCCCGCTGAAGTTAGTGACAGTTTTTGTCACTGGCTGCAGGGGGAGCTGAGGGAATCACTCTGTTCCAGTGCTGCAATAAGCTGAAAATGGACAAGTGGGGTTTGGGGTTGGTGGTTTTTTGGGTTTTTTTTGGTTGGTTAGTTGGTTTTTTTTTTTTTTTTTAAGAGTATCATTCTTGCTGTCATCTCCGAAGACCAAGGCAATTTTCATGAATGAAAGGAAATGGACTCCATATTGGCTACACGCTATAGTGTCCGTATGGCTCAGGTGATAAGTGCACTGGGACATAAGATCATTAGGACATACGATGCATGGCTTCAGAACCCACATCCAAGTTTAAACTCATGCCCAGGATTAATGCTGTTGTCCTATTATGGTGCCAGCCTCTCTTCAGTTCATATGGTAAAGTAAGGTGCCTTCTGCTCATCTTTGTTGATTGTTCAGATGTTATTTAAAGATCCCATTCCACAGTCCTTTTTGAATAGATTAGGAAATAACACTGGTATCCTGGCCAGCGTTCCTTTTCTAAATAAAACAGGTTTTAATGTCCAAAGCCCTGTGTGTCCATTTAGTATACAGGATGAATCTTCATTTGCCTACAACAGCATCCAGCTTATTAATATGTAAAGTAGTTTGGGCTGCCTTTGTGTCTGCAAATGAAAATAGATTGCATTATATGCTGTAATAAACCCCTGTATGGTGATCTAATGAGAGAAGGAAATTTGAAAAGATAATAGCAACATTAGTCAAAAAGTAAGTAAGTTCAGCTAAGTTTTCTCCTGCTCTGTCCTATTCCTGTATTCAAGTTACAGTACTTAATGTAGTCCTAATGCCTAAATAGAAAAAATAGATCTTATTATGGAGTTGTATTAAAGCTACAGATATTTCAATGTCAATTTCCTTCACTACACAGTAGGCTTCAGGAGTGTTGTTAAAGCATAATAGCTTTGAAAATGGATAATGCTTATCATAGGTATTTACAAAATGAAGAAAAAGTTATCTAAATCTTGATGCTGCACGTTTTCTCTTATAAAACTATTTCTTAATATAAATTTTCTGTTCTGCATTGTTCAGCTGTTCAGAATACAATAGTATTGGCACTGAATTCTCAGCAGGATATTCTAATTATGCAAAGATCCCATTTGCTTTGTGTGTTTCTCACCTAGGGGAAGCCTTTGATTTAGAATCCAGATACTGACTGAAAGTAAACACAGCGCTTGTAATAAGAGTATTCTATGAAAAGTAGTGACTTCCAGGTGCAGACTGTTGTTAGAGCGTCAGCCCTCTAAAGACACACTTTTTATGTTGGTTTGCTTGGTTGTTGCAAAATTTCTGTGGATTTTACCAGGAAGGTAAAACAAGGGAGAACATGGTTTGATTTTTTGAGACATTAGAAAAAATACTTCATCGGTAGAAAAAGTTCTGTAAATCTCTCCTTCTGACTAAGGATTTAATATACAGAAACTCACTCTCCCTGAGTTACCAGCACAATATTAGTTACAAAACCCAATGTCCAATTATAGGATCCCATCTGGTGAATAAGGTTGGAGCAGGATATTAGTTCTCATGTGCACACACAAACTACTTGGAATATGTTTTCTGATTTTCTTTTGAAAGGAGAAAACACTTCATGTACCAGCAGATGCTTAAAACAAAAAGGATGTAATCGACACATTCCATGCACCAATGACCTGCGCAAATGATCACTTACAGTGTATTAAAAACCAAAGAGCCTAAGGATTCCAGCCTCCATAACTGTGAGGATAATATGGTTCTGGCCAAATGCCTTGTTCTGGCCAAGTCCAATAAATGGCCTCAGCTCAGCCCCAGAATTATACTGTGCACCTTCTTATTCAATAGCTGTGCTTGGCCGAACTAATCACAGAGCTCTCAAAGCTAGAAGTTTTATCTTTTGAGTCTTCAGATTTTCACTCCCCATTTATATAATCTGGAGAAAAGCCATAGGCAGAAAAGACTGATAGGTGCATTAAGTAAATTGCCTCCTACAAACTTCTGGTAAATATTTCTCCCCCAAAATGGGTTCTCCTCACAAAGTCCAGCATGCCTGGAACATTGCCATCAGCCTTGTATAGAAAATGTTCAAGTAAATTTGCTTTTCTTCAGCACTTTGGGCCTGATTGACCACTCGCTATTATTTCAGGATTTTTCTGCAATTAATGTGTCTTGTTTCTTCCTTATATTCCCCCACATGTGTGTATCCACCTGTTGTCTCTCATGTTATACTTGGATTGTAAGTCGTATGGGGTAGGGTGTGACAGAGTGCTGAGAGATGTACCCTGGTCACTATTTGCACTCAGCAGGTTCCTGTGAGAGGGTGTAATTGGCAAGGGGTGTGCCTGATTACCAGGCCAGACTGGGGTAAGGAAGTTAATCAGCTAATTAGCCAATAAACAGGCAAGGGGTTTAAAAAGAGGAAAGGAAAAACAGGAAGGAAATGCTTGAAAAAGGAATGGGGTAGGGTAAAGAGAGAGAGAGAAAAGGTGAGTGAAAGGCTAGGAGAGGCTGCCAAAGTGAGTTCTCTGAGTAGATGTCCCTCAAGTCCCACCCCACTTTGGAGAAGAGATCAGAAAGCTGGAAAACAGTGCCAAGGTGGAAGTCCCAATATGCACTGGTGAAGGTACTGAGACAAGGAAGAAGGTCTCAGAGCAGCCTCTGTTTGTGGAAAGGAGCAAGAATGTGACAGGCATACCCTGTCCCACAGGGAATGTCTCTTCGTTTTGAGTTTGTACAGTGCCTAGCACACTGACGTCTTGGTTCAGGTCTGGGGCTCCAAAGTGCGACCATGATAGAAATAAACCATTAATAATAAACACAAAAGTAGTCCAATAAAAGCACAAGTCTAGGGTGCGATTCACCATCATGATATCTTAGTTTTAATCCAAGTACCCCTGGCGCTTCTTGAAGTCTGGATCTGTTTCAGAAATAATAGCAGATCTAGTGGAGAGTTTCTTCTAACTTTTCAAAGTAATAAATCAGTTATATGATTTTAAAGGTTTCTTTCACGCAAATATTTCTGCCTAGAAAATGTAATGCTTGCTGAGGACAATTTTAATCGATTTGTGTTACCATGCAAATGGATCCATTCTTCGGATGAAGTTCCTTACAGAGAAAAAAATAAAATTAACAATTTTATACAACAATTTCATTTTCCCCAAAGCAGTATAGCACAGTCTGTTTGCATGAATCATTGGCTGACGTACACATGTTCTACAACATCTCTAATTTTAGTTGCTTCATCACAGTCTGCCTTGCATTTAAGTGACTATCAAATATTGCCAAAAACGACCGCTTCCCTTGCAAATGCGTCACTTCCTTTAAATTGGTACAACAGTGTGGTCTATAATCAAGAGTTTTTTCCGGATCAGAAATGACCACCTCTCTCACAGAGCCTCTCCCCAGCATCTTCAGTATATGAAAGGCTTCCTTTAGAGGCTTCAGTGGACAAATGATTGTAACCCACCCAAGTGCATGCACAATGAGCCAGACTCTGCCTAGTCATAAGCAGGCATAAATCAACTGCAGTTATGTTTTCCACCAGGGTACACCAAGGCTGATTCTTTCTCCTTCCCTCCCTCTCTGTTTCCCACTTGTTGAGGCTACATCGCTGATTTAGATTCAGCACATTTCTCTTGAACTAACTCTAACTTTTATGACTTTATGGCTTATTGCATTACCTGTATAGTAGAACCTCAGAGTTACGAACGCCTCAGGAATGGGAGCTGTTCATAACGCCAAAATGTT
This sequence comes from Lepidochelys kempii, assembly GCF_965140285.1. Lineage (NCBI taxonomy): Eukaryota > Metazoa > Chordata > Testudines > Cheloniidae > Lepidochelys > Lepidochelys kempii. The sequence continues at coordinate 9,186,370 of NC_136386.1, read as the reverse complement.
TGTAACTCTGAACAAAACATGATGGTGGTTCTTTCAAAAGTTTACAACTGAACATTGACTTAATACAGTTTTGAAACGTTATTGTGTAGAAGAAAAATGCTTATGTTGCTTTCCCTTTATTTTTTTAGTTTATTAACACTAAATTTGCTTTTATTTTTTTGCTGTATTTGCTGGGGGCGTAGTTTTGGTCTCTGCTGCTGCCTGAATGTGTACTTCCGGTTCCAAATGAGGTGTGTGGTTGACTGGTCAGTTCATACTCTGGTGTTCCTAACTCTGAAGTTCTACTGTATTTAACTCCTCCCCCGTTCTTATGGCACATTTCCCCCTGAGCATTTAGCCAGCTCAGAAAAGATCGGTCCTATAAACAAAGCCCCAGAGTTCAGCTCCAGATCTGAATATGAATTTTCACAAACTTTGGGACTATTTCTCATTTGTTCCCATAAATTTCCCTGAAGTAGGAGAATCAGGTTTAGATTGTAAGCTCTTTGAGGCAGAGACTGTCTTTTTGTTCTGTGTCTATACAACACTTTTGGGTCCTGCTGAATTATTGGAGCTTATCGGTGCTACTGCTATAGAAATAATACGTTCGTTTTGTGTGAACAACCTGGAGAGCCCAGCATCTGCCTGATATGGGGATTCATACAAAGGATAATCTAATGAATGGTATATTACTGTATAGGATTATTGTTTCATAATATGTCCTGATGATTCCTTGATATTTTTTGTATATACCTGGAATATGTTTGATGATTAGAAATATAGATAGTTGGGTTTGTGATGAGTGGGAGAACCACATGGTGAATTGCCTGCAGGGTGCGCAGATTGTGGATCTATTGAGACATCTAGATCAGGGGTAGGCAACCTATGGCACGCGTGCTGATTTTCAATGGCAGTCACACTGCCTGGTTCCTCGCCACCAGTCCCGGGGGCTCCGCTGCTGGCCTGGGGTACTGGCCGCCGGCCCCCTGCCAGATGGGGTTCCAGCTGCGCTCAGCCCGCTGCCGGCCCTGGGTCCCGGCCACCGGCCCAGGGGCTCTGCAGCCTCCCCCGAACTGTGTCCCACTCGGGTGCAGACAGGGGCAAGAGGGGGCACAGCTCAGCACCCCCACCTTAAAAACTGTTCCAGCACCCCTGTGCTGGGATATTTTTAAGTCCTGATTTGCTGCTTACATCACAATCACACCACGTGGAATAGCACACTGCGTTTGACATTGAGATTAGAATGTACATGCGAGAACCGGAATCAGAATTTTCTGACAGATTTCAAGATTTCCAGTGATTTTGGCCCAAAGCTTTCTTTTCTAATTAAACCTGAAAAGTTCAACGAAAGCGACTTGGATTTGTTTGTATTTCAGTGGATGCATGTTGAAGATTTCAAAATGCAGCTCATTCAGTTAAAAAGCTCAGAATTGTGGGCATCAAAGTTTGGAGATCTGCAGAGTGCACTTGAAGCTACCGAGAGAGATCGTGGGGCCTCTATTCTAACCTGCTGGACGTCCCTGCCAGTGAAATTTAACTGTTGGAAGAAAATTGCGTTTGCAATGTTTTCAGCATTTGGAGCCACATACCTGTGTGAACAGGTATTTTCACACATGAAATCTGTCCTCTGTCCCTCTCGGAGCTGGTTAACAACTGTATTTTAGTTGCTTCATCACCGTCTGCCTTGCATTTAAGTGACTATCAAATGTTGCCAAAAACAAGCTGGGGGCTGGTGTGCAGCTTAAAGTATCCAAATACATGCCAGACATTGGAAAACTCAGCAAGGAAAAGCAAGGGCAAGGATCACACTAAACTGATAAGATCTGCATTTTAGTTTCATTTTAAATGAAGCTTCTTAAACATTTTAAAAACCTTATTAACTTTACATACAACAAAAGTTTAGTTATGTATTATAGACTTCTAGAAAGAGACCTTCTAAAAACATTAAAATGTATTACTGGCACGTGAAATGTTAAATTAGAGTGAATAAATGAAGACACGGCACACCACTTCTGAAAGGTTGCCGACCCCTGGTCTAGATAGACACCTATGCAATGCTGAGGAGGAGCCGGTGGTCGTGGTACATGTAGGTACCAGTGACATAGGGAACGGTAGGAGAGAGGTCCTGGAGGCCAAATTTAGGCTGCTAGGTAAGAGATTAAAGTCCAGGACCTCCATGTTAGCATTCTCTGAAATGCTTCCAGTTCCATGTACAGGGCTAGTTAGACAGGCAGAACTGCAGGGTCTCAATGCATGGACAAGATGTGTAGGGAGGAAGGGTTTAGGTTTATTAGGAACTGGGAGCCTTTTGGGAAAGGAGGAGCCTATACAGGAAGGATGGGCTCCATCTATATCGAAACGGAACCAGAGGAGTTATTAAACTAATGGCTGGGGGACAGCTGACAGATGCAGAGGAGCACACGGCGTGCACAGAAACATTCCTTAGGGGAGGGTTTATTAAAGGGGATATTCTGTATCCTTGTAAAGAGGAGAGGATAGAAGTTGCTAAAGCACAGGTAGGCACTGAAGAGAAACAGTGAAACAAAAAAGAGTCCCATTCAGTTGCATCACATGAAGACAACAGAATACTGACAAATTTTATAAGTGCTTGTATATAAATGCAAGAAGTCAAAATACTAAGATGAGTGAACATGAGTGCCTGGTATTATGTGAAGGGGTATCCTCATTTAATACAAGAACCTGGAGTCACCCAATGAAATTAATAGGCAGCAGGTTAAAAACTAACATAAGGAAGTATTTCTTCACACAACGCACAGTCAACCTGTGGAACTGGTGACCAGGGAAGTTGTGAAGACCGAAAGTATCACCAGGTTCAAAAAAGAACTAGATACGTTCGTGGATGATAGGTCCATCAATGGCTATTAGCCAAAATGGTCAGGGATGCACCTCCGGGCATCCCTAAAGCTCCAACTGCTGGAAGCTGGGCCTCGATGACAGGGGAATAATTGCTCTGTTCTGCTCATTCCCTCTGAAGCATCTGGCACTGGCCACTTTCAGACAGGAAACAGGGCTCCTGTCTGACCCATTGGCCTGACCCAATTATGTCCAGCCTTATGTTCTTAATATTCTTATTTCTCCCACTCACTTTCAGTTAAGTGTTTTTCTTTTCTGCCTTGTAACATAGACTGATGAATTTAACCAGGTTTAGAACAATATAGAAATTCAGTTATGTTAAAAATAGACCCAACGAAATCCTTCGGATGTTGCTGTTGGTAAGTGAAGTCCTGCTTAGTGCCTATGAACAATTAGGCATTGCTAAGTAGCTTTGCATCTCTGAGGATCTTCTCATGTCTTTAACAAACCATTACAGGACCAAATTCTTCACTTAGAACCACACATATGTCTCCCATTGAGCTTAATGCAGGTCTTGAATGATCTAAGTGGATGGAGAAGAGTTTTTATAAACGCTTATTATCTCAGGTGCATGTACCTGGAGCAAGGCAATTTAAATACAGATTGCAAAATGTTTGCGAAAACATTTTAATTATTTCTAATTGGTCTTCCTGCCTTCAAAAGCCAGTATGAAGTTCCCAGATTCGTTTGCTACTCTTTCCATTTTGCTGTATGTATATTTTAGGAGAGGTGAAAATTAGGTAGGATTCAGAGTTAGGTCAGGTTTAGTGGAGAAAGGATTTATGAAGTGGGAGTTTATTAGATTATAGACCTCTGGATTTGGCCCCGATCTGGAAAAACTTATTTGTAAACCGTTCGTACAAGTCTGTTTCACTCCCTTTGATTTTTCTCCAGTACTCAGTGGCCTTTCTTTTCCTGGCCATCCCTTATGGCCTCTGTCTACTGCTTTAAAAAAAAAATGAAGAAACACTTTGATTTACTCATCAGTAATTGAAGGTAATTAGATTTTATTTGCTTATTTATTTTTGAAGTTCGTCTATATAACTATTATTTGCCCACACCTTATTCTGTGATTATGTAGACAGTCGCTAGTCTTTCTAAAAGGACAGTATGGCAGCATAATTAGCTTTATTTAAACCGTTTCAGATGAAAAGCCACTGGAAAACTGTGTGTGTGTTTTAAATATGCATACAGAAAATTTAGAGAAGTGATGGTTTTGAAGAGAAAAACCTTTACGTAGCTAAGTTCTTCTGACCCTAGGAGAGTACATTGTTTAGTCATACGAGTTATTAACTAACAGGTTATTATTTCGTAGTTGTTATTTGAAAATATAATGTGCTGTAACTACATACCATGAACCCACAGATCCCTGGTACAGCAGACTGTAGCCTTCAAAACAATCATTGATTTTTGGCATTTCTCATGTCAATAGATGCAGCATAAAGCAAGTACAGCAAAGTCATATGCAAGCATAAACTTCTCAACATATCTATTAGTGCATACTAAAGAAAGAGTCAAATGCATATAGAGTATGAACGACTAGGAACTACTGTTCTCAACAAAATATTTGCTACCTGTTTGGTCATACAGGCGCATAATAAAAATGCATATTGCTATTACAACGTACGAGTGTTAAGAGTGAGGCGCAAAAAGCAGCAAAATGACTTTGGTGCTGTATCTCCGATCCCTGATATGGAGTGCGTACTATTACTAATACACTTTTACAGTATATGCGGCAATGACTCTAGTGCAGCCAAATACTGTGTGGTATGAACTTCCTCTGTAATAGGTTTCAGAGTAGCAGCCGTGTTAGTCTGTAGTTGCAAAAAGATGAGGATGCATCCGATGAAGTGAGCTGTAGCTCACGAAAGCTTATGCTCAGATAAATTGGTTAGTCTCTAAGGTGCCACAAGTCCTCCTTTTCTTTTCACTGTAATGTTACTATAACACTGGGACTTCTCACTGAATTTCGTACTGCTGAAAGCACACGCCCTCGACACACACCGATGGCTGTATAATAAAAGCCAGTTATACTACTGCAATACTTAGAATTTTCAACTTCAAAGTACTTTATTAATTAATTAACCCTTAAACACCTTTGGGCGATAGGTACATGAAGTATTTACAGAGTGGTAAGCTGAGACACAGGTCAAGTGAATTAACACAAAACAGAAAGGGAGTCAGTAGCAGAATTAGGAGGACTAAAACTCATGAGCTCCTGGCTCACAGACTTGATGTCTAAACTGCAACTCTCTTTCTGCACTAATTAGAAGAAATGCTGTAGCTTTTAATTCCTGCATGCTGGCTGATCTTAGCACTCAATATCCAGACCATTTAAAATGAGCAAATACACTTGGAGATATGGGGGCAAGGGAAAAGGTCAAGCCCTCATGACCAACTAACAACGTAAACTGCCCATGCCATCTCTGAAATGAGCTAAATAACGAAATCCACTCCCCACGGCTGTCTCACCAGAACTCACTAGCCCTGCAATCCATTTATAAATGCTATTTCTCAGTTATGGGAAGACAGAAGAGAGTCTACCAAACTAGTAAATGGCTAAAAGTGTCTTCGTATGACACCATTTTACTTAGCAGATTGTCTTTTAATAATAAATATCAATCGGAAACCGAATTCTACAGAATGATAGGAGCAAAAATACCTTGTCCAAGTAATTTTCCCTATTGTGTAACTTACTTACATTTGTGGGCAAGATTAGTAGAGATTTGGCAAAAGATGGTTCAACATACATGGATATAGAAGAATATGACAGATCTCTAGGCTGTGAGATCTGCATATGGGACCTCCTCCCTTCCCCTGCTGCATAAAACAGGAATATCGGCCACTTCTGCAGCTCCATCCCACTCTCTGGACTTCACAGTGGCCTCTCCATAGGTCCAGATCCCATGTGCCCCCCACCAGCACTACAGAGAATCCTTGGAAAAAATAATGCGGCCCTCACCTCTGTGACCTGTTCAGCTGGGCCTCCCAGAGGCAGGTGTGACTGCAGTGGACCCATGCTGACAGGAACTGGGGTGGGGAAGTCAGGCCAGAGGAGTTATGGGGTACAGGGCCTTGTGTACATGATCTGACCTTCTGTGGATTTCTGGGGGGTCCTCTAGCTTTGGGGCACCTCCCACAGCCTTTTCCATAGTGGGGAGGAAAGGAGACAAAGCTCACCCCTTACCAGAAGGCTGTGGGGTTTCCATGAGGGGATCTCTCAGATTTTCTTCTTCAGAGCACAGCAAGGGCTGGTCTGGGCCTTGGGGCTCTAACTAGTACAGATATGCTTAACTGCACTAAGCAGAGCAGGGTTTGGCAGTCCATTCACATACCCCCCAGGACAATATTTACATTGGAGTTTTATCATGTCTGTTTGTGGGGACCAGAATCTTTTCTCTGGAGCTAAGAGTCACAGAGGTGAAGGGCTTGCACCTTAGTCACATGCCAAACCCCATCGTGTTCACATGGTTTTCTCGTAGAACAGGTTGTCTCTTGTGTCAGTCACTTCTGCTTCCCACAACCTTCAGGTATGCAGGAAGCATTCACTGTCCTTGTCAAAAAAAAAAAATGCAGGGGAAGTGATAAAGGGGACAGGATTCATCTTTAGTCAGTGATAAGCCAGAGAAGGAGGCTGTGTGTCAAAGAGCTCTTATTTCAAATATGCTGGTCGGTTTTTTCCACGGGCGGGCGTGGGACTTGAGCTGACGGGAAGTGCAGTTGGAATGTAACACAACTCTTCCTGTAGAACCTGTTACATTTCAGAGGTGAATAAGGACCGTGATAGGATTGTACATTTAAAGCTGCCACCAGTGATCCTGAATTTGAAGCCACTTCAGCTGAAATCCCCTGTGAATTCTGCAGCGTTCAGCTGTCTTAAAGCATGTCCCTCCCCTGGGAAACTTCCTCCAGTGTTCTGTGTTTAGCTATCTGTGAGGAGAGGGTGGGATTGGGGAGGCGTTGTTGCTGATATAGCTGATGATGTCAGCAATGTGTCAGCAGTGGGAGTTAAGCCTGTGAAACTAGAGTTACACCTAAGAGGCTGAAACTCAGCAGCAGAAGGAAGCGGAAAGCTGCTTGGTTGGGGCAGGATGGTGTGTTTTGTTTTTTAAACTTCGCTTTTGAAACAATTGGATTAAACACCAAACAAACGAGAAGCAAGATTGCACATTTTCTTGTGACTAGGTAAGCGTGGGGATTCAACTGCATCATTTGGAGTAGTTCTGTGTCCTGGCTATGCTTCGTAAAAATGTTGTTGGTGCAGTGTGTGACAGCACAAGGACGTTCTTCAGAGAGGAGTGGGGGCATTTGTCTGTTCCTGTATATGTGGTTTCTGGGATACCGTAAGTAACAGTGCTGCAGAGTGCAAGATGTCTCTCCGTACTGCGTTCTGGGATATTGCATTACTTGTATTCTCGGTAGAATTAATTCATTTAGAAAATCCAGCCACTTTTTTATGGCTGGGGGCTTTTTGTGTTAATTTAACACCACAATGTAGATTCCCCTTTAAGCAGCACTGTTAAAAACACAACAGTAATCTGCAAATGTAAATGATTCTTTTAAGCAAGGGTCATTTCTCATTACAGCATTTTTTTTTTAATTGAGCAGAGTTTAATGACCAGAAATACCATTCTGGCAAAGAAAAGTTGTGGCAAAACAAGATTCCATAGCGTGAAAGGTCACGAAAAGAATCGTCCCATAGGTTTCCACAAACATGTGAACTGGATTATGTTTTATTTATGATCTCGGATGTGTGCATTTAAAATTGAAGCAGGACGTAATATTTGGCTTTATGAACCTTGGCGTTACTTCATGCTGTAGCGTGTTGTGTATGTTTAACAGATGGAGTCTTACAGTGATGTGACATTTGAAATATTACCTAGAGATGACCAGTAATATTATCTGTGATGGTGAATGAAATGTTCGATTGATTGGCTAAGAAATTTAAAGCCCGGTTCTGCCTGAAAGAGTGACTTTGGAAAACTAATACTCTGGAAGGAGGTGTTTCTTGTTCATTGTGTCTGGGTGATTTTCACAGCAAAGTTGCTCAGTTTGCAAGTGAAAAGATTTCTTCCTCTTCCTGTGTGTCCCCCCTCCTCCCCTCCGTGCACACACACACATTCCTTCCCCCCCCACCCCCACCCCACCCCACACACAGCCCTGCATTCAGCCTGGGCTCTGACAGTCTTTCCATCTCGTGCATTGACTCCAGTAAGAGAGGGTCTGCAGGCTAAATTAAACCTTTGGCTACACCTGTCCCACTCCATTGTTAGATTATGCATTTAGTGACACCTGTGTAACCCCATTGGCATTAACTGGCTTTGCACAGGTGTCACTGCTGAAAATTAAAAAATCACCCCCTTCTGGAGCAAAATTCCACCACCCAGTGAAAGCTATGTTAAGAATGTGCCATGTTGGATGGGTGCAAAACCTGCTATATCATCCCCGCAGGTAATGACTGGCGTTGCTTCCAATGCAGAAGGAGTAGGGTAAGAAGATCCATAGGGAATTCCGACCCCCTGGCTGCAGATCTCAGGGCACTGGTCCAAAATGCCTCCCCGGTTATGCTGTCCTAGACTAGTGATTCCCAAACTTTTTACTAAGGCAACTGCAGTTTGTCTTTTCTGTGACCCACCCAGAGCCCAGATTTGTGGAGGGAGCAAAATCATAGGCCAGCATCTTTCTTCTCCTCCTCCTCCTCCCTCACCGCGTTGAGGGGGTACTGACCACTCTGCACCAGCACCACAGCCCTGATCCCAGCTTGGGATGGAGGGGAGGCCCACCCCCGCAACAGTGGCTCCTGTCCCTCAGGCCTGGCCTGGCTCCCCACTCTAGGTATTGTGACCTGGCACCTAGGGTCACAGCACCACTCAGGTTCGGCCCGGCAGCCGTGGCGGCGCGATGGCTGGGAGAAACCGGAGCGGTGCTGCAACCCCATGCACCAGGTCGTAAGGCCGGGGAGCGGGCAGCAGGGTCCTTCCCTGCAGGACAGGAGCCGCCGCTGGCTGGTGAACATGGGAGAGCAGGGGGCTCATTCTCCAAATCCTTGCTCCACACTAGGCCCACAACCCATTCAGAACCTTCCTGTGACCCACTGGTGGGTTGCAACCTATCATTTGGGAAATGCTGTCCTAGACAGCAGTTCTCTGGTCCCCAGCTGGTGATTACACATTTCTTGATTAGTTGTAGTATCGTAGCACCTAGGAGCCCCAGTCAGGGACCAGGATGCCATTGTGCTAGGTGCTGTAGAAACTCAGAATAAAAAATTTTCTCCGCCCCAAGGAGCTATAGGTTCAGGAAATGCTTAGAGGGTTTCCTTAGAGGAGCAAGATATTTGGAGACTCTCTTCCAGGGTGCTGTGCAGTCTCTCCACCACCCCACCCCACCCAAAAATCTCTCAAAACCCCAAACCCAGTGGTTGCATTGAGTGTGTTGCACTTAGAGCATGCCTTTTCCAAAGCTCTTGTTGCTTTGTTACTCCCCTGTGCATCCCATGACCGATTGGGGGAGCAAAGGCCAGAAAGAGAAGAATGCATTATTTTACCTCACTTCTGGCGTGCAACGATTTATATTAGCTTCTTCATTTAATCAGAGTAAAAAGTACTGTAGCTCTCCTCCCGAGACAGAAAGTTTGATTAGATGCAAACAGTTAGCCGCAAGATGAAATGTGTTATTGGCAAAGGCAGCTGCTTGCACAATTCAGATTTGCAATGCACTGTTTATAGCAAATATTGTAAGTTCTCTTTATGGGTCTTCTTTATCTTATAACCAGTGACTTTTGGCACAGTTAGTCTTTAGATATAGCATGAGCTCCCCTGGGTTTAGTTGGAATGAATAATATGATGGAAGAAAGAGAGCAGTGATTCTTGGGGTGACTGTGTTTTGTTTCTTTCTCTCTCCTAATACTCATAGTTATTTCAATGGAAACAGCTGGAAAATCTGTATTTCCGTGAAAAGAAATTTGCTGTGGAAGTTCACGATCCGCACAGGTGAGACCAGAATGGTTGTAACAGAAAACCTTTAGACATTGGACAGGTAATCCTGGTGTTGACCAAGTTCTCCTTTCATTGAGCTGCAGAGAACTAGGATTGTGACATAACATTTTGATCTTCCTCTTTGCTTTGAGTTATGGGGCCCAGTCCTCAGGTCCAGGGCAGCAGAATGGGGCTGCGTGGGCCACGGATCTGGTCTGTGGTTTCTAGTAATTAATGATAAAAAATAGATTCCTGGTAAGGCACAGAAAGGGCCACAGGGCTGATCTGTAATGTGGGGTGAAATTTTGAGGTGTATTTATAATGCTGCTCAGTTTCTCATATTTGTTTCAAATTGCATATGGGCAGTTCCCAGGCGCTGTCATACTTTCAGCGGACCTGGTTCTGGTAAGCGCATTGCAGTACCTGCAGAGGACAAGTTTTCCTCCTGATTTAGCTCCCCTCACAACCCAGGGAGCGGCAGCTCTGTAGGCCCATGGTAGCTGGAGGCCCATGGTCACGGGGACTGCGGGGCCAATAGGACAGGGGACATGACTCCCATAAGTTCATGGACATCTCTGGCCCGACAGTGACTTCACCTTTTTAGCCCACAGCCAGTTCATGGGGGTGGGAGGAAGTGCCCAGTCAGAACATGGGATCACAGTAATGCTGCCCTTCCGTGCACTTGTTTAACAGTCACTTCCATAAAGGACCAGAATTTGCCCTGAAGAAATCCCCCTTCTTTCCGGTTCCATCTTCCTTCTGCCCTCTCTCCCCAGCCACACCACTTTCTCCATCAATGCTGCTTGCACCCAGCAATCTGCTTCCAGCCCCCTTCATCTCCCTTCCATAATTGAAGTGTGAAGAGCTTTGGGATACCCCTTCGTCCCCCCTGGCACATCCCACACGCAAAAATCCCTCTGCATTCCATTCTCTATTGTAGATTTATAACATGTCCATCCCTTTGCTTCTGATCTCAGCTGCAGGAGCAGCAGCCCACTCCCTTTTAGCTCACTGTGTTGTAAAAAGGAGAGGTTTTATGGCTGTGATTCAGTTCTGTAATAAACAGGGAAAGCATAGCAGCAGCAGAAATGATGAGGAAGGATTTTTCTTCAGTAAAGGACGTAGCTCACAGGCTGCGTATTGGGTCTTGCCTGGTTCAGAAAAAGGCAGCTCATATTTTAAACCTAAAAGGAACCAGCCTCAGATTGCATTTCTTTTACCCCCCTTTAGAATTTCAGTGTCCAGAAGGACCTTTGGACAGAGCGGACTTGTAGTGCAAACCTGGTATGCAAACACTTCCCTGATCAAATCCATCTGGGTAATGGCAATCAGTCAGCACCAGTTTTACTTGGACAGAAAACAAAGCAAAGTAAGTTACCAGACATGTTACCATAAGCAAAAATTTCACCTCCCATACTTGTACCTACTTCAATCTCCATTGTTCTAGAGATAGGCTACGAATTGGCTTTGTAGCTGTTCTGCGATCTGTTAGATCAAATAACAATGCGATAGCTACATTATCCTGCCTCCAGTTAAGAGCTGTGGAAATGAAATCACAAAATGGGGGAATTATCCCAGCTGGATGTTTAATCTACCCTGTGTCTGGCCTCTTTCTCATGTTCATTTTGAACAGGATACCAGTAATAAAGGGGTTTTCCTTATGGAGATAACTGGACTGTGGGGGAAATGCCAAGCAATGGAAAGCAAAGTGTAAAATCCCACAGGGGGGGTGTTGCATGAGCTCTTAATTTACTACGGAGAAGTGTGAAATGTCATCTCTATGACCCTTTGTTCTGAAGCTAGTTAAAGGTAACTTGATGATGCAGGAGTGTGTTTTAACTCTTTCAGGCAAAAATTCCCTCAGCCAGAAGTTTGGATGATGTTGCAATGGACCTGACTGAGATGGGGACACAAAAGGTTTCAAAACTCGTGACTTCGGAGGCAAAGAATCAGCTTATTATGGCCAGCAACGGCAGTTTAATCTCTTCAGGTAACATTTTTGCTTCAAGCCAACTGCAGGTTCTGTCAATAAATTGTGAGGCCTATGTGCAATAAATGATGCCATTTATTCGTAGCTGTGGTGAAGTAGATGTCAACATAGGTCAGATTATAAAGATTTGATTTTATAAGTATAACATACCAATTTTTCTGTAAATAAGTGAAGAGACAAAAGTGCATTCTAGATAGCTTGGCGTCTGTGTAATATATATTTATCCCATACGTAATGTTGATACCTGTCTACTGAACCTGCAGACCCATAGCATTCACTACAATCCAGGTGCATCTAAGAGTGTGGTCCTTGCGTCTGCTAGGCATATGTACTCAGTCACGTGTGAGAGAGAGAGAGAGAGAGAGGACAGCAGCTAGGGTTATCGGAAATTGGACCTCAGGCTCCCACTGAACTGCAGTGGGATTTGGTGCTTTAACTTCCTTAGGCAGCTTTGAGAAATCAAGATTGGGCCCTTTGTCCTAGGCCAAGGAAGGAAATGGGTCTACCCCCGTAAATCCGCATTAAAGGTAACTCATTGCTTCAGGGTCTCAAGATTCTGAGGTCAGCGAAGAGCAAAAGAAGGAGAAAATTACAGAACTAAAGAAGAAAGAAAAACTGCTGCAAGAAAAACTGCTGCAGAAAGTCGAGGAGCTGAAGAAAATCTGCTTGCGCGAAGCGGTGAGGACTGTTCTTAAATTCCAGAGGGGGGCTGGCACACCTCCCGCTCAGGTTAATAACCCAGCGTCCTTTCCATTCCGCAGGAGCTGACTGGCAAAATGCCACAGGAGTATCCACTGAGTGTGGGAGAGAAACCTCCTCAGGTCAGAAGGCGTGTAGGCACAACATTCAAATTGGATGATAACCTGCTTCCCAGCGAGGAGGTAGGCACAGCAACTTCAGGCAGCTTACTAACCTTAGGGCAGCCAAAGCCCAGACTCAAACAGCGTCTAATACTCCGGCTCTTGCCAGTAGTGATTGTTGGTTTTATGTTCCTGATGTGTCGGTTCAGGTAGCAAGCATTCAGGATCGGCTGTTGTAAGTTACCCCTATTTGCAACCAGGCAGGGGTTGGCATGTGCGTGTGCCTATGTCTGCTCTAAAACCGAGGGTAAAACTATCCAGTTCCACAGGTAGGGTCCCATCCTGCTGCCCTTATTGAAGCCAAGCTCTTACTGACTTCAAAGGGAGTCTGGCTAAAGACAGCAAACTCCCCTAGGGCTTGACCATGCACAGTTGACATCAGTGGAAATTTTACCATAGAATTCGGTGAGAGCAGGTTCCATCCTTTAGTGCCTAGACATCACCCAGCACTATAATTCTGTGCTCTCAAGTTCTGAATTAGACAGTGGTTGAGACTTTGAATCGTAATACACATATTGGGTTTGACACACTTCTGCAGCTGCTTGGGGCTGTAAATTGCACCCTTCACTGGCAGTAGGGGTCACTGTGCCAGTGAGTGGGGATTCGCCTGCGTAGCAGGGCACAGATTCCACCCAGGGAGAGCTTTATACTGTTCATGGACCTCAGTAAAGAGCTATGCAGGCAGAGGCTGCTTTGAGGGATGCGCTGAACACTCACAAGACTTCTTGCAGTCTCTGGGCACACCATCTCCATCCACTCTTTTCTGGGCTGTGCTGGCTGGCTTCGTTTTCTTAATGGAATGTGGGATTGTGAGCACTTTGTACCCAGGTGTCCCAGGAGCTCTGTGCTCTGGACGAAAATGCTGGCGTAACCCAAAGCTGCAACAAACTTACTTTGCGTAAGTGCTAAATCCTTTTGAAGCAAAACCCTTCTGACAGCATGCAGAAGCACTGCGTAGCACTTCTGTCACCCAAACAGTAATTAATTAAGTTTCTGACGCCCTGTAAGGTAGCTGTGATTATATGACAGTGAAGCAGAGAGAGATTCCAAGCTGATATTTGCAAACTTTGACTTCAGTCGAATCAGCTAGTGCTGGACACCACTGAACATGAGTTCGCTTGTTTAGGTATCTTGACAGGGAGCTAGATGTCTTAACTTTAGGCACCTAGGTTAAAAAGTTTTGTAACCGTCCCAAGGACACACAGTGAGTTCAGTGGAGTTAAGGAATAGAACGTAGGGGTCTCTTAAGCACTAGACCGTAACCATATACTCTTTTTTGGGGATATTTCTGTGTTTTCACTTAAGGTTTCATTTTGTACACTGAATTTTATTTACTTGTACTTCGACCTGCAGTATCATATAACAACAAAGAGCTAATGTGTTCATGAATCTGCAGGACCCCGCTTTGCAAAGCTTGGAGCGCAATTTCCTCATACAGCAAAAGATGGTGGAAGCTGCGAAGAAACTTGCCAGTGAGCCAGACATGTGCAAAAATTTGAAGAAGAAAAGAAAACAAGATTACACTGCTGCCATGAAAAAGCTTCAAGAGATTGAAAATTCCATAAATGAATACAGGATCAAATGTGGCAAAAAACCAACGCAGAAATCAACCCTTATTTTGCCAGGTAAACACCAAGAATCCCCACGTTTCTGTTGAGGGTGATAGAGAATGTTCTTCAGTTCAGTTACAAGTTTTGTTTATAGATTTGGTTTGGTTTTTTTTCCATGGCACTTGCATGGAAAAGGAAGATGTAATTAATGCCTGATATGCATGAAACATTGTTCCTGTGCCATACATAAGCTGTGGGTAGAACAGATCATAGGAGAGGCTAGGCACATGTGCAGACATGTTCTGACATCAGACCAAAGGATTGCAGTACGCAGAAGGGCTGGCGGCATCTTCAGCCGAAACTGGTGTGGTACCTCATTCTGTAGCATATTAGATGCTCTCTTATTTCTGAAATAAGCTTCAAGGATCACTCAGCTGTTCCAATGCCTCCTTATAATTCTCATCCCCTTGTTTTTATTTTACTGTGACAGTAGAAAGGAAAGTGGATGAATATTTCTACAGGATGATAGCAAATACTGGGAAAAGTATTAGCAGGGAGCAAAGAATATATGTCTTGATTCGACATTATTAACTCCCCATAAGACAACAACAAAGCTGGGGTGTTCTCAACGTGCATTGTTGCAGACAGCTCCATAAGCCAGGCGTTTAACTTCTTAACCCTAGCAATGTGACAAGTATGTGTGTATAGCAGCAATCCCTTTGCAAAGAACGACTGTAAGGGAAATGGAGGTGTCACTGCCTTCTCCATGCTGAAAGTAAGGCATGATTTAATTCTAGCCCCTTTTTGTGTGAGGTCAGTAATTAATACAGTAGGCTGAATTGAGGGAAGTTTTTTGGAATTGCAAAAACCTATGTATATTTTGCAGTCTTTGAGTTTTCTAGGCTGATAAATGGCTTTCTGACACATCTTCCGGCTCCTTGACCTGGGAACATCAGTATATATGAGACTCTTAATGTTTGATCAGTTGCTTTTTGCACATTCTGCTGAGCCCGGGCAAAAGCTGTTCCATGAGATGTATTTTTCTCCTGGAAGCAGCAAGGTAGAGAAGGAGGGTGTACTTTTTCTGTAGTGTATTTATATTGTATTCCGCTGATCCCTATGCAGGATGTCAGTATCGTGTCCAATGTACCTCTTCATTTCTGGAATAAGAACCCTTAACAGCCTATATTCTCCCCTTTAAATATTGCAACATAAGGGAGTCTACATATGGCCTAGATTTTCTGCCAGGGTAACTGCTGTTGTGTCCCCTTTGGTTTCAGAATTCACTTGGAATTTTTTTCAGCAAGTGGTACAGCAAGGCTGTTTATCATTGCTGATTGACTGGAGGATGTTAGCCGGACTAACAGCCAGATTGTAGTGGACAGGGTGAAGGTAGTATCTCCTTTTCCACCCTTGTGCTTACCAATGTAGGCAGTAGTTTTGGAAGTACTTACACATGTAGAACAAGTAACATACTGGGCTAACGAGGCAGGAAGTCCCCGAGGTGCTAGTAAGTAGCGTGACCATCATGGTACACCATCTGTGCATAACTCCTGCTGCTTACTACATGGGGCATGTTGGCACCATTGTGTAAAATGGGGAATTTAGAGTTTAGATACAAATCCATAAGAACGGCCATACTGAGTCAGACCAAAGGTCCATCTAGCCCAGTATCCTGTCTTCCGACAGTGCTGGTGCTTCAGAGGGAATGAACAGAACAGGTAAACATCAAGTGATCCATCCCCTGTCCTCCATTCCCAGCTTCTGGCAATCCTTTGGTTCTCACTCATAAAAATACACACTTACTCCATCATTTCACAACAGCTGGCAACTGACGTCACTGAGAGTTTTGCTTGAGCAAGGACTGCAAGATTTGGCCCATAGGTAAATAAGCTGCACTCCAAACCAGTACCTCAGAAGCAGTACGTGTTGAGGAATGATGCTTGGCTGCTTGGAGTTTGGAAAGAGCAGAACCATCATTTATGGTAGATCTGCCCAATCGTCTGCAACTGATCTGCAAGCAACCATTTGATCATCCCTGGCCACCCTCATTCGGAAATAATCACTCCCACGCTTTGTGTGCATGGTTTCCGAAAGCTGAAGATTAGTCTTTTGGTGAGGAGTGTGGCAATGAGTCAGTCGCAGCTGTGAATTTTAGGAACGGTTTGTTGGAAATGATGTATTCAATAGCAGCCTCAGTCTGTCGGATCAGCCCTGCGCTGTTCTCAGTCCAGTCCTCTGGGGATGGGAGATTAAACAGGTCCTTGACTTTCATAGTCGTCATTCCAGGCCGTGCCACTTGTCATGGGCCACTCACTCACACACACGCCCCGGCTGCAGAGGGCTCTGGCTGTGCTGTTTCCACATGGTACAGCATCTGACATTTGTGCGGCAGATGGTGCGTGTGGCTGAGCAGCATATATTGGCTGGATTCATGTGTTTAAAAGCACTGGGGTGAGGGGAGGGGTTAAGGTACAGTGCTGGACAGCTGACTTGCTTAGCACTCTTCCTAGTGAACTAGTTAAAGAGAGTGGAAATGACGTGTCCCTATGGAGAGCTTTACTCTTTGCTTGTGTCGATCTGGGTGTTTTGCTAGTGTCACCTGTGCAGACTGTCCTTACCGGTACCCTGTTTCCAGAATCAGTATCTCCCTTGCCACTTTCTCCTGCGGCGTCTCCTTTCGTCCAGCACCCAGGTGCTGGAACTAGGGGTGCTACCGTACCCCCTGGCTTCAGATGGTTTCCATCAAATACAAGGTTTACAGTTTGGTTCAATGGCTCTCCATACCCCCACTATACAAATTGTTCCAGCACTCCTGCCAGCACCCTTCCAGACTGAACTTTCTCTTTTTTTAGTTTTCTTCCCTGACTCTGCACCACTTCCCGTATCGTGGGAGATTTCTGGGACTGGAGGCAGGGACCAGAATCAAACAGATTCGGATATTTGTAATGTTGAATGCTTCTATGTACACTAGTGAGCTGCCCATTCATTGTTATCTCAGCAGTATGGTTTTGCCTTTCATGAAGCCGGATCTTGATATCTTTCCTCTTTGTTGACTCTGCTTTTACACAGCCGAAGTCAGTTGAATGAACCCTGAATAAGAACCATAGGAGTTTGTCCAGAGTTTATTATGGTTACAGAGGAAGGAAGTGGGGGCACGACAGTGTTCTTTCTAGACAGTACTGTAGTCCTCTCTGCGTAGCTCTTCACGGGCTGCTCTTTGTGAACCTCCGGCATACCAGGCATGAGAACAAACTTGTGCATCTTATGTTTATGATGACTGGGCTGAAGCAACAGCTGTGCTGTGGCAGTAACCAACTGCCCTGGCTGTCACCAGCAGCTTCTGTTACGGACATTCTCCCCTTGTGTTTAAGGATCAGCGACAGATTCCTTACCAATTGGTAACCCATAGCATCAAGTGGAAAGATGAGACTCCTCTGGTGTATGCAATAGAGCATTATGAATAAATACAAAATGCGTTTTTAAAAAAATCACCGTGACCAGGACCAGATTCAACTCTGTTAACACTGGTGTAAATTTCAAGTGATACCATTGAAAACAATGGAATTAGTCTCGATTTACATCAGCGTAAGTGAGAGCAGAATTTGTCTAAGGGTAAAATTTTCAAAAGCCCCAAAGTCCATTTTCAAAAGTAATCTCAGGCCATAATATCAAAGGTATTTGGTGCCTAGTGGGATTTTTTCAAAAGTTCCTAAACTGGTTAGGTGCCTGAAGCCCACTGGTGTTGAAAATTCTACCCCAAGTGTTGTCATATTTGGTAGCTTATTAAATTACAATGTAAACAAATAAGGTAGGAGTGCCGTGCAAAATAGGATGATCAGATTGTGAAAGGCTACATACGCATCACATGATACTGCAGTTCATGTCCATCTGGCTCTGTAGCTTATTTTAAAATAGAGTATGTAGAAACCTCTGTAGAGAATCCTGTATCTCAAATCCTTTATTTTCATTTACAGATGATACAATCCCATCTGAGAGTAGCTCTTTGTCTGATACAACAATTTATGACGATGGTATGTCACTTACGCTTTTCTGTTTATGAAGTATCAAGTATATCATACCCTTCCTAAACCATAATGTAACTTTTTGAGTATCTTATTCTGACTTACATCTACATCTTTGATGCCTCTATTTAAATCTTAATTCATTTGCTAAACCTTTTAGTGAGCAATGATTTTATACAAGAGAAGCTTAATCAGAAGCTGTTCTTTGAAACCATGTATTTGTCAAAAGCATGAGCTCTTCTGCTGGTGACTGAGTTTTCTTTGTAGATGATTGTTGTTTTAATGGAATAGCTCTTCTGATTAACCTTCAGAAATACACGCATCACTCTTGTATGAACAGTCAATTCCAGCCGGTAGTAACTGGCAGGAGAGGGCACTTCCGGATGGCGAATGACAGGCTGGAGGAATCTGGCCAGTTAAGCCAGCCAATCGTAAGCTGACAGGAAATGCCTGACCCAGATGTCATCATAGCAGTTTTAAATCATTAAAATATTAAAGCATGCAGAGAAACTAATGACCTGTTTGCGTGTTAAATGGTGGTCTGCATCTTGCCAGGGATATGGTGTTCTGTTTTAGTGTACTTGATTTTTTTCCCCCCTAGCAGTTAACATTAGATCAGTCACCATCTGGAAAAGACTTGGCTTGACATTCCTTTAGATTTGTCATCATCATTTGGGAACAAATATTATCCAGACCATGATTCACTGCTTAGTGTGGGCTTGATTCTGATCTCACCCAGCTTTGTGCTCACACCTTGACTCTTAAATTGAGTTACACCTGATTCTCATGGGTGGGAGTGATATCCGAATCAGGGCTTCAGTGTATCCGTGTGTTCACCAAGTGTTTGATCCTACAGCTGTTCCAGTCAATGGAAGCTTGGTCGTTGACTTCGGTGGGCAGAGGATCAAGCCCTAACAGAAGTGAGATCAAAATCAAGCCCTGAGTCTTCACAGTTGCTTCCAACTAAAACCACTTATCCCTGTTTTTTTCCTCGCTACAGATAATTAAAGTTGGTCCTTCATAGTGGAAAATATTTTAATGAAACTTTTATTTCAAAATAACTTCTTAAAGAATCATTTTAAAGTACTAAAGCTAGGGACTGATGCTCCCACATCTGACCTGAGCAGAGAGGAGAAAACTGAAGGGTGGGGCATGGAAAGTGTGGGGAGGGGGAATCCGTTCCGCTCCGTGCCTTCCCGCCATCTCCGCAGAAGCCAGTGCATGACTGCTTAACTGTGGGAGCCCATGAGCAATCGCTTTCCCCAAGAAGTTTCCTTCGTGACCTGGCAGAGCTCCAGACAGGAATTAATATTGCTAAAATCAGTATTACCTGCCACTCCACGGTGTCCCCTGGGAGTTCAGTGCAGGCAAGACTCCTGGGACAGGAGAAGCTCCTGAGGGGTGAGAGCATCCTCTCCTGGTCCCCACAGAGGAGAGCATGTGCTAGCTGAACCTCAGAGAGTTTCCAGCACCCTTGGTCCCCCTGCGTCAGAGGGTAGAACGCAGCCGTAATTTTTTCATAAGTGTGTAAATGTGTCTAAGATTTTGCTAATAAAAACATCACATTTCTTTCCAACAGCCAATGATTCCCTTACAGTGGCAGGGCAGGGAACGAGTTCCGGGCAGCTGTCTCCAAGAATCCTTCCGCCAAAGTCCCTTGGCGTAGAGAGAATCCATCTTAGAAAGTCCTCCATCAACGAACAGCTCCTGGAAAACAGACATTCTAGGTACTATTATGGCCATATTGTTGGTGTGAGCCTGGTTTTATATCTGTTGTAACAAATACCGTAGTGTAAATTGCTGGTATCGGTGGATCTTCCCATTACACTCCTGTCTGACACGTTAGGAAACAGAATGGACTTCTCCGCTGTGCTTGCGATTAAATTTGTTGCTTAAATACGATAATCATGTTAACATAAGTTAGGCTGAATGTTAACGGTAAAAGTATGATGAATCTCAATTGGGGCAACTGGTAAAAGGGATAGAGATTTAACGGCAAGTGTTGCACGCAAGAACTTTTTATTGCCACCAGCCCTTTCATCCTTTGGCTCCTTTTGTGTGGCTTGTTTCCCCTATTTTTTTAAATCATTTATTGTTTCCCTGAGGTTGATGTTGGAATCATTTCAGCTAGAGGAGAACCCTGTGCATCCATCCTGATCATGTGAAAATTCTAGCCAGGGCACTGTTGCTAGCAAAGTTGCAAATTTCAAACACAGCTAGGTATGTAGCTTCCGGAGATGGGCGAGAGAGTAACTGTGATCTCAGCCTGCTACCAAGCAGAGGGCCAGAGCCACTTGGATGCTGAGCTCTCTCGGCTCCCAGTGACATCAGTGAGAACTGAGAAATCTGAACTCTACAGGATCAGGCCTATGGGGCTCATAGCCATGAGTTAACTTGCTGACTGTCCTATTAGGGCCGAATCCAATGCACCTTGTACTCAGCTCAGGGATTCCCATTGACTTTAATGAGCTATGGATCAGGAACCACGCCTGACAGTAAGTGCTTGCAGGATCAGGCTCTATGAATATATGTGTAAAAAAACCCCATTGGACAGTGCTGGGCTACTGACTTTTGATCAGTGCTCCCCTGGAATTTAAGCAGAATACTCTGTCACCTCAAACTTGTATACAGAATTATAATTAGTTTAATGTCTATAACTTTGAACAGTGCAGTTACGCTATTCCTTTGCTTCTCAGCGTCCTTTTCTGTTTTTTATGCTCTGCATCTCTGTCCCTTGGCAGCAGCTATTCCTACAAGTCATCCTGTGGTGACCTTCCTTGCTGTGTTAACCTCTTGAACCAGAGGGGTTTGAACTCCTAGCTGTCACAACAGTAACCACTGGTAGCAGACGCTGCCATGCTGACCTCTGCTTTCTCTACCCTCGTCTATCTTTTCCTTTGGATCAATATGCAAGTAATGTCAATGCAGTTGTCTTTTGCATTTTATTGAAGATATTTTGGTGATGGCCACATGCTGGATTCTTCTGTTTATAGTCACAGGGACCCTCTATCAACACACGGTAGTCCTTACCGAATTCTGGAACGACAGCCCTATGGAGGGAGAAGCATGCCTACAACACCAGTGCTCACACGCAATGCCTACAGTAGCAGCCATTTACAGTAAGCTGAGTTCATTAAATCAATGGGAAGTAACGTGTATCTTGTGCAGAAAAGTAAAATCAACAGTGTAAGAGGGTAGAGAAATAGGATCCTTTTGTGCGTGTCCTTTGCCAAGATTGAGGCAGGGTTGTCAGCCTTTGATTTTTCACATGGATAATTGTACATCAGTCATCGCTGGCATGTGCAGCTCTGCACCAGCTTTTCAACATGCAAATGATGGACTTTCCATGCTGTAGATTTCCAGAGGACAGCGTGTACAGACTTGTGCATGCAAACTTAGAGATGGGATTGAAGCCGTTTGGGAAATGTTACCCATGTGGGAAGGGAGGGCTATATAAATAGATAACGCTATGATCGTCCTGGTTTTCTAAGCATCCAGACTTCAGGTGTTTTACATTTCAACTACGCAGTATTGCTTGTTTCAGAAAGGTAACTATAAAATTTTTAAGACACTTCTAGCCAGCATTATTTTTATCATTGTATATTTGTGGATATTAAATGTAAAGACTAAGCAGTGGGTGAGATCCACTTGTAACTCATTACCAGAATATGACCTTGTTAGTCTCACTTTGGTCACAGTTTTGAACCATCTGTTGCTGCATGAGCTTAGTGCTGCTGCAAAGGTCAAATCTTTACGCCAAGTTCCCTTCACTGTCATCCAGTTCTTTTCGCCAGAGAAAATAAAAAGCTGATTTTGAGGCCAGGCCCAGGCATTCCAAGCTGCTGGGGAAGGTGCTGCATGTTCTAAAGGGGATCTTTATCTTCCCTGTCCCTGACTAAAGGATCTGGATTATTGTAAACTTGGTTGAAAGCTTTTTACCTTGTTCTGCTATATCACTGACAACAAGAAAGGATTTGCCCTGGTAGATATGGCAGGTGACTTAGGAATAGTCCACCTAGGACTTTGCAGCACCTGCCAAAACCTGAACCTGCACTTAGCTTGGAAAGAATTCTTTGTTTTGCCACACGCTAACTCTCAAATGCTTCATGTCTACATACGACTTCTGCATCCAACCTAATTTTCTGCCATTTCAGGCCGGATATTTCCCCAGAGCACTGCATACAGCGCAGTGGGAGTCTGGAATCCCAAACCCCTTTGCTGTCGGAGACGGCCGGTGAAAAGCCTGTGTTCTCCTTCTCGAAATCCCAGCGAAGCAGCAGCACTGAAATACTAGACGATGGATCGTCCTACACCAGCCAGTCAAGTGCAGAGTATTCCTGCGTGACGCCTAACCCCAACCCGTATTACACCACTCAGACACTTGACAACCGCATGAGAGGCCGAAGGAGGTCTAAAAAACAAAACATTTCTGCTGCCAATTCAGGAAGCATGCCAAATCTTGCCCAGAAAGACTCACGGACTGGGGTCTACCAAAAGAGTCAGGAGCAGCCTGCCTCTAGTTACTATGTTTCTGGCTATTCACCTTACACTGAATGTGACGTTTATTACAATGGGGGATATGTTTACGAGAATGACACAGAGGGACAGTATAGCGTCAACCCTTCCTATCGCTCATCGGTGCACTGTGGGTACGACCATTATCGGGAACTCAGGTCCTACCACGAAGGGGAGATGGAAAGAGTACCACACAATCCATATGCAACTTTGAGACTTCCAAGGAAGCAAGTTGCTAAAACGCAGCATATAACCAAAAACATTCACAAGGCCTTAGTTGCAGAGCATCTCCGTGGTTGGTACCAACGTGCCTCCGGTCAAAAGGACCAGGGTCAGAGTCTGCAGGCAGGCTTTGACTCTGACCGGGGATCCCAAAGAAGTCTGGGCTTTGCAGGGCTGCAAGTACCATGCTCTCCTAGCAGCCGGGCTTCTTCTTTCTCTTCAGGTAACAGATGATTTGTAATGTGCTAAATATTGTATATGTCCCTTCGGAGGGTCACATCCTCTCCTCATTAATACACTTGCAAACCCACTGAAATCCATGAAGGAAACGAAGCTGCCTGAGCGTAACCGAGGGCAGAATTTCATCCAACAAAACTAAAATGCAGAATAACTAAATATGAATCTTTGTATGATAATTGAATGATGCAGGTGGCACAGGCCCTATCAGTAGGGATAGGTACATGCTCCAATCTTACCTGTATGCACCTTGACCTGCTTCAGACTGCAAGGTTTTTCCCAGAAGCACTGCCGATGGGAAAAGCACTTAGTTGTCCAGGATGCTGTGTCAGTGTCCGTCATTCAGCGTTTTCAAAGGCTGGGGTGTAATTCCTGGGAGCACCACTTTTCTGCAAATCCCACCAGGAACGGACACCACCAACATAGTGGTACCTTTAAAAACGGGTACACGCCCCATGTTCTGTAAATACAAGTGGTAGACATACCCCGGATGCCATTCAGAAGAATGCTACAGTAATAGGACCTAGTCATTTGCAGTTGCTCACTGAGTCATGCGTGGAACACTGCTGTGAGGCAGGGAAGTATCGTTCCTGTTTTATAGCCATTGCAGATGGTGCCTGGCCCCAGGTCAGCAGGTGCATCGCCCTAGGCTGCAGAGGTAGTCCGGGTCTAAGGTGGGGCTAGTAGGCTGGGGGTCCAGATTCCATGTCCCGTTTTCACATGGCTGAGTCATTTGCCCTTTATGCAAAAATAAAAATCTGAAGAAACCACACCGGCACGGTGGGGTCCAAGTAGCCACGTTCACCCCATACACAGCACATGCCAAGCCTAGTTCAGCATACACGCTGCTGCTCTGGCTGGTTTCTAAAGCACAGAATACAGTGACTCTGACTGGGAGGCCCATAAACTCTTTTTTTTATGGGGAGACCATCCGATTCCTCTACCCTACATGCACCATGCCCCGCTCTCCAAAGTACATGTAAAGACAGATGTGTTCAGCGTCTGTGTCCTACAGCAACCTGCAGAGATTGTTAATGAAAAACATCTCGCTTCGTTCAGTTCTCTGAGCTGCTGAAAAATCTAATGTGCTGTCATTGTTTTTACCATTCTAGCGTCTTCTGCAAACACTTCTGGAAACTGGCGGAACCAGATTGCTCTAGGGCTTTCCGATTATGATACAATGTCTCATTCCTCTTATACCAGCTGTTATGGGAATGTTTATGGCAACCTTCCACTGCAGAGCAGGTGAGCAAAGTGCAGTAAGACTTGCTGCCCGGTCCTCTGTACTGTGTAAGCTTTTAAAACTTATCTAGGTAGCAATCAGGTATCAGGGAGACAACTCCTAAACCAAGAGCAGTTATAAAACCAGCTTACTGAGAGCAGATCTGCTCCACACAGTACAGCTTCAGCTGACTCGAGCGAGAGTATTCCTGCGTTTCCTTCTATCTGTCCTCAGGTAATGTTTTACTTTATTGATCATACTGATATGGCGTCTTTTATCCAAGGATCGTAAATGAATAACACTAGACCAGACCATCAGCTGGTGTTAAGGGGCAGAGTTCTGCTCTAGCCAGTGGAGCTAAATTGATATACACCAGCTGAGATTCTGGCCTGTTCATTAAGTTATCTGCACAGTAGGCCTGGGAGGGAGAGCGGTATAATTGTGTCTATTTTAATGATGGGAAAACAGGCACAGAGAAGAGTTAAGGGCTCGGTTGTACCTGTCAACATGAGGGTGTGGAAGGATGGGACAAGGTGCAAATAGCATGCCCCCTTAAATCTCTCTGCAGGGGCGGGGCACGTCATGGACTTTGCCCTGCCCTGAGAGCAGTGATTATCAGGCCAGCCTTGTTCATGCACTAGCCTCTCCAGAGAGCATAACTGTGACCTTGTCCCACCCTCCCTCAACAGAGCAGAGCCTAGAGAAAGAATCGTATTCTGCCCCCTGTTAGTGGCCCGGCAGCCATGTTCGCCCTTCACTCCTGGAGCCTCCTGAGGAGGAGGCTGTTTCTCTACAAGATTAATGGTTAAACCCCCTGACTGGACATGGCTACAAAGACAGCTGCCTAGCGAGTGCAGAGTGGGCTTTGCACAAGTTATGCCTCTTACTCCCTTTCACGGACATAGGCACTGGCTACTCTGGGTTCACGTTTACTCTGTGAAGGGGTGTAACAGTCCCGCATTTCGCTCTAGTGCTGCAAACAGATATTCATGTGACTCTTCTGCTTCCTGTTTTCTGTCTCCTTCCTCCTCCACTTTCTAACTCCACCTGTTATCAGTCAGAACAAAGGTCTTCTGTCCAGGAGAATGATTGTGCCTGCAGAAATGAGATCATTTTTAAATACCCTTATGCTAACTGTAGCCAGCTGTAGTAAGTACCCCACATTTGTGTGTGCTGCTTCATGGATTGCAGGTTTTGCTTGCTCCTGGGCTGACTGGTGTGAAGTTACCGAGTGATGTATTTTTTTTTTTTAAACAGCCAGAAGCATTACGAAAGGAGTGTAAAAGTCTTCACGTTGATTTTTCACTAAATGCCTTAAGTTTGGGGCGGTGGGGTTTTTTTATTGCAGTGACTAAAAGAACTATAGTAACATTTTAAAAACAGCATTTCGACTAATTACTTACCTCCCTACAATTGGGTTTTGAAAAATATAAATGAGCTGCCTTATTTTGACATTGTGATCCGTATGATTTACATTAAGTATAACTTTTTTTATATTCTGATCCCTGTCCAAATCGACTGCAGTATCACGCTCTTTGTAGTGAACATATCAGTGTGTGACTATTGTAAATGACTTATTGCCATACGCTGTATGGCCCTTATCTGCAGGCACATGCAGATCAAGGATATTGGATATGATGACTCTTGTTACCTTGCTGACACTGGGAAACACAGAGGAGTAAGTCATTGTCATAGTTCTATTTGAAATCAGTGGAACTATGACCATTTACACCAGCTGAGGATCTGCCCCTTATTCTCTTCCCTGTCCGGAGAACAAATCACAGGGTTACATTTGGATCCCAATTACACTGCTGTAAACCCAGAGTAACCTCATTGTCTTTCAGATACTCACAGTCAATGAGGTTACTCTGAATTTATGATGGTGTCACTAAGATCAGAAGCTGCTCAGTCTCTACAGATTATTTACTTCTAAGCATTACCAACCCAGCACCTGAAATCCCAGTGCAAAGGTTACTGCACCCTCAATTATCACTTGTTTCTTTTGTAGAGCATATGCAGAGACAAGCCAGCTGGAGGATGCTGACGAGAACCAGTTGGAAGTTGACTTGCACAATAACGAGCAGAGGCTATTTTGGCATGAGGATTCTAAGCCTGGGACGCTTGTGTAGGCCATCGACAGCCCTGCATTTGCACCCTCCATGTGCCTTGCACAGAATGCTGTTCCTTCGGAAGAGATCTCCTGTGGAATTCCTCCCCCCCCCCCCACTCAAAAATGAAAGTATTTTGGCTTGTGGGTGAAGATAGTGTTCAGCATTAAGAGGGACATGCACAAAATTACAAAGTCTTTCCAACAATGGCATTTCTTTCTGAATCCAGACAGTAGCCTAACTGAGCAAGGGCAAGCCGCCACTGAATCTATGAGGAGATGCAGCACTTGGCTGAAGTATTTATATTTAGCAAGCACTTTTTAGAAGACTGGAAGGTGTTGAAGGCAAACCTCAACAAAATGTGAAAAGGTGACTTATGGAGAAAACAGGAATTTTAGGAGTACAGTTCAGATGGCTGAAAGAAGAAGAAATAAAAATTGTCTTCTGCCGTCACTTATGATGACCAAGAAGGACTTCATAAGCTGATGAAGGATACTGTGTGTGTGTGTGAATGAGGCAAAGATTGACTCAGTCAGTATTGGAACATTACTTGAAGGAAGGCTGGATTTTTTAATGGAGGTTTGAATGAGCTAAAAAAAATTTTTTGCGGGGGGGGGGAGTGTTATTAAGAGTGTTTGTACGCACCACAAAATGGATTCTGGAAAGAAAGGCAATTTACTATTGTAACATATAATGTAAAACTAACCCTAGAAGGCTGTGGATTTTGGAAATAGAAGGAACAGTTGTACTGTTTCCATGATAAAATGTAATTAGTATCCTCACTTTTAAATGAATTTTCCATCGTACAATTTCATTGTGCAGATGGGCATGCAAAGAGCCATGTTGAATGCACAGTGATCTCTTAATTAGATAGCTATTACATTTTGCTCTGCCAGACTGATGGAAAATCGGAGGTGGAATGCTCTAGTTATCACATGTGGAGCAATTTTACTGAACTGGCCAGTATTCTAAGGTGGATGCAAAAAATAAATAAATAAAAAGACCAAGACGGTGCCTTAAAATTGAGGGCATTAGAATTGTAGAACGTCATCTGAAACGCCAGGTGCACTACTAAGTCACTAAGTGACAAAACAGCATTTTCACAAAATCATTTACATTGTTTTTGAAAAATCAACAGCAGTTTTGATCTAGGAGGGATAAGCCTACCTCATATCATCCATCTGTAGAAACCAATTAGTGTGGACTAACTTGTGTAGTTTACAAAAATAAATATATATTTGCATACTGTAAAATAATTCTTGTTTCTCATCTGTACTGTGCTTCAGGACTCCATAAAATGGTGCTCTTTTTTTTTCTTTTATACAGAGGATTAGTTAGTCCTTGTTCATATTGTGAATAGCAAAGTTTCTGATCAACTTTTTTGAACATTTTTTTACAGTATTCCAAAGCATGTAATATAGACCGAAAGACAAATTTCTTAAGCTGGTCCTCAGTCATTTGTATTATTAGAGTTGAGGTTTGGAATAAACAAAACAATAAAAAAATAATTTATTTCCTTTTGCATATTTGTATACCCTTCTAGAAAGGCGAAAGTCCTTTTTGCTTATTCCTTTTCTACTTCTGACTTTTGGGGCCTATTATTTTGTATAGGTCAATAAACTAAAAGTGTGCTACCAAAAATGTTTTGGTATTCTGTTTCTCCTGTGCTATCCATAACAACAGTTCTGTGTGTGCTATTTGAGTGCTTTATTCTAAACAATTATAGGCAGAACTCGTCAGGGTCTGATTTCTCTTAGCCTTTGCCATCAAAGCTTATCACCATGCAGCCAGTGATCAAGGGCCGTTTCCTAGCACAATTCTCACACAATTCATTATGAGGGTTTGTTATAACTTTTATGAGTGAGGCCATATCACCACTTTGTCACAAAGCTATTCAGCCTTCATAAAACAACATTTGGAAGCTCACTGGGGCAGGGACTGTCTTTTTGTTCCTTGTTTGTACAGCGCCAAGCACAATGGGGCCCTGGCCCATGACTAGGCCTCCTGCTTACAACACTAGTGCAAATAATACGTAATAATAATTTCTTAATGTCTGATTTTCAGCCATTTCTGGGCACACTCACAGCTCCTGCTGAAGTCGATGAGAGCTGCAAGGTGCACAGCATCTGTGTACATAACCTAACACTTTGTTGTTGTCTGAAACCATTTTAGATGCAACAGAAAGTTAATAAACATAACAGAAAGCTCAGCGGCAGAACTGGGGATAGTCCATTGATTACCAATTCCCTGGGGCTAAGCATCATAGCACAAAAGGCCTCTCTGGACGGCGTGGGTATGACTGAGAGACATTTGCTCACTGTAATCCTAATCTGTACTGTCAGACTCCATATGTCATCTGCATCCCTTTAATTGATTTTCCTTTTCCTGCCGTGACATTGCAGCGGGATTTCTCCAAAATAAACTAAACAAGCACGCCTCTTCCCTCTCCTGCTCACCCCCCTTCACAAAAAGAAACACTGTGAAGAAAATTCTTCTACAAGTTGGAACACGGCTTGTGCAGTTAAAATCCAGGAGCTGATGGCATCACTGACGATTCTTTTTTTATCTCCTAAGGTGCCCAGCTGAGTTCCTTTTCTGTTCGTGCTGTTCCTGTGGGTGAGTCTTTGCCCGGGGTAGTCCATTATTTTTACAGGTCCAAATTTCTCGGTCAAGGTCCAGACTCCGGAGAAGAAAATAATAATAACAAATAATAACAATAATGATAAGTATAAAAGGGTTTCAAGGTCCGTTCAAAAGTGTCTAGCAGTCTAGATTTGGCCCATGGTCTGCCAAATGACTACCCCTGGTCTAGGCCCTGTGAGGTGAGAAGAGGAGTGAAATTTGGCCTTCTAAAATGCAGTGCAGCAAGTGGAATTTACCCTTTGACCTTCAGCCCACCCAGAACGGAGATGCTCAGGTGTAATTTTTGCAAAGGACAAAGCAATTTGTTGCCAGCCGCTGACTTGAAAAAAAAAAAAATAAAAAAATCCTGTGTGAAAAGGTTTTGGGGTGGTGGTTTAGTTTTTCCCCCAGTAGAAAGAAATGTCCTTCCCATTGCACACCTTTCCCTTTTGCCTATTTCTGACTGACTTCTCAGTCGCCACATAAGTGTCACTGGCTTCCTATCGAACCCAGAATTTGAGACCGGATCCTGCTTCTTTTGAAGTCAATGCAAAGTGCGGGTTCGGCCCTTTCGCGTCAAAGGGAATGAAAAAGCTGCTCCCAAAGAACAAGCTGGCTGCCACACAGCCCCTTCTCTGGGTCTCGCCCGCACTGGCTTAGCAGGTTCTTCCGGCTCAGCCTCCACCTCTGCGATCCTGCGTTATCAAAATCAAACTACCCCACAGCCAATGTCATTACTGGCTGCAGACACGAGAAAAGCAGGGCACGCCTCTGCCACCGCACGCTCCCCAGGGAGCATTGGGTAGGTCCAAAACATATTGTCAATGCAACCAGAAGTTGGCTGGCGAGGATTACTAACCATAAAACCATTTGTTTCCATATGCTTTGCCTGGACTAATCTGTCCTTTTTCAAAATCTGCCCGAGATTTGGAAGAACAGTGACACAACACTGATTGCAGGTCCTGGTGTAGGACCAGCTCCAGGATGAGGATCACATTAAGATGGGGCTCTATATATGGCCTCCTGCTGCAGGATGAAGGATACAAGGACCCTGGGAGCAGGCATGCCCTGAAGGTCTTCCTGATGGAGGATGGAAACACCATTGATTCATAAAATTTAAGGCCAGGTGATACCTCTAGATCATCTAGTCTGACCTGTGTATCACACACCATTACATTTCACCCAGTTACCCCCATCACTACTTTGACTAAAGCACAACTTGTGTGTGCATCTCTTCCAGGAAGGCATCTGGACTTGATCTGAAGACATCCAGAGAGGAAGAATCCACCACTTCCCTTGGGAGTTGGTTCCAGTGGTTAATCACTTTCACTGTTTAAAAAGGGGTGCCTCATTTCTAATTTGAATTTGGCATAGCTTCAGCTTCCAGCCATTGAATCTTGTTCTGCCCTTTTCTGCTAAACTAAAGAGTTCTTCAATATCCGGTATTTTCTCCCTATGAAGGGACTTACACGCTGGACTCAAGTCACCTCTCAGGGCTTGTCTACACTTACGTTTTATAGCGCTCGTGGAGGTGGATTACCAGGAGCGCTGGGAGAGCTCTCCCAGTGCTCGCTCGCGCGTCCACACTCGCACTTCGAAGCGCTGCCGCGGGAGCATTCCCACAGCAGCGCTTTGAAGTTTCTAGTGTAGCCAGGCTCTGTCTTCTTTGTGCTAGATTTGAAGAGCTCAAACTGTCTAGTTTATCTCCCGCCCTTGAATCATCCTTGTGACTCTCTTCCACAGCCTCTCCAATTTTGCAATACCCTTTTTTAAAAATGTGGACACCAGAACTTAATGCATTAGCTAGTTTCGGTCTCACCAATGCTGTGTAGAAGGGTAAAACCACCTCTGTGCCACATCTCATCACTCCCCTGTTTCTACACCCAAGGATCACAATAAACCCCTTTACCGCAGCATCACACACGTTCAGGAGATTGCCACTATGACTCCTAAATCCTTTGGCTAGTCACTGCTTTCCGGGACGCTGTCCCCCATTCAAAAGGCACAGCATTCCTTGTTCCTACTTGAATAACTTCACATTTGGCTGGATTAAAATAAATTTAGTTTAGGCCCAAATTACCAAGCGATTGGATTGCTCTGTAGAACTGCCCTGTCCTCAACATTATTTACCACTCAACCAATCTTTATATCATTGTGATGGGCTGTACTGCCCACATCGGCCCTGCACGAGCTGAATTAGGCCAAGTGGGCCCAATCAGCCAATTAAACTGCAAATGGGAGAGATTTAGGCTGTGTGGAGGGAGCTAATTAGAAAGAAGCTCACCTGTGAGGGAACAGGCAGGGGCTTCTATAAAGCCAGGAGGCCAGCAACAGTGGTGGGGAGTAGCAGGGAGGAAGCCTGCTGTCCATCTCCCTGAGGTCGGGGAGAAGGAGGAAAAGCAGCCCGGTAGGAAGGAGTGCAGGGGTGAGAGCAGTAAAGGGACATACATGCCGACCTTAACTGTTCACTACAGGGCCCCGGACTGGAACCCTGAGTAGAGGGTGGGCCTCAGTTCCCCTACCATCCATTGCAGAGTGGCATTGCATGGAACAGTGGATATGAAGATATGTGAGGACTGCCTGGTGCTGCTGGTGCAGACACTTTGAAAGACCACTCTGGAAAGGGAGGCTGCTGAGTCACGAAGAGGAAGCTGCAACACCGAGAGTGAGGCATGCAACTGCAGGAAGGGGCGTCGACCTGGTGGAGCTAATCCCTAGAACCGCCAGAAGGAGGCGCTGTCCAGCGGAGAGTAGAGTGCCCCGTCACAGTCATCCACCAATTTTATCAGCAGTGATTTTATATTTATTTCCACATCATTGATAGAAAATGTTAAATACCATCAGGCCTAGTGCCAATCCCTGCGGAAAAATACCCTCTTTTGATGATGATTCCCCATTAACTAGTTTTTGAAATCTGTCGGTTACATTTTTCTACTCAATGTAACAGGTGCTCTATTGATACTATATTGATCTTGCTAATTTTTTTAATCAGAATGTCATGCAATACTAATGCCTTACAAAAATCTAAGTATCTTACATCTATGCGGTTACCTTTTATCAACCAAGCTTGTGATCTCATCAAAGAATGAAATCAGGTTTGTTTGTCAAGATCTCCTTTCCAGAAAACCATGTTGACTGGTACTAATTAGATTCCTATCCTTTAATTCTTTTATCAACTGACTCCCGTCTCAGCTTTTCCAATCCTTGTAGCCTGGGATTGATGACTGGCCTATTGTTACCCATCCTACTTGCCCTTTCTGAATATTGATACAACATTAGCACTCATCTAGTCTTAGGGAATTCCCCCTGTAATCCAAGATTATCTTGAATGTGCAGTGAGAGAATTAAACTCAGTGAATTTGGTGACATTTTAAAAACAGATGAGCCCGATCTGCAAAGTTTGGGTCAGAATTTTTCTGACATTTAGAGATGTTAGGCCTCAAAATTCCAGTTCTAGTCTCTAAATGTCAGAAGGCCTGGGAGTAAAACATGCTCCCCTTGAGGATCACCTGCTGGTCTACCGGTAGGTAGAATGGATAGTTCTCTGAACACATCGGCTCAGTGTTCAGCAGCAGTCAAAAAAGCTAATGGAATGTTTGGAACCATTAGGAAAAGAATAGATAATAGTGCCAGAAAATGTCATCATGCATTGTACCTGGCACACCCACACCTTGAATACTGTGTGCAGTTCTGGTTGCAACAAAAATGACGAGGGGTATGGAACAGCTTCTATGTGAGGAGAGACTAAAAACTATTGGAACTGATCAGCTTGGAAAAGAGACTATTGAGGGAGGGATATGATAGAGGCTTGTAAAATCAGGACTGGTGAGAAGAAAGGGAACAAGTGTTATTTATCCTTCACGTAACACACGAACCAGGAGTCACTCAATGAAATTGATAGGCAACAGTTTAAAAACAAACAAAAGGAGGTACTTCTTCACACAACGCACAGTCAACCTTTGGAACGAATTGCCAGGGTAAGTTCCCTCTAAGCTGCACTGCTGTGCAGCAGGCTATCAAGGGCCACGCAGGTTGGGAGAGGCGCCTCTCCCCCGACCCAGCCGAGCCCCAGAGCTGCAGTGGCCGGCAAGAGGCACCTCTCCCCTGGCCCCAGCCCTGGAGCTGCCATGGCTGGCAAGAGGCACTTATTCCCGGGCCCCAGCCCCTGTCCCGGAGCTGCCATGGCCAGCAAGAGACACCTCTCCCCCAGCCCCGGAGCTGCCACGGCTGGGAAGAGTTGCCTCTCTCCCGGCCCTGGGCTGCTGCGGTGAGAGAGGGCTGAGGGCACTGTGCATCCAGCCCTATTTTAGGGTAAACGAAATAAAGTGGAAAAACAGAAGCAAGGGGGGAGGTCTCTCCAACTCTGAAAGGGGCTGAGAACATGGAATTAAAACGTCCACTCCCCAAAGAGCTCAGCGAGTATAGATCGGGGAGAACTGGAATATATCGCCAATCACAATGGGGATAAGAGAAGAAGGGAAGAACTTGCAGATTTCACACCCAGCCGAGCATCAGGATGACGAGGGCCGCTGATGCTTTCCATCTGGGGAGGCACAGCTTGCCTGAACTCTGATGTTCCCAATTACTCTCCAGAGGTCTGTGCTGCAAAGCGCAGCACTCCTGGGATACGTGTGTGTGGTTTCTTGTGGGTTTGAAGCAAAACCCCAAATCCAACATCCCCGGGCATGTGAACAAATTCCATCTGGTTCTGGCTCTGAACTTTTGGGAATCTCTAGTTTCTTATTTAACTATCGAACCAGGATATTTCTTTAGCGATGTTCCACTTCAGTAGTTGTGAACAACCACGGTAACCTGTACAGCCTAATGGACTTGAACAGGAGTCATTAATAGTATATTTATAATTATGATCATTTGAAAAGAACTGAAATGGGAAATCATATTTGTCATCAATGGATTGTTATTTCACATAGGCTGTCTGAGCAACGTCTCACCCACCTTTCTTGAGCAGGAACGGCAAGGACATCTAGTGTCTGATCAGGATCATTGCAGGTAAGAACTTTCTCACCTTTCATTAGCTCAAATCCTTCTGCCTTTTATTTGGGAATATTTTATTTCTCATATTTCCACAACATAATACATATTGAGAGACAGAACAGAAGCTAAGAGAGAACATATAAAGATATAACAACAAAAATCCGCAGAACAGGGTCAGATTGGGTCCTACATTAATCAGAACACCACAATTGCCTAGAGAATTTAGAAAAGGAAATAATAATTTTTAGAGTGATTTCGTTTAAATATATTAAACGAGCAAAAATGAAACAACAAAAATTAATTGGAAAACACTTTGCTAAAGTAAGTAATCTGATCTCTGAGTTGTTATTGTTACATATTTTTTTCTGTTCTGTTAACAACACAAACTTACATTCCTCCTTAGCGTGGCAGGACGAGCTTGTAAAAATTCAGCTGTGCATGAGGTATTCTCTTCAAGTCTCTTCTGTACAGGTTCTTATGCCACCCTCATTGCTGTAGTACCTAAATATCTTCCACTAGCACATTAAACGATGTGACTAACATCTGTCACAGGAGGCTTGTTCTTTCTCTGGTCTTCTCCCCAGAGGAAGAATAGTGTGTGCAGTGGAGGGTTTTGTTGGTGTTGTGGCTTTTTTAAAATACACACTGCTCTGTTTTTATGTTAGTGAAGGCAAGTGGAAGATGTGCAGCTGATACTTAGCACTTGGAGTGAAACGGGGAAGGTTTGTGATAGTCCATCGTTCCTGGGGTGGAGTTCATTCTAGTCTGGGTCCAGCCTCTGAGGAGAGCTCTTGTCTCCTGCACAGATGAGCTTATCCTATGGTTGAGGGCTTAAAAGAGCATTAATTCTCAGCAGCAGGGCATGCTCCCTAGTAAATATTACAAAATCTCAGCATTAGCCCAGCACAAGACTTTGCTCTCTCTAGTCTCAGGGAAGATGAATATTCACCTAGTTCTCAAAAGAGCTCCGTGCAGAGGGCCAGAGCCAGGCCTAGGCATCATTTGCATCTCACTTAAGCCCTATTGTGAGAATTTAAATGGATTTAAGTGGTGCATAGGCCTTGTGCTGACCCTCTGCACAAGGGTGACTTCCCCCTGCACCTTCAGCCCTGATATGTACATTTGGAAGAAACCTTGCAGAACTCAGTTCTTTGTGAATTTACTGCGTGGATTGTTTTATAAACTCCAAAGCCCACTGTGCCACAATAACTGGGTTTTCAGCATAAAAAAGCCAGGGCCGGCATTTGGGGGTAGCAAGCAGGGCAAATGCCCTGTGCCCCAGGGGACCCCCATGAAGCTACATTGCTCAGGCTTTGGTTTCAGCCCCAAGTGGCAGGGCTCAGGGCCCCAGACTTCAGCCCCATGCCATGGGGCTTTGGCTTTCTGCCATGGGCCCCAGCAAGTCTAATGCTGGCCCTGTTTGGCGGCCCCCTGAAACCTGCTTGCAGCCCCCCCTCCGCTTAGAATTCTCTGCTTGGCAGTGACAGGTAGCACCTGTGACCTAGAGATTCAGAGATAACCGGGTGAAAGGATTACTATAGTCTGAAATATGTACGTAAAAGGGCCATGCCTGACAAACACCCAAACCCATATGAAACACTCTGAATTCGGAGTTTATTCCAAACCCAAAATTCAGATCATGTTTGTTGTAACATTCTCTGAGGTTCATAGATCTTTAGAGCTCACCTGGGCTCATTTATGGATTTGAACAGAAATAATGTGAAATTTGCCAGTCCATGTGGGTTCAGTGCAAAACTCAATCATTTCCACTCAGGTTTGATTTGAGATTGAACAAAGTCAAAATGAAACATTGGGGCTATGGAGATCAGAACAGCCATCCAAACTTGTACGCAGCAAAACAGCTAAGGTGCTCTGAGCTCCAATATACAGTGGGGCAGATCCTCAACTGGTGTAAATTGGCATCATTTCCATTGTCCAGGTATCTGGCCCAGCACATTTAAATATACGTGCCAGGTAATGAGGGCCTTCTTCAAACAGCTACTTAGTGCCCTCTCCTGATCATGTAAAATGATTGCAAGCGAGACAAGGTGGATGAGATAAGCATCTTTTATTGGATCAACTTCTGCTGGTGAAAGAGAGAAGCTTTCGTGCTACACAGAGCTCTTCTTCAGGTCTCCAGAAATTGTGTCATTGTACATGATGATTCTTCAGCTTCAGAGAACAAAACAGTATCAATGCTTGCACTCCACTTTCTAGACAGGCTAGCTAATATCCTCATGTGAAGATTTCCACACTCCACATGGCTCCTAATTTGTTTTATACTTTCTTGTCATCTTTAACAAGTTCTTAGGGTAAGAAACTCAGTCACAGGACTTTGCCCAGGTGTGAAGGCCCGTAAAGCCGACAGGAGCAGAGGAGCCCGCAGTTCATACAGAGTCATCCCTCAGGAGAAAGAAAAGGAGGACTTGTGGCACCTTGGAGACTAACAAATTTATTTGAGCGTAAGCTTTCGTGAGCTACAGCTCACGTCATCAGTTGCATGCAGTGGATGAAGTGAGCCGTAGCTCACGAAAGCTTATGCTCAAATAAATTTGTTCGTCTCTAAGGTGCCACAAGTACTCCTTTTCTATTTGCGAATACAGACTAACACGGCTGCTACTCTGAAACCTATCCCTTAAGAGAGGATCTATTAATAGAGATTCTTTGTCCTAGTAAAGAGGATAGACGTTGAAAAAGTACAGGTAGGAATTGAAGAGAAACAGTCAAATGAAAATGAGTCTCATTGAATTAGATCATATGAACGCAAAAGAGTAAAAAGTAATAAGTGCTTGTATACTAATGAGAGAAGTCTAAATACTAAGAGGGGTAAACTTCAGTGCCTTGTATTAAATGAGATATTTATATAATAGGCATCACAGAAACTTGGTGGAATGATGACAATCAACGGGACGCTGTAATAGCAAGGTACAAATATATAGGAAAGACAGAGTGGGTCATGCTGGTGGGGGAGTGACACTCTATGTGAAAGAAAGCATAGGGTCAAATAAAGAAAAAATCCTAAGTGAATCAAACTGTACCACAGAGTCTCTGTGGATTGAAATTCCATGCTTAAATAATAAGAGTATAGCAGCAGGACTCTACTACCTGTACCAACCACCTGATCAGGATGGTGGCAATGACTGTGAAATGGTCAAGGAGATTAGAGAGGCTATCAAAATAGAAAACTCAGTAATGTGGGATTTCACCTGTCCTCACGTTGACTGGGTACATGTCACCTCAGGACAGGATGCAGAGATAAAGTTTCTAGACCCCATTAATAATTGCTTCTTGGAGCAGCTAGTCCTGGAACCCACAAGGGGAGAGGCAATTCTTGATTTAGTCCTAAGTGGAGCATAGCATCTGCTCCAGGATGTGAGTGTAGCTGAACTGCTCAGTAATAGCGACCATAAAATAATTAAATAGTAGGGGGGGAAATAGCCAAGAAGCCCAAAACAGTCATATTTAACTTCAGAAAGGGGAATGACACAAAAATGAGGAGGCTAGTTAACCAGAAATTAAAAGGAATAGTCACAGGAGTGAAATGCCTGCAAACTGCATGGAAACTTTTTAAAAACACCATACCAGAGACTGAAATTAAGTGTATACCTCAAATTTAAAAAAATAGTAAGATGACTAAAAAAAATGCCACTGTGACTAAACAACAGCGTAAAAGAGGCCATTAAAGGCAAAAAGGCACCGTGTAAAAATTAAAAATCCTACTGAGGAAAACAGAAAGGAGCATAAACTCTGGCAAGTCAAGTGTAAAAGTATAATTAGGCAACACCAAAAAAGAATTTGAAGAGCAACTAGCCAAAGACTCAAAAACCAACACCAAAAATATTTTTAAGTACATCAGAAGCCAGAAGTCTGCCAATTAGTGAGGCCAATGGACGATTAAGATGCTAAAAGGAGCACTAAAGAAAGACCAGGCCTGTGCAGAGAAGCTAAATGACTTTTTTGCATTGGTCTTCACTGCAGAGGATGTGAGGGAGATTCCCACACCTGAGCCATTCTTTTTAGGTAACAAATCTGAGAAACTATCCCAGATTGAAGTGTCAACAGAGGTGGTTTTGGAACAAACTGATAAACTAAACAGTAATAAATCACCTGGACCAGATGGTATTCTGAAGGAACTTGAATATGAAGTTACAGAACTACTACCTATGGTATATAACATCGCTTAAATCAGCCTCTGTACCAGCTGACTAAGAGGGTAGCTAATGTGATGCCAATTTTTAAAAAAGGCTCCAGAGGTGATCCTGGCAATTACAGGCCAGTAAGCCTAACTTCAGTACCAGGCAAATTGGTTGAAACAGTAGTAAAAAACCAGATTTATCAGACACAGGTGAGTATGATTTGTTGGGGAAGA
The DNA here is from genome assembly GCF_965140285.1 of Lepidochelys kempii. Lineage (NCBI taxonomy): Eukaryota > Metazoa > Chordata > Testudines > Cheloniidae > Lepidochelys > Lepidochelys kempii. Next base: position 9,147,828 of record NC_136386.1, on the reverse strand, counting down.
GTGAACACTGTTTTTGTAAAGGGAAATCATGCCTCACTAGTCTATTAAAATTATTTGCGGGGGGCGGGGAGGGGTCAACAAACATGCGGACAAGGATGATCCAGTGGATGTAGTGCACTTGGACTTTCAGAAAGCCTTTGACAAGGTCCCTCACCAAAGGTTCCTAAGCAAAGTAAGCTGTCATGGGATAAGAGGAAAGGTCCTGACATGGATCAGTAACTGGTTAAAAAACAGGAAACAAAGGGTAGGAATAAATGGTCAGTTTTCAGAATGGAGAGAGGTAAAGAGCAGTGTCCCACAGGAGTCTGTGCAATGTCTGTTCAGTGCTGTTCAATGTCTTCATAAATGATCTGGAAAAAGGGTGACAAAGTCTGCAGATGATACAAAATCACTCAAGATAGTTAAGTCCAAAGCAGACTGTGAGGAATTACAAAAGGATCTCACAAAACTGGTTGACTGGGCAACAAAATGGCAGATGAAATTCAGTGATCTGAAATACCGGTATTGTTAATTGCACTGTTTACTTGTAAGATGTCTCTGTTTACTCTATAGAGGTCCAGACAGAGAGTGGTCCCTGGTAAACAAGTGATGCAAAGCTAGACCTCAAGCTGTGTGAAAGCATGTTTGTGTATCTAGTTTCTGGTGGTTGTTTTTAAATATTCAAGAAGGACAGTGATTCCACATATCAAGACACAACGTAATGGTATACAGAAAGATGAGGTCTTTGTTCTGAGGACCTTACAAGCTAACCCACCTGAATACAATACACAGGGCTAAAGATCAAGCCCAAAAAGGAGCAGATAGCATCAAACCAGAGACTGCTGAAAGGCTAAGCTGAGAATGGGGAGAGAGTTTTGAAGAAGGATTAAAGCTGCTTGGCATTGTGGAGCAGGGTGACTAATCCAAATTAAGGAGTGGCTGGGAATAGTGTGGGTAAATGTTGGGGGCATGTATTTCTGCACACACTGAAATGCAGATGATTTTCAACATTGAAAAAGTGAAAAATACAGAAAAGTGTTGCCCAGAATTCTGCATTCATTAATTATTGCTATCATGGGCAACATCCTTGTTCCACAAAAGATCATTGTGGACAGGAACCCCACGAGGTCCTTATAAAGTGATTGGGGGAGACGTTTACAGCATGTCTGGCAAACTCTGATTCAGCCCCTCGTCCTTGGCTGAGAAGCTCAAGACAAACCGTGTGCAAGCTCTGCAAACATGAATAGGTTCCAAGGGTGAAGCTGGAGGAAAGCAGACCTCATCAGCGCAGGGAAAGAGCAAGGGGTCAGCAGCGATGCAGAAGGAGAATGGAAGGAGACAGGGATAACAATACTTGGGGGCTGGGGCAAGGCTAGAGGAACACAGGCTGGAGCCATCCAATGGGCAGCAAAGCGAGACAGCAGAGCAAGGAGAGGAAAGCAAAGATGAGAACTGGGGGAAGGGAATCAAAACTGTGCCCAGGACTCGGAAGATTTTGGGCATCAGCCAGCCTCCTCCCCAGCAAACGTGCAAGTAAATAGGGTCTTTGCACAGGGGGGAATGAAGGGAGGCTGGGGGGAAAAAATCTTCTCCATCTACTCCAGCAGCTTGGCAAGCATAGCCTCACTGCTGTCACTACTACAATCTCTGGGGGTAGCCGCTGGGGCTTCTATGTGCCCCAAAAAGGAAGGTGGAGGTAGGCTACTGAGAGGAAGCATGGTCGTATGGTGAAGACACTAGACTCAAGCAATCTGGGTTGCGATCCTGAGTCTGCCACAGACCTTCCCTCTTGCTTCTGGGTATGTCTACACTGTGATTAAAAGTCACGGGCACTAAGTCTCAGGTCCCAGCTCCGCAGACTCAGGCTTGTGGAGGTTAGGCTACAGGTGTAGATGTCTGGAGGGGGGCTGGAACCTGGGTTCTGGGCCCTCTCCAGCCCAAACCTGGACATCTACCCTGCAGTTTTATAGCCCTCCGAGCCCCATGAGCCGGAGTCAGCTGCCCCACAGGTCTTTTATCACACAGCAGCAAGTCTCGGTACCTGGGTCAACTGACTCAGGCTCACGCTACCAGGCTAAAACAAGCAGTGTAAATGTTCCTGCTCAGGCTGGAGCCCGGGCTCTGAAACCTGGAGACAGGGGAGGCCTCAGAGCTCAGGCTCCAGCTATTTCGTGCTGGTCTTTTTAGCCCCATAGCGCAACCCTGAATCAAAGTCCTCCTCAGAGTTTTCAATCTTTTCAGTGGGCACTTATCAGGCGGGAAGGAGCAGCCAGGAATGACCCCAAAGGTATCATAGTAATGGGGTAGGTATCTGAGGGCCAAGATATCCAGTGGGCACAAAGTAACCCCCCTAAAAACAGTGGAAGATAAAAGCAGCCGCCATGAAGTGAGGCAGACGGATGGGGGAAGTTCTGGAAAGAACAAAGGACCTCTGGGAATCTATGGGCCTGGGACTAATTCTCAGGTCCAGCTGAGCTCTGCCAGGCACAGGACCCAGTATGACAGGAAAAAAGTGCCTTGGTGCTCCCATTAAACCCCGCTCCCCAACCCTGCAGCCTGCTAAAAATCCCTTCAGCCTCCAATGCCTGAGGGTTGTTCTAAGTTGATTCAGAAGCGGTGGTTTGCCTGAGCACAACCGTCCTCGGGCCAGGCTCCCTTCCCCCAGGCATCCCTACACCAAACCAGAGAAACCTGCAGCTGGCCAAACAGGTCAGCTTCATAGCCCCTTTATGCCGCTGTGTGTTTAGGGCTGATGAAAAGAACTGAGGGGAAAGACTCCCCTATCCCGTAACGATTTCCCTGATTCTTTCCCCTAAAAGAGCTGTGGGAAATGAATTGCCTATGGTCTAATCCACAGCACTCGTTTATTTTCATCACTGGTTGTGCTTGTCATTTATTCGTGAACTGTTAACCCTGTCCAGCTGGAGTACTAGCAAAGATCCACTGTGCACAGCTAACATTTTACACTCATCTTGCATCTTTCATCCAAGTATTTCAAAGTGCTTTACAAAACACTAATTAAATTTCACGAGCTGAGTATGTAATACTAAGTCTATTTAACAGATAGATACTCTGAGACATGGATCAGTTACACGATTTTACCAAGGTCATACAGTAATTGAGAGCAAGGAATAGTCCCCACCTATATATATAACTGGAATATAGTCCATCTTTTATGAATGCCTGAGAAATATTCAGCTCAGCTGTTACCCATACCAAAGAGCCTACAAACAAGCTTCAAACAAAGGCAGGTTCTCTTGTTTCTCATGAATGTCAATTAAGCAGCATTGCTTCATTTGCTTTGAACAATGTGTACCTTGTATTTAAACAGGATTTTAACAAAGGCTGGGCCATATAAGTAACAATAAGCTTAACTGTGCAATTAAAATAAGTCATGCATGTGAGGAGCTAGACAAATGTGGGACACCACTGACTAGGTTTAAGTGTTTGTCAGAGCCATAACTTCTGTGGCAAAATATGTCCCTTTTACGACGGAAGGGGTTCATTAAAAAAAAATCATTAAAAAACTCATTCATTAAATAAAACCTGATCCTCATCTGATATAAATGGACATAGCTCTGCTGAAGTCAGTAGAGGTATGCTGAATTACACAAGCTGAGGATCTGGTCTCTTACGGCTCACTGCTCAGCTAGATTCTGGTGATTACAAAATTGGTTCTCATTCTCTCAGGTATGATGGAGTGCGGGGCGCTTTAATGGTTTTAAATCATTAATTCAACATTATGAAATGGGTTTTAATGGTTTTGATTGTAAATATCCTTTATTTCATTTGACTCATCTCATAATTGTCCCTGACAAGCCACTTCACATGAATTAACATGTTCTGTCATTACTCTTACGTGGACTAAAATTATGACTTCATTTTTTACCATGACAAAACTGGCTTTTCCCATTCTTTTTGCCATGACAAGGAACCTAAATGCTGAGATCTGAGGTAGATATTGGTTTGGTGAGACCTTGTTAATGGGCTGTTGACTTGTGGCATTCCTAGGCTTCTTGAGACTGTACTGGGAATGGAAATCCCAATGAAAGTGAATTTTGGTCTTTAGTCTGTTATACCCACATGCCATTTAGAGCCTGTTCCCGCTCTCATTGAAATCAGTGGCAGAGCTCCAATCTGAGTACAATGAACACTCTAGTCCCCAATCCTCAGGTCCAGCTGAGCTCTGTTTGTTGCAGAGCCGAGGAAGGGAAGGGGACAAAGATGGATTTATGCAACTTTTGGGGCTCTCCCAGTTCTGGGGCCTGCCATTGGGGATTGCTGGAGCAAAGCACATAAGAACATAAGAATGGCCATACTGGGTCAGACCATCCAGCCCAGTATCCTGTCTACCGACAGTGGCCAATGCCAGGTGCCCCTGAGGGAGTGAACCTAACAGGTAATCATCAAGTGATCTCTCTCCTGCCATCCCTCTCCACCCTCTGACAAACAAACCATTCCTTACCTATCCTGGCTAATAGCCATTAATGGACTTAACCTCCATGAATTTATCCAGTTCTCTTTTAAACCCTGTTATAGTCCTAGCCTTCACAACCTCCTCAGGCAAGGAGTTCCACAGGTTAACTGTGCACTGAGTGAAGAACTTCCTTTTATTTGTTTTAAACCTGCTGCCCATTAATTTCATTTGGTAGCCCGTAGTTCTTATATTATGGGAACAAGTAAATAACGACTTTTCCTTATTCACTTTCTCCACACCACTCATGATTTTATATACCTCTATCATATCCCCCCTTAGTCTCCTCTTTTCCAAGCTGAAAAGTCCCAGCCTCTTTAATCTAGCACCCATCTGCCCATATTGCTTCCCTCTGTCCATGTTCCCTAAGATGAAGTATGTGAGGCAGTAGTGTAGGGCCAGCTTCTCCAGTGTCTGTCACCCAGGAATTCCCCACACCAGCCGGTTAGCCCAGGCCACTGGGCAGAGGATCAGACCTTTACATCAATACCATTCTTTCTGTCATGTGACTTTAACAGATGATAAAGTCATTTCTCAGGGGAGCTGCCTAACAACCAATCAGAGCAAACATATATTGTTTTTTTCCGGAAGATTCCTGGCTTTACCATAGGATCTCTCTTTATGATCCCTCTAGTTACTTGGTGGTTCTTATTATTAAAAAGCCATCATCTGACCCTTGATAATCCCCATATGGCATTACTGGGAACTGCTGGACATACTCAGAACCGGTCTGTGTTTTTCAATTTTAGACTGCCCCATCACCCTTACAAGTATTTTACAAGTGATGCCAGGTTATGTTACATGGACACATTCTCCAGCCTTTTTCCAGTTAATGCTTTGGCACTTGGTAATGGCATGTATTGGTAGAAGGCAATAAATGGGTGGGTTTTTATCAACAAAAATGAAATCCAACAGTACAGAATTTGCTTTATAAAGGACTTGGAGTCAGCACATGTCCCTATCAGTTATCTTAAAAATAGAACCCATTGAACGTTTTAGGCACTTGAAGCATGTTTTGATGATCTGCTACCTTGGAGTCGCATGGTGACGCATGGAGAGAAGTTGGTGAACAAGTCGTCTCCTCTATTCAAGTTAAAAGCTTGTTGCTGCTTTTACTTTCTAGACGGATTGAAGGAGTGGAGCTTCTGAAGCAAATACTTGAAAGAGAAATCAATTTAAGTGAAACAATACAGTACCCAAATGTTCTGGGTTTCAAACAAATGTTCATGCTCTAAGTACTTGCCTTAGAAACAATGAGCACTAAGTATTAATCGGTCATTTGATTTCTATAGGCATGTTTCATCTCTCAGCACAGTTAACGCTTATTCCTTAACTGCTCGTATTCAGCGCTTGTAAAGTACCTAGTCAACATGACCGTTAGAATTGTAGCCATTGGAACCAGCTCATCATTATTCCCTATATTAAACAGGCTCGTGTTCAGTTAAAGTGACTTTTTTCTCATCCATATTTTGGGTTCCATATTCAAAAATGCCACCTTAATAATAAGGAATAATTAACAGAAGGAATTAACACTTAGTTCGGATCTAATGCTTACTACTATTTGCAGTTTTCTGTACAAGTATGGAGTTTTTAACTCAATGTATTCAGATCAATTCATGCAAAACTCTCAGAGCTCTGTGTGCCTCTTTGAAAAAATAACTAAGTTCTTCAGCTTTATAGAGTGCCATAAAACATACACTTTGGTTTTTATTAGTGGCTGTGTAACTTGCACTTCAATTATCTATGCCAGCTCTGCAGTGAAGGCAAAAAGGTCATTATTTTTCTACCACGTGGGAAATCATTAACATGGTGTTTACTCAGTACTATTATTGTGACTCTTTGACAGCCATTAATCATCCATGTCAGTCAGACTAGGAGAATTGCGTGAGATGGCCAAGCTTTCAAAACAAGTTGTTAATCATTGGCTGGAAGATGGGATAGGGGATGTGATGCAGTTGGCTTTAAAGATTGTTAGCATCAGCTTAATAAAAATAAAAATGTTGGCAGTTTCCTTCTTTAAAATATCTTCCTCTACAGATCCCTGTATGCTGCACTTTGATGCAATATGAGCACGACCTACAAATGCTTCAGTCAGTAAAACTATGATAACAAATAATAGTTGTGAACATAATACCCCCTTTTTGGAAGGAAAAATATGTCTCAGACCCTAATCCTGCCACTTGTGGCACACAGACAGAGCCATGCACCTGCCCAGAGCCCTAGATTAATGGGGCCTAAAGTTTGAATATTAAGTTTTAAGCCTAAAATATAAAACATGTAACTTCAGATGCTCCAAGACAAGTTATTCATAGATATCAAGGTCAGAAGGCCTTGTCTGATCTCCTATATAACACAGGCCAGAGAACTCCCCCAGAATAATTCCTTTTGAAATAGAGCATATATATATATTTTTTTTTAAATCGAATTGTGATTTAAAAGTTTCCAGTGATGGAGAATCCATCGTGACCTGGGTGTGTACGTGACACTGTCAGTTGAAGGTCTCCATTGAATGAGCACAACACTTAGAGTGACACATTGTTGTACTTAAAGGGACATTGCTGACAAAAACTCACCTATCTGTTTGAATTTTTTTACTCCCTGTTACAGGTAACACCTAAAATAATGGAATCTGGTAGGGATTGAAGGGGGGAAAAAAATCCCTTTTTTTGATTTGTTTATGTGAGTCTTGGCTGCCACACTGTGGATTGAAGTGAGGACCTCCAGCACTAAAAGCATCAACTAACGAGCCAAACTTCTATAGCTCAGGGCTGTAACAACTCAGAATCTCTGTGGACTGGCACAGAAGTGGGGGAGACTGGTAAGACACACTCACTAGTGTGGTCCATTTACTTTGTACACTTCACATCATTTTATATCTGGCCAGCTTCCCTTTCTACTTGTAGAGGCAGCTCGTTCCCTGTTGTGTTAATCTCACAACAGGGGAGAGAAAAACATTTTTTAAAACAGGGCCCTGTGAGTGTAAAGCCACAAAAAAATCAGCAGGGAGCTTGAGAGGCTGTTGGTGGCTTCACTGGAGCCAGGGCAGAGACCGTTGCTGTGCCCAGAGCTGACTGAGGTGGGCCTTGCAGTGAGGGCAGTGTGAGTAACCACCACCCTTGTTTGGGAAGGTGCTTGCAAGGGACAGGGAACAGCGAAGAGCCTCTAATGGGTTGTCTGAGAAGAGGCAGAGAGGGTCTTGTCCAGGGTTGCTGACCTCTGGTTAAACCATCTCCAGTCTTCAGAGGGGTCATGCATCCTGGAATGCTCCCAAATTAGAATTGTTCTGCCCCTTGTTGCCTTGGCTGGACTGAATCACTGGACCAACAGAGCGCTGGCCCCAGGTTCAAGATCTTCAAGCGTGCCCACGCAAGCAAGTGTCTAGGATTCTGAAATCCAGAGGAGTGTATATTCAGGGGTGGGGTAAATGGTGGCAGTGTAAATGCAAGTTAGATAAATTTTGTTTACTACTCTAAACTGTATTTGTAAATTGATTTATTGAACAGCCCCTTGCTGATTTAAATTAGTAGTTTCAGAGTAACAGCCGTGTTAGTCTGTATTCGCAAAAAGAAAAGGAGTACTTGTAGCACCTTAGAGACTAACCAATTTATTTGAGCATAAGCTTTCGTGAGCTACAGCATCCGATGAAGTGAGCTGTAGCTCACGAAAGCGTATGCTCAAACAAATAAATTAGTAGTGACATTCAATCTCAGTCTGTTATACCATGTTTCTCAACGTTGTTAAGTAAAGGTGTGTTAACTCCAGTCTAAGTGTATATTGTTTATCATTGGTATTTTTGAGTTAGACCCATTGCACAGATCACCCCAGGTGTATTCCTGGAGGCTCCCCAGCACACCGTCGAGTGTGTGCAGGGCCCAGGCAGGTGAAGGCACTGCCAATTTTAATTTCCTTTAGGAGTAAAGGGACTGCAGCAGAGGGGTGGATCCTCTATTCCCCACCTATCCAACAGCACCAACGGGATACTCAGCATCTCCTTTACAATCAACATCATCAGGTGCCTGGGCACACAGGGGAGAGTTACCTGCTCCCGAGTAACCTAGGGAGGAAAGTTACACTGTCTACTCCTCCTTCAATTCCAAACAGGGTGGTAGGTGTCAAAGGAGTATCCTAACTCAATGTATTCTGAATTAAGTAGTGATCTTGGTATTAAAGAAGTTACTGTGCAAGGAAATTTGAAATCAGATGTTTTAAAGGTTGTAGAAGGGAATTATAACATCTGTTAACTAATGCAGCTGCGCATTGTGTGTCCACTGGGATCTTATCCTTCTACCATCTTTTCTCCTTTATGTCTGTTACTTGCTGTGCACTAGCTAAATCCCAGTCTGTTGCTCGGAGCGTCTTTTTGTCATTTGTTGGTACAATGGCTTGTACAACAGTGATCTAATCTTCTCTTCTGCACACTAAATAGCCCCAGTTCCCTCAGCCTCTCCTTGTAAGTCATGTGCCCCAGCCCCCTAATAATTTCCGTTGCCCTCCACTGGACTCTCTCCAGTTTGTCCACATCTCCTCTGTAGTGGGGGGGCCAAAACTGGACGCAATATTCCAGATGTGGCCTCCCCAGTGCCGAATAGAGGGGAATAATCACGTCCCTCGATCTGCTGGCAATGCTCCTACTAATGCAGCCCAATATGCCGTTGGCCTTCTTGGCAACAAGGGCACACTGTTGACTCCTATCCAGCTTCTCGTCCACTATAACCCCTAGGTCCTTTTTTGCAGAACTGCTGCTTAGCCAGTCGGTCCCCAGCCTATAGCAGTGCATGGCATCGTTCCTTCCTAAGGAAGGATTCTGCATTTATCTTTGTTGAACCTCATCAGATTTCTTTTGGCCCAATCCTCCAATTTGTCTAGGTCACTCTGGACCCTATCCCTACCCTCCAGTGTATCTACCTCTCCCCCCAGCTTAGTGTCATCTGCGAACTTGCTGAGGGTGCAGTCCATCCCATCATCCAAGTCATTAATAAAGATGTTGAATAAAACCAGCCCCAGGACCAACAACTGGGGCACTCCCCTAACACAGGCCACGGGCTGGAGAATCCCAAAAGGCTGCAGGAATGTGTGCGGGGAGAGGCAAATGCAATGAGTGTCAAAACTTGCCCAGCACATGGCACTTGGCAGCCTGGCCTGCCAACCTTCCGCCAACCGGGCCCAGGACTGAAGTCGAATGTGAGAGCACTCAGTCCGGCTTTAGGACTTGGATTGTTGTTGAGTTTCCAGGAGAACCAGGAACACTGTGAAGCGAGAGAAGCCCTGGAATAAAACCATGGGACAGGTAGGGTATGTCTACACTGGCACTTTGTCAGCAAACCCCTCCCCACCCCCAAAAAAGTTTTACTGACGAAAACCGCCAGGTGTGAAGAGCGGGAGTGCTTTCCTGCCGACAAAGCCACTGCCGCTCATGGAGGGGGTGGAAGTTGTTTGTTGGCAGGAGAACTCTCTCCTGCCTACAAACAGCAGCTACGCTGCATGGTTTTTAACAGCACAGCCGTGTCGCTAAAAGCCTCCTAATATAGCCGTAGCCTTAAAGTAGTGCTGTGCCCTGGAGCTTCAACTCTGGAGTCAACGGAAACTGTTGGGGCTGCCCTGTCCTCCTCTTTACCTCATAAATGACTAAGTGCCACTCATTTTCCACACTCACTAAATGCCACACGAGTCTAAGTCACACAACTTACTCCCATTGTCTGTTTTACGCTACTGTGTACGTCACTGCCAAATGTATCCCAGAGATTCCCAAGGAGGTTTCACCCACTTATTACAGGCTGCCGGTGGCCCACCCTAACCATATGATGGAAAAAATAAAACTTTTTGAGATAGACCGTTAGTGGAAAATAATTCCTAACCAGGTTCCAGAGGCAGAGCCCAGATTCTGACCTGACATCTGTGTGAGCACACTACAGTCCAGAAGGCTGGCAGAGATTCTGATCTAAGATGGTTTGATAGTGAAATGGAAGGGGACAGTAAATGGTAATAATAAACAAGAGTGTCCCAGTCATTCATGGATATTTGGTAACAAGGTACTTCAGTGGAATGTTTTTGTTTCCCTTTGGTGCACTATTGCCTAGACGGATGCAAATATAGTACTTATTAGGTCTCATAAAACCAATTATATTCACAGATATGCAGCAGATTAGTGCACTGCTTCTTAGCTGTGAACCTCTTGTGAGAAGGGTTAACTTCTACCAATATATCATGTACTACAGACCAAGCTAGTTCCTTACACGAGCACAGTAGGATGTTAAATAGGGTCTTATTTTTGGATCTGTAATCTCAGTGCATTGTAAAATACCTATAATCACAAGTAATGCTCTATATTTAATAAGCAGGAACTGTATACACAAGATACTCTTTCTAGGGGGAAAAAAAATTGAGAACACATGTCTACTGGGATACAAACCCAGAAAGACAAAAGTCTCTTTAGCTTTCTTCAACGCACATAGTGTAGGGGAAATCTAAATAAAGACTAAAGCTTCATGATGGTGTTCAGTATATGTGGTGAATGGGCCCAGTAGTTTGTTTTAAACTTGCATGACATCCTTAGTTGTAAACAATAACCACAATATCCTAACATTAGACAATGGGTGTGAAAATGATATGGTAAACTCCAGGAGAAACACTACTGGTGAATTTCACCCATGCCTGCACAAGGACTGATGTCCCACTCCTAGGATGAGGCTTATTATGTGGTAGAGAGGCCTTATGAATAAGGACTTTACAGAGGTAACATTCACTACACACCTGGTTCTTTAGATTCAGGTTGTTATTAGCACCTAGGACCCCCTGTCATGGCCCAGGACCCTGGTAGTAGTAACAAGTGCACCTTATTATGACATATTTTATGGTTCTGATTTTTTCAACCTATCTTGCCCAATCTTCCATGATTTTATCCAAAGCACAGTTGCCATTTCAACTGCTCATGTGACCGGGGCTATTACAAGCTGATATTCAGCATTTGAACGTGAAGCAAAGCTGCCCTCAGAATTCAGTCATTTTTGAAAGCTTAGGAAAGACTATGAATACAGTGTGAAATTCACTCCTATGTAAAGGGCCAGTCCAAGGCCTATGCAACACCTAAACCCTGTGCTGAGCCTTCAGCGAGACATACATTATGCATAAGAACTGCCATACTGGGTCAGACCATGGTCCATCTTGTCTAGTTTGCTGTCTCCAGCAGTAGCCTGTACCAGAACTTCAGGGGAAGTGTACAGAACAGGGCATTTTTGGAGTGATCCATCCCCGTCTTCCACTCCTGGCTTCTGGTAGTCAGAGGTTCAACGTTGCCCTAAGCATGGGGTTGATCTTGATGAACCTATCCTCCATGAAATTATCCAGTTATTTTTTTGAACCCAATTATATTTTTGGCCATCACAATATCCCATGACAATGAGTTCCACTGGTTAGTTGTGCGTTCTGTGAAAAAATACTTCCTCTAGTTTGTATTAAACCTACTGTCTATTAATTTCATTGGGACGCTTGTTTTTTGTATTGTGTGAAAAAATAAATAACACTTCTCTATTCACTTTCTCCACACTACACGATTTGATAGACTTCTATCATAGCCCCTCTTCGTTGTCTCTTTTCTAAACTGAAGACCCCTAATCTTTTTAGTTCCTTGTAATACTTCCATACCTTTGATTGTCTTTGTTGTCCTTCTCTGAACCCTTTCCAGTTCCAAGAAAACTTGTGTGTTGATTCTCTGCACAAATGTGAATTTCATCCTGTATATATAGCAGATTCGTCAATATGATGAGACTTAAAAGTTATCCTCTGAAGGGAATCCTCTAGAAAACTATCGTCTTCTCTATTACTCAATCAGAGACATACCAGCTGTACTGAAATGTCAGAAGGGTTTGCACAGCTGACAAGTTGCTGAAAACGGAGCATGGCAACATCTCCATAAATTCTCTTGATCTAGCCAAGTGCAGCAGCTTAATATAGACTTAGTAAAAGCTTCAGTCCCACTGTCTCTCTCACACATTGAGATCAAGCACTGCCACAGATCATGACAAAAACACGAATGTGGGGATTTAACAGCGTGTAATACTGTTAGTAGCACAGTGTTTTATAAATTGTTTTCTTCAGGTTTAAAAAAATGTCTGAATTCAGCCAAAATTCTGACCAGGAAGTCAGAATCGAGGACATTGATGAAGATGAAATCTTAGGAAACTTATCCCCTGAAGAGCTGAGGGAGCTCCAGTGTGAAATGGAAGTCATGGCTCCAGACCCAAGAGTCCCAGTTGGAATGATACAGAAAGATCAGACTGAAAAACCTCCAACAGGAAACTTTGACCACAGATCTCTTGTTGATTACCTGTATTGGCAGAAGGCATCAAGACGCATGCTAGAGGATGAGAGAGTTCCTGTCAACCTCTTGCCATCTGAGGTAATAAGCGAGAATCACAACTGTTTTTTATGCATCTGCTATAAGACTTATTGTAACAGTATATTGCCAAAGATCAGGGCCTTCATAATAATAGGTTTGATGCTTTTGTCTTCCTCTCTGTCAGTTCCTTCTGCAAATTAAAGCACAGTATAGTGAATGAATTTAAACTCAGTCAAATCTTGTTTCAAAATTTTCTATAACTATAGGATCTAACTTGAAAGATTACCCCAGTAAAAGATTTTTACTTTTTGCCCTAAATTGTTAACTACATTTTCAAATGTAAGAAAATGACATTTTTATTTCATCAAAACCTCTGATTGAAAAAAGACCATATAAAAGCAAATCACAAAATAGAAGTCAAGCTTTTTATTTCTCCATAATATATATAAGAATATAAATATTGGCTAGCGTGATTTTCCCATATAACCTTAATATAATTAGAAGGGCTTAATAAACTCTAAAATTAAATGATAATAATAATAGTAATCATTAATAGAACTTAATGTCACATTGAAAATGTCTGTCTTTTTGACTGAGTTAAAGTCACTAATGACTATGAGTCCAAACTTCATGGGCCAAATACTCAGCAAATGTAAATCAGCCAAGTTAATGGAACTGTGCTGATTTACACCAGCTGGGGATCCAGTTGTATGTCTTTTTGTGGGCTCTGATTCAAGAGTCCAACCCTATTCAGCAATGCACTTAAGCACATTCCTAAGTCCCATTGACTTAAAGTTAGGCACGTACTTAAATGCTTTGCTGAATTGGGGCCATAGTCTTTATGCAGGCCAAACTCTTACTGAATACAAGGGGAGATGTGCCTGTGGAAATACATCAGGATTAGGACGTGTAGGAATTTTAAATGACTCAATTAAGAAACGCAGTATGACTTTTTACCATCAGTCCAACCTTATATAATATGGTTGTATTCTAGTACATCAGTACTGTATATCCTTGAATTCCAGTAAAAGTTTGTGTCCCAGTAGCTGTTTACAAAGAAGATAAGTTGTCGCTTGATCATTCTTGGCCTTTAAGAGGTTTGTATATAAATGTGTTTCCTTTTATACTTTGGGATGTTGAAAGTTGTTGGGGTTTCTTTAACCTCTATTGTACAAAGTAGAGATGGGCCTGAGTTGCACAGTTTGGATCCAGATTTGAACTATTCCAAAGGTGGGGGTTGTGTGGTTCATTCCCAGCTCCGTGTCAAGTTAAATCCATACAAAAACTCCAAGGGTTTCATTAATACAGCAAACAGATATGATTTATTTATATTTCAGCATCCTCTATTTTGTCACTTCAGAACTTGACAAATAGCAACCTCCACTGGTACAAAGGAGAAGTGCAGTTAAGTGTCACTGTGGTCCCAATCCTGATCTCAGTGGGGCAGAACCACCACCACCATCTGCATCCCTTACTTTTGTACTTTCAAAGGGCCTGATCGTGCACTCCTTATTTATATATAAACTCTCACTGGAGTCCATGGGAGTTTTAAGCTGGACGTGGACTCTAAGATCAGGCCTTCTGTCTAGTTGCTTACTAATAGCAAGCTGCAGACAAAGTGAAATGGGTCCTGAGTAGTAAAATCCAGTTCTTACCCATCATGAGAGAGGGGCAAGAAAATTAAATTGTACATGAAATAGACCTTCAGGGAAAGTGGCTATGTTTCCTGGCAGGAACTGAGCAGCGGCCAATATGATGTCATTACTGATGCTAAAAGCACAGTCCTTCCATCAAGCAGTGTTCAGAAACCACATTCCCATCACAGAACACAAAAGCAAATTGAACTAATATTCACCTACGTCCCCAGTGGTGCCCCCTTAATGCTAATGCTTTACACAGAAGCCCAAACTCCTAAGGCTTGGACACTAACAGTTCTACCCGTTACTATGACATTCTCCTCTTTGGTCTTAATTAGACTGAGCCACAGAGCCAATATCTAGAAATGTATCTCCGTTTTTTTGGCTACATGAAAAACAAAGGTCTCCTAGAAATGCGATGGACAACACATTGTTATATCAGAGAAAATTAGGGCTGATCTACCATTGATGTAAATAGATTTCTCTCGACATCAACAGACTTTTGATCAGGAATGTGAAAGAAGTTATTGGCATTCTTGGAAAGTTTATATGAGAGATTGCTGTATAACAGTATTTAAATAAGGAATTATTGTTCATTCACATTTAGGCCAGAAGTACTATGAACACTTTCTTTTTTTCAAAAAGCATTCTCTAGAATATAATGTGAGGAAAAACAGAGATACATTAAAGCCGTTCGCTATATTTTTATTTCAGCGCATAATTAATGTAACAAAACCATTTTAAATTATTTCAGCTATTAGCATTTTGTCTTCTTTAGAGACACATTGCAGAGAAGTTTGAAGAAAATGCTGGGGATATGGACGATATTGCTAAGAAAAAAATGGCAGAAGATACTACAGAAGCAGACAGAAAAGAAACATATTACAAAAACGAACATGTCGAACAGGCCAAACCTGGTTCAGCACAACAATCAGGAGAAACAAATGAAGAGAGAAGCTACAAAGAGACAGAAGATGAGGAGGAGGAGGAAGATGATGACGACGACGAGGAGGAGGATGAGGATGATGATGATGAAGAATCAAGAATGAAGAAGCCATATGGAGACGAAAACATCAACAGTGATCAGGTAACTAAGAAGCCATGTACAAAATCAGGGGGAAATCCAGAAAACCAAGAAAACAATGAAAAGAAAGTATCAAAACTACAAATTCCAAAGAAGTTAGCTGTAGATACTAGCTTTATTAAGTTAAGTGCAAGACCTTCAGGAAACCAAACCAATTTAGATGAGAACTTGCAGAAGGTCCAGAAAAACGATCCAGATGTGAAGGAACTCAATCTGAACAACATTGAGAACATCCCAAAGGAAATGCTGGTGGACTTTGTGAACGCCATGAAAAAAAATAAGCATGTAAAAACATTTAGTTTAGCCAATGTGGGAGCTGATGACAACGTAGCTTTTGCTGTGGCCAACATGTTACGTGAAAACAGGAGCATCACTACTCTAAATATTGATTCAAATTTTATCTCAGGCAAGGGAATTGTTGCGATCATGAGATGTCTGCAGTATAATGAGACGTTAACTGAACTGCGTTTTCACAATCAGAGGAACATGTTGGGCCATCAAGCTGAAATGGAAATTGCCAGGCTTCTCAAAGCCAACCCTAAGCTGCTGAAGATGGGCTATCACTTTGAACTTCCAGGCCCCAGGATGGTTGTTACCAATCTGCTCAGCAGAAATCTTGACAGACAAAGACAAAAAAGGCAGGAGGAGCAAAAACAGCAGCAATTAAAAGAGCAGAGAGAGTTAATAGCCATGTTAGAAAATGGACTAGGGTTGCCTCCTGGGATTTGGGAAATGCTAGGGGGACCAATGCCTGATTCAAGGATGTATAGCTCAATACAAGCCCCCAAGCCTCCACCTGTCCCTAAAACTATGCCCATGAGCAGGAAAAATGAACATGCAAGAAAGCCAGCCCCAGAAGAAAAGAGCAGTGAGGAACCTGCCTCCTTCAAAATGGTCAAACTCAAGAGAACTCAGCGCAAGCCCACTATACCAGAATACGTAGAACCAGCTGAAAAAACAAGTCTCAAAGATGTGATCAAGACTCTCAAACCAGTTCCAAAAAAACGACTACCTCCTCTGGTTGAGATAACCCCAAGAGAAAAGCTCTTAAATGACATTCGTCAGAGTAATGTCGCCTATCTTAAACCGGTAAGTGTATATGAAACAGAATGGTAGCAACAGGGAAATAATTCCATCTCTGTAATTTAATGCAAATCAAATGTAATATTCTATTTTAAAGGCTTCCACAAAAGCTTCTTCAAAAACTGTGGGCATATTCATTTTCAGGCACATAAACATGTTTATTGTATGCAAGTTGGCATTTTTGTGAACAGATTTTGAGCATTAGTCACGTGTTTCTATATGCACAAATGCAGAATTTTGCACAGGCAAATTAATACAACCACAAATTTTGCATGTGCAATTGTTAACGCTTGGTGAAGATTTGGCTGCTATGCTTTATGGATAGATTCATCATCATTTTAAAATTAAGTACATTTATGTTATGGAATTTTGATAAAGGGTTTGTTAGTTGGCTGATGGGCTGTTATGAGCTGTTAGATGAAGTCATACTTTAATTCACACCTTACATCTCAATAATGACCAACAACAGTTTTACTTCAAATGTGGTAAATATTAAGCCCAACTTTCAGTGGGAGCTTTTCCTATATAAGGACTTCATGTTCTTTGAGCAAGGATGGCAAGACCCAGACCATTATTTCCCCCTAGAGTGAGATTTTCATGCCTAATTTCTATTATATTATAATATTATAATATAATATATAATATATATATTATTTCTATGTCTTATAACTAGACAAATCATAAGCCCCTCTAAATAATAGTCAGTGAAATGGTCCCACTGACGCAAAGTCCTAAAGGGAGATTTCAAACCTTTGTATGCCCACAATCATAAAGGTAAAAGAAAAGGATTCAACTCAATAGATAAGCAAAAAAATTAGAAGAAAATCTGTGTGTGTGTGTAAAAATCTGTTTCTTTTAGGGTGCAAATAGTTGCATGAATGATTTATTACTAATCCTCCAAACATCATACAATGTATGGTCAATCCTATGAGGTTCCCATAATAACACTTATCTAGCACTTTTCATCCATAGATCTCAAAGCCCCTTACAAATGGAGTATCATTATGCCCATTTCACAGATTGGGAAAGTGAGGCTGAGGGAGATGAAGTGACTTGCCCAAAGATTACCTAGCAAACCAGTGGCAGGGCCAGAAACTGAACCTATGTCTACTTAGTCCCCTGTTCAGTGCCCTAGCCTTAACATAAGAACGGCCATACTGGGTCAGACCAGAGGTCCATCTAGCCCAGTATCCTATCTTCTGACAGTGGCCAATGCCAGGTGCCCCAGAGGGAATGAACAGAACAGGTAATCATCAAATGATCCATCCCATTGCCCATTCCCAACTTCTGGCAAACAGAGGCTAGGGACACTATCCCTGCCCATCCTGGCTAATAACCATTGGTGAACCTATCCTCCATGAATTTATCTAGTTCTTTTTTGAATGTATCTAGTTCTGTTATATTCTTGGTCTTCACAACATCCTCTGGCAAGGAGTTCCACAGGTTGACTGTGCGTTGTGTGAAAAAATACTTCCTTTTAAACCTGCTGCATATTAGTTTCATTTGTTGACCCCTAGTTCTTGTGTTATGAGAAGGAGTAAATAACACTTCCTCATTTACTTTCTCCACACCAGCCATGATTTTATAGACCTCTATCATATCCCCCTTTAGTCTTCTCTTTTCCAAGCTGAAAAGGCCCAGTCTTATTAATCTTTCCTAATATGGCAGCCATTCCATACCCCTAATAATTTTTGTTGCCCTTTTCTGAACCTTTTCCAAGTCGATATATCTTTTTTGAGATGGGGCGACCACATCTGCACACAGTATTCAAGATGTGGGCGTATCATGGATTTATATAGAGGCAATATGATATTTTCTGTCTTATGATCTATCCCTTTCCTGATGATTCCCAACATTCTGTTTGCTTTTTTGACTGTCACTTTATGCTGAGCAGATGTTTTCAGAAAACTATCCACAGTGACTCCCAGATCTCTTTCTTGAGTAGTCACAGCTAATTTAGACCCCCTCATTTTATATGTAGAGTTGGGATTATGTTTTCCAACGTGCATTACTTTGCATTTATCAACATTGAATTTCATCTGCCATTTTGTTTGCCCAGTCACCCAGTTTTGAGAGATCCTTTTGTAGCTCTTCGCAGTCTGCCTGGGACTTAACTATCTTGAGTAGTTTTTTATCATCTGCAAATTTTGCCATCTCACTGTTTACCCCTTTTTCCAGGTCATTTATGAATAAGTGGATATTCTAAAGTTCTTCTGAGTGGTGAAAGCCCCATAAGATCTCATATGAGACTGTGTTCTTGTTTTAGTGGGGAGAGGAGTAAGTTTCTTTGTTTGTTTGACAGCAGCTCTTCCTTACTTTGTCTGAAATTATCATGATGACAATACAAGTGGTGACATTGCGAATGGACCTTAATCTATGACTGTATATTCAATAATGTTGAAGGTATACTTAGTGCATATGCCATGACTTTGAATTAATAATTTGCTAGACAGGCAGAAGTGGCTTCTCCTGAGCTGCTTTGGTCTATCTGGTCTAGGACACATTTTTAAAATTGCCTGAGTAGAAAATCAAATGGCCTCTAAGGTGTTGTTTTGGTCTGCAGGGCACATATAATGCCTTCAATAATATTTTAATTAAAAATAAAGTTTTTAATAAATAGACAAAACCAAACAAGAAAGACCATGGCTTAAATTCACTTCTGGCATGAGCAAGTATACCTGGAATGAAATCAATGGAGATATGCCCTTTTACATCAGTGGTGAATTTGGTTTTGTATGTGTGAAATGTTAACAGTGAGCAAGCATTTAACAAAATAATATATAGGCCCTGGATCTGTGTAGATCACTGTAGTGACTGGACTCGGTCCTGTTCCCATTTAAGTCAATGGCAAAATTCTTGGCAACAATAGGAGTAGGATCTGGGTCTGTTATGCATTTTTTTACAAAATATAGAGCAAAATTATGAAAAGGACTAATGATTTTGGATGTTTTCATTTTTGTGTATCCAACTTGAAATACTTTAAGGAGGATGATTTTCAGAAAGTAGTGAGCCCTCAACCTCTGGAAACCAGGCCCCTTTCAGAAGGCTCAGATTGGGCACTCAAAATCATGGCCACTGTGTTTAATGTTCTGTTCTTCTAAGAGCTAAAACTGACCCCCGTAGTCCTTACATAAGTGATCAGGCCCATTAAATTCTGTGAAAATAATCATCCAAATGGAATTGCTTTTGTGATTAAGGAATACTCCCATGAGCAAGAGTGTGGAGGGTCCAGTCTAAAAAGTATATTGCCAAAAGGTACCATTCCAATTTCTCAAGTAATTGACACTTGCTTCATAACTTTGTCTGAATTTTTTTCAATGTATTAATTGAAAGGCCTTATTTTGGTTCCATTTACATTTGTACAAACTCATGGTTGTCAATGGTGTTACACATAGGTGTAACGGAGACAAGAATTTGGCCTGAAATGTTAAAGAAGATGAGAGATCTTAAAATGACCCCGCCTGTAAATTCAAAGTTAATGCTGCCACTGTGTCTCTAACTCACACCACTGGGGTATTTTTGTTGTTACTACTACAGTGGCAAGGATTATTTAAAGACTGATTTAGCTGCAAAGAAAGGCAGTCTTCAGGACTTCTGACCTTTTACATTGGCGTATAAGTGTTGTGTCTTAGATCCTGTCACGCTGTCTAGAGGTAAAATACCTGCAGTGGACAGCCCACTGGACTTGGGTTCAAGACACATAGGCTCTGTTCTCAACTCTGCCACTGACTCACTGTGTGATCTTGGCACATCACTTAAACCCTTTCCAGAGGGTCTTTCCCCAACTGTCATATGGGGGATAAGAATGCCCTCTCACCTTGTAGAGCACTCTGAGAGCTATGGGAAAGTGCTGTGTCTGGGCTAAATGGTGTTGTTGATTTATCAAGCAATAACCATCAGCTCTGTGAATTCTAAGAAAGAACAACGTGTCAAGAATTTAACCATTATAGCCACAGAATTTTCAGTTACATTTTCAGTACTTTGATATTACTGTCTGATTCCAAGCAGCACACTTATTTTTGGAGAGAAGAGGGAAAAAGCCAGATTTTCCTGCTATTAACGTGTCTTCTTCTTGGTCTTGTACAGGTGCCAGTACCAAAAGAGCTAGAGTGAAACACCAGAGTCTCCTGAAAGAAACAACTTGAAATAAAGACTATTCAAGTTTCACTTACAATGGTTTCAAAGGATGCTTTCTTCAGAAGCCAAGGGGTAGATACGAACACGTGGGAACAATGCTTGTAATACGCAGTCTGTTGATACGATGATGAAAAAGGGTGGAATGGAACAAGTCAATGCGAAAAGAATTTCCATCAGCCATTAAGTAACCATGATGCCCTGGTATAATCTGTCTTCCAGTTGGATTCTAGTCTCCAGTTTGTCCAGAGGTATTTGCCCAGCAACAGCAATAACTTAACAGGTTTTACAGATTCAGTCAATGAACTCTATTGCTTACATGATACTTTCTTCTGTTAAATTCTCCTGCAACACATAGTGCCCTATTGTGACTTTCCTTTTTCACACTGTTGTATGTCACTGCCTTTTTTTTTTAAACTAAGAACACATGATTTCTATCTACACAACTTATATTTTCAGTCCAGAATTTTCATTTTTAGACTGAGGAAACATTACACACAAAAAAAGAGCAAAAATGCCCTGTCTAGGAGAGAGCACAGTGTGCATTTCTTCCATGACAAACTGCAGTAGTTCTGAGAACAAAATGGCTGCCATCTCTGCAAACAGGCAGAGTTCTTAGAAACTTAAAGGCACAGTACACAGGAAAAAAAAGAAAGTCGTAACAGTTTCAAACTTCATACTCCATAGAATGTGTTCTGGCAAGTATTCTGTCTGGTTAGCATTTAAAACATGAAACCATGAGCTGTATTGGGAGCTGTGCAATCATTGTTCTCCTGGCAGATTCTCTCTATCCTTGCTATAACCCTGAACTGTTTCACCACCCCCAGGCTTCAAGCCACACATTGCAGTCACCTTCTGAGAATAGAACAGGACTGTTTCAGATGTCCTTCAATACTCCTGATTAACTGGCCACAGTTGCTGCTACTGAGTATTGTTGGGCCCTTGCCCTCTTCCCTCTGCTTGGGACTCAAACTGCCTGCCAGTTTGAGGAAGGAACTGAATGTTTCGCTTGCATGGCAAGGCCAGTGCAGAGCTCTAGATGGAGGTAACTGCACTCACCCATCCTTGCACAACTTAACTGTTTTGAAATATTCCGATGGGGAAAAATGTTTTAAATGGTCAAAGAGACTAAGCGTGTGAAATCCCCCTGAGTTTCTCTCATCTTTAAGGAATCTCTCTTTTCTGGATGCTTGCCCTTTGCTACCAGGCATGCTGTTGTAGACCCCCTACTTCAGTCTGTTTGTACCAGCCTATCCATTCTCTCTCTCTTGTTGGTTACTCTCTCCTCTTGCACCCCACAAAATTTCACTCCACGCAAACCAGCCTCACCAAGTCCATTAATGGCCTACTCTGCCTCTCGTAGCTAAGACACAGGGCTGGGTCTTGCTCTTTATTCCCTTCTTGGTCTGCCTACTACTGCTGCTCAGTTCCTCCTTTTCTTGTCTGTATGTCCTTGGCCATTCAATAATCTGACTTCTTCTTTCTGCCGTTCCTTTGGTTTCTCCTCATCCTTCCCTTCTTGCTCAATATCACCAAAGATCTACAAAATCTTCTGCCCGCCAGCTTGCATTTCTCTTACACAATCCATACTCCCTTCCCAAACCGCTTTTCTCCTTCTCACAGCTTCATATCCTGCTGCTTCCACATAGGGAACAGTTGCCTTCTTCATGCCATCAACCCTCTCCTTTCAAACCCACCTGTCCAACTTCGTTCAGTTCCCCTCCCCCTGCTGTCTGATTCCCTTTAAGGCTCTTGCGGGGGAGGCACATGCAGGCAGGGAGCTCAATTTATTGTTTATAAGGTACTGTATGAATTTACAGTACAAAGGAATTTTTTAAACTATGATTCAACATTGCTTGTGCAAATGTTGAGAGGAAAACCTAGTTTTACTTTATTTCTCATTTACAGCTGTCACATGAAGAGAATATTGTAACTGGGATGTGCCAGTGTTGTAGTCTCTCTCTTCCAATTGAACGACTAGCAGAAAAAGAAGCATGGTCAGGAAGAGCCAAAGTGGCTTTGAGCCACTCTTATTCAGCTCTGTTCCCAGAGCCGATTCAGGACTCAGCCTAAGTTGAGCTGCTTTTCAAGGGTCCGTCTGGAGGGAAGCGTGCGCCTTCACCAACGCCAGCCAGAGAGGGTGCGAGGGATGACAGAGCTGCTGCAGTGACCCTATGCCATCAGCCGATCCCTACATGAAGGGAATGCTCCCAGGGCCGGTTAAGGTGATTTTATGGCTGATCATTCTAGTGAATCAGGCTTATCATGTTCATGTAAAATTTTCAGTGTGCTCCTAATGTCTACACTGTGTAGTAACAAAGAGAGGGAAGCAAATGAGCGATAGGAGCTGCTCTGCACTCTTACAACATGGAAGGGTGGCTAAGTGTTTGGAAGAAAATAGGGCAACCCCATCCCTTCCTCTGAGGGAAGGAAAAGCAAGCAAAAGCCCATCACTACCTTATGTGTAATCACAGGTGGGACCATATGCTAATATGGCATGCAGGCCACATTCAGGCAGGAATTGGCACCATCGATTAAAGATGCAGAAGGGACCTATATGGAGAAGCGACTGGAACATGCATCTCAGTGGCATCAACACAACCCTTGCTTGTAAGTGCAAGAGAGTTCAGGGGAAGGTGTGGCCAAAGGAAAGGTAGGTGGAATCTAGGAAAGGGCCACACAAAAATGGTGCCTTCTGAAAAGGCACAAGGGCAGGCTGCCAAAACAAGTTGGCTACTTTTCACAGCCATCAGTTCCTACTGTAAGAGAGGAATGTGCATCAGGAAAAGATCCCATCTCTCACCCTGTCAGAAAGCATGCAAAAGCAAACACCTGGAGGCTTACAGCACTACCCCCATTCAAGCCCTGCTCCACAGGAGGACTGGTTTGTTTCAGAGCAGACACTCACTTACCATTGAAGTTTATCCACATTGGACTGAGCCTCATGGTATGCAGATCTATTAGTGCCTTGTAGGTTTCTACAGTTAGTGTGGTCATGTCTGGTGTCATGCTATTTCACAGACCTTCACCCAGGTCTGAAGGGTGGTTTTGGGGATGCGGATCACATCATGATCCTTTTCCTTCAATGAGTTATACACACACACACACACACACACACACACACACATCAGCTACTTGCAGTCTCCTACCTCAACCCTAATAGGATTGCACTACTTTTTCCACTGAAAATACCTCTGCAGACTCCTCATCTTCAATAGGGTTGGAAAAAGGTAACTGAACCCATCTCCCACCCTTTTCTGATGGCCACTTATAGTTCCTGCCAAGCATATTTGGGTGGGGCATAGCTTCTTAAAAAAAGAAATCCAACAATACATGCCTCACTCTTGCCTTCTGTACTTCAAGGTCCCAATGGATTCTGCTAAGGCCAGAAATAGGATCAAACTTCAAGGATAAGGGGTTGCTCTAGGCTGTGTGCCCCATCCCGCACAAAACCCAGTAGCAGATACTAACTGGGATTATTGTTATTGTAAAGGTACAATCTGTTATCTTATATAGGAAGGTGTCCCCCTTTGCTTCAATTTCCTTTGAAGACATATAGCAGTTTACCTCTTTCTATTGCAGAAGCTGCGTGTGTACAAATACAAATCAGGCTCCACCCCGCTGCATATAGTGTACTGATTTCCTCCCACTTAGTTTGAGGTTTTGGAGAGGTGTTGTTTTTAAGTTGGGAGATGAAGGCAGAAATCTTCTCCCTTCAAGCCGTATCTAAAGTACAAATTTAGTTAGGTGGGGGGGAAACTGAAAATTATTCATATAAGGTAGCTGTGCTCTGTACAAGCACTTTGGAGTTTTTGTGCTATTTGGTATGCTAAAGGCTTTAAAAAAAGGTCAGACATCCAAACACTGGAAAATTTTGTTTAACAACAAAAACCAACTGTACACCACCTAGCTTGGTAAGCATACCATTTCTCAAAGTAGTCCAAAGAGGCTGCCGTCCCTACTCTCCTCCACCTAGAAACCCACTCACCTAGAAGGATACAAATAACCTTAGTGCTCTACTGCAATGACTCACTATGGCATGTTCCAAATCCATTCCCTTTTTAAAAAGGAAAGACGACCCACAGTGCATTGTGTTGTGCTTTTGTTATATGTAAAGTAGTGACTATAGTTCAAAAAACAAAAAAAGTTGGTCATTTAAACTGAATCATATTATTGTAGAGTAGTGTGATCTTGATTAAAGTCACTTTTCTGCATCATTAGTTAAAAAAAATGCAATAAATGCACTCTGTTTTAACAATGGTTAAACTTTATTCTTCACAACTAATTTTTAAAATTCTACAATGTAACCATATATTCATGAAGTCATAGGCTAGTATCTCTTCTGTAAGTGTAGCAAGAATTACTCATCGAAAGCTAAGACAATGTACTATAATAAAGGAGCAGGTCATGGCTTCTTACCCTGGAATATACACGTAAAGAAGCTTCTAATAAATACTGATCACTCTGGAACATTTGCATGGAATGAGGTGTTCAGACTCCAAAACAATTCATTTGGAAGAGACCCCAAGTGTGTGCGCACGTGCACACACGTGTCTTATACACATGAACTTTGAAGAGGTTTTTGGGATATCTGCTGTACCTGCCATGTAAATCAAGTCAGTTACAGATAAATACTTCATAAAAAAAGGGAGGAGAGATGCAAGACTGATGGTTACACACTATGTTAATCTGCATAAGTTTTTCCATGCATATGGTTTAGGTAGCACAGACTGCAGTCAAGCTGAAGTTTACTGAAGCTATTTGTAACAATAGCTCTTGAAAATAATTGCTTACATGAATTTGGAAATGGTTTTAAGAACATGTAATTTGTTTTTATTTACAAGTCTGAAATCTGGTCTTATTTCCCTTGAATAGAGCCACAAGTGGAATAAATTAGCAAGATGTATGTTTTAGCCAGTGTCTTCTTTAAACAGGAAGAGTCAGAGCACAATTTGGACAATGAGGTAAGTCCTAAAATCTCAAGGGACAGTTTTAAAACAAAAAAAACAAAACAAAACCAGAACTCCAAATAAGATAGTCTCCTAGCTATTCTTACAGTCCACAGTTTTTTGTTTTTTTTTTAAGTATTAAAAGAAAGAAGAAACCAATTGCAAAACCCCACACCTTGTAAGTGTGAAATTGTGGCTCTATTGAAGGCAATTGCAAAAAAGCTTTCATGGACCTCAAGAGAGCCAAAGATGTCAGAGACATTTAAGGCTCATAATAACCTTCAGAGACACATGTGCCTCTCTTACTGAATTCAGTCAAATCTGCATCCGTGCTTTGTAGGCAGAGCTGGACAAGGGAGCTATATAGTTTACATATGTTGCCCATTTAGACTTGGATCTCCTGCTATAAGAAATATTACATTTTATGAACAGACTAGGAGCATGCGAGGTGACTTGTGCGCTCTGGTCAATTTATTCTTTCCATTTGCTACTTCAGATAATAAGATGGCTTGACTATAACCTGCTTGAAAAGGTAAGCTGACAGGAGGACACCCCCTAGAGGGGTTTTTTTTTGGGGGGGGGGGGAAGAAGGAGAAGGAATGAAAAAAAAAAATTTATTGGCAGAGCTTTCAGCCAGTCCTGACTGCCAGATTTTTGTCTGGTGACATTTTTAGCCAACTGGTAGTGCACTAAACAGCCCCACCCCTATATCATTCCTCCAATGAAGTGCATTATAAATACTTAGACATGACACTGGCTACCAAGAACAGGTTCAGAGACTGCAATTCATGTTTGTTTCCCCCGCCAGAAAACAAGTGCTTTAAAAACAGTTGGTGCATATGTATGCAATACCAAGACATTTTACCATACTCTAGAAAGGTGAATCTCTCCTCCCCAACCTTAGAGGAGCCCTGCATAGCTTTGTATACCTGTATCTTGCCATTTTCAATCTATACAGTATGTGCATCTCAGACAAATTGAAAGCAAGCTTTGACAAAAGTAAATAGAAACTAAATTCCTGCAACAGGTAAGAATGCCATATTATGTGCATCTTATTCCTTCACTTTAGCAATGTAGTCAGCCAGTTTGTTGATGTTCTCTTCCTGCTGTTCAAGGGCATCAAGTACTATGCCCATAGGGGTCTTCTTCAAACCTATTCCTTCCATTTTATTCTCCAGTTTGTTCTTTATGCTCCGAAGCCTCAGAGATGCATGGATAAATATCACTAAGAACAGAAATACATGTTTGTTAACTGACATACCCCCACTGAATACTTAGCTCTTCAGTATCTCTCAAAGCACTTTGAATGACTTTGTAAATGAGCGGACATCCAAAAGTAGGAAGCTGAAAGTCTAACACATATGTACTGATATGGTCTGCTTAAGAAGTCATGTAAGTATATGTCTACCTCCAGTATAGTTTATTTCTTAAAAGGAAAACATTAGATTCCTTCAAGTTTCACTTGCTAGCAGCCTTGAAAGTCAATTGTATAAAATTTGTTTTGGGACCATTTTTAAAACCTCAAATTTCATATACTAAGTGGAGCCAAGGGTTAATTCAGAGTGAAGAGACTTGAGCTTTTAGTTTTAGTCATTAAGGGGGGGGAGGGGAGGGAGAAAAGCTATACTTACACAGTAGAGGAAATGTTATCCCAAATATGAACACCATGACACCTCCAAAATAGGATATCAAGAAGTAACTAGACAGCAGGATGGCTACCACAAACGCAGTTGGGTACTGCTTCTTGAACTTGCGAAGGATGTCCTTGTTGTGTGATGCCCACACAAAGCCTGTGAACACCAGCACCACTATGGTGCCACCAAGGATCATGTTCAGTGGGCTCAGAAATCTGGGGAGAAAGTGAAGGAAAGTTTGACCAACATCTTCATTTTATAACATATGAGTTACGCATTCAGCTTGAGTGTCTCCCTATTGCATGATTAAGAAGATGGAGACAGTCGACAAGGCTTATGCTTCAGTGCTTCAGAACCCTTATCAGCCAGCTTCGGACATTCACATGTCGCGCTTTGTTAGCCATAACGTTGTCATGCAGAGACCGCAAGCCATTGGTAAGCGATGTGCTTAATTAGTATTGTTCTCATGTGTATTTACACACACTATTCTCCCCCTGCCCTGGTTTTTGGAGGAGTTCAGTGCTCATGAAAGCAAGGAACTCACATCTGGCTAAAAAGAATCCTGAAGGCATCAGCACATCTCAACGCCACCCACCCATTTCACTCCTGGGCCTTTGCTGAGCAGCAGCAGACGGACAGTCATGCCAGATAGCGTGATGATCTAGTACTTGCTGGGACCAGTCTTCTCCATTTGTGGCTTAGAACAGGATCTAACCTAGTTTTTCACCTCCTGAAGACGCTAGTGATGACCTACTGTACTGCCTTGAGCTTCAGATGGGGAATGTAAATTAAACCTGTTCCCCCCCCCCATATTATGCAGAATGGGACTTTGACTTCTATTTGTATTCTAAATCTTCAGATATAGTCTAAGTAAAAGAGATGCAGAGATATCACGTGTGTCAAATCAAGGTGGTGTGTATCCCTAGGTAGGGCAATTACTTTCATCAGCAAACTGCAGGTAGCATGTGCGTCTCAGGGTCAGAAGGAACTAGGGTCTAGGACAGAGGTCCTGCAGGGAAGTTCTAGAAACAGCCCAGTTCAGCAAGAAAGCCAAGACTGGAAACAGAACATTCAACTTCAGATCGTGTGATAGAGGAGACACACTGGACAGACCTTAATTAACACTACTAAATTAAATTCAATCCTTTGAAGCCCTATTGTATTTAAAATGCAATTGCTTGTATGTTGTGAGTCTATGCAACTTTGGGTACGTTCATGCACTTTCTCTGGTTATCAGCCCTTTGAAGAACCCCCGAGAGGTTTGTATATTGTTGTTCCAACTAGATTCTCCAAACAAAAGAATTTTTGGATAAATGGCCTGGTTTTAAACTGGCTCAGGGCCTTTTATCTGGTGCTGCAAACAGACAGGACCCCAGTCCTTAGAGAAGGATTGGAAGAACTTTGGCCTACTGAGGCCCCATAAGACAGCGTTAGTTCCAAGGTGAGACTTAAGAACTTGGGCACTGGTATGAGGGGTCTTTTGTGGTCACATGTTAGAGACATTTGGTGGGCAGGGGAATTGCTGGTAAACTTATTAGCATGTGTGTAGGTTTTTGTATTGTTTACTATGTTTTCTCCATAATCTTACATCCCAAGAATAAATAGGCTTGCACAGTTAGTGCTATGGTACCATATCCAGAGCAATTACCCCATAACAGTGAGGAGAAAGACAAAGCAGGTGTGCTTAGGCAGACTGTCTTTTGCTGGAACAACACAGTGAAGGCAGTGGAACTGTTTAGCCTGGAAATGCTCTGCTCAGGATGGAGAGAGACATGGGTCTCCAAAGAAGGGCTTCTTGCTCCCTGGCCATTGCCTGAGAGTGGGTGTCCTTGCTGGGCTATAGAGGAAAAAAACAGATGCAGTTGTCCTGAACTTTGACAACTAGACAACCAAAACTCCAGGATGGGAGTGAGTTTAGGAGTATCTGGAGTAGGGTGGGAACTCCACCTGCTCTCACCACTCTTCAGTTATGTGTAGGCCATTTTTTCTGCCCCTCCCCTAACCATAACTTGCTTAGCCTGCTACTAATTTTTGCTTATGAAGTGCGATCTCTTAGTCTATTAATGCATAAGAATGACCACACTAGGTCAGACCAATGTACTATCTTGTCCAGTACATTGGCAATGGCCAGTGCCAGATGCTTCAGAGGGAATGAACAGAACAGGGCAATCATCCAGTCTCAGCTTCCATCAGTTGGAGGTTATGGTTCACCTGGAATATGGTGTTGAATCCCTGACCATCTTGGCTAATAGGTAAGCTTATGGAGGATAGGTCCATCAATGGCTAATTCTTTTTTGAGCCATTTATACTTTTGGCCTTCAAAACATCCCCTGGGAATGACTTCCACAGGTTGACTGTGCATTGTGTGAAGTACTTTGTTTGTTTTAAGCCCACAGTTACAAACAGAACAGTTCTTATGACCAAGATGATCCTGATTTGCCACTGTCAAATGGGCGTCATCCCTACTATAACAATTCCAGTATTTCAGGCCATAATTCATCTCAGACATAACCAGATGCAACACTAAAGCTAGGTGACCTGCCCACACTTACATCAGCACTAAGCTTGGCTCATCCCGTTGGACAACTGCAGTAGCATATGGTAGCATTTATAGTCTGTCCTTAATGTCCAACAAAAATGAAGAGCCATTTCGTACACATTATCTAGTTACATTGGCAATATTTGTATCCACTACTCTGACAAAGGGTTCCGTGGGAAAGGGGAAAACTAAATCACTTTGGTTTGAAACAACTCGTCTCCAGTTTCCTCTGTAGGTCAGCTGTCCCAACAAGGATGGGACAACTGGATTGAAAGATAAAAAACGCAAGTTAGCTGCCCACCTGCTTCTGTTATTCATGTCTGAGCTCCAGCAAGGCACACAGGAACTCTGATAGGGAAGGCCTGTTTGCAACATTTGAGTCATTTGTCTTGCAGTCAACCACAGACTATATTTAGGTTAAAATGGTCTCAAGCTCCCAGGCTGGAAAAAGTGACCAGCATTACTCCAGGCAGAAGTTATTTTAAGTCTGTGCTCTGCTGCAGCAGGATTTCTGATCAGACAACACTAGTACTGCTACTATATGTTTCAGAACCAAAGTGCTTGTGTATGTATATATATTTTTTTTTTTTTAAAAAAAGTCTAAATACACCTCCTTTCCCCCTCCACAAGGAGGATTAACCTTGTTAACTTCTATGAGACATGACCTAGTCTGTTTAATAGTTTGCCAGTAGCCGGTCACTAGATTTGGGTGCAGGAGGTAGAGCCTTGTCCCAAGTTAAACATTTGTAGCAAAGTTGATTTGTTCCACTTCAACATTCAGAGGCTTTTATTTATTTTTCCAGTTTAGGAATTGGGGGTTTGTATAAATAGTTTCTGTCCAAACATTAAATGGAAGAATATTTTTCTCCATATTGACAGGTAGTTCATACCAAATCTCTACATGTTTTAAAATTGTATTCTAGGGAGTTTGTGCAGTTGAACTTCCTCAGATGCAAAGACTGCTGCAAGTGATCCCAAAAAAGACAGCTTTCCCAAGGAAAGCGTTAATCTGAAGTACATGCTTTCTGAAGTGGGATGAATTGCAGAGTACAAAGAAGCAGTGAGTGTAACTATCAAATGAGATCATTCAGAGCCACATAAAGGCAGATTAGTAGTAAGCTGTCCAAAGAACATGAATATTCATGTTGTGAGCCATGTGGTTCAGATTCCCCAATACTGCTGAATTCAATCTTGGATGTCTCTTTTATGCCATTTTCCCTGTAACAGTTTCTGAAAGCCATCTGCATTATGCACTACTGCTTCCTGCCCACACAGTGCTACAACAGGATCACCCTCACAATAAATAAATTCCATCAGAGAGGAGTCATCAAATGCTGGCATATTTCACCAAGGCTGCCTTCTGCTACCTGAGAGTGTAAGTCAGACTTGTGATCACTCTTTCTAGATATCTGCTATATTTAATGCACCCCCTGATTTAAGGGAAGACGGAACAGGACAATCCTAGTTTTCCAGGTAGAATATTTTGCCTCTGAACGTGTGAACAGTCAGGTTTTCAGCTTAGTCCAAAATAGCAGAGTAAGTGACAGGAGGATCCTGTTACAGATGCCAACAACTTGCAGTGGAGCTGCTGCTCATTAGGTTAAACCTAGATATTGCGTTCTGGAGCATAGGTTTGAGTTCTTTGCAGCATTTATCCAATACCAGTGATTGGGTAATAAGTATTCTTTGAGAATACTTCCTCCCATCCCAAAGTAGAACAATTAGTTCTGTAGATTGTGAGGTTCAGAATTGCTTTCCGAAGGGCCAGATTTTTTTTTTTTACATCATTGTAAATCTGAAGCATCTCCTCTCATGTCAGGGCTATCTTTAAGAAAATCATCAGAATCCGTCTCTGGGATGAGCTACACCAACCCACTGCTTGTCTGTCTGTAGAATGGCAGCAGCGTGCCAAAGCAGTATCACACCCCAACACTCAGCAGAGCATGGGCTGCGCAAGTGAATGATAAGCAGTTCATGATTAAGGTAATGAGGGAGAGACTAGAGCACCAGGTACTGCATGCTTTTGTGCTTGTATCTGAGAATAGGCGATATATTGACCCATGTGCAGTCTCTTAAAGTGGTGTCCTGGAAGTTTCCCTTCAACAGCAAAGGAAGTACTGTTGTGGCCTTGCTTAAATATATATCTCTTATCACAGTCTGATAGTGACTTCCCAGACCTCAAGTTTGAAGCCTAGATTGAAGTCTTCCAAACTTGCAGAGACTAGATACTTTCTAAATACAGTTCTCCTTTGAAAGGTTTATTAGGCATCTCAAACATTTTAAAAGGCATCTAATAGGGCAGCAGCACTGTGGCAATGAGTTTTAGGTTGCTCAGACAACTTGAAAACCAGAAGCTTGGGTAGAAGGCAACAACTAGTTCTTGTTTCCCACAGAGAAATTAAGGCAGGAACACCACACAGTGTCAAGAGGAAGTACAAAGAGCCCAGAACCAACAGCATGCCAAGTGGATGTTGCATTCCTTTCCAGGATGAAGGAGGAGTGAGCCAGAGGTCTGGGTCCAGCAGAGAATGGAACAAATCAGTTGGGAAAAGCCAGCCATTTAGAGATGGAATCTCTCTGTAGTCTCATCATTACAGGAAGTACCCCTCTGCCTTCTTTCTGAGACAGTGTTTGCTTTCATAGAAGCTGCAGTAAGAAATGCAAGGAAACAGATATGGGAATTGACTTTATTTGTGCTGACAGGCTGGTAGGCCTGATTGGGTGAAGGGCAAGGAAGGAAGTCGAGCAGTATTGCAAGGGAGAGGGAATAGAAAAAAAACTACTGAAAAAAACTAGCCAGCTGGGCTAAGAGTTCAAACAGTCCTTTTGTAAGAAGACTCGGCACTAGGTATAAGCAGACTAAACAATTGCTTAAGGCCCCCGTTAATTATTAGTATGTGTTGGGGGCAAAAATATTCCTGCTGATGGCCCCCAGTGGGCTAGCACCAGCATGGTTTCGAAATTAAGGATGGCAGACAGTGCTCCAGTGAGTTTCCTCTTTTACATGAGTCTAGGCCGAGGACAGTTCAAGAGGTGGCCCTCGGTCAAGTTTTAAAGGGGGGATGCTTTAAGAACAGAGCTAGATTGAGCCTGTGCTTTACTTTGTAGCGGTCACGCCTGTCAGCTTGTTTTGTTTTACATGCTACCTTACTGCAGGAAAGTCTCTATTAAAATGCTGGCAGAACCTGTGTTTCTTATTGCGTAGCAGAGCTTTTTGTTAACTGCCTCATGACTGACTAGGCTCACCCTCAACAGAATATATTTGTTTAGAGGGAATACATGAGAGATACACACCCTTTCTCTAGAGGCCCAAGGAAGTTATGCCTGTGTTCTCCCCCCGACCCACATTCCAGTAAATGAGCAGGCATAGTGCTGCTTTACTCACTTATGAGTTATTTCAAGACTGCACAGATCAAATTCTTCCCTCAGTTACATCTATGCAGTCTCACTGAAGCCAGTACAGTTTGCATAGGTTTAACTGATGGCAAAATTTGGTCCTGTACATTTAAGAAAGTAGGGTTGCCAGGTGTCTGACCTGAACGCCCGGTCAAAAAGGGACCCTGGCAGCTCTGGTCAACACTGCTGACCGGGCTGTTAAAAATCCAGTCGGTGGTGCAGCAGGGCTGGCAGGCTCCTTGCCTACCTGAGATCCATGTGGCTCCCAGAAGCAGTGGCATGTACTCCCTCTGGCTCCTAAGGTGTAGAGGCAGCCAGGGATCTCCAAGCAGTGCCCTCGCCGAAAGTGCCAGCTCTGTTGCTCCCATTGGCCAGGAACTGCAGTTAATGAGAGCTGCAGGGGTGGCACATGCGACCGGGACAGCATGCAGAGCCACCTGGCTGTGCCACAGCGTAGGAGCCAGAGGGGGGACATGCTGCTGCTTCTGGGAGCTGCTTGAGGTAAGCGCTGCCCAGAACCCGTACCCCTGACCCCAGCCCCACACCCCAACCCCCTGCCCTGAGCTCCCTCACCCTCTGAACCCCTCAGTCCCTGCCTTGAGCACCCTCCTGCACCCCAAATCCCCAGCCCCACCCCTGAGTCTGCACCCCCAGCCAGAGCTCTCATCTCTCCCCCCACCCTCTGCCCCAGTCTGGAGCCCCCTCCTGCACCCTGAACCCCTCATTTCTAGCCCCACCCTGGAACCCACACCCCCTGCCCAGAGTCTGCAACCCCTCCCTCACCCAACCTTCTACTTCAGCCCAGACCCCCTCATATACTGAACTCCTTGGCTCCCCCAGCCTGGAGCCCTTTCCTGCACCCCAAATCCCTGATCCCCAGCTGAAGCCCTCACCCCCTTCCCACACCCCAACCCCCTGAGCTAGCCCAGTGAAAATGAGAGAGTAAGGGAGGGTGGGCAGCGAGTGATAGAGGGAGGTGGAGATGGAGTGAGTGGGGGGCGGGGCAGAGGTGTTCAGTTTTGTGCGAGGAGAAAGTTGGCAACCCTATAAGCAAGCATGAGAACAGAGATAGTACGTTTCCAACCTTTATGAGTTACCACAGATGTGTTACTCCTGGGTGAACTAAGTCTATTTAGCATTTCAGTAACCACTAGCATCCTGAGATCTCAAAGCTTCACAAACATGAAACCGCTACTGAAACACCATCTAGGAACAGAATCCAGGAGACCAGCTTCCAATATCCCTCTGCTAGGGCCACTAGACACCATTCCCTCCAATGCTTCCCAAATTTTGCTTTGTCATAGAGGCAGCTAACTCTATTGAATACGGATCTATTTATTTTTTAAAGCAACAAAATGGAAGTGTTGCTCACCCTCGCTGTTTTTGCCATTCCAGTTTTTTTTTTAATTTATTAATAGCCCAACTCCTCCAAGCCATTAAAAATAAAGTCAGGTTTCAGAGTAGCAGCCATGTTAGTCTGTATTTGCAAAAAGAAAAAGGAGGACTTGTGGCACCTTAGAGGCTAACATTTGAGCATAAGTTTTCATGAGCTACAGCTCACCTCATCTGATGCCTTCAGAGGAAAATACAGTGGGGAGATTTTATAGACACAGAACGTGAAACAATGGGTGTTACCATACACAATGCAAGGAGAGCGATCACCCAAGGTGAGCCATCACCAGCAGGAGGGTGGGGGAAAAAAACCTTGTGGTGATAATCAAGGTGGGCCACCTCCAGCAGCTGACAAGAACACCCAAGGAACAGCCAAGAGGGTAGGGGCGGGAAATAAACATGGGGAAATAGTTTCCCTCTGCACAATGACCCATCCACTCCCAGTCTCTATCTAAGCCCAAGTTAATTTTGCCACTTTGGAGTGATCATCTTACACAGGGAATTATTCCAACTATAAATCAATCAACTAATGTGGGGCAGGGGGAGAGAAGAATAAAGCTGTTTGTCAATTTGAATGACTGTGCAGTAAGCTAATGGAAGGGAAAAAAAAAGAAGAATCAAAGAACTGGGGGATGGAGGTGGTAAAATCACAACATGAGGCTGCAGGTAAGCAGACGATTAAGCCATATCAGAACAGAGAGACAAGGTGGGTGAGGCAATATATTTTCTTGGACCAGCGTCTGTTGGTGAGCAAGACAAGTTTTCAAGCTCCACAGAGCTCTTTGTCGGGTCTGGAATTTGGGAAATGTACTAAGATGAAAACAAATATTCTAACTTCTTATGCTAAAGTATGTGCTGTTTGATCTTGTACTAAGTGTCACAGGTAAATACATTTCCCAGATCTGAAGAAGAGCTCTACGTAGCTGGAAAACTAGTCTCTCTCTCCCACAAACAGAAGCTGGTCCACTAAAAAGATATTACCTTACCCACCTTGTCCCATATCCTGGGACACACAGCTACAACAGAACGGAGATAGCTGTTGACTAACACAGGAGGGACTCTGGGATGCCTAGCTCATTTTACACGATCAGCTTTTATAGCAATTTTTACACTGGGAAGGCTCTAGTAGCTAAAATTTAAGCATTTGATGTGCATGGCAAACAAGTTCCAAAATACTGTGCAAGTTTATCTGAATATGCAGTGATTTGACTTTTAGTAAAGCAGCATCAGTAAGGCATAGAAATCTATTAGGCAAGATTCCATTCTCCTGCCAGAGTGGGAGTCCTCCACTAGGATGCAGGGATTGTCTAGGTATACCTGATCCTGCCTCAGTGCACAGGGATGGAATAAATGACCTCTTTGAGGTCCCTTTCAGCCCTATATTTCTATAACTCTGATCAGAATAAAACGAACACTCTACAATCTTCATGATAGGACCGATCTATAGTTGAATGTTTTAGAAGATACGTTTAGATCTTTGGGGTTATTTTTTTGGTCTGTTTGTAAAGCACCTAAAACAACGGGGCCCTGGAGCTCCTGCTGAAATACAAATTAACAACAAAGGACAGTTAAGCACCCAATTCCTATTGATTTTGGAACACTAATGGGATATTTAATATCTTGGAATAGCTACAGGGATTCAGTGGGAGAGAGAGAGAGAGAGAGAGTCTTAATATGGAGCTATGTTGCTGTGTAAGTCCAGCCTTGAAAAATCAAGTTACTGTCTACAATGTGTTTTAACACAGAACAGCACTGTGATTCATTCCCACTGGCACTTTTATTGTACACGTAAACAACAACTATAGCCAAGAAATGTTAGCTTCTAGTTTCTGGATTCACAATTTTCTATTTAGTCCGGGAGGGGGGGGGGGGGAACCTCACACATGAAGGATTTTTTTGTTTTTAAATGCAGTGTTGTTGTAGCCATGTTGGTCGCAGGATTTTTCTTTTTAAATGTCACACAGGGTGTGCCCATATAATAGGCTGATTACTTAGTGGCCTTTATACTTTGCCATCTGGGACTACCACACACACAGTGGTAGCTTTTATGGAATAGGATTAGTGTTCAGATGGTTCAGTACCACATGAATTCTCTATTAAACTAGGGGAAAGCTATACAGAGGTAATATTGCAGTTTTACACAGTGTGCTCAGCATAAGGGATACAAATATATACAGCTCCTTATCGCAGGTAGAGGTATCCTGTACTCACTGGATATTTCAGAGGGGTAGCCATGTTCGTCTGTATCAGCAAAAACAATGAGGCGTCCTTGTGGCACTTTAGAGACTAACAAATTTATTTGGGCATAAGCTTTGTGGGCTAAAACCCACTTCATCAGATGCATGGAGTGAAAAATACAGTAGGCAGGTATAAGTATACAGCACATGAAAAGATGGGAGTTGCCTTACCAAGTGGGGGGTCAGTGCTAACTAGGCCAATTCAAATCAGGGTGGATGTGGCCCATTCCCAACAGTTGATAAGAAGGGGTGAATATCCGAGGGAAAATTATTTTGTAGTGACCCAGCCACTCCCAGTCTTTATTCAGGCCTAATTTGATGGTGTCAAGTTTGCAAATTAATTCCAGTTCTGCAGTTTCTCACTGAAGTCTGTTTTTTTGTTGAAGAATGGCCACTTAAGTCTGTTATTGAGTGTCCAGGGAGATTGAAATGCTCTTCTACTTGTTTTTGAATGTTAATTCTTGATGTCTGATTTGTGTCCATTTATTCTTTTGCTTAGAGAGTGTCCGGTTTGGCCAATGTACACGGTAGAGGGGCATTGCTGACACGATTGCACATATCACATTGGTAGATGTGCAGGTGAATGAGCCCCTGATGGCGTGGCTGATGTGGTTAGGTCCAATGATGGCGTCCCTTGAATAGATATATGGACAGAGTTGGCAACGGGTTTTGTTGCAGGGATTGGTACCTGGGTTAGTGTTTCTGTTGTGTGGGGTGTAGTTGCTGGTGAGTATTTGCTTCAGGTTGGGGGGGGCTGTCTTTAAGCGAGGACTGGCCTGTCTCCCAGCAAGGCCTGACCTGTCTCCCAAGGTCTGTAAGAGTGAGGGATCATCCTCCAGGATCAGTGGTCAATTCCTGATGATGTGCTGAAGAGGTTTTAGTTGGGGGCTGTAGGCAATGGCTAGTGGCCTTCTGTTACTTTCTTTGTTGAGCCTGTCCTGTAGTAGGTGACTTCTGGGTACCCTTCTGGCTCTGTCAATCTGTTTCTTCACTTCCCGAGGTGGGTACTGTAGTTTTAAGAATGCTTGATAGAGATCCTGTATGTGTTTGTCTCTGTCTGAGGGATTGGAGCAAATGCAGTTGTATCTTAGGGCTTGCTTGGCTTGTATGTCCCAATAAATTAGTCTTGGAGGTGCCACAAGGACTCCTCGTTGTTTTCACTTGTGGTTGGAAGTCTAATGAGTTTCCATCTTGTCAGATTCAATTTACAACCATAAAAGAGGGGTTTTATGGTCTTACTAGCAATGTGTAAGACACACAATTCCTAAGTAATGCTGATCACGTTGCCCAACGCTACCACCACAACTGCCAAACTATTACAGTGTAGAAGTCAGACAGCCCAGGGTTACAAGACACACCCAGCTTGAATGAGATGAGTTAGGCTACTCTAAAACAGAGCTGACCATGGGGCAAATTTAGCCTTGTTGAGAGAGAAAGAATTTGGCACACTACAATGGCCTTTTTGCAGAATCCTGTCGCTGCGGCCTTACACAAGTGTTTTTATAAGTTAAATCTCATATTCGAGAGGGTTTTCTAGAAGATGTAGAGCCATGATGCAGTACTGGATTGCTGCCCAGTGAACAGTTAAGCATGGAGAATTTAGACAAATGACTAAGTCTATGACTTATCGGCAGAGCTTTCTTTAGTTTCCCCACTCAGTATTTGAATTGGTGAAGTCAGCCACAATCTGTCCCCCATTAAAAAGGTCAGCTTTATGTAATACACACCCAGAAGTATGGACGTTTCCCCATTAGGGCTTGATCTTTGCTAAAATAAGGGACTTTTGCTATTCCATTCAATGGCGGCAGCATCAGCACTCCTAGGACGCAAAGTCTTCACACAGTACGGATCATAACTCAGGAGCAAGAAGATCTCAGACGCCAGATGTGCCTTATCCTGGTGTTTTCACTTCAGGAATTATTTTTGAAAACTAAACATCCATAACATGAACTGTTCTGGATCTGTGCACCATGCATGCTGGTGTTTTTTATTGGCAGATTCAACACATACACACACACAGCCAGAAAAATTGGTAATATTTTTTTCCCCCCAGTTACACGTAGATAATCCTTACTCTAGAAGATTGAGGATTTGAGTATTGTATATCTGGTAGGGAAATGATTGAGGAGACCAAACAGGTTCAAGTTGAGTTGGCAACAGTTTATAGTGCTTTTGAGATCCTTGGCTGCAAAGTACATTCTGACTAGTGTGTTATCTGTCTTTCAGAACTGAACATTAGTTAGCAACCTGAGGTAGAGAAGAACTCACACCTGGCCAACACACAAAGTTACACTGATTTACCTAACGGTGAGATGTTGCACCAGTCTAAACTAAAACTACTTGTCTATT
Organism: Lepidochelys kempii; assembly: GCF_965140285.1. Taxonomy (NCBI): domain Eukaryota; kingdom Metazoa; phylum Chordata; order Testudines; family Cheloniidae; genus Lepidochelys; species Lepidochelys kempii. The sequence continues at coordinate 9,108,606 of NC_136386.1, read as the reverse complement.
ATCACTATGCAAGAATGCTGACAATAGTTAAGGGTAGACTAAAGCGGAGTAAGCCAGTGCAACTTTGTGTTTAAAGAAGCACCAAGTAGCTTGCTCAAGGTGACAGAGCTGGGAAAACAACCCAGGAGTCCTGCCTACCTACCAGTCCCATGTTCTAATCTCTTGGCCATACAACACCCCTCTACTCCCAGTTACCAGCAGCCTTCAAGCTTAGAGCAGGCAGAAGAAAAAGATATTCTATCCCATGGTACCAGTTCCATAGCTAGTATACAGAGTAGAAATATCACCCACTTATGAAGAGTACTTCACCTCTCAAAGTCTGATCCAAAGTTAATTGATGTCAATTGAAAAAAAATGTATTGTCAGCTTTCAGGGGGCTTCAGATTAGGCCGTGTGTGTTAATGGCCTCAAGGAGTCTGACTGGATGTAGGTTCTTCGCTTTAGCAAGTTTTCATTCTGGTTTAATGTTTTAAATGAACAAGCTGGCATCTTTACAACATGCTATATAAATGAGATGGTGCCCTGGCTCATAGGCTTCAAGTCAGACCTGATTCAGACAAAACAGATGATCCTCACCACCCCCAATTCACTGTTTAAGTGCTCTGGATTCAGATAAGTGTCGCTATTTTACCTGCCTGGACATGATCATTGCAAATGGTTTGGTTGGAAGATTAAGAGGTCCCCACCCCCATTATCACTATTTTCTGCATCTGCTTCTAAAACACCTTAACACAAGTCTTACAGCAATACTCGAGAGGGAGCCACGCCAGATCCCCATCAGAAAGGGGTAAAATGTTTAGTCTCCAGACTTTCTCCAGGAGCAGAAGGGCGCCATGGTGCAGTTGTGCTCAGAGAGTACACCGATACCCGAATGAGACCCCCCATGTGCAAAACAATCCTGCTCTTATCATCAGACTTCCAGCACTGACTGCTCCAGGAACTGATCCTGCTCCACCTCCACAGACCTGGAGCCCTATCCTGACCTCAGACACAGCAGATGCAATACCATGACTGAACAAAATTGGTCCCCTGAAGTTTGGGGGGGGAGGGAGGGCGGAAGAGAAGAGACGAAAAAACAAACACACGCAAAAAGCCTATCAACAGCCAACCACACTTTCTACATTTCAACTTGTCCGATTCTGCTCTCTGGCTGGTAACCCTTTAAGCAGAAAGCACATCACTGCAGAGGAAGTGGTTTTATTTTTAAGAGGAAAAGCAGAGAGTTAAGCCGAGAGCTACACAGCAGCCAGTTCCTAAACTCAGTGTTGTTTTTTGAGACTGAGCACATTAAAACTTAACATAAAACAAAAAATTTAAACGATTTAGGTCTCCCAAACAAGCCTCTCGCTCTCTACCCCCCCACCCACACAGCAGCACCCCCAGAAAGGGGAGATTGGGCGGTGCAGAGTAGAGGGAGGAGCTGTTTTAGGACTCCTACCACATAACTGTGCTGTAAAAAGGAAGCCACACCTTCCACTGACTTACACCCTTTCTCAGCTATTCCAGGTGAACAGAACCAACTCTGCTGGTTTAAATTTGAAACCCAAGGAGGTTTGCTCCCTCCCTCAACACAGCCCAGTCCTTGCACGGTCCATTTCGCCTCCGCTGCTCCGGCGGCTGTCGCAGGCCCACCGGGTGGGGAATAAGAGCCGGATCTCAGAAACCGCCCAGAACGGCGCTGGGGCCCGGACACCTGGGCGGCCTCCGCGGCCAGCCCTGCCCAGGCAGGGAGCTGCCGGCGCGGCGTGGGGGACACACGGGCACGGCCGCCAGCGTCCTGACCCTACAGCCCGCTTTGCGACCGCGTCTGTCCACACAGCGGCCCAGGGAGCAGCGGCCTCCATAGCCTGCAGGACCCAGCATCCAGCCGGGACCCCCCCCCCCGGCCCAGCCCAGCCCTTTGCAAGTCCCAGGAGGCCAAACCCTGAGCTCCGCCCCTGGCAGCGCAGATGGGGGGGGGAAGCGGGGGGAGGAAGGGGGCGCCCCTTTTGCTACCCACCCCTCCCGCGCAGGAGAGGCAGACTCACCCCACGATGGAGATGACCGCGGCAGCCAGCAGCAGGTAATTGGTCTGGTAATAGAGCAGGTTGCTGACCACCCTGTTGTTCCATTTGGACACGTCTCTGAAATCCGGCCGGGCGAAGCGCTCGACGCCGGGGAAGAAGTCGTCCCAGGCTCTCCGGGGCGCAACCTGCACCTCCATCGCGCTCCCCAGCCGGCGGCGGCCCGTCAGCTGGGCAGGGTTAAAGAGCTCCCGGCAGCGAATCCGCGCAGCCGGCCGGGCTCAGCTGCTCCCCGCGCCGCCAATGCACCGCGGCAGCAGGAGGGGTTTGTTTTCCCTTCTGCACGCCTCCACTTCCTCCGCTCCGCGGATTGCAGGGGGGTGGCTGGCTGGGGCAGCGCGAAGGAGACGCGATGTGGCAAGCACCCGAGAGCGGTCCGTTAAATGCCGCATTTTCGACAAGGAGTCTTCCCCCTCGAGGTCTGGGGTTTGTTTTTGTTTTTTTGTGGAGGTCGCAAAACAGTCTTTCGCGATAATCCCAAATGGGCCTGCGGTTCGGTGGATGAGATCGTAGCAGCTGGGCGAATCTCGTCACAGGCAGAGACGCTCAGTAATTTAATAAAATGACATGAATGAGCCTATTGGAGAATTGTTGCAGGCCTTTTTACTGCTGGTCAAACCCAGGAGAAATCTACAATCAGGTCAGATGATTAAGAGTCTAGGGCTAATTGTGTACATTATTGTACTTACTGAAAATGGGGAGGGAGGAGCATTAGTTTATATATATATATATATATATGTATTAAATTGACACGAAATTTTTACAAAAGGATCAGATAAATACATATAAAGCAAATGTGGAATCATATTAATGTAAGATGTGAAATGCTTATGATGTTTCATAAAATATTTTACATCAGTGCATTTGATGTTTTATAGCACATACAGGCCACTGCCACGTGCTTGTTCCCTTTGTTCAATAAACTGTAACCATCAACATTGAAATTAACATACTATTTTAATGGAAATCACTTCATGAATTCTAAACTATTCGTGTTGCAGAAATGTGTTTGAAGTCAATGTGATTCAAGTAATGATGATGGCTAGTTCCAGCCATCAGTACAGCAGCAAAGGCCGATTCCATCAAATCTTGTTAGGAGAAATAATAAAGCGTGCACTAAGGGCACAACCCACTGTTGCTATGTCATTTACCCCATTGCAAAATGAGGGGAAAATCCATGTATTAAATCAAATAGTAGTGTAAGCAGCTACACAAAATGCAGAGCAGCACTCAATCAATGTAATACTCAGGGAAACTTCAGCAAGAAATACAGATTAATCATTTTGAACGGGGAAGGGTACCTTAGTGTTATCTTGTTCTTTTTGAGCCTAATCCCACTTCCATTCACTTTAAGGGGAGTTGGATCAGGCCTCACTTTAGCCCTGGTTTCAACAAAAATGATGCCTACATTGTGTAGAGGGTGTTCACGAATTCTTATTTTAAATATATTAATGATCTGTGTGTGCTTCTACCTGTCAGGATGTAGTTGTCAAAGGGGTTTGTGCAATGTCGCTCAGTAGTCTTTGAGATTACTTTCCACATATGTTGTGTTTGCAGTCTTTGGACCATCTCATTCCCTCTGCTTTTTGCTTTGGGATGAAAAGAATGGAAAACTTCTCTCCATCACCCTAAATTCTAATGGAGGGAGGTGAACTGCAAAAACATCCTATCATTCCCCACTCCATTTAACCTCACAGAAACCTCCCTAGGCATCAATATCACAAAAACTAATAGGAGTAAGTAACTTGACACACATGAGCAGCTCCTTTGGATACAATGGGACTACTCATATTTGTTATTACTCAATCCATTAGTGTTTATGAGATTGTCCGTACCAGCCTCTGTTCAGGCAGAAGGCCAATTACAGATAACACTGATAAGATAAAACATACATTTCTTCTTCTTCTTCTTCTAGCCTTAGTCCCATCTATATGGGGTTGGCTCTTCAAGTCCTTCTTCATTCCAGTCTGTCTTGAAGCAGTGCTTCATAAACTCCACAGCTAATCAGATCATTTTGTATAACATCCATCCATCTAGTTCTTTTCCAACACTTCTCTTACTTTCCCACTTCTAAATTAATACCGTTTCCCATATATTCTTCCAGTCTTCTTTTCACATGCCCAAACCATCCTGGATTCCTCAGTTTTTCTATAATTGGTACCACCTTCACACTTTCCCTAATAAAAAAAAGAAAAAAACTAAAACAAAAAACATATAAAATACATAAAGAAGATGTGCTGGTCAGATGGCTGTATGATTATTGCTCTGCATTAAATAGGCAAGAGGCGGTTTTGAAATCTGGTTTCTTACTCCATGAGGCTGTAGGAGTTCAAAGTGCAGTGAACACAGATTGTGAATCTCTCAGAGCTTGACAGTGATCCCTCAAGCCTGTATAGAAACGGTAATATGAATTTCAGAGGAAACTCCAGCTTTCATCAGCCTATGCTCTCCGTTGCTGTGACTGTAGGAGTGAGTTATAGACTCTTATACACTGCATTATTGACATAAGGCTGAGTGACAGGGCCTCCTATGCATTGTGGGCATAAATAGTGGCTTTAGGAAATCAGATCATAGACTCATAGACTATCAGGGTTGGAAGGGACCTCAGGAGGTCATCTAGTCCAACCCCCTGCTCAAAGCAGGACCAATCCCCAATTTTTGCCCCAGATCCCTAAATGGCCCCCTCAAGAATTGAACTCACAACCCTGGGTTTAGCAGGCCAATGCTCAAACCACTGAGCTATCCCTCCCCCCAATCAGATCAGAGACCTACCTATGTGTGAAGGGGAATTCTATCGGGCTTACACCTTGTATTATGGAGTGAACTCTGCAGAGGCTTATACCCTTCATTTGGGCAAGGGGGGATGTTTTTTGGAGACCTATGCCCTACAGTTTGGCAATCAAGCGAGATGTGCTGTGGGCTTTTCCCCGGGATGCTGGCTCTGTGATGACCTATAGGGGACTATACCCTGCACTGTGGCTAGAGGGATGAGTTCTATGGGGGCCGATTAAGGTTGTGGAGTCCCTTTGAGCAGTGCGACTCAAAGAGGTGGTCCGCGAGGGACCGGTGCCGGTCCGCGAGCCATTGGCTGCCGGTCCGCGAGCCATCGGCTGCCGGTCTGCGCGCACATTGGGGAAAAAAAATTGCCAGTCCCCCACATCAGATAGCTTGAGAAGCACTGCCTTAGAGAGGGTCCATTCCCTACATTATTGCTGTGGAGCTGAGTTCTACACTAGCCCTCTATTGGAAGCACGTGTCATGCGCGCGCCCTCTCTCCCTCCCTCCACCCCCGAGGAACTACGTCGCCCCGCCGGGTGGGGCGCTCTCTCCTCCCAGCTGCTCTCTATGGTCTTTCCGCCCGCCTTGGCGCTCTAGCTGAGCTGCGCCCATAGAGGCGCTGCGCTGCCGTTGGCCGGCTCGGCCCGAAGGGCCGCGGCGGTTTGGCAGCGGGGCATTGTGGGAAGCAGAGGGAAATATGGCGGATGGCGAGGAGCCGTAAGTAGCTGTGTGTGTGGTCCCCCCTTCCCTCGGGCCTCGGTGGGCCCCGGGCTCCCTCCCCCCGGGCTCGGTAGCGCGAGACTGACCCTTCTTTTATTCTCTCTCTTTTAGGGAGAAGAAAAGAAGGAGGATAGAGGAGCTGCTGGCGGATGGGTTAGTGTGGGGCCGGGCTGCGGGGCCTAGTGCGGTGGTGGGGCCTCGGCGGGGGGGGCAGTGTAGGGCCGGGCTGCTGGGGTAGCGTCAGGCCTGCCTGGGAGGGGGGTAGGGCGGGGCCGGCGGGAGGTTAGTGCGAGGCTGGGGAAAGGGGGGCCGGAGGACGTTGCTACCGGGGGGTGGGGGTTAGTGCGAGGTCAGGTAGGGTGGAGCTGGCGGGTGGGTTAGTGTGGGGCCTGAGGGGGGAGGGGTGGGGCAGTTACTAGCAGGTGGGTTAGGGGGGGGGGGGCGGGTGTCGGGAGTTGGATCCTGGGGCTTTGGGAGCCTGCTGGGCCTGGTGTAGTGAGCTAGGGTTGAGGGGGCTGCAGGCACAGGTTAGCTTCTGTGGACTGGGGTGGGGTGGGGTCGGAGGAAGTGGAGCTATGGGGTGGGAGGAAGCTGCTGTGGGACGGGGCAGCGCGAGGCAGGCTGGCAGGAGGTGGAGCTATGGGACTGGAGGAAGTTGCTATGGGATGGGTTAGTGTGTGCTCCTGGGTGTTAAGGGGTTTGGGCAATGGATTGGAGAAGAGGAATCTCCTGCGGAGAGGGGGTTGGTGCTTGGGGTGCTGGAGGCTTGGCATGAGTATGGCCTGGCAGTGCTGGGAGAGGCGGTGCTGCTGGGCAGAGGCCTGAGGTGGTGGCTGTTTTAGCTGCTGAGAATTAAAGATCCAGGCTACAGAAGAGCTGCCTTGGCTTATTAAAACCCCAGACTCTATGCACCTCCCCTCACTCCCCAAGAAGTAACATGTGGGAACCCTCAAGCTGTATCCTTCCTTCTGCTTGCAACCCTCTCCCTAAAGACCACAGAACAGATGTAGCTACTTAGCCTGGGAGGTAGGCTCACAGGCATTGAATGTGTATGTTTGGGATGGGGTCACAGAGGTTCTTGGGCATATTGGCTGCATGCTGATGACAGGGCCCCTCAGAAGCGTGGAGCTTTGGGAGCTGGGAGGGAGAAGGAAAGAGTGGGACCTGGGACATCATCAGGACTGTGATACAGTGACAGTTAAAATGACATTGAAAATTAAAAATGAGAAATTGAAACAGTTAGTTGAAATACATTCTAAGATCCTTAATCAAAATGTAATTACACAGAGAATTGCTAATGCCATGGTGCTGCAAAAGTGAAGACTTTAAAAATGAATAAAAAACACCTCACTTCAAACAACAGATTTGGCAGGTCTCCAAAGTGTCTAACTCAAAACCAAATCTTACTGCCTACAGTTAACTGTAAATTAAGAACAATATAGTCCTCTTCTCTCTCCCCTCCCCCCATGAAAAAAAGTACAGTTGGATAATGGATACATTTAGATTCTATGTAAAAAGCACAGAAATCAGTTCTTAACACCACCAAGCACGGCTCTACATTTATTTCCAGCAGAACTTTTAAATTACAGTACACAGGATACAGATTAATGTTTGTGGTGCAAATAAAATAAGTTAAAAACATCTATGAGATTTGCATTTCTTTAGTAGCCATGCATGCTAAGAACCAATGTACAACAGGAGGATCCATAGATCCAAGAGTCAGAGAGGGGAGTGTGAATTGTACATACTGCAGAAGAAAGTGAAGCAAGTTTCAATTACAAAAGAGATTTTTGTGCTGTAGTTCTTGTTATTAAGCCCTTCATAAATTAGTAACTGGTGTAACTCCATAGAATTGATAGTTACCCCCCAGGGATATTTCAGCAAACTGTCTAAAAATAGTCAAAATATTGACAGCTTGTGAAATATTCAGACAAATCCAGTTTGAGGGTAGGGTTTTTTTAACACTTTATTTACTACAAGTTTTTGTTCCCAAATTATAGAAAGTCTTTTGCAGGGTTATAGCTTATTTTTAAAAAATGCATCAAATAAAATTATAATGGAGTTAACCCTATTGTCCATGTTTTGAATTTTGAAAAAAGGGTATGCAGTGTCTTGCCACTATAGCTGGTGTTCCCTTTTTTTTGACAAGTGAGGAGGAGGGAGACAAATATATCCTAGCAATTAATGAATTAATCTTATATTGCATGAGAAATATAAAGAACATCTGTAGTAGAAAACAAACTACATATCTTGCATATGTCAAAGTTGGGTGTGCATGCCCAAGACTGGAAAACTATTTTTTAATTTACGCAGCTCTTTCTAACACTGAACAGTAATTATAGAGGCTGAGTTGAACTAAATTTTTTAATGGGACATGCTCTTTCAGGGAAAGATTATTTGTTCCGTGTATGGATTAATTTAAAAGAGATGAGTGATCTTAAATTAAAAGCAATATTGAAGTGAGTAAGCCAGTTCTGAAGTATTCCAAAAAGATATTTTGAGATATAAAATTAAAATTTTAAGGAATTCTTTTACATCATAAAGCAAAAAGAGGCCATAACACATTTTTCCTCCCTTTACAGGTCACTTTTAGTAGTTCATAATTAAATTAATTTTTAAAGAAAATTAACAACACAAATAATTTTATATTGTCTGCCCTGGAATACTCTATGCTTAACTGGCAAATAGGTACAATGAAAGTGGCACCTCGTTAATTGAGAAGAAATTACTTTTATTCAGACAGTTGGCATTTTTGTTAATGTCTTTTTAAAATGCATGGAAGGGAAACTGTTAACACTCCACCCCTGCTAAGTGCTGAGAGCACCTAAGATGCTTATCTGACTCACCTAAGCAGTCTGACATAGAAAAGAAATACAAGAATACATTGACATTCCTGATAGTTCTAAGGAAAAGAGCTGAGAAAAAACTCCTTCAGGCATTCTTTGTACATCAGAAACAAACAACCACCATAAGAGCGCACTCACTTTTTCTTTCCAGATCACCTTTAGCTGATTATAGGTAATTAGCCAGATTATTTTCAAGTGTATATTTGTCTTTGACTTTGGTGTGTAGTTAATAGTATTACTCTGTAGTGTCAAAAACACTCTCTAGCTGCCACAGTCCTGCAAACCTTTACACATGTGCTTAACCAGAACTGGAGTAAAGTTAACAGATGTGGACATGTTTTCAGGATTAGACCATAGTTTGGTTTTCTTTTAGCACAACTGATGGAAAACAAGCTGTAGAGGTATGGCATTTTCTTTACTGATTTTTGCAGCTGAATTTACTATGTTCTGTGCAGAATGGCTGTTGATGGTGGGTGTGGGGACACTGGAGACTGGGAAGGTCGCTGGAACCATGTAAAGAAGTTCCTCGAGCGATCTGGACCATTCACACACCCTGATTTCGAGCCAGGCACTCAAGTGAGAAACGTTTATTTTAAATAAAAATGTTTGTAGTGTTGTGTTGCGAACTAATGTGAACACACATTTATTGGTGTACCATCCAGCAATGCACGATAACTAAAAATGCATGTGTGTGTTTAAAGTGAATCAGTTGAATTGTATGATTTTAGAATAAAATACAGTGTTGTAAATAGACTACTACATTTTCACACTTCTTTGTCAGCTACAAGCTTTCTCGGTAATATATGCATAAATTGTACAGTGCGTGTGGGTTATTTCCTGAAGTTCGAACTGGAAAATAGTAACTTTCTACTGGTTTTAAGTAATTTTGGGTGCAGTAAGAAATTATCTCCCAGATAAACAAGGAATTAAGCTAATCATAAGTAGTCACAGTACAGTTGAACCTCAGAGTTACAAACACCTCGGGAATGAAGGTTGTTCGTAACTCTGAACGAAACGTTCTGGTTCTTTCAAAAGTTTACAGCTGAATATTGACTTAATACAGCTTTGAAACTTTACAATGCAGAAGAAAAAGGCTGCTTTTAGCCATCTTAATTTAAATTAAGCACAGTTTCATTGCCTTGTCAAATCTTTTTTTAAAGTTTCCCTTTATTTTTTTAGTAGTTTATGTTTAACACAGTACTGTACTGTATTTGTGGGTTTTTTTGTTTTTGTTGTCTCTGCTGCTGCCTGATTGAGTACCAAATGAGATGTGTGGTTGACTGGTCAGTTCATAACTCTGGTGTTTGTAATTCCTGAGGTTCTACTGTATTGGGAAGGGAGGAGATTTTTAATGGGAATGAGCAAAACTCAATAAATGAAGGTGGGATAACTATTTGAACTGCTGATATGAGTCTATGTGTCACACTCATATCAATTCTGATATGTATAAGCTAGCCTTGGCAATTACAAAAAATTAAAAAGTAAATAGCAAAATAAGTGAGTACTTTTGATTTATTTTGCTTTTTTCCCCACTAACTTTTGTTCCCTCCTTTCTGTATTGCTCCCACTTTTTTCTTTATGAACAGTTTCCTAGTTCCTTTTCACCTGATCATTTCTCATTGTTTTTCCTACATTGATTTTTCACTTTATAAAAATTCTTATCTCTTACCGCTTTTCTTCCTTTTCCTACTTTCCATTTTATTCTGGATTGTCAGCCTGTGCTTTTGTCGTCCCTATTTTTAATGCACTCTTGCTTTATGTTAAAAAGCAAAACAAAAACTTTTCTCAAGGTGTTCTTTTTAAGAGGTTTTCTGTTTTTCATTTATTTTTGTTTTTCTCTCTCCTTTTTTCAGTGCATTTCACAGTTTATTCTTGTTTGTTATCAAGAATATTTGTTTTATTCCTTTTTATCATTAGTGTACTGTTCCATCAGTTTCCAGTTCAAGATAAATATCTGGTGGAATAGTCCACAGAGAGCAATTACCCAATGCTGCGAGTATTTCACTACCCTTTAGGCCAACAATATTTTCTGTCTCTAGGTTTACTTTCATTTTGTATTGTGTGGCAGCAAACCTTTTCAGCGGGAGAAAGGAACCGTAATATCTTCAAATTAATTATTTTGTGTCTGACAGGGAAGATGGCGGGCACATTGCTTATTTCACAAGCAAAATAAAATAGGAAAAATGAAAGAAATATTGAAATCAGCAGACATCTTTTACTAAAGTTAGTCAAGGTATAAGAATTGTGTGGACCGAACACCTGTTAAAGTCCAAGATCAAAGAAAAGTATTATAGGCGCTTAGAAGTTGTAAGTTAATCGTATGTTTTGTGATGCAATGGGGAAATCTTAGTTTTCTCCTATTCAAAATATTAATATCCTTTTTAATTCTTTACAGCCTCTCGACTTTTTGTTAAACACATGTAAAGTTCTAGTTATTGGAGCAGGAGGATTAGGATGTGAACTCCTGAAAAATCTGGTAATTACTTTGATTTTCCTCTTTGTTTCTTGGAATTCTACTCCTTTCCTCAGGAGATTTTTTTTGCTCTGTCATCTTATTCTTGTGTGCAAATGTTTGCAAGATGGTCGCTTAAGTGTTGTCCTGCCAGTTTCTTTGCTCTGAAAAGCCTCTTTCAGGGATCAGAAGAAGTGCTGTAGTTTCAAGTTAATCTCAAATCAAATTCATGGTAGCAAGTGAAATAGTCAGCTGATACAGAACACTGTTTAAGTATGTTAAATAAATATTGATGGTTCAGTTTAAAATCTAACTTAATTTTCTTTCGACTTTTGGATGAACTTAAAATGACAACTGAGCATCATCCAGTGAAACAAGATGAACATGCAGCACTCAGATATCCACTGTTAAATTCTCACTAGCTACTGCTGCCTAAGAACACATGCTTTTACTTTAAAAAAAATAGATTTTGATTTCTGTTTAATTAGTGCTTTGAATACAGTATTATTTGAGTTAATACATATAATATGGCTTCTTGGTGTTCATTCTTGGATGTCAAATAATAAATGTTTCATATGTGTGAAAATATTGAATATTAATCCTATAAGAAATTGGAGGACAAGGTTCTTCATCAGATTCTTCAGATTTTACCTATTCTGCTTGATGGTTGCTTATTTTTGAGAAGCCATGTTGCAGCCCAGTATCCTTGCTGGTTTATGGGACAGAACTGAAATCTTCTTGGAACCCATAATTATGGCAGGAGGGTTGCTGTCCAGTAACACAAGGCATTTTCTTCCTCTGAGGCAGTGTGCTTGTCTCCATAGCATTTCAATTCTTTTTACTGCAGTTCAGACAAGTCTTCTGTGTGATAGTGTCAGGGCACTATCATTAAACTATTGGATCAGCCCCACAATAATTTTGTAGACATTATTGTGCTGTAGTACCATTCCTCATTACTGAGGATGGGCTGGACTAGCAACAGGATTGGGCAGATCATCAGTGGCAGAGAGATTAAGCCTGCTGAGTTGTGTCAAATAATGAGGTGATTTTGCACTTCTGGTTGTACTTCAGTATTGACTATAAGTTCTTCATGGTTATTGTCAGCTGTGATTTGAGCACAGATATGGAAAGTCCCAGTCTGCATTTATCATAACTCAGAAATGGTTGTTAAAAGTATTTAAAATTGCATTGGCGTTAACTTTCTGCCTGAACATTTCTGAACCATGTAGGCAAGGGATAAATAGATTAAGATAGTTCTGCGGAGTTTACTCTTTTGCAAAGTCTGACCTTATTTAAAAAAATTCTATCCCCTGTGGTTGTGCAGGTACCATTCATACTGTAAATCAGCATATTACCATCTTCCTTGTACTGCAGTAAGATGGGCTAAAACAAAACAACAGCACCTAAGTGTGAATGTCTCCTTCATCTTAAGTGTCCTAAATTCAAAACATAGTTTGACCATTTCTAATGTATTTAACCCAGTTTTTCCAAATACCAGCTTTTGTAATAAGTATTTTAACCAGAAAATGACTGCACATAAATTCAAATTTATTACTTACATAAAATGTATGTAATATGCATTTTAATGTCCAGTCACTGATCACATAAGCATTACAATACTAATATTTCCGACACTTTCTCATCATACTCTTGCAAAACCAATTTTAAAATGAACTGTCCCTAAAGCATGAAGTGTTAGGCTACGTCTACACTGAAGACCTTACAGTGGCACAGTTTTACCGCTGCAGCTGAGCCACTGTAAGGTCTCCCATGTAGCTGCTCTATGCCGATGGAAGACAGCTCTCCTGTCAGGATCGTTAAACCACCCCCAACGAGTGGTGGTAGCTATGTTGGCGCTTCTGTCAGTAAAACTTATATTGGTCAGGGGGTGTGTTTTTTCACACCCCAGACTGACAAAAGTGCTAGTGTAGACGTAGCCTTAGTACTACAGAATACACCGGCTACATCTGTGACATGCACTTTTTTTTAGTTAGTCTAACGTTAGAATGTTTATTGCAGGGAAAAAAAGTCAACCGGTTGCATGTTATTTATGTCCATTTGCCAATCTGTATATGGAGTTGAACACATTTATAGATTCCTTCAGATGCTGGCTTTTTATGAACCCTTTAGCACTTGGAATGTGTTATTGAAGAGCTATAAAGATCTCACTTCCTCTTATAAGCTTCACTTTATTTCCACAGGCATTGTCTGGTTTTAGACAAATCCATGTTATTGACATGGATACGATAGATGTTTCTAATCTGAATAGGCAATTTTTGTTTCGGTAAGTAATATTTTCATCATTTAAATATTCTTAGATTTGAAAGCAAAAGGCATATGTTTAGATTGTGTATCTGTTTAGTCCAGTAGAATGTCATCAACATTGCTAACTAGCTTTTCATATCAAGGGAATGCTTATTCTTAACTAAACCAGAGGCCTGATTCTATACTGCCTTGCACCTTTTTTTGTAGTGTCTTGCACCTATGCAAAGTGAATCTGAAATTCTTACTGTTCTGATTTGGTAGCGTTTTACAGCCAGGTTGAACTCAATTTTCACAGGTTTCAATGGCAAAATAAGATGCAAGACAGAGAGTGGAGATTAGAGTCCCTCATCTCTTAAAAGATGTTGGTTAATATATGCAAGATGATAATTATTGTAAATATTAGCCTCTATAGCAAGCATCTTAATCTTGCCTATTCCCAACTTTGAATGCTTTCTTAAATACCTTATTGCAGGCATGGATAAGCATTGAATACTATTTTAAAAAGTATAAAAGTAATTGTTGGGATTTTTTTGACAGCACACTTCCAAACATCCTCTATACATAAAAGTAAATTATTAGAGCATGTCCTATAGAAAACAGTCTTGAATCGGTTGAGGGAGAGACTAGAGCGTCTAGGTAGGAAAGTCTTCCGTCTCTAATTTCTATGAGGAAATCTGGTGGCTTTCCAAGATTAAAAAATAAGATAAAATCTAATCAATTGTGGTCATAGCTGGCATGGTAGAAAATATAGAAAATGTTAATGCATATAGTGCCTAGGGACTTGCAGTGAGCTTCTCAAATTAACTGTACAATTTGCTGAACAAAGTTCTAATTGAAATATTGTTAGTTGTAGTCTTGATCAATGTCTACATCAAATTAAATGTAACAAGTCAAGTTAGCTTTTCTAAATATCTCAGAACGAAGATCTATCCTCATGTGTTCTGTCTGTTCTAGAGAGCCCAGGTAGGTGAGGTAACATCTTCTATTGGTGAGAGAGACGAGCTTTCAAGCTTACACAGATGTCTTCTTCAGGTCTGGGAAATGTACTCAGACTGCCACAGCTAAATACAAGGTGGAACAGATTGTTTTGCATAAGTAGTGAACACTTCAAGAGACCATTCGAGGTGAAGTTGCCCATTAAGACCCCTCCAGTCATTTTATTAGTTCTGTCCTCAGTTGCTCTTGATGGGAGTTGCATATGACGAATTGAGAGTAGACTTTGACCCCAGACTTCTGGTTTAATACCTTCTTAAATTTTAAATTGAAATCAAATTAGGTATTGTTAAACAGCATACAAAAAGGAGTTTTCTATTGGGTACAAGTATGGTGCCTTTCTTTTTTAATTAAACAGAATAAAGCTGTTAACAAGTAATACATAGGCATCAGTGAATTGATTGATACTTAAGATAATGGAATAAGTAATACTATAGAAGAATTTATACATATTAAAGTATTAGCTTCACAAATACCACTTTCCTGCCTAATAAAATAAAATATCCACCAGATTTTCAAATATTTTGTATCAGCAGCTGTTATGAAGATCTTTAAATGTGTTTAGTCTTATGTCTGAAGGTTATAAGTAAAAACCATTTAACAAATGACAGGAATACTCCTTAATAGTATCTGTTACTAGATTCTCCTACAGTAATATTTCATCTTGTGTAAATCATTTGTAAGATGTGAATTCTCAAAGGTTAATGATTGCTATTAGAATCAGAATTTTAAAAGCACTTTTTTTTTTTCAGACCCAAAGATGTTGGACGACCTAAAGCAGAGGTTGCAGCAGAATTTCTAAACAACCGAATTCCTAATTGTGCTGTTGTACCGTATCCTTTCAGAGAAGTAATAGCCATTGAAGTTAATTGTGTTTTTAAGATTGCTGTACTTGGTCAGGCTTTTTAATTTTAAAGACTCTAACTTCACTTCTTTTCATTTGTTCAAAAAATAACTTACTATTTGGACTGATGGCTTAAGTTCTTTCCCACTGTGGCATTAGTTTGTAGAACAGCAGAAGTGTACATGGGCATCGAAGTAGTTTTTGGTGTATGTATTGTGTTATTCCTTACAGTATGTAGTAAGAATCTGTGATAAATATAAACGTCTTCATCAGCTAGAATGAAATATGTTTGAAAAATGTAAAAGGAGCATGGCCAGCATGGAACCTCCTGGGCCTACCAGTTATTTATAGATAGATAGCCATATGTGTTGTGGTTACACCTTCTGTAGTTATATCCTTCTGCATTCTGGTCAGCATGCGTAAAGGGACACACCTCTACCCACCACTCAGTTTCTTCCGATTGAAAGTTGAAACTTGGCAGAATCCATTGTTACTCCCACTGGCCCCCTTTTTGGAAAGCTTAATGTTTTTATTTATTATTATAGTTTTATTATTATTAAGGTAGTTGAGGCTTTTCTGTGTTGCTGTGGACTTTTTTAGACTATGGCTGCTCTTGGCATTGTGACCAGCACTGCACTAGCATTGACTCTTGGACCTAAAGTGATGTCATCTCTGGTGTCCAGCCTGTCTCTTTGTGCCACCCTTTTATTCACCAGTCTGATTTGTCTCGTACAGACTCTTGTCTCCTCCTCTTTTTATATTCTTGTTTGGTTTTCAACAGGGAATTCTCCCCTGCTACCCTTTTCATGTATCCCTTACTGTGGTAGGACTGATCCTGGGGTCAGGGGACTCCCAGTTCAACTTCACTGGTGTCTGAGGTCTGCTCCAGGTTCCCTTTCTTTCACAGCTCTTCTACGCAGTTAAGCTCAGACCATGCTCCTCATCGCCTTCAGAGTAATATGAGAGTGAAGGGACTAGACAGCACTCTCCAGAGGGGCTACTATTGTTGTCTTCATAGCCGACGATTTCATAGTCCAAACTTCAGTCCAAAAAATTTCCAGGCATTGTGAGGCTTCTGATCACTACTTTAATATAAATATTAATAAAGTGCTATATAAAATGATATTGATACATCATTGGATCTTTTGATTTACTGATTTTGTATTTGTTAATCTAGATTTGGTTATAATACTATAAAAGTACTAATTACCATAATATTCCTTTACTGCATATACATTCAGTCATTTTAAAAAAATTCAGGATATGGATGAAACTTTCTATCGACGTAAGTAGCATTTGCAAGTATACAAATTCTCCACATGTGCTTTGGGAAAGCACTGTAGTTGTTGATGGTTGCCATTTTTTGGTTGAGTCAGTTGTGTTCACTTTTTATTGTTTCTTTCAAGTGAGCAGAAAATACTATTCACTAAAAGCCAGAACTTCTAAGTGAAACTTTCATATAAACTACATAGCACAGTTAAGTTAACTTCATTCCTGTTGTGTGAATAAAATATATTGATTATTTAAAGGAAAACACATTGAAATTTTAAATAAAATTTTTTCTTCTAGAATTTCATATTATTGTATGTGGTCTGGACTCTATAATTGCAAGAAGATGGATAAATGGCATGCTGGTAAAGACTTTATTTTAATCTTTCTAAAGTTCATCATTATCATTTGAGTATAGATAGTGAAATTTAAACAGCTTTATGCAACATATAGCAGTAGTATGGAACAAATGGTGTTAAAAGAGAATTGTGAAACTGGTTAAGATAATAGTAAAGATGTACATTTTCCGTTATATTTCATATTTGAGTATATTTTTATTTTGATGTAAGATGTTAAACCTCTAACTCCTTGTGGATCATGATGAAATGTATACCATTTTATTACATTTTGTGAAAAATGTCAGTTTACCTGTAAACTATGAATGGATTTTAATGCCACTAAAACCAGCTCATCCTTTTTTCTTGAGTGTCTTACATGTCATGAGTTCCAGTTCCTGCTGGACAGCTATCTGCATCACAAAATCCACAAGTGTAATTGGCACTAGTTTGGTCCTTTTTTTGCATTCTGAAGGGCCATGGATTAAATGAGCATAGAGACTTAGCTCTCTCTTTTCATACCTAGAACTGGTCCATCAAGGCCAGCGTTGAGATACAGTGACTGGCAGCACGGAGAAGTTTTCCTTGCTGCTGCCTGTGCTAATGTGCTCTGTGAATAAACAACTCTGTCTTCCGGGCTGTCAATCCAACACCTTCAGTGATCATTACATTTACTTCAAAACAAATAAGTAAAAGCAGGATCTAATTTTAAATTAATATAAATAAGGGAATTCAGGTTAAACTGTTTTTCCATTACTACTCACCACTTTATTCCTTGGTGTTGGTGTTTATTCATTGCCTCAGTGGGATGAATTAAAGGTAGGGATGCCTCTGTTTCTTTGAATTTTCTTGCTCCTGTGAGTTTTTTGTATTTATCTTGTATTACTTTGGATTTTATTCTTAAATTCTTTAAAAAAAAAAAAACCACCAAAAACCTTCTGACACTTTATTTCAGGGACTATGCACTTAATAGTACATGAGTGAGACAACTGTGATTTTTTTCAATGGCTTTCTAGTGGTACCAGGTAAAAATAATATATTAAGGGCACATCCTGCTCTTTGTAAACATGAGTAATCACAGAAGTTGTGTACAACAAGCAGGATTTGGTCCCCAAAAGCTAATTCTTTGTTAGTATGGGACTTCCTTGAGTTAAGATAATGCCTTTGAGGCAGCAAGGTCTAGTGGACTTGAGCATGGGACTGGGAACCAAGGTTGCCTAAATTTCAGTCCTGCCTCTACCACTGACTTGTGTAACATTTTGATAACTCACTTAACCTCTCCAGACCTCAGAACAAATTATGGCACTTGGCATATGCATAACAGTATGTCTGCAGCCACACCCCATAGAATTTAGCAAGCTATCCCGTATGAGTCTAATTGCACCATCTCCAGTATATTGTATGAGCCTTTAACAGCACCATTTCATTACCTGTGTAAACCTGAGATGTTTACAGCTGCACTAGTTTATCAGTCCTCCCAACACAATTCCACAGTGCTCTTGCTCATCCTTCAGTGATCTCTCTAGACCAGGGGTCCTTGGCATTTATGTCCCATGCTGAGTGCATACCATGGCAATCCTACATGAAGTTTTATACCTGTATATAATGCTCTACATTCACCTGCCATAACAAAACATGTACCTTGTAATCATTCACTTCTGTGCAATCACTATGTTCTTGAATTAGCTATCTTCTGCATTTGGTTTGGAAATTCCTTCAGCAACAGTTGCCCTATGATTGTGCGGCTTGCTGGTCTGAGCCAAATGTGTTAGGGCTGCTCTCGATATCTGGAGTGATGAGGGGATCCATTCTGAGCTGATTCTCATTCCAGGGCACTTTTGTTTATGCCACATGTCATAGCATCTGGTCAAGCTTAGAATAAGGCATAATGCAAAGCAGTACTTTAGGATAAAATTAAGAGCGTGAAAATGTCGTTCATTTGGATCCAGAACAACACACGAATGTCTCTCGAAGGAAGGCAAACCTTTCCCTGTCTACAACATGTTAAAACATAGTCTTGGGCCCAAGGCATTCACTGAGCCTCCCATGTCATTGGACAACGGAGCAGCATCTGGTGGGGCAGGAGAAGTGAATTGATAAGCGGAAATTGGATTGGCAGGTCATGAACCTGGACTTTGTGGATCTGCTGTTGTAGATCCCAGCTAAGTGTTGGAATAGAGGAAGGAGCAGACTCTCCAGGTAAGGTGTAGTTTATTTATAACAACTGTATGCTTGAGTTGAGAGAAATGTGGTCCATATGTTAGTGATTCATCGCTGCTGTTGTGTGAATGGATGCTGCGGCCATTAAGGCTGGAAGTCTTCACTCTTTCCACATCTATGGGGAGCAAGTGAGAATAGTATTGAGCCCCTCCTACGAGTGCTGTTTGGCCAAAAGACCGATATTTTTCTTCCCTTTCTCCCCCCAAAATATGATGGCGCATGCTGCCCTTCACAGTTCCCTCGCCCCACCATCATTCTTGTAGCCAGATCCTGCCTTTGCCAGAACCCTCTTTTTGCTCTTTCTGCTGGTAGAAAGACAAGTTTGTTGAGGTAATAACTTTTATTGGACCAAGTATTTGGTTTAATAAGATATTACCTCACCTACGTTGTCTCCCTAATATCCTGGGACCAACAACTCCACCTTATGTTGTCATACTGCATAGAAGTTCCAGTGATCCCAGGCTTCCCCTTGAGTACTGTGCCCCGTATAATAGCACTAAAATAGCATGAAAAAGATATTAAAAAGTGAAAGTTTCAAACACCCATTGATGGTATTAAAGCCAAATCCACTTACTCTATCTTGTAGCTAGTAGACATCATGACCTGAGTGGATCAGTCCAATCTCTGTCCAATAGGACCAGATTATGTAACTAATGCTGATAACTGTTTGTTTTAGCTACAGTCTTTCTCCAATCTCTGGGTGTTAGAGTAGTGAAATACTCGGTTGTTCGCTCCTGTAGCTCAGCAATGAGATTGTTAGCAAACTGGCCTTTCATGACTCCTCCCTAAACCAGGGTCTTGGCACTTATAATCAACTTGAAAAACTAATCCACATTTTATTGAGGTAACCTAGGAACTTTAATTTCAGGATATACAGAACCACAGTGTTCACCAGTGGATTTAACAGTAAATGTGTGTAAGACCCCATGCTAAATTGAACACCTCCTTATTCTCCTCACAAAAGTGGCAAAAGTTACCTCTATTCTTGAAAAAAGGACACTTACTTCAAATTTTAGTTCTCCCTATTTTAGTGGTGGGCAGCTGCCAGTGAGACAGATTAAGAGAAATTAAATATCCCTGTTAACCCTTCTGCTTTTCATTTCTTTTTCAAAAGTCGCTATTAGAAAGCGGAGGAGACAGCATACATTAGCAAGAACAAAGGAGTGTAATGTTAAGATCAGCTCAACAACCGTTACAAGAAGAAATCAAGGATTGATAGCTTCCCTAAGTTACAGAGGGAGCCTGATTGCTGGAGCCCAAGAAGAGGAGATGGCAGAAGAAGTGAGCTTGACAAATTTAGCTGTTTAT
Organism: Lepidochelys kempii; assembly: GCF_965140285.1. NCBI lineage: Eukaryota > Metazoa > Chordata > Testudines > Cheloniidae > Lepidochelys > Lepidochelys kempii. The sequence goes on along the minus strand of NC_136386.1, from coordinate 9,088,513 downwards.
TGAGAACAACTTAGAATGTGGAAATCTGACAGTGTAGGAGGAGAAGGATCAGAGACTGCAAAACTATATGGAACACGAAAAGGAAATAAACTGGCTGGAAATAGAGCAACATTCCATGGCAATGTAGCAGATGATGGGGAATAGGGTGAGCCTTTTTAAAAAACGAATGCCTGACATTCTCAGCCCGACCGTGTCTACCACCAGGCTTGTTCCAGCAGATACCCCTCTAGCAGTGATGCTTCATGAGTGTTCCCGCTGCCCTGGAATACTACTCTGTTACGCACTTCCTGGCTTGCCTTCCAGCAGGACAGCGGAGACAGCCTAGACCTCAGCCAATTTCCAGCATCACTATCTGTAGTTCTACTACCTGCCCACTTTCTTCTTCCCACCCCTTATTTGTTATTTTGATCTCTGACTTTGGGCACTGTGCAAACACACGGTGGTTGTCTTTGCCCTTGCACGTGTTCGTTTTTTTATAGTTGAATAAAACTTGTTTTAAAATACATATTGTGTGAGATTTTGTTTCATGTACAAGTGATTTAGTGGACTTATATCCCCTCTCAAGTTCACCATCGAAAAGCATTGATTAACTGTTACTAGTGTAAGAAGTAAATTGACTGTGATTATAACTATCGGCATTGTCATTCCCATTTGCTTCACTTGCAGAATACTAGCAGAGGGCATCCCTACTATTAGCATGTTGCTTACTGGCAGCTTTGTGATGTCCTTAACCAAAGCATCTGGGTCTGGCTGATGAAATGCCAAATCTGCATTTGCCTGTTCTATCCACTCACTAGTGAACATTTCCTGTTTGCTTTCATAAATGCAAAATAAGTGAGCAAATGACCTATTCAGTAGAAGTGTAATGTCTCTTCAGGAGGTGTCTCCATCTTGCTGTACGGCTGCAGCCGTTCTGGCTTTGCTGAACCAAGTAGTTGAAGTAACACCTGTCACTATGTAGTAATCAAGGTAAGCTTTCATAAGCTAGCCACGCTCTCCCCCGGGATCACAATTGGGGCAGACACAATTTTTGTCTATGGCGTAGGGCGAAGAGACTGCATTTTTGTATGTTCCCGAGCAGTCTAGAATTCTTGAAAATTAGCTCAATCATGTACTTTGTCAGGCCAGCCTAACGCTGAACAGTATGTTTGTATGATCCACCATGAGGTCAGTAGCTTTTTTCACTCAATATCCTCTTACGTTGCTTGAATGGACACAGAATGGTGCCATCTATAGCTCTAATGCAGTTAGTGGAAAGCTATCTCAAGAAATTTAATTTTGGGGACATTTTATGTTGATCAAATTCCCCAGTAAAACTTATCTTTGTGATACACCCCTCCAGCACAAAGGCCCCCTTTTATGGACTTTCCAAATCCCACATGTGTCTCAGTGAGCAGTGGTTGCCCACAGTTGCCAACTTTCACAAGGAAAGTGGATTTCTCTTTGAGTGGATTGGAACTTGTGTGTTGGTATGAGGTCCTGTGAGAGAGAGAGAGAGACACACACACAGACAGTCTCCTTCATTAGAGATGTTCTAGCCACTGTTCCTCATCGCTGGTTTTTTGCACAACCCTGTTTCACAAGTGATTGGACATATCATGGTCCAAAAATATTTCTCAGTCAATAAAAGATGGCAGCCACCTGAGCTAGGCATGAATGTGGATGCAACGTCCTGAGAAAGCCAAGGATTCTTGCTCAAATGTCTGAAACTGATTTTTCCAGGAGCAGAATGTAATATAGCATTACGAATACCACTCCAGAAAATGTCCATGTTGTCTGAGAGGATACCGAGGTTATATATGTGATCCTTGCATGTATTTCACGGCTTCAGCAGGATCCTTGAATAGATGCTGGACATTGTACTGTTGATGGATGTTTGGCTTGTGGGGAGTTTGAAAATAGGGAGCGTAACAACAGCTAGTCAATTGATGAAATTGCATTATGTGGATTTGCAATGTATTCTTCTAGATGTCTGCAATATAGACTTTTAAGCAGAGTGTGGTTCCTTGTAAACAAAGGTGACAAAACTAGAACTGTTGTAGGTGAAAGCCTGTTTGTGTTCATAGTTGTAGCCCTTTTCTTGCTTAAAAAGGCCTGTGATTGTACGGATCTTGACAGTAACGGAGGAAATTCAGTGTGTGGGCAGACTATACCTACTTTATCAAAGCAGATTCAGTTGTGAACACACACTGAACTCTCTCAGAAACAAACAATACTAGAAATGTTTAGCTGTTATGTTTAACCTTGAAATGGCTCGGTTACCTACCATACATAAGCTTTCTATGTCTGTTTCCTCATCTGTACAATAGGGTGATAAATTATGTACCTACCTCCACATATGTTTTGGGAGGCTGGGCTGGATGATGTTTGTATTGCGCTTTGCAGATGTAAAGTGCTAAGTATTTAGGCATACTACAGTTTATGGGACTTATAAGGAAGGAATCTTGGTCTGCATATTCCATTGATGTCTGTACAGTATACAGTTACGTGCTATGAAATAGTTATATCTAAGCCTAAATAACAGGCTAGTTTGTATTTTGGTCAGATACAATGGTGGGTGCCTTTTTTTTTTTTTTTTTTTTTTTTTAAATTTCTGCAGGTTTAATAATGTTGCTGTTCTACTTGACTGTAGGAACAACATTCCATGAGAAATGAATTTGAGGTTTAAGTCTTAAGTATCTAATGACAAATATAAAAGTGGGAGGATGTATAGATTATTATTATTACAACACTGAATATTTCTTAGCATGTCATGTTGTGTTATATCTTTAAGTAATAGATGATTTAGAAGGCACTCTTTGGATCTGGTATAATTTTTTATGCAACTTGTGCAAACTTGTAATTTTAACAGATGTCATTTTTAAACTATGAAGATGGCATGCTAGATCCAAGTTCCATCATACCCTTGATAGATGGAGGAACAGAAGGTTTTAAAGGAAACGCTCGTGTGATTATTCCTGGAATGACAGCTTGTATTGAATGCACACTTGAACTTTATCCACCTCAGGTAACTAAAAGCATTGATATTTTTTTCCCCTGTGTGTTCAGTTTCTGCCACTTATCCCTTCTCCTTCCTCTCCTCTCCTGCACAGAATATATGTTAAATCATTTTATGATCTTTCCTCATCAGATCAATTTTCCCATGTGTACTATTGCATCTATGCCCAGGCTGCCAGAACATTGTATTGAATATGTCAGGATATTGCAGTGGCCCAAGGAACATCCTTTTGGAGGTAATCAGTACACTGCATTTTATTTTATTTTTTAAATCAGTGATTTAAAATGTGACTATTAAATGATCAAAACACTTACAGCAAAGTAAGAGGTGTAAAATCATACTTCGATTCAGTGAACAGTTTGTTTTAATTTTGCACTTTACCTTACCAACAACCACTGGCCAAACTTCACTCTTGGATTAAAATCCTACGTGTCAGTTTTCAGCCTGAAGCAAATATTTTACAACTGCATTAGAAAGAAAACAATAGACTGATCATGTTGAATAAACAGTTATTGATCTCTTGTTCATCACATGTTGCTTATTTTCTTTTTTACTAATCCATCAGCAGAAAAAAGAACAGATGTGATTGTTAGAAGCCAATAATGAAACTGTCTGTTACTAATGTAAATACACAGATGTATAATTTCAGACTGAATTTGTCATGTGAATGGTTCCATTGAGAAATGCCCCTTTATTATGCTGAATAATTGATACAGTATTGATTCACGTGATGGTAGCTTATGGTTTTCACTGCTTATTACAGTAATAGTAAATTTAGTCTATGACAGTGGTTTACTGACTTTGAATGGTTATTTAGATTCTTTGAGTTTAATACTATATCACTGTCAAAGTATCTCATAATTTTTAAAACTGGCATTAATTTGCCATTAATAATAAACCCTTGAAAGCTTAAATATTTTTGCCGAACTTTTGTTTCCCTTGTGTATACCTATAAATTTGCTGCTGCATTTGATTATGATTGCTTATATTTGCATGCTTCTTGTGGGGAGGGGGAAGTATTGAGACTTTCAGGGGGGTTGAAGAGAGATGCAAATCTTGCAAAGTCCATGTAATTATTTAATAAAAAAAGTAGTTCTAATATTTGGTCTACTAATCTTCACATTGCCCTTAAAAATATTATATGGTCTCAACTCTTGAGAACATGCAGGGTTTTTTTTCCCTCCAGCAACAAAACTGTACATTTAAAGTTAAAGTTACACTTAAAAATTAATACTGGGGAGTATGAAAATGCACACTTAAGGTTAGTTAACATTAACTCTACCCCCTGGCCACTATCCACAGAATAAACAAAAATCAGACAATCTTATCTTCATGTAATGCCCATCATTGAGAAGCAATCTAATGCAACTACCCGATGTTTGTTAATAGACTGATTATCATACCTTTTCTCTTTTAAGCTAAACGGTAGGTATTTCTAGCTTAATAATGTTTTAATCCTGGGAGTTTCCTTTAGAGGTTTAAAAAGGCATTGAGCAAATCTCAAATATTAAACTCTCCAGAACTTGTTAGCTTTGGAGGAATGCCCCCACTTCTCCCCAGCCCAAGATACGGTCTACTGGCAATTCCCCTGGAGGAAATTGGCCATATAGAATGGACTGAATTGGAGAGATTTCTCTCCAGGCCAGTAAATGGATTCTTTATCCTCCCCAGACCAGATCCACCTTCCCACATAAGTTTTTTCCGCTTACTGTTCACTCCAGCCCTCCCTGTTCTATTCTTCCCCCACCCCACAATGTAGTTCCCTGCCCATGACTCCCCTATGCACCGTGTCATGGCCATCCATGTCATGACCTTGCAGATTTTATAAATTATGCATCAGGGCTCATAAAATATATGGAAATTAGTTTTAATAACTAAATTGTTTTGCCAACACCACCTCCAAGACCGTGCTAATTCTCACCAAGACTAGTGGATTAAAACAAACTTTAGAATTTGTAGACAAAAAAAGTAATGTTGACGAAGAGCCATTATGAATTTAGATAAATTTGTCTGTATATCTTTAATTTTCCTGTAGAGAGTGTTCCTTTGGATGGAGATGACCCTGATCATATACAATGGATTTACCAACAGTCTTTAGAAAGAGCATCTCAATTCAGTATTAAGGGTGTTACATACAGACTTACTCAAGGTAAGAGAGTGCAGCAGTTGGCATTTCGGTGAGTGTGTGTGGACAGTAACCTCTTGCAAATGGCAACAATAAATACCAAGAAAAATACCAAGGTACTTCAACAGCGTTTAGATACTACAGTGATGGGCGCTATAGGAAAAGGTGTAAAGTGACTTAGCATAGAATGTGCTGCAGTCAAAACAAGCACAAATTTTGGGTAACATAGCCCTTTATATGGGGAAACTGTTTTGGAAAAGGCTTAATGCTGTATGTTTTGTCTTTGCAGGGGTTGTTAAGCGGATCATTCCAGCTGTGGCTTCTACAAATGCCGTCATTGCAGGTACAGTAATGCTGAAAGGAAAAGCTTTGGCTTTCATTAGAAGGTTCCCAGGCATCTGAGTACAAGTTTCCTTCACTTTGCCCTTCTATTAGGGGTAATGAGCTTCTTCATGAGGCCGCAGTTGAAGACTGGCGGGTGAGAGTGGGTCACGTAGGCGTTTTCTAGTTAGCTAATTTTTCGGTTTTTTATACCATTTTCTCTACATGGCTGCTACACATGATCTTGCATAATTCTGAGTACTTTGTGACTTGAGAGTAAGCAAAAGTTTTGGAGGTTGCACTGCTACCTCAAAAATGTAAAGATAAAAAGTACATTGTAGATCTCCAAGACGGTCTCAGATGAGTACTAAGTCCACCACATATTAGTGTATAGTACTACCAGTTAAATCTCTGAGAAACCTTTCGATCTGTAGGCATTTTGATTGTGTGTTTGGATATATTTTGAGATTGAGAACAAAGCAACTGTTTTTTTCCTTTTCCAGCTGTATGCGCCACTGAAGTTTTTAAAATAGCCACAAGGTAATTTGTTGTTTTTTAATATAAATATTTTTAACAAACTTACTTGTATAAACATTAACACATTTCTCATTGCAGTGCATACATTCCTCTTAATAACTACTTGGTGTTCAATGATGTAGATGGATTATACACATATACATTTGAAGCTGAAAGAAAGGTTAGTACTATTACAGAAGAACCTCTTGGGCTGGCTGGGTTGTTTCCTGATTTTTATAGCACCTGTTGCAATTGCAGCTACTTACTTGCTGAACTTAAAATTCAGTGTCTGTTCCCCACCACTGTAGTATCTAAATATCTCCGAAATATTTAGAAATAGAAGTAACAATACGTCTAACTTCTTTCCCATGGAGGAGTAGCCTGATGAGTGTACAGGATATTTTTGGGGGGAGGATTGGCCTAGTAGGCAGTGATGTGCTAGATTCACAGAGATCAGGGAGACTATTCAGCTTTCAAGGGGAGTAAATTAAGGTCAGTTGTTGCTGATCTGGGGGTACATCAGATATCTGGGATATGGCAACTAGACAACTAGGTACTAGACAACCCTGGGCACTGTGCTGTTACTATGGGAAGAAATCTTTCCATTGGTTCTCCAGATTCTCAGTGATCAGCAGTGTTACTCTGCTGGGGCCAAGCAGTCCAGCAACAACTGCATTAGAAAGAGGACTATTTGATAGTTGGGGTAGGCCTGGGATCCACCTATCACATCAAATTACCAATAACCATCATATAATAAATACAAAATACTGATGCCTTATTTAAGAAATATTTATATCTGTTGAGTCAAAACTTCTCAATGGCTGGGGGAAGAAGTTCCACATGCAGGAAGGATTCTCCACCAGCTATTTGTGTTGGCATTGTTGCTGCATCCAGTGTTTAAAGTTGCAATCCCTGTCTAGAAAGGTGAGCCAGGTGACTAAATCCCTAACTCTGGCAATTGCTTTTGCTAATATAGCTGGAGGAAAACAGTAGCTGAGCCTGGAAAGCAGGATCAAGGAAATATTAACCCTCTGACCTCAAGAATCATAATTCACAGAACAAAGTACATAGCCTTAAGGACACAACAGCAACTGTTGGCATTAAGAGGTTAGGACAACATAGTTAATTCAGTAACATACAGGATTAACCCTAAACTTTAAACCAAACAAAATACAGATTGATTGCACCTTTTTATATAGATTGTTGTATGTTAGTGACTAACAACCTGATTCAGAGCCCTTTGAAGTTGATGGAAAGGTTCCCATTGATTTCACGGAGTATTGGATTGGGTACTTAATCTTCACAGAAGTATTAATTTTGCTAGTTCCACGCATTTATAAATTTTGCAAATAATTGTAATAGCGAAGATCTACATTTTGAATAATTACTGATACTGATATAAGTATATTTGAAAAAGTCTATTAGTATAAGCTTGATTACTACACTTTTTTTTTTTTTTTGGTAGGAGAATTGTCCTGCCTGCAGCCAGCTCCCTCAAAATATAGAGTTTCCTCCATCAGCTAAACTGCAGGAGGTCTTGGATTATTTGACAAATAATGCTTCGTTGTAAGTGTGCAACTATTTTGATTTCTTTGATTTAGTTTTTAGAAATTTGAAGTTTGCAGCATGTTAAAATTAGATTTTTTCAAACTGCATTTTATCCTGAAAGCTCTCATATTTTACTTTCATGTTTTGCATACAGGCAAATGAAATCTCCAGCAATCACAGCAACTGTGTATGGAGGGAATAAAACACTGTATTTACAGGTGATCAGTATCTGCTTGCTTTTGCTTAGTTAACTCATTTTCATTTAAGTTTGGCTTGATTTAATTTAAAAAAAAAAAAGTTTTATTTATTTATTTATTTATTTTGCAGACGGTAGCTTCAATTGAAGAACGAACAAGGCCAAATCTTTCTAAGACACTGAAAGGTATTGCCTAATTGAGTCACACAGAACATCAAGACATACATATACATCAGAGATATGATAACTCATGAGTTTTAGTGCTGTTTTGTTTAACGCCTCTGTATAACATATTGCATGTTTTGCAATAATAGCACTTTAAGCAACAAATCTTTAAAATTATATATAAATTAAATAAAATTAGTATGTGACTAATTTTAGAGAGCTAGGTTTGTATCTGACAAAGTCATTTTAAAATATGTGCAAATATGCAGATTGCTGGATTGTCATAAAACTAATGGATTTGATTTTTTATCTGGGATTATTATTCCCCATTCCTCTCCCCTAATGGTTAAATTGGGATTTTTTTGAAGGAGGAACTGTAGGGATTACCTACCACAGAACAGGATTTTCGATGCAGTTAGCTGTCTGCTTCCATAGAAAGAAAAACCAAATTGCAGAAGACGGAGGGAGTAGAGAATTTTTCTCAGTTATCCTCTCCTTACATCCCCTCCACTCTTCCTGTTCTGCTGATATTCATTTTCTGTTCTCTTCTAATTCACTATAAACCTATAAGAGGGTAATAACCCACCTCCTCACTCACTAATTCCTGCAGTAGAGTTTGGTTAACCCCTTTTCATACAGTCAGGCTTGTCCTTAAAATTACTTTGGGGATGAACATTAACTCCTTTAATAGCATTCATTATTTGGGCAGATGTCATTAGAAAAAATATTTGAGTCAGCAAAGGATGCTGTGAAACCTACTTTTTCTTTGTTCTTGACAAATATCTTCTGCTAGTCATCTTTTTGGTTGAATTAACACTGAGGTTATTATAGCTAATGAATTACATATAACTGAATTCTGATAGTTTTGTTTAAGCCTTTGTAGAACTGTAACTCTGTTTGTTTGTTTTTTTATTAAGCATAGATCTATTGCATACAACTTTCTTTTTTTTCCTATTTCAGAGCTGGGGCTCGTGGATGGTCAGGAACTTGCAGTTGCTGATGTAACTACACCACAGACTATGCTGTTCAAGCTTCATTTTACTACTTAATTTAAGCCTCATTAATCTGCACATACAGTGAGAGAATTCTGCACACCATGTAAAACATGTTGTGCTCTATGTGGATGTTCAGAGTAACCTAAAATGTCTCTTTTAAGTACTAGCCTTGCTGGAAGTTAGATTATCCCAGGTGAATCACTCTTATTTTAGAACTGTCCTTAGAAGCCAATATTTGGTGGATGGTATTTGTATAAATACTCCTTAATGTACAGAACTTGATGTACAGTGATGATTTTTTTCGGTTTATGTGTTGATATTGTTAAATAATGCCAACACTCCTTCCTACACTTGGACATTTTATGGTGGTCAAAGGAGTTGTTCTCTGCTTGCGTTTGAACACCCACATCTACAAAAGAATATCCTTTAAGGAGAACCATGATGATTTTAAATTAAATTTTAGAACCCATATACATTTGCTGAATCTTATATTAAAACCTGTGGGCAGTAGAGTAAAATAAGCATTGTATGTTTCCTCCTTTATTTAATACTCATTTTTATTGACCTGCTAAACGGATATTAAGTATTGCAGAGAGTTAATTCAATTTGTTTACAAAATATGGAAAGACAATGTAATTATATTAAATGAACATCTGTGCATGAAAACAAAGTATTTTTCATGTTTATATTTGCAGTGGATTAGCGGTTACTATGCACAATAGTTCAGTTAAAAGTCCACTGATGTTCAGGATTGGTGAGTTATGTTTGGTTATCATTGATGCTCTCAAGGTATTTATTAATAAAAATATAAAGATAACTTGTTCTGCAGTATGTCAATGGGAATTCAGGACAATATGTGACCATAAGTAAGAGAGGTAAAAACATAAGATGATGGGGTATCACTTAGTCAATTAAAAGAGCTGTTTCTGTTACCATAATGGGTACAAAAGGTGAGAGAGTGAGTCATTTGTGCACAAATTAACTCAAATGGATCTGAAATCTGCTATTTTATTTGATACATACCTCCCTTTCTCTTCTTAAAACATTTTCTCCCATCCCAGATTTTAGAGATGTATAAGGTATATATTGTTTGTTTAGGTTGGATGTTAGGAAAAAAAATTTCACTAGGCAGGTGGTGAAGCCCTGGAATAGGTTACCTAGGGAGGCGGAGGAATCTCCTTCCTTAGAGGTTTTCAAGGTCAGGCTTGGCAAAGCCTTGGCTGGGATGATTTAGTTGGGGATTGGTCCAGCTTTGAGCAGGAGTTTGGACCAGAGTCCCTTCCAACCCTGATATTCTATGATTCTAAGTAGAAAGAACCTGAAGACCATACACACTGAAAACACTGACATGAACATGTCTTGCAAAATATGGTTGCATTTACAACCATTTTAAACATTAAAATTAAAGCTGGCTGAAATATTTTTAAATATGGGACTTAGATGAAAAATTTCATAAATCTTTACCAGTTTTGATAAGTTGTAGTCAAAAGAGAGAGAGAACTATTTTTAGCTATTTGAGTAAATTACTTCGAATAGTATGTCATTCTTAGAACTATAGAGACTAACAAATTTATTTGAGCATAAGCATCCGATGAAGTGAGCTGTAGCTCACGAAAGCTCATGCTCAAATAAATTGGTTAGTCTCTAAGGTGCCACAAGTACTCCTTTTCTTTTTGCGAATACAGACTAACACGGCTGCTACTCTGAAACCTGTCATTCTTAGAATTGACACTTTCTAAAAATTGACACACCTTTCTAAATAAGAAGTAGGTCCAGCTTCCCTGCTTTCATGATTCTTATAGTAAATAAACAATGACCAATTGCCCTCATATGAAAAAATGCCCTTTCTGTACTCCTGATCAAAATAATCAAATATCCAGTCTAAATTTTCCTGGCCTTTTGGAGTTGTATTGCCAATTCCAAGCATTCAAAAATCAGCAGTCAGGCTGCAAAAAACATGCTTTTATTTAAAAATAAATAAATTAATTGCCTTTTGGCATTTTGTGTCTGTAGCATACACTGGGTTCGGGTATTTAGATTCTCTCCTCCGTCCCCCGCAAGCACCTGCAGTAGAAGCTTGCCCTTTTTTAAAAGTGAAAGTGAGAGTAATCACTCCTGTAGAAATCAGAGGGGTATCCCTGTTAGTCTGTATCAGCAAAAACAATGAGGAGTCCTTGTGGCACCTCAGAGACTAACAAATTTATTTGGGCATAAGCTTTTGTGGGCTAAAACCCACTTCATCAGAGGAAGCTTTTGTGGGCTAAAACCCACTTCAGCCGTTGCATGCACCTGATGAAGTGGGTTTTTGCCCCTGAAAGCTTCTGCCCAAATACATTCGTTAATCTCTCAGAGGCCCCAAGTATTCCTCGTTGTTTTTCCTGTAGGAATGAGGACGGAAGAAATACACCGCAGGTGCGATCGCTCTCTTGGTATCCTCGCTGCTACCTGCCCCATCCTTGCATCTGCAATTGCCCAGTCGTGGCCGGGGGCCGGGTCCTGGAAGATAGGGTGACCAGACAGCCGGTGTGAGAAATCAGGACCCCCCCACCCCCCCCCGCCCCAGTGCAGGAGACGGGAGGAAGAAATGCACGTATAAGACAAAGCCCATAGTCGCAGGAGCTGTGGTCCCTCGCCCTGACCGGGCCCAAGGCGGACCTGAGACGATCAGGAGTGGGAATGTCTCGCGTGAGAGCGAGGCCGCGACCTTGCCGTCCGCCATGACACATACGCAGGCGGAAGTGAGGCGGGCCCCCCCGGCCTAGGTGAGGGTCCCGAGGCGGAAGTCGCTCGAGCTGCAGGAAGGAGGTGTGTTGTGCCGCGGTAGCTATGGCGGCGGCAAGACTCGCAGTCACATGACACCCGTCCGGGCACCTGCCGGCTGAGGCGCCGCGTGAGCCTGCGCTGGGTTTGCTGACGAGTTTGCGACGTGGAGCTGCGCCACGTGCGCATGCGCGGGGCCCTCCCTCGGGCTCGGGGTGGTGCCGCCGGCCTTACGCCCGTGGCTGCCCGCGCCCTCCCGCGGATCGAGGGCCCCGCGCGCCGCGTTCCCCGCCTGGCCGCGGCGCCCCCGGGCTCCGGGACCGAGCCGGGCGGGGGCATGAGCTGGTTCAACGCCTCCCAGCTCTCGAGCTTCGCCAAGCAGGCGCTGTCGCAGGCCCAGAAATCCATCGACAGGGTGCTGGACATCCAGGCCGAGGAGAGCCCCTGGGCCCAGCCCGTCATCCCCGACCGCGGCGGCGGTAGGTGTGTGCGAGCGGCCGCGCCCGGGGCCGACCCCGCCGGGCCGGGCCGCGCCCCCTCAGCGGGGTGTCCGGGCCGCGCCCGGGGCTCGTCCCACTGGGCCCCCGCTGTGCTGGGCCCCTCACCGGGGTGTCTGAGCTGGGCAGGGAGCGTAAGGCCCCCTCTCTGAGCGCCCTGGGGTAACCCCGCTGTCCCCGGCCCCGTGCTCTGCTGTGCCCATCCCTGTGGTGTCTGACCTGGGCGTGCAGTGCGGGGCGCCATGGAGTAACCCCACTGTTCTCTGGTCCCCCGCTGTGCTGTGCCCCTCACCGGGGCGTCTGAGCTGGGCAGGGAGCGCAGGACGACCTCTCTGAGCGCCCTGGGGTAACCCCGCTGTCCCTGGTCCCCTGCTTTGCTGTGCCTGTCACCGGGGCGTCAGAACTAGGCAGGCAGCGCAGGGTGCCCTGGGGTAACCCTACTGTCCCCGCTATGCTGTGCCCATCACCAGGGTGTCTGGACTGGGCAGGCAGTGTGGAGCGTCTTCTCTGAGTGCCCTGGGGTAGCACATTGACCCATGTGCTACCCATGCACTGCTCTGCCCATCCCCTTGGTATCTGAACTGGGAAGACAAGGGTGGGGTGCCTTGTCTGACTGCACTGTGGTGACACACTGTCCCCGATACCCACATGCTGCTGTGATTATCACCTTGGTATCTGAACTGGGCAGGCAGTTTGGGGAACCCTGTCTGAGTGCATTGGAGCAATGCCCCACTTTTCCCCTTGTACCCAGGTGCTGCTGAGCTCATGGTTGCTCGCAAGGGGCTTGCTGGTGTAGAAGACATAGAAAATGATATGATCTCTGCTCTGAGATGTTTACAGTCTAGGCCAGTGGTTTTCAACCTGTGGTCTGTGGACCCTTGGGGGCCTGCAAACTATAGGGTTCTGTCATTACCATAGAACAGTGATTTTCAATCTTAGACTTTGGGTATGCATCTACACTACCCGCTGGATCGGCGGGCAGCGATCGATCCAGCGGGGGTTGATTTATCGCATCTAGTCTAGACGCGATAAATTGATCCCACGAGCGCTCTTCCGTTGGCTCCTGTACTCCGCCACCGCGAGAGGCGCAGGCAGAGTCGACGGGGGGAGCGGCAGCAGTCGACTCACCGTAGTGAAGATGCCGTGGTGGGTAGATCTAAGTATATTGACTTTAGCTACGTTATTCACATAGCTGAAGTTGTGTAACTTAGATCGATATCTCCCCTCCCACCCAGTGTAGACCAGGGCTATGTCTAAGATTTCCAAAAGGGTCTGCACTTCATTTCAAAATTTTTCGGGAATGGGAAAAAAGTTTGAAAACCACTGATCTAGGCAGCAGCACAGAGGTAGGTGCTGTCTGAAGGCCAGGTTCTGCCTACCAGTGTTCGCACTTGTAGTGAGTGGTGTTTGAGGACAGAACGTGACCCTCTGGCAGAACCATCTGCTGTCATATTTATTGTTGTGGAGGTGTTGAGGAGGCTGCCTTGAAAACAAGTTTTTTTTCTGCTTCTTTCACAACTTCTTCTGTATTTTTTTTCCAACACTTTACAATTATATAACCCCAGTGGAGGTATTCAAAGCTCTTTGCAAACAATTACTTAAGCTTCCTAATATGTTTACCATATTACAGGTGAAGGAAAATAGGCACAAAGAGGTCTAGCGCTTTCCCCAAAGGTGTAAAATGAGGAATTGCTGGAACTGATATTAGTCTTTTTTTCCTCTACTCCAATTGATGACTGACAGTAATACTCCCAATGTTGAATAATGTTAATATGCTTATGCCTTGAGGATAAACTTTTAATTCATGTACTCAAGAAACTTGTTAATTCATTGTTGCTCAATGAGTATGACAGGTGTGAAGAGAGAAATGTCTAAGGGATGTCTACACTACCTGTCGGATCGGCAGGCAGTGATCGATCCACCAGGGGTCAATTTATTGCGTCTAGTCTAAACGCGGTAAATCGACCCCCCAAGCGCTCTCTTGTCAACTCCTGTACTCCACTGCCGCGAGAGGCGGAATCGACGGGGGAGCGGCAGTAGTCGACTCACCGCGGTGAGGACACCACGGTAAGTCAATCTAAGTGCGTTGACTTCAGCTATTTTATTCACGTAGCTAAAGTTGCATAACTTAGATTGACACCCGATCCTCCCCCCCCACACACATACACACCCCCTCCGTGTAGACCAGGGCTAAGTAATATGATTTCTCCACCACTCCTTTGCCTAATTCTGATACAGGTATCTTGCCCTTTCCTATCAGTGTTTGGGGGAAGTAGGGAATGACAGCTGTCTGCTGCATCAATCCCTGAAATTCATAGAAATTCAGTGGAGTTTCATGCGGAAGTTAATGCATTCTGTGACAGAATGAACTACTGCACATTCCTGCCTGCAAATGTCTATTAAAGAAATTAGGTTGTAGAAAGTTTGCCATAGTCTAAATATGATGAGGTGATGTCTGTTTTTCATATAAGGCACAGCATTAATACAGAACTTGAAAGAAAAATTCATCTTAAATTATAGTATTGAGTTTCTTTCTAGGCTATACTTTTCAAAATGAAGAAATCCTGATATTTGACAATATTTTAAAATTAGGGATGCAGGATGAAGAGACTCAGGAAGCTGTAATGATAGTCAATCAATATCCTTAGTACAAATGTTGTGTATATCTTTAGAATAATATAGCAGTAAAACAGAGATAACCGTATGTTTACGAGGCAGAGTAAACTTGAATCTCGAACAAAGGACAGTTGGAGAGCGTTTTCCAGGCTGATAGTGAAGTATAAACAAAGTTTAATATATAAGCATTTCTAGTAAAAAGCAGTAGCCACCTGTCAGATGGCTTCAATGTAATATAAGTTAAATAGTGGGGGTTTTGTGTGAACAAAGGTTACACAAAACTCAGTCCCTTCTTCTTTTAGTATTATACCAAATCATTTTAAAATGTCAGTTGTATTTAAGTTTTTGTGATAACAATATGAAATTCATAAGGACATCAGTAAAGGTAATTCAGAGGACTAGAGCAAACTCTGTGTGGACCAGATAAAAACACATTTTAGTGATTTTGGCTTATTTTTTAAAAATAAGCATATGTATTGTCAAACTTGCCAGACCTTCAGATGTGCTGAATCACACGCATTTCACACAAAAGGCAATAAGAGTTTTTAGTGCTCAGCACTTTTGGCAATGAAGCCATTAGTGTCTTACCCAAACTTTAAATGTTGATGTTACTAAGTATGATGTAGTCAATAATGTACTAGTGCAACCATTGATATTGAGTGTTATAACTTACAGATTTTGTGTTAGTGTACTATTGTATGCCTTAACTAAATATTTGTTGGGAAATCTCTTTTTACATAAGTCTGAAATAAGTAGTGAGATACCCAGTGGTTTGATTACACGTGAGAAATATCTTGGAAATTATTCTTGAACTCCAAATGTTTTCTGTTCCGTATTGTCTTGTCAGTTACTGCATTTATGACACTACTAATATTTAACAATGAAATTCTTCACATCCTACCCAACATATACTAGGCAAAGAACAAAACCGTCCAAACAGAGATTAATATGAGAGATGAGGCTGGGAGGGATGCAGTGGAAATCCAAGGCAAACAGTTGCAGTACCCTGTCTGCTGCTGTGGGACAGCACTGAGGAGCAGAGTGCAGCTAACTGGATTCTTGTTAGTTTTACTGTTGCCCCACAAGATTGGGCATAGCAACAGTGAAAATAAAGGAATGTCTTGGTTTTACCCTTTCTGAGAAGGTTCGGAACAGCCCCCAAGGCACTGGAGTTGTTTGTCAGCTGCCTCAAAAAGTTTGTTCCATTGGTTTGTGTTTGGAAGTTTATTGTCACAACCATAAAGGCTAGAACCTTTTAGTCCTAAATTCTTCAAAATCTGAAAGCTTAGACTGTCTGAGTTGTTAGAATTGGTTTCCCACTTGCCAATGACAGGTAATTTTTTTTAAACCCTGATAATTGCAATTCGCTCTTTTGTGCTCTGAGTGAATACTCTAAACTTCAGTGTGTCCAGATCACTGTGACTAGCCTACTCTCACTACAGTAAGCGGCTTATATTCCCTATCCCCTTCATTAGTTTCCTTTCCATCTTGGAAATAGTCCTTTATGATTTTCAAAACTCTGTATGAACCTATTCCACACTCTCTCTCTCTCTAATACTCATATCCACCTTTTTCAGCTGTTTCTCAGATCTTGGTATAACTCTTGTCTGCCTTTCTATCCACCAATGACGCTCCACAGTTGCTGGGAAGAAGAAAGTCATTTTCATCTGTGTTGCTCTACCTTTCTGGAGTTCCTTCTGTACATTGAATCGTTATGGCTCCTTTAAACTATGACAATTACTTGTAAAAATATAAGGTTGCAATAACAATAAAAGGTACTATAGCTATCTGTATATCTTCTTTCATGCTGTATGTTCAACATCATATAACTTTTTTTGTTCATTTTCTGTATTGTTGCATCTTACAATGCCAGTACTGCAAAACCATAACTTTTATATTTTAGATGTTTTTCATATGGCTGATTTTCTTTACTTCTTGTTTTAGGAACAAATTCCCTTACAAGTGGAGGATGGGATACTTCTACCTGGGGATTAAACTCAAATATAGAACCTCAAAGTCCGTCAATATCATCACCAACAGCAATCACCAAACCAGTTAGGAGGATAGTGGTGGATGAATCTGAGAATTTCTTCAGTGCCTTTCTCTCTACAACAGATATTCAGAGTATACAGCAGAGTCCAGTGGTGTCTAAACCTCCAACCAAATCACAGCGTCCCAAAGAAGAAGTGAAAAGCACTTTAAAGGAATCTCTATGCAGCAGTCAGCCAGAAACACTAGTAGAAACTGAGACCGAAGCAAAAGATTCCTCTGCATCTGTGCTAGTGGACTTGGAAAACCTTGATGTTCCCCAGGAAAAACTAGAAGAAAGTTCTGCACTTGAAACTGATGCTAAGCATGAAGAGAATACAAACAAAGGCACTGATGATAAGGTGGCGACTCCAGATCTCAAAGTACCGGAAGTTGCTGTTAATGCGAAATCTAATGCAGGAAATGATGGACCAGGAAGTGCTCCTGACAGCCCTGCACAATCTCTTACTGCAGAGACAAAGGTCTTGGGTTTGGAAAGTAAGGAACAGAAAAATGAGGACAGACAAAGCAACACACCTTCACCTCCTATTAGCACTTTCTCCTCAGGGACATCCACAACTAGTGATATTGAAGTTTTGGACCATGAAAGTGTAATGAGTGAGAGCTCGGTAAGTTCAAGACAAGAGGCTACAGAGTCAAAATCCAGTCTTCATCTCATGCAAACTTCCTTTCAGCTCTTATCAACATCTGCCTGTGCTGAGTATAATCGTTTAGATGACTTTCAGAAACTGACTGAGAGTTGCAGCTCCTCTGATGCTTTTGAAAGAATTGACTCATTTAGTGTGCAGTCATTAGACAGCCGAAGTGTAAGTGAAATCAATTCAGATGATGAATTATCAGGCAGAGGTTGTGCTTCAGCATCTCTCACAGTCAGCCCTTTAACAACAAAGACTGAGATGGTTGACCCCATGAAAAATAAATCTAAAGAAGAATTGAATGAGACACTCGTACACACAGAGGAAACTGAAATGGAGGAAAGTGGGAGAAGTGCGACCCCTGTTAACTCTGAGCAACCAGATGTTTTGATTGCTGCTGTACAAACAGATGAAGGACAGACTGTCAAAGAGGAGGTTCTGATGCACCAGCAAGGTGCTGAAAAGTTGCCTACAGCGAACTGCGAAAAGGAAGAGCTTTGCAAGGTAACTATAAAATATGTTGCGCAAACATACAACATGCATTCTGTGGGCTAAATTCATCCCAGATATGAGTGAAGCTACATTGATCTTGACCCCTAGGCATTGACTTATATCTGGACCAAATAAGTCCATACTGCATCATTCTGTACTAATGGAAAATTCTTTGATCCTGCATTGTAAGGCTCCATCTGTTCAGAATCCCAGTGAAATCATTAGAGCTTGCGTGGTTGCAAGCATCAGTCTGTGTGGACCTGACTGCAAGACTGGGGCCTTAATGGGTATGTCTACACTGCAGCTTGGAGAGAACCTCCCAGCCTAGGTAGACACTTATGCTAGTGGGGCTTGAGCTAGCATGCTAAAAATAATAGTATGGACATTGTGGCTTGGGTTCTTAAACCCATCTGATCCCTAGGCTTGGGACCCTGAGCCACAATGTCCATACTGCTGTTTTCAGTGCATTGTCTTGAGGCCTACTAGCAAGAATCTGGCTCAGGCTACACTACAGACTTATCTCAGTATAACATCATCACGCAGGGGTGTGAAAAATCCACAGCCCTGAGAGACGCAGTTCTACTGACCTAACCCCTTGTGTAGACAGTGCTATATTGATGGGAGAGCTTCTCCCACTAACATAGCTACCACCTCTTGGGGAGGTGGATTAGTAATACTGACGGGAAAAGCTCTCCTGTTATCATAGTAGCAGCGTCAGTAAAGTGCTACAGCACACCAGTGCAGCTGCACCACTGTAATGCTGTATGTGTAGACAAGCCCTCAATAAGTATTTTTGTCAGGTGTACATACATCTAGCGGTTTTGTTGTAAATTTGACTGATTATCAGATGAACAGTGAAAGGAGCCCCTTGAAAATGTTATGATGAAATACTAAAGGTTACTGATAATTCCTGATAATTTTACAACAGTCAATCAATTTGCAGGTATAGATATGCAAGCTGTGTAAAACTGATTACCCATAGAATCAGCCTGAAAATATTTTTAATACATTTTCATAGGCGTGTATATATTTGGCTTTGTAATATATAGATTTAGTAGTAACTCATTTTCTGAAATGGGAAACAACTTTGATTAATCAGAAATCATGCTGAAAACATTTTTTCTGCATTATACAGTATCTTAATTTACACAATGCATCAGCATTATTTCAATTTTAAAGCCCTCTCCTCATAGGCTCAGGAACTACGGGGATGGGGGTGCTGCACCCCCAGATTTTAAACTGGGCTTGGCTCCAGGCCCTGCCTGCGGGTTCCCGGCGCTCCACACCCACCCCCAATTGTGGTCCCAGCCTCTGCCCCCTTTTCCCCGTCCATGTTCCCCGGTCCTGGAGCCACGGCCTTGCTCCTGGCCCCAGTTCTAGGGCATGGGGGGTACAGACAGGGGTGGGGTAAGGCACACAAGGTAAAAAGTTTGGCGACAGTTTTGATGACTTTCATCACCCCCACTATAAAACATGTTCCAGCACCACTGCCTCTCCTAGAGAAGTGTTACACCCGAAAGATGCAAATGACCTAGGTTTTGTCACTAGCAGATTTTAGAAAGACTAGGTAAACCAGGTTTTTAAGGTCAAGGAGAGAAACAGGATAGTGAGTATTGACTAAAATAAGTATAAATTGGGTAGCTAACTTAATTATACAAAAAGGAGAAATGTAGAAAGGAAGCATGGTCCAGCTTCAGGGTACTGGACTGGAAATTCAGAGACTTGGGTTCTATTCCCAGTTCTGCCACTGACCTGCTGTGTGACCTTGTGCAAGACACTTTCCTTCTTTGTGCCTCTTTCCCCTCCCAGCCTTTGTCTATTTTAAATTGTCAGCTCGTCGTGGATAATCTGTTCCTGCAGTGCCTAGCACAATTGGGCCCTGTCTTGGTTTGAGCCTGTAAGCATAGCAGTAATATTACTATTAATAATAGCAATGGGAAAAAAGTGTCTGAGTTTATGAAACACCTTTAGTTAATTCACTTTTCAAAGAAAATTAATAAGCATGTTCCTCTTTAATGTTTGTGTAAAATTGTACAGAATTATGATGTAAATGTTGCAGAAAAGTATACAGTCATGGGCTGTTACATAATTATGTTTAATTAGATAATTGTATAATTATTGAACAGGGAAGACTTTTTGGTTTAGAAACCTGTTATTGTTCATGAAATATGGCAGATTTTCAGTTACATTTGTCCAAATTAGATTGTATGACATGTTTGGTGCACATACTTTACCTGTTGTTGGAATTTGACTTGATTTATATTTGTTACACATAGTTTGTAGATGCCATTTGCATTCTGTCATGCCTCTTCTATGGTAAAGTGCCACAAAACTGTGAAATGAGAAGTATAAAGGAGTGCTTAATCATGTACATTTATTTATTAAAAATCTAGAAAGTGTAGAGCCTTGTTTTTCTTGTTTCTTAACTTCATGCTGATGAATGTCTGAGTTTTTGTTTAGTACTTATGGCCAGTAGTTGTAAAATGAAACTTCTGCTCCCTATTGTGAAAACTTAAAACAGCTGTTACAAATGAAGCATTTTGGAAGCAATTACTCTCGCAGTTACATAACATCTTTATCTCTTAGAAACATGAAAAAAGGATTCAAAGTTTAGTTGTCAGATGCCACAATTGTAAGCTGTAATCTGCAAGTTTATCTGACAAAATAAGCAAATAGGAAAATAGTGGAGACTATTGGTCCTATTTAGCACACTTTACTCAGGCAGAGCTACTATTGAATTTAATGGGAACTTTAGCTGAGCCAGGAATTCCCTTTGTTAAAAGTTTAGAAAAGTAAATAGCTTCAAAAGGTCCAGAGTCTGTTTCTGATATAATTAGATGTAAAAGCTTACCATTGCCATTCTTGCCATTCTTCATTGACTTTAAAACAAAAGTTCCTAAAAGTATCAAAAGAATTCCAACCTCAAAACACAACTAAAGAAAAAAAAAACATGCTATTTCCATCATTTAACTGTTTTTGACCTTCATATCTAAAATTTTATTCAGATGATTGATTTGTTAACTGAGAAGCTGGAGAAGAGGGAAACACAATTATTAAGTGTTAGTAAAGAGAAGGCAAGCCTGGAAGAAGCTTACGATAACCTGAAAGAGTAAGTATCAAAATAGCAACAGTTCTGCTTATAAGTGTTAAATTGTGACTTATTGCAACAAAAATGGGGGCTACTTAGGTGTGTGATACAATAAAACAAATATTTTTCATTTTTATTCAAACAACTGTTTATTTGTGAAGTAGTCATGATTTTTTGTTTATTAAATAACTTAATAAACAGTTGTCTTTTACATCGTGTAACTCTTCTTGTACTGCTGCTGTATGTTTACCCATTCATTCGCAGAGCTTGATTAGTGAATAATGTGTTTTCGATGAAATAATTGAAGTGCCAACCTTATGTTGCACTACTTAACTAAATCGTGAAGATCTTCTAAAGACCTGTGTTTCTGATGAGTGTCAATGTTTTGTGTCTAGCTAGTTAAAGTTTATTATAAGAGCTTGTTGAATGCAGTTTGAAATGTCAGCATAACCATTGGACTATTCTAAAATGTCTTAAATCTAGTGAAATGTTTAGAGTGAAAGAAGAGAGCAGTAGCATTTCATCTCTTAAAGAGGAGTTTACTCAGCGAATAGCAGATGCTGAAAAGAAGGTCCAGCTAGCATGCAAAGAGAGAGATGCAGCTAAAAAGGTAATCAACTTCCCAGCTAAATTAGTATTTATAACTCTAAAAAGTCTCAGATTCCCTTAGGAGCAAATCATAAAAATGGAGGTTAGGAAAACATGACATTTACATGAGCCACTGTGAAGTAACCTAGATATCAATATAAAGGTTTGGGGGTTTTTTTTGTGTTGTGTTTTGGTGGGACAAGCGCCACAAGACCTGATAGAGATGTTTTCATGATTTTATAAAAAAGAAAAGGGTTTTGGGATTTAAACATTCACTGCTCAAACACTCAAGCATTTTGCTTAGGGTGATCTGTTCAAAGTCATTCTGCAAAAAGTAAATTAAACAGCATAATTGAAAAACATTCTTAAAAATTTCAGATTTAAAAAAATGCTTTATTATAAAAGTTGTTTTGTCAATGCCCCTATAAATGTGTGTTGAAGCTGCTGGGGTTGTACTTCTTTTTAGGAGGAAGTAGAATCCCACATCATGTGATATTCACTTGCATGAATTAAATAGTTCTGGGTTTGTTTATTTTGCTACGTCACAAAGGTTTAAAATAGGATTAATAGATTCATAGATATTAAGGTCAGAAGGGATCATTATGATCATCTAGTCTGACCTCCTGCACAATGCAGGCCACAGAATCTCGTCCACCCACTCCTGCAATAAACCTCTCACCTATGTCTGAGCTATTGAAGTCCTCAAATCATGGTTTAAAGACTTCAAGGTGCAGAGAATCCTCCAGTAAGTGACCCATGCCCCATGATACAGAGGAAGGCGAAAACCCCCCAGGGCCTCTTCCAATCTGCCTTGGAGGAAAATTCCTTCCCCACCCCAAATATGGCGATCAGCTGAACCCTGTGGGCAAGATTCACCAGCCAGATAGCCAGGAAAGAATTCTCTGTAATAACTCTGATCCCGCCCCATCTAACCATCCCATCACAGGCCATTGGGCCTATTTACCATGAATAGTTAAAGATCAGTTAATTGCCAAAATCATGTTAACCCATCATACCATCTCCTCCATAAACTTATCGAGTTTAATCTTGAAGCCAGATATGTCTTTTGCCCCCACTGCTTCCCTTGGAAGGCTGTTCCAGAACTTCACTCCTCTGATGGTTAGAAACCTTCGTCTAATTTCAAGTCTAAACTTCCTGATGGCCAGTTTATATCCATTTGTTCTTGTGTCCACATTGGTACTGAGCTTAAATAATTCCTCTCCCTCCCTGGTATATATCCATCTGATATATTTATAGCGAACAATCATATCTCCCCCAGGTAAAGGCAAAAGAAAATTCTGGTTGAAAAGAGAAAATAGGGATATTCATAGATTCCAAGTCCAGAAGAGACCACTGTGATCATCTAGTCTGACCTCCTGCTTAATACAGACTATAGAACTCCCCAAAAATAATAGGGGTGTCAGTGAACTTATAAAATATACACTTAAGGCTAGTTATCACCTTCTGCATCTTTGAGTTCACACACTTATTGCCTAGTTCTTGCAGAAGAATTTGTTTTCATTCTTTTAACTACAGGTTTATTCTAAAATAAGTCTAAAGCAGTAGTTTTCAATCTGAGGTCCGTTGACCCTGGGAGTCCGCAAACTATGTTTAAGATTTCCAAAGGGGTCTGCACTTCCGTTCGCAATTTTTTAGGGGTTTGCAGATGAAAGAAAGTTGAAAACCACTGGTCTAAAGTCTTTTTAGGAATCTGAGAAACTATGCTATATTTGGGGCCATATCTATTTTTCCAGTGGATAAAAGCTCCATGTAACTTAACATATGTGTATTTTAAAAAAAGGCTAACATTTATAAATAGTACTAAGAATATTTCCTCCTTTTCAGGAAGTAAAGAATGTTAAAGAAGAATTGGCAACTAGACTAAATTGTAATGAAACAGCTGAACTATTGAAGGAGAAGGATGAACAAATCAAAGGACTAATGCAAGAAGGTAAAGTTGGTAAACGTCTTATAGTAAAGAGATTTTAAAAGTGTCTTAATGCATTTTGTCTTATTTTAGATTTTACATGACAATGTCATGTTATTTCAAATATCCTCTACGTGTGGAAAATGTTTAAGCAATGAGTCTCACTCCTATCCATACTTTTTTAAACATCAAAGTGTGGGTATAGCAAACCCCAAATTTGATGGGAGAACTTGGGAATTTCCATCCCCTGTCTCTACGTTCTGATTTGACAGGGAACTCTGTGTGTAGAAGCCTTGTACAGGTAGATATGGTAAATATTTTGTTCTGTCACAAACAAAATTAGATCAGCAGCATGGGATACATTCATCTACATTAGGAAAATGAGATTTGTCACAGCAGGTGTCAAATTCTCTATCCTCCAGATCCCCTGGAAAAATGTCTAGTACCTTTTGCTTGAATGCGTGTTGGCCTCTGTCAGGTTCACTGTTAGTCTTTCACAGCCCTTGATGGGGTTCAAAGAAGTTATTTTTAGTGACTTAGGGCAAGAGTCACAAAAGTTAGGCTGAGAGCTGAATGGAGCTACTTGTAAAGAGCCATTTTCAATGCTGGTGATGTGCCTTCTCCTGAAAAGTTCCTGGCATTCTTGCTGCTGTTGACGGCATGCGTGTAGCTACTCACCTGTCCCCACCTGCCAGTGTGGATTGATTTAGATTAGTGGTTTAAATCACAAATTTTAATAATGATTTAAATCAGTAAGCAGGAAACTTTGATTTAAATAATTGATTTAAATATTGTTTTGCATTTGTACTTTTTAGTTCGTTTCTTAAAGTTTAATTTTTGTTAGTTGGTGTAACTATTAAAACTTGTTGAATTGCAACCAGATGCAGCATTTACACTAAATCTGGTGAAGCCAGGAAGATCCACTATATCTATACATATTCATTTAAGCAGTTATATAGCTTAACATATGTTTATTCAGATTCTTTCCTTTTGCTTTTTTTATCGTTAGAAAATGGTGAATGATGCATTTCTTGTTTACTAGGTGATTTTTTTACTTGGGATTTTTGTCAAGCTGCATTTGGATTGAAATTGGAATTCAATTATGTGAATATAAATAACATTTTAAAACCATTTTTATTGATTAAATAAAATTACCTTAATGTGCTGGGTGCATAAGAAGGAAAAACAAGTTTATCAAAACATGTTTTGAATTTAAAACTGATTTATTGAACAAACAAGTATTAACTGTAGATAGTGAAGTGATAGGAAACAATTTGTCAACATGGGCCAGATTCTCAGAGGTATTTAGGTGCCCGAAGATGCATATAGGTGCTTAGTGGGATTCTCAAAATTACCTAAGCAGGTTAGGTGCCCAACTCCCATGGTGGGAGTTGGGCTGTGTCTATGCTAGGAATGCTTTACTGGTGTAGGACTACTAGTTTATTATACCGGCCAAGTGCTCCTAGTGTGGATGCAGCTATACCAGCAAAGCTGGGCTTTGTAGTGGTATAGTAAAACCACCCCCCATGAACGAAAAAAGCGATACTGGCATAGCTAAGTCTACTTCTGCTGTCACAGCTGTGTTGGTCAGGGATCACACCTCTTCACATTCCTGATCATAGCTATTCTGGCGGCAGAAGTCCCTAATGTAGACAGGTGTTAGTCTTCAACTGTATCTCCAAGTGTCCTCCATTCATATGTTGACAGTTCTTGATAGTTTGTTCATACCAACCCTGACACATTTCTGTAGTATGCACTGACTCCTTCCGTTTGGGAGTGATGTGTAGTTTGTATATCAGTTAATTTATTTTATCTATCCACAACATAGCGAAACAGTTATAATTCATATCAAAGTGTGGCCTAGCGGATAGAGTATAGGACTGTGACTTGGGACTCTTTTGAGTTCAAATCCTGGCTGTGTTGACTTAGGGCATCAAGTGACTTGCTTACATGCCTCAGTTACTAACCTATCTGTTTAATGGGAGTTCCTACTTACCACGTAGAGGATATATTAATGATTGTGAAATACTATTAGGGGTTATGTATTCATTCACATAAATAATTGTATGCTGACTTCATGTAAAAAAACCCCAACCCACTAAACTAAAAAATGTGTATTTTATAGAGTAAGGGGACTAAGGCCTGGTCTACATTACAGAGTTAGGTTGATGTAAGGCAATTTAACGTCGATCTAACTCTCTAAGTGTCTACACTAAAATGTTGCTTCTGCTGGTGTGACTCGCCCACTACACCAACTTAACTCCACTTCCACAAGAGGGGTAGAGTCAATGTAGATGTAGTTAGGTCAACACATTTTCAGTGTAGATACCGCATTGCTTACGTTGACTGTTGCTGCCTTTCAGAAGCTGTCGCACCCTGACAGTACGTGCAAGTACTCCTGGTGAGGATGCGCACCGCTGACAGAGGGAGTGTAGTATGGACATGAAAAAGCAATTTAATAACTGTGGTGGCAGTCAGCATAATTTTGTACTGTAGAAATACCCTTAAGAGGGAAGTTTTCAGGCATTGTGACATCACTACGCCTGTTCCAATGGGATCGGAGGAATGATGACTATACATTTAAGATGGCCAGAATCCACTGACAATAGAAAACATTATAAGCCTGCCATGTCAGTAGCAGTGTAAAAATACTATAGGTTGAAGTGATTGGGAGAGAAGAAAATAAGCAGCTTTAGCACTGATTCACTGTTAGTTTAATACTGGAATAATAGATGATTTATGTAGATTCCAATGTCTTTTTATAGTAAATAATGTAGTCCATACGGCAGTGGCATTAATTATCCTTAATATAGCACAGTGTAACATGCAGATACTATGGCAATAGGTGCTATATGGTGCCCTAATATTTGAAATTAAGCACTATAGAGAAGTCAATGTAAAATCATATTTCTTGGTGATACTGTTACTCCTTAGAGAAAACAAATCTTGCACTACATTGGAGGATGGAAGGGCATGCTAATACTTAACTTTATACACATTTTTCTTTTTAAAGGAGAAAAGCTTTCAAAACAGCAACTACACAATTCCAACATCATTAAGAAGTTAAGAATGAAGGAGAAGGAAAATGAAAATACTAATACAAAACAGAGCAAAAAGATTAAGGAGTTAGAAGAGGAGTTGCAGCATTTAAAACAGGTTAGATATATTTGCAGTCACATTCTGTAAATCACTTTATTCTGATATTGGTGCCTTTAACTCTGACTATAGAAGGTAGTCTTTTTGAGAGGTTTCATAATAGCTTTTGTTCCCTTGTACTTCATTGTGGTTTGGAGATCGTGGTCCCTCTTCTGATTCTCAGTAGTTTGGGGCATATGGTTTCTGGATGCTTTCACTCAGTACATTAACTGTTCTTCATCATTTGTTTCTAATTCTGTAGTTCTTCTTTGTTTGCACTCTTTCTCAGTCTTCCTTTGGGGGATAAATTTATGTAGCTGTAGTTAGGTTTTTTTATACAGTTCATTATGGGGGTCTTTCTAGAAAACTTTCACTTGAAATAACTGTATTTTTTTATTGGTGTTTCACTATTGCATTAGTTGAGATGTTGAAATACTTCAGTAGTTGCAGATGTTGTCCTGAATGAACAACGTCCATCTCTAATGCCCGCTTACAAGGATCAGACTTAGTTTATTTTATTGTGATTTGCTGTGAAAGATCAGGACACAAATGTCACGTCATGTTTTCAGAAGCTTAATATCCTCTTGGCTGCCATAACAGGTAGCTAGTTTAACCTTGGTGATCAGATGTGAAATTCCCAGTTTAGCTTTCCAGACCTAGGTTTATGGCACTCCTATGAAGGGCTCTTTTTAGTATGTCATCTGCATTAAAGACATTATTGATTCTCATACTTTGGAGTGGAGGTATATTAGAGCAATCAGAGAAGTTTGATGATATTATTGTAGTTCTTCGTCGATGTTGCTGTCAAGCGTTCCTGCGGTGGCTCAGTAGCATGAGTACCAACCTCAGGGCCGACTGTCAGGAAGCAGGGCACAAACCCCAAAGTGGCTGAGGTATGCAGCTCTTAGATTTCACCAACCAAGTGTAAACTCCTCAGGCAGTGTAACAGCCTAATCATGGAGTCACAGACATTCCTCTTGGGTACTCTGATCTATCTTGTCACTTAGTCAAGCTTGCCTTAGTGATAGATGGTCCCTTATACCAAAAATTACAAGAATGTTCAGGTTACTCTGAGTCCCAAAGGACCAGTCACTTACCCCACGTCAGTTGCACCTTAGATCTCACATCAATCCTCTGATAAACTATCTAAAGATTTATTATCTAGGAAAAGGAAATAACAGTTATTTACAAAGTTAAAGCAGATTAACCATTTGTGTGTGTATATGTTTGTCTTAAATTTCAAATGGTAATAGAAGCTTCTATAATAAACAAGCTCTGTATGTCATTTATGGCTAAGCCAAGCACTGAGGATCTTTTGCTTATGCTTAGTAATGCTTGCCCCTCAGAGTCCAAGCAGCATAAAAGATCATTCTCGTTTTTAGGGCTTTTTATTCCTTTCCCCCTTCTGCTTCAAGTTGCAAATTCAACTGTTGGGAAGAATTCAGATGCATGTCTCTTCTTCGTGGGGTGGGAGAAACAATCCACAAAACCTTTTGTCTTCTGATGTTCTGCAGTGGTACATCTTGTGTTTGATTGGCCATCTTTTGTTGGAGGGGCATAGCCTTACCGCTGCAACTGTGCCGCTGTAAGATCTCCTGTGTATGCTGGCAAGAGAGCTCTCCCGCTGGCATAATTGAACCACCCCAAACGAGCAGCAGTAGCTATGTCAGTGGGAGAAGCTCTCCTGCCGACATGCTGCTGTCTACGCTGGAGCTTTTGTTAGTTGAGGGGTGTTCCCCCGTCCCCCACAATCATGGAGCACCGATGGGGGGGAAAAATGGTGGTTGCTCAGCACCCACTGGCAGCCCCAGCACCTCTCGCCTGCCACAGATCAACCATTTAGCAGGAGGAGCTGATGGGGAGGGGGAGGAGAGAGGGTGAGGTGCCCTTGGGGTAGGGGGTGGGCAAGGGCGGGAAGAGGTGGGGCAGGGGTTGGGGCTTACGGGAAGGTGTGGAGTTGGGGTGCGGCCTGGGGCGGAGTAGGGGACAAACCTCCCCCCCTTCCCTCCCCCGGAAAGGACAAAGTCAGCACCTGTGCCCCTAACCATCAAAAGTTTTACCAACAAAAATGCTAGTGTAGACAAAGCCTAGTTTTTCACACGTGTTAATGCTTCTGTCCTGTCTGGTAATTTACTGTTACAGAGCAAACACGTAAGAATTACCTTATAATGTGGGATATAGGTATTATAAGTGAGATTAATGCAGGCAGCAACTTACAAGAATTTCATAAAGTCTAAATACAAAACACATTTTTATAACTGTAATACTTATATTAATAGTACTAACGCACAGATGAGCCAGATGGGTTCCAACTATGTATTCATCAGTGTTCAGCAGAGACCTGGGAGCCTTGGCATGTGCAGACACCTGGTCTGCCAGTGTCACAGTTGCCACCTAGTCAACAGTGGTAGTCATGGGCAGTGGGTGGGGGAGGCTGAGACTCCCCAAATGGTCAGGCGTGGCCCCACCCACACTCCGCCCCTAGGGTCCCAGGCTGGGGCCATGCCGCCCGCTTTCCTGGGGCTGAGGAGGCTGCAGCGGTGCCACTGCGTGCTCTCCCTCCCGGTGCTCTGGGGCTGGTGGGGCGACTGCAAGCACTAGCCAGTCTGGGGCGGGGGCTGGTGGCTACGGTGTGGGGGGCTCTGGGTTCTGGGGCGCACAGAATAGGCAGGGCCTCAGGCAGAAGGGGCGGGGCTGGGGCTAGCCTACCCCAGCCAGAGGTTCACGAGTCGCCCATGGTGGTAGTTTCCTTATCTCACTAGGCATCCCAGCTGTGATGGCTTGGATCACAGAAACCCCTGGGAGCTGCCACCTGATGTGCCAAGTCAACTTCTGCTCCTGCTTTCCTGCCCTGGCAGCTTAGGACTTCAGACCCGCTAGCCTGCTGCAAACCCAGATCCAGGTCTGAACCACGTCCCCTAACAGCTGTGGGCTTAACTGAAAGCAGCTTACAAAAGTGTACCTATCTTTAACCCTCAGATGCCCAACTCCCAATGGGGTCTAAACCCTAAATAAAACTGTTTTACCCTGTATAAAGCTTATACAGGGTAAACTTATAAATTGTTCGCCCCCATAACACTGATAGAGAGAGATGCACAGTTGTTTGCCTCCCCCCGCCCCCCCAAGTATTAGTACATACTCTGGGTTAATTAATAAGTTATTTTATTAAATACAGAAAGTAGGATTTAAGTGGTTCCAAGTAGTAACAGACAGAACAAAGTGAATTACCAAGCAAAATAAAATAAAATCTGCAAGTCTATGTCTAATAAAACTGAATATAGACGAAACCTCACCAGTTCCAGTAAGCTTCCTTTTACAGACTAATCTCCTTCTAGTCTGGGTCCAGCAATCGCTCACACCCCCTGTAGTTACTGTCTTTTGTTCCAGTTTCTTTCCGGTATCCTTGGGGGTGGAGAGGCTATCTCTTTAGCCAGCTGAAGACCAAATGGAGGGGGTCTCCCATGGGCTTAAATTGACTTTCTCTTGTGGGTGGAGTCCCCTTCCTCTCTCCTATGCAAAGTCCAGCTCCGAGATGGAATTCTGGAGTCACCTGGGCAAGTCACGTGTCCATGCATGACTCACAGTTTCTTACCAGGTAGCAGCCATGGGTCACATGCTACCTTGAACATCCTCAAGTAGACTTCTTATGTGGATTGGAGCTGTAGCTCACGAAAGCTTATGCTCAAATAAATTTGTTAGTCTCTAAGGTGCCACAAGTACTCCTTTTCTTATTGTACTTCAAGTGCTTCTTGATTTACACATTCCTTCCTTAAGAAGCTGACCAAATGCTTTACAAAGGTTACTTAAAAATCAAGTCAGTACACAGCCAATATTCATAACTTCGAATACAAAAATGACACATGCATACAAATAGGATTAATAGATTCATTAGATCATAACCTTTACAGAGAGATGTTACATGGCATATGTAGCATAAAACATATTCTAGTTATGTCATATATACATTCATAAGCATATCTCCATAAAGCCTTATGGGGGGCACCATCACATCAGCATCATACTCCTCTCCCTTTTTTCTTCAACTTCAGTTAAAGCTCTATTCCAGGAATCTTACATTTTAGGCTTTCAGTCATCAAAAGTAATTTAAAGACTATTCAGTGGTCTTAGTAAGTCTTATTTGGGCTCTTGATATTTCACTCACTGAAACTTACGTTAGTGCGCAGCGAGGCTTTCTGTTGGCCCTGAACTTGATTGTCACCAGTTGTCTATGCCCGTGCCTAGAAGTAAATGTCACTCTAGAGGCCTGTGTCTGTATTGACTCACAGGTATGCTGTCACCATTCTAGTGCAAAATGTTGTTGTCTTGGAGCTGGCGTTTCAGGTTTAATGGAATTTAACTCAGGAAGACTTAATAAAATGCTCCATCTTAAATTTGAAGAGTTTTTTCAGTTATTTTGGTAGACTGTTATCAATTTTTTTTCACTCTAATAGGTGCTTGATGGCAAGGAGGAGGTTGAAAAGCAGCATCGAGAGAACATTAAACAACTGAACAGTGTGGTAGAGCGACAAGAGAAGGATCTCAGCAGACTTCAGGTCGACATGGAGGAGCTTGAAGAACGGAACCGAAGTGTTCAAGCAGCACTTGACAGCGCATACAAGTAAGCGGATACTTGCATGTAAAAATCAAGAAGTTTACACTTAGAAACTCCTGTGTGTGGTGCCTGAGAAATGTTTATAATATGTAGTAAAAATTACTTGTTAAGTCACATGGTATAAACTGTGAAGATCACTGTAGTTTTTCTACTTAATTTGAATTTTATGATATAAAATTCCGGTGCCTTTAATTCTTGGTTTGTAGGGAACTTGCTGATCTTCACAAAGCTAATGCTACAAAGGATAGTGAAGCACAAGAAGCAGCATTAAGTCGTGAAATGAAAGCTAAGGAAGAACTTGGATTAGCTCTGGAGAAGGCCCAAGACGAGGCCCGCCAGCAGCAAGAGGCTTTAGCAATTCAGGTGAGCTTTAAGCCTGGGGATTAAAGCTTTCTCCTCTAATTTGAGAGTTTGGGCTATGAATGATGTGCTCTGCTGAAGGGAACCAGGCTTTGTGCAAGCTGGATGTCAAAATTCTCCTCCATTCCTCCAAAAAACAGCTTTTGCCAAAAACAGCTTGAAAAAAATACTTAACAAATCTAGCACGACTGTTCTGTAACCTAGTAAATAGAAAATAGTATGAACACCAGATAAGTCATAAATTCAATTAACAATGAGCAAAACATAGGAGGAGAAATGTCATAATGCACTAAACCACTTGTCCAAAGTCGTAATCTTTATTTTAAATATGTTTATCTTGTCTAAATTCGTGATTATAATTTTGGTGGTAAGCCACAGTTCATGCTTGTGCCTTTCTTGTTATGATGTTAAGTGTTACTTCCTTGAACTGGGCACTGTGTAACTAGTAGTGGGTGGGTAAACTAGTGAAACTATTATGCACATGTTGTGTGTGGGTATGCATAGCTGACCTGTAAAACTCATAAACTGGGGCCCCAGGTACAATATTCACTGATGCAAATACACGTGGCTGTAGCAGTGACAAGTGGAAACTGAATTCTTCATTCAGAATTAATGAAATATAGTAATTCTCTACTTCCTGCTGATACAGGTGGCAGACTTGAGACTGGCACTTCAGCGAGCTGAGCAGCAAGCAGCAAGAAAGGAGGACTATTTGCGCCAAGAAATCAGTGAATTACAACAGGTGCAGTAACAATTAGAATCATAGAATGATCAGGGTTGGAAGGGACCTCAGGAGGTCATCTAGTCCAACCCCCTGCTCAAAGCAGGACCAATCCCCAATTTTTGCCCCAGATCCCTAAATGACCCCCTCAGGGATTGAACTCACAACCCTGGGTTTAGCAGGCCAATGCTCAAACCACTGAGCTATCCGTGTCTCTCCCCCCCACCCATTTGTTTCATTGATATTTCTAGCTGCTCCGTGTTCGTTTGGTTCAAAATAAAAAATGCAAGGATTATACTGAGATAGACAAGGTGGATGAGGTAATGTCTTTTATTGGACCAACTTCAGTTGGCAGTGACAGTGCTAACCCATAACCCATTGGGGACCCTAAGCAGGAATGTTCCCTCCCTCCCTGCCTGCCCACCCCCCCGCCCCAGCTCATACTAAAAAAGCGAATAAAAGGGCCCCTTGAGCTGCTCGGGGCCCTAAGCAATTGCTTAATCCGCTTATGTTTAGCGCCAGCTCTGTTTGTTGGTGAGAGAGACAAGCTTTTGAGACACACAGTGCACTTCTTCAGGTCTGGGAAAGGAAATCCCAGTGTCACAGCTCAATGCAAGGTGGAACACATTTTTTAGCATACGTAGTTAGCACATAGTGTAAGGGACCATTCAAGGTAGAGCGGCCCCTTACCACCTCTGTTGTCATAGGACAAAAAGAGAGGATTAGTGGGTTACAGATTGTTGTAACAAGCCATAAATCCAGTGTCTTTTCTGAACCCCCACTTCTGGCCTTCAAACAACTCTCCAAGCTCATCATCAGAAGCAAGTGCCTGACAGACCAAAATACAGCCACTCAAAGTGGCACCAGACCCTGCCAGACCAACAGATGGAAAAGCTTCAGACATATCTCCATTACTACAGTTATCAACACCCCCCACAATACATATTTCAAGGTCCATGGATTCTACACATGCCTATCACGTGTGGTATACCTCATTCAGTGCACTAAATGCCCAAATAATAAGGTATGTGGGTGAAAACAGACAATCACTTCGCACTCAAACTCACAAAGGAAAATGCTATGAGAGAAAAACACCCCATCACCGGTGGGATGGACACTTTTCACAAATCGATCGCTCTATATCTGACCTATCAGTCCTCATCCTCGAAGGAAACTGCACAACACTTTAAAAAAATGAGCCTAGGAGTTTAAATTCATGTCTCTGCTAGACACTAAATGTGAACCAAGATACTGGATATATGGTTTATTAAAACAGTCTGTAACCCACTAACCCCCCTCTTTTTGTCCTATGACTGCAGAGGTGTTAACGAGCCACTCTACCTTGAATGGTCCCTTACTATATGTGCTAACTACATATGCTAAACAAACCATTCCAGCTTACATTTTGTTGTTACTGTGGGAGTGCCTTTCCTGGACCTGAAGAAGGGCTCTGTGTGGCTCAAAAGCTTGTCTCTCACAAACAGGAATTGGTCCAATAAAATATATTAATCTCCCCAACTTGTGTCTTTAACACCCCGGGACCGATACGGCTACAACTACACTACATACCTAGGATTATGTTAAGTTATTTGTTTAGGGGAGGGACTTCTAAAAGGGGAATACAAAATGCTAAAATAACTTGAAAGTTCATAGGTCACAAGATACCTTTTAGGCCATGTCTTGTGCAGAAGAACATTAGGAACAAATGTTAGGAAAAACCTTTGGTTGTTCTTTGATTTTCAACCAATATATTTCTTTGAAAATCATTATGCCAGCTTTTTAAGCATGACGGATCTTTTTAGTATGAAGCAAAATTTAGCCATTAAGGTTGTGATTATGCTGTAAAACTTACAGCAAATGGACACTTAAATCCCTTCCTGTCTTCCCTGGAAGAGTGGATTACTTTTTCATCCTTTTCTTTTAGGAATAGTCCAGAGATTAGTCTAAATGTGGCCTCTTCTTGGGGCCTGTGGAGAGAGTATTGCCTAATGAATGTGTTAGCACCAGGAGGGAAATAACTTGATAGCAGATCCTGTTGAGGTGTGAAGTGGTTAGTAAAGAGTCAAAACTTGAACTTTTGGTAGGGACTAATTAGGGGAGAGAAATCCCCCAGAATGGAGTGCTCTTCTTTCTTCTCAAGTAATGGCATTTTTAAAATTGAATTCAATTTTTAAAATTGAAACCATAATATGCTGTCAGCTAAGTATTAAGGCCTGCTAGATGAGGCTTGTCTTCTGCTTAATACTGGAAACTCCAGTTATATACTAACACAACACTACCATCAGAAAAAGGGTCCTTTGGCAATTAAATCTTCTTCTACTGTCTGACTTTAAACACCAGACCTGTTTCCTAATGACTTGTCTAAAAAGTCACTCCAGCTCTTGATGATGTATTATTCTCCTCTAACTTTACTTTATTAAAAAAAAAAGTGCAGTTTTAATAGTAGTTATTGTAGAACATGTAAGGATTGTAGTTACATTTTTAGCTGAATTTTGTGGTAAAACTTAAACTGTCATGCCGTGTTAAGGTTTAATGGCATTGAACTAATTCATAATTCAGAGACTCCAAGAAGCAGAGAATCGGAACCAAGAACTGAGTCACAGTGTTACATCTGCCACCAGGCCACTTCTTCGGCAGATCGAAAATCTGCAAGCAACACTGGGAGCACAAACCTCTTCATGGGAAAAGTTAGAAAAGAACCTTTCT
The DNA here is from genome assembly GCF_965140285.1 of Lepidochelys kempii. Lineage (NCBI taxonomy): Eukaryota > Metazoa > Chordata > Testudines > Cheloniidae > Lepidochelys > Lepidochelys kempii. The sequence goes on along the minus strand of NC_136386.1, from coordinate 9,053,463 downwards.
GACAGACTTGGTAAGTCTAGCTTGTATGTAGATTTTAATGTATTGTGTGACTGTCGGGGAGACACTAGATGGCAGTAATGTAGTGAGAAGAGCATAGACTTATGTCTAAAGTATGGGAGATCTGGGTTCAAATGTGTATCAGTAATATAGGATGATACATAGGTGTGTTGCAAGGGTGCTGTGAGGCGTGATTTACTGAATTTGTAAAAGACTTGAGATGGTATGGTAGTAGTGATTTATATAAGTGAAGAGCACTGTATGTGTATATATAGAATTTTAAAGGAGAGGGGCAGGAGTGAAAATGGACCAACATCTTGAATGGTCAGATGTGGTTTTTGGATTCCATGACCTGGGCTCAGCTAGTATAATTTACTGTGTGACTGTCCAAGGCTGTGAAACAAATATATTTCAGCTGCGTTGAGGGTTGTAATGAAAAACTGTTGCCCGTTGGATGAACAAAATGACAATGGAATAAAATGTCCAAAGCCACAGGTAGGGTATGTAAATGTTTCCTTTAATTATGTACTCTTCAAAACTAGAATCTCAAATCCTCCTTGCCTGGCAATCCTCTCTACCGCCAATTGTATATTCTTGTTTGGTGGCAGGCATACTGCCACCAATCAGTTCTCAAACAGTGCTGTATCTACTCGTCCACAATGAGGCCTTTACCCTGCTATTACGTGCTTCTCATGGCTAATGCCAAGATGTAATTGCTTACAATATTTTGAATGCTGTTGAAAAGACTACATTTCTCATGAAGCCTGGAAATAGTACAAGAATAAACCTTTATAATGTTTGAAAAATAGCTGAATTGCATCTAAACATTTGGCAAATATGCCAAACATTTCAATTAGACACCTAAATAGTTGGCTCAAGTTTTGGATGACTGACTATTTTGGCGTAAAAGTCAGCTAACAGTTGTTTTGTTTTTTTATAATGGATTGTGTATTTACTCTTTCTTGGGAATTAGGTGAATCTCAAGCCCTCCTGGCAGCAGCAGCTGAGAGAGAACGTGCTGCTACAGAAGAACTTCTTTCCAATAAAATTCAAGTGTCTTCCACTGAATCACAGAATAGCCTCTTGAGGCAGGAAAACAGTCGCCTTCAGGCTCAGCTAGAAGCAGAGAGAGCCAGACTCAAGAAACTGGAAAATGAAAACAATAGGTGAATTGGGTTAAGTTCTTGGCTCATACACGTTTCTTTAGATTCATATGGAAATGAAAGGAATATACTATCAAGTTTTTGTGTTTGAATAGGAAGACTTGCCCTTTTGTATGTATTTGATAACTACCATATAAAATACTGACTGTGTTGCCGGCCAAGTTTTATGAAGGAAGACACATACAGAGATCCTTTTCTTTATTTGATACCTGCTACTTTCAGGTCACTTCAGCTCTTCTGGGCTATCCATGTACCCTTAGGGTTCCTAGAGGCACTTCTTATGCATTGAGCCTTAAATCTCTCACCTCACCCAGGACCAGTCACTCTCACCTACTTTATTTGCTTTTGACAAGAATATTAAATAATGATAATTGGTGGCAGGAACCGTAGGCTTGGGGAGGCTATGCCATCCCAAACAGCCAGATGTGGCTCTGCCCCTAGCCCTGCCCCCCCTGCTTCCTCCCATTCTGCATGCGCCCCTCCAGTCCCCTAGCCAGTACTGGCCATGGCTGGGGCTGGGGCTATGTCTACGCATGCCGCCCACCCTCCCGGTGCTCTGGGGCTGGAGCCGGTGGCTGCAGTGGGGGAAGGGGCGGGGCCTCGGGTCGAAAGGGTGGGGCTGAGGGCTAGCTTTCCCCAGCCTCTGGTTCATGTGCCACCCATGATGATGATCTCTTTGGCCCTACTCTTGCAAGCTGCTTTGTGTAATTGCAGTCTGTGAGCCTCCATGCAGGCACAAGGGTCCATCTGCACAGAGCAGCTTGCAGGATTGGGACATTAGAAAGCATCCAACATCTTCTCCAAAAAGAAATTAAATCAATCAGTTATCGCATGCTAAGAAGTTGAACTGTGGCAACGACTATATTCTTAAACATATTCCTGCTTTTAATAGTAGAAAAACAAGAAAACATGTCCCTTGAAGACTAATGCTTTTTGGTGGCTCCACGCCACCACCTTCTGAACTTCTGCCCTGATGCATTTCCACCAACATCCAATACAGGCCTCCCACCTCTGCCTCGGCACAGACACTATTGTAGAAGCAAACCTGAAGTCAGTAGCAAAAATATTAAGTAACTATGAATTACCCTTGTGAAATTCTTCCTCTTGACTATGTCTCCAACAAACTGTGTTTGTTTCCCTTTTAACCCCCTGGGCTGTTCCTGGGGGGAGGTGTGCTTTCCTGCATTGGGATTCCAGTTCATATCAGGAAATTCCCTTTTCAGCATCCTGGTGGTACATTGGGAGGATCAAAATACTTTGGTGATCTTTCAGTAGACTTCATCCTATCTAGTCAACTACAGTTTCTTCCCAGGCAATCTACCGGTCCTAAGAAATTCTGACACCTGGGATAGTTTTGCCTCCTGGTTTCTGAGTTTAATTGTGTTAATTTGAGGAGTCATATGTCCACTTCTGTAGTATGCTTACGCTATTTTTTTGTATGAGAAATAGTTAAAGATAAGTTATTGAAAGTTGCTTTAAGGTTAATGTAAGTATTATTGGTTCATGCAATAGTAGACCAAGTATCCAGAATATTAAAGCAGCATGCACACAACAAACGAAGCGTAAGAGGATATTGCATGGAAATATAACAAGTGGTTAAACAGAGGTTCTTAAGATTAGCAAACATTCTAGTAGCCACATGCTACTTACAAATCAGTGTGAGGGTATTTTTCTAACATCGTAGAGAAATAGTTTTAGTTCTCCATTTGGTAATACAAATCAATTCTGTTCCTGATGCAGTTAAATATTAAGCTTAAATATAGATATATATTTGTATAGGAAACAAATATTGTGCATAATGCTTTTGTCAGTTTCAGTAAATTATTTTTCTTTGTGGGAACCTAAAATAAAAACATGAAGAGAAGATTGTCTTTCATAAAATTACATTACTTTTCCCTTTTTTCAATATAGATATGAGGTTGAATTAGAAAACCTGAAAGAGGAGTGTATGAAAACTCTTGATGAAGCAAAGAAAGAAAAGGTATTGGTTAATTCAATATTGCATTGCTTCATCATAAAATTCTGAGTTTGCAAGGGATTAAAAATCCACATTTCCTCCTTCTAGACGCTGTTAGCTACTCAACTGGAAATGGAGAAAATGAAAGTTGAACAAGAAAAAAAGAGAGTAATTTTTGTACAAGAAACAGCAAAGGAAAAGGTATTTAAATTTGCTTTAATGTTAATTCATGTGTTTCAAAAATCTTATTGGGTCACATGATGACCGAGCAAGTCTCGAATGCTAAAATGTCATATAAACAACAAACAAGGATTTAGAGGATCTAGCATGGTAATGGCATGAAACTAAGTGTCTGGGACTTCTCTGCATCTTTTTTTTTTTCCTGTGAATTCAATGCTTGTGTGAAAGGCACTGTATTGACAGTCCTGAATAATTCCTCTATTTAGTCACAGAACAAATGAAACAGGGATAGTATCAGCATAGGTTGATCCACACTGTTGCACCAGTGTGCCTTTGTCCTTACCTTGAGGGGCATGACATTCAATGTCTGGGGCCACTGAAAAACTCTTGCCTCTGCTGATACTACCAGCAAGGTGCCGGTTAATTCTAGTTGTGATGCGTCTGTGTGATATGAATGCTGGTCTATAGGCCCTGACTCACTTTGTTTAGCATAGGTTACCAAATGCCCATCAGTTGGCAACAGCTTTCAGTCACTACCAGTCAGCAGTTGATATTCTAACACCACTCTGTCCTCGCTGTTAATCTCCTAGTTGCTGCAGTTCTGAAATCGAAGTCCTGTTCAAAGTTATTTACTTCATCCTTAAGTCAACATGTATTCAGTTGCTGACTGCAGAGGATGTCAGCCTATTTAGAAAAACTCGTCAGTAACAGAGTTTAGCCTCAGAGATCCTGAGTTTGAGCATTGTAACGCTTTTTAAAAAATCTCTTCACTGTCCTTCATCCAGGGAAGAACCTACTTTTTATTTAGGGTGTAATTTCTGTGAGGCACATGAGCTCAGCGAAACACTTAATTGTCTCTAGGGCTCATGTACTTTTGTGGTCTTAGGCCAGCATTCTGCGGTGTGGCTACTGAAAGACCACTTCCCTTTGCAGTAGGTAGTAACGTCTGTTTCTGCATAGCCAGGAAAGCCTAAGGCAGTAGTGGGAAACCTGCAGCCTGTCAGGGTAATCCACTGGTGGGCCGCAAGACGGTTTGTTTACATGGACCATCCGCAAGCATGGCCGCCCGCAGCTCCCAGTGGCCGCAGTTCACCGTTCCCAGCCAGTGTGAGCTGCGGGCTGGTCAATATAAACAAGTGTCTCGTGGACCGCCAGTGGATTACCCTGATGGGCTGCAGGTTGCCCACCACTGACCTAAGGAATTGAACTTGGGCTAGATGTACTAGTGACACTGTTAAATCCACTTCACTGTTTAAACTTCAGTTAATATACAGAAAAAATGAATTTGTGCTCTACATTTGGGAGTGAAAAAAGAGACCCCATTATATGCAAAAAGGTCTGTTTGTTGTCTTCTTCCTCAACAATCTTTGTTCCTTGTATTCACTTTCTCTTAACTAGCTGTTGTATTTTTCAAAGGAGCGCAAGTCATTTACCTTATCAACAGTGGAAACTGTTTCGAGTACTCCAACATTGTCACGCTCAAGCTCTATAAGCGGAGTTGATATGGCAGGGCTTCAGGCATCCTTCCTCTCTCAGGTAATGTATCATTTATCAATTGATGTTTTTTGATAAACCATTTTGCTACCTTTTGTGTGTTTACAATGAATTATGTTGGAGTCTTCAAATAGTTTTATTGGCATGTTAATTTTATCTAGCTAATAACTGCTTTGAAAAAATAGTGATTTCAGCTATTTTGCTTTCTTAAACATACCTACAAAATGTCTAGGTTTGCATAGCATTTGAACGAGGATGCCTGAGAGCACATTTAAAAAAATATAGTAGAATAATGTGGAGAATATAAACTTGAAGTGCTATTCACGTAATTCGTTCCAAAGTGCTTTATAAAATAAGTTGACACTATATCTAAAGTTGACTCGACTGTTAATCCAGTGATTCTAGTTTAGTGCACCACTCACTCGTGACACACTGCCACTGTCTTGATGCAATCTGTCCAAAGGCAGTTGCTTCTGATGACTTTATCTATGAGAATATAGAGATCTATGCTAGCCAAATGGCAGTGGTAAGGGTGACATGACAGCAAGCAAACTTGTCATGACAGCAAGCAGCTTTGTTTAGCTATTCAAAATGAGCTTTTGTTTGGAAGGAATATATTTGAAGCATTGAAACTTTTGACTCTAATGATGACGGTCTTCATTTGCTGTTTGTATTGAATCAGTAGGCTCTTGCTTCTAGTGCTAAAGTCTTCAAACGTGAAATAATCTCAATGTCCGATCTTGTGGTTGGTTCACTTTTTATTTGTAGGATGACCCTCATGATCATTCATTTGGGTCAATGTCTACAAGTGGGAGCAATCTTTATGATGCTGTAAGGATGGGAGCAGGTTCAAGTATAATTGAAAACCTGCAGTCGCAGTTAAAACTGAAGGAAGGAGAGATTTCTCACCTACAGGTACTGTGAGAATCACTTTAAGTTTATTGTGTGTGTCATAAGTAGAAAGATGAACATGATTTTACTTTACTGGTTTGTTTTACAAAGTTTATTTTACTGATAGCTGTGTAGGGTCTGGATGTGCAAACAATGGTTTTGTCTTGCACTGATGTAGGGACACTCCTCCCCACCCATCCCCCAGGCAGTTCTGTTAAAGTCATAATGGGCCATCACAAGAGACGTAAGCATGCATTACCTAGTTTTTGGATGAGGTGGATCAAGTAGACTCTACCTGGCTATCTCAACATTGATCAGGGTTCCAGGGAAAGGTGAAGAAAAAGGTGAGGAGTTCGTGTTGAATGCTGTTTCATAGGGCACTTAATTGAAGATGCTTTAAAAGCAGTATATCAACGTTCCTTCCCCTGTCCATCTCTGTGTTACCTGATTTGATTGCTTCTAGTTTCTACTGATCTGGGAGTGAAAATCCCCAAGACTTAACATAGTGGAAGCGTAAGGAATACTAATGTGAATTTATGTGGCATGCAGGTTGGAAAATAAAGAAACCACTTAAACGTGTGTCATTGTAAACCTGTCTTAAACTTGAATAATGTGTTTTTTCATGTTTAAGGTGTATGTACTCAGTTTAGCAAATTAACCTTGAGCTTCAATTTTTATGTATGAAAGAGCTCTTTAAATTGACACCTTACCCCACAGCAAATACTGTCTTACCTATACTATATTATTTTCTTACTTTATAAATCTGACATCCGCTTGGTACTGTCTATATCAGTGATACTCAGACTGAGGCTTGCGAGCTGCAAGTGTATCTTTAATGTGTCTCCTGTGGCTCTTTGCAGCACTCTCTCTCTTTTGGGTAATGTTGATAGCTATTTTGGCTCTTGAACCACTGAGGTTTGAGTATCACAGGTCTGTATAATAAATTGACTTCCAAGATCAATCATTCTAATTTTTTTTTTAATGAAAAACAAAGTTAGTAACTTAGTATGTCACTCCCAGCACAAAGCTCTAACTGTTAAATGCCTGTTATCTTAGCTGGAAATTGGAAACCTTGAAAGAACTCGATCAATAATGGCAGAAGAGCTGGTTAAATTAACAAATCAAAATGATGAATTTGAAGAAAAGGTAAAGGAGATACCGAAACTACGTGCACAGCTAAGGGTAGGTGGCTTTCATTTATATAAATCAGGTGAGAGATTGACATGTGATTTATGAAAACTCTTTTTACTAAGTTAATCATTCATAAATAAATATGTAACTCTGTAGATGCCCATTGTGATACTTAATACAAAATCTCTTTTCATTAAAGTTGAAAATGTGGTAAGAATCACAAAGTATATTGAATTATTAAAAGTTAGGCAGTGGAAAAATAACTCAAAGTAATACAATTTTAGACTTGAAAATTAAGTGCTCTTTTTACAGTAAAACTGATAAATTGGTTTGTAACTTCATACGATGCAGTTTAGAGACGGATGGATTTTGTCAGCAGATTTTGCTATATTGCATGGCAATTATCAGTTACTTTCCAAATTGATTTTCAAATTGTTATGCTAGTAAACATACAGTTCAGTGAGTGTGCATACCTATAAAAGAATCCATGTTAAGAGTTAGGAATTGTGATATGCAGAGAGAGCCATAATTTCATAATTATGCCCACTGTCAGGAATACTAAAATATGTCACATCATCAGTATAATTGCATGTGTAAACGACCACTTCATAGCCATATAGTCACTTGCACACACAGTTGTCATAATTGTATACTGAAATTAGGCATGCATATTTTTGTGCTCAGAGCATTCCGAACATCTGGCTTGGAGCTCATAATTTTTGAGTGAATTGGAAGTCTTGAGAGCCAGCATAAGAATTAGAGTATTCCATATGAGTTTAGCAAAACATAACCTATCACAGTAAAGGTTTGATCCTGTCTGATCATGATACTCATGGAACTAATAAAATAAATATTGCACATTTTTAATCCACTCTTATTACTTAACTTCTTGGGTCCTTTTTTGTTGTTGTTCTGTTTAAAGAGAACACACACATGCAAATCTTTTGAATTGCAATTATCTCATTCTGGAAAATGATTCATTCTTTTTTATACATGCAGCATGTTAAATTTTCAAACCAGAAAGTTTTTGACACTAAGCTTCTTCCTACAACAAAATCTAGTGATGGTTTGCTGAATGTTCTCTCCTTGACTCATTGTAAGTTATGAACATTAACAACTGCACAATGTTCAGACTGCTTTGTACTACGCAAAAATGAAGGAAAAGCACTTCTGAAACTGTTTTTGGCTTTCATGTGTACAAGCGCTTGTAAAATCTGTGATGTGAGAGAGATTTAAAATTGAATATTGTAATTTAAAGTGACCTGAATCATGTAGTAGATGCCTTTTCATTAGATGATGATTTGCGGACCTTTCCAGATTATTTTACTTTGAAATTCATATAGAAACTACAGCTGCCCACCTGCTGAATGGAATGCTGTGAGCAGCCAACCTCTGTGTTTAAGCCTTCAGTTACATTTCAAGAGCTTAGTGGTCTTCTATAAAACCCTTAGTGGTCTGGGGCCTGTTATCTGATATACCAGAGAGAACTTGCAAAAAGTGCCTATTTTCTATAGAGACTTGGGCATTAAAGCCAGAGTCATTTATGAAAATTTTACTCCCTCACCTCTTTTTGCTCTTTGTAGTTAAAAATCCTGCCTTTGGAATTTGCTTCCTTTCACAGTTCCCAAGAGCACACATTTGGTGATATTCAGGACACAATGCAATATGTGTTTATATGGGTTAGCATTAGTTTAACTTTTCAGCTTTTTTAATACTTAAAGCATGATAGGCAATGTGTTAGACAAATAATGAAAACAAATATATGGCACTGCTTTTAAATTGGGGAAACAGCCAAATAACCAAAAGCCCATGTTATTCTAGGATTTGGATCAAAGATACAATACTATTCTTCAGATGTATGGAGAGAAAGCAGAAGAGGCCGAAGAACTTCGACTGGATCTAGAAGATGTGAAAAATATGTACAAGACTCAAATAGATGAACTTTTAAAACAAAGACACAACTAATTCCTGCTGAAACTGTAACTTTCCAACAATGACATTAAACTGTAAAGAGTGATGTTTATGTAAATGCAAAATTCAAATGCCTTGTAAAAAAATGTACTATAAAAATGGGATTATATTGTAGAGTTCTTCTGTGGGGAAAAATCATTACGCTTTAACAGTGTCTAGTACTGTTGGCAGTTAAATTATTTGTGCATTATTTAAAATGTGTTTAAATAAAACCATCCCTCTCTATTTAAGGTTAACCAAAAGGTGGACCATTATGTACAGACAGTAGCACAGAGATTATTTGACTAATGTAATGTTACCTAACCATACAGCACTGGAAGGCGTAAGGATAATGTAGCATGAGGCTTTATTAGACCTGCCCCTGATAATTTGCAGATTACTGTTTTACACGCTTTCATGGGTGTACAGATAAGAGTTAATGTTGGAGGATTTTTTTAATGTCCTGAACATTTTTTGTATGATTTTATAGTACAAATAATAGTTGTTTTTTTAACATGACTATAAATAGCAATGACTTGCTGTGTGAAACTAAAGGGGGTAGATATTTTAGGCTTAGCTTTTTTTTATTAAGTGAAAATTTCTGATTTCTACTTTGGGGATCTTGAACATGCAAGAGTAACAATTTCATGTTTGTAGACAAAATTTTATCTTCATATAACATCTTTTATCTTCACTCCCCAAAGCAAGGAGATTGACTCAAGACTGCTACTCTTGTTCTTAAACCCACTGCTCCATCTTGAATACTCTTTGTGCTGCATTCCTGAAGCATAACGGGGCCATTTAGAGACAGTTTTGCCTGTAACTGTAAATCGAACTAATGTCAACTGCAATAAGCAAGACAATTCTTTTGGTTCTTGTAATTTTGGGTGCTGCTTTTTAACAGTACTGTTTAAAAAAACAAAAACAAAAAACATGTATATAAAATTCTCTTGACACAAAATAATTGCTGCTGCTCTTCTGTAGCCATTCTTGGTCAGTCTGTCTGTCTTTAAACATTTTTAAAAGTGGATTCTGATGTAGTATAATTTTTAAGATAGCCTGAAGTGGTTAGAAAAGATCTCCCATTTAGGAAAGGCATTGGCTAGGAATCAGATAACAACCACATAGCTTAGTGTATAAAGAGCTACATTTCAGGTCATGTGTCAGAGGGAACTTCTGAATCAGACCCTTGGGAGTGCTGAGAATTAGCTTGCCTTCTTCCTCTTTGCATTCCAGACAGCAAATAGTTCATTACATCTCAGATTTGTAGCAACGATGGATACTTACAGTGTGAACTATGCTGCATATGAAATTAGCTGCTTATCATACCACTGCCTGCAATCTGAGAGATTTCTCTCTCTTCCTGTTAAGTTACAAATGCATATTAAGTGTCAGAGAATAGTCCCTAATGTGTTATAGCTCGGCATTAGTTGGACTTAATGGGACATTGAGACTTGACTGAGGCTTGGTCTACACTAGAAACATATATTGGTTATAACTTCATCGCTTAGGGGTGTGGAAAATCCACACCTCTGAGCGATGCAGTTATACCAACCTAACTCCTTGTGTGGACAGCACTATGTCGATGGGAGGGCTTGGGAGCCCTCCTGTTGACATAGGTAGCATCTTCACTGAAGCGCTACAGCGGTGCAGCTGCACCACTGCAACCTTTTAACTGTAGACAAGCCCTGAGGAATCAGCCTCTTCTAGAGAGATACTTCTGTAGTAGGGCTTTTCTTCTCAGGGTCTGCCTGCACTAGGTATTTCTGCACTGATGTAGCTACTCACGTGTAAAACGGCGTTTGCACTGGTGCAATTTACACTTTCAAACGAATAACATCTCTAGATTGGAGATCTGCACGACAGGAAAAAATCTCCAATGTTAGCACTAAGGTTTAGAATGAAATATTTAGAGGATTCTAATAAAGCAATAGAGAATTGTAAGGATGCTAAAAGTTATAAAGGCCTGCATCTGTTATAGTAATGTTTAAAACAATTTAAAATAGCTGTTTTGTCTTGTGGGTAGTGAATTCTTATAGTTTCTTTTTCATCATGGAAACTAATATAGTTCTTATACTAAAAGACAAACTACGATTTTGCTTTCTTAAAATGACATTCAATTGCTGGTAAATACAAAATACAGACTAAAAATGTTCACTTATTTTGCAGAGGGTGAATCATCTACGGGTTGGTTAAATCGGTTTAAATTCTGATATGTAAATATTTAAAAATTGAGCCATTTGTAATGGAACCAATGTTCTAGTAGAGTTAAACTTAGTTTAGGGCAGCAATTAAGAATTGTTTTCACATAGTAGTTTCCCATTACAAATGAGACAGCCACTCATCCAGTAAAAAGAATGAACAGGTATCTAAAAAATGAAGATAAACTAATAGTGATTTATTCTTAGTAGACAAGTCAAGGACTACTCCCAAGAGAGAGATGCATCTAGCTTGGCATTTTTATTTGACATGATTGCAGGTGCTTTTCTAAGAGACTGTTCCATGCTTAAAATATGAGGGGGTAATTTTCAGTCAAAAGAACTGATATAGCAACTGCTCTATTCACTAATAACTGCAAATATTTTTCAGATGTTCTTTTCAGTATTGAAGAGAGTGAATAAATGGGAAAAAGTAGTGTACATTCTACATTCACTGTTTCTTCATTGGTTTTAGATATAAAGTGATATGTCACGTACTTCAGGCCCAGAATTTAAGTTTTACAAAACTTGACAGAGATTTTATAAATACTTTGAATTCAGCCATTCTCCTGCAGTGAAACCATTCACTATACTAGTGCAGTAAATTCAGAAAATGAAACCGTCTAATATACTTTAATCATCAAAGCCTTGTGAAACATAAAAAGTAAATAACATACATGGTAAAAAGTAAAATTTTCACCACTACATTTTAAAAGTTTTGTTTTAATGATCTTGGGTGTAATATTGTTAGTTGTTTCTTTAAAACATTTTAATATACCGGTGTCCCTTAGATGCAGTGCTGTTCTTGAGATTGTGTAAGAGAAATTTTTTTGGGGAAAAATGGATTATAAAAAGATTTTGGAAAGGTCTAACTTCTATTCAAATTAATAGATCAAAATATTACCCAAAGAATAACTGTTTTGTCTGTATCTGTTACAGTCTCCAGTAATAAATACTATATGAGTGTGAAGAAACATTACCATTTCAAGACTTGCTCAAAGTACATTTTTCAAATGGGGCCTGTTCTATAGCCCACTGAAGGCAAGGGAAAGACTCCTGTTGGCTTTGGATTAGCTCCATGGATGTCTAATAGGGAGAAATGAAGGTTCAGTCCAACACTCATTTACTTTAATGAGCATTGCATTGCATCCTTAATGAACAACCGGAGTAGATGTTCCAAATACCATCTACCTGTATGTGTGTAAAAAAATTTATTTTTGCTAAAGAAAAGTTAATTTGTCCTGTTATGAGACAGTTTTTGTTATGGTTATGTAAAGGGCTACAACTATCTTGAATATAAGACAGAAAGTGGATTAATATACTATGAAAATTGAATATTTCAATTCTGATTGTAAAATAATGTAAATAACCTGTATAAAAAAGGGGTTGGGTAAAATAAAAATGGATGCTAATAGTGTGTTCCTAGTTTTCTGTAATGAAGACTGAAAACTAACTGATGGTAGATGATTCTTTGCAAATGTCAACATGGCAGCCTGCAAAGAAAATATCTTAGCTAATTTAAATAAGCAGCCCTCAAAAAAATGAACATTGAATTGAACCAGGGTTTCTGAACACTTGCAATTTTTGTTTGTGCCCCAATATCTAGGCACAAGAGGATGGCTTACCAAATGTAATTCTGAATTTTAATGCTGTTACAGGATTAAGATAATGCAGAATTTGGACTAACTTCCCTTTAGGCTGTAAATGTAAAGTATCTATCAAATGACCCATTAAAATTAATGGGACTTAAATTTATGCTTAAGTGCTTTGCTGAATAGAGATGTGAAGACAGATGGTCCAGTGGTTAGGGTGCTAGCCTGTGACTTGGAGGAGCTGGAGTCAGTTCCCTGCTGTGCCACAGATTTCCTGTGTGACCCTGAACAAATCACTTAAAGGTTTGGCCTTGGTACCTCATCTGTAAAACAGGGATAATAGCACTTTCCTACCTCACAGGGGTCTTGCAATAATATATTAAAAGGATGTGAGGTGTTCAGCTCCTATGTGAATTTTGTTTCCTCTTAGCTTATAGACACTTTTTAATTTTAAGAAAAACGGAAATGTACTAACATCAATAAATTGAACTGTGCACCAACATTGGGTGGACCAGTATTAAATAATGTTACTGTAGGTGACAGTCCTAGAATGTTAACCCTAGTCCTTTAGTTCCAAAGGTCCCTTTTCTAGCCTTTGCCCTTCCAAACTGAAGCACAGCATCAGAGAGATCCAAAGACTGGCCAATGGCATTTTCAAGCAATAAAATAGCAAGTGATGTCATTCTCTCGTCCGCCATAGTCAATCAAAGATATGTTTTAATTAGCCTGAGCTTCAAAAAGCTGTGCTCACCGCTTGCTACTGTGAATGGCAGTGTGAGCAGAATCCCCAAAGCTATCCACACATTAGGAAAAGTGTCCTTCAGCTTTGCATTGTGAATGAATGGGAAAACTTGGGAAGCACTCTCCACTCCATGTTGCAAAATGTAACGGATGTTGTCCAATTCAACACGGAGGTCTTTATCATTGACGTCCAAACATTCCCCATGCGTCAGCCTCCAGTGAAGATTCACACAATTGTTCAAGAATGTTTTCCTGTCCGCCGGCAGCTTACTAAGGTCATACAAAAAACCCTAGGTCTTTTTGTGGTGCTTTATTTGTCCAAACCTTTCTTTGATGGACACTTGAGCAGTGTCAATAAGCAAGCAAAAAACCTCCCTCTTGAAACCTTTTTTTCTAAGGTTCCCATCACTTCATCTCTGCCCTCATAACCAACCGGTCTCTTCTTCTGATGAATATGTGTTTCCTTGAAGACAGGCTCAACTCCTAAGTTTTCTGGCATTTCTTCGGTAGCAACATTCTATTTTCCCTTTTGTCGCTAACAACAAAAACCGCACCTTAAACCTGGTGCCCCCCTACGCCTGGCACTGTAGGCAGTTGCCTGCCCCAATATCCGGCCCTACCCTGCAGTACTTAGAATGGCTTTTGAAAATAAAAAGGTTGCATTTTGGCCACTGAGATGCTGTGCATATTGAAGTCAATAGGAGTTTGCCTTTTGACCAAAGCAGAAGCCATATCTAAGTAGGGAAATAACTTCAAGACTGAAGGAAATAAAACAATGGTCTTTTAAATGGCTATGTTTCCTGTTGGTCCATGATAGGAAAGGCCCTTTTCCGGTACATCCTGAAAATACCATCCTTATCCTAAGCACACCAAGAGGATAGCTCTGTTATAGTACTTCATTTATGTTCTGCTTTGTACATGGGTAAAGGGAAGATAATTGGAAGGTCTGAAATGTACACAGATTTTTAAAAGCATTTAACATTTATATTGCAGTAGCATCTAGCTGTCAAGGAGGTCAGGGCCCTGGTGGACTAGATGCTATGCAAACATGGTAAATAACAGTCCCTACTGTAAAGAGCTAAAAAAGAAGACACAATGGGTAGATGAGACAAATGAGAAGGTGCACAGTTATATGACATTTGTCAAAAATAACAAAGTAAACCTTAATCATGGGTGCAGATACCTGGGGAGGAGCTCCAGCTCCCTTCAAAATTTAGTGAATGCATTAATAAATAAGACACACAGTCTGGAACAGAAGCTTATTTATCTCACTTGATTTAAAGGTGCACACATTCTGTCATGGTACACAAGTATTCATTAAAGTGCTGTTCAATAACTGTTATTTTTAACTCTAATTGTCCTGCCCGCCCCCCAATAAAAAAAACAAAGTTGCTTAAAGCTCCTATTCTCCAGTCCATTAGACTGATCCTTATGGGCTTTGAACATGACAACTGAAAACAAGCTCCAAGAGCTGATAAAGTGTACAGAAAAAGCCTGCTTTACGTACTGACCTTTGCGTTGGTACAGCTATGTTGGTTAGGGTTATACCCGTACAACAACTAATGTGGCTGCAGTTAAAGCGATATTAAGGCACCTTATTCAAATATTCAATCAGTTTATTCCCTTTCTCAGAAGTAGCAGTAGGCATCGTGCAGTCTCGAGAGACCACGGGTATAGGCCCTGAGAGGTAAAGAATTGACTCAACTGATTTTATGGCAGACGTGAATAAGAGGGACAATCTACCACATCGGTCACATTTAGAGGTGATGTTTCAACCCTTTGGGCTCTGCCTTCTACAAGCTCTTTTCGCCTCTGTTAAGATGGACTGCTTCCTCTTCTAACTTCCCAGACCTTTTTTAAACTCTTGTTTCCAAAGGGTGCTGTCCTGAATGTGATGTATAACTCCGTTTACACAGCTGTGTGTGTTAGTGGTTTAATTCTGTAGTACAGTATAGATCAGGGGTTCTCAAACGGGGGTTGGGACCCCTCAGGGGTTGCAAAGTTGTTATATGGGGGGGGGTCGTGAGCTGTTCTCCTCCACCCCAAACCCTGCTTTGCCTCCAGCATTCATAATGTTAAATATATTAAGTGTTTTTAATTTATAAGGGGGGGCGTCGCACTCAAAGGCTTGCTATGTGAAAGGGGTCCCCAGTACCAAAGTTTGAGAACCAGGGGTAGTCAGAGTATAGTGAGTGGTACCATTTAGGGTTTGGACATGGTCCCTATTGCTAACCGCTAACCGCAACCGGGGGGTGTCCACTGTTCCCCCTAAGCTGGGCGCATGCACACAGGTCCTAAACCCTGCGCCCACGGCGAAACACCGCGCGCACAAAAATTTGCACAGAAGCACAATTTGCACAGAAGAGTTTTTTTTTTTTTTTTTTGCGTACAGGGCCTGTCAAAAACTAGAGGGAAGGTTGGGGCTGGCTCCCAGGACACCCAGGCATCAACATGAGCCAGTTAAGTGGCCATTTCCTTCAAAAGCATAAGCCCTGCCTGAGAGAGCTGCTCCAGGGAACCGCGGCCCAGGGCCAGAGCCGGCGGGGTCGCACGCGCCGCAGGTGCAGGCTTCGGAGTCAGCCCGATTCGCTGGGCAGGACCCGGCCTCCCCGGGAGCGGGCGCCCGGAACGCGCGGCAGGTGAGGTTGCGTCGGGCTTAGACTCGGTCCGCGGGGATCCGGAGCCGCCCGCCGCCCCCCTGGCCCCGCGGCTGCTGGCTGCGCTGGGTGGGATTCCGGGCGGCCAGAGGCCCCGCTGAGGGGCGGCTCCAGCGCCGGGTTCCAGCCCCCCGGGGCCTCAGGCCCGTCCGGCCTCCTCGCCGCCCCTCCCCGGGGCTGGTTTCCGGCGAGCGAAGCCAGCCGGGCGGGGCTGCCCGCTCCGCTCCCCGTGCGGCGCCGGCTGCGGCAGGGAGCCCGGGCGGAGCGGCCGGGCTGGGCAGCGGCGCCATCCAGCTCCAGGTGGGAGAGCCGGGGGTGGGTTTGGGGGCGTCCCCCGGCCTCGGGGGCTGCTCGGTGCCTCCCCCCTTGGTGGGGGGGGGCTGGTGCTGCTGGGGGGGGGCTGCCCCCCAGGCTGGTGCCTGCTGCTGGGGTGGGGGAGGGCTGCTCGGTGTACCCTGGTGCCTGTCTCGGGGGGGCCCAGGGTGGCTGATTTGGGGCATTTCTTCTCTCCTCTTTCACTGGGGGCTGGCTGGGTGCTGCTCTCCCACCCTCGCTCCTCCCCGGGTGCTGGCTGGGTGCACGCACAGGCTCAGGACCTTTCCCTCCCCGCCCCTTACTGGAAGTGTGTGTGTGTGTAAGTGGAACTGGCTCGACTTGGGGGTCTGGCGCTTGGCATCTCCCGCTCAGAGTTTGGGGAGGATGTTATTGAAATTGTATTGGCTATTGTATATTTGTAGGGGCTGTGTTATCTACCATCCCCTTCTACGCTGAGGACTGCTTTTTCTCTGTTATCCAATGGGTCTCTGGAGAGCATTAACTCCTGTTACTTGCTCCTATTTAAAACCTGGAGCCCCTTCAGAGGCAAAGCTGGAGAAACCTCTTCCATTCTTCCTGTGCCACACCAGCATGGGCTTGTCCTGGTGTCAAAGAAAGGGCTATAAGTGGCCTTCCAGGTCATTGGTCATCCAGCACTAGCGGGAGGAGGGATTAAAGCAATTTGAGGGTAAATTTGAGCAATTTGAGGTAAACCTTGCCTCAGTTAAAGCAGCAACAAGTGTGACAGGCTACTTTGAATTTCCTCTGCCTCTGGGTTTGTGGCGGTTGAGAGGAAGTACCATTTTTGCACACACTAGTGTCCCATTACTTTACGGGGCGTCAAATTTGTCCTACAGGCAGTCGGGTTCTATGAATGTCTAAGGCACTTGGCACCTTGCAAAACTGCCCATCAGTGCCTTAGCTCAGGTCATATAATCTGTACTCAGTGAAAGGCTCCATGAATTTATATTGTCTAGGCATTTGTCTGCCTGAACAGACTCACTGAGTTTGCAAGGAGCCCTGCTAACCACATTTCCCACCTCTGATATCTTAAACTTAGCAGCGGGTAACTTCAGAGTTCTATTCCTTGTGTCTTGTCTGGTTACAGAGCCCACACCCCTCTGTGCTGAAAGGCCAGCCTCATTTTTAAGAGCAGAGTTTAATTTTGCCTCACAGTTAACTAATGGGCTTGTTACAGAAAGTAGCTGTTCAACTGCAATCAGTTGCAATCCACATTTGGTCCTTCATTTGTGAGCATGAGTTACCGTGGTCCCAAATGATGATTGCAGGAGCAAATTCCAGGCTCAGAATTGAATGTCCCTAAAAAATTTAGTTGTCTTGATCCATTGGAGACTTGTAACTGTAGAAAAGGGAGCTGTGGTTAGAGAGTTCATCTCAGATGCAGGGAGCTGGTTTGTGTTTCCTCTGAGGAGGAAAATGGTGCTCCTACTAACACTGATTCGTTTGGTTTGGGTTGGTCTTCTGAAGACCCTTAGATAACCATGGTAATAAATCCTGTAGGAAAGGGGAAGGTTGCCTAACTGAAAGCTTGTCAGCATAGGAGTATGACTCGGAGAGGCTGGGGAAGGCAATATTTAAAGCTATAGATTGGGCTCTGTGCACAGCTTTAACAGCTACAAGTGTATGATTAAAAACGTATTGACAATTCTGCTTATTGAGTATTCTCAAGGTTTGATATTTTTGTATGTGAGATTTTCTATGCAAAATGTATTTAATTCTTCCCTGTATTCAGAAAATCTAGAGCAGTTCTCCTTGAATGGATAGGTAAGGCTGACAGCAATATTCCTGGTTTCAGAGTAGCAGCCGTGTTAGTCCGTATTCACAAAAAGAAAAGGAGGACTTGTGGCACCCTAGAGACTAACCAATGTATTCGAGCATGAGCTTTCATGAGCTACAGATGCATCCGATGAAGTGAGCTGTAGCTCACGAAAGCTCATGCTCAAATAAACTGGTTAGTCTCTAAGGTGCCACAAGTCCTCCTTTTCTTTTAGCAATATTCCTATGATTCAAATAGCTTTAGTAGTTTACAGATACATTTATTTTAAAACCAGAAGGGACCATTATATCATCTAGTCTGACCTTCTGTATAGTACAGGCCACAGGATTTCCTCCAATTACTCCTGTTTTGAGCCTAATAACTTATTTGACCATTAACGTGTATCTTCTAGAAATGCATCCACTCTTGATTTGAAGACTGGATATACGTGTATTACATTGTTATAATATACTCCTTGAAAAAAACAAATGTGCAATGTTAATAAAACATAACCATGCTGATGCATTCAGAAACTTAGATGCCATATTGAGGTTGTATATATTGCCATTCAACTAGCTGATGCATTCCCACTTTGTGCAAGGAAACAATTTGTACTTTCCAATGGTCCCTATTTTTTTAAAAGTTTATTATTTATAATCTTAAAAAATGTAGGCCGTTTTGTAAAACAAGTTCTTCCTACAGTCCAGATACAATATAGTCTATATATAGTTTCCTGATTTGAACACTCAGGATTCCTTGGGACTTGGTGAAAGGCAACACACCCATTTCACATTGAATTTGAGTTGGCAATGCTTAATAAGCCTTCATGACTAATGATTCATTTTTTCAGACAATCCAGAGACGGTACAAATTAATCTCAGTGCAAGTTTGCCCTGCCTAGGAAAAAGCTGTATGGTCCAAGACAAAATACTTAAAGTGTATTTATTTGACAGAATATTGACCAATAGATATGTTATATTACTGTTTCTCCACTTTAACTGCAGGACTAGTTGGCTGCCATGCTAATGTTGCTTGCGTTTGGAGTGCTGCTTCAAGAAATCCTGGCTAATGCCCAAGATGAAAATCTTACTGAAATCAAAAACATTCCAGAAGTTCCATTATATAGCTACAAAAGTATCAATGTACCAGAAGAGCATATTCCATACTTTCTGCACAACAATCGGCATATTGCTACAGTCTGCAAGCAGGACTCTCATTGCCCATATAAAGTAGGTATTTCTATGTTTACTCAAATGTAATTTTGGGGTTGCTTATTCTTAGAATCATAGAAGTTAAAGATGGTACTAAGTTGGTCTACTTGCCAATGGGTTGCTCGTCTCTGGGGTTAGAACTGCTCTTCCTTAAAACTACTAAGCAGTGCTCTTTCCTGACTTCCATGCTGTCACAACGATGGGGGGAAAAAAGAATAGGATTTGATATATAAAGAGTTTTTTTTTGTTAATTGCTGTGATGGTCTGTACCCCTGTATTCACCCATTGCACACTATTCTTATAATCTTTGTACAAGTATGTCTTGTGAGGTATCATTTGAAAACTCATAACTCGCTGGTCAATATTGTCCTGATAAAATGTGTGTGGCAACATTGTATGTAAAGTTATATGATTCCGCTGTATAGTGTTACTAAGACATATTCCAAGTCTGGGAAGCAGCCAAACCAGTTTCTCAGAGACAAAAAGCCAAGCTGACACCTCAGCCAGATGTCAGCAAGGTCAAACAAGCCTCACCTGCTTAAGTGGCTATTCATTGTCAAGAAAAGGGACATAGGTGGTCTTAAAAAGAAACCGCTTAGGGTTCCCATCCTCACAGACTTTGTGTCTCTCCTGAACCTCAGCTGGAGATGCTTCTCGAAGAAGGGAAAGAAATATGTGAAAGGAGGGCAGATGCCTCAAATCATTCCTCCCTTTCTCTCTGCCTGTGGAATCTATGACACCTGAAGATCAAAGGAAACAGATTTGGGCTGGGGGGAGGGATCCTGGTCAGTTTGGATGAGCTATTACCAGCAGGAGAGTGAGTTTGTGTGTGTGGTTTTTGGGAGGGGGGTGAGAGAACCTGGATTTGTGCAGGAAATGGCCCAACTTGATTGTCATGCACATTGTGTAAAGAGTTGTCACTTTGGATGGGCTATCACCAGCAGGAGAGTGAGTTTGTGTGGGGGGGTGGAGGGTGAGAAAACCTGGATTTTCTGGAAATGGCCCACCTGATGATCACTTTAGATAAGCTGCTACCAGCAGGACAGTGGGGTGGGAGGAGGTATTGGTTCATATTCTCTGTGTATATATAAAGCCTGCTGCAGTTTCCACGATATGCATCTAATGAAGTGAGCTGTAGCTCACGAAAGCTTAAGCTCTAATAAATTGGTTAGTCTCTAAGGTGCCACAAGTACTCCTTTTTCTTTTTGCGAATACAGACTAACACGGCTGTTACTCTGAAACCTGTCTGAAAGAAGTTTAGCCAGTAGGACTGCTGAAACATGGGGTGAGAGAGACCTGACTCTGAATTCATTCTAGTTAGGTGTTAGTTACGTTTTACTTTTATTTTCGTTGTAACTAATTCTGACTTTAAGTGAACATAAGTAATGAGCCATAAAAGTCTATTCTCTTGTAGTTAATAAACTTGTTTTTATCTAAACCAGTGTGTTTGAATTGAAGTGTTTGGGGAAACTCCATTTGGGATAACAGGATTTGTGCATATCATTTTCTGTTAATAAGATGATGGACTGTATATGAGCTTGTGTTACCCAGGAGAGAGCTGGGCAGTACAAGATGTACATTTCTGGGGAAAGTCTGGGACTGGGAGTTTGCTGGTGTTGCTCTGCTGTGTAATTCAAGAGTGGCTGGCTGCAGCGCTCAGACAGTATAACTGGGAGTAACTTAGAGGCTGGAGGCTACGGGTGAGACCAGGAGTGGTAGCTCTCACAGTGTGCAGTATAAATGGCACCTTAGCTTAGAGAGCAGAGGTGACACAGCTGTTTATCAGTCCAGATTGTATCCTAGGTATGTCACAGTGCACGGCAAGGAGGGTGTGTGCATAGCTCGTTATTTCAAATGAGGTTTACACATTAAACATTGGTATAGCAATTTTAAATGAGTCTCAGGTATGGCTGGGAACAGTCAAAGAAAGTTAGTTTGTTATTTTCTGTTTGCTTATTTCGGGTAATTGAAGTAGAAACAGTAAAGCATAAAAATGAGCATCACTGAAACAACTATGAAGCTACAATTAGCCAGATTAGAGGCAGAAGAAAGGGAGCAAGAATGCAAATACCAGAAATGGCAGGCAGAAATGAGACTGAAAGAACTAGCTTCTGCACTGGAAGCTGCCCACAGGCGAGCCATGGAACTGAGACTACAAGAAACTGAAGCTCATAAAAGAGCCAGGGAGCCTAAAGACAAAGAGGCTGAAGAAAAAGGAGAAGGAGAGGAAAAATAATTGGGACCTGATAGAAAAACATGGAAAGATCCCAGAGTTACCAACATCTCTCTCCACTCAAGGAACCCTTAGCTTGGACAAGTCGTGTCCTGCAGTTGTGTCCTGTGAGACTGCATTGAGGAATACGTCCCCACTTTTCAAAAGCTATGTGAGGCTCATGTATTCCTCAGGACGAGAAAGTCTCCACACTGATTACAAAACTGTATGGTAAAGCTTTAAATCTATTTAATGAAATGCTAATTCAGGAAGCTTTTGAAATATTTTGAATTTAAGAAAGCTGTTTTACAAACATTTCAGATTGCTCCAGAAATGTATAGTTTGACATTTAGAAATCTTAAAGAGTGATTTCAGAGTAGCAGCCGTGTTAGTCTGTATCCGCAAAAAGAAGAGGAGGACTTGTGGCACCTTCGCGACTAACAAATTTGTTTGAGCATAAGCTTTCGTGAGCTACAGCTCACTTCGTCGGATGCATTCAGTGGAGCTGTAGCTCATGAAAGCTTATGCTCAAATAAATTTTAGTCGCGAAGATGCCACAAGTCCTCCTTTTCTTTTTAAAAAGAGTGCCGGCATGAGTCATTGTGAATATGCTTATAAGATGTATGACTTAGTGACAATATGAGTGAAAGGGAAGGGGGCTGAGGATTATGACTAACTGCTTGATCTCTTTGCTCAGGAACATTCCTTGAGTATATGAACGAAAGATGTAAGGAGCAGCATGTGGGATAAATCTTTAAAATCTGTATTAGAAATGGCCACTCTGGCTGGTGCCTCTTGAGCAAGCCCACATGTCCAATGAGCACAAGCCACAGAAGAAGGGGTACAAACCCAATGTAAAGTTGGAATCCCTTTTTGCCCCTGGGAAAAAGGAGGGTGGTTGGGAGCCTACATACTCACCCCCACCCCAAATCGTTCCCTTCCTAGAAAACAATAAAAAACAATTACCATGTAGCCAAAAGAAACAGGCTTGTTGACACTGAACAGCACATTCAGACGTGTGAAAGAAGCTCTGTATACTAAATACAGTTATTAGAAATTTTCTAGACTTCCTATCGGGCTGGTTGTCACCTCCAGACTTTGTCAGGTGTATTGAAATTTTAAGTGCTAAGGCTCTAATCTTACAAGCACTATATACGTGTCCAGCTCATGAATATAGTCCTATTGAAGTCCATGGGAATAATTCTTGTGTATAAAAGTTTGTGTGTGTGTGTGTGTGTGTGTGTGTGTGTGTGAAAGGTGATCTACTGAAAGGTGAACTGTCAAGTTGGAGGGAGATTACCAGTGGAGTTCCTCAAGGATCAGTTTTGGGACCAATCTTATTTAATCTTTTTATTACTGACCTGGGCACAAAAAGTGGGAGTGTGCTAATAAAGTTTGCAGATGATACAAAGCTGGGAGGTATTGCTAATTTAGAGAAGGACAGGGATACCCTACAGGAGGATCTGGATGACCTTGTAAACTGGAGTAATAGGAATAGGATGAAATTTAATAGTGAGAAGTGTAAGGTCATGCATTTAGGGATTAATAACAAGAATTTTAGTTATAAGCTAGGGACGCATCAACTAGAAGTAACGGAGGAGGAAAAGGACCTTGGAGTATTGGTTGATCATAGGATGACTATGAGCTGCCAATGTGATATGGCTGTGAAAAAAGCTAATGTCGTCTTGGGATGCATCAGGAGAGGTATTTCCAGTAGGGATAAGGAGGTTTTAGTACCGTTATATAAGGCACTGGTGAGACCTCACCTGGAATACTGTGTGCAGTTCTGGTCTCCCATGTTTAAGAAGGATGAATTCAAACTGGAACAGGTACAGAGAAGGGCTACTAGGATGATCCAAGGAATGGAAAACTTGTCTTATGAAAGGAGACTCAGGGAGCTTGGCTTGTTTAGCCTAACTAAAAGAAGGTTGAGGGGAGATATGATTGCTCTCTATAAATATATCAGAGGGATAAATACCAGAGAGGGAGAGGAATTATTTAAACTCAGTACCAATGTGGACACAAGAACAAATGGATATAAACTGGCCACTAGGAAATTTAGATTAGAAATTAGACGAAGGTTTCTAACCATCAGAGGAGTGAAGTTTTGGAATAGCCTTCCGAGGGAAGTAGTGGGGGCAAAAGATCTATCTTGCTTTAAGATTAAACTCGATAAGTTTATGGAGGAGATGGTATGATGGGATAACATGGTTTTGGTAATTAAATATTCATGGTAAATAGGCCCAATGGCCTGTGATGGGTTTTTAGATGGGGTAAGATCCAAGTTACCCGGGAAAGAATTTTCTGTAGTATCTGGCTGATGAATCTTGCCCATATGCTCAGGGTTTAGCTGATCGCCATATTTGGGGTCGGGAAGGAATTTTCCTCCAGGGCAGATTGGAAGGCCCTGGAGGTTTTTCGCCTTCCTCTGTAGCATGGAGCACGGGTCATTTGCTGGAGGATTCTCTGCTCCTTGAGGTCTTCAAACTACAATTTGAGGACTTCAATAGCACAGATATAGGTGTGAGGTCTTTTTTAGGAGTGGTGGGTGAAATTCTGTGGCCTGCATTGTGCAGGAGGTCAGACTAGATGATCATAATGGTCCCTTCTGACCTAAATATCTATGAATCTATGAATCTATGTGTGTGTAAGACTGGGGCCCAAGATATAAACGGGTAATCTAAGCAGTTCCTTGTGATAATGTGGTGTGAGAAAACGTAAAATTGAAAGCTTTGTATGGAAGACTAATTTCAAAGAGATAGGGTATTAGCCAACCGTTATTTGGAAGTCAGCTGAAATTTGCTGAAATATAACCTAATAAGCCAACAGTTCACAATGGGGAACTCCTGTGTTACAGAAATACTTGAAGAATCTAAAATCCTGCTGGGGCTATGAGAGATCCTGCAAGCCAGAATACAGGTTTGGATACCCGGTGTGTGATTATGTTGAAACGGGATGGTAAGTTTCCATTTTAAATGTATAGAAGTGCAGTGTGTCCCTAACATATGACGCTGTTGTTTGTTGGCTATTGAGTTAACTTAGTTGTTTCAAGGCATAGTGCAGTGTTCTCTGCCTAAAGGAGGATATTGTCATTACTCTAGTCTCTTCATGGAGACCTGCATAACATTGAACTTTTTCAGGGGAAAAAAAAAAAAGTATTCTTTGAAGTATTTCATGTCATGATATTTATGCAGACTGGCTAGTTCAGGGGTCGGCAACCTTTGGCACGTGGTCCATCACGGTAATCCGCTGGCGGGCCCCAAGACATTTTGTTTTCATTGACTGTCCGCAGGCATGCCCCCACCTCCCGCAGCTCCTAGTGACTGAGGTTCGCCATCCCTGGCCAGTGGGAGCTGCATAAACAAAACGTCTCACGGCCTGCCAGTGGATTACCATGATGGGCTGCATGCCAAAGGTTGCTGACCCCTGGGCTAGTTTGTTATAATACAGCCTTAAATTCAAGTACCTTTTTCATAGCTTAAAAAAAGAAAAGCAAACTTGATGTTTTTGCCTGTATCCAGTTGATACGTTTCCTGTTTTGAAACTGAATGGAGATGAAAACAATACACTGGCTGGCTCTTCTGTTCTGGTTTATGTATTAATAACTTCAGCTTATAAAGTAGGCTTTCTCTCCTCATGAGATGGTTGTCAGACTCCTTCTGTGGCTAGGGGAATGATATTTTCAGTTATGGACCATGTTCTCCACCCAGTCTCTGTGATGCACAGTCTAAGGACAAAACCTGCAGTTTTGGTTTCTGTTGAAATTTGGCCTGAGGATGTTGTTTGTCCTCATAGCCCCGCTGCTGGATCCGTACAGTGGGGTTGTTTTGCAGGATTTGTGCCATCATAACTAACATTCTTTCCATTCACTTTGTGTCCTTTTTGTGTGTCTCTCTCATTTTTACTGTCCTATTTTTGTTCCGTCTAGTCTGAGATTGTCTATTGTAGGAATTAAAAACATAAAATAACCTTCCATTAACCACCAATTGCATTGCTTCCACTCTCCATTGCACTGGTTACAAGAGGCATAAATTTTGCTTTTTGTAGCTCTGCTTTCATAAATAGATAGACTCAAAGGCCCTGTTGTGATCACCATAACACCTAGAAATCCCCCCAAATAATTCCTTGAGCATATCTTTTAGAAAAACATCCATTCTTGATTTAAAGATTGTCCAGTGATGGAGAATCCACCATGACCCTAGGTAAATTGTTCCAATGGCTAATTACTGTCACCTTATTTCCAGTCTAATTTGCCTGGCTAGTTTTGAGATCTCACAGAAGATGAGGATAAATAAAACTAATTTCTCAGGCATCCTCCTGCTCTTTGAAATAAAGGGCCACTTCAAAAAGCTAAAATGTATTAAATTAAGGTCCTTGAATTTTTTTCATGCATCAGGGCTAATGACATTGAGACAGCTCAGCAGATATTCTGGAAACAAGCTGACTTTGGTTATGTTAAAGAAAGGCTGGATGAAATGAAAACCCACTGCAAGCCTATAGCAAAGGTAGGTGTTTTGATATACTTATAAACAATGCAGTTTTTAAACATAATGCCACTACATAAACCCATGGTATACCCACACCTGAATACTGCGTGCAATTCTGGTCGCCTCATCTCAGAAAGATCTTTTAGAATTGGAAAAAGGACAGAGCAGGGCAGTAAAAATGATTTGGGGGATGGAACAGCCTTCTTATGATGAGAGATTGAAAAAGACTGGGTCTGTTCAGCTTGGAAAAGAGGTGACTAAGGCGGGGATAAGATAAAGGTCTATAAAATCATGAATGGGGTGGGGTAAGTGTTGTTTGCCCCTACACAGAACACAAGAACCAGAGGTCACTTGATGAAATTAATAGGTAGCACATTTAAAACAAACCAAAAAAAGGAAGTAATTCTTCACACAATGCACAGTCAACCTGTGGAACTCATTGCCAGGGGATGTTGTGAAGGCCAAAAGTATAACTGCATTCAAAAAAGAATTAGTTAAGTTAATGGAAGATAAGTCCGTTAATGGCTATTAGTCAAGAGGGTCAAGGATATCTCCATGCTGTGTGTGTCCCTAAGTCTCTGACTGCCAGAAATTGGGACTGGAGGATAGTGATGGATCACTCGTAATTGCCCTGTTCTGTTCATTCCCTCTGAATCATCTGGCACCAGCCACTGTCGGAAGACAGGATACTGGGCTAGATGGACTACTGGTGTGGCCCACTGTGGCCATTCTTATGCTTTTAGTAGTATTTTATTTTAATCAATCCCTACTTGTTCTTTTTGCACAGGGTGATTCATCTCTGGCCTGCTCACAGTACCTCCAGCATTGTAGAGCGACAAACTTGTACATTGATTTAAGAACCATAAAGCGAAACCATGACAGGTCTCTGAATCACTTTATGTTCCAGCAATACCAGGAAACCCCAGGGAAAATACACTTCAGAATGCATATTTCACAAATCTCAATGCATACGTCATCATGGCACCTGGGTTGCAAAACCTATAGAACCAAAGAGTAATTGTGCTAGGTTCTTCCCCCATTTACACTGGTGCAAACCAAACGGCTTACTGGGGAGACTTGGGACCTGATCCTGCAGAGACTAAAGCATGTGCTTTACATGTGGTGAGTAGTCCCCACTGAAGTCAGTGGGATGACTTGTACAATAGTGCAAGTCTTTGCAGGATCTGGACATTGAATATCAATCACACGGGTAGATTTCAGAAAGGGGAGTTTTGGCGTGTCGCATTTACCATATACGGCGGCACCACCACCAGTCTTGTTGATATTCTCAAGGAAAAAATCTGTAGGACCACTCTCATCTGATTTTTTTTTTTTCTCTTAGGAGCAATTTGGTTTTGAGGAATATGTAGATCTCCTTTTTTAAGTAACAAACTTGACCATTGGCAAAAGCAATGTAACCAATGAGGCATGTTTAGAGGGCACATCATTTTAAAGGGATGCAGTTAACTTGAAATCAAAACAAATTTTAAAAAATGAGTTCAAGATAGTGTGTTGCTACACCTGTCCTGAGCCTGCATCCCTATTTCTTGGCTTCACAATCACATTTTCCTATTTAAAGATAAATATCTTTCTTGCCTCTATTGTTATATAAAGTGCTTGGTCACACTTACTAGTAAGGTTACATTTATAAAAAGTTTTTAAAGGGTTAATTTATGATTAATATGTATTTTAATACATCATTAGAACCCAACAGATCACTAGATTGCTTTTAACAGTTCCTTAGAGCACCTACTGGCATGCTTATAACAAGATTACACATGCTGCCCATGTCTGTAACATGCTTTTATCACCTGCTAGTCATTTCTTGGTAAACTGTTTGTGTTACTGTAATTACACAAACAGGTAAAACTAATGTCCATCTCCTGTACTGAGCTCCATGTGGGTGCAGCGATCAAAACAGAATTGATGGCTAACTGATTGCACAAGAGGAAACTCTGAAACTGAATAGGCAGTGTCATTACATGCACAAATTAAAGACGTTAAAAAAAATTTGGCAGGTTTCAGAGTAGCCGCCATGTTAGTCTGTATTCGCAAAAAGAAAAGGAGGACTTGGTGGCACCTTAGAGACTAACCAATTTATTTGAGCATAAGCTTCCGTGAGCTGCAGCTCACTTCACCGGATGCATCCGATGAAGTGAGCTGTAGCTCACGAAAGCTTATGCTCAAATTTTAGTCTCTAAGGAGCCACAAGTACTTCTTTTCTTTTTTAAAAAAAATTGGGAATCTTTTCTGTTAATCTTAGGTGTTACTTGTTATCATAGAAAACATTTCCCCTCTGAATACACGACTTTTTAAAAAAAAAGTTACTGATGTCCCTTTAACTAGCGCACACATTTAAATCTTATTAAAAGATTTAATGTTAGTAGCTGAAAAATATCCCTATTGATGAACCAAGTACAGTATTGCTGGTTTTGAATGCTATTTTGATACTGTGCCATCTGAATTCTTGTAATATTATGAAATGTATTAATTGGCTGAAGGATATTCTGCGCTGGAGGAATCACCAGGTTTTTTTTTGTTTTTTTTTTCTGTAGTCTGTGCTATCACTTCCTGGTAAATTTCAACCCTCTTGTACTATATGAAAATAGATAATAATTTATATTAAGTGATTTTTGTGGGTGACTCTAATGCTCAGAAAGTGAAACGAAGGCCCCAGTTCAGCAAGGTGCTTAAGTACGTGCTTAACGTTAAGCACGTGAGTAGCCTTATTTAAGTCAGTGGGGCTACCTGTGCTGAAACTTAAGCTCATGTTTAAGTACTTCGCTGAATTGACCTTGCACCTAACTGCATTGTCCTGAGCCGGCTGCTGTGCAAGCGTACCCATGTAGAACTGCAGCGTACCTCAGTGCTGATCTGTCTTGGGCTGGGCTCCTCTTGAACGGCTGCGCTTGGGCCAGGTATTTTATGTTCATAAGTTTTTATTCTTTCGCCTCAGATTCAAGGAGGACTTTCTCCAGAAAGGAGAAATCGGAGGCCGTTGTAACTTTGACAGTCAAGCATTCATGGCTGAAGGTCAGCGCAAGAGTCCTCTGCAGTCTTGGTATGATTTGGAATTGTCACTGTTTCCAAGTTAAGAGTTGGTTTTTACTCTTCTTTCTTTGCCTGCCTTTCTTTGGCATCAACAGTTCTCAGTGAGGCATTTAGTGCTAATGCATTTCATACTGAGAAATGCTGACTCTCGGAAATAAGAAGTGAATACAGATTGAATCCCACACTCACGTAGGCATAGCAGAACTTGATGTGATCATACATTTGCTGCTGCTGTTTTCAGCACTGATGTGGGCAAAAGACTATAAATGTCTCACAGTTAAGTTTGAGTAACTGTTGATCCAACAGTTAGTTGGAGAAAAGGATATTGTCCCATCTTGATCCAAAACAGCACTGTCATTTTGTTTGAGATCCGCTTGAAACTGTCTCTGAAACAAACCAAAAATGTGAAAAGTAATAATGGACTGAGCACAGTGCTGGGAGTCAGAAACCTGGCTTCTGAACTTTGCCTTGCTTTTGCCTAGCTGAGTGTCTGAGTACTGTCACTTAACCTGTCTGCACCTCCGCTGTCCCATCTGTAGAATGAGGCAGTAATGATCATTCTTTGTGTACAGTAGTTTGAGATTTACAGATGAAAAGCACCATTAGCAGCCAAGGACTTAAACTTTGAGCATAAGTGCTTTGCTGAATTGGGGCCTACTTGATATCTGTGCTTTACACTCCTGTACCTGCAAAAGGGACTTTGTGCTTGACATTATGGGCTGGGTGCAACAATCTACAAGGCTCAGGGATGGTTGCAGGGAAGTGTTTCGTGAGGACACGCCATCTTGGAGTGAGGTAGTGTGGGATCCCTGGCTCTGTTGCCACTGGAAGTGCTGCTGTCACATAGGGTTTGTCTGCACTGCAATTAAAAACCTGTGGCTGGCCTATGCCAGCTGACTCAGGCTCATGGGGCTTGGGCTCTGTTGCTCTGGGACCCTCCCACCTTAATTGCATTGTAGACATACCCATAGTTGCAGGTTAATCTCTAGGGCAGGAGACATCAAGTAGGATCTAAGGATTCCTTTTCCCTCCTTGTCTGCTTCCATTTGTTCTTTCTCTGACCTCACTAGAGTTCCTTTGGGTTCCTCTCTCTGGCCATGTTTAACCTCATTGTCCTCACTGTGATCAGTAATCTCAGTGCCATCTGAACCTCTGATCCATTTTCAAAAGATGGCTGTCAATATGCAGACTGTTGGTTACCAGCAAAATGAATTCTCCTAATTGGCTTCGGACGTAATCAGCCTTGCACCTGCAGGCGTTCATCTCGCCAAAGCATTGAGGTCTGTAGTGGAATGCCTTTTAAATGCAGATCAACCAGTGGGACAGAAATGTATTCAAATTAACTGCACCCTGGAAATATGGATGGAAGGAAAGACACTTTTCACAGTTCTCTGCTGGGTTGATTTGTAGATCAAAGATGCTGCTTGCTCTCGAGATCAAAGGCAGAATTTTTAACCTTTTGAAGCTAATGACCTAAAACCCTTCAGTTACAATTAAAAATTATTTTTAATTGTCAAACCTTATCAAACTTTGGCAGCATTATTAGATGAAATTTACATTGTGAACTGTCACTAAACTCTGAATGTGTAATAGGTACTTTATCTTAAAAGCATACTACATATCATTGAATAATTTCAGGTTTGCCGAACTTCAGACATATACTCCACTAAGCTTCAGACCCATAGAAGATGGCAAATGTGACATTATTATTGAAAAGCCAACTTACTTCATGAAATTAGATGCAGGTAACCGATATTATTTTTCTGTGTCATAAGTGTGATAATGTAGTGTCTATTTACATTACATTTTTAGGGTGTGTGTGTATGAAACTCACTCTGAACATGTATGTGGTGTTTATAGATCTTTGAATTAGAGTAAGATTATAAGACTTTGTTTTCACTCCCTTTTCATAGTTCAACCAAATCTGAGAGATTGTGACACAGTGCAAGTTTTGTACTATTAATAGACGCTTAAAAAAAAAAAAACAACCACCCAGAAAAGTTTCACACCACTTCCATTAAACTTTGACTCATGATGACTGATTTCATATTGCACTTGCACATTATGGGAGTAAACATAATTTATTACTGGCTCTAGGACTTCAGTAATTGCAGCTTCTGCATACATAGGTATGTAACAGTTATAGGGTGGTGGGTGGAAGTCATGTACTTCAAGAAGAGACCCCGAGCAAATAACTTTTTATGTAGATGTGTCAGTTTAAAAGTATAAAAAAAGCTTTTAAAGAAATCTTTTAAGGCTTTGAGCTACGTGAAAATCAGCTGCAAAGTATGTAATATCTTATCTACTTCAATCTGGGAGAGCCCTAGTGATTGCTGTCCTGCACCATATCAAACTTCATGAGAGGCCTGAAGTATCTTAAGAAGGTCTTTCCATCATGAGTATTTTAGCATTTCTGCAGTTTATTCATCTTAGTTTAATGTTCTTCATTTTAGAGATTTAACATTAATAGGGGAGAATATTTAGTCCGGTATTTAGACAAATAGATTAGGCTTTTGTTTTTAAATAGGAGTGGGTAAAAACACTGCACTCCAGGGTCTGTTTGAAGCGGGCTTTGGAGCAGGTGCTAAATGAATCATGTCGCAAGAGTAGTGTCTTATCCCACAGCCCAAGGTGAAGTTTACTGTACTTATTTTAAAAAAAGCCTGAAAACATTTTGTTGAAGTCCTAATATTAGTGTTTGCAATGTGCAGCTTGACATGGCAGTACCGTTAATGTGGCAGTAGCTTTAGTATACAATAGAAAATCACAATAGCAAGTGTAACTTCAATGAAGTTTAATTTGTGGTTTAATTTCATACTGCTTTTGCCCTGCCTATTCCTTGGCTTTTTCTTAAAATGAATGGTTACTTCATAGTTTTCTCATGTGATTCCATCCCCCTGAAGCGCTGCATCTCTAAGGAGTATACAAGTTCTCAGTCACATAAAGAGTAAAACGAATTTAAAATCCAGACCTTTCTATACACAGGAACAGGGAGCGTATTTAGTAATTTGCCTCTGAATAATAAACATGATTTTTTACAAAAATGGGAATGAATAATGTAGTATCCTGCTTTATTAGTAAAGAGCTTTTATTTCTCCTGCCAGGTGTTAATATGTACCATCACTTCTGTGACTTTGTCAATCTTTATATCACTCAGCATATTAACAATTCGTTCAGCACAGATGTCAACATTGTCATGTGGGACACTGTAAGTAGGACCTCCTTTTAAAATATTTGTAGTGGTTGTATCACACGGTGTATCGTGTGCTGCTTGAACAGCATCCCATGCTTATCTTCTAGCAAAGCAGCAGTACTGCCCTGGAATGAGCCTTGGCTTATTTATTATACAAGCTTGTACATTGTAATCAAATCACTTGGTGAGACCTGCTAAATGACACATGCGAGTCTTTGCATCTTTAAAATATGGAGTCCTAGGGCCTGAAAATCCCACCTGTCCTTCAGAGGCTTCTTGCCTGGCAGGGTGAATTCAACTGAGTGACACACGCCCTACCTGACTGCAGGAAGGAGTATCAGGCCCCAGCTCTGCAGGACTGTTTTTGTTGAAGAACACCTCATGTGAGCATGGTGGAATTTTGACCCACCTCTTGTTCATACCAGTAAAAGTGAGACGAAGGGCTTGTCTTCACTGCAACAGCTAGCTCAAGTTACTCCACTGGAGCTAGCCTCACTCCTGCAAGAGCGACCACACTGCAAAACAGCATTCCAGCTAGGGAGGGCCGAATTAACCCATCACTGGGCCCTGAGCGCACACACTTCTGGTCTGCTGGCCAACTCGGTTAGATGCTCTCGCGCAGCATGGATGTGTTTAACCCTGTCCTGGCTAGCACAGCTGCACTAGTGATCTGTTAACCAAGCCACATCCAACTCCTGCACAGATGTTGCTTAACTAAGATCCTGTCTTGAAATACTGTCCTTAGTGCTTACCATATAGAATGCTACACGGCTACAGCACTGAGAGAACGGCAATCCTAGTCATGCTGGAATTTTAGTAAGTACTTTCTCAGTGTTGCCACTGTATTCCAGCTGTATTGCTAAGTGTTTAGTTTCTCATTGTATATAACAAAATCTTTCTAATTATCTCTCGCTTTCACAGTCTGACGTTATTTCTTCATATAGAATTTCAAAGTAGAATTTCCCCTAAGAACTTTGGGTTAGATTTAGTCTTATGGAATTTGTAGGTATGAGACAGGGAAATACAGCTGCTTGTATTGTTTTCCCCACAAAAGAAATGTGCAACCTGTATTTAAAAAAACCCCAAGCAAACACCCTAAATCTTGCTATTTAATGGCTAGCTCATGAACAGTCTCTTTGCAGTCAGTTCTCTTGATTGCCTTTAAATGTGCTACTATGACATTAAAAATAAATTAGTCCCACCTAACCACACTACTTCTAATTGAACATTTTTAGTGGCCTTTACTGAATTGAAATTTTGACAATTTGTCTGTTAAGCATGGGGAAATGAGTTTATTAACCCCTACTGAGTGATGTAGGACTAGTTGGTTGTTTTTTTTTTTTTGTTTTTTTTTAATCACTTGGTTGAAAAATTAGCAATAACATTGCAGTCCAGAAATTCCACCTCTCTAGAACATTGTCTCAAACTGATGCAGGATTTTGTTTTTAACAACTATTTTCTGCATTCTCTGTATGTTCTAACTCATCTGAATGTTAACCTTCCTAGAATTGCCAGGTCTCAGCAGGGTATATCTCCTTGCTCTTCAACATGAATCCTCCTGGACAAATCAGACAAAAATAACCTGTTTCTAGGTTCTCTAATATATTGGAAGCCAATACATGTAAAATATAAGCATCAGTCTTCCTTTACGTGTAGCATCTGTAAGTTTAATAGGGACATGAACACATATAATTTGTGGTCTTCCTAAGAGATCAAATATATCAAAGCCTCATGATGATTTCCTTTTAAAAAGAGCAGGGATACTTTTCCTATTGTTCCTGTATTACTAGGGTCTTAACATTGTATTACTTCTTACAAATGATTAACACAAAATAAATGCAATTTTTTATCTACTGGAACAGATCACTTTTGTTGACACATTTCAGAGTAGCAGCCGTGTTAGTCTGTATTCGCAAAAAGAAAAGGAGTACTTGTGGCACCTTAGAGACTAACCAGTATATTTGAGCAACTAAATTGGTTAGTCTCTAAGGTACCAACAAGTACTCTTTTTTTCTTTTTGTTGACACAGATTTTATTACCTCTTACCACCAGATGATGGCACCAAGAAACTTCTTGATTTGCTGAGAGGTGTCTGTGGTTACTAAAAGACAGACTCCAGCTTATTACTGATTCCCTTTTCTTCTTAACATAATTAGATATGCATGCACTTTTTTGCTCCTGTAGAATTGCTGTACTGTCCTTATTAAACAGAAATGCCCTTAGATGTAGGTGAAGCACAGCAGAAAATGAACAGGAAATACATCAGGAATCTAATCAGGCATTATCTGCAGACACCCCACCTTCAGCCACATAAAAAAGTGACGTTTATAAATTCCCCTACAATCAGTTCTTTTATGGAGAATAGGCAGCGATAGGAGTAGAGCTTTCAGCTTTGAAGATCAGTGCTTTGCTACTGATCTGGAAGAGCAGTTCTTATAACACAAGATGCTGGAGAATAATATCGAACCTGAAATTCATTAAAACTTCATTGCAGCAGTGGGGGGAAAAGCAAAGCTGCAACCTAATGAAATATGCCATCCTTTAGATTCTGTTACATTTCACTGGCTGCCTGCTCTGTCTTGCAATCTTTTTTAGTCTCTCTTAAAAAATTGGTTTTATTAAAAATTATTTTCACTTCACATTAAAGACTGATGGACAAAACAGCTGCAACATCCAAAAGAAGTGTACGTGCTACAAAAAGCAATCCGCTTCCAGCTTCCTGAGCACATATCTAACTGTAGTCCAAAAGAAAGCACTGATGCCTCTTTGTTCCATACATATTAGTGATCTATTAATATCTGTGGAGAGAAGGTGTACCAGGGAGCAGAAGTGTGGTGATTCTGTGGCAGGGTCACCTGCAGGGATTGAACCCAACCTTTAGATCTGACAGCATGGGCCTCTACTGCTTGAGCTAAAGGACAGGATCTGTTAGGATTACAAAGTTAGGCTGACATAGTGATTTATATTGACCTATTTGTGCATGTGTCTACACTCAGATTTGTCTGCATAAGTGACCCATTATGGCAACACAGTAAAACCACCTCCCTGAACACCTAGTAGTCTACGTTACAAAGTTAGGTTGATGTAAGTTCTACTCCACAGTACGCTGTAAAAATTTCCCAAAAGGCATTGCGCTGGGTGGTGGTGCGTGGCACACTGGGATACCTACTTGTGGTGTACTACGCTTTGTAAGGACTTCTGGTGAGTATGTGCAGCATCAACACAAGCAGCTAAGTCTGCATGATCGATATACTAACTTCGGTGACCGTACACTGACGTAACTTACATCGAACAAAGTTTATAGAGTAGATGTGACCTAACTGGCTTGAAGGCAGTAGCAGGCTTCCATCTTTATATAGTCCAGCCACTAGAGGCATTTTTACCCATTATGTTATGAGATACTGCAACAAGTTGTTACGGGTAGTGCCGAATTTCATCACAAATTTGCCTGTTATTTCATCCAGCAAATAGAAGTGTTTCCATCAAAGGCACACTGGCTGAATCAAGTAGCCGCTCTGTGTCACTCAAGCAGGTAGGCATGTGCAGAGGGTGTTTCTAGAACCAGGAGCCTGTCCCAGAATCAAGGAGGATCCGGAGCAGGCTTACAATAACTCTTTATTTCAAATGCCTGCTCTGCACATGCATTCACAAATGGGTTTGTTAATCTCAGCAGCCCCACTTTACATACCCATCCTTCCCTCTGCCCTGCCACCCCACACCCAGTGTTAGTTCTTTTGTCTTTGGGGAGAAGAGGGTGTGCTGGACACCTCCCCTTGCTGGCTGGTCTCTCCACCTCTTCAGGTTTGTCTAGACTAGAATTTATGCCTGTTTTTAACCTGAGTTGATTCATTGCCAGTTAATCTGAGTTAGCTAACACAATTATCAGTTTTAGACATTGCAAACGTCTGTGGTTTGCTCCAGGCTGTCCTGGTTACTATGGTGATGGGGCCAATATAAGAACCTGAACTAATATATCGAATCCACAGATTGTTACATGAGAGCTTTTATTCATTGTGCGTGTATGTGTGTGTTTTCTCTTTTCTCCTAGAGCTCGTATGGCTATGGGGATTTGTTCAGTGAGACCTGGAAGGCATTTACTGACTATCACATAATACACTTGAAAACATATGACTCTAAAAGGGTATGGAATTGTATATTAAGCTATAGTGCCATGATGGAGTTTCCCAGCCAAACCAAAAGCCAATATTTCAGGAGAAGGCCTTACCCTGGTAACAAAGCATAGCTAGACTCGAGGTTTCCCTACAAATTAAGACCAGGGTTGCAACCCCCTTCCCTGAAGTGGTGGCAGCTCTTGTGTAGACAGAGCCATACTTGCATGGTTCTGTGAGAGGAGATATTTAAAGATCGGGGTTTTTGCATCAGCAGCAGATGTACGCCTGTTTCTGACATTGGAGTACATTATGGATATTTTAGCATGTTGTAGCAGGGTTTGCACAGTGAGATACTGTGTGGCAAGCTATTGTGCTGTAGATTCACACCCTGGCTTGCCACGCACTAACTTGCCGTATAGACAAGCCCTAAGGGTTTTTTTGTGGTATCGTTCGTTCCAAATCTTGTAGTTTTCATTGGGTTGTATTTCTCATCTGTGTCTTTAATATAGCTTTTGTTTGATATTCATGACCTATTACGATATTCCTTCCCTGCTTCCAAGATATGAAGACTCTGGTATATAGTCTACCCTTGATTTTTGTTCTCAAAAATCTAGCTGCCTTCAGTGGGAATTCATCTTGTCCTCTCTTAAATCCCTCCTTTTAAACCTGCCTCTTCCACAATGCCTCTAGATTGCTGCATCTGCTTAGCTAGATGAACACCTGTGACTACTGATCCATGAAACCCCAACTATTCCCTTGTTCACCATCCTACCTACTCCTTTTTGTCTTTTTCCACCTGTTGCATCTTGTCAAAACCCTAGACTGAGTTCTCTGGAACAGCAGCTGTCTTTGGGGATGTCCATACTGCACTCACAAGGTGTGACTGCAGCTCGAGTAGACACAACTGAGTTAGCTTTAATCTAGTTTGTTTAGGTCCCGGAGCAGGGAAACTGCAGCAGCGTGCTCTTCATCCCAGGCTAGCCCTGCGAGTGTAATTACCTGGAACCCCAGGTAGCTCCAGACCTGAG
The DNA here is from genome assembly GCF_965140285.1 of Lepidochelys kempii. Taxonomy (NCBI): domain Eukaryota; kingdom Metazoa; phylum Chordata; order Testudines; family Cheloniidae; genus Lepidochelys; species Lepidochelys kempii. Next base: position 9,016,126 of record NC_136386.1, on the reverse strand, counting down.
AGATCTAGATTACAGCTAGCTCAGGTATGTCTGCTCAAGCTGCAGTCCCACCTTGTGATTGTGTTATAGACATACCCTTTGTTCTGTTAGTTTGCAAAGTGCCTAATATAATGGCATTATGATCCTTGATTGGTGACTCTAGTTGCTGCCCCAATATAAACAGTATCTGCAGTGAGCAAGCATGTGGTGTGCCCCTTTAACTGTGTATTAGAGTACAATCATAACTTTAATGGTCTTCCCTTTCAGGTATGCTTTAAAGAAGCAGTGTTTTCATTATTGCCTCGAATGCGATATGGCTTATTTTACAATACACCACTGGTGAGTCCTTTTTATCCTGTCAATGTGAAAACTAGATATCGATGTTCGTATCAGCATAAAACTTCAGCAAACAAATGCTGGAAAAACCTAGCTGAGTTATTACAATTTATATACTTGTGATATAAACTGTAAGTGAAGCATCTGATTATAATATAAATTGCCTCTCTGATTTCAGATCTCTGGCTGTCATGGTACAGGATTATTTAGAGCATTTTCCCAGCATGTGTTACACAGATTAAATATCACACAAGAAGGACCCAAGGTATGACTGATACAAACTTGGTATGAAGCTTGCATTTCTTTTCTTTAAGCAATCCTAGTTCTTACCCCAGTAAGTAGAAGTAGCTGCGAGTGTCCAGCAGAAACTAGTGGCAAATATTACTATTTTTTTGGGTCCCTCATACTGAGGTTTTGGGTCCACCTTTTGTTTCAAAAAGTTCTTTTAGCAAATATCTACACGTATTTGTAGAAGGCTGCTCCAAGTCCTGTTCCCACTGGAGAAGACCTTAGCACACCTCTTCCCCATTTCAGCCCTTCTGTCTCCAAGGACCTGCATTATGACAAATGTTCTTCCAGGCCAGGAGAGCTGGATGCGTAGCTCCTTCTGGAGTGGCTATCAAGCGCTGCCCTTGAACACCTGAGAGAACACCGCAAAGCCATGCATGGTGCACTTCCTTTCTACAGAGACTCAGGTGCTGCTTCTGCAGAGCCACAGAGTCTCTGATGACCTGGGAGCAGAGAAAGGAGCAATCAAATCTGGCCCTCTGATCCCTGCATGGTACCATTAGGCAGGCCCTAGGCTTACCAGTTTTAAAACACTTGTTATTTGTTCAGACCATTACAGTGGCTGCATTGGTGGATGCAGCGGCTTTTGATTTTCTGAAGTATTTGCCAGAGAGTAGCCTACATGTTATCTCTAAGGGATACGCTTTGAAAGCACAAGCATTTAGCTGTGCGTCTCCTACTGACGTTAATGGGACTCATGCAGCTAAATCTCTGGGTTCCACTTGGAAAATTTACCCCTAAGGGTCCAACTGATTTTAAAAGGTGAGGGAGGGGGAACGGCTACACAGGCAAAATAACTTTTTTCTGCAAGTCTTGTGCATGAATCATCCTCTGTTTCTTTCTTGCTTTCAGATACGCCTGTAATGGCCAATGCAGAGATTCTTTTGTACTCCATAAAAGTATATACTTTTTTAAACCATTCCATTGTTGTTAGGATCAAGAATTTTGCAAAATATATGAAATGTTTATGTTAATTTTGGAGGGCATTATGCTATATCGGTATAACTACGTCGCTCAGGGGTGTGAAAAATCCACACCCCAGATTGATGTAGTTACACCTTTCTAACCCCCTGTGTAGACAGTGCTATGTTGACAGGAGATCTTCTCCCATTGACGTAGCTACCCCCTCTTGGGGAGGTGGCTGAACTCCACTAACAGGAGAAGCTCTCCCATTGGCCTAGTAACGTCTTCACTACAGCAGTGCAGCTGCACTGGTGTAGGGCTGTCTGTGAAGACCAGCCCTTTGTCTTCAGCTAGCCACGTTTTCTCTGGGGTATGGAGGCACTCCTGTATATGACACTTTATCTTCTCCAGACCTATGTAGAAATTTTTAATACTCAAGTAATTGTTTCCTTTTAAAAATTTCATAGCAGTTTTACTGAGTATTTTTGGTCCGTCAGGCCCTGCAGATGGGTATATAGCATTGCAGTATCTCTCATCTCTTTTTAGGATGGAAAAATTCGCGTCACAATACTTGCACGCAGTACCGACTACCGGAAAATATTGAACCAGAATGAGGTTGGATTATTTTACTGTCTTTGGTAAAAATTAAACTTTTTTTTTTTTAATCTTATGTATTGTGCATGATGCATTAGGATTTTCATATAAAACCAATACACTATCTAATGGTAAATCTTGAACAGGCTCAGTGGTAACACTACATTAATCTGACAGAGGTTCTAGCCAGTATCCATTTCTATATCTCTGGCTGTGAGCCTCGTAGCCTTTGCCGATTTCCTTATGGAGATTGGTAGAGGACAGGAAGTAGTGCGGCCAGATCAGAAGTGCCTGCCTTTAAAATAAAAATAAAAAAAAAAAAAATGCCCACAGTCATAGAAATGTAGGGACCTTGAGATGTCATCAAGTCCAGCCCTCCCCCTGCACAGAGGCAGGACCAAGTAAGCCTCGATCATCCCAGACAGGTTGATGTGGACATTTCTTAAATCCCTCTGGTGATGGGGATTCCACAAACTCCCTTGGAAGCCTGTTCCAGAGCTTAACTACCCTTATAGTTAGAAATGTTTTCCAGCTATCTAACCTAAATCTCCCTCGCTGCAGATTAAGCCCATTATTTCTTTAGTGGACATGGAGAACAATTGATCACAGTCATCTTTATAACAGCCCTTAACCTATTGGAAGACTGTTATCAGGTGCCTCCTCAATCTTTTCTCAAGAAAAAACATGTCCCTTCCCCCTGTCCTTCCCCCCCCCCTTTTTTTTTTTAAACCTTTCCTCATAGGTCAGGTTTTCTAAACCTTTGATCATTTTAGTTGCTCTCCTCTGTACTCTGTCCAATTTGTCCACATCTTTCCTAAGGTGCGGTGCCTAGAATTGGATGCAATGCTCCAGTTGAGGCCTTGCCAGTGCCAAACAAAGTGTGACAGTTACCTCCCATGTCTTACATACAGCACCCAGAATATTAGCCCTTTTTGAAACTGCATCACGCTGTTGACTAGTTCAATTGGTGATCATTGATAATGCCCACATCCTTTTCAGTAGTGCTCCCACCTAGCCAGTTATTCCCCATTTTGCAGTTGTGCATTTGATTTTTCCTTCCTAAGTGAAAGACTTTTTTTTTAATTTCATCTTATGAAATTCAGACCAATTCTCCAATTTGTCACAGTCATTTTGAATTTCTAATCCTGTCTTCCAAAGCACTTGCAACCCCTCTCATTTTGGGCTCATCTGCAAATTTTATAAGCATACTCTCCACTCCGTTATCCAAGTCATTAACAAAAATATTGAATAGTACTGGACCCAGAACTGACCCCTGTGGGACCCCAATAGATTGCTCTTCCAGTTTGACAGAAAACCATTGATAACTACTCTCTGAAAATTAAGAAAAGGAGTACTTGTGGCACCTTAGAGACTAACAAATTTGTTTGAGCATAAGCTTTTGTGAGCTACAGCTCACTTCATCGGATGCATTCAGTGGAAAATACAGTGGGGAGATTTATATACACAGAGAACATGAACCAATGAGTGTTACCATACACACTGTAACGACAGTGATCACTTAAGGTGAGCTATTACCAGCAGGAGAGCGGAGGGGAAAAAACCTTTTGCAGTGATAATCAAGGTGGGCCATTTTCAGTAGTTGACAAGAACGTGTGAGAAACAGTAGTGAGGGGAAAATAAACATGGGGAAATAGTTTTACTTTGTGTAATGACCCATCCACTCCCAGTCTTTATTCAAACCTAAGTTAATGGTGTGCAGTTTGCAAATTAATTCCAGTTCAGCAGTCTTTCTTTGGAGTCTGTTTCTGAAGTTTTTTGTTGAAGAATTGCCACTTCTAGGTCTGTAATCGAGTGACCAGAGAGACTGAAGTGTTCTCCGACTGTCTTTCAAGCAGCTTTGCACCCACCTTATAGTAAATTTATCTAGACTTCATTTCCCCAGTTTGTTTTGTAAATGTTATGCGGGACTGTGTCCAAGCCTTACTAAAATCAAGATAGATCATGTCTAAAGCTTCCCCCTTCCACTAAGCCTGTAATAATGTGATTGTAAAGCTAATTTATCTGTGGCTGAATGTTATTCTTTAAAATTGTCTCTCTGCGCACCCCAGAGCATTTATTTTTTTTTTTGGCAGACCAATGCTGAAAGCCAGAAGACTAATGAAATGTTTTGTTTTATGTGGACAGACCAAACTGCAGGTGATCATATCTGAGTGTATGGACTTGAACCCTGCATTGCATTGTCAAATCACATAGTGAATAATGTTTGCAATGACATGCTCCTATATATAACAACATGTAGCGTTCATATAGCACTTTTTGTTCCTAGTTCCTAAAGTGCTTGACACAGGTGGATTAAGCATTATTAGCCCCATTTGACAGATGGGGAAACCGAGACCTAGAAATGTTCAGACCACAGGCAAGTCAGTGGCAGAGCCAGGAATAGAACTCAGATCTCCAGATTCCTAGACCCATGCCCTATCTACTGGACTGCATTGCTTCCCCTCCGCTGCCCTGCCCTATGCAATGTGCTTTCTTGTAATGGACACTTCCCAAGAAGAGAGAAGTTAGCATCTTTTTTCTTGACAATACTATTATAGGGGGAAAAACACTCACGACCCCTCTCATTCCTCCATCATCCTGTTTTTTTTTCAAAAGCAGTAATAATCGTGTCCATAAAAGCCCAGAATTGCATCTGTTCTAACCAATGGCAAAATATGTCTACTAAGTAGCTTGTAAAGCTAGTAGTTTTGTCTTGTGTAACCCATTGACCTTGCATTCACATTGCCTGTAATAAGTGTGTGAGCTGTACTTGGTTATAAGTACAGAAAACCTTTGTGACTTTCTCCTGCAGAGACTGAGTAGCTACTAGGCATTGTGGCAGATGAAGTTTAGAAGGCATCTTTGGTTTCAGGCCTTGAACTAACAAGAGCTGCTGTTACTGTCTGTTGGCTGGCAGGGTAGATTTTAATTGCAGTGTGTGGCATAAGGTACCTAAAGCCCTGATTCAGCAAGGTACTAAAGCAAGTGCCTAGCTTTTAGCATGTGAGACTTCCTATTGAGTTCAGTGAGTCTTAATACCTTGCTGCATTGGGGCCTCAATCCCTATATTAAGCAGTGAGGGCTAAATTCTCATGTTAGTTCCTAGCACAAACTGAATTATGTTGATGGTAGTCACTCCAGTGTAAAACTGGATTAAGTAAAGACAAGTTGAATCTCACCGGATTTATACTGGCATGATTGAGCCCAGAATCTGGCTCTGAGAACTAAGAGCTAGATTTTCAAAGGTACTTAGGTGCCTAAGCATGCAGAGAGGCCCTTGGTGGTGGTTTCCAAAATTCCTAATTAAGTCAGGAGTCAAGTTTTCATTGATTTAATTTAATTTCCCATTGAGTTAGGTATCTGTCCTGCCTAGGGGCTTCTGGAACTCCCAACAGGTGCCTATCTGCGTCTTTTAGGTGCCTCAATACCTTTGAAAATCTGTCCCTAAAAGTCCTGTCTTGCCCCCATTCATGACAATGACAAAATAACCACTGGCTTCAGCGGTTCCAAATCAGGTCTGAAGGGCTCATATAGAAGATAATTGAATCAGATCTGCTGCTGCTTCAGAGACAAATATAGTTCATTTAATCTCGCTGCAAGAAGTAAGATGCCTAATTGCAGGTAGGACGATATGAAGGAATCTGTGTGCTGCTACCTGGGATGATGAGATTGGGGGAAAAAAATACTTTATATAGCAGTGGGAGTATGTGCTGTCATCTCCCATAGAATTCCTTGTGGGTGTGTGGAGAAGGTAGAAAGCTGCTGGGGAAAGGAAGTAAAACAAGTACTGCATTAAATTTTCCTCTTTCCTTCCTAGCTTGTGAATGCTTTGAAAACAGTATCGGCGTTTGAGGTCAAAGTAGTAGATTACAAGTACAAGTACGTATATTGGTTGAAAATCTTTATCGTGTCTGTGTTGTTGGCTGCGCTTGATTATAATCCAGTAACAAATGCGGGAACTGAGGTCTAGCCCTCACCCACCCTCCTACTGAAAAATTCCTACCTATGTTGAGCTGCTTTTAGAAAATGCAAGAACCATCAATATAAAGAGTAATCCTGTTACTGAGGAATTAGTGTGAACTAGTTAAACTCTCTCCACCCCCCTTTCACAATGTGCTATTAAAAAATATGTGTCGAGGTTTGACAGGCCCCAGACTGAACCTACTGTTAAGAATAATAAATTTTGAAATCTCCCAAAAACATTACGCGCCCACCATGCATCTGGGTTTGCTGCTGATCACTGCTAGCTGCACGTCTCAGGGAACCGCTGAGGCATGAGGCCAAAAGTCCGTTCCCTCCACTCCCCTTCAATAGGTTATTTTGTAATTTCCTTTATCATGTTTGTTTTTGTAACAGTTACGGTGTCTGACCTGTGTGTCATGGTGCCTAGAGACTGCAGCCACGTTTGCTAGGCACTGTAGACACACATAGTAAGAAACAGTCCCTGCTTCAGAGAGCTGAGAGTCTAGACAGACAAAACAGACCTCAGGGGTGAAGTGACTTGCCCAAGATTACTCAGCAGGTCGGTGACAGACAGAGGAGGTGAGCCCATCCCCTGACTCCCGGTCTAATCCCCTGCATGCTAGACCTGTGAGTTGAAGCTCAATATCTGCACCCCCCAGGAGGGAGTCATGCACACACAGTCATGTCCCCGCACATACACAGGCTGCCAATGGGCCCAGGGCTCTGGCTGTTCCTGCAGCTGCGGCAACCAGAGCCCCAGGCCCTTTAAATCGCCGCTGGAGCTCCAGGCGGCACAGGCCAGGCAATGTGGAAGGGCTGGCTGGGATCCGGCTCCCGTACCGGTAAGTTTTCAATTTGACTTTCACCCCTGGGTCTAGCCAATAAAGTAAGTGTTTGAATGTAACAAACAAATTTCAAAGAATCATTATTGGAACATAATTAAATGTCATAACCTATCTGAAAAAGCTGTAAGTCTATAACAGTCTTACTAGAATGAAGTTCTGAAATCTCCGATCTTTGTAATTCCATGCTGAATTGGTTCTGGGCTGAATAGTTACAGTTTAGAAGATTTTTTTTAAAATAGATCAGTGCTTGGAGTGTTCGCTTTTTCAGAATTATCTGCATGTAGCTCATTCATGCTAAGATGGATGAGCATGCTGGAGACCCACACACATTATGTTGCCTGCAGGGAACTTGAATTTTCAGAGCAATTGAAAATCACGCATAACTCTGATATATTCATTGGAATGCATGGAGCTGGACTTACCCATTTACTTTTTCTGCCAGACTGGGCTGTTGTGTTTGAACTGTAAGTCTGTTTTTCCTTTTTTAAGCCTGTAACTTCAAATGTTCTTTATGTTCACTCCCTTGTTCGTATTTTTAGCATTTATAGCAACAGCTATAGGGTTGCCTGTGTGCTTCCATTATAAAGGCCCTACTTCAGTTGCTCATAACTTTCATCTTTTGGGCTGAAACATTTTAGGCCTAGTCTCTTGCTAAGTCTTTTTGCAGCAAGAGCAAGGTATGTATGTGTGATCTGTTATATGACAGTCTCACCACCTTAGCCTGTGACTTCAACAGAACTCATGGCTAAGCAGGGAGCAGACTACACAGTCCTTGGATGGGAAAACTCCAAAGAAAGGAGGGGGTATTGGTTGAATTCTTCCCTATGAGTCAATGTGGCAGCAGTATGGTGGAGTATGGGGGGAATGGTGGTGACCAGGTGAGTCTGTTAGATGAGATGGGAAATGGAAGTCCTAACCCTTAAAGGTTTAGCCGGGATGCTGGCACTCCTGTCATGACTACATTTAAAGACTCCATGACAGGAGTGCCAGCATCCCGGCTAAATTCCAGCTCTGTTATTTGCATTCTGTCCTACCTACATTTCTCTTAAATATATTTTTGGCTGAAAGGTATTGTTATTAGACACCCTTGCTTTTAAAAACAATGGCCAAACATACTGCTGTTTTATTAAGAACATTTATTTCCACCCTGGGCAATCCTGTTTTAAAATCAGTGGAGTCACCAAGGTTATAAGTCACAGTAGAATTTGGCCCATTGCCCACGTTCTTTCGGTTTTATCCACTGACAACGAACGTGCACACTGTAAACTTTATCCATCTTGATAGACTGCAGGGCAGTCGTTGTGGGTAAATATCTGCTATAAAATGACTGTGATGCTGCATGTCCCCAGATACAACTGTGAGGATGAACGCTGCTACCTAGATTTAGCAAGGCTGCGAGGCATCCGTTACATTACCTGGCAAAAAAAGAACAAAGTGTTCCCTCAAGATCAGGTAACGTTTAGTCGTGGGGGGAGGACATCATTTTTTCTCTTTTTTTTAATTGTTTAAAAGTAGATTTGTTTTTATCCTCTCGATTTTTGTACATGAAATATGATTTCTGTGCTTTAGCCCAAATTAACTTCCCTGCTCTGATTAAGGAGTCATTTATATTAATAGCTGGGGGAGGAAGAGAAATGAAATTAATTGGCCATTAATTCAACTTGTCAATAACACTGCTGTTACACAGTTACTTACTTGCACTGTTGCTTTAGGGGAGATCCGAGGATTGGAGATTATAAATTAAAATGGTGATCACTCAGTTTTCTACTTGGTTTTTCAAATGAAAAGTGCCTTATTTGCTTGCATAAACCTGTTTCATTTTTCCAGGGACACCACCCAACACTGGGAGAACACCCAAAGTTTACTAACTACTCATTTGATGTGGAAGAATTTATGTACCTTGTGCTTTTGGCTGCCGATCATGTATCACAACATTCCAAGTGGCCATTTAGGGTAAAACATGATGAATTCTAGGTCAAATTTGAGGTTTAAAACATTATTTTAAGCAACACTTCATTAAAATGTGTTTAAAATGGATACAAATCCATGCTGGTATAAAACTTACAAACAAAATCCCCTATCAAAAACACTCCCATAGCTTTTTACTGTATTTTCATATTCTCTCTTCTGGTCTACATTTTATTCTAGAGTTTTTTGTTGGTGACTTCTATTTATCAAGATTATTTTTTGCACTAGTTGTTTGCATCGCTAATTCTTACTACTTGACTTTTTTGTATAAAGATTTGTCCATCCATTTCATGTTATATTTGTCTCATGTATAAATTGTCCTCTTGTAGCAAGCTGTGCACAATTGGAGAGAGGTGGGGTGGGTTGTGTGTGTTGCGGAAGGATTAATACAGAACTATTTCTCAAGTTGGTCATGGTATGAATGACAAATGTATTAAAGTATAATAGGGGAAACAGTTCTCCCGTCCCTCTTCTAGTCTTTGGTCTTGAAGCTTCTATGCTGCAGTATTGTACGTGTTGCAAATAAAATATCTGGGTAGGAATTGACTTCCTATCTTTAGATTTTAAGCTATTCCGTTGTAAAGCACCTGTTATCCATACAAAGCAGTTGCTATTTGATACAGTGTATACCCTAAAGGTCATATTTTAAACTCAGAGGCATTTTCCAGCTACAGATAAAAACCTTGCATTTTTAAGATAAAAACCTAAATCTTCTAAAGTTAGCAATAGTTTGTGTAATCCTGTGGCTCTCCCCACTTCTCCAAAAAAATTAGGTTACAATTATAAAAAACACCAGCTCTGACAAAGGTCCCTGTTTGGGTTAGATCAGGTCTTATGTGAGAAATCTTTCTTAATCATATATTGAGGTAGTTCAGATAATTCCAGGTATTTCTAATTTTTTCACAAAAGCAGCTCTTCTGTGGCAGAAAACTTGACAGTCACAGTATTATATATACTCTCTTTGAGGAGGTTTAAAGGAATTAACTGTTTTGTCTGGCAAAAATGATAGGATGGTGTAGGCTTCTCAACTAAATTGAGATATAACTAAATCATGAAAGGAACATTGTTGTTCTAGGCAATAAGAGCCTGATACACAGTGGGACTGACTTCAGTGGGATCAGGCCCTGTGGATGGGCGTTTCAAAAGTGCTCTGTATTGGTCTAACTCAGCTCCCATTAAAGTCAGTCAGAGCTTTACCGTTGACTTCAGCGAAGGCAGAGTTAGGCCCGTGCCGAGTGTGTTTGAAAATTCTACTCTAGGGGAAATCCTGACCCCGTTGAGTTCAGTGGGAACTAGGGTGACCAGACAGCAAGTGTGAAAAATCGGGACAGAAGATTGGGGGGGGGGGGCGAATAGGTGGCTATATAAGACAAAGCCCCCAAAATCGGGACTGCCCCTATAAAATAGGGACATCTGGTCACCCTAGTGGGAACCCTCTCATTGACTTCAGTAACTCAAGGATGATGTGTAAAAGATTTGTATAAATATCTGAAGATTGAGTTCAAGAAGACGAAGGACAGAGTTCCATGTTATATATACTGTGGATTTTTGAGAATGAATTCCATGCCATTCCTGCATTACAATGGTACAGTGTCTCAGTTCCCTGAGGCAGAAGATATATTTGTATGCAAAAGCAAGAATGTGTTACGTTAAGTGTAAACACTTGAGTGGTATAATTTTAGATATTATTGACTTCCATTCTGTAACAATCATAGGCAATTTCACAGAGTGTAGGCATATTTACTGTCCTGCCTATAATGGTAAAGATAAATTACTGTAAGTATAACTTGCCTATAGATCTCTCCTGACCTTAAACAGTGTATAGGAAAGCTAGAGATCTAAAACAGAATGCATTAAGATATTTGGTTCAGTTCTTAGAGCAGGATATTAGGGAACTGACATGTAAAGCTGTTTCACTTTAAAGGAACTGTATAAGCAAAATTGCACTTCTTGACATGAAAAATACCTTTTAAAATACAAATATCTGAGAAATAGAGTTCTTGCATTTGTGTGTGTTACCTCATTTTTTTTAAAAAAAGAAAAATAAGCTAGTAAACGTGTACTGAAAATTTAAAATATTGTAAGACTAAGGAAAACATTAACTATGGAATGTGCACAGATATATTTGATAAAGCGAGAATTTTATATAAAAATCACAATGCATTGCAAAAAGAATTAATCACTGTTTTGCCTGGGCTTGAGGAGGAGGAGGTGTTTCGTGCATCTAGCTGTCTGTATCGTGCCTTTTCATACTGTGACAAAGGCCAGGTGACTTGCTTAGTTCCGCCATGATTGGCAAATTTCAATATCTGGTTGTGTCGACACGTTAAGTGTTGAAGGGTTGATTGATTGTATACTAATGTGGTTCTGGATGAATTAATAAATTGTTGGTTGTTAAGAATAAGCAAGTGTCCTGATTTGAGAAACATTGTTCAAGTTAAAATTGACCTGAAAAGAACCCAGCTTTAAAATTAGTAAGCTAATGTCCTGGACTCAATAAAAAAAAGGGGTAATTCTATTAGATTCCATTCTCTGTTGACTACAGCACTTACCCAGTTGGCAAACCTAGTTTGTCAGATTTCAGCTTTCAAATCTAAGTGGACCTTGGTAAATTCATAAAAATTGACCCCCTTTCATACTTACATAATTATGCCTAGTTTATTCCTGGATTGTGCATGTGCTTGAATTGACAGGTCCAAGGTCTGACCTTTGATGCTGGTCAGCGGACATCAGGGTATACTGCTTAAAGCCGTGATCCTGCAAAGGCTTAAGCATATGCTTAACTTTATGCATTGCAAGTAGTGCCTGTGAAGTCAATGGGAATACTCTCAGGGTACAGATACTCAGAAGCTGGAAGGTGTCATTCTAGCTTGGGTGACATGCACCCATAGGTACCGACTTCCCCACTTCCCAGTGGGTGCTTGACACCCTCCCACCCTGCCCCGAACCACCCTCACCCCACCCCCATTCCACCCCCTGCCCCTGCCTCCTCCCCCTCCTTCCCAGAAAGTCTTAAGTGCCACCAAACAACTGTTAGGCAGTCGGGGGGGGGGGGGCAGGAAGCTCTGGGAGGAGTGGGGACATGGCACACTGTGGGAAGTGGGGGGGGGAAGGAGGCGAGGAGGTGGGAGCTTGGCTGCGAGTGGGAGCAGAGTACCCACTAATTTTTCGCCGTGGGTGCTTCAGCCCCGGAGCACCCACGGAGTCAGCGCCTATGCATGCACCCATTACTTCTACTCAAGCAAGCACTGAAAAGACAGGGCCATAAAACCCAAGGGAGGGCAAGGTCTGAAGGAGGAAGGAGTTTGAAGGCTGTGGAAAGATCAAAGAGAATGAGAACAGTAAAGACACCAAGCCTTAGGTAGGAAGAGTGGATGTTTGCGGCCTTGATGAGCATGTTGCTCCATGGATCCAGGAGTGGGAGGAAAAGAGAAGATGATATAGACATAAATTGCACATGCAAGGAGCTACTGTGTCAAGAGTAAAAGGGTGCATGGGTGGATTTCTGAGGATGGGAGAAATTAGAAAATGTTTGTGCACAGAGGAAATAGAGTCAGAAGAGAAGGACAGGGTAATGCAACAGAGATCAATCACCAAATGGGGAATGAGGTGGAGGGACTGGAAGTGGACAGTAGGTGGCAGACTTCAAAATTGGTGGTAGAATAAAGAAAGGAGGAGAGTGCATGGACAGTGGTCATAATGGACCTTGTTGCCCTTCTCCCTGAAAAGGCTGCCTACTGTATTTTGGTACAACAGGTTGAAATTTTTCAAATGTTTTGTAGAAAGTCTTTCTTTTCTTTTTTAATGAAAATATACACACTTGTTAAATTTCAATGAAACACCAAAATGAAATAATAGGTATTGATTTTTCCTTCTCCTACTACCCCTTGTTCCTTTTCTCCTCTTTCAGTGGCAATATGGGGGCAGAGTGTCAGTGGAGGGAGGAGACAGGAAGAGGAGCACAAATGAGACACCCCCCCAAAAATGAAAACTGGATTTTTAAAAAATGTTCATGAAAAAAATTAAAATTTTTTTCCCAAAACTTGTGGTATGAAAATTATTTTGATTTTTTTTAATTTTTTTCCCCAGCTCTATCTTTGGTCAGTAGAATTAATAAGAACTATTTTGGAGAAAAGTATGATAGAAAAAGAATTTAATGGGTTATTATGAGGGTAGTGTGAAAAGTCACCTGTTTTTGAAGTTGATATGTGTTCTCCCATCATCATATTCCATGATCTTTTGAGTTCAACCTTACATTGCTGTAGAGAACCAGTGATCCAGTTTTAATATTCTGTGATCTAGTTTTCCATTCATAGATTCCATCCTTTTATTAACAAAAATTCCAAAAAGATTCTAAAACTCTTTTTTAATTTTTGAAACAAAGCATTACTCAAAATAATGAAAGTTGTAACATTTTTGCTTTAACCAAGTAGGTGGGTTTTTTCAGAGGTCTGCAGTAATCCTGCTGACCTGCACTCATTATAAATCTATTTTACTTTTGTCCTTGAGCGGACTTTTGATTTCCATATAGTTCCAAAGGAGAGTGCTTGCTTCAGAATGCACTAAAGACTACAGCACTAGATGGCACTAGAAGACTTCCAAATGTCTCATATGATTGTGGCTCTTTAAATGGAATCTCATTATAAATGCAAAGAATCGACTCAGAGGCAAGTACAATAAAGCTACTCCTAGAGATGATTATTTTTTCACACAGTTTGTCTCTACAAATAGAAAGAGGGGAAAATAAAAATCATCTGGACAGTCTTCAGATTGAAGTGTGGTGTTCCTCAGATGCTGTAACATCTGATTTTTTTTCATTTCTTGATACCTTCATGAAAAACCTTAGCTGGGCTTAGAAAACAATTTCCAATGAACTTTCTAGCACTCCTTTATTTTCTTGTGAAAGGGCATGTAGTACTAAACCACCACTTTTTAGCACTTAACACATTTCCTGTTCTGCTTGGAGGCCTCATTTCCGTTTATGCCACAGCGTTACCTAGCCTGCATGATCCATTATGTATCATCAACTACATAATTATCTCTACCACTTAGTTCGGTAGGGGTTGTGGTTGATGAATGTGCACTTGGCGTGGTTGGGTTTAGAAATGAGGGCTGACTTTCACTCACAAATCAGAGTGAAAAGACTGCAGGACGGAACTGTTGCCCGTGTGGTGGTTTTATTATGAGGTAGCAGTAACTGAGTGGATTCATATTTGAAGAAAGATACTTGGATGGATTTGCGCTCTTCTTCAGAGAAGCTTGGGTATGGGGAACCTGCAGTAGGAAGGAAAAGGATTAAAGTAAAATTAACATATGCACCTTGACCCTGTAGGGTGTTGGTTACCTCCTGGGGGGTGCAGAATGTTCACAACTCCCACTTATTGTTTATAAAAGTCATTGACAGCTGAGATATCTCAGCACTTGGTACGATCACGCTCAGAACTTTCTTTAGCTGAACGAAATAAAAGTAATGAAAGACAAGGGGGTCATTATTTTAATCAAAGGCAAGATGGGCCAAAACAAGGGTAGGCGTCTTTCATAACACAGTGTAAGCATTGTTAGGAGGTAGATGTTATGGCCAAAATGTTCACAATTAGGGTGACATCAAGCACCGGCACTGAGATTTCCAAAAACAGCCGAAGGGAGTGAGGCGTTTAAATTGGAATGAAATTCAAAACCTATTCCCTTGTCAGTAACACAAATGCTACACCTTTAGGTTATACGCAGAAAGCATGAAGGGATCGCCGATTTGCAGAAAGAGTAGTCTGCACTTAGAGTACAGTGTAACAAAAAAAAAAAAAAAAAAAAAAATCCAGCACATTTTGCATAGTATTCATGAAGAAATTTAGCATGATATGAGTCAGTCCCTTTTCATCCAATGAAGACAGTAACTTTAACATTATCTTTTCTTGGCTGCTGTAGTCTAACAGGTATTTGGATGCAACACACTCACTGGAAGGGGATTTATTGCCAGCCCTCCCGCTGCCTACTTAGTAGCAACAGGAGGGAGGCAGAGTTCATTTGGGGGGCTACCTAGCTGGTCATTGATTTGGGTTATTTAGTCTGGATGCTGAATGCCGTGGGCCAGAGTTCTTTTGCTAAGTTTTTTTTTGCTTGCTCTTTGATTATCATAGCTCTGAGCATTTGGGGGGCAGGTAAAGTATACTGTTTGCTAATTTATAGCAGGCATGGAGACCAAACATTGGCTTGTCTGCAGCAAGGGAAGGTCGTTCCCAGGGCACAGTGGCAGGTGTATATTTTGTGCATAGGGTATGCTCCTCAAGATGCTCTGGGAGTTATTGTTTTCTCCTGGTGATTACAGGAGTTAGGCCTGAAAGGGGCAGCACTTGGCATGAAATGGCGAGGCCACCTTGAGCAGATTCTCACCAGGTGTATATCATGATATTTCCACTTATATCCATGGAACTGCACCTATCTTCATCAAGTGAGGGACTAGCCTTGATTATTAATCCATTTGGGTTTGATGAACATTCATTTGCAACTTTGGTGGAGGCCTTAGGTGGGGGGGTTCCTGTTTTGATAAGTTTTGGGGCCTAATGATAATTGCAGGGTGGATTTAATTGTCTGTAATGTTGAAACTTACTAATAAAGATGCAGCCTCCTTCTCCTGCACTGTGCTGCTGCCCACCGATTCATTTCGTGGGGCTTATCCATGAACAGAGAACTACCATCTGTTAGGTGATAAAGGAGCAAAGTGTGTGCATGACAATGATTGTCATTGGACATCATTCATTATTCCATCAAGAATGTAGTGTTGGTCAATAAAAAGGCATGTTTATTGAGTTGACTGCTCTGAATTGTTTTTTTTCACCACTTACTATGCCAAGGCCCTGATAATATAATGAAATATGCCTTTTACCTCTCATTTCATCTTTGTCAAACTGACCATACATTCTCAGTTTGTCATAATTAAAAGTACTTGAGCAGCATAAGAAAAATAACAATTAATCATGCCTTACTGCAGAGGGATCTGTGGAAGAGTCTGAGAGAGTCAGGACAGATGTTGCTAAATGAAGGTTTTCAAGACCAGATGAAAATGTTGTGTTGAAGAACATTGGTGAAAGGGTGAATCCCAAGCTCACTCAGAGCTGGGGAAAGTGTCTAGTGATTTCTCCTCCTTAGCCACCTTTACATGAAGAGTTGTATTCAGCCTCTCATCATTTATTTATCATGATGTTAAGTTACTCTAAAGTATTTCATCTTCCCTTTCTGCCCTCTTACATGTACATCCTTTGATGCGTCATAATTCATTATTTAAGAAGCATGGATTCTACTCAACTTCTTAAAGCTATTTTCCGCCCTGTAGCTTAATGTTGTTGGTCATTTGTATAATTATGTCAACAGCATTTCAACAGGCGACAAGTGTTGATGGTTAGTAAATCCCTCTTTCCTGAATTCCTCAACCCAGTTCCCATCCCCCACACACATCACCTGATGGTAATGAGGCATCAGTGTAGGCTTTTGAGAACTTTTAAAAAAAAACATGGAGGAAGGGCAGTGGGCCTTGCATGAGGCTACCTCCGGTGCTGAAATATGGTCAGTAGAGCACCTAAATATGTGCTTAACTTTATGGAGGAGTGCAAGTGCTTTGTTGAATAGGGATTGACTTAAGCACGTGCTGAATCAGAGCCCAAATGTTCCTCTACCAAAAAAAAAAGATGGAATGGGTTAGTGGTGAATGCACCAGAGTGGGAATCAGGAGATCTGGGTTCTATATTACTGGCTGTGTTGGAGACTTTCTTGGTCAAAATCAAACCCTGCACCTTTGGTCAAATTAAACCTTTTTGTGCCTTTGTTTCTCCATCTGTGAAATGGGGAAGTCTTACCACACAGGAGTGGTTTGAAGCAAAATGCATTTATGTTTGTAAAGTGCAGTGGAATCCTCTGATGGAAGGTATTGTCGAGTACAGAGTAATCTCTGTTGACGTTGTTAATTACTAATTTGGATAATAGCTGTCAACAGAAAAAATCGCAGCTGAAGAATGCATCAGCACATCTTGAGGACTGAGAGCAGTGCTATAATGTGAACTGTGGTGAGTAATCTATGTGTTCATTGGGTATAGTGCTTGAATGAATGCCAAATGTAGGCATTTGGTTTGTGTTTTTCTTGAAGCTTTACATGAAAACTCTGTGGGACGTGTGTGCAACAGGTTATCGTCTCTTCAAAGCGGATCTTAATTGTTCACCCTATGTCTTTTTCCTGACAAGAGAGAACTGCAGAATTAATCCAGTGCAGAATATTAAACATTTCATTAAAATACTGCTAAGTAAATCAAGAGTAACACAGATGCTCCAAATCTCCTTCCGGTGCCCTTGGTTGCAATACTGCCTTTGATATTATTCAGCATTTTTAACATTCAACCCTGTGGAAAAAAAATTGGGAACACTAGACTTTTTAATTCATGCTTTAAAGAAAACCATTTCTGAATGTGATGTAATAAATCAGTCATTACTTACTAAGTAACCTTAAAGCTTTCTTTTTGAAATCAAGAATCCAGAGGAGAAATAGGGATTTTAAAAAATTGACAGCTTTCTGGGCATTTGATGTAAAGCCTGTTTTATTGATCAGATTTCAAACAGTATTTGATATTAGTGCCATGCAGTGACATCAAATCAGAATGTTGTTCTCGCCTTAGAAACAACAGTAGAAAATATAGAATCCCTGTATGTCCCAGAAGCTTGATCTTTCTACAGAAGGGACTTATGGTAGTATTTGAGTATTTCTCAAAGTATTCCACTGACTCAGCTGTCCACAAGCCAACATCTTTTCCTTAGTTTTTTCTGCAATGCAAACATTAGATTGTGAGTTTCTTTTTTTAGGGCTTTTGTGGATAGCCCCATCTTGATAGACCAACATTTACTCATTCAGGATCTCTTTCTCTCTCGATTATCTAGCAACACATCTACACTGTTTGCATAACCAATATTCTTCACCTTCTCAAATTAGTCAGGTTTTTTTCAATACAAAAATCCATGTTGAAATGTCATAGAGCCATGAAGTTTAAGGCCAGAAGGGTCCACTAAATCATCTAGTCTGGGACCTGTATATCACAGGCTGTCAACATCACGCAGTGCACTAAACCCAACAACCAAAATGAGACCAGAGTAGTCTCCTATGGGCTGTAATACACTATTATGTGCCACAGACAGAGAAGTTGAGGTATCAAGGTGTACCAGTGTCTGTGTCCCCCCCTCAATGGAAGGGAAATTATTACAGGAGATATATCCAGATAATCCTGGCAAGCAACCCAGACCCACAGGCTGCAGAGGAAGGCAAAAAATCCTTAAAGTCACTGCCAATCTGACCTGCCAAGACTTTGGGATTTCTGTAGGATGGATACATCCATGGATTTAGCAGCCTGTACCGTAAACTCTTGCTTGCACTGGAAAATAGATCCTTTGCTGGAAATGCTTTTCAGCAACACTTCCCCCTTAGTCACTTCCAGTGCTGGCTTAAGCATAAGGCCTTTTCTGTGTTAGAAACTGTAGAAATTGTGTTAATTAGCCTAACACCACTGAAATCTGTATTAGGAATGGTGGGATTTTTTTCTAGAACTTCCCACTGTATACGAGGCTTCAAACTAAAGCACACACATCCATTTTAATAGTTTCACAGAAATGTACTGGAGGCTGGCCTTAAGCCTCCGTTTTGAAATGGTGTTAAAATTAATTTTGCCTGCTCTGCAGTTCACATTTAAAATGTGTTTGATCATTTTCAGCAATCGTTATTGTAGTGTAGACGAGGTTTAAGCAGCCAGGTGTGAGACCCTCAACACCATCCTCTATATTATTGAACTACATCTCTTCACACTCTGAGATACAAGAGTACTGCTTTGATTCTCAAGCCTCTTGTGCGTTACAAATTTCCAACTGGGAAACAGAACCTAAATCTACAAGCTGCTATTCAGCATGGTATTTCCAGTCTATTAAAATGGCATTTCTCGTGGCTACATCTCAGCCAGATGGGTTTCAGAACTCGAAACACTCGAAACACAACAAAAGTCACTTTTGTCTACTCAGAGAAGGCAGGGAAACAAAGTGAGTACCCCAAGTACCAGAAAGAAAAAGCCAGGCAGAAGAAACGCATCAAAATTATATACTATTAGCTTGAGGTGGGTTTTTTTTTGCAGGACTAATTCTATTTTCACATACCATCTGTGGTACAGGGGAAAGAAAGCCTATAAGGGTATTGTTGTCCGTTGGATATGAAACAGCATACTCAAGTCAGATACAGCACACGGTTTCTAAGCCCTTCAGAGCATATCATTCAGATCAAATTCTGCAATGTGGGTGTCTCTTCACAGCTTCATGAAATGTGATAAACAAGCTGGAGCAGTTCAGATCATTCCCTCGCATTTTTCAACAATGAAAGTTGTCTGCCTGTTCACCTACTCTGTTGGGTTTCTTTGGAGTTCTTCTGTCTTCTCAAATCTTTATCACATACTTTTCACCCCACTTTTCCAGCTCACTAACGAATGTATTAATCATTAGTGCAAATCATTTGGGCCTCTTCCCTCTTAACCCTTTTTCAGTGTTGAAAACAGGCCATTTATACCTCACTCTTTGTTTCTGTCTCTTAATCAGTTTCTGATCCACAACAGTACTTTGTCATTCATACCATGGCTGCTTAGTTATATCAATGGCCGCTTGTGAAGGACTTTGTTCGAGACTTTTTGAAAGTCCACATAATTTATATCTACCACTTCTCCTTAACCACTATTTGGGGGTACACTCAAAGAATTCTAGAGTGGAAGCCACAATTTTCCTTTTACAGAGCCTAACGCTGAGTCTAAGGGTTTTAATTTACTCAATTTTGCACTTAAGGATTTCTTGATTAGCTTCCTCTTTTCTTTTTTTTTAATGCCCCCTTTCAAAAGTTGTCACCATACTCCTTTTTAGCACTATCCCTCCCCCAAAGACATTGAATTTTATTATATTTTTGTCACTATACCTTGCTGTCACTAATACTTTAATTGCCCAACGGTAGTTATGACTTGAACTGTTTCCCATCATTCTCTCCCCGGAGAAAGGGCTGGTTGGGATACTTCAGTTCAGGACTGAATTCCAATGTTTGGGACTCTGAAGCCTGATGGCAACTCACTAAAGGATGGGATCACCCTGACCTGGATGTGGGTAGTGAGTTTTTCTGTGCATTGGAGTTTAGTAAAGTTCTAGCTATTCACTGAAACCATAGTCAGTTGTGGGGAGAATTTATTCCCCAACCTCTCCATGGCAGCACAAATGATAGAAAGGCTGAAGATGTAATGACGCTTGTAGTAGTATAAATTATTTACCGAACAATAGATAGGAGAATGCCATCTACTGCAGTGTGCTTAACGAATCTATAGCAAATACTTCTATAGTCATGCAAGATCATTTTAAATGCAATTTTTCCACCCAAGCATTTCTTGAAATATTTCTCAAGAATATTTTGTTTGCCAGGAAACCAATTCCTATCATACTCTTAACATGCTGCTGGATATGACTGTTTATATGTATTGTCACTTTGAGGGAGGCTTGTGTCGTTGTTGCTTTTTAAATAAAACTGGTATATATTTTGTCTTAGAGACCTTCATTCTTTTGGGCACCCGTGTATTAAGCTTCCATGTTTTCTGGCATGTGCTGTTTATAGAAGTTCATCAGTTAGTAATAAAAAGGCACGAGGAAGAGAAAATATTTGGTGTTAATTTGTAATAGATACAATGCAAGCTCTCCTCACTTTGCTGACATTCTACTGTATCAGTTAGTGAGGTTAGACTAAGGGGATTATAAAGGAATTCCTACCATTGGTTTTCCTGGAATAATCTTCTTTATGCAAGGGTCAAAAAAGATAGGGATTAATAAAGCAATTAGGAATCAGATACAACATGCCATTCTGTTTGCCTACTGTTTATAGAGTCCATTAAAGTGGAGGAGGGGGAATAAATCTAGACTGAAAAGGAAGGCCATTTACCTTTTTAAATTGAACATAGTCACTAGCACAAAAAAACCCACAGCTGACTCTGTGGACTTCAGCACTTTTGCTGACCGTTAAGGGCTTGGTCCTACTCCCACTGAAGTCAATGCAAAGACACCTCGGGATCTCAGATCCACCTGTTGATAAAAAATAACCTCAAAATTAAACGTCGACAGACTTTTTAATGTGTCTCCCCCAAGAATGCAGATCGGCTGAGTATGTACATCTCTCTAGAGAGAGTTTTACTTTTTTACGTATGGAGCACGAGGTGTGGCCCCTCAGTTCTAATTTTCCTTTGGGTGTGCCACAAAGAAAGGGTTTGGCAGGACTTCATTAGCAGAAGGATTGTTGACCTGGGTGATGCTGAGCAGTCATGCCTATGAGGAAAGACTTGGAAGGTTTGCTATGAAAAAAGGGTGTACAAATATTTGTCCTGGCAAATAGCTTTTTTAATATGTATTTGTGTCACAGTATTGAGTAGAAGCTCCCATCAGCGTCTGGGACACCTCTTTGTGCTGGGCACTGTGCATTCACATAATGAAAAGATGGCCCTTGCCCCTAAGAGCTTACACCCTAAAGCCCTATCCTGCAAAGACTTTTGCACGTTTTTAGCTTTATGTGCTCCTTGTGGTTCAGTTGACTTCAGTAGGACTACTCCTTTTCCACCAGATTAATCACATATGGTGTTTGCTGTATTGCCCTGTTGGAGCTGTTAAATTTCAGGGCAACTGCACCATTCTCTAGTCCAACAAGGGCACCCAGTGTAGGCTCCTGGCTCTTCAGCCTTCACTGTCTTGCCTCTCTCTCTCTCTCTCTCCTGACCAGGGTAGTTTCAGGCTGCACAGCTCCCTGCCTACACTGTGAATTCCCCAACAAAGTCAGACTCCTGAAGCTGGCCTGCGTTACTTTTTTCCTCAGAGATGGTAAACAGTGCAATTGCCCCTGTTAAGTTACCACCTTCCTAAGCAAGCACATTTATTCTTAAGGTTAAAGCATTACAGAGAAAACACTAAAAGAATCTAGAGGCCTGCTAATGAGTTTACCAGCCAGCCCCACCCCCCACGCTAGCAAGGACTCTGGTTGGTGACCTTCAAACCTCACATAAGGGTTTCTCCTTTAGTCACAAATTGAGCCTTTGCTTGGAACTAGCACAAAGATGGGCCAAGTCCTTCCAACCCTTCCCAGGAAGAACTGCTCCCCCGCCTTGGACTGAAGGTGCTGTCCATATGTGAGATCAGAAGGGGGCCTTGAGTCAATCTAAACTCAGGCTACTTATTCAAAAGCCCTTTTCTTTGTATACTGGTCTCTGGAGAATCCAGTTTGAACCAGTAGATGCAAGTCTCTCCTGGGGGTGATACCTCTCTAGAGGTGTTACAATCTGAGTGAATTTGCCTAATCACCCCCCACCATTCTTAGTTCCTGGAAGGCTGTGGTCCCCCTTCCCATGGAATTACAAACAATCCCTGGCCCACAAAGATGCATAAATATTTGCACTTTTAATACAATGAGCTTGTAAAACACTTAAACTTAATTCAGTAAGATTTAATTTAATTTACTACAGTTAGTCCAGGGTATTGTGGGAAATTATTATATCTGGCACCGGGGCCTAACTCAATCACCTGTGTAAACAAACTTCCTCTGTCAGAATTGTTAGCTGCCCCGCTCTGAATTAGAACGGAAGTGCCAGAGGCCATGCTCCATACGGGGGAACAAAGAGTAAGTCTAATACTGGAGAGAGACCTACACAGCACTCTGCACATTGCCTTTGGTTGCAGGCCCCACGGCCTGAAGGTGAATTTCACCCAGAGTGCTGTGTCAGTCGTTCAAACAGATCAGCAGTGCAAGGCCAGAGAACTGAATTTTAGTTCTGCTGCACTGACTGTGTTGTTATTCATAAAATGATAACATACAGCAGCAATCCAGATTACGCCTAGAAGACACAGTAACTGCACTAGCTTTTGATTATGCCCACTCTGAGGTGCTTCTGTGCTAGAGGATTTTCAGGTTCTAGGAGGTTGGTATTAACCGTGATATACATGCAGATGGTCATATAAAGAAAACATCTGTTAATAGTCTGTACTAAAAGCATTGTTACTTGAGTTAATTAAAAGATAATGTCAGTGCAATTGGACTGGGTGACTGTCTCCAGCACGAAGATAAATACTAAAAGAAAACCAAGGGGATTCGTAGAAAATAAATGTGGAAATGGTAGAATGCTTGTTTTCAGAAGTAGCAGGAGCCCACTCAGTCACACTGTTACATGTCATTAATTATATTAATATTCCATATGATGTGCAGCATATCTAACAAGAAAGAGTGAATGTGGCCCTTTCACTAATCTGGTGGGTTACTCTACGTTTAAGTGGAGAAATGGGCTCAGAAAAGCACATTCCTTTTTGGTTTCCAGAACAGGTAAGT
Organism: Lepidochelys kempii; assembly: GCF_965140285.1. Taxonomy (NCBI): domain Eukaryota; kingdom Metazoa; phylum Chordata; order Testudines; family Cheloniidae; genus Lepidochelys; species Lepidochelys kempii. The sequence goes on along the minus strand of NC_136386.1, from coordinate 8,992,855 downwards.
CTATTTGTGGGGAATATGGACATTTTTCACACATGGGTGTTTACTGTGTCCGTAAATGCCATCGGGTGTTTGGTGCTAAGTTTCATGCCCAAAAGAAAGTCTTTGGAGTTCCCTAAAAGTAAAGATTGACTTGTCCTTTTTCACTGAACCTGATGCCTACAATACAATACACTCAGCATTTCCTAAGGGGGAAAAAAAAACTGGGTCCAAACACACACCTTGTAATTTACAAACATATCATATATAATAAACGAGCCCTTTCCTCTGTGTCCATTTAAGTGGGTTGAGGGCAAAAACTATGTGAAATAAAGCTCTCTGGAACATAGACACTAGACAACACAATGGAACAAAATCATGTGTGAAACTGCCTGAAAATGCTGACTAGGAGTTTCAGTCGATAGAGAGCCTTAAAGAGGAAATATCTCAGTAGCTGATAAAAGCACCCATTATCTTATGCAGCTTCTGACCTAGTTCTCGGAGTCCTACCTCTTCCTAAAAGGGATGAACCACACTTGCTTCCACATCCAATGTTACAATAGGAGCCATTTCACCCCGGCATGAATGTCAGAATGGCTGTCTCCAAAGCACTACGCACCAAAATGCCAAGCAGTTTAACCTCAGCCACTGCCGTGGCAGGAGGGAGCAGTCCTGCTCTCATGAATCCATGTGCTAAAGACCCGGTTACTAGATAAACTCAGGCTCCCAGGGAGCAGGACCCGGAGCTTTCATCCCCTTTCAGTGGTACAGAGCCCTCACCACCGCTGTGTAATAGCTGTGTGAGGGGAACATGACACAGTGCCGGTACATGACGGCTATGTGACATTGCCCTGTCAGTGAACGTCAGAGCGGCACAACAGAGTAGCAGCAATCAGTTGCTTAACTAGACACAGCTGCAACTTGGGCTGATGCTATGCCAGCCTGAGCAAGCAACCCAGAGAAAGATTTTTATGTAGGAGAGAGGAAAGAGGTTGTTGAATTGCTATCTGGCCGCTGATGCCCAGATGGGTCTGAAGTGGTTCCCCCAGCATAAGAGGTAGGGTCCTTAACAGTACAGTACCCAAATAAGGATGCATATTGATCACACTGCCTATCAGTTGAGTCAGGGCAGTGGTTGAGAAGGGCCATTGCTTCAAGGCCAGTTACTGGGGCTTTCTTGTCATCTCCACAGCATCCTCCAATTTAGGAGTAACTAGTTGTTCCAATAACAAGGTGACCGGCGTGGGCTGGAATTCTGGAAGTGACTAGTGACTTTGGGTGCCAGCTGTTTACACCCTGAACATCTGCATGGGTCAAGGGCAAATTTAATGGGTGTTTCTTGGTATAAATGTCCATTTTACAGTAAATACAATTATTCAGTATTGTTGAAAATTGGAAGTTATATTGACCTGTATCAACCTGGAAGGGCTGTGCTTTTCAGCTTCTGAAAAAAGATCTCTATTGCTCTGGTAAAATGTTTGCTTCATAGAATCCCCCATTTGCAACAGCTGTAATAAATGTGTTTTAACGATTGTATCTCCTGATCATTCTCTGCAACGATTAATGTCTTGTTTAGCCCTTTGATAGTTTATAACGTGCTATTTTCATGCTTTTAAGACATATCTGCAGCTGCAGGTATTTTTAAAGGCACTATTCCTTTAAAAGGTCGTTTTAAAACACAGTTGGCACTGGGGTGTGTGATGAATTTTTAATAGTTAAAAACCTAGCCAGAGAGCAAAGAAATGATTTAATGTTGTAAATAAATCTCTTTGTGGGGTTTAATGTGCAAAAATGGACAGCAACAACTTTAAAAACTTTCCACAAATGCTTAGATCTATACAACAGTACACGCTGTATATGTATATCCCTAGCCAGTAATGGTTTATTGTATCTTTTTAGTTTTCAGAGTAACAGCCGTGTTAGTCTGTATGCGCAAAAAGAAAAGGAGTACTTGTGGCACCTTAGAGACTAACCAATTTATTTGAGCATAAGCTTTCGTGAGCTACAGCTCACTTCATCGGATGCATACTGTGGAAAATACAGAAGATGTTTTTATACACACAAACCATGAAAAAATGGGTGTTTTATCACTACAAAAGGTTTTCTCTCCCCCCACCCTACTCTCCTGCTGGTAATAGCTTATCTAAAGTGATCACTCTCCTTACAATGTGTACGATAATCAAGGTGGGCCATTTCCAGCACAAATCCAGGACCTGGATTTGTGCTGGAAATGGCCCACCTTGATTATCGTACACATTGTAAGGAGAGTGATCACTTTAGATAAGCTATTACGAACAGGAGAGTGGGTTTGTTTTTGGGGGGGGGGGGAGAAAACCTGGATTTGTGCTGGAAATGGCCCACCTTGATTATCATACACATTGTAAGGAGAGTGATCACTTTAGATAAGCTATTACCAGCAGGAGAGTAGGGTGGGGCAAGAGAAAACCTTTTGTAGTGATAAACACCCATTTTTTCATGGTTTGTGTGTATAAAAACATCTACTGTATTTTCCACAGTATGCATCCGATGAAGTGAGCTGTAGCTCACGAAAGCTTATGCTCAAATAAATTGGTTAGTCTCTAAGGTGCCACAAGTACTCCTTTTCTTGTATCTTTTTAGGTAGTGAAGAAGGGTACGAAAACAATGGTTTCCTCTATTCTTGCTATGACAAAGTTCCTCCTCTACCTTGGTGGGTCTTGCGCTTATTGGTGGATTTGCTTGCCTTGGAGCTTCACAGCAACCCTCAGTTTGGCTGTTTTCGTGAACCCACAGTCCAGGTCAACTCCTCCTGTGTCTGACAAGGAGTTGGAAGGTTTGGGGGGAACCCGGGCCCGCCCTCTACTCCGGGTTCCAGCCCAGGGCTCCGTGGATTGCAGCTATCTAGAGTGCCTCCTGGAACAGCTGTGTGAAAGCTACAACTCCCTGGGCTACTTCCCCATGGCCTCCTCTCAACACCTTCTTTATCCTCACCATAAGACCTTCCTCCTGGTGTCTGATAATGCTTGTACTCCTCAGTCCTCCAACAGTACATGTTCTCACTCTCAGCTCCTCACACGTGCACCACCAACTGAAGTGAGCTCCTTTTTAAACCCAGGTGCCCTGATTAGCCCGCCTTAATTGATTCTAGCAGCTTCTTGTTTGGCTGCAGGTGTTCTAATCAGCCTGTCTGTCTTGTCTCCAGAAGGTTCCTGATTATTCTGGAACCTTCTTTGTTACCTTACCCAGGGAAAAGGGACCTACTTAACCTGGAGCTAATATATCTGCCTTCTATTACTCTCCTGTAGCCATCTGGTCCGACCCTGTCACATTGCATAATAACCATTAGGTTTGGAGCAGCTAGTTTGGATCGTCCAGGGAATGTTCATTGTGGTTGGAGTTCATCTCTCGATCCTGGGTTCTCAGATTGTGGCCTGTGCATTACTGAGAGGGCCACGTACCCCTTCTCGGGAAGCCATTCTGAGACTCACATAGTGGAGGAAGAGATTGGGAATGTTGGGAGGGAAATTGTGAGTCCGTAGAACACCCTACTTGTACAGCATGATCCATAGGATTTAACACTGGAGATCTCTGCCCTGGAATAAGCAACAAATTGATACAAATCTGTGGTCACTATGACCAAATTTCCAGATTAAAATAGATGTTCTGCTACATTTCTGCTAAAAAAACAAAAAAACTCCTTGTTATCGGTGACATTAGCTCATGGCAAAAGGTAGAGAATTCCTTGAGGAAGAGGTAATGCAATGAAATTATTCGTGTAATTGATTAGCATACTAGTTTAAAATGAAGAATAAAGATAACTTTTTTTTTTAATTAACCAAATGTATTGGGCTGCATGTAATGTACAGCTCTGCCTAAGTTTCCTGTACATGAGAACCCGGATTTCTGTGCTCTGTCAGCACAGGTTTCTTCACTTTCAGAGCACACGGGAAATCTATCTTTCCGGCCAACCCTTCCTCTAATCTAAGACTCTGTATCTTCTTCACTTTTTCTGAGCCGTATTAATTCTTGTCGCTAATGGTGATGAATGTAGATGCCACAATTATAGTGCTATTGTAAAATAATAGATAAAACAATATAATGAAAGTTAATAGGAATTGTGCTCCTAAGTCACTTTGTCACTTTTGCAAATCCCACTGGTGTCTAAAATAAGGTTAAATATGAATTATTAGTGTGTGTGAGGTAGAGAGAGAGTTTTAAAAAGGAACTGAAGTTTGGGGGACTTTGTTTTTGGGCATCCACTCTGAGACGCTTTAAAGGGCAACGATTTTCAGAGGGCAACCGCTCAGCAGTTTTTGAAAATCAGGCCCTTTAAAGTGTCTCAGAGTGGGATTGGATGCCTAAAAATGGAAGCCTCCAGAATCACTAGTCACTTTTGAAAACACAGGCCATAAAAGTGTGTGTGTGTGTAAGTATATGTAATATATTAACTGGGGGCATGAGGCAAACTTAGCTATAGGAATCATCCTGTGCTTTTCCTGTAATATAAATATAAATCATTACTGTGACACTTTGGAGGTCAACTCAGACCAGTAAGGGGTTCTGCACCACCTGCCCGTAACCCTGGGTCCCTCCGTGTTGTGCAGCTTTGGCTCAGAGCCCTGAGACCACAGCAGCACAGTGGCCTCAGGCTGAATTCCCTCAGCCTGGTTATTCCTTGCAGGGTGACACCAACAGCCCTTCCATTCCTGAGTCTCCCCGAGACTGTCAGCCCTGCCATGTCCAGTGCCTCTCACTGGAACACTCGCAAAGCCTTATCTGGTTCACTGCTCCTTTAAAGAGACAGAAGGCAGCACCCGCCTGTTAGTGTGGCTGAGGATTTCGCTCTTCACTTTGAAGCACAGCATTGAGATGCTTGTGCAATAAAACAAGAGTAAATGAATTAACAAAGAACAGAGCTTTCAGTGAAGAATTGGGATAGAAATGGCTACTTGCAACCAAAAGGAAAAATACATTTCTAAGACTTAACAAAGCTTAGCAAACTAGAGGCTTTTGTTCAAAGTAGTTTTCTCACTTCCCGTTGGGGCGGGAAGAGTGAGGGGGGGGGTCGAGCACCCCCTGGCACATCGGAAAGTTGGCACCTGTGAATGGGACTTCCATTGTTTTGGTTCCACAGTGTTTAATTTACATTGCCTTCCCTCCTGTCTGGCAGGAAACCTGTTTCTCCCTTTGTTTGGTCTTCGGCTTTCAGGGCTCTGAGCCAAAATGGCACAGCAGAGAGGCCCACAAGGTTACAAGGCAGGCGGTGACAGAACACCTTACAGGTCTGGGTTGACCCCACAGTGCCACAGATCCCTAAAACAAAACTATACTAACAAAAGCCATATACCAGCTAAAACAGAAGAACCACCAAGAACCAGTTAACTAAATTGATATAATTTTTTCCACCCTCTGCCCCCATCCATCCCCGAGATAACAAACCCAAATAGTTTGGGGTCCTGCCCTGCTTATGGAAGGCACTCTGCCCATCCCTGTGATATCCATGTTATGAAAATCTAGACAGAAATATAAAATACCAAAGATGCATGCTCTGGCTTACGTGGAAGCATAATCTCAGCCCTCGATAGAGAAGATATGAAATAGGTCCACCCTTGTTGACCTTAATTGCCACGGGACATAGATTAGCAGATGGTCCCATGGTTAGACTGCTGCTATATTATTTCATTTGGAGTTTCTATAAATATCCCTAGTTAATTTATGCAAATTTATTCTTTTAACCTCCTCTAATGTGTCAATATCTTCCTGGCAGTCAGGTATCCAGAATTTAATATAATGTACAAGGTGTGGTTGCACCAGGGCCAAATTAAGGCATATGCACTATAGGATTTTCCCTTGAGCCTCAGGTCCTGCATCACGTGAGTACATCACAATCTCAGCTCTCCTTGAAGGAAAAAAGTAATTCTCTAGCCCTCATGACTGAAAAGAAAGAAAAGAAAGGCTTGAGAACTTGACCAGAGCAAACTGAAGCCAGGATGTTTGCCTGAGTCTGCAAACAACCTGAAACAATAGCTATGAGAAGAGTAAACGGTACCATGCATCTGAATGGCATCTTAAATCCAGAGCTCCACCAGCAAAGGACTCTGTATGTGACAAGAGGAAAACACTGCAGCAGACCTACTCACCTTTCCAAGCAGATATGCCCTGGCTGCTGGGTAAATACTGGGCACACCCAGTATGTGTGTGTTTGGGGGAAAAGGGGGGGCGCTTGCACCTCCTGGGATGGAAATGAGACCCCATGTTGCTACCCTTGTTTCACTGATAGTGACCCCTGCTATCACCATTCCTAGTGAGAGGCATGTTCACACGGAGGAAGTGGGGTCACAGGTGTGCAGCCAAAGGGTTCCCAAATTCTGGTGTGTTTAAAACCCTGGTTTGCCTTAATCCAGCTGTGGGTTGTAACAATATTCTACAGAAACCTCCTAGCTCTGTGATGTGTGATTGTTTTATCTGCTGCATTCCCAAACTTCATCAGCCTTTTCTGTTCAATGTCCTATTGCAACCTTGTGTCCAATTTGCTGTCCACTGTCACCTCCAAGCCTCATCCAGTGGCACCCTTTTCCAGGGCTGTCCCTCCTGTTGAATATCTGTGTCTCAGATTATATCTCCCGTGGGTGGATTAACTTCCATTACTCGTGGCTACATCTCACCTTATTTTCTATGTGTTTTTTTTTAACCCTTTCTGCATTTTTGCTGTGTAGTTGATTCTGTATCGTTTGGTCTGGTCACCTCCTTGCTCTTCCATTTCCATTATAGTCAGATTTTTGGGACAGTCCTTTGTGAGGCCCTGCTGGCTGCTGCTCTTTGTTCCTTGCATTTGTCTTTTTCAGAGGAATTGCCGCCTATTGCACCGTAACTACTAAATCATCATTGGGATTCCTGAGACTTCTGCCATACTGGTGGATTTCTGTCCTTCCTTTTATTACCACTGCTGCTTTGTGCATGTGTCACCTAACCCACTGACCTCTCACTGGGGCTGGGACCTGCAGCACCAACGTTCCAATTCGACAAGGTGCTTAGGCATGTGTCTAGAGCTGAGCATATGAGTAATTCCATTGAAGTCAATGGAACGACTCACATGCGTAAGTAACTTGCTGAATTGGGGTCTAGGGCTATAAGCATCAGCTTCCACTGATTGAGCTAATGGAGTAACTCCAACAGTTGGCAGATTTAGTAGGCTCTTATCCTCTAATTTCAACCAGACAAAATGGGGACAAAGACTCATGGTCTTCTTGTGTGGGATTCATTGATTCGAAGTCCAGAAGAGACCACTGTGATCATCTAGTCTGACCTCCTATATAACATGGGCCATAGAATGCCCCCACAATAATTCCTAGTGCAGATCTTTTAGAAAAACATCCAATCTTAATTTAAGAATTGTCAGTGATGGAAACTCCACCACAACCCTGTGTAAATAGTTCCAGTAGCTACCCACACTGTAAAAATTTAAATCTTATTTCCAGTCTGAATTTGTCTAGTTTCAGCTTCCAGCCATTGAATCATGTTATACCATTCTCTGCTAGATTGAAGAGCACATTATTAAATATTTCTTTCGCTTGTAGATACTTACAGACTGTAATCAAGTCACCCCTTGACTTTCTCTTTGTTAAGCTAAATTGAGTGAGTTCTTTGAGTCTGTCACTATATGACATGTTTTCTAATCATCAAATCACTCTCATGGCTCTTCTCTGAACCCTCTCCAATTTATCGCCCTCCTTCCTGAATTGTGGGCACCAGAACTGGACACAGTATTACAGCTTCAGTCGCAGCAGTGCCAAATATAGAGGTAAAATAACCTCTCTATTCCTACTCAAGATTCCCCTATTTATGCATCCCAGGATCTCATTAGTTCTTTCGGTCACAGCGTCACATTGGGAACTCATGAGTCAGCTGACTCCCAAATATTTTTCAAAGTTGCTGCTTCCCAGGGTAGAGTCCTCCATCCTGTAAGTATGGCTGATGTTCTTTGTTCCCAGATGTGTACATTTACAATTAGCCTCATTAAAACACATATTGTTTGCTTGCGCCCAGTTTACCAAGAGGTACACATGTGACTCCTATTTCTTTCAGTGCATGCAACAGCAGCAGGATAGGGCTCCAGATTTCTTAATTTCCCAGATTCTTTACCTTCTTGGCATTAGTACCATGGTATTGCAGCTGTCTGTGAAATAATTCCTATCATAGGAGCTCATGTCCCCTGTTACTAAACTTCCCTGAGTCTCTCATTCAGTTCCGCTATCTGGGGGAAAGCCAGGATGGCTTCTGTGGTAGAAGCATTTACTTTTTGGATTGTAGATTTAGCTTCTATGTCATTTAGGAGCCTCTTGGAATCATGTTTGGCTGTAGCTGTTACCCAACCATCCAGTAGCAGACTCTTATTGACATTTCGCTTTTTGCTTTTCATGCCTTGTGTTTCTTACCCAAATAATTTTCCCCCATCACTGCTCTTGAAGCAAGCACATCCATCAGCATGTGATAGTTATCATTACAAATAGGTTAAGTTCAGGGAATCTTTAAGTCCAGTTTTCCCCTTGTAATCCACTAGAAGATCCAGGAAGGAGTAAATAATTAATTAAAGCATTTGATAAACAGATTAGGCTGGATATTTGAATATGGGGGAGAATTTCAGGTTTATTTATACTAGGGTACCATCCAGAGGCCCTAATTAAATATCTGGGTCCCATTGTGCTAGGCATCTATATGCATGTATAAGATAAATAATAAAGACTTGCAGAGTGATAGTTTTTGAATCGTTATGTATCCCATCACTGGATCAGAAGCACATATTGAAAGACTAAGGTCCAGATTCTTCTCTCAGTTACTCTGGAATAAATCCGAATGAACTGCATTCACTTCGGTGGAGTTGCTCTGGATTTACAGCCATGTAACAGAGCAGACTTTAGTCCCTGTTCACTGTCATTATACTTTTCCATCCAGAAAGGAAGATTGTTTCCAATCTTACTTAAACTAAGCAGCTTTAATCATTCAGTTTGGACAGCACCAAAACTGGTGTGTGTGTGGGGGAGAAACAAACACCACAGACATGAGAATCCTATAATCTTTGGTTTAGTTGTAATTAAATTTTCCAGAATGAGGAGGAAACAGATGGATTCTGATTAATTTCTTACTGAGAAAATTAAGTATAGACCTCAGCATCCAATGCTGACATCAGTGAGGTGCACGAATGTCACTCATGCCTCCAGAGTACAGAAAATATCACCATTAGACTGTATTTCATTTGCCTGTTAGATGCTGAACTCCGAAGTGCACAAGGATCCTATGCATTGCATTTAGCCATGAATTAAATATACAGACATATGTAATCCTTTCCGGTATGCCAGGTTGCTTATCAAAATTGAACTTGATGAACTGAACGAAAGCTGTATAGCTGCCATCTTTTCTTCTCACTATAGAGTCATTATTTACTGATAGACAGAATATTAAGACAAGATGCTCCTCCTAGAGAGAATATTCAAACGTCTCTCTATAGAGTTTGAGTTAGGAAAAGTAGCACCACTTACTCAACTCTGTCAAATGATGGGACATTAGCTTGTAGGGCTATATTTTGATCTCACATCAGTGTAAATCAGAAGATAACTCCACAGTGGCTTCATTGGAGTCATTCTGTGGTTTCACTCATGTAGTCTAACCCAGGGGTTCTCAAACTTCATTACAGCGCAACCCCCTTCTGACAACAAAAATTACTACACGACCCCAGGAGGGGAGACCTAGGCCTGAGCTCGCTCGAGCCTCACCACCCAGGGCTGAAGGCCTCGGGCTCAGGCTTTGGCCCTGGACCCCAGCAAGTCTAACGCCAACCCTGGTGACCCCATTAAAATGGAGTTGCAACCCACTTTAGGGTCCCGACCCACAGTTTGAGAACCACTGATGATTGCAGTCAAGTGCAATTAACTAAAACAATGTAAGTTAGTCATAATGAACATCTTTCCTCAACATGGATCAGGTCTCCCTCACTTTACTAACATTGTATGGTCCCCCGACTTCAGTGGGACCACTCATTGAAATAAGGCAAGCAGCTGTAGCCTCTTATATCCATCTGGCTTCAATCACATCCTAACAATTGGTGAATTAATTACATTTTCTTTAACAAGTATGTTTCTTTATTTAACATATAAATACATGTTAAAGAAAATGTAATTCATTCACCAATTGTTAGGATGTGGTTGAAGCCAGATGGATATAAGAGGCTACAGCTGCTTGCCTTATTTCAATGAGTGGTCCCACTGAAGTCGGGGGACCATACAATGTTAGTAAAGTGAGGGAGACCTGATCCATGTTGAGGAAAGATGTTCATTATGACTAACTTACATTGTTTTAGTTAATTGCACTTGCCTGTTCAAAAGGATGTCACTTGCATAGCTACCAGTGCATTTCATCACAGAACTTGATGACCGAACATAGAAAGTAGGGGACTCAGATTTTTTCTGTGCTTGGATATTTTTTCTCCCAAAGGAAAATCAATAACATTATATTATAGATGGGTGTTTCCTGAGCTTTGAAAGCTCCCCTACTGGAAAATGAAACTTGAGGGACCCCTGCTTCAGCCCCACCGTGTGTTGTTAAATGTCTGCTCATCAGATGTATACATGTCCCCACTTCTCTTTTGCAGGATGCTGCTGTAGATCAAGATTTTTTGAAAAGATTCACATTTTGTTGCAAGTGAAATAAGTCTTTCATTTTTAGAAGCTAAACTTATTCTAGAGGCTAACTTCTGGAAGTAGAATAATGGCTGTTTTACGGTGGAGAAAAATTTAACAATCCAGGTTTGCTGTACTCGTAAAATCACTGAAGTCACATCTTTTAACATGGAGTGTTTTGAAAATCGCAGATGCACTGAATCTTGAGAATAGCCCTGAAATGACACTACTAAATGGAGTCCATCTTTTAAAGTCATAACCTTTATTTTAAGTGAGTCGTGCAGTTTGGGAAAACCTGACCCTGAGGTTCTTGGGGTTTTGGTTGTTTGACCAGGTTTTGCCCTGTGCTGACATATCATCTGTTCTTTGTCTGTGAGATACAGAGGAACTTTTCTCAACTTTCATGCTCATTAGAGTACAACTGATGGTTTCTGTGGCCAGAAATATGTAAGATTCTAAAGAAGATGGAGATTAATTTTCAGAAAGTTGAGGTTTGATACACAATCACATGTGGGTTTTGCACACACAATTAACAAAATGGCGTGTACACCCAGGTATTCATACCCATTTATGTCTGAAGCTGCCATGATTATGTGCCCAAAGATGGTACACAGCTTGTGCACCTGCAAACTTTCTGAACAGCACCATTCTCATTAATGATCTAGGCCTGTTCTCACTTCCTCAGTCGTTTCATAGTGCTCGATTGATGATTGATTGGAGATCCAATGCTAGACACTCTTAGACAAACAGCTTCCTGTCTTACATCCTCCTTTGACTTCGTTGCTAGTGATGAGAGGGCATGCTGCCCTTTCATTGTGTCACCTGTCGTGGTGTCCCGGGAGTGGCTGATGGCCTCTTTTGAGACTACACATTATTATTATTTATTGCCCTGATAGTGTGATAGGCACACCCACACAGGTTCGGTTTTGGCCCTCCAAACAAAGTCAGAATGTCTGTCTTTCCCTTAGAGAGACAAGGTGGCTGCGGTAATGTCTTTTATTGGACCAACTTCCATTGGTAAGAGAGACAAGCTTTCGAGCCACACAGAGTTCTTCTTCATATATTTCCCTTATTTATTTTAATCTATACTGGCAACCTACGTCAGTCCCAAGCTCCAGCTCTGCACTAAGGCTCCTAATTTAGGGCCTGATCCAACTCTCATTGATTTGTGTAACCTGATTTATGTCACTTACCATTAACCTTCCACATATTCTCCCCCCCCCAACCCCCCTCACAAGAATATGCCTCTCTTTGCAATGACAACCTAATCCATTCTGGCTACCTAACAGCCCTCTCCCTCTTTAGATAGTGTTTGCTGTCAAAGCTTTTACTTGAGGCTCTTTCACTCTGTGCCAAGTCCAGGTGGTACCCTGCTGCCTTCTTCCTTTGTTTTCTCTCTGTGCACCACTTAAATCCCACTCAAGCCCTATTTTGAGGATTTAAAAGGTGCATTGGCTTTGCTGCTGGACCTCTGACAAGGGGGAATTTCATCCTACTAGCAGAACGGCCATCTCCTACCACAGGCTGCACAATGCTTTTCCAATTCAATTACTGCGTTGCCTCAAGACCTCAGATGCTCCCAGCACTGTCCCTCCAGGATACAATACTTTATTAATGACCTGATTTACCCCATTGCTAGACACAGCTTTCTTGTGCTTACGGTCCTTCATTTGCCGTCTTTACAGATTATTTTTTCACTGAAAAATGCCTGGATTTTACAAAAACTATTATTTTTATTGATTTTTTTAACCCCAATTTTGGACCACTCAAGTACATGAAAATACTGATTATGTTAACAAAATGCAATACGCTACAGTAGGTAGATGTGTTTATATTCATCTATAGGCTAAGTGTCAATGGGAGGCTTTCTGTTAAAGTAAGGCAATGTAGTGGAAGATACACACACACACACATGCATGGACTGTTAATGAACCGTTCATGAAATAAACCACAGCATTAAACTGCTTTTACTTTCAATAGACTTACTTTTCTCTATTTGTTGCTTTTCCGTCCTCCTGTCCCCTGATATTAACCCCAACATGTACCCAGAAAACAGTTAAATTAATTTTTTGCACTGATTTTCATCTTCTTTAAATTTTTGTAACAAGCGCTGATACACTTCTAGGAAATTTTAAAGAAAATAAAAACTGAATGTGAAGGACCTTGCTCACGCTAGAGATGTGAAGTAATGCAAACTCAGAAAAAGAAAGATCCTGCTCACAACAGCAACACATAGGCCTGGGGAAGGATGTAAAGGAAGAAGATGCAGAGCTGTTAGGAAGAGGTGAAATCACGTAGAGAGACCAGAGGTGGATTTGTGATGAGGCTAACATTATGGGTGTGGAGCTTTTAATTAATTAATTTGTAAAGTGATCGTGCAATCGAGTATTCAACAACTACAGAAATGGGTCATGACTAAAAATAGTTGAGTAAATCAGTTAAACTGAGAATATACTTAGTCAAGTGTAGCCATTTCCAAGATAGAGAACGATTAAAATTGGACGTGAGCGTCAAGTCGCTTTTGTCTTGTTATGTAAGTGTCACACCTGAAAGACCCAATTAGCACTACTTCCCGTGTACAAGCAAGCCACTTTAGATATTAAAATGAGGTATAATGATGAATGAAAGTGTGGGACGTGTCTTGGTTATCCTAGGTTCATAACATATAATTGAATTATTTTTGTAAGCCTATTTTAAGACCTTTGATTTCTGGCTTCTGTTTTTAATTAATCAGCCTGCTCTTGCCCTTGTGCATTATTATGCTGTTCATTAGCATTCCATGAGACTGCAGAAGTTTGACTTCTGAATAAAGTAGTGTACAAAAAGAAGGGAGGCTTTTTATCTAACCACTTAATAATTTAAATGGAACTCTTCTTTAATCATTGTTTAACTGCACAATAGCTGTTTATTTAAAATGTGCATCAGCTAATTTTGCAAGCAGAAATAGAAAAATATGGATAAACATTTTAGAAATAATGAGCCTTTTAACTATTCTAATCATCAAAAGACTTAAAACGTATCCAGGACTTACTCTGGCTCATCTTGGTGAGACAGTCATAGAGTTCGGTGAGGTGTCAAAAGGTACAAGCCTACTTCTGTTCGAGGGAAGCAGTGGACCCTGGTAACTGAAAAGCTAAAAGCTGATTGGCAGCGTGAATATTGTTGGCATGGCCTCCAGCTGTGATGATTGGGTCTTGTGAAAGAGGAAGAGGTTGTTTGATCACAGGACTGGGGACTGGGGACAACTGAGTTCTAATCCTTTCCTATAGGTTTACTATAAGAAAAGGAGTACTTGTGGCACCTTAGAGACTAACCAATTTATTTGAGCATGAGCTTTCGTGAGCTACAGCTCACTTCATCGGATGCATACTGTGCAAACTGCAGAAGACATTATATACACACAGAGACCATGAAACAATACCCCCTCCCACCCCACTGTCCTGCTGGTAATAGCTTATCTAAAGTGATCATCTCATTGGGCAAATCATGTTGGGCTAGAGCCAGCAAGGACTTTCCCATTAATTTAAATGGTGCAGGATTAAGACCTTAATCCCTTTGTGGGGTTCCCATCTGTAAAATGGGAACTATAATTCCCCTCACAGGGATGTTTTGCAGATTCAGTTAGATAGTATTTGAAAAGTGCTCTCAATATACTAAAAACAGTAAGCATATGTTCAGCATTTGTATGTTGAAAATGTTTTACAGCCATTACCTAATTTATCTGAACAGTACGCCTATGAGATAGGTATTAATATTCCCACTGTAGAGGTGGGGAAACTGAGTCAGGGCGAGAGATTTGTTCAAAGGCAGAGACTTCATCAGAGCTGGGATGAGTTCACAGGTTTGTCTCATGCTCAAAGCGCCTCCCACACAAATGCTGTGTATAACCTAGTACTCTAGTACTTTGCATAGGGTAAATAGGTCTGAAGCAGTGCAGACTTATACAGGGTGAAGTAGCAATGAGCTGAAGTAGTAAATTGCACACAGCCTAGCTATAAAGAAATTAAATTATAGCTCTGAGCAGCCAACAATTGTCCATATGGCTGCTTCACACTAAGAGTGAAATTCAGCACAAGGCCTACATGGGATGTAAGCAGTGCATGGGTGTGTGCTGTTCCTCTGGGCAGGGGTGAATTTTACCTTAACAGGATAGTAAGGACACCACAATACCACCTCCGCAGCCTAGAGAGTCTGTATGCGTCTAAGTTTTCAAAAATGGCTAGTGATTTTGAGTGCCACCATTTTTGAGTCACCAATGTAAAATACCTTTCAAAGAGGCCTGATTTTCAGAGGGTAGGTGGTCAGCACTTCTAAAAAGCAGACCCCCTTTAAGCTACCTCAAGGTAGGCACCCAAAAATTGGCTTAGCCAAAATCATTAGCTGCACTTGAAAATTTAGGCGTGTCAGTTTATATCTAGTGCACCAATCACCATTGTACCTGTGTAAGAGTATTGGATTGAAATGTGTGTGTCTGTTTAAAAAGTAACTTGCAATTAGGTGCAAAGTGCATTTGCACTGTGCAGACCATAAATGTCACTTTAATGTTTTCTGTTGGAAAAGCAGGAAAAACGTTTAAACCGAAGATGTACATTCTTTCTCTATAAAATAGTTCACCTAGAACACAATCATAACACAACAAATGCTCTTACCACTCCCCAGCCCGGATATTTGGAATTTTGCGCTGATGTGCAACCCCATTACAGTCATGATTATTTGTCAAATGCTGCCAATGAAGCTGGCACTGTATGAGCCAGAGGAGAAGATGTGGCTCTAGCCCCGAAGAGCTGACAACGAAGCAGGAGGACAACACAAAACTCACAGATAGAAGCTTCCTCTGGTTCTATCTCAAATCTTTTAAAATATGTATAATGGGTGATTCAGGGCATTTTTCTTGATAGGTTTCAGAGTAGCAGCCGTGTTACTTTGTATTTGCAAAAAGAAAAGGAGGACTTGTGGCACCTTAGAGACTAACCAATTTATTTGAGCATGAGCTTTCGTGAGCTACAGCTCACTTCATCGGATGCATACTGTGGAAACTGCAGAAGACATTATATACACAGAGACCATGGTATATAATGTATATACCATGTATATAATGTCTTCTGCAGTTTCCACAGTATGCATCCGATGAAGTGAGCTGTAGCTCACGAAAGCTCATGCTCAAATAAATTGGTTAGTCTCTAAGGTGCCACAAGTACTCCTTTTCATTTTTCTTGATGTTATTGTCCGAGGGCTTCACAAAAATTTGGAGGCAGGACTGAAAGAAAAAGAGAGTGGGAGCACTAAGCTAAGAATGGAGTCCCACTCACAACGGGCAGCATGGAGGAAGAAATGAAATCTGACACTAAGGGCTTTAGCCTGCTCCACTTTAAGTCACCATTAAAACTCCCATTGATTCCCCCTCCTTCGTAGGAGTCAGATTGGGCCATAGGGGTGAGGGGAGGCAAGGGATTTATTGGTGGAACTGGATTTTGTTGGACCCTCGCTCTCATTCTCTGCAAAATTATCTAAATGGGTTGCATTTGCCGCTGTAAATTTAATAATACAACAGATTGCGCTAGAGAAGGTAGAGTGATTTTTAAGGTCTTGCATATAGTAATGCTGGAAAAGTTAGACAAAGGTCAATTTGAAGGACCATACTTGGTTGAAATCCACAATATGAATAACTCTTCAGTTTTACTCAAAACACCTGTGGTGGTCCACTCAGTTTATCCACTATCTCTTTGCATTACATGGTGACGATGGCTGGTACTGCAATAGCACCTGAAGGCCCCACCCAAGATCCGGGTGCCATTGCACTATGCATTATACTCACACAGTAAGAGACAAATCCTCCCTAAAGAATCTGGAGTCTAAATAGACAAGGCAGGCAAAGGGGGATAGAGGAAAGTGAGCAGTGGAGTTGCTCAAGGTCACCCAGTAGGTCAGTGACCCCAAGTCCAGCCACTAGAAAACTGCCAGTAAAACATCATTTTTTATTAAATGTCATTGAATTTTAAATTTGACAGTCCATTTTCTTATGGATGCAGTATATTACTGACCAGACCTGTGACCAGAGGAAGGTTGGCAGGTCAAGCCTCTGGCATGCTAAAATGCTTGCCAAGTTGCCAGTGTTTTCAAAAGAAGACGCTGACCATATTTGCAGACCAACCCTTTGCTTGGGAATTGGCTTTATCCTCTTCCCCCAGCTAGGGCATGCCCAGCTCTCTGATCCTAGCAGTGAGTCTGCTAGACAGCGAAAAGCTTGGGCTGAGTGGGAGAGCTGCATGTGCTGTGCAACCTGGGGAAAACATCCAGATCTTGCACTGCAGCAACTTGAGTTTCCTCACTTGCAGGCCCTGGAGATGCAGCACGCATAGGATAGGGCACTTCCCAGAACCAAAAGGCATCTCCACTTGTAGATCGGCACTTACTGTGCGCTGTCCTGTGATGGCAGGGGCAAGAGGAATTGGGAACCATATGGAGTGGAAAGAGGGGGAAAGAAAGAGAATGGGGTGCCTTAGGAAGATGCTAAAGGAAGAACAACAGGTCCTGTGCTTCCTTCCTCCCTCTGAAAAGGTAGCAGGCAGAGGGACCCAAGTTTAAAGGAAGGGTTAGTGTATTTGGGAAGGTTGCTTGGAGCCTTTGTGGGCTCAGCTGAGCATCCATCTTCCAGGATGCTTATCTGAGCTCTGAGTCTTCGGAGTTCCCACATCCCTCACTGACCCAGGAATTGTTTGCCAGACTGAAAGTGGAGACTTCTTTGCCAAGGGGCATTTGCACTCAGGCATCACTCTTTATGTTGCAGGGGCCACGTAATGGAGAATGGGACTGCTTGTCAAAATGCGGACATGGTCCTACTGTAGGGTGAGGGAAAATGCATCCACCCTGACTAAATTGGCCTTCAACCTTGGTTCTCCACTTGTAAGGTAATTCCCTTCTCTTCATGTGCCAATATATATTTATGCCTGTATCTGTAATTTTCACTGCATGCATCTGAAGAAGTGGGTTTTTTACCCACACAAGCTTATCCCCAACTAAATCTGTTAGTCTTTAAGGTGCCACCAGACTCCTCATTGCTTTTGTGAATACAGACCAACACGGCTACCCCTCTGATACTTTTTGGGTGAGGAAAATTAACTGGAAGGCGGAGAAAAGGGGAAGGGCTAGGGAGAAGATGATTTCTGAGGTCTGCTCCCTTTGGCTGGACCTGTTGCCCATCAGCATGACTTGCACCGCTATTCGACACGCCCCACGAGTGTGGGTTCTTGGGTCTCTCTGTCCGCGTAAGAGATCAGTGAGTTTGCAATCGCTCCCAGTTAGTGCCTTAGCTCCGGCGGCTCATGCTTTTCGCGCAGACGGCCCTGGCCCAAGGCCGGCAGCATCCGCAGTGTTGGTTACACCAAGACCCCCCCACCCCAGGATTTGCACGGGATGGGGGACAGCGGGCGCGGGTAGGTCTCAGGACTCAGCTCACCTATGAAATCTCCCCCCCCCGCGCCCCGTTATGAATGATCTGGGGTTCCCTTCTGGGGTTCCTCTTCCTTCCTCTTCTGGGGTTAAGGTGGCCACGGCGGGGCTCCAGCCGGGCGCCCGGAAAGCACGGGGAAGGGCACGGAGACCTGGGGGCCGGCCGACTGCCCCCGCCCCAGTTCTGCAGCCAGCGGTGGTGACTCGCCTCCGGCGCGGGGGCGGGAGCGGGGCTGGCCAATCAGGGCCGGCTGCCATGGCCAGGGGGGTGGCTTTCTGGGCCACTCTAGTTTCAAACCGGAGCTGCTGCAGCCTCCCCGGCTGAGTCTCCGCTCGCCGCGCTGGGGCTCGCCCGGGAGTCGGGCGCAGCTGGCCGCTGGGGGGGAGTCCCCGGGGGGGCGCGTCCCTCCCCTCCCCAGCCTCCCGGCCCCACCGACCCGGCCGCTTCGGAACGTCCTTCCTCCCTGCCCGGCTCCGGCGGGCGCGCTCCGCCCGGGCCATGGGCGATGAGCCTGGGTGAGTGAGCGCCGGGACGCGCCGGCCGGCTGCAGCTGCGCCCCGGAGCCGGGCTCGGACCCCGCGGCCCCATGGCGAGCGCCCGGCTGCCCCAGGCGCACGGCTGAAGACAGGCCGGGAGAGGGCTGGGTCCGTCGGTCCCCGGAGCAGACAGACAGACAGGCAGCCCGGCTCCAGGTGAGGCCGGGGGGCGCCCCCCTGGGTCTCCTAACTTTCGGGGCAGGGGGAGCGGGCGGCTCGCCAGCCCTGGGTCCTCCCCTTCGGCTCCTTGGGGGTCCGGGGACCCCAAAGTCTGGGGAAGGGGCTTGTTCCGAAAGGACCCCGGAGCGCCTGTCCCCCGGTAACCTGTGGCGGCGGGGCTGGGGGAACTGGGCTGCTCGGTGCCGGCTCTCTGCTTCCCGGGGGGACCCCGGGGGGAAGTGGGGTGTATGTGAGCGGCCCCGAGCAGGGGGAAGAGCGTGGATCTGCGGGGCGGGGAGCGCCCCAGGGCGGGTCACCCCATCGGCCTCCCTCCGGGGAGAGCCCTTGCGAACGGCTGCCCGTGAGTTCGAGCCCGGAGCCCGAGCTAGTGGCTGTCGGGCGAGCTTGGGGAGGCGGCGGGGAAGAGGCTGCCTACGGCTGGCGGTGGGCTCTGCCCTGGCAGCAGGGGTAGGACCCCGCCGTGCCGGGGAGTTGATGCGACTAGCGGGGCACCAGCGGTGGCCGGTGGGAGCTGCCCGGGTGCAGCCGCGGCCGAACGGATCGGGTTTGCTGGGGGAGGGCGGAGACGTGCCGGGGTTTGTGGGGTACAGGAGGAGGGTCCCCCTCCTTCCTCCTCCAGCCTATTGGCACCCTGCAGCCGGGCCCGCTGAGGAAGCGCTGCTGAGGTCCCGGTTTAATCACGGGGAATTTTATCGGGGAGATAAGCGCCTCGGCCCCCAAGTCCTGGGACAGCCGCGATCCACCCTCCTCCTGGCCCAGAGGGCAGCGCTGGTTAGCCGGGCTCTCCTCGCTTGTCTGCTCCGCTTGTTCGCTTCCTCGCCTCTTCCTCCGAGCGCTCGAGATGCAAGACAGGGAAGCCCTGGAAGGGGCCGAACAAAGTTTCGGTCCCATCAGCCTACCGAGTTCAATGTGGTTACGGTTCCTCTTGCGGTTCTGCTATTGCCCGTCTCCGGAGTCCTCTCCCGGCCACTACGCGGGTGATCAGGGCTCGTGTCCGCAGCTT
The DNA here is from genome assembly GCF_965140285.1 of Lepidochelys kempii. Classification (NCBI taxonomy): domain Eukaryota; kingdom Metazoa; phylum Chordata; order Testudines; family Cheloniidae; genus Lepidochelys; species Lepidochelys kempii. The sequence goes on along the minus strand of NC_136386.1, from coordinate 8,973,058 downwards.
TGGGTTTACTTTTGATCACTTGCGTTTGAAGGGCTACAGAGCGGAGCCTGCCCTCGAATGAGCTTTCAATCGCTCCTAACCACAGCTGGATTTGTTTAGCCAGAGGGATTGCTCTGATTCTGGGAGACTCCAAAACCCACCCAGCGCCGGACTGAAATGTTCCCTCCCCTGTCCTGAACGCGTCCGCATCTGTCCGCTGCGCTCCGTTTTGTCTGGCAGTGTGTGTGCAGACGACAATATGTTAAAAATCCACAAAATCAGAAGGTTCATAGGATTTTTTTATATTGCCAATTTAAACTATATTTTGACTCTTTCTCACTGATTACTCGTGCGGTACAAAATGAATAACTCTTGACAGCATACTCCCCATATGCCGCTCAGAATCCTCCAAGGTGCATGCTTAATCATTGCATTACAACTTGAGCACAGATGTGTTTTGAAATTGCTTTGACATGTATGTTTTTCTGACAGTGTTTCATAGCATGCGCTATGTGCATATTTCTGTAACTATAATTGCTATGTATAGTTAAAGGGCACAATAGGAATGTGCACTTCGCTGATCATTTAGTGTAAAAGTGTTATTAACAAAGTGCAACATTTGTTCTGCAAACCGGTAGTAATACAGTTTAATCCATGAATGCAATTATCAGAATCATTATGGATAAATAACGATTTATCTGTTCCCAAAGTGACCCTCTGAGTATGTGCAAGCTGCATCAATTCACCAATCAGGACCTCCATTACTTGAAGGTAGACCTAGCATTTTACAATGCTTTTTTTTAAGTACATCTGCCTTCAGATTTGACTCGTCTTGCCACCCCCATAAGAAAGTACCAGCATGTCAATTTACATTACTAAGAATATCTATATTTGATGTAAATAACATACTTTCATGGCTGTTCTACCTGTGAAAATGTCATGAGCAATCAGAAAAGCTTATTTTTGCAGATGTCACGGTTACATTTTTGTTCCTGAGAAATGGATTTGACTTCATTTTGCTAAACATTATGGTTCCTGAAATAGTTTTTATTTCCTGGACCAATTGTCTCACCGCTGGCAACCTCTTAACATTTTCAAATGGGAGTTCTTGAACACATACTTTATTTTAGCTAGGGATATTACAATCCCCATTCCTCTCAATGAAGCAGGCATTCTTTGTTGACCCCATTCCACTCTGAAAATAAAAAGCACCCCATCCTCTCTCTTTCAACACTGTAGCTTTATTCTCTGCTCCAGTGATTTACTATATCACTTACACTGATGATACTTGCTATGTAGATGATTGGGGTAATGTGCATGATGTTAAAACTGCAGTCAGTGGGGATTAATGCGTGGGTATGACATCACCAGCAGCCAATCAGGTGACTGCTTTGGACACACATTGACCAAAACTGTATTCTAAAACTGATTTAGTGATTCTGCATTGCTTCTGATGACTAGGGCAAGTGTTGGCAGAATGGACTGATTCTTAACAAGTTTGGATTGCCTTTCCCCTGTCCCCAGAAGGAGTTGAAAAATACCCACTTTTCAAAGATTTCGGGTTAAGAGATCGGTTGAATGTTGATACCTTAGTTTTCAATAAACCAGACATTAGTACAGTGTGCTACTGCCTGATTATTAAAATAAAAAAACCAACTTGATGAGGTCTCAATCCAGACCATGAGTTGTCATCTGAACAATCATGTTTCTATACATCCTATATTTGCAGTTGCAGGCACTAAATAACATTAGTGCTCTGGATGTGATCCTACTGCAACCTTTATATGAGTAGCCACGAAGGGTTGCAGACCTGGGCCCTATCTTTTTATTACCTTGCTATACTCCAATTAAAAAAACAACAACAATAGCTTTCGGTAACTTTTGCAGTATTGGGCCGATATTACTGAATCTGACCCAACTTTTGTAATGCACATAATGTCTATGTACAATCTGTTCTCTTCCACTTCATGACACTCACTTAAACATTATTGTTATGTTATCATTTTGGGCCTGATCCAATGAAAAGATTTTGATTGACTTCAGTGGAATTTGAATCAAACCCACGTGTGGATATACCAAATACGGTCTGCTTGTAACTGGTGTACATTCCTTTGTTACTATTTTTTTCACATTCCCTAGAGTTCACACTTTTGAGCCGATTTAAAAATATTTTGTGCACCAGGTTCAATCACTGGAGTGTTTAATTTATATTGTTTCTTAGCAATTATTAAATAATCACTGCAGTTTTCATATGTAGGAAGTATTAAATTTCAGTGACCCGCATGAAGTATTCCCGCATTGCCCTGATGCTCCCCAGGAGTGTGTGTTCTCATGCCTTGACTACCTGTAAGAGGTGACAGGATACATTTAATGAATTACCTTTTAAATTAGAAGGCAGTAAACAACTCATTATTTGATTAGAGCAATATTAAAATTAGTAGAATGTTATAGTCTTTTCATATCCTGTGGCACAATTTTACTAGCTAGGAAGTGACATGAGTTACTGTAGAGAGGGGAAGTCTCTAGAGAATTGTAATGATTTTCATCTGTGTGAAATCTAATATATATATATATATATATTTTAGTTGATACTATTGCAGAGTTTTTGCTTTCTGGTTTAAATAAATACAGTTTGTTATTTTGAGTGAATTTAGCGCTTGTGAAGGGTGTTGGGTAGACAGCCTTGAAGGTTGAAATCCCCTAATTAGAGAACAAGAACAGCTTCGGCAGTGCTAAAGCAAGTGTGATAATGGTCTTCAGTTCTGTTTTGAGGGGTCCTCTGCCTTCTAGAAATGAGATGGTAGCTCTGTCCCCAGCCTCACTTAATCTTTGGCCTCTATTCAGGCTTCCCACCTGTGGTCACTGTGGTTTATGTGATGTGCTTAACTGCCTGCTGAGGTCATGATCCAAAACTCGTTGAGAAGACTCCATTGATGTCAATGACCTATGGAACAAGCCCTAAGAATGTCATTTCAGTTCACATACACCACCAAACAGGTATCACATGGTGACATGGGGTGGATTTGAACTGGTGATCAGTAGCAGTGAAAGTACGTATACTGTCTTCATTGATTCTCCTCTGCCAATTTTTTTATTTAGTTAGGGTCAACTCCTGCAGTCCTCACTCAGTCAGAACTCCCATTTTGCCGGAGTAAAGAATGACGCTCTCAGGATGATTGTGCCTGAGTAAGGACAGGCTCTATCTGATACTGCTTCTGATTTTAAAAACATGTGTGCAGGTAAACAACAACGAGGTGTTTGGTTGAGGGTGGTTAATGACGGTAAACAATTTTCAGGTTCTCCTTGAAGAAAGGTCCCTATAAAATCTTGAAAGTGTTCCACTCTTGGAACTCCCTTTGACATTAATGCGTGTTCTTCCTGCTGTAAAGCCACTGCAGGATCAGGTACTTCATTTACAACTACGCTTAATTTTATTTTACCGTAAGGGGTGTATATAGTTAGTAACACCTGGATGCTGCAAAGCAAACATTTCATACTTCTCCTGCAGCGTATGTGTCCCTGCCTAAGCCATTGTATTAAAGAAATTTCCATGAGCCAGGAATGCTAGAATCTCTGCAGCATATATTCACAGAGCCAGCTACCATCCCTGCACTGGCTGGATGGTGTTTTCAGCTGTAATGCATGCTGAGCGCTTGCAAACGAGGGGGATTTACTTTGGATTTGTGCCACTGTAAGCAGAGTGTCCGTGCTGCTCTAAAGAATCCCAGGAAAGCCAATAGGAAACGGCAGGTTATTGCAGATTTCCACAAGCCACATCACTGAAACGGAACACTTTTTAAGTGATTGCTTTGTAGCTCCTTTATGCCATGGGCCTGATTCCTTACAGGAGTTACTCTATTGGAGTCCATGGTTTTATGCCAGTGGACAACCCAAATGAGGGAAAGTAGAATTAAATTTCATGGTGGTGCTACTAATTTTTGAAAAATGTAATAGTAATTGAAACACAATGGAAGGGAGAGCTTTGACCATAGAATCTTCATGGTCAGGTCTGTCTTCTTGTAGAATATTTTCCTCAACAAAGTGCCCACACAAAGAACGTCTCTCTTTCTTGTTTGAAATGACAGCTCCTGTGCTCTGGGAGACTGAGCAATGATAAATAAAGCAAGCAACGGTATTTATAAATCATGCTTTGCATGCAATGCTGAAGGTAACAGTTTGGTTAATATACCTGGTAAAAAAACCAAACAAACAGGTTTGGGCTTTGTTGCCTTTGTTTTCTGAACCACCAGCTGCAGTACAGGTTTAATTATGTTGGTAAAGTCCTGCTGATAAGAAGTGTGTGTTTTCAGTTGGGCTAAGCCTGGCCATCCTAATTGTGGGAACAACTTACACCTGGTAAAGGTAGGTTGGGACACTGACAGTTTGGTTCTTAAAGGGACAATAAGCAATTTTTCCACGCTGTATCAAGAAAAACGAAAACATGATTCCGGTTGTCAGAGCAAGCCCTAGGCATGGATAAAGCAACTAACAGATTTAACAATTTTGAAATGAATTGCAAACCTCTGGCTCATGTTTGTACAGTCCAGGATATCAGAAACTATGCTTGCATTTTACAAACTATGCACCACATTCTCCTTGGACATAGATTTCAAGGGTTACTAATTATGTAAGTCTGCGGAGAATTTGGCCCTTTGTTCAGTAGCTTTAGTAAGAGTGAGGGCCAAATCTAGACCTCTTGGAAGCAGACAGAATGGCACTGAATGTTTAATTCTTTGCAAAATTAAGTTTTGGTTTTTGTACTGAGATGCCTTTCAATGGCAAACGTTGCAATGCACAGATAATTGTGATAGCTTGAGAATCTGATACAGCAATTAAACAGCAGGATTCTGTTCTTCCATTTGTTGCAAGAGACATGGATGTATTAAGAATTCAAACCTTAGCATAAGTTATTGATGTGTCAGTGGACTCCCATATTGTTACCCACCTTAACACTGTGGAGGTTGTGGTATTTTAGGATCAGGGGATGTATGACTGGTTGGGTCTAGTTACCTCAGGATATCTGTGGTGCTCCCATTACGCAGTGAAAAGTTTGTGTTTCTGGTAGTTTGATCGGTGAATAGAAGTACATTGCAGACGTATTTATGTAGTGAAGTGCAGACGTTTTCATTACTAAGGAAGGATTTATCTTGTTACAGTAGTGAATTTAGGATGCTAAGCTGTGATATTTTTCCTGTTTCTAGAATGTTATGTTGCATTAAAATCAAATCCGGGTGACCATCCTTTTCAATTTAAACCACTACAAGATGCTAATAACGTTGGAGACAGCAAGTTTCCAACTTCAGAAAAGAGCATCATTTATTATTTTTCCTGGTAAAATTCATTCAACCCGCTGAGATTAACTGTAATTATTTTTTAAAATAAAAGAAACTTGGTTTGGATCTTCAGCACCAATAACCCTTGAGGATCCAAGCCATGACATAGTAAATCCATCTTAGTAAAATTAGATTTTTGGGTCTCCCTAATCCCCCCTGCTTCTGGAAAAATAAAAGATCCTAGAGCACATTTAGTGGGTACCCCACAAACCCTTTTCATTCATCCCTGCCTCCTGCTCCCAGTCACTGGGAATGATGAGTGAAAAAATCTTTTTGGACCTGGCTACTTTCTGCTGTTGCCCTGTACGCCGCAGACCTTCAGGCTGGTGGGGGAAATTGGCTGAGCCATTCCCCCAGGTTCCTACTATTGCTGCTCCAGTGGATGGTTTCTGATTGAGCACCAGGGTTCTGAAGTTCCTTCTGCTCTCTTCTAATGAACAGAAGAAGTGGGATGCTTGGCTTTGCTGGTCTACATGTGCAGCTAACTACATGCCTTGCCCCTGTTGCTGGAGGCTTCACTAACTGCTCTTTAGAGGAGCTGTGTTTCAACAACAGGCAAACAGCTGCTGTTTCTGGATTTGAAGTGGTCCGTAGAACTTCTTAGGAGGTCTTTGTGGCTGGTAGGGCCTCCACAGCCACCCCAGCCTCGCTTCACGGGTGTTTTGGGAGGAGGTGGGTTACGAGGCTGCATGCTGGGATATATGGGGTTTAACTCATGGTGGTTGTTGCTGGGCCTGACTCTTGCCTTTAGTCCTGTGGCGTAGTGCCTTACTCCCAGGAGTAGTCACACTGATTTCAATGGAACTACTTATGGAGGAAGGATGCAGCATGAACACAGGTGTACAGGACCCATAAGGATTATCTGCTGCGCTTGCGTTAACAGAATTTGAGCTGTTTGATATGTTAATTTTTGTATCAAATATTGTGTGCTTAATTCCTGCGAAGCACCTAGAGTGTAAGATTGGTGCAGTAAAATTTAAACAAAACACAGGTTCAAGCCCATTTGTATATAAAAGTACTCGGGCAATTGAATCTGAAAATGGTTTCATAACTTGTTGGAATATGGAAGAATTGCTGTAAGGGGGTTCAACAGATGGATTCACTTCCGTTATTTCAGTTCCTTAAGCAGCCGTTCTGAAACTTCAGGTGAACATGCATTATTCTGAGGAATCGGATAAGAGAACACTTGAAACTTGCATGACTGAAGCCGAAATATATTTCAGGTGGGTTACTGGGAAAATATTTACCAATTGCAGGGTTTGCTTGATTCCAGGCTACAAGGGAAAGAAATGGGAAAAACTGAGTTTTTTAATCTAACATTGACTTTTAGTCTGGTGCTGGATATTTTATTATTTTTGTTTAGTTTTATATGTTTTAGCATAAATGAGTAGGTATTAACATAATCCGAATATCTTCACAAATGCCTACTTTTAAAAATCTGCAGTGAGTCTACTATTTAGGAGAGTCTTACCTGAGAAGGAATCTTCCCCCAATTTCTAGATGTACCTGACACAGATAAATGCAGGGAGGGATGGTTTATTTTATGGAAGGATTAATGGAATGCTCCAACAGAGGAATGGATCGCTACGTTGCAAATAAAGTATGTTTTAAAAATGAATGGCATTCAGGATGTACTCATAAATTAAAAGCACTTCTACCAAAAAAAAATCTATGTTCGTCTTACTGTGCATGTTGTTAATAGTTCAGGACATTCATTATTTAGATTTAGCAATAAAAAGACCATACAGAAGCTTTGAGCACCTCAAAAATAATTAAACTTATCATAACAATGATAACGTGTATATTAACTTCAGCCTGCTTGCAGCATTAAATAATTCAATGGAGATAATTTACCTCCGTCAGCTGATAAATAAATAAACTCCCCTCCCACCCCCACCAACCTGGAAAAATCCCCAGAACATCTCTTTATGTCCATCCTGTGCAGAAGCATACCTGTTCTACCGCCCACCCCGAACCAAAACCCTCAGAAATAACATCAAAGTTATTGTACAAATGTGAGAGCTTATTGCAAACGTTGGGGAAATATTCCTTCCAATGACTTGTTACATGACTTCCAGTTCTTAACAATCTTGCATGGGCTCCAAGCCAACCAATAATGTATCCAGAAATGTCCAAATTCCTGCATATGATACTCTAAATCAGTTTTTCAGCCCCATTTCATTTGCACTAGTCCACCCCCCATGCATGTATGTAGCGAAACCAATTAAAAGGGCTATACAATTGTTTAGGATTTAAACAGTTAATTACGGTATAATCCTGCATCCCCCTAGGTATCCAGTACTCTCAGACTTTAGCAGAGGTTACATATGTATAAGGACAAAAAAATTCTGACCCTGTTTCTGTCTACAGAACCCTGCAACCAGAATTGGGTTCTGCAATGGGACTTACTCGCATGAGTAAAGGTGAAATGATCAGGCCCATAATTGCTTCATCTTAAGAAGTTGTATCTAAATTTGAGTATTTCTCAGATAATGTTAATTTATTTGAAAAACTGTAGATCACATTTGTTCTCTAGTCACAATCTATTCTCCAGCTTTCTGTTTGTTGTTTTTGTTGGGAGGATTAAGGGGACCAGCATTTAACCAGCCTCTTTGCAAAAGGCCATGAAAGCCAGAGGAAAATCAATGTTTTTAGCACTGGTAGGCTTTTGAAGTGTGGAAGTTGAACATATTTCCCAGTGAATTGGACTTTATCAGCGAATAAGCTATTAATGTTAAATCTTGCTTAGGACTGTAGCAGATGATGGCAGCTATATGTAATAATTGATTGTTACCAATTTGGTTCTCCTCTTTGCTAAAAACACCATACTAAATAAACCAATTTGTAATGTTGGTGTAAGTACATTTTTATATACAAATAACATGTTCTGTTACAGTTATGTACTGCAGTCTTTTGTTTAAAGTCTTTTTTTTTTTTTTTTTTTGCTACACAGCGGGTTAAAGCAAAAGATGTAACAAAAGTTAAATTTTGAATACTTTACTAAAATTGCTGCTGGTTATGAACAGTAAGGTTTAAGAATAACATTATAAAATGGGGTTTTGAATGGATCTTTCTGTATTTCTAATTGGAGCGCTAACAGTAAAACTGTACCCTCCATATAATACATATGCAATTTGTTTTTAAATGTCAAACCAATTTTTGCTGCTACTTTAAAAAAAAATCACAAGAAAATAATTCTGTTCAAGTTCCCCTTAAATATGACCAAAATGACAATGACATTATTAAGGAGAAGGACCAGACTAGCTGGAGGATATGCATTCGTCACATGAGTTTCACAAATAGATGTTGATTTAGATATTGATAGTAAAGACACGTTCTAGTCATTTTATAGAATTAACAATTGATCAGCTTGTTATGTCCTAGTCCTTCGTTACAGCGTGTTTATTCATTATTGTCATTACAAAGTGGAAGTAGCTGAGATCATGATGATTAGCAATGCAAAATCTAAAAGCAGTGAAATCTGTTTTAATATTAAAACTTTTGCACGGATACACCCTTTTGAGTAATGTATTGATTCCTGCATTTCACAACACGACTTAACTTAAACATCTTTGTCAATTTGCAGTTCACTTACATTTTTCAGAAACTCAGGCCTATGTGTTTTCACAATATCAATGAATCAGGCTTGTAACAGTGTAATGTGCAGTGTAAAACATTCTTTTCAAATTATATTAGGTTATGTCTTGGTCTATGTAAATATACATAGATATATAGTTACAACTGATACACTTAAATATGCTGGCATAGGTGAATGCAGAGATGGTATTGCAGCAAATATATTCATGATTGTTTGTTTGCTTGTTACTAAATGTGTCATTTCTTCTAAATCAGCAGTGACTTAAGCTTGGGCAAACTTCAGAACAAAAATACCCAAAGAGGCTTCTCCTGGTATATTTGACTAATATATTGAAGAAGATAAATAGTTATTTTTAAAATGTATTACACAGTAGAACTGATCACAAAGGGAAACCATTTTACAAATCTGAAAGTTAAGGTCACCCTGAGATGAAAAGGACACTTACGGTGACTAGAAAACCTCTGCTTCCTGAAGAAATTGAGATTCAAAGTTTACTCTTTTCACAGTTTCTTTTATAAAGCTTTGGGATCCCAAGTGTAAAAGCAGAGTCTGTTTTGATGTTCAAATATTTCAAACTATATAGTACATGGAAAATAAGATTCTATCTTCCAGCCAATGCTATAGATTAGTTTTAGTATCTTAATTTATCTCAGTGTATCAAGCTCTAATGATGAGTTTTATAATACAATATCATACTGTTTTACAATAAAATTGGTAAACATTTAATTTAAAACTTTTAACCAATACTTCCCCCCCATCTCTTCTTTACCTTTCCCAGATAACCCTTCTTGTTCTAAAAATCCAGCATATATTTTAGTCATACACATATCACGGAGCAAATAATGCATAATTCACACTTCTTGTGTGAGTATGGAGGTATGCTCAACAGCATTTTATTAGGATTTGTTAATTACACTAATGAATTATTTTCTGTCTGACTCTCTCATCTTAGCTAATATTGCTAACCTGTTTGAGCTGAAGCAAATCAGGACAACATTGATATATATATTTTTGAAAACTGAATAATGGTAGATCTAGACTCATAATTTTTTAATTAGGTCATTTATCTTCATCTATGTTTATCAGTGGAAAGTACTAAGATGTATTAGCAGTTTTTTATGACATGTTTACATACATAACAAAAGTTAAAATGTAACCGAGTTGTGTATGGAATATTTCTGATTTCTTCTTTAATTTTCAGCACAACTTTATAGTGGTTTTTTGTGTACTAGAGGGGTTTAATTTGCTGCTTGTTTTGCTGTTTGCAGTAGTATGGCATGTCATTGCTTATACAGTAGTTTAACTTAGGGTGTAATTAATATTTGAGTTCAGACTTTGAGCCTCATCCTGCAAAAACACTGCAATGCTCCTTACTGAGAGTAATAATACCTATCTTTTTGTTTAGTGCTTTTCATCAGCAGATCTCGAAGTGGTTCAGTCCTTTAATGTATGTATCCTCACAATCCCCCTGTGCGGTAGGAAGATGGTGTTATCCCTCTCTGACCTTTTACAACTGAGGCACAGAGAGGCTAAGTGACTTGCCCAAGATCACATAAGAAGACTGTGGAAGAGAAAGGGATTGAACCCAGTTCTAGGTTAGCACCTTAACCACTGGACCATCCTTCCTCTCATAGTCCCTTTCTGGTCAATGGGACTGCTCACTGTCGTAAACACAATATGGGTTTGATCCTGTGCCCACTGAAGTCAACAGTAAAACTCCATTGACTTTCATGGTGCAAGTAAGCCTGGTCCTGTTTCTAGGACTGGGTCCATAGCCATTATGTTGTGGATGGTATTTCACTGTACAGAAACTCATATTCTGCTCTTGGGTAAAATATACTATGAATGTTAATGCTGGCAAAATACAGGGCCAAATTCTGTTGTTACACTTGTGGAATCCCATTGACTTTAACCCATGCACTCAAATCCATCCTCATTTGTTTTAGTAAATAAAAATATGAACAGCTGAAAAATTTAGGAGATATGTGATCTCTCAAAAGCCATTTAAAATATATAACTTGCAAGATCAACTTGAAAAAAAAAGACAGAATCCTGCACTCCTTATTAAAGCATAATTCCCATTGTCATCTCTGGGAATGTTACCTGAGTAAGGACTGAATCAGAACGTGGGGTTGTATTTCCTATGTGCAGTTGTATGCAAAACAAACCAACCAACCTTCCACATCAAAGAGACTGGATTATGTAGTACTGAACTGCTGCGGTATTTTTACACATGGGAATCTCAAATTTGAAGCCGCCGGCATTTTTTTAGGTTTATATTTACCTTATGTAAATTCCTTCCTACTATATGAATTAAATGTTTATTTGTTGTGAAATGGAGGGGTATAACTATTCAGTAGGGGCCTATTCTAAAGCCCATAGAAATCTAGGGTAAAATTCTGGGGAGAGGAGAGTAGTAGGCTGACAGGACAAATTATTTATAGCTGGTCAAAATGTTTTTCAATTTTTGATTGGAAAAAGTGCCAATTATTTTTTTTTTTATGGGAATCTGCATGAAAACCATTGTCTGACCAGCTCTGCCAATCGTACCCGACATGCTGCCATGCTAAGGTCTCAGTCTTGCAGTTGATGTGGTACCGCCTCTGTATCAGTGCAGAGACCCACTGATGTGAATGGGGCTCTGTTTGGGTGCAGGGATCCATCAGTGCTGGCTTTCGTTATGTCAGAGTGGCCATATACTCCTGTAAAATTGTCTGCTGTCTGTGGCCTTTGTTCTGGCAATGTCCGTCACTGGAGAGGACCACTGCCCTAGTGAACAATAGCTGATCTGATCTGCGTTTCTTTGACAGAACGATAGAAGGGGATAAGGGCATATTGCTCATTGTATTTTTCATCTCACTTTTGTGTGGCAGCCAGAGAACTTGATTCTGTGGATGCCCTCATGGGAGGAATCCCATATACGGTACAATGCCGTGAACGAGAAAGCATGCTTAAATTGATCTCCTCGTCCTTAAATTTATCAAGCAACTCCCAGGTCATGGTGGTTTTCAAAGATGAAGATCCCATTGCCCAGAATAGGATGTAGCTATATATGAAAATTGGGACTAGAGCAGTTTAACTCCTTGTACTTCAGGTCAGTGGGTCACTGCCCCTGTTGTTATAGCATTGTCCAAAAGCAGTGTTGCAGTTCAGTGGTTTTCATCCTCTCCAGACAACTCTATTGCTTCTCTAGCACGAGACCTCAGCTGGCTCCCACTGCTGCTTATCCAGTTGTGCTTGGAATTGTGCTTTGGCTTCTTCTGACACCAGTCTCCCAGCTGCCAGTCTCCCAGCTGCAACTCAAGCCCAGCCAACTGGAAGTGGGGACGTCTCAAGGCCAGGCACAGAGGGTCATAATTACAATGGCAAAGGGACCCTAGAGTACCATTCACAAAAAGCCTGAGGTAAGGTGCTAGCACTGGTTTGCCTAGCAGTGGTAACGAACTGTTGCTATAGTTGAGTAATAAGTTTAGGGCCAGTGGAGCTCTTGGCTGATGGTGGGCAGGATTCGACCCTTGATAACTTTTAGACTAAAACTTTCTTTTTCAGGAAGTTGAAAAAATGGTCTCAGCCAATGACATGGAATATCTCTTCCCTTTCTAGGGAAATACCTGCAGGAGAGGGTCTGGGCTGCAGAGAACTATGGGAGGATCCCCTTTTAGTGTTTTCCTAGGGTGCATGGCTTGTTCTCCCCACACCTTATAGGTGGTCATGTCATCAAGGTTTCCTTTGCCTCCGTTAAAACCCAGGACCATCTTTTAAGGTGATTCCTCCAGGATGGAGGAGCTGTGATGCTCCAGTTGGCAGTAAATCTCTGCCAGTGTTTCTGTTGGGCTTCTGTATGAGCAAACAGTCCACGCCTCCTAAATCCCCCTATCTCAGAAAAACATCCCCATATCCTATGGAGTTGGATGCAATTCATCCCAATTACTCTCTGTGAGGTGGGGAGAGAACCCTCTCCCCGAGTATTACTGGTAGCTATCCAAGTGTAGCGGGATGAGTGTTGGCTCAGACTCAGCTTTGATTTTTCTCACTTTTATTGGTTCATCTCAAACTTTAATTTTACTCATTTCATCCACACAAATATTCTGTTTAAACACCAGCCACGTTATGGACTTTGCTACATTCGAAATAACAAAACGGGAGCTGGTGTTCCTAGTTCAGAAGAGGAAAACTGCCAGAAGCAAAGAGGTAAATTAGAGCTGATGAAAATTAATTGCAAACCTGTTCAGTCTGGTCTGTCTTATTGTACCATTATTAAATGGTGTTCAGAAGATCTTAGTCGTAAAAAAACAAAACAAAAACACGTGCTGACTTGTGAGAATTCAGCAAGCAACAGGCTGGGACTTGAATTTCCTTCAGATGTTCCCACTTTGATCTTCACTTTCAATTTTTCATATTGTTTTGGGGCCTTATTGTACTGTGAGAAGAAGACCCAGATCTTTGTAAGCTTCATGCTGATAAGTTTCTATTGAATACTCTCCTGAGTGGTTGAGTTGCTTGTGACTGTGTAGAGGGGCTGAGGGGTGTGGTCCTGAAAACAGATGGAGCCCAGGGATCTATGGGGGAAAAAAAGCTTCAATCTAAGGGATCCCAAGATCTTTACACTGTGTCCAGACCCCATTCCTAGGTGTCTCCCTAGAACAGGGGTTTTTTCAACCTTTTTCTTTCTGAGGCGCCCTAGACATGCTATAAAATCCCCCAGCCCATCTGTGCCACAATGCCTGGCTTTCTGCATGTAAAAGCCAGGGCTGGCATTAAGGGGTAGCAAGCAGGGCAATAGCCCGTGGCCCCAAACCACCAGGGGCACCTAGAAACTAAGTTTCTCAGGTTTTTGCTTCAGCTCCACTTGGCAGGGCTCTGGGCTTCAGCCCCATGCTGCGCGGCTTCGGCTTTCTGCCCTGGACCCCAGCGAGTCTAATGCTGGTCCTATTTGGTGGCCCCCCAGGGACCCCTGGATGAGAACCACTGTCCTAGAAGATGCTCTGCCATTAGCTGCCCTGACAGGATTGTGCCAACCTACCTGAATGGAGAGAAGACTGCATGAAGCAGAAGTTACTACGTATTTTTCCTAGTAGTATTCACTTTCGCTGGACATTCCATTACCAAGCCAGAGACTTTTCATAATCTTCAAGATTAGCTGTGGAGACCTTGGAGGATCAAAAGAATGTTGACTATTCATGAGACACTGCTACTCAAAGGTATTAAGTTGATCAGGGCTCCTGCCAATGGAGAAATAATCAGGAAGATCCTTATGTATTTGAAAGGCAAAATTAAACAGCGCAGAAGTCTGGGTTAGGAAAATGAACATATTTGTTGTGGGTAACCAAAATTAGCCAAGATCATAAACCACATCCATGTCTCCCAATGTGGACTGCATCTTCTGACATACAGATGCTAGTGAATATTTCATACTTGCATATGCAGGTCCTCACAATGGTGGAATATGTACAGGAGTTAGAACTGACTTTTCAAAGATGCAGCAAAATATTTGGCTTATTTCTAACCCCCCACCCCTTCCGAAAACCTCTTTTCATATAATAGGATTCAATATTGAGATAATGCAGCTCTGTTTGACACAAGCAGAATCAGTCTGTTCTCAGGGTCATCTGATACTGTGTACTTTTGATTAGCAAAGTGTGAAGGAGCACGTGCACACAGAGTGTTTTATGTATTGAAAATGTTTGCGCTATTATAAACATCACAGTCCTCTGCTGAATCTCTTTCAATGATCTTGAGGTAGCTTCTCCCTTTGATTCTTGCCATTGGTGCATCACATTGTCGGAGTATGTCAGGGTGCATCACATTGTCAGGGAGGGGTTTGATTTTTTCAGAAGGCTTAAAAGAACAGTCCTTGCAGTAATGTGGAAAAGGAGACTTTTGTATGTCCAGAGAGAGATTAAAATAGAAGCTTTGTGCTGCGGTGTACAGTGACTTACAGAGGTCTTTTGACTTTATTTGAGACTAACCTTCTAGTGAAGAAAAGGCAACAAGAAACAAGGGCATAAAACAGAAAGCAAGCTGCATGGGCGTTGCATACAACCTCTATTGGAAGGGAGTGGATTAGAGAGTCCTCTGACCAATTTGAGCAGCATTTGGGAGTTTGACAACTAAGCACCTGACAGTTGTTCGGGTGGCAAGCGAATCGTTAAGGAGTGGGAGATATGGGAAATCTACAGGTTACCAGGTGAACTCATGCCAACGGCATATCAGAGAAGGCTGATGACCGTTCTGAACTAAACGCTTCCCCTCCATTTTTGAATGCAGTGACACCCTCTGCTGAGTGAAGATTTCATTATCTGCAGGCTGTCTTCTTATTAATCTTGGCCAAGTAGTGTGTCATTTGTAAGGGGATGTTTTCATTTGGAAAGGGGGCGGGAAATCTAAAACTATTTTCCTCATTGCTTTTTGCATCTAATTAGTAGCCACTAGTAAACTAAAAGACCCTAACAAATTTCTGCTGTGGTCCCTGAGACATGGTGCATTTCTAATAAGAGCATGTTTTCATTAAATAGTCCTGTTATATTTCTTGCTAATGGCCCATTCTCCATTTGTATATCTGCTCTGCATGTTACAATGCTATGGAAGTACGGCATGCTATAAACCTAGAATTGGAATCGGTGACAAACTCAAAATGCCTTTAAAAATGTCTCCCATGGAACTTGTACAGTGAAGGAAATTCAGATGGGAGCAGTTAAAGTGAGTGGGTTTCACTTTTGTGTTCCAGCTCATCAATCATTACAGAGATGCTGGCAGGTCAAATGGGCCTAAAACTGATTGATTGATTTATGAGAAGAATCCTTTTTTTTTTTTTTTTTGAAAGAGTCTAAATCTCCAAAGTTAAATTAAAAACAACAAACATCCATACATTAGGGTCCTAACTAGGGAGTGATTAATTAACTCAAACCGCACCTGTCCATTAAATCATCTAGTCTGACCAGTTTTTCACAGAACATTAAATTTCTATTTGAGCCCAGTAATGTGTTTGAGTAACACATGCCTTCCAGAAGGGCATCTTTCTGTGTTTGGAGAAAGGTGTTTTTTGTTGGTGTCCCTAGCCTCTGTTTGCCAGAAGCTGGGAATGGGCAACAGGA
This sequence comes from Lepidochelys kempii, assembly GCF_965140285.1. NCBI lineage: Eukaryota > Metazoa > Chordata > Testudines > Cheloniidae > Lepidochelys > Lepidochelys kempii. Next base: position 8,957,054 of record NC_136386.1, on the reverse strand, counting down.
GGGATCACTTGATGATTACCTGTTCTGTTCATTCCCTCTGGGGCACCTGGCATTGGCCACTGTGGGAAGACAGGGATACTGGGCTAGATGGACCTTTGGTCTGACCCAGTATGGCTGTTCTTATGAGAACCTCCAAACCACAACCTCAGCTAGACACACACCCTTTCCCTGTGACCTCCTGCCAAAAGCAGTGCATTGGCTGGCCTGCACCTCCACAGGACCTGGGCTGCCACGTCTCCCCGGCCCAGAGGCCAAATACCTATTTAGAGATTTGTTCCAGGATGCCGCTGCCTCTCTGGGGAGCTGTGGATAGTGCCGTTACCAGATCTCATTTGCTTATAGATGAACTTCAGGGATATCCAGTGTCTGGGGCTAGATGGGTGTAAGAGCAGGGTGGAAGTGGATGAGGAAGTGGGCAGAGGGTTTTCACAGGATGACTGATGGGGACCAGTTGGGAGAAGGATGTCCCATTGGGAAAACTCAGAAGGCTTGCGTACTTAGGGACCCATGGAGGTTTTGTGCCCATTACAAATTCTAGTGTGAACAACTTGTGCTGCTCTATGTACCTGGCTTAGCACATGTGCGCTGGTTCCCTTGAGTTAGAATGCACAGATAACCCATCAAGTGAGGTGTAAATGACAGCATGGGATTAGGCAGGCTTCTGAAAGAAGAGTCGGGGAATGCCTAGATTAATATTAGGGATGTGAATGGCTTCAGCAGTTTGTTTTAAATTGACGGATAGCCCAGGTAATAGCTAGTCAGCCCAAGCTCTTTGGAAATATTTGTCATTAATCAGAGCTCCTTAATGCAGCTCCCTTGGAAAGGGCTCCAGAAATGCAGTCCCAATTAGAGCAATTGTACTCGCTTTATTAGCTCCTTCATCATGGGCACTACTGCAAACAAGCAAGAGTAGGGATGGGAGAGCGAGATCCTGCTGGTGCAGTTCTAATTCCGGAAGCTGAGGAGGGAGGACCGTGCTACTGGAAATCGGAGGTGAAGTGAGCTGTGGCGGGGAAGCAGAGTCACTCTGGGTTACAGGCCTGAGGCAGTGGTCTCATTGCACTGGCAGGTGGAGGGGGACTTGCACAAGCTCCTCATTAACAGAGCCAGGCATCTGGGCCCCACAGGAGAATCTCTCCGCTTTTATTTTATTTTATTTTTTAAAAAAACCACCCCAAAAGTAAGTTTCTATCCTTTTCTCTTGTGAAGAGAGAAACCCATGCAGCTTGATTGCTAGGGCTGAAAGGAGCAAGAAGCTGAGCTCTGCTGCTCCAGCTGGAGGCTGGGCATTGGGGCCTAAAGCTGTGTCTTCCCCCGCTGCCTCAACATGCGCTTGTGTACACGGGATTTTCACTGTACTGTGGCAGTGTCCACATGGGATGTCATTGCGCGGAGTCATGCCCTGGCTTGTCCTGCAGTAACTTGCTGTGTAGCCCAGCCATTAACGTAAAATGAGTGAGTGAAGGATCACTCTCGCCTGTTCCTACTGTTTGTTTGCAGGAGTGCCCATGGAGTAGGAGCTAAAAAGGCAAGCTGCCAGCGCGCACGATCTTTCCATGCGCCTCGCCGTTCTATTGTTTGTAATAAAGCCCTACCTCCTGGAGGCATGTGGTTGGGTGAGAATCTCAAATTTAATTACAACAACAAAGTTTTTTTTTGTTTTTTTTTTAAGTCCTCCTGATGGTGGAGACAAGCTTGAGAACATGACCCACATGCAGCCTCAAAACCAGAAAGTGAACAAACAGAGCCCACAATTACATTTTTAAAGTAAGTCACAATTTTTTTAAGGCAGTCACGTGATTTTTGAGGGTCTTGACTCATGGTTTTTGAATGCTTAGTGTTGGCAATACTATGTATACCAAAGAATCTTCTCGCTGACTTCCCCCGCGCACTCCCCATCCTTGGTAATAATGTGATAATGAAATTAGCTATGGGGTGTATATGTTGGGGGAACTTACCCAGGCTCTTTCCAAACTATTAGGCCTGGCTTGGCTTAAAATTTTAGCCCTCTCTGAGCCTGGGATGCATCTGACTGCCACTCACTCAGGGCCTGGTTTCACTCTCAGGGCAATAATGGGAGCTGGCTCAGACCCTCCGTCGTCTGCTACACCGGGGTGCACCCGCTGCAGCTGGAGAAAGTTGCTTTTGGCTCCCCTGTCGCCTTAGGATCACATGGGGAATGTGCCGGTGAGACAGTGCTGAGGCCTGACAGGTGGGGTCGGCTCTCTGATGGCTATAGACTCAATTAGCTTCCCCAGTGATGGCTGCAGCCAGCCTCCCCATGCCAGTGCCTGCCTGCCCATCCTCAGCAAAGGGCTAGAAAAGCCAATACTGGGAGCAAGCCTGGAGACCCTCCTCACCACCGATCCTTCACCAGCTAGTTGAGGCCCCCTTGCTCCACCTGAAAATACACCCAGACAGGGGTTCTCACAGATCTTTACTTATTTATGGATTACCAGCATCACAGCGGATAATAATGTCTAACATTATACAGGTGCTTTCAAAACCAACGGCTTACCTTAAAAAGGTGATTTGTCTTTAATCCTGAAGGAGGGGTGAGCAAACAGGTAATGGGAACAGCTGATGTAACGCGGCAATTGGGCATTCAGGATGAATACTGGACTTGACTCGGTGCCCTGCTCAGGACCTCACTGACTTCAATTAACATTGGACAAGGCCATTGTTGCATCATGTTCATGCCATGCTGTTCTGTCACTGGAAACCTCATCAGGACTGGAAACCTCACCAAGACTGGCTAGGGACGACCGCCCACAGTCAGAGGATACTTGCCTTCCCCAGAATAGATGAGTGTTTCCCTGCTGACTGCCGCAGGGGGCTTGCTTCCCAGCCATCCCACCGATGGCAGGGCACCCACCATGAGGAACGGATGCTAGGTAGGTGAGCTACATAGAACAGCCTACATGGGACGAGAGGAAAGTGCAGGAAATGAAGGGGAGGGATAGAAGGGTCTAGGAGTTTGCATAGAGGAGGAAGAAGGGGAGGGAGATTTTGTTTTTATTGGGGAGGAAACTGTATGGAATTTGCAGGGCTCCTTGGGGTGGAGGGGGCGTCTTCTAGGACATGTCCTGAATCTCTCTAGTGGAGGTGGAAAATGGCAATGCTTTTGGCAGGGCAGTGTTGGTGGCTGGCTTGAGGGGATATCCTTAAACTAGTCCCTCACCTTTCCAGTCATGCTGCCATCCTCCATACACCCTATCTGACTTCTCAGCAGCCTGTTGCTCACTGCTAGGAAACCTGATGAGGTTTCCAGTGACAGAACAGCATGGCATGAACATGATGCAACAATGGCCTTGTCCAATGTTAATTGAAGTCAGTGAGGTCCTGAGCAGGGCACCGAGTCAAGTCCAGTATTCATCCTGAATGCCCAATTGCCGCGTTACATCAGCTGTTCCCATTACCTGTTTGCTCACCCCTCCTTCAGGATTAAAGACAAATCACCTTTTTAAGGTAAGCCGTTGGTTTTGAAAGCACCTGTATAATGTTAGACATTATTATCCGCTGTGATGCTGGTAATCCATAAATAAGTAAAGATCTGTGAGAACCCCTGTCTGGGTGTATTTTCAGCCTTTTAACTAGGAAAAAGATTGGACAGGATTGGGATAATCTTTTAAATGCAATTATTTATTGATCTCACTTTGACTCATCCTACTAGCAGGAATGCCCTGCTAACCTATTAGCAGTATTTTGCTTTCAGTCAGTGATTATTGAACAATGAGGAGTGGAGTTTAACAAACCCTTTTCAGGAATAGTTGTTGAACTGCAGGATCTGTAGAGGGAGGGAAACATGGGGCTTTCCCCATTTCACAAGGAACAGCTTTTTAAAAGTGCATTCACTCATCAGAATAAATTTTATGGACATGCTCCCTTAGGTTAGATGAGCAGTTTTTTAGGCCTGGCAGCAGAATGCTTTCCCATTTGGGGGCACTACTGTCCCCCCCAAAAGAACCATTTTAAAGGATTTCTAGACAGAATGCTATTAGGATGCTGAGGGTTGAAGGTATAGCCATTTGACCCTATGCTTCCCTGACTTCTGTATATTGCATTTCTCATGGTTATTTAATGTTTATTTTTGCATAAAGCACCATGTATATCTTTGACGGTATAAACAAAGAAATAATCCTTGGTTTCTAAGGATAAATTTTCAGCTAGTCCCAAACTGATCTCATTGCAATAGCTGCTCTGCACAGAGATGTGGCTGTAGATCTGTTTTGGACCAGGTCCTGCGTTCCTTACTTGAAATGTACTCTGGCAAAACTTCCACTGAAGCCAGTGCAGCAAATAGGGTCCTTCATGCATGCAGAGCATGTGGTTGGGTGCCCAGCTGCCCTAGCTGAATGCACTAATTAGCTCAACAGCCATTTTTGCTGGCAGGTGCATGTGCAGAAACGGGTAAGCTGAAAATGTCTGGGCTTGCTATAGATTATGGGGACTGGTGCGTTAAGTGGTGCAGTGGGCTGTGAGAAATGAGATGTTCTGTTGCTGGCCACGTTCATGCTAACATGGCTGCCAGAAATGTGTGTCCAGCCTGTAATGACACTTCTGGAAGTTTAGCACTGCATTTCTGAAATGCTTTCCATTACTTTTTTGTAACAATTAGCTAATGAGTCCCATGTGGCGTGATTACCCCTCCGCAGCAGAGACTCTGCCAGTCTGACTCTCTTGCTCAGAATGGATGCATGCGTTCGACAAGCACACGGTGCGGCGTTTGCACCTCGAACCGTAGCTATTGCTGGGCTTTTCTCTCCTTGCATAAAGTTTTAAGAACTTGGGACAAAATGAGCGGCGGGCCCAGGTTGAGACTCTGCTTGGGGCTACTGAATGAGGGAGGCCATCAGGCTCAGCCCTGGTCCTGGTCCCAGGGTATGATACAGCAGCCTGTGTGAGGGCCATGCCTGTGGCAAGCACCTCCTTGCCCCGACACTCCCCTCTCCAGAAGTGGGGCTGGTTTTGGGGATAGCACAGGAGTAGGTATGTTGGCGATGTGACATCAGAGAGCTTCCTTCCATTAAGAGAATTTTGTTGAACTGTCCAGATCTTGCCACCAGAGAAGCATTAAAAGAGGCCTAAATACACCCAAATCGTGGCCCTGTCTCTGTAACACAGACTTGTTGTACAGTGGCCATTCACTCAGCCTCTACATTCCAGCTCCATTCCTCTACATACCCCTGCTGGGGTTTCCATGGGGCCATCTTTCCCCTTCTCTTGGCTTTAGGATTGAGTGTTATCCTCCAGCTTATTCACAGCCAGTGACCATCCACATCTTGTTTGTGATGGGCATGGCTAGGAGGAAGCCACTGGAAGACCTTTACTCCTTGAGCCATGGCTTGTCCTAGCAGCCCCCACGCACCCACTGAGGAGGGCTGCATGCAGCTTCCTCTACAGCCCACCACCTCTGCCTTGCAGGGCCGCCTGGAGAATTCAGGGGACCTGGGGGCAATTCAGGCATTGGGGGGGGGCACTGAAGGACCCCCCCTGCCACCAAAAACTCTCGTGGAGGCCCCTGTGGGGCCTGGAGCCTGGAGCAAATTGCCCTACTTCCCCCCCCCCCTCTGGGTGGCCCTGATGCCTTGCATGTCTAGCCGCAGAGCAAGGCAGTGATGTGAGGGGACCTCTCCCCCGGGAGCTGCACTGGGACACCAAATGGCTGCTGTCTTGAGGGTCTCAGGGCCCACACTTGGGTCTGCAAGTGGGATAGTTCACCGAGCGGCCACAAGGCTGCAGGTCAGCCATGCTTTCCTTTAAAAGGAGGGGGAATCTCGCTGGCATTGCTTCCAAACCATGGATATGAACCGGCTCATCCTTTTCAACCTGAGTGATGACTGCAAAAGCTGCTGACTGGGCTACATCATGCCTGTTAGGCAGAGCCCATAGTAGGGGCCAAAGGGGAGCACCAGGAGGCATCCTGCTGGAAGGAAGCAGAATTCCTCTTTTGCGTGCAGAGGGAGCATGCCCATAGGTGCTGGAACTTAGGGTGCGGGGGGTGCTGCCGCAGCCCCTGGCTTGAAATGGTTTCCATCATATACGGGGTTTACAGTTTGGTTCCATGGCTCTCAGCACCCCCACTATACAAATTGTTCCAGCACCCCTGAGCATGCCTGCATTTCCTTATGTACCCCAGCCCTGCTCTGGGGCCAGTGTGGAGTGGGATGGGGGCTTGTTTCCTTTCTGCCCTCTCTAGGTGTAGGAGAGGAGCAGTCCCTGTGCTTCTCTGAATGCAGGGACTGCGTTTCTGCATGGCCCTTTTGTGGGCCCTACAGCTGGGGAGTGGGGAAGGGTTTCTGAGCCCTTTCCCGCTCTGTAATGGCCAGGTCTCTTGACAGATCTCCTGGGGGAGCTAGGAGCTGTATTTATACTTTAATGGCATGCTTCGCTTTTCATTACCCTTAGAGTTCGTATTAATCCTGCCAACTCAGTGTAATTACAGTCTGATTCCCTGGATCCTTCCTGGGATTCCCTGTGGGATAATGTAGTCTTGGCTTAGACTCAGCACCTGTCTGGAGGGAAACACGTCTCCCGCTGGATCACCCGCGCCACTTCCTGCGGCAATCTACGTTTCCCTGTAACACCTCCTAGCCAAGCCCTGCTCAGCACGTGTGATTGGCTGGAAGCACTGCCCAGGAGCGTGAGGCTGCAGAATAGCTTTGCTTGGCTCTCTGCAAGTGGGGGGAAAAAAAAATCTCCCTGGTAAATCTCAATGAAAGACTTGAAAGCTTGGACTCTGAGAGATTCTCTGCCTTTGGTGTTTGCGTAGGGAAGCTCTGATTTCTGGCTCTGTAGCCTTCCCAGTGGAGCAGCGTTATCTGTGTTACCTCTCAGGTAGGATGATGATGAATAATAAATAACGCTATATGAAGGAGGAGCCCTATTCTGACTCCCATCCTCACACTGAATTGCACTTTATTGTATGAGTCGTGCTGTTGATCTTCATGGGATGACTCATGGAGTGAAGGCTATTCCACGAGATCTGAGATGGAAATTTTAAAATTTTTCTACCTGGCTTGAGAAATTTGGCTGTTTGTGGATCTTTGCAGGGAAAAGGGGGATGGAATCCTCTTCATCTGGCTGCAGAGTGGCTCCTCCAGGTCTAATGTGGTCATGCTGCAAGGGATGGTGGCTGATGCATTTATACAGTGGTAGACCCTCAAGCCCCAACCTTTATCTGCTCCAGTGCCTTGCATGACCACACACAGGTGCAGCACCCATGGAGCAAGGGAACACACAGGACATGTGTGTGCCTAGCATAGACATCCCTGCTCCAAAAAATAAATCTTGCTCTGCTCCTGTAGGTGAAACCTTGTTGGCCCTCTGCGCCATTGGACAGAGGGGGAAAAGGATTTCTCCCCATGCAAATCCATGATTCTATAATATTTTTGACAGGCTGTAACTTCCGATTGATGCCTTGCTGAGTAGCTGGACAGTCACTATAATATCCATATTACTTGGTTTGCCTAAATCCATGATTCACAAGCTGGAAGAGGTAGGTTTTTGACCTTATGGATGATGATGTGGTGTTCAGAGTTTGTTTAGGGATCATACTTTAGTTAGAAGGCTTTCTGTTGCATCCATCATACGGAGAGACTAAGCTCTTAGAGCGAGCAATAGTAATTTCTTAATGGTGTGTACGCAGAAAACACGTACCTGCTCAACTGTTACTAGGCCAGTTCCAACAGCCACACAACTTTTGAGTCCCAGCCTCACTCTTTAGCCCCGGATTCTGTCTCTGCATTCCACTTCTGCAATTTTAAAGCAATGAGAACAGCGCCATATTTCCCAAAGGACTGCACAGATATTAGCTGGTCCTTACAATGCTGCTGTGAGGTTGGTAAGTAGTATTGTCCCCCGTTTTCAGTTGGGGAGGCTTTGGCAGAGGGTAAAAACCATTTTCATCTTTGGGGCCCTCCATTTGTGCGTGCCCAACTTGAGACCACGTGGGCCTGATTTCTAGTGGTATGGAGCATCCCACAACTCCCACTTGTTTTAAACTGCAGTGCGTCAGGCTAGTACGTTCAAAAATCAGGCCCCAAATGACAAGACTGAGGCCAAAATTTTCGTAAGTACACAAGCGACTTGATCCAAGGCTATGCCAGGAGGTGTCAATAGAGATGGGATTAAGAACTCAAGGTTTCCCAGGCTAACGTCCAATCCCCTTGGCTTCATTGCCCCTAGTGACATTCAAAGCACAGAAATGACCTCTACTAAGAGCCCTGTTGTGGTGTTTAGTCACTGGCTCATGTTGGGAGTGGCGTGGAATTGCACCAATTGTACGGGCCGCTAAGTGGCACAGTCCAATCCTGAGTGGCCTGATATGTTGCAGGACCCTCAAGATGGTGTTTCCTTGAGCGCCCCCACACTCTGTGTGTAGCTGGGAGCTGTGATTTGTGAGTGGCCCTTGTGTGGGGTGTGCAATAAGACTTTTCGCCCACGTCCCCATTCCACAAGGGCCATACTGGTCATAAGTGCTTTCTAATATATGCAACACTTGTAAAATGAGCTGATTCAGTCACTCGGTTAACTTGGATTAAATACACTACCTTGGCTTGATAGGAGCCATTTTGGTCTGCCATGTTGTAATCCAGATGTCTCGTTTTTCCTGCTAGACTTGTGCAGTAATCTGAATCTTCAGGAAATTTTTCTCTGAATGCATTTCCAGGCACTCAGCAACTTCTTTGCCTTGGTGTGGGGAAGAGAGAAGTCATCCCTGTGCCCTTTGCTCCTTCTCTTAACCCCTCTGTGGGCCTGTGTAGCGTCATTCCAGCTGAGATGTGCACAGAACCCCTTTCACATGTGTTAGAATGCTCCTTCATCTTCCAGAAGGAGTCCACACTGAATAACACAAAGCAGCCTCCTATCTCCCAGGGCTGAAGCACGCCCAGCCCCCTGCTAATTTGTTCTGTCTAGACAAAAGCAACTAGAATACTCCACAGACTGCTGCTGCCACTGTTGTTTCGCTGGGCATGGTACCTTTATTGCATCACTGGTCCCGTTCATTTGCACAGGACTGCCTGAGGAGTAAAGTCCTACTCAGCGTGAGTAAGGGTGACACCGGGAGCTGGCCATGCATCTGAGTACAGGTCTTCGTTATAAAACTCTTGAATGAGTGGGTCTATAGGGTAAACACTAGCAGACCTTTCTCTGTAGCCGTGCTAATGGTACCAGGAGTTATTTAACTGTATTAGCTGTTTCCTTGCCTGCCCTTGGGGGCATCTTTTTGTCTTCAGAGGCTGATGCTGTATTGGCCTATGTTGGGGCTGGGTGCTCGGCAAAAAGGAGACGGAGGCACCCCGGATGCAGGGTATTTACTCTGTATTCTGGGCACCCAGTGTTTGATGCTCCTGCTCTGCTCTCTACACCTACCAGGATTGCGCCCTGGAGACAATGGGGCAAAAAGGGGATTGATTAGACCCAAGCATCCCTGTGCTCGATTTTTGGCTCCCCAACATGAATTCACAGAGACCATTTCCCACCTAACAAATAACTTGCTCTGTTGCAGAACTAACTACAGACACATACCGGAGGCAGTTGGTAGTGACTAGGAGGGGATTACGGCTGCTCAGGTGTCTATCACCCACTCCCCCTCCCATAATCTTGAGAATGAAGAGTCTTCCTGAGAGAGAACATCACATGTCAATGAAGACAAGAGCAGGTGTTTCCACACAAGTATATGGTATGCGATAACGCAGCAGTTCTCAAACTGTGGGTCGTGACCCTGTTTTAATGGGGTCACCAGGACTGGCGTTAGACTTGCTGGGGCCCAAAGCTGACGCCTGAAGTCCCACCACCTGCAGCCGAAGCCCAAGGGCTTCAGCCCTGGGTGTCGGAGGGTCAGAATACAGCTCCCCGCACCTGGGGCTGAAGCCTTTTGGCTTAGGCCCCCACAACCGGGGTGGCAGGGCAGACAGGCTCAGGCTTCAGTCCGCCCTCCTGGGGTCATGTAGTAATTTTTGTTGTCAAAGGGGGTTGTGGTGAAATTGAAGTTTGAGACGCCCTGAGATGGCATATATTCTGTGTGAACAGCCCGGATGCCACAGGGATGGACACCTCAGGGCTCTGTATAGATAATCCCATATTCTATGTGTAGCGTGCACTGATGGGCTGGATGGCTTTATTTTATTTAGGTCTCGTTAGTATTGTCTTGTTTGTTCCCCCAGTCGTTGTTAAACGGGGCTTTGAAATATTCCAGTGGAAAGGGCTGACTAGCTGTGACAGGTTGAAAGGCTGCCAGCGGAGAGTGAATGTGACGTCATTAAAAAGCACTTTGAGAGGGTTTGTTTTGCTTAGAGGTTTTAAAAATTGCTAGTAAAGCCTGTTGTGTTCCTGCAGAAGTCTGAAAGGTGCTGGGAACTGTCTGCAATCTCTTTGTAACTGAATTTTAGGCCGTGTGCCTAGTTTTTGTGTGTGTTAATGTTAACAGAACATTTGTAGCTTCTATTACCTCACTGTCTGAAGAGCTTTCTTACTTCAGTTAGATGTAAGGTAGGCAGTTGGAAGTGATAAGGCCTGACTTTCTCCTCCTGTATTCTGGTGTAAATAAGGGGCAACTGTACTGAAGTCAATAGTTACCTGGTGTAAAATGAGAAGAGGATCAGGTCCATTGTATGAAGGGTACGGTGCTCTTTTTGTCCTCTTGCACACACAATCTCCAAATCATCTCAGTATTTATTAAAGGCACAACCCTGCCAGCCTCACCCATGCGGGGTCATGTCTTATTACACAGGACCTCTCATGTAGTAAGATACTACTCCGTGAGAGTCCAGTTGGCAGAATCTGGCCCTTAAAGGGCTTGCCTTTTACAGTGATGGGATATTGGGGGAATGTCTTGGAGTTCAACTAAGGAGATGTTACCCGAAGCAGAGTCATTTCCGTTTTCCTTTAAAGAGTATTATAGCACCATCTGCAAGGGACTTAAGGGTCATGGTAGCAAACCAATTCAACATGCTCTCTAGTAGCTTAGAGGACTTGCGCAGTCATTGGACGGATGAGATGAGGAATATCACGTAGGAATAGGAAGGTGTTATTACTGCTGTATATGGCATTAGTGACCCACTTACTGGAATGCTGTGTCCAGTTCTGGAGTCTGCCCTTCAAAAAGGATGTTGGAAAGGTTGCAGAAAAGAGGTACAAGTGTGGAAAACCTGCCTGACCGGGAGAGACTAAAGTTTGTGAAAGAGAAGTTTAAGCAGTGACTTGATTCCCATCCGTAAGTACTGACATGGAGGGAAAGATTTCTGGTAGGGGAGGGCTCTTTAATATTTCAGAATAGGGCATAATGAGATCCACTGGGTGGAAGTTGAGGCTGGACAAATTGAGCATAGAAAAGGTGCAAATTTTTCATAATGAGGTTAATTAACCACAGGAACGACTTATCGAAGGATGTGGTGAATTCTCCTTCACTTCAAGTCTTTAAATCAATAATTATAATAGACTGTCTAGCTCTCATCTAGCGTTGTATGGCTGTCTTTCTAAATGCTGTGCTCTAGCTCTAACAGAAGTTACCGGCCTGATGCAGGAATCACCAGGTGAGGCAGGAAGTCAGACTAGACTAGATGGCACCTTCTGGCCTTAAAAAAAATCTATGAAATGTGGTTGGGGTGGCTACAGGGGGCTAGATTGTGTCACAAGAACATGGCCCCTAGGAAAGGGCGACATGTTGCTTTTCCACTCCAGGAGCATAACAAGGAAAGAATTGTGGCTCATGGAGCCACAGTCCCCCTGCCTGTTTCACCCTTGCTTCTGGGTGGAAGGTAGTAACAGGGCTGGATTTAGGGCCAGGCAACCCAGGTGACTGCTTGGGGGCACCGGGCTTGGGGTGCTCTTTTAGTTGTTAGCAACAAAAGGGAAAAGAGAACTTTTTGAAGTAAAATGTTTCAGGTATTCCGTATGTGGGTTCATTTTTCACTAACCTCCTAGAATGTCCTGGACCTTTCTAGAATCTCATGGAACCTTCCAGGCGTTCTTAAAATTAAAAAGCTTCTATAGAGGATACAATTTTTTTTTATTTGCTTATATATGTCATGCATAAATACATTTGCACGGTAGGATCTGTAAATCTGTATCCTCTTAAATGTCTGCGATAAATCATGCATACAAATTGTTTCTCAACGTCATGAAATGGGCTACAAATGCAATAAAAAAATAAGGTATTCAAAAGTTTAACAAATGGAGGGGAGGGGCACCAAAGACGCTCCTTGCCTGTGGCACCATTTGGTCTAGGGCCAGCTCAGGGTGGTAAGTACTTCTCTAGTCGCCTATATTATCTGCAAATCATGACCCCCTTTGCCATGCGCTGCCTCAGCTCTGCCTACCCTCTCTTCACCTGCTCCCCAGGCTCCTGCTATGGGGGGCAAGGAGTAGGAGCTGTTCACCTCCTACATAGCCAAGACCAAGAGGATAAGGGACAAGGGTCTTGATCCCTTTTCTGCCACTGCACCAGTATGCAGGCCAAGGTCTTGGGCAGAGTCTTCAGAGACAGCCAGCTATGCAAGAAGGCCTGCAGGTAGGCGGGCCACTTGTCCAGTTTTAAACTGGGCAGTCCTCCTTTTGGATGGTTTGTCTCCTGTGCAGTACTGAAACAAAATGGAACGTGAGGTTCTGCCCCCGCTGGTGTGACCTTACATCACCATGCATGCGAGGACACACTGGTGGTGGTGGGCATACCATTCCTGGGAATATGTGAGTTGCCTCCCTGTAGTTCAGGACTGAATGGACAGAGTGGATCTTACTCGTGGCAGAGAAACGGTGCTCACAACATTTGTTTGGTGCCGGGGGGGGGGGATGACTGGAGGAGACTGACACCAGCACATTAATATGATTAATGACAAAACTTAATTTGCACGGATGGCTCATTCGAACACAAAGGAGAACTCTCAAATGAGAGGCTTTGCAGCAAGCAGGCGACATTGAGGGGATTTCTCCAAGGGAGAGGCTGGTTCTGAGTTAGAACAATAAGGAGTGAGGTTTCAGAAGGAGCAGTTGCTGCGTATTCTATAGATGAGAGTTAATGAGATTTTTTTTCCAGTAATGTCGAAAGTTGGAACGGTTTAATATCGCTTTGCTAAATTATGTATACACAGTCCAGGGCACTGCCTTATTTCACATCAGCCTGGGACAACTCTTTTTTACTATAAAATTGCAAAGAATTCCATTTAGGCCATTTCCGATATCTTAAAACACAACTGTAATTACAGCGAATGGAAGAGTCAAGTGGCTTTGCTGGCATGACATTCTTTGGAAATATGTTTCTAGCCCACTAGGGGGCACCCATGTCCCACTAAAGGAAGGCTGAGCATTGTGAAGTATCTGCAAAGTATTTTCAGACTCTGTTTTTTTTTTTTTTTTTTAACCTGCTCTTACTCTTTTAATCTGAACTTCGCCTCAGGATGGTTTGAAAGAGAAGTGATCGTATTATCTATTGCCTTAAAAATACTTGGTTTGCTACACATTAAAAGGAAATAACGCCTATGTGGATGGCATTAAACAATTGCAGACGTGTCTGACCAAATGATCTTAAATACAGTGAGAGAAGAATAGATTGCAACACCCCCCCCCCGTTGTATGAGTTTTGATTTATTTCAGAAATAAATGCTACATGTTAGTTTATTTCTCTTCACAGCAAAATGTTGTCAGTCACACAGGCATAGCTCTTATGTATGAGGACCTTCCCCCCCCCATGCAAGGTGCTGCATTCCCTCAGTTCCCATTGACGCCACAAGGAGGTGCTCTGCACCATTCATGATCAACTATGAAATACCTGGCGCTTATATAGATGCTTTTCATCAGTAGATGGCAAAGGGATTTACAAAGGAGGTCAGTGTTCTTATCCACATTTTACTGCCTTATCCTCCATTTTAGATGGAGAAGTGGAGACACAAAGGGATGAGATGTCATGTCCGAGATATCCAGCAGGTTAATAGCAGAGCTGGGGATAGAACCCAGGGTTTGGGACTCCTCGTGCAGTGTGGTAGCCACTAGACAAAATTGCCTGTCATTAGAGTCATAAGGAATGCTTGCTGCATTTAAAATCATTTCACTGAATCAGGTGGTTTTAACTGGTGGAAACATTTCCTGAAGAATAAATTAGGTTTGGGATTGTTTTGAGAATTGCATCTTTGACACTCCGTTTAGATTACATGAAGAATTAGAGATGAGGGACAAAGTCCAATTAAATAACCTGGACTAATTAAAACAAACACACACAATTTTCTCTAGTAAAGATAATTAGGCCTTTGGCGATTAATAGCTAAATATCCACTACTGGTCACATTTGTTTAGTTCTAGAAATGGGTGGTCTCTCTTTAGGACAACTTGGACATTTTGTTTTAGCACTTTTAATGTCATGCCAGATGTTTTCCAATCAAACCTTAGCACTGAGCATGGATGGTTTTGAAATGTGTGGCCTGTAAAACTTGGACCTTAATCTCTTCCCCCGCCCCCTCCACTAACAAATTGCATATCTTGATAGCTACCCCCCATTATGCTTCATTTACTAAAATGTAATGGTTCAAAATGGTTAAATAAAGACCTTCAGTAGTTTAAGGAATTTCTCAGCTCTCATGCTGACAAATCTCCTTGTACAATATATGGCATGTGAATTTATTTCATTTATGCAAATTATTTTACAGAAGAAGAGCCTCTTAAGAGATGGGCCATCTGTCTCTGTCTCTCTCTCCCCCCCCCCCCTTTTTTTTTTTTTTTTTAAATTGAGGACATATTGGGTACATTTCAAATTAAGGTCCTATTTATAAATTCTTGGACACCCTTATCATCTTTTAATAGCTCATTATAAAGGATGTTATAAAATGCACTGGTAATAACCTCTTCACAGATGTTAAAACTAGCTATAAAAAGATACTTTATAACATGCAACTATTGGCAGGAAAAAAGCCCACTTTTTTTTTTGTACTTCTGTTTAGTTATCTGCCCCCCATCACCATTAGTGTCTCAGCACCTCACAATCTTCTAATGTATTTATCCTTACAACCTCCCACTGTGAAGCAGGGCAGTGTTTTGCAGTTAGGGAATTGAGGCACAGAGGGGCTAAGTGACTTGCCAGAGTCTGTAGGGGAGCCGGGACTTGACCCATCTTATTCAGCCTTTGCTCATGCTGGTAAGCTTTTACTCATGTGAACAGTCCCATTGGTTTCAGTGGAACTACTCATGTAAGTAAGTGCTCACCTGCATGAATAACGGTTGCATAATCTGTTTCAATGTCATAAATGGAAGCTTAATGTAGGAATTAGATAAGTTCATGGAAGATAGCCATTGATGGACCTATTAGCCAAGATGGTAAAGGATACAAACCCATGCTCTGGTGTCCCTAAGCCTCTGACTGCCAAATGCTGGGAATGGGCAACGGGATGGATCAGCTGATGATTGCCCTGTTCTGTTCATTCCCTCTGAAGCATCTGGCCTTGGCCACTGTCCGAGGACGGGATACTGAGCTAGGTGGACCTTTGGTCTGACCCAGTATGGCCTTTCTTGTGTTCTTAAGTATTTATTAACACGACAGTAACATATGTGGAAGTAAAAAACCTTACGTTCTATGAAAGAACAGTTAAATTTCTGTCAATGTGCATCTAAGAAAACAGGTTGCTTGATTCAGATTCAGTTAATAGATGGATGGAACACTTACTCTGTACAACAAACCATCTTCATTTCACTGGTAGGCTAAAAAAGAATGAATTGTTGGACACCTGTTGTCTTGTACCATGTTGTTCAGGACAGGGAGTTGTCACTGGGTTCTGTAGTACTATTCTAGAGCATGAGGAGACGGAGGTTAAATGGACTTTGCATTTTCCATGTAACATGAGAGAGCTTTACAGTCTCCCCATTAAGTTAGGTTTTGAAATCAGGTTAATGAATAAGGGCATGATCTTACATTACTTACACATCTGAAAACCCCATTGAAAGGGTGCTCAGGGATGGCAGAACTGGGGTCCCTAGAGAGCCCTTCAGACTTACTGCAAACCCTTACTTATGCAAGTATATCAGGGGGCCAATCCTGCAAATTTCAGAGTGCCACTTACTGGTACTGAGCACCCACAATGCCCATGGGCCGGTTATTGCGAAGCACATCTCCAGTGAAGTAAAGGATCTGGCCCATTGAGGCCAGTTGCCATTAAGTCGCTTGCTACCTTCCGGGATCAGGCTCTGAGCCTGTAACTGGCCAATGAGAGTATCGTTACCTGCCCCTGTCACTGGGGACTGGCTGCATTAGAAATCCAGACTTCCCCAGGAGAGATCTTGACTCGGAAGGTCAGGAGTAATTGTATTGTTTGTGCAATCTGTAAACAAGTAATTGTTCTGCTGCTGAAAGCATTGCCACACCCGCTGGGTGATGCAAGAACCAGCATTAAAATCTGCCAAGGGGAACATTACTTATATGGAAAACAGGCACAAAACCCAGTGTCAGGACTAAAATCTTGGAATTTCTTTTAACATAATCAGGTGAGGATTTTTTTTTTTCTATTTTCTTTCTCTTATTGACCTGAAGCAGCTAGTCTCGGCCCCATGACTGGATTGTGGCAATCCCGTCCCCACAAACAACCCCATTCTTTCAAGAAGTTTTGCATCCAGATAGCATGGGGAAGCCTTGAATTATGGTAGTGGCAGTGTCCTCAGTCTTTCTCTCTCTGTTTAGTGACTGCAAATTGGAATAACCCATACTTTGTTTTTCTTTAATCAGTAAACACACAGAGCAGGTTACAATAAAATTCTCTTTGCTTCTAGACAAACCTGCAGGATATATACACTACTACATTTGAGTAGGAAACCGGTATGACCTAAAAACTTAGTAGTATAGTATGGTATTGATTTCTGAAAGGGCAATGTAAAAATTGCCAATTTGCAGGGCCAATCCTGCAAATTTCAGAGTGCCACTTACTGGTACTGAGCACCCACAATGCCCATGGGCCGGTTATTGCGAAGCACATCTCCAGTGAAGTAAAGGATCTGGCCCATTGAGGCCAGTTGCCATTAAGTCGCTTGCTACCTTCCGGGATCAGGCTCTGAGCCTGTAACTGGCCAATGAGAGTATCGTTACCTGCCCCTGTCACTGGGGACTGGCTGCATTAGAAATCCAGACTTCCCCAGGAGAGATCTTGACTCGGAAGGTCAGGAGTAATTGTATTGTTTGTGCAATCTGTAAACAAGTAATTGTTCTGCTGCTGAAAGCATTGCCACACCCGCTGGGTGATGCAAGAACCAGCATTAAAATCTGCCAAGGGGAACATTACTTATATGGAAAACAGGCACAAAACCCAGTGTCAGGACTAAAATCTTGGAATTTCTTTTAACATAATCAGGTGAGGATTTTTTTTTTTTCTATTTTCTTTCTCTTATTGACCTGAAGCAGCTAGTCTCGGCCCCATGACTGGATTGTGGCAATCCCGTCCCCACAAACAACCCCATTCTTTCAAGAAGTTTTGCATCCAGATAGCATGGGGAAGCCTTGAATTATGGTAGTGGCAGTGTCCTCAGTCTTTCTCTCTCTGTTTAGTGACTGCAAATTGGAATAACCCATACTTTGTTTTTCTTTAATCAGTAAACACACAGAGCAGGTTACAATAAAATTCTCTTTGCTTCTAGACAAACCTGCAGGATATATACACTACTACATTTGAGTAGGAAACCGGTATGACCTAAAAACTTAGTAGTATAGTATGGTATTGATTTCTGAAAGGGCAATGTAAAAATATCTGTCTAATTTGAAATGGACAAACATGTATCGGACACAAAACACATCAGTCATTCTCTCTTGTATTTAAAAAAAATCCTAGAATTTTTTTTAACTAAAGCTGAGAAGTTTGTTTTTTCTTCACTCATATTTATAGAAGAAATTATTAATAAAGACAATAGATCTTTGTCTTCAGATGCCACCTTACTAAAACCTTTCTTGAATAGAGTTGCTGCATTGTTTGGATGCAGGCACATGCCAATACTCTCCATGTTGGTCAAACAAGGAAGAGGAAGAAAGTGATTTAATTTGTAGCTTGTTATCCTGATATTACTTTAATTCCAACAATTTCTGTTTTTCTCACTGCAAACTGAACAGCAAAAGATCAACATTGCAAAGCATGGGCTTTCCTGCTCTGAGCATCAGCCACTGAAAGGCACCTGCTAACATGCTTTAATGACCCCAGAGATGCTATGCCCTCCAAAGGAAGGGTGTAATTTTGTATTTCTTAAAAGCAAATTCCTAATTGTTCCCATTGCGTAGCAAAATAAGAATAGTGGTGATAGAAGAAAATAAGAAAAGGTCATTTTGATCACTCGGTAGGCAAAGAGCACATTATTGTGAGCGCTGACAAATTACACGGTGTCATATTTCTGATAGTGGAAGGTCAAGTTGAGCCCGGGGTAGGAGAGAGAACAAATATAAACAATAAAAGCAAAGGGACTCGAATTTTTATGCGATGAAATTTTCAGCTCATTATTTTATGGAACACATGTCAATAAAGCTATTAGAGTTTCTCTGCAGAACAATTTCTTGAAAATGCAGCTTCTGGAAAAACACACTTATCAGCATGAGATCTGGTGACTGTCACTGACTAGTCCTGATAGCAGACCCGGAGAATAATGTGATCCATTGTCAAAATGTAGCCATATGCGATCCTTCGGAACCTCTGTTCTTTAGATCCAGGGTGACGCTACTAATGTTGCAGTTAATTCAAAATGGGAATGGTGCAAGGTGTCATAATTGCAACTTGGTTTCAGTAAATGGAGTGCTTACTCCCCACCCATCTCCTACCCCTCCCCACCCTGAAACTGAACGGGGATGGGGGTGTGGATGTGTGATGCTGTCTCTGAACAGCTGGGATTTGGCCAGATGTGGAAATACTGGAGTTCTTCCAGTATTTCTGTTTCAACTGGACACCAAATGCACCAGGAATTTCCCAAGAAAGCCTTTTTAGTGAGATTTCCAGCCCAATTCTGCAGGCACCAGAGGTTTGGGTAATTCCTGAAATGCATCTGAACCTGTGGGACTCCAATAGCCCGTGGAGAGTTTCCCCCTGTGCTGGGGAACTCTTCTCTGCATCCTGCATTGGCCCCACCCACATCGTAAGAGGGAGGAGCGGGCATGACAATGGGTGGGTGGGGAGGTGGCCCAGCAGAATGGAGCTCTGTTATGCCTGCATAGAAGTTACAGCTGCATGGAGCAGCTCTATCTTGCACTGGGGCCAGGTTGCTGAGGAACAGGGAGAGAACAAATGGCTCTCTGCAATGCTTAGGTGGGATGCAGAATGTGCCCCATGGTCTTTACCTGATGGAATAAGAGACTGAAGTCAAAGGGCCTGATCCAAACCTTATTGATGTCAATGGGATTTTTTGCAGGGACGCCGATGGCCTTTGGTTTAGACCCTGAGCAGGACAGGAAGCAGACAATGTTTCAGGTGATCATGGGATCATAATGCCATTCCTAGGTCCCAGAGGGGTCTGGAGCCCTTCCCAATCCCTAGAACTTGCTTGGTGGCTGGGCAGCCTTATGGCTATAAGGAACTACATGTATGATCAAATACTGTATTCATTGTATTTATTATTTTTGAATGGGATGATCTCTGCATAGTTAATCCAGTGATCTTTCAAAACTGCCTTGTAATATTTTCTCTGTATACTTGAAAACAGTTTTAACTAGCTCTCCAATACTTTGCTGCCTTTTGACTCTCATTGCATTGTAGATGGCACTGTAAAGCAATGATTTTGTTGACAGAACTCTATTAAACATCACCACTCCAAATTCTAATTGCTGTCTTATCTGGTTTCCTCTGCAGGTCCCCAGAGTGAAGGAAAATTTCTGAAATGCAGAAATGCTTGTTTGTAGCTGCAAATGGGAATTTGGAATAACTGTGAAAATCGCACTGAAATAATTGTGTTTGACTGGAACAAAATTCTTGCAAAGTCCCCAAGGTAAGACAACTTTTTATCTTTGGAATTGGCAATGAAGATTTGCCATTCTGGTTAGCAGTAATGCCCATTTGAATCTGTCAAAGGGAACAGACAACCCTTTAGCTCTCACCTTGCACGGGGGAAGGGCCCAGGCCCTCAGTCGCCAGGAAACAGGGTGTTGGCCATTCTCTGTGTCCAGACCCCTGCACATACCTGCTCTCTGCAATGATCATACACCCTTATCCCACCACCTAGATACTTAGAAACTGCATAGGGGAAACTGAGGCACCCCCACACTATTCAGAGGAAACGTTAAGAACAGTCCCGCTTCGTCACATCTCTCCCCCCTTTGAGACCGAACTGAGCAGGGTCACTTTAACTGAAATTCAAAGTCACCAACGTTCCCATGGATGCCCCAGCATCTCTCCCGTTCCTTGGTGGGAGTTGCACCAGGCCCTTCCAGTTTCACGCCCTCCCTTAGGTTGGGGGTGGTCGATAGCACTCGCATGCCGCATGTGGGAAGGTTTATGCGGCCCGTGCCCTTTTGCCACCCCAAAATCCCCCGGGGGTCAAACTGGGATCGGGTCTTCTCCCAGCGCTCCAGTCTGGAGGGCTGCAATTCGGGCTCTCTTGGTTAAGAGCCTGCATCTTGACCTGGGCCACATACTGTTCACTTCCAGAACTAGCATGGAGACATTCCTTTCTCAACAACCTTGTCTCCCCAACAAGCTGGCCAAGCACAGCCACTTGGTTATAGGACTGTTTAACTTTCTTAACAGCTTTCACCTCATTTTTGAGAGAGTTCTGCTGACATCACCTGCTGCTAAATGTGGTGAAATGCCCACCTCCTATTATTTAGTGTCATCTCACTTCAGTTTTTTTTTTCTTTTAAAAGAGATCTTTATACTAGTGAGTTGTAGACAACACCTTAGTCATTTTCTTATTAATGCAAAGGTTGTAATGCTTAACTATACAGGTACAGTTAAATTGGTACAATACCCCCTAGTGGCAATGCATTTATATCCGTCTAAAGGTGCTTTATATTGGTACAGCTGTTTCTATATGATAATGGGAATAAGCTCTGCTGGTATAAGGCATCTTTTATACCAGTATAATTGCATCCATAGTACGAGTTGTAACTACATTAGATTTTGTACCAGTATAACTATTTCATTTAGGGAGTTGATTTTTTTTATTATGTGTAGGCCAGGCCTCAGTGAAAGAATTTGTCTCATATTGGTCAAGAGGGCCTTGAACTGAAATCCTGGATTCACGCCTCCTCTGACCTTTGCAGGGGTTCCATATTCACATCTACAGCCCAGGCTCCTCTCTCTAGATCAGTACATTTAAGAACTTTTTGCCTTTTTTAGAGAGTAATTGCATGATACCGTGGGCAGCAAACTGCTCCTCCCTGCACTACCTAAAACTTGGCAGGTTGCGGAGGCCAGATTTTCAGCCAAGTCCAGCACTCCTAATTGGAGCCAGATTTTTAAAAGAGCTCAACTTCCATTTAAGCACCTACATGAGGGCTAGGTTTTCAAGAGTGCTCAGCACCCGGCTGCTTTTATCGAGAACAATGGAGAATCAGCTTCCTCCCTCAGTGAGAATAATGGGAGCTGCGGGAGCCGGAGCACTTTACTTAGATGTCCAAATGAGGTAGGAAGAATTTTCAAAAATCTGCCTCCTTGTGCCTGATTGTCAGATCTTGGAGACTCCCCTTAACTTCGCCTGGAGTTGTGGGTGCCCAGCAGTTCTGAAAATCAGGCTCCAAATGTTTAAATTCTAAGGGTCTAAGTCTGCTTTCAGTTACACTGTTGTGCGTCTGCAGGAACACCGCTGGCTTCAGTCATGCTCCTTCAGGTTTACAGCAGGGAAACTGAGGTCTGAATTGGGTTAGCAGCAGATAGTTTGGTCTGTTTCCAACGTTTATGCTCAGAACAATTGAATGATCTTGATGACCAGAATAACCGCATATATCCAAGCTACATATTTTGTGTGCACTATTAAACACCGTGCTAATCATGGGCTCCAGATCATGCATTCAGGGGCATTTGAAGCAAGGGAAGTGTGAAGGTGAAATTCTGCTCTCTGTTAAGCAGTGACTCCCCTTCGAAGACTATGGGGATAAATAAAAGAAGGATCTGGCAGTTATCTTAAAAGTTAACTAAAAGTTAACTAAAAGAAGTTATCTTGGCAGAGGTAAGCGGATTCTAAAGCCTAGCTGAGTAGGTTATTATTTTTTTTCCTGATTGCCATAGACTTCAACCAGGATCAGGCCCTAGCTGAAAACACTGATTATCCCTCTTACACCAGATTCACAGATTCACTTTAATGGAGTTGCTGGATTCAGACTGGTTTAAGTGAGAGGTGACTCAAACCCCAGACTGATCGGCGGAAATGGAGCTCCTCAAACTTTAACAGCTGGCCCAGTCCTGAATGAGTTCCACATGGGGAGTACTTCCAATGCATGGCCCAGTGTGAGTCTCCATTTTGTGGGTCTGATCCTCATTTACACCAAGACTCCTTTTACACCATTGTAGCTGTGTAAATGGGAATCAGGCCCTGTGTGTTTCCCCTTTTACAGCTTTGTTTGCACAGCATAACCACACACTGGCTTCAAGAGGCAGGTAGCTGCTTACGATAGGCAGACATCTCCTTCCCTTTAAAGAAGATCTTAAACTCTTGTCTGGCTGCTCTAAGTATAACTCCATTTTCTTAAATCAATAGACACTATTTACTTTTTAAATAGTCACCGTACAACAAAGATGGTTTATAAAAGAAATTTGCGGGGAGCGGCAGATGCTGCAAGGACAGCTGAGCAGGCACTGATCAGTTTACTTTTCACCAGTAAAAAGAAAAGGAGGACTTGCGGCACCTTAGAGACTAACCAATTTATTTGAGCATAAGCTTTCGTGAGCTACAGCTCACTTCATCGGATGCATACTGTGGAAAATACAGAAGATGTTTTTATACACACAAACCAGGAAAAAATGGGTGTTTATCACTACAAAAGGTTTTCTCTCCCTCCACCCCACTCTCCTGCTGGTAATAGCTTATCTAAAGTGATCACTCTCCTTACAATATATATTATAACAAGATCATAAACACCCATTTTTTCATGGTTTGTGTGTATAAAAACATCTTCTGTATTTTCCACAGTATGCATCCGATGAAGTGAGCTGTAGCTCACGAAAGCTCATGCTCAAATAAATTGGTTAGTCTCTAAGCTGCCACAAGTACTCCTTTTCTTTTTGCTAATACAGACTAACACGGCTGTTACTCTGAATTCTTCACCAGTGTATTTTTTTTTTCAATCGTAAGATAATGGGTGTTGCTAAAATATATTTACAACAGGCTCTTAGCCTGATGGTTTGTGATATTGCAAAGTACTCCTGTGAGCTGTTTGGGCCGCACCAATATTGCCACTAATGAAAAAGCAGAGAAGGAAATGCAGGAAAGGAAAAAGAGGCAAGTTGTTCTAAATGAGAAAACATGAGATCTGGGTTTTGATGGGGTATGTATTTTAAATGTTTAAAATCAAATGGAAATGCTTTCTCAAGCCGTTATGGTCGAGGTGTCCAGTTCGTGAGGTCTCCTCTTTATATAATTTGTAAACATTCAGAATGTTCGCCCACTTGCGTGATCTGATTAGCCTTTAGATTATAAAGCCTTTAGATTAGATTACTATAGCCTTTAGATGATAAAGTTTGACTTTATAATCGAATAAACAAACTGCCTTGCAATTGCGTCGGGAAAGCTGAACTGAAATCTGCGCCAAAAAAAAAAAAAAGGACCATGTAGTTTTGTGGTGTTCATTTTTTGAGTGGTGGTTTGGTATCAATAAGAATGCTCAAGGTAGACTTTTCCAAATCCCAGCATGCTGGTTAACTGCAGATCAGGAGTTGCTGCTCTGAAAACCGTATTTAGTTCAATTTATGCACATCCATAAACTAATTTTGAATTCGTTTGAGACATTCTCGCGTACAGCATTTGCTGAAAAGATGGAATCTAAGGGTACAAGTGCACAGCACGCTCTTGGGTACTTTGTATAAATAATACATCATCATAATTCAATTTAAGAAAATGATCACATTACCTTTCCATACGATGAATGCTACTGTGGAAGCCATGGCAGAGGAATGAAAGCCGGGAAGACCTGGGCACTAACGCTGCCCTCCATTGGGCCTGATTCTGCCACCCTTACATGGCAATGTATCTTACTCCTCAAATAGTCCCATTGATTTCCTTGGAATGAGCTGTGGAATAATTTGCTACTCAGCATGAATGAGAATACAGGAATCTGACCTTTTATATTGCAGCAGTGCTGTGAGGAGCAGTTCCCCAACACCTTGATGTGGTAGGCAATGCTCGCAAAGCAGATTGCGGCCAGGTTTCTACCCAGGCTCAGCCCCCATTATTCTCAATTGGAGCTGTTGCATACTGAGTCTTTTGTAAAAAACCCAGCTACTTCACTTAAGTGCCTAAATGGGAGCTGAGCTTTTATTTTGAAAATGTGTTCTGAAAATTTATTAACTCATAAAGGGATTTTCCTGTTCTGTTTCTGAATCTGAGCTGGGTCCAGTTTAAGACCTCACCTGCTCAAAGTAACATTCAATCTGTAGATATTTAAATTTAATGTTGCTTTGAGTGTGCAAGGTTCTTACTTTTAAACCTCAGATTCACAGAGCCTAATGAAGTCACTAAGAACGTACATGGGTGTGTCAATAACCACTGCAGCGCTTCTAATGATGAAACACGCTTAGCAAGGAATTGATCCCAACCCAATTGTGAATTTGATTTTTGTCAGTATTACCTGGTAATAAACCATTTCAATCACTCGTCGGCATCTTTTCAGCTTTCCTCTTCCCAGAAGCATTTTTACACTGTTCCCTAGTTATATTGTTCTTTCACGCAGCTGCTTTCTTTTCTGCCTACAGGATGAGATTCTGTGCCAAATCAATGCTGCTATCTCACTGGCTCTTTCTGGTCTATGTGTTAATGGTGTGCTGTAAATTGTTGTCCGCCTCTAGCCACCATCCCCGAGGGCACACAGGTAGGAGCTTTTAAACTCATTACATGCCACTGAGACCAATTAATAACACTTGCAGAACGTTAGAGTCCACTTTTTAGCCATGGATAATTGATGAAGCTGTTGACAATGTGTTATAATCAGTGTGAAAGGTTAAAATAACAGCAAAAAAGAGTTGTTGTAATTTTATGTAGTGCTGTTCACAAGGCAGTTTTGGAGCAACTTCACAGTTGTTAAGATTTTGGGACTTTATTTTTTATTTTCCTTTTTTTTTTTTTTTTTTAAAATCTTAAACAATTATACGGATAGTTTCTGTTAATGTAGGCCCTTATCAATGGAAAGATTCCTATTGGATCAGGCCCTTAGTGCTACCCGAGTCAATCCTTCCATTAAATTACCCATACCCTTCTTGTTAAATTAATCCTTACTGTATATTATCCATTTCCCTAGCATGGGTATTGAGGCAAACAGTGAGAAGATATGATTTGAATCAGAAGAGGAAGTTGCTTTCTTGCTATGTTAGATGGTAGCACTCTTATCTCTAAATGAGAACCTCAAGTCTGGCTCAAGTCTGATTCCCAGACTTGGGCTCATTCCCAGTGCTAACTCTGCTGTTCAGTACTAAAAAGTGGAGCTTCATTTGTTAGAGGTTCCATCTTTTAGGTGAAACAATACATTGATGATCTTCCTAAGACTCTTCCAGTGATTTGTCCAGGTGGAAGCTAAAGGATCCCTGTGTTCTTGCCAAAACCTTCTCTAATTAAAACAAGTTCCAGCAACCTGGATTTGAACTCCATACAGCTGCTGTATTTGTCTACATGCTCATGCTAATCAGCATTGTTGCGTCTTGAAGAGTTGTACAAAGCACTAACTTGGATTTGTACTATAAATAACAATCAGCTGCCACCCAGGTATCACCTGGGGTTCTCCAACATGTGAAGCCTCTTTATCAGGCTGCTATGTGTTACCTGGCACTGTTTTTGCAACTTGAAAACATTGAGTGCACTGATTGATTCATGAGCTATTGCAATTTAACCTTTCTGTTGTTCAGAAAAGGTCTCAAGCTCACTTTGATGCCTGGAGTAGTAGGATTTATGGGAAATTAAACAGAAAAGAAACGGTAAACATTAGTTATTTGAGGACTGATATTTGCTGGGGAAAACTGACATAGCTCCAGTCATGTCAGTAGGAATGAACTGATTTACACTAGCTGTGGATACGGCGTAATATGTATGGTTGGATGTAAATCTGATCTGAAACAGACGTGATAGCTTGGTAGTACGTGTGCTGGAAGTGCTTGGTTGCTGCTGCTTGCACCAACTGATAGATGACCTTCTAATTAGGTAAGACACACTGTAAAATGTTCTGTACCTGGCTAAAAAGTTTCAGCACTTCAGTTAATTGAACATCATAGGATGATCTAGTGCTACCCTTGTCTCTCAGGTAGTCCTTTTCCTCCTCTGTGGAAATGGCTCACATTACAGGGGAAAGATTGGTTACAGACAATTGCACATTGACCAAGGGAAGGATTGGATGCAGACAATTGAGTGTGGCCTCTCCTGAAAAGTCATTTCTGAGCAGCAGGTTCCTGATCCGACCCAACAGTTGAATTTTCTTTCTAGAATGCAAGAAAATTAGCAGTCGGAAAACACGCTTCTATAGATGTTGTCATTCAACCAAGAATTCAATCACAGCCTTGTAAAAATTAGCTTTTTCATGCCTTTTAAACTGCACTTTACAGACAATCCCAAGGGAAATACCTGTGACAGGAAGAGAACATCTATTATGTGTATGCATGATGGGTGTTTATGAAACAGTGCAAATGATGTCACTTTGCATGTCAGAATAATTAATTGCATATTTTGAGTTGACAAAAAAATTCTTTCTCTCCATATCAAGCAGCTATTGTAGAGTATAAGCAACCTACTTGAAAATTACATCAATCTGCTTAAGTGGATCACTCTTGGGTTGGTCCAAGACACATACAACTAATAGACTCTTAAACTTTTGCTTTTTATGATAAATTAGGCCAGAATCTGTGGTGCGAACTCAGGCAGAGCTCCCATTCAACTGGAATTTGACCTTTGTTTTATATAAGACTGTGTATTTAAGTGATTAAACTTATCTATTGGTACAGAAGCAATGACCCAATTCTTGGGTGGAGGTCTAGGAAAACATCGATAGGCTGCTTTCAAAGTGGCTGGGAGAAAGTGTTAACCATGGAGGCACTGAGAGGGCATAAGAACAAATTCAACCTTTCATCTCAGTGCAGAAATCGTCCTTCGCCCCTTTGTCAAATAGCTGCAGTGTGTCGTTCACATGGGGAGATAAGAAATATGTCTCACTACAGTGACATTACAATGGAAATCTGAGCAAAGGTTAAAACTGCACCATCTGTGTTCGAGTTCACTGTACACCAGGAATGATCGAGGGGAAGAGACTCACAGATTAGACCTTCCTTCCCGACATTCTGCTCCCAAAGAGCTGTTCTTTAGTTCCAGCAACTTCTGAGGATTTTGTACCTTCTCCCTCCAGCCCCAAAACAGCACCACTGTTTTTCAAAAGTGATCGTGTAAGAGGAACCTTTTGCCAGTAGGTAGTAATGTTCAGTCTCCCTTTTAAGAATAGTTTCACTTTAACAGGAGTCCACAGAGCTTGGTCTGGATAGACTCCAGAAGGAGAGGCTGCACACCTTCTGAGAAATGCTTATGCACACTGAACAGGTAACATTACAGCATGTTCATAGTATCCCCCAGGGGCCTAGCTTTTCAAAAGAAACTAGTGGTTTTGGGTTCCCAGTTTGAAACATCTTAAAAGGACCTGACTTTCAGAAAGTGCCGAGCCTCCACCCCTGAAAATCAGGCCCCCTAAAATGTCTCAAGTTCCCAAAGCACTGGTCACTTGTGAAAATGTAGATCCAAATACCAGTATTATTACTGAGGAAGGTGATTAACCCCTAATGACAGGGGCTGGTAGGATTCAAGCTGGAAAACCCTGTTAGGTTCCCCCCCCCTCCCCTTTTTAAGACCCTGATTCAAGGAGAGACTCCCATTGACCTCACTGGTGTTTGTATTCTTTATGGCCCAGACCAAGTTCTATAGCAGTCTCGCCAATACTCCGCTTGCACGAGTGACTCTGTCCATAAGAAGCCAGCAATCAGCAGAATGCTGTCAAAGTGGAGAAGGTATCCTGGAACATCTTGTCTGAGAAATAGGATCTAGGCACTACAGTAATACGAAGACTAGAAAAGCCAAGGGTTAATCTTTGCACCCTCTCTCTGTACTGCCCCACTGCTCTGTCTCCTTTGTTTTGCAAAACATCCTTCACTGCTGGAAGGCAGCAACACAGCGTAGACTGTCCAGATACAATGCATTAAAACTAGAGCTCCGCGATCCTGATCTTGACCCCAACATAGAGGCTTGGGCTTGTTTGTACTTAAAATAGTGTAATCTGTTTGACGTACATTTCGAAAACATGCTTTAAGACAGAGGTAAATAAGCAACAAGCAGGAAGAAATATCATCCCTATACTGTGCTGGAATGGGGTGGGGCCACTTTTACTCCAACAAGGTATCGTTTCTGTCTTTGTTCAGCAGTCCTAGATGGCAAGTTAGAATGTGTGGAATAAATGCTTTCTCAGCTAACCGCTAATTTAGAGGCAAGATTTGCAGGTCAGTTATTTTTTGTTCACTGCCTCTATCACAAGCCAACTGGGTAGCTTTGGCTTTCTTCATGCTGTGCCTTGTTCCTTTACTAGCTACCTGAAGTGCTCCCACCCTGGGTCTGCTTGCAAGTGGCTGGGTAGTGTGACCAAATAATACTTGGCTTGTTCTTACCCAGCAATGGAAAATCCGTGTTCTGAAGCCCGCAACCTTCTCTAGCGACTCCTTAAAGCAGAGCCCTGCTCTGTATGGTTTACACAGGAACAGCGATTTATAGTGAATGCAAGGGCCAGCTTTCATTTGCAAACGCTGATGGGGCAGGATTGTACTCATATTGATGACCATTTTCTGGGATTCCACTAGTGTTCTACTTTGCATTTTTTAAGTGTAACCCTTCTGCCCGTCAGAGTTGGCAGCAACAAGGGCCGGGTTCAGTATCTAGGGGTTCCATTCCAATAACACAATGCAAACCGGCTCGAGCCCCCACCCAGTGACCTGGGACAAATATATACCACCCCCGCTGGGCGCCTCCAAGAGGCAATACTTCCCCTCTCGCAAGCACACAGTCTGAGTGTAGCAAAAGCCTTTTAATAACAGAGAGAAACAATGTGGCATTATGTTGGGGAAACACCACCAACCGGATTCATAACACAACCCATGAGCAAAAAAAAAACCCACCCCAGGCAAATTGGGGCATGCCCTTTTCCTTTTGGTTCTTGAGTCCAGCAACCCCAAATCACCCAAAGTCCCAAAGTCCCAAAAGTCCAATGCCCCAAAAGTCTCTGTCCCTGGTCAGGGCAGCCCCAGAGTTCGAAAGTTTATCTGCAGAGCTTTACCTCCCAACCTGGGTGGAAATGGGACGGGGGTAAGAGGCACCTTACATGATCTGAAGCTGACCGCCCCATAGCTCCATAGCGGCGCTCCACTCCGCCAGCCGCCCCACAAACTCCTTTGCTCAGCTGCGCTCCGCTCCGCCAGCCACCCCACGAACTCCTTCACTCAGCTCCATGGCCCACAAGCAGCTCCTGCCAGCCACACACTGATCCGCGTTGAACTGCTTCACCAGCCGTCCCGCAAACTGCTCCACAATATATCTTCAGGCTCCCCCACTACTTAACACAACACTCAGTGATTTCAGCTCTTAGGTGAATTCAGTTTGTAGTAGGGGAGCCCCAGTGCTGGTGCACTGTCAGCCCAAAGTGAGCTCAGCAGCCTCTAACTAGACTTCTAATGAAATCAAAATTAGCTCTGATATTCCACAGTGGAGAGAGGAGGAAGTGCAATTAGCATGTAAGGCCCTCACCAAGGGGCCTATACCACCAAGTATTACTACTTGTCCCCAGCCTCTCTCCATTCACACAGTTTTGGAACCCATGACCCTTGCCTAGCGAGTGCTACTTAGTTGATGGTGAATCCCTCCAGCATAACAAAAGGCCACGTACAGTTCCAAGCACAGTTCCCATTATCAGGGTAATAACAATTTATTCTTCCTGCCCCAATAACAGAGACACTGGGGATCCCACAGCAGCCAAAGTGACCATTTGGGCAGCTATGGTCTCATTCTAGGCGTGGTGGGTGTGCCTATGCAAATGAGATCGGCCCCTGAAGTTCTTTTCCACAAGTTGCCACACCTCACCACCAGATGTCAGGGTGGAGCTCATCCTGACACTGCTTACATAGGTGATGCATGAATAGGGAACACCAAGATATGTAACGGCTTGGTTTTTATACAAACCATCTTAATGAATAATACAGGAGACATCGAAAACAAAGACTCTCCCTTCTTGCTTGCTGGGCTTAGGGAAAGAAGTGGCTTTTTCAAATGTGCTTTTCCCCCTTCTCGCCGTGCTTTCCTGGGAGGTGTTAGCTCTGCCTAGCAGTGGGACCATCAAATTAAGTCCTTCGTCCGCCATGCGAGAACCTCCTGTCATTTAGTGTGTGCGAGTGTTCTATGTGTATGGGCAGGGAGCAAAGAGCTACCGTTGATGGACTGGCAGACTGTCTGCAGCACCAGAAGAGAATGTTTGGAAAATCATATCTTTAACCAACTCCCTTTCTGTTCAGCAAACCAAAGCTGAAGAAGCAATCATCAGCCTGGCAAAAGCTAATGTAATGCACGGGCAAAGTGTGTACTGTCCCCCTCTCTAGTGGTTAGTTAAGTACAAGATAACGGCCTACTATAGCTGACAGCCTAACTGCTATCAGGAGTTAATGGGTGTGTGTGTGTGTGTGTGTGTGTGTGGTGTTGGGGAAATATTACATAAGTAAAGTAGGGTATGGTTTTGGGAATCTGATCAGAAACAGGGGAAAGAGTAGTGTAGCAACACAGTAAAAGTCTGAAAGAGAGTGTGTGTGTGTGTGTGTGTGTGAGAAGGACTGGATGTTGTTGGGGTGGATTAGGGAGCCGAGTGGCAGCCAGCAGAACAAATGAAATCTTTGTAACCAGAAGGGCAAAAAACAGAGGGTCATTCCTTAAGCACAAAACTGCAATTTGTGTTTCAGTGTATATGTCTAACAATGTTTGCTCTGCTGAGATTCCTTCTCATTCCTATGAACTTGAAATGTCATTGTCACTGAAACTGAAATTCAAATGTATCTTTCTAGTAAGATCAGTGAGGGACATTCTCCTCTCTTGATCATGTTTTTGTGTCAGGCTTTTTTGCTGCAGACTCAAGACAACAGTTCAGCTCAGCCATGAAGACTGTCAACTTCATGGGTGAAATCCTGCTCCCATTGAAGTCAGTGGCAAAACTCTCATTTGACTTCACTGGTGCCTAGACTTCACCCTATGTGTTTGATTGAACACCTTAGATTCCAAAAAATGCAGTCATGCAATGCATGCCACCAACAATGCAGCTTTCTGGCAAGAACCCTCCTGCTGTGGTTCTCCCCATGACATTTGCATGTATGGGGACAGTCGTCGTTCCAAGCTGAAGGTGCTTTAGTCAAAGTGTACTTCCAGCAGGCTTTCAGTTCCACTAGAGGGCCCTGTGATGCTAAAAACCAGCTCTGATAATGCAGAATAGCAGACAGGCAGGAAGCTCTGTCTCATGATCTAAGTCATAACTGTGCATTTTACTAATTAGAATTGTGAGCCCTTTGTATTTCCATGAGGCAGACATGGTTAGTGCACAATATGCTTTAGCCCTTTGTTCCATTTAGCTCCTCCTATGTCTTAATGTTTTATTCAGTGTTCGCAAAAAGAAAAGGAGGACTTGTGGCACCTTAGCGACTAACCAATTTATTTGAGCATAAGCTTTCGTGAGCTACAGTTCACTTCATCGGATGCAGTATGTGGAAAATACAGAAGATATTTTTATACACACAGACCATGAAAAAAAAAAGAGTGTTTATCACTACAAAAGGTTTTCTCTCCCCCCACCCCACTCTCCTGCTGGTAATAGCTTACACTCTCCTTACAATGTGTATGATAATCAAGGTGGGCCATTTCCAGCACAAATCCAGGTTTTCTCCGGGAGAGGGGAACGCGACCTGGATTTGTGCTGGAAATGGCCCACCTTGATTATCATACACATTGTATTGTTTCATATTCTCTGTGTATATATAAAGTTTGCTGCAGTTTCCACGGTATGCATCCGATGAAGTGAGCTGTAGCTCACGAAAGCTCATGCTCAAATAAATTGGTTAGTCTCTAAGGTGCCACAAGTACTCCTTTTCTTTTTGCGAATACAGACTAACACGGCTGTTACTCTGAAACCTGTCATTGTAAGGAGAGTGATCACTTTAGATAAGCTATTACCAGCAGGAGAGTGGGGTGGGGGGAGAGAAAATCTTTTGTAGTGATAAACACTCATTTTTTTTTCATGATCTGTGTGTATAAAAACATCTTCTGTATTTTCCACAGTATGCATCCGATGAAGTGAGCTGTAGCTCACGAAAGCTTATGCTCAAATAAATTGGTTAGTCTCTAAGGTGCCACAAGTACTCCTTTTCTTTTTGCGAATACAGACTAACAGGGCTGTTACTCTGAAACCTGTTATTCAGTGTTTGTTTTATTACACTGCTACCAAATATAAAGGTAGCCGCAATATGAAGTCCTGGCTCTTCAAGTACTAAAGTGCGAAAGGCAACTCCGTTTTAACAATAGGATCCCTTTACAAAGACAGAGTTCTCTGCGGGAAATTTTTTTATGAGCAGAAATAGAAGGAAAAAAACCTTGTTCCTATTTTCTGTAGTGTTTATTCATTTTAAATAACAATAGGGGCTTGGTACGCGGAGGATAGATTTTGACAAAGACTTCATTTTGGATGCATGGGTCTGCTACCACTAGGAAGTAATTCAACGTTAATTTGGTCTTTTTATAATGTGAAATATAGCCTCTGGTGTAGTTTTCCACAAAAGTGCACTTTTGCCTTGTGGAATGTGATCGTATGTGAATAGACTTTTGTATTGTAAAAAGCCAGAAAAAATTACAGATTAACTGATTAATGCAAAGCTTTTGCATAACGTGTTTCAGGATCCTGAAAAAAATACTGTCCTTTCTCAAAGGAAGGGGGGCTTTCTGAATGATTGTCTCATTTAACATACACACGGCCAACTACAGTGTAGCAATCTGTGTAGCACGAGGCTGAAATTATGCTCTTTCCCACAATATCAAGGTGACCTTATTCTAAAGCCATTGGGAAAAGCTTGTGAAAATACCAACTTATTTTATTCATTTTACATTGACAGCGTCATTTTTTATAAGCGAGCTATCTGCAATAAATGATACAGCCTCACATCTCATTGACCAAAGTCCTCACCAAGCGGTTTTTTTTTCCTCTTTGCCTGATCTATTTTTTATAACTGTTTGGGCTTTTTTTAAAAAAAGAAAAAGCTGTAAAAGAGCAGGATCATGCAAATATGAAGGGAATGGAAGCAGTTTCTTCTGTTGCACTAGAAGGCTGGTGTGGCTGGGGCCTGGACCTGCTTGATAAATCAAAATCTTCAGCCAGAATGGAACGGAATCTCCTCTTCAGCATTCATATGAGTGAACTGAGCATGGTAGCAATGGTGCATGAGGGGGAGCAGGTTTTACTTCTTGGATGGTGGCTGGCACCCATGACAACCTTGTGAGGTGTGCCGGGGAAGTCAACCAGTCATTAATGTGTCCAGTATTTCTAGTGAAGACAGAACTGGGGAGGAAGGAAGGTTCTGGGGCCTTGAACTGGAAATCAGACAATTCCAATTCGATTCCTGGCTCTTACAGGCTTCCCAGGTGACCTGTTGCTTTAATTTAGATGTTCTACATAGGCCCAAAAGGTCAAAAGTTTTAACATGACCCTGTCACTGTCCAGCATTAAACCATTTTAAACAAGGTTCAGGGTTTGATATACAGAGACCTCAGGGCTGCTTAGTACCATGGCAAAAATACCATTAAAATCATTTAAACCTTTTATTAAAGATACAGAAAAGATGGAAAAAGCATTGACACGTTTCAAATGTAAAGTATGCCTTTAGGCTTTTGTTTAAACCATATCCTAGGTTTCTGTTTCCTTTCCCTTTTAACTGGAGAGGTTTTGTAAGGAAAAGTGGCTTGTTTGACAGTCTTTGAGATGGTAATACCTGTCCTTTCTGGGGAAAGGAGGAGAAGTGAGTTGGGATGGGTATCGTTAAAGTCTGATTCTGTTTCCTGGAAGATAAAACGAGATGCACGTGGAAGGGGAAAGAAAAGAACAGTGAAGATAGAAAATGTAACTATCTTTGGTGTTGAGTCTCACATGCAGCCTCGCTGCTGGAAAACCACAGGCACTGCACAATGTCTCATCAGCCACTTCGAGACCTGGCGAACTTGTACCAGCATTGGGCTGTTTAGGGCATTGCTTTTAGCAGCCTCTCTGGTCACCGGCTCAGAGAAGCATTGCAAAGTATACAGTCTTGGGTGGCTAAGCCAGTCTCTGATTAGACTGAAGGCCAAAGGAGAAGGATAGGAAAGAGAAGAAATAAGATGGAGAAGAAAAAGTACTCTGTGTGTGTGAGAGAGAGAGAGACACACACACAGTCTCACATCCCAGGTGGTGGTTGGGATTCATCTTGATCCGGTGGAACTGGTGATGTCATCACAGTCCCTCTCTTGGCCAGGTCTGGTCAGGACATTTCTTGAGACTCACTGTATACTCCTAGGGACATTCTGTGCCAAAACATTAAAAATCCCACACACTATTTTTAAATTCTGCAAAATTCTTCAAATTTTATTGATCAAAATAGCACTACATATTCATGCAGGTTTCAATTATTTGGGTAATTTATTTCAAAATACCTGTCAGCATGTATGTCTATAACAAGACCGACACTCACAAAAGTTCCCCCAGGAGCAGAGAGTTAAAGAAAACCCTATGCCAACCTAGTTCCCATTTCTCTACCCCCTCCCCCCAGAGCCCAGCCACAAGGCCCCCCTTCCCCAGATACCCACACCCTCTCCCCTCCAGAGCCCATCAGTGCCCCTCTCTCCCAGCCCAGATACCCGTCCCCTCCCTCTCCAGGGACCCAGAGGGAGAAACAGCCTGATGCTTGCTACCAGGCTTCCATGCAGTTGCCTGCTTATCACCCTCCGTCCCTCAGGGCATGCTGGGAACTGCAGCTGCCAGGAACCCTCATTTCCCCCAGCAGTGCCTTCTATGTGTGCGCTGGGCTCTGCTGGGTCTAGTGGCCCCTAGTGGCAGCTAGCAGCACTGCAGCCCATTTCTGTGGGGGAAAGGGAATTCCATGCGCACGTTAATTTCTGCAAAATTGTGCAGTGGTGCAGAATTCCCGCAGGAGTATACACTCTGCTCTGCCTGAGGGGAGAGAGCCTGCCCCACTCCTACCTCCTCAGAAACACCCAAAGCCCTGCCCTTCCACGCTGGGCATGCTACAGTAGCAAGCGAGCGGGACAGTGTGTCACTCTCACACGCATGACTGCCCATCTTTCTCCCCCACACCCACCCCAGCAGTGATTTACCTTTCTACGAGCTGCTCCGGGTGCCCAAACCAACCTGCCTGTGCTGCCAGGAAGGGATATGTGACTACTCTTGCTGCTTCCTTTTGCTTCCCCATCAGAAGTCATTTTTCTGCGGGGAAGTAAAGAAATCTGTGGGGGACATGAATTTTGTGCACATGAGGTGATGCAGAATTCCCCCAGGAGTAACTGTAACATCATTGAGCCTTTGTCATTCTGATCCCAGCATCTCAAGAGATGATGTGGGTGGTACTCATGTTAGGGAAACTCACTTCTTCCCTTCTTTTAGTCAGCAATGGTGGAATAGCTCATCCCCTTATTATTTCGTCCACCAATTAGACCTAATTTCCAACACAACAATTTTGGTTAATTGAATTTTGGTTCCACGCTTTGTTTACCAGACAGGATCTTAACCCAGTACTTCAGTTATATCAGGAGTCTCTTTGTTTGGACTAATTCAGGTTTTCAGAATTCTCAAAAGGTTCTCAATCTTTTCCTTGAATGTCAGGTCCCTTTCATCCCACTGTGTAGTGTCTGTTTAGATTGTAAGTTGGTCATGGCAGCAGGGACTGTCTCTGCCTATGTGCCTGTACTGTGCCTGGCAAAGTGGATTTCTGAGGTTGGTTGGAGTCTATAGGTGCATCTGGAATGCAAATGATGATGATAATGGTAAAGGGTATAATATTAACTTAACCGGAACTACAAGAAACACAACTGGAGATTCAGCTGATTTTGCCTTTCTGCCGAGTGTTTGGAAATTATTGTACTTGTAAAAAGTAGGATGAAGGAAATCATCTAGATTAATGATTAACAGGTCAAAACTTTTCATTAATTAATCTGGGGGGTGAGGGTGGGGGGCGGGAGGGTGGTTTGTCTGGAGCCTAGAATGGCCAGGGAAAGGGGCTGAAGACCCTTTCACTTCTGTTTAATCAGTTTGAATTCAGCCTAGTGGTGCTCAGTGTTGGCCATCAGAACACTATCATGGGGTTCAAAAGGGAGCTAGATAGATTCATGGAGGATAGGTCCATCAATGGCTATTAGCCAGGATGGTGTCCCTAGCCTCTGTTTGCCAGAAGCTGGGATTGGGTGACAGGGCATGGATCACTTGATGATTACCTATTCTGTTCATTCCCTGTGGGGCACCTGCCGTCGGCCACTGTCAGAGGACAGGATACTGGGCTTGATGGACCTTTGGTTTGACCCAATATGGCCATTCTTATGTTCTTAACAGTGTTTGGTAGCCTGTGCCTATTGAAATCCGTCCTTTTGGTCCAGTTCCCAGTGGACAAGCATTCACCTCTCTCACTTCACCAGTACGAAGGGCCCACTTTGGCAGCTTTGTAGCTAGTCTCCACCGAGATGCCCAGGACTGAGTGGAAAGGAGAGTGAACCTGTAGAGGTGATCTCTTCAGGTCTGAGCACGTTACGGGGTAAGTAGAGAAGCTCTGTATTGCCAATGCACATGTTGCGGCTCGTCTGTGGATAGAGGACTTCACACTCCAGAGCTGTCTGTCTGATACCTCTCACTGAAGTTTGTACAACCCAGAATATTTGGGACAACAACTCTCAGCAGAAAAGGTTAGATTTTACAATATGACCTTTATTGAAGAGGAGACCAGTCATTGTTATGGAACTCGTAGCAGAGGTATCGACTTTCTAATATGTCGGTGGGTGCTCGAACCCTGGCTCTGCCCCAGGCCCCACCCCGCCCTGCCTCTTCCTGCCCCCGCTCCACTGCTGTCCCATTCCACCCCCTCCCCTGAGTGTGCCTCTACCCTTGCTCCTCTCCCTCCCCCCAGCGCCTCCTGCATGCCGTGGAACAGCTGATTGTGGTGGGCGGGAGGCGCTGGAGGGAGGAGGAGGAGCTGATGGGCGGGGGGGGGCTGCCGGAGAGTGCTCAGCACCCACCATTTTTTCCCCCATGGGTGCTCCACCCCCGGAGCACCCCCAGAGTTGGCGCCCATGACTCAAAGTGCAGTGCGCTGCAAATCACTGCTGTGTGGAAGGATGGAAGTTGCTCTAGGGCCTGATTCGGGTACCCATATTCATGCTGAGTAGCGCTTACCTGAGTAGCCCCGGGTTATCGAATAAGGGCCTTAGAATGAACTTCAGAATAGGACTCTGAAGTGGCACTTAAGTGATACGTAGGCCTTGTGCGGCACAGGGATGAATTTCACCCTGAACAAATACCAGCCTACAGTCTGATAACAAATCCATGGAAATCAATGAGTCTTTTCATTGACTTCAGTGGGTTTGGATCAGGCTCTTCGCGACTGTCTGAATATTTCTTGTCCTGACCTCTGTTTCTGTAAACCAAAGAATAGCTAATTTATAGCGGGTGAAGCTGTCAACAGTTCCTTGGCATTTTGCTTTGGTCAAAGAGCCTCTCCCAAGTGCTGCTTTTCAAAGTGAAATGCAGCTGTCTGTTTTTTAGTTTACTGCGGTAATCTTGCATTCTTTCAGAAAAGTGACAACCCCTGGAGGACAGTGGAGTCTAAATGGGGAGATTAAGCATGTCTTGTTGGGTTCAGCAGGGTAATCTCTTCTCATCAGACTGGAAATGATATCCATCAGCACAAGAATGGATGCCACGCTCAACATTCATTATCTTCCTGGATAGCAATCTTTAACAGTACTCGCTAGAATACAAAAAAATTATGAGCAGGCAACTCCAGGATCAACATTTCTATTACCTGGTATCTGACCCACCTTCCTTTGGGGGTTTCCACTTTCATTTTCCTGCGGGGGCATCATCCACATATCAGTGGATCCAATGATGTCCATTGCTGTCATGGTTATATTAGAATTTTAAGCCATATTGTTTGATAAGTAGGAGGAAGAGTTTCTATTTGTTAGTCTCTAAGGTGCCACAAGTACTCTTTTTTTTCTTTTTGCGGATACAGACTAACACGGCTGCTACTTTGAAACCTGTCATTAAGCTTTTATGTACCTCTTGCAATATTTCATCAGCATCTCTCCCCATAATCCTCCTAAAGGCAATCTTCTCAAAGGGCACCATGAGACCCCCCCATAAGTGCTATGGAAAGATATACCCTGCTTTTATTTTCTGCTTTGAGTGATGACGCGAGTCGCTAGTATATTCAGTAGGTCACAGGTAAGGCTTCTGGTATGGAATGGCACAATCCTCCTCATAAGGTATTTTCGTTATGTTTTTGTCTTTGATTTTGTTTCCTGTTATGTTTGCTTGAAGTCCTGCTTGGCAAAAATAAACGTACTTAAAAGATTTAACGTAATCTTTTGTGCATGAGGGTGATCAGCTAACAGCACAGACTCAAACCCTGAATTGTGCAAACTGCCATAGACCATCTACTCCAACTACACCCTTGCTCGTGTAAACTCGTGTGTCTCAAGAGAAGCTCTGGGGAGTTTCTGATGTGCTCAAAGATTGGACAATGCTGAGACTGGTAACCCCATTTTCAGTTGTGCACTGAAGTGACATGCCTAGTGCATCTCTTAGATTCTGTTCTTTTTCAGCCTACATTTTCCACCCCCCCCATGACTCAAGTCCTGTTTTTTCAGCCTACTTTTTCCAGTTCTCCGCCCCCCCCCTTACTCAAGTCCTGTTTTTCAGAAGAATATTGGCTCAGCTGTGCCGAGCTTTGCACAGGCTGTAGAAAGCACAATGAGCCTTCCTCATGCCTCCCGCCCTTGGGCAGAGGCTGGAGGCAGCATAAGGAGTTAAACACAAGGACGCAGGCTCGAATGTTAGCCTCCCCAGAAAGAGCCAAGCTACGTCCCTGCCCCCCTTCACATCAGCTGTTGCTGAAGAGCCAGAAATTGAGTCCTACGAGATCTTTGTTGGATGTCAGACAATGGCTGATGCAGCAGGTTCAATTGCTGTGGGACACCTTTGAAGGAGCAAAGACCATGCCTCTTGTAAATCAGCCCCCGCTGTGTGCACCCATTCCCCACTGTTTTACAGTGTCACGCACACAGTGTCATTAGAAGGTGTCATAGCTTTCTTTGTTCCCTTTAAAGAAGTCCTCGGCAAGGTCCAGTTGGTACACTAGGCACGGTCTGAAAACGCAGGAGCATTTGGACCCATGTGATTACAGTTCACATGAACAGTAACTTTGGGAACATCCTGATTTGTGCTTTTTTAAATGACAGAGTAAATGTCACCAATGGAAATGATGAGTTTCCTTCAAAGACTTGACATTTTTGAAGTGGTGGGGCCCTCTTCAGATGAGATGCACCATATAGTCTCACTGGCATTTGTTGTCCTTTTCAGATACCTTTCCCGCCCCCCCCCCCCCAAATCAGTTCATTTGAGAATGAAAGAAATAAAAAGGTAGAGTAATTTGGCATAGTGCAACTGACATCACATTGCTCCAGTGATTTACACCAGCTGAGGATCTGGCCCAAAGTCTGTGTACATAAATATAGATGTATCTTTCTCTTGCTAAGTCATCTAGCTGTAACAAAAGGGTTCAAATTATTCAGTTTTTCTCATCCCAACTGTTGTGGCTGTACAGAGGGGGGCCTGCTGGCTTCTGACTCTGTTCTGTTTGGAGTTGGTGTTGCTAGAATTCTGAAAATTCACGTTACCTGCAGTGATTTTTTTCCTTTCAGATTTTTTTACATTTCTAAGACTCTTGCTTAAAAAACAATACCATGATTGTGCTGGAAGTTGACTTTTAGAGATTTCCCCAGCTTGGCTGTCTGTCAGGATGAGCTGTCTGAGTTTGGGAGTGCCCTCTGTCTTGGAGATTTTAATAACTTCCTTGCATTGTGCTCACCTCTTTGATTTTTATCATTTCATGGAACTGGGCAAAGGAGAGGGAGAGATTACAGTAATTTTTTCCAGCCTGCCCCCATGCTATGTTTCTGTGTCTGAACTACAGAAGAAAGCATTTGTGTGATATTTCTGTTGGTAATACCGTGACAGGGGTGTGGTGATTTTGTTGTTGTTGTTCGTTATTTCCACCGGAAATGCAAAAAATGCCACCGAAGGCAGACATTCTGTTGAAACAGTGTGAAAATGCTGGCATCAGCAAAATGCAGTTTACTCTGAGTGATGTCCCAGTCCCCAAACGAGGAGCCAAGATGATTAGTCTGCAGCATATGAATAACTCTGCTGTGCTGATGTCAAGAAACATCCCTTTTATCTGACTGAATCGCATGCTAGTTTGTGCCAAACTAAACAGAGATATACAGTTTACTGTGAAAGCATACCCCCCTCCAATGGGAAGAATCCACCTAAATAGTGGAACAGTGACTATCAGTGGGACAAAAACTAGAAGCATTTATCCAGCTCCCACAAAATGTGGAGATTTGGATTAGCTGGGACCTGGATCAGAACCAAACCTGGTTTTGGTTTTGCAAAACCACTCCAATTTTTGTCTGATTTCTAGCAGTGACCATATTAGGCAGTACCCGGGCTACAGTACTTCGTAGACTGAAACATGGGCTTCTTGACACATTTTTCTAAGTTTCAAAACAGCGTTCTGACTTGAAGAAAATAAAATGCAACACATGCACCCATCATTGGAG
Source organism: Lepidochelys kempii (assembly GCF_965140285.1). Classification (NCBI taxonomy): domain Eukaryota; kingdom Metazoa; phylum Chordata; order Testudines; family Cheloniidae; genus Lepidochelys; species Lepidochelys kempii. The sequence continues at coordinate 8,916,011 of NC_136386.1, read as the reverse complement.
GATGAGCTCCAAGGCCAACATTTAGCCATGAATGCCTAAAGTAAAGCACCAGATTTAGGCTCCTAATAAATGGGTTGACATTCAGAGGTGCTGAGTACCCAATGGACTAGATGTAGGTGCTCAGTACCTTTTGAGAATCAGGCCACTTGTTTCAGTGCCTAAGGAAGATGCTGCTTAAATGCTCAGTTCTAGAGAGAAACATTTGGGGTGGCATATTCAGCTTGGCCCCAATCATGCAAAATGCTCAGTATTTCTTGTTTACATTGTGATAGCTCCTCGGAGCCCCAGTCATGGACCAGGATCCCATTTTGTTAGGTGCCATTCAAACACAGAACCAAAAAGTTTTCCTTACACCAAAGAGTTTACAGTCTAAGGGGATGTGGGCAGTGCAGACATCTGCCAGCAAAGCTATGTGGGTGCAGGATGTGAAGAGGTATGATCCCTGACTAACACAGCTGGGTTGGCAAAAGCCCCCAGTGCAGTTTTACCAACTTATTTTTGCCAGTATAGTTTTTCACTTTGGGGGTGGTGGAATAAGCTATATTGGTAGAAGTGGTAGGAGCACTTTTCTGATAATACTATACTGGTAAAATGCTCCTGTTTTAAACATGACCTGAGTAAACACGTGTCCATGGGGTAACTTTACTCACGGGAACAGATCCACTGAGCTCAGAGACTACTCATAATAATAATAATGCCTACCTACTTATAAAGCTCTTTTCATCTGTAGCTCTTTAAGTGCTTTACAAAGGAGGTAGGTATCCTTATTGCTCAGATGAGAAAACTGAGACACACTCAGGTGAGTAAAATTATCCATGTGCATGTTAGGTATTTGCAAGTTCAAGGCCTAAGGGATGAGCAAATTGGATTAGGTGCAGAACTGTGCCCAAGATTTTTTTAGTTTGCCTTGTCTTGGACTTTGCAGCTTAGCTCCTGTTTATGCAAAGTATAGACCAATTGCTTAAATAACATCACCAAACTAGTTTTTGATAGCTGCATTTGCTGGCTAGCTGCTCCAAAGCTATGCAAAATTCCAGGCTGACAAATGATTGGTAAGCGCCGACTGAAATTATTTTCAGTATTTCCTAGGCGTCAGTCCATTAGCTAAGTTGGCCAAAAGGCCATGAACAGAAATGGTATTCTTGAAATATTATTAGCATTTTGCAGTGAATGCTAACTACTTACGTTTACAGTCTATTACGTTTTGCTCACTGTATTTTATTATGGAATGTGACAGGGGGACTCTTAGACAGAGTGTTGTGACATAGTAAATAGTATTAGCAAGTATTATTTTATGCCCGATCAAGGAAAAACTGAGTTGTGAAATGATGAAACCAAGCAGGGAACAGACAATGCGGTGGGGGGGGAGGGGGAGGAGAAGAACAAGTTTTTGGTGCTGCTCTAGCAGATGGTTGTAATAAGAAAGCGGACATTGCTAATCACCAGACTGTGGTTTCCCCAGGATGGGAGTGTGTTGGAGAGAAGAAAGCAAAGCGCCTCAGCTTCTCTTGCACTTCCATTGCAGGGATTGGCACAGCTGCTGAGAGTCTACTCCAGTGGGTAACAATTCATCTCCTGCAGGGGGCCTCTACAAGACCACCTGTCACTTAAGCTCCATTCACGGTAGTATTGAAAGGGTGCTTGCCCTGGCCCCCTGCACAGGGGTGATTTCACCTTCATGCCTGTCAGCACTACTCCTCATTATTGCCCATAGCGTCGCTAGCCAGCTCCAGAAGAGCTGGGCAGAGGCAGGGCCGTGATCCAGACTGCCCACTGTACCAACCAGCAGAAATGTTGGTTAGTGCCCACTGAACCCCCTCAGGTGCGACACCCTGGCCAAAAGGGCAAATGTGATCCTTGGATGAATAACCAGAAGAATCTCAAGTAGGAGCAGAGGTAATTTTATCTCTGTCTTTTGTATCTGTGGTGTGACCGCTGCTGGAATGCTGTGTTCAGTTCTGGTGTCCTCAACTCAAGATGGATGTTGGTAAACTGGTGAGGGCTCAGAGAAGAGCCATGAGAATGATTGGAAAACATGTTTTAGAGTGATAGACTCAAGGATCTATTTAGCTTAACAAAGAGACGGTTAAGAGGTGCCTTGGCCACAGTCTAGAAGTACCTGCATGGGGAGCAAATATTTGATAATGGGCTTTTCAGTCGAGCAGAGAAAGCATGATCCAATGGTTGGAAGTTGAAGCCAGACAAAATCAGAATGGAGATAAGGTGTAAATTTTTAACAGAGAGGGTGATTAATGATTGGACCAATTTACCAAGGGGCTTAGTGGATTCTCCGTTACTGGCAATTTTAAAATCAAGATTGGATGTTTTTCTAAAAGATCTGCCCTGGGAATTATTGTGAGGGCAATCTATGGCCTGTGTCATATAGGGGGTCAGACTAGAAGATCACAGTGGTCCTTTGCACAATGGTCCCAGAGTACTTCAGGGGCAGTACAGTTCCCCATTGCTCCTAATGCAGGGGTCAGTGCCTTAAAATTGGGTCCTAAAGCAGAGTTGGGTTCAGTAAGATTCTGGTTCAGATGCTCTGATAAATCCAATAATCTGTTTTTAAGTCTGACACCCTTCTTTGCTTTTGGCTCTGGAGATGCCAAAGTTGCAGTGGGGGAGGTTTAGATTGGATATTAGGAAAAACTTTTTCACTAAGAGGGTGGTGAAACACTGGAATGCGTTACCTAGGGAGGTGGTAGAATCTCCTTCCTTAGAGGTTTTTAAGGTCAGGCTTGACAAAGCCCTGGCTGGGATGATTTAACTGGGAATTGGTCCTGCTTTGAGCAGGGGGTTGGACTAGATGACCTTCTGGGGTCCCTTCCAACCCTGATATTCTATGATTCTATGATGCTGTTTGGCTGGGGAATGAGAGGCAAGTTTACAGGAGAAGGTATTTTCTGTCCATGCTGGAAGGCAAATGGTGTAGAAGCAAGGAAGTGCACAGATCTAATCCTCCTGCTGCTGGTGCATTTATTGTAGAGTTTTGTGTGTCACTAGAGGAGTTCTAGGCTGCAACTCACAAGTATATATTCATTGCAAATCTTATTTCAGAGCATTCTTTTGTAATGTGTTCCTTAAATATCAGACTGTCACTTCTCTCCACCCTTTGGGGTTTTTTTCTCCTCTGTATCTGATTAAAAATTGATAAATAATAAACTAAAGAAAAATTGTCAACGGTGCTGTAACATGCTGTAAATAAAGTGTAAAGGAAAAAAATGGATGAAAATGAAAGACAAGGGGATATGACACACACCGGGATAAACACTGAACCTTGAGAGGAGTATTGGTGTATAAAGAATGTCATCCAATTCCAAAGAGCTCTCTTGTGCTATGAGAGCTACTTGTTGTTTTTTCTGCATAAATCTGATGACATAAACTATCCATGCTGTGACAGAGAGAGAATGTCAAGCTGATTGATAAAGTGAGCAGGACATGACAGTCTGCAAGGAGGACGAAAGGCAAAAAATCATTTTCGGTGGAGACAGGGTCTCATGATAATGTTTAGCGCTTGATAAGCGGCTTGAGGATCAGAAATCAGATTTAAATTACTGGGTGATGAAATGAGATGGAGATAAATAGGTCTGTTCTAGTGATTACATCCCCTCTTGACTAGAATCAGAGATTAAATAATATATTGCACTTCTTCAGTTAATTCCATTTTCCTGTTTTCAAACAAGGGTTGGAATCCAAAACAATTTTAAGCAGTAACCCACTGAAAATGTGCCAAGACAAAGATGATTTTTCATGTTACACACTGTAGCAATCTTGTCTGTATAATGTTTATATGCATTTATTAATTACTGGCTCTTTGCTATTATAGAGCCATCTTGTTAATGTTTATTTTTGAGAGGTTTTTTATAAACCACAGCTTCGGTAGTAAAATCCAAGACATTTGTTTACTGACCATAAAATTGAAAAGCTCTTCAGAAATATAAACTAACTGGACCGTAGTGCTGTAAGAATTAAGCACACTGTTGGGGACCTTGGGCACAATTCTCTTCTCGGTCCAAGTGACACTGAACACAGGAGTGGTGGGGCAAAGGCAGGTATAGGCTACACTTGCAGATCCCTGCCCTGTGGCTGACCAAGGTCTAGTTTGGTTTCCAGCAGCCTCAGGGCTGCTCTAAATTATGCTTAGCTGCCCATAAGCCCAAGGGAATATTCTAGAAGCTAGGAGTTGCTGGAGAGTAGAGTCACTCTGGCTGTGTTTCCACATCTCCAGGAATGCCCCCTATACCAAGAGCTTCAAGGGGAGGGAAGCATAGAATCACTGTGCTGGCTTTACATTACTTGGGACTTGTCCTTAAGCAGAAGGAAATCCTGTGTGACCAGGTAAACTGGCTTTATAGCCCCTTTGCACCACGGTGAGTGGAAGGTTGTTCCTGGGCTGAAAGTCCAATGAGCATGCGAGGGTCAGGAGTTGGCAAGCTAAGGGGTCAGCGGGCATTTGGGATCCACCACCAAGAGAATCTTGATTGCTGGCTATTGTTTGGGAAAGTTCCGACCATGATAAGAACAAATGGAGGTGGGACTGTTCCAAGACTGGATGCAATGATAATTTTAAATCTGTTGTATTTCCATAACACATCTTATGAAAGTATACAAAGGATAGGGGTGGGAGAATAACACACAGGTGCAGCAGTGTTTTACTGGCAAAACCATGCTGAAGATATGGCCTGACAGATTCATCCTCATGTTCTAGCCTCAACATGAGGCGCCCCCCCCCCCACACACTTTCACATGATTTGCTGCAGGAATTTCCACATGTTGATGCCTTGTTGTAAAAGCCCATTAACATCAGGAATTTACCTTTGTCATAGATTGTTCTCTGGCAACTTGTCTTGGCTTTAAATTATCATGGCCTCTGTTTCATTATTCACCAGTAATGATGTGGATGATGAAAATGTAAAGCTGTCATTTATCAATTCAGAGGCCTTCAGTTACCTACCATGGGGTGTTTAAGTAGAGAAAAGAGAGAATCAAGTTTTAGTATTTTATTCAGCTTTGTTGTATTTCAGAGCCATGGAGCTTCCAAGTATTACGACAAGGCAGAGACAGGAATTTAGGACCAGATTTGTAAAGGTATTTAGGCACCTGAAGATGCGGATAAGCACCTAGTGGTATTTAGATATTTACAAAAGCCTAAGTACCTAAAGGTGCCTAAATAGTGTTGTAAAACTGGCCCTTAGAGCTCAGAAACTGATATTTTCACTTGGTGAATTTAGGTGCTTTACAAAGATACGGTACTTAGGAGGGAGGCTTTTCATTCTCCTAATTCAGGGGAAAAAAGATATATTCCCAGTATTTCTTATGGGTTCTCTGGGAGGCCTTGCCCCTGATACACAGATTAATGTAGAAAACAGCCTTTTCTTCCACTTCATCTTTTAAATTCTATCGGTCTATTCAGGCCAGAAAGGATCATTACTATGTTACAGGCTGATCTCCTGTATGATACAGGTCATAGGACTTTGCCTGTGAGAGTTGCTCTGCTGATTCTTTCCATTTTGATCCTATGTGTTTTTCAGCTGTGATAAGATTTTGTGGCTCAAAGCAGGAATTGCTGGGCAAAGTACTTCTTCCATCATAGTACAATAACAGTAGACAAGCGCAATTATATCTCATTAGGATTCTTTAGGAGCTGACTTGTTCTTTATTCCTCTGAAAGTGACAGCTATGCTGAGTTTTGATGGCAAGATGCACAATAATTTTCAGCTAAGCATATGACAAGAACCCACATCCCATACCTTATAGTGGTCAGCCATCTTTACTCACTGATTTAAAAAAAATCATCTTCACCACTAGGAGGCAGTACAGGAATATAGCAACATGTTATGTTCAGCTTCTTGGCTGAATAACATACAGAGCTGTCCAATTTAGAACATATTTCCCCCAACGTTAAGGGGTTTTGTTCCTATTTAATCTTCTATACTTTGTCACTCTGCATCCATGAGACACAACAACTATCTAATTTCCTCTGTTGCATCTGAAAAAAAAAATCCCTGTACTGGTTGTTAAAAGACCCAGGTGGCTGAGTAACTACATAGTACATTAGAGATGTACCAGGGTGAATTTCATGGGTCATACTGCAGCAATGAACAGTCCAGACCATTGAACATTCAGGTCAGAATTTTACCTGGAAAGATAACTGGCACTGAATATGAACGTTTCCCCTCTGGTTTTTATTAGGCTATATCAAAAGCAATTAAAATATGCAGGAATTTACTTCCAGATAGCTCAAACAAATAATTTAATTGATCACCGCTTAAAAATTATCCCCATCTTAGCTGGTTTTGTAAATATATTTGCCCTTCAAAAGTCCCATTGTTGTTTAGAGCAGCTTCAGCACGGATGTGGTGATTTAAAAAAAGCAATCTACTTCACTAAAATTTGTAACAAAATTTTGTATTGCATTGCACATTTGCAGCATAAAATGTTTCATAGCTAAACATCAAGGTTTTATGGTGTAGTTTTGTGCACACGCTCCTTCATTTCAGAGTGTTTGCATTTAAATGGTGGCCAGCTAGTCTCTGAAGTTAACAATCTATTAGAATGAAAATATGGGAAATTGACATCAGTGTTGGTGCTGTATTTTCAGTCTATTTGTTTGTACAGTCCATCTAGCAGGAGGGGAGAGATTCACGTAGTAAAGGCGCTGTCTGCAGTGTGATAGATTTGAAGTCTCCAGGTTCACGAAGGTGAGATTTCTGAGAAATGCAACATTTGGGAGTGACCCTAAATCAACAGCATGAGTTTTTTTTATTATCCTTGGATTTCTAGTCTCCTGACATCTGTGGGTCTGGTGACAATGTGTTCTCCTGTATTCTAGATTACTTTGTAATAGCTGTGGTCAATTTCAATTTATGTTCATATGAATATCATACTCTCTATCTTTGGAGTTGGTTCCTAGTTTAAGAAGAAGTGATCTTATTTTTCCAGGGCATCTGAAAATGGTATTAGAGTCCAGTGGATAGGCAGTGCTATATATTTCCAAACAGGGAATACAAGTTTGAATCACACCGTTTATTTCCCCCTACAGGCAGCAGGGTCTCCATGCTGTGCAGCCGGGAATGGAGAGTGAACTGTGATTCTACAGGTTTCAGAGTAACAGCCGTGTTAGTCTGTATTCGCAAAAAGAAAAGGAGGACTTGTGGCACCTTAGAGACTAACCAATTTATTAGAGCATAAGCTTTCATGAGCTACAGCTCACTTCCTCAGATGCATATCGTGGAAACTGCAGCAGGCTTTATATATACACAGAGAATATGAAACAATACCTATTCCCACCCCACTGTCCTGCTGGTAATAGCTTATCTAAAGTGATTTCCAGCACAAATCCAGGTTTTCTCTACAGTAGTTCTAGCAGGACCGTTAGGAATCCCAGCCAGAGGGTATCTGTTATGACACCAGGCGAGCGTGTATAGATCAGGGGTAGGCAAACTTTTTGGCCCCCACTTTGGGGTTCTGAAACTGTATGGAGGGCTGGGTAGGGAAGGCTGTGCCTCCCCAAACAGCCTGGCCTCCTCCCCTATCCACCCCCTCCCACTTCCCACCTCCGACTTTCCTCTTCAGAACTCCTGGGACACCCCGCCCCTAACTGCCCCCCCTGGGACTCTCACACCTATCCAACCCACCCTGACCCCTATTCACACCCCCGCCCCCTGACAGGCCCCTCAGGACTCCCATGCATATCCAACTGCTTCCTGTCCCCTGACTGCCCCCTTACTATGCCACTCGGAGCGCCCGGCTGGAGCCAGCCGCGCTGCCCGGCCGGAGTGCTGGTGGCATGGTGAGCTGAGGCTGTGGTGGAGGGAGGACAGCAGGGGAGGGCCGGGGGCTAGCCTCTGCGGTCGGGAGCTCAAGGGCTAGGCAGGAGGCTCCCATGGGCCAGATGTGACCTGCAGGCCGCAGTTTGCCCACCTCTGGTATAGATAGTGAAGTGAGGGGAAGTTATATGAATTTTCTCCTTTAGGCCTGTACAATTAATTTGGTCCTTAATTTCATGACAAAACACATTCTTTGCAACCTATCTCCAAACTTGCTTGGACAGATGGAGATAAAAAACCTTTGTGAAATTTATTGGTGTGTGTAGTAGCCACATACACTGGCTACATAAATTATCTTGTACTGCGCTATGGAAATCGCGGCTGTCAGGCTTATAAAATTGTCAGAGCTGTTTGGGTCCCCTGGTTAGTTTAAAAACCCAAAGGTAGAAATCTCTTTGAAGGAGGATTTCTAGGAATAAAGAGATCTCTTAATTAGGGTTAATTGTGTCATCCAGCTAAGGTAACTGGTTATCCGTATTAATCTAGCCCTGCGATTGACCCTGTGGGAATGGTGCTGCTGAATGCCCCAGGTAGCTGATGATGAACGAATGCACATGTTTTAAGGTCCAGGGAGAGGACAGTTGGAGTCTATTTTGCTGACAGGCACACATGCGTGCGCACACACATAACTTGGGAGTTTTAAGGGCACACCATAACTGTCGACTGGGATTCGCCTTGTACATTTGCTAGAAGAGGATGCAATTGCACATCTAAAGAGATGATTAATGTAGTTGAAATAGTTATGTGAACTGGTTGCTATTAAGTAAGATCCCTATGTTGGTGTCATCTGCTGTGCAGCAGGAATGTTTGGAGCTTGGGAAGGATACTCTTTTGGTTGCTGTCATAAAATAGCTTGTCTTTCTCGTGTCCGGCTGATGTATTTCATTACAGTTCATTCTGATGTAGGATGATAACTCTTCTCAGGTGATCTAATGGCTAGAACAATCTGACGAATTCAGGAGGGACCTTGAATGTTTGCACGTCAGACCAAATGGGTCTGTTGCAGAGCAAAACTGAGAGCAGTGGTCTGCCATTTAGGGGAGGGTGGAGGGATCAGTATTCGGGCAAGCAAAAGCTTAAGGCAATTTTCAAAAAAACGTGAAGAATCAGTTAAGTTTCAAAACCCCGTAAATTATAAACTTCTGAGTGTTACCCAAGCTAGATGAGATGGGGAGTTATTTAACATCAGGAAGGTTGGCTTCCTTTTGCGGACGCTGGCACAGGTTTAGGACTCAGACTGGCAATGGAAAGCTAGCTGAAGCAGCTATGACTGCTCTGTAATTTCAGCCTTTGTAGCATACCTCTCGAGCGAATACCTGAGCGGTCGACTTATCAGATCTCTTGATTTCTGCTCAGGTAACTGATTCTAGTGCTATAAAAACTCCACGGCCCACCTGTGCCACCACTGTTTTTCTCATATAAAAGCCAGGCCCAATGTTAGCGGGTAGCAAGCAGAGCATTTGCCCAGGCCCCAATGCACACAGGGCCCCCAAAGCTACGTTGCTCAGGCTTTGGCTTCAGCCTGGGGTGGTGGGACTCAGGGCCCCAGGGATCAGCCTTGTGCGGTGGGGCTTCTTTCAGCCCTGGGCCCCAGCAAGTCTAATTGCCAGCCCTGCTTGGCGGCCCCCCCGAAACATGCTTGCGGTTCCCCAGGGGGCCCCAGAGCCCTGGTTGAGAACCACTGACTTAGATGCTTCTGAAATCCCACTTGTCGAAATCTGCCCCCTGTTAGTTGCTTTGATTATGCTAGTGATGCCACTTTTCATTCCAAAATGACAGGGAAACAGCGATGGCAACTTGCCTATCGCATCTTGTTCGTCATGTTCAGTGCCAAAGCTGTGAAGTGTATTTTAACAGTACGCCATAAATAATTTCAAGATGGTAATACCGTAACGTTGGAAAACAAGTATTTAGTTAGCCAAACCAGATGACTGCAGTGCAATGCACTGCTTGAGAAGAGATGCACTTTCATTTCTCAGTCTCACGTTTGAATCCCAGCAGGCAGAAAGGAAAAGTCTACCCTTGAAATCTGAAGGAGGCTAATTTGAGACGTCTTGTAGCTTTCTTTGTGTAACGGTTCTAAGCATTCTTGCCCCTCGTGACCTAATTATGTCACCTGCATGCTGCACAACTTTGTGTTTGAAGCAAGACTGCCACAAGGCATGTGAGCTTTGTAGTGAAATTCCCCATAAATTGGATTTCGTCTCTTTGCTTCACTATGAGCTGCTGACTTCAACAGTTTACCAAAGGTTGGAAGCTCAACTCTTTTCGTTTTGTTTTGTTTGTTCCTTCCAAAAGGCCAAGGATGTGATGATAAAACCCGTAAGTCTTTTTAATCGTTACCGTGTAATTAGAGCTCAGAGAGGCTGGAAAAAGATGTCCTGTGAGGAAGCTATTTTCCTTTAAAAAACTCTCCGAACATGTAAGTGAACCTTGATAGAGCTTTAGGGGAAAAACAGTCGTGGAAGTTAGGGAGGGAGGGGAAAAATATCCAACAAAATCAAGGCTTACATGTGCTATTTTTATTTAGGGCTGGAAAGAAAAAAAAATCTCTGGCACCACTCGGACTCATTTGCAGATAAAAACAATTGAATACTAATTATTTCGAAAACGCCTTGTCAGAGCAAGAGAGACTGATTCTGTAGCCCAGTGGTTAGGGCCCTGATACGGAAGATCTAGGTTCAAGTCTCCATGTCCTAACCACTACACTGGTGGCTATTCTGGGGTGGGGGTGTCCCTCCGATTTACTGTGGAAACATTTCAATAAATTCTTTGGTTTAGTCTCCGTGTGGGACAAGAAGAACATTTCTCACCGAGCGTTAATATTGGCAGCTTTCTCCCTTTGTTTCTCTCCACTAATCTCACGATCTCTGAAGTCTTAAGCATTTGAAGACAATCCTATCAGTGCTTATATCCCTGGTTTTATTTCACACCTTAGCCAGCTTATTTCAGCTTTACATGCAGATAGCTCTGTTTTTTCAAATGAGGTTAGTTATTTTTGTGGGGGTTGGGTTTTACATTTGTTTTCATATGAAACACATAAAACAAAGCCCCTGAGTGACAGCCCTGGAGAACGACAGCTCTATTTAGTCAGAGTGAAGGCTTTCCCACAATGCCTTGCCGATGTACCTTAACTCGAAGCTGCCTCTAGCAATGAGATGGAGGTGTGATTCTACCTTTGCTCTCTCTCTTTGTGTCCATTACACCTGGAAACTGGATTGAGACTGATTTCCCAAAGGGCCAGAAGATCGATTAGATATTCATTTTTTGGTTGCTACTGACCTGAGCCACATTTGAATCTGGTGAAAGGTTCTAGGTCCCATTGCCAGTTCCTGGAGCCATCCAGTCTCCTGCTGCCTGGTTTTCAGGTGGTAAAATTATTCTTTCCACAACACACACACCTAACACATTACATTTTAGAGAAGCTAAAATAAACAGAATTTAAAGTTTTAGGGCCAGATCCTCAGCTGGTGTAAATCAGCCGAACTCCTTTGGCTGAGAATATGGCTCATAACATTTCGAAGGAACGCACAAAGGTGCATTGATCCAGATTGATCTTTGATCTTTCATCTGTCATGAGAGATTCTTAGTTCCTGTGAAAGTTGTGTGAAATCTCCATTATTTGTTACGTTGTGAACAAATTTAATTGCTCAGGGTTTAGCTGATCGCCATATTTGGGGTCGGGAAGGAATTTTCCTCCAGGGCAGATTGGAAGGCCCTGGAGGTTTTTCGCCTTCCTCTGTAGCATGGGGCACGGGTCACTTGCTGGAGGATTCTCTGCTCCTTGAGGTCTTCAAACTACAATTTGAGGACTTCAATAGCACAGATATAGGTGTGAGGTCTTTTTTAGGAGTGGTGGGTGAAATTCTGTGGCCTGCATTGTGCAGGAGGTCGGACTAGATGATCATAATGGTCCCTTCTGACCTAAATATCTATGAATCTATGAATCTATGAAAATAAAGTTATTGCACCAAATGCTCCACAGCACGAAAGCACCAGACTATAAGGTCTGCAAACTGAACCCCTAAGGGTATGTCAACGTTTGGACCAGGGGGGTTGAGTCCTAGCTCAAGGGGACATACTCATGCTAGCTCTCATTGAGCCAACGTGCTGAAAGCACTAGTGTAGCTGCAGCAACTAGTGGTGGGCAGGGTTAGCCGCCCTGAGTACAAACCTGTCTGGACCCCGGGCGTACTTATGTGGGCGGCTAGCCCAAGCCTTGTGTCATAAATATAAAGGGGAGGGTAAACCCCTTTAAACTCCCTCCTGGCCAGAGGAAAAAATGCTCTCGCCTGTAAAGGGTTAAGAAGCTAAAGGTAACCTCGCCGGCACCTGACCAAAATGACCAATGAGGAGACAAGATACTTTCGAAAGCTGGGAGGAGGGAGAGAAACAAAGGGTCTGTGTCTGTCTATATTCTGTTTCTGCTGGGGATAGACCAGGAATGGAGTCTTAGAACTTTTAGTAAGTAATCTAGCTAGGTATGTGTTAGATTATGGTTTCTTTAAATGGCTGAGAAAAGAATTGTGCTGAATAGAATAACTATTTCTGTCTGTGTGTCTTTTTTGTAACTTAAGGTTTTGCCTAGAGGGATTCTCTATGTTTTGAATCTAATTACCCTGTAAGGTATCTACCATCCTGATTTTACAGAGGTGATTTCTTTACCTCTATTTACTTTATTTCTATTAAAAGTCTTCTTGTAAGAAAACTGAATGCTTTTTCATTGTTCTCAGATCCAAGGGTTTGGGTCTGTGGTCACCTATGCAAATTGGTGAGGATTTTTACCAAACCTTTCCCAGGAAGTGGGGTGCAAGGGTTGGGAGGATTTTGGGGGGAAAGACGTGTCCAAACTACATTTCCCAGTAAACCCAGTTAGAGTTTGGTGGTGGCAGTGGATATTCCACGGACAAAGGATAAAATTAATTTGTACCTTGGGGAAGTTTTAACCTAAGCTGGTAAAGATAAGCTTAGGAGGTTTTCATGCAGGTCCCCACATCTGTACCCTAGAGTTCAGAGTGGGGGAGGAACCTTGACACCTTGCCTGTGCGACGCGACTATTTTTAGCATGCTAGCTCAATGAGAAGTAGTGCAAGTATGTTCCTCGAGCTGGGGATCACGCCCCCCGCTCCAAGTGTAGACCTATTGTTTGTCACAGGACTGCTTAGGAAACAGTGGGATTGCCATTCTAATATGTTTGCCCTTAGTTTTTAAATCAACAGCTGTTTGTGGAATAAGTACAAGATTGCAGAACTTTAAAATGAAAACCCTGGCTGTTTTCCCCCAAATATTCAGTTGGGCCAGAGATAAGCTGTATTTTTCCTTGGCATATGCCAACATTTGTGTGGCTTGAGTTTTGCTGTGCATCTACAAGAGATCACTGAGCAGCAGGCCAGAAGGAACTCAACATAAGCATCGGTTTTGCAGAGAGCTTCTTCACCATGCCTGCATGCTGTAAGGTATGACAAATGAAAAAGAATGCAAGGGGGTTGCTGTATCACTGAACAAAATTTCATTAACTATCAGTTAAAATGAATATCAAACCCTTCCTTCTCAGCTGAGGACTCAGCAGTTGGTATAATATTGTTAAGGAAGAAAGGATGTTCAAGTGGACACACTGGGCTCAGCTGGCATTATCTAAAACTATGATTAATATAATTGATACTTCAGGAGGGATTTTAGGTTATGCTGCTAGATTTCTTTCCTCCTATTGTGGGTCTAGTTCTGTGGTGATTTTTTTACAATGATTATCTTTCCCTCTTTTTTTTTTCTTTTCTTTTTTTCTTGTTTAATATTTTGGATGTCATCCTTTGTCAGCCATACCGTAGATGGACTTAGGAATGTTTTCCCTTTTAATTTTGTGCTTTGCTTTGAGTCCTATGTGTTTTATTAACTGGGTTTATTTTTGCACTAGTTTTGGGGGTGGCAGCTACAGGCTTCATTAACGGAAGTCATCTGTCCCGCCATCCTAACCAGAGGAAGAGGCTGAAGACAAAAAGGAAGGATAGACTGGCTTAGTAGCAGAGAATGGCCAAGGGCCTGCACTAATGATTTGTCAGCTCATAGGTGGACAAAAGGGGAAAACCAGTTTTGAAGATGAGGGTCCCGATCCAGATCCAGGAAAGCAGTTAATCACACACTTAACTCATATATTGGAGGATCTGGGACTGAGTGATCACTGAGCATGACAGTTACCTGCTTAAAGTTAAGCATGTGCTTAAGTGCTTTCCTGGGTCAAGAGGGCACCTTGTGCATTCATTTACATTAATGCAGAGTGGGTGTAAACACTACCATTAGGACAGGGGTGGGCAAACTTTTTGGCCCGAGGGCCTCATTGGGGTTGCAAAACTGTATGGAGGGCTGAGTAGGGAAGGCTGTGCCTCCCCAAACAGCCTGGCCCCCTCCCACTTCCCGTCCCCTGACTGTCCCCCTCAGAACCCTCCCTGCTCCTTGTCCCCTAACTGCCCCCTCCTGGGACCCCCGGCCCCTAACCGCCCCCCGGGACCCCAACCCCCCTGCTCCCAGTCCCCTGACTGCCCAGACCCCTATCCACACCCCCGTCCCCTGAAAGGCCCCCGGGGCTCCCACACTTATCCAACTCCCCCTGTTCCCCGTCCCCTGACTGCCCTCTGGGACCCCCTGATCCTTATCCAACCCCCCCCCCCCCGGCCCCCTTACCATGCCAATCGCAGCAGCATGTCCGGCCACTGCGCCGCCTGGCCGGAGCTAGACATGCTGCCGCTCCGCTCGGCAGGAGCGCGCAGCCCCACTGCCCAGAGTGCTGCCCACGCGGCGGCGTGGCTGCGGGGAAGGGGGAACAGCAGGGGAGGGGCCGGGGGTAGCCTCCCCAGCCGGGAGCTTAAGGGCCAGGCAGGACAGTCCCACGGGTCGGATGTGGCCTGCGGGCTGTAGTTTGCCCACCTCTGCATGAGGATGTTTTCAAACTGCTGTACATTTTAATTCAGTATCTCTCCCTTGTAACCCTGTGGTATGATGCAGTATGCAGATAGCTGAGTAAGAGGAGGCACTAGTTTTCAACATGAACAAGTCCACTGGGTCATATTAACCTCCTTCAGTCTCTGTGCTAAATAATTAAAATAAACGAGGTAGTGTTTAACTATATGCATTTAGAGGGTTTCTGGAAGAGCTTGTTAGTTCAATACCCTAACATATTGTCTTCAACCTTCCTGAGCTCCAGGATGCCTTATTAAATATTTAGTGAATATTGCTGAAAAAGTCAAGATTTGCCTCTCTGTTTTTGGCAATTGATATTTTCAAATGGCTTTTTTATCCCTTAAAATACTGGCCACATATAAATAAGTAGCTTTCCAAATTTGTCAATACCATATGCCATAAAGGAAGGAAGTCCAGTATTTTTCATTTTGTTAACCTAGATCTTGATAGTACAGCAAGAACAAATACTCTCAGAAATCTTTGTTAGCCAGTCTTTATCCCTGACTTACTGTAAAAACCTATCCAATACCTTTTCAAGTGATTGATGTGACAGCAATTCCTTCAGATAGAAGCAAAATATGTGTCAGTTGCTGACCATGGTTTGAAGCTGTCGATATCTTTCTGCTCGTTTCCAAAGCAGTCAGAATGAGATTAGCTAATTGAACAGTAATTATATGTATTCACTGTTGAATGGTAGTTATGGGTGACAAGTGCTTAGTGCTTGTGAGCTAAATATGTGCATCAAATAATTCAGAATGTTACATTTTTAAAAGTTAAGGCATTACCTTGCACTAGTGACATCACTGACTTCAGAGAGCTTAGACTTGGGCCCTTAGAGGTGAAGTTTTTGCGAGGGAAGAGGGGAAGATTTTTTCTTTATATTAAGCGGTTTTGCTGTATAACTGGGCACAAGGTAGCTTAATGGATTAAAATGGCAGCAGTGATCTTGTGTCTTGATTGCAGTGAATTAGGGGCAAGGCAAAGACCTCTAGGAAAGGATTTTATAGTTGAGCCCCTGCTACAGCATACTGGATAGTAAACAACAAAATAATTTATCATACCGAGCCCAATGGCATCTGACAGTTGCTTATCTCTGCTCGGTGCTGGTGAAGGGGCAAGACAGGACATAAACCAAATTGTATCTGGTCTCCTGGCTTCTTACCGGGTGAAGTTAAGACCATGTCTCTTCTGCCAGTTACTGTAAAATACTCTTTTTTTTTTTTTCCTGGTACTGGTGCCTCATCAAACTCCTCTTGCTGTTCCATAGCCCCAAACTGAGGTTGAGATGCATTTCCTTTGTTTGGATTCTCAGTTGAGAAGTCAGGTAGGGCAAGGTGAATATATTTTATGGAGCTGTAGAGAGAACCTTATGAGCAAAGATATTTTCTGTTTCTAATGTTAAGCTAATTGATTGTCTGCATCCCTTGAAACATAAACAAGCCAATAGTCCAACCCTCCTCAAATGCTTTAAATTACCCTTTATATGCTCTTAAGGAAGGTACTGGACTGCTATCATGTTGAATCTAAACATAGGTTATATTCATTCTAGTATATTGCCAGGTATCCTTATTCCGGACCTTACCTGTTCTTCCAGCTGTGCATCGTGATCAGTCACAACATGATGATTGCTACTGTTAACAAGGAAGAGTGAGGAAATCCTGTAAAAGAAGACAGTCCCACTTTTGACAAGATAATTCAAGGGAGGATATGTTCTGGTGTTTCACTGAAGTGCCCCTGTGCTCTACATGGTTAGATTAGCAGTTATCTGTTACTTTTGTTTTTTGGCTGAATTGCTGCTTTGAATTGACAGACACTTTAAAAGTTTATCTAAAGAAAAGACCTACCTGTAGTTGAAACTGTCGAGTGTTTAAAAAATTATTCATTTCAGTCTCCTTTACCTAATTTCCGTGTCTTTCCTAGCTCTATATGACTAAGCATTCCTGATGAGAAATTTCAATGATTTTAAATAATGAAAAAACCCCCCAACTCATGCTTTACAGATGCTGTGTACCTTTTAATTGCTGAATACAAAACGTCTTACTGCAGGGGATAAACAACACTATTTTTTTTCTAGTACATTGAAAGTAGCTGTCAAATTTGCTGCTGAATAGCATCTCTGATTCAGTGTCTAGCAGTTAGCAAAATTTAATGAATACTTATTGCAGACTGCAGTGGCTCCCAGTAGGAGGGTTGCTGGGTTTTTTCTTTTTGACCCACTTCGTTGTTTGTTTTTTATATTCATTCAGTTTTGTGAAATACCCCTATTGGTGTCCCTTCCATAAATTAAAAAAAAAAAAAATCACACCATGAACATAGACAAAAGGCTACCCATAAATAAATCCACCTCAACCTAGACCCTCCTCAGCTACCTTAGAGAAGGGGGGTGGAGGGTAGACTTTGTGGCTGACCAGAAGGTTAAGAAATCTGGACTAAGGCAGGGAGGGAATTCCAAAACCTGGTTCAGAAAAGAAATACAAGGATGATTCAAGGTCTGGAAAACCTGCCTTGTCGTGAGAGACTAAAGAAGCTCAATTTATTTAGTTTATCCAAGCGAAAGGTAAGAGGTGACTTGATCATGGTCTACAAGTACTTACATGGGTAAGATATATTTCTGTTACTAGAAGCCTCACTAATCTAGCAGAAAAAGGCCTAATGACAGCCAGGGGTTGGAAGCTGAGGTTGGACAAACTTAGACTAGAAAGAAGGCTCCATTGCTCAAAAAAGAGGGTATCTGGAATAAGTTACCAAGGGACCGTGGTGGATTCTCCATCTCTTGAAGTCTTTAAATCAAGACTGGCTGTCTTTCTAAAACAGCTGGCATAGCTGAAATAGATGTTATGGGCTTGATGCAAAAATTACTGGGTGTGGTTCTGTTATGCAGGAGGTCCGACTAGCTGATTCTAATGGGCCCCTCCTGGCCTGAAATTCTAGGAACCAAGGACCCCTTTCGGAGAATACTCTGCCCAGAGCTGCTGCTTGTTTGTACAGAGGAGGCTCCCACACAAATGCCTCTGCTGATCTCGGGCTGGGCAGTATATCACAGGGAGAGAAATGCCTCTCTGGTAACCAGGTTCCAAACCGTGTAAGGATGTATTGGTTGAACCCAGCATCTTGAGTTCTACCTGGAAGCATGTGGGAAGCCAGTGCAGATTACCGAGGGTTTAATGAGCTCCCAGTGTATAACCCCTGAGTGAGCCGGCTGTAGCATTCCATCCCCAAGCATAGCCCCAAGTAGAGCTCATTCGGGCAATCTGATCTTGAGGTGACAAAGGAGCGGATACTTGTGGCAAGGTCCGCGTTGGAGAGAGCGGCCCACGCTCATCTTGCCACAAATGGGAAAAGTGCTTTTTGCTACAGAAACTAGCTGGGCATCTACAAGCAGCCCACGATCTAACCTCCCCTCCCGCCAAAATAGTGGGGCACCGAGATGGTTCAAATAGCTCCCCACAGCCCTGTGGGAAGTGCTGGAATCCAGCAAGGAAATGCGATTTGAATCTCCCTGAATCATTGCATCAGATGGGGCTTCTGAACTCTGTCCTGGAAATAAAGGAGATGGAGTGGCTGTCTGGTTAAAGGGAACTAGAGAAGTCTCTGCAGGGAAACCCTAGGAAAGCCAAGCTTAGGAAGAAAGCCTGAGATTTTCATTATTGGTATTTGAGCTACCAAATATCTAAACGGCAGGGAGGAGGTTGTGTGTGCACTAAATAGTGTGCCAGATCCTCAGGTCCTTGATTTCAGGGCCAGTTCAGAAGCCAGGCCTATGGGCTGCTCTAAATTATGTTGGCTGGCCATGGCCATGCCTCCTGTACTGCATGGTGCATGAAGTACACCACAGTAGTCAGTTACGCTGGCTTAGTTGGGGACTTGTCTGTTTTCTTCTCCCTTGCACCATCCATCAATGCAAAGGGAGGTGGTTTGGGGCCCAGGATCCAGCCCAGTGGATGTAGGTTTCCCAGTGAGGTGGATTACTTGGTGGATTATCATTGTCCTTGTGTTTAGCGACAATACCAGTTTTATGTTCTCACTCCTCGAATGTATTAGCATTAAAACTGACATGCAGGGATGCAATGGATGAAGCTAAAATGATTATATATAGCTGATCATAGCTCAGGTATCCCAGGACAAGAATTTGTAACTGCTGGGAACAGGTTTGGATTCTGACCCATTCTCAGTGAGGTAGTAATTTAAATTCTTCTTAGTGTAAACAAAATAATTGAAGTGAAGTACATAGGCAAACTTCATTTTTATAGGCCATGTCCAAAGGCCCAATTCTATAAGGTGCTGAGGCTCTTAAACCTATACTTTAAGCCAACGGGAGCTCTTCACCACTGAGCACTTCGCCAGTTGAGCCCTAAATCCATCAAGATGTAGCCTTTTTAAACGGAGCCGGTTATGTAGTTTCAGGTGGTTGAGATTAAACATGTATCATTATTTTCTAGATTCTCAAAATACAGTATGTTCGGGACACTTTCTATGGGGTGAAAAAACTGCTTTGAAAGCAACCATTTCTGTGCTACTGTTGTGGAACACAGCTGCCTTGTGAAAGCTTTTCAACTAAGGCCACTGCCAGGGCTTGCATATTTATGATCACCCCAAGCCATCTCCTGATCTGCCACTGATCTCAGAATGAAGAAGAATCATAAACAGAGCCTCATCACAGCAAAGGACTCACAACATTGTATATCCGGCACTGTATTTTATTGTTTTAAATCCAATGACTGGTTTGTATCTATGTCAGAATCTTTCAGCCTGTTCTTCTCTCTCAATCCCCCCCCACACCCAGCAAGGGCAGGAAAACCATGAAGGGGGAAATTTTACTTTGACTTCTGTGTTGTAATATTTATGCTTTTAGAAGCAAGAACATGGAAACCTACGTCAAAATTTTCTTCCACTTTATATCTACGATCAGTGAGTGGCTAACAATATGTCAGCGGGAAGTTTTGAGGCCATATATCATATATAAGATGACAAATCAGATAAAAAGCTTTTGCAAAGCCATTACTTTGTCAGCAGTTTTATGCTGAATGTTTTGCCAGTTGTCTAATAACAACTGAGGTTCTTATTTAATAAGCTATTAGGTATTTTTTACACAGTGATATTAAAGTGCTCGGGTTTTTTAAAAATACAGTTTGGCATTATAGTTTCATTATTTAATCTCCAGTGACTGGTAGTGTGTACTCCAAAAATTAAACTGGATGTTTAATTTCCCCCAACAGCAAGTCTTCTAATTTCCTGTGTTCAGAGGAACGTTTTATATAATCACAGATGCAGTTGCAAGGGGACTGGATGGCTTAGGGCATTAGTAATAAGATACAGAGCCTTTCACCTCAAGGTCACTGTTTCTAATCCAGATCTGATTGGAGGGATTGCGAGTACCTTCTGACAGGTGTTTGGTGTGAAATGAGCTGAAGGTCTCAGTACTGTTAGTGAATAGATAGCCCCATCGGAAAAGTCACCATCACAGGGGCTTTCTTTTTGGCAGTCTCTTCTGGGAGGTTCTGGGATGAGTGCAGATAGACTGGAAACTACCCTCTGGCCTGTACTGGACACAGTGCTTCTGCTGCTCATAATTTTGGCAAGCAGCAGTGTGAAATTAACAAGATTCTGGACAGATTCACTGCTGCTGTTCAGAATCTTGAGGGCAGCCGGGGGAACGGTCCAGAATCAATGTTACTTTTCTGTGGCTACGGCTACTACCGCTGCTTGGAAAGGTGATGAGTGGCGGTAGGGGAAGGAAGTGAAGTTATTCATGGGGGAAGGCCCATTAAGTAGAGGCTGTTAGAGACCTAGAGTGGCAGAAGTGCCCCAGCGTGGAGGCTCTGGAGAAGGAAGGGGTTAAGTGTGTGCCTGAGTGAGCAGGAGGAGGAATGGTACTCTTGGGGAAGCCTCACCTATAAACACCACCTTGCCCAATTGAGATGCCAAAACAAGCCTACTTCAGAGCAGTGTGTGTGTAGGTCTTCATAATATGAACCTCCATCTTTCTTGCAGATTTTGATCAGTGATAAAATCATTAACAAAGTTGATTGCACCTGCTGTCATGATTCAGCAGTAATTAAACTGCACTTCATGCAGGTCTCAAGCACCTGCAAACCAGATGTCTTGCAGAGACCCGTTGCATTCTGCCCTCTATTACACGGCGGCACATCTGTCAGGAGCAGGGCCTTTTGCTCGCTTCCCTCATCAACCCTGCTTCAGCAATGAAAATGAGGGATTCCATATCCCATGACCATTACCCCCTCATCTACTCACTTAATCCAAACTCTATCCTTTGGTGCATTGAACTGGATAAGGTACAGAGGGGCCTAGTACATTCTTAAGATGCCTATAGGTCTAAGAACTTGGTTATCATTAATATGACTTGGCTTGCAAATAAGGTGATAGCCAGTTTAAGATCAGGAAGAAGTATCCCAACCATGTTAACAAGAATTTGATATTTCTTAATGAGACACAAGCAACAGGGATTAAAACAAAAGAAAAAACAAAACTGGAACAGTTGAGCTCGTCTTTTGAGAATATGACCAAAGGGAACATTTTGAGAGCTTCTTCTTCTTTTTTTTTTTTTTGGTAACGTGCACAAATTACAATGGAAAATGACCATTCTAATTAGAGGAACATCTTTGTCGAAAGATAGTGGAACTAATGACCACTGAACGAGGTCACCTTTAATCTTATTCTAAAAGGGGAGATGGCAGGGCATGGCTGTTAAAGTCAATGGCTCTTCGGGGAGCGTGAGCAGCACTGCAGAAGTTAATGGTGTGCCCTCTCACGCCACCTGTGGCTGCTACGTTCTCCTTCAAAGCAGCCGTCGAATGTCTAACAGTTTCAGAAATGACATCTGCTTCTCTCCCCTAGTTGTTTCCCTCACATCTGCAGCGACTGTGACAAAGCACATGCTCCTCTTCGTTCGCCCTCATTGCTCTGACCTTTCCTGTGGCTCATTTTTTATGCTTTGCCTCCTTAATGGCTATCAGCAAGTGCAGAAATGAATTAGAATAGTCTCATTAGGGTTTGGGGAACATTCACCTGGTGAGAAGCCCAACGTTTTCTTGAAAAATAAACGTTCTTCAGAGCGGAGACACTCACCAGTGTGCTTTGAAAATGCCATTTCCGTGCAATTTTTCTGCCTCCTCCCCCGTATGCTGAGTGTTTTCTGCTTAGAAGGAGCCGGCCCTGTTTTCTTCAGCAGGCCATTTTCTGTTTTTCACACACTCCTTCTAGAAAACTCTCCTACTCCTTTGCGTTTCAGTGGAGACCAAAATCCAGATATTCAAAAATTTTGTCTTAACCGCTGTGCCTGTAGCTGCTATCGCTGTGGTAACAACTGACCTGCTGGCTACTGTTGCACTGTCATTGTTTCCTGTTACAAACGTAGGTAGAAGTAATCACAGCTGCTTGGCTTCTGAGATGAGTTTGGCTGCTTCAGCTCAGTTCACAGCAAGTGGGTTTCCACGTTATGGGGGCAAAAAACCCTCCTAAATATTGCAATCTGCAATAGTTGTCCATCTTGGCAGTGCTTTTAATGAAGAGAATAAGGATTGAAATGCCATACTGGCTTTCCCCAGAAGCGATCTCTCTAGCCCAGGCGTAAGGCACGGGCTAGCGAAGCTTTCTACGGTCTGTTCTTGTTGCATGGATTATGGAGGTGCCCTGGTGACTGTGTAGTTAGGGTGAGATCCACAAAGGGATGTAAGCATTGCAGTGCTGAGTGTCTATTGTTCAGGCTCCTAGAAAATCACAGGAACACTCCTGCGATCCCCAAGGCTGAGTTAGGTGCCCAGGCGCCCTGTGCCGTGAGTGGGGGGAAGAGTGGGGGTGACAGGCAGCTAAGGATACAATCCAGAAAAGCTAGCTTAGGTGGGCAGCCACCTAGCATGTTAGCCTATGGGAGATGCTGCTCAGAGGGGTGTGTGCTAAGCCCTACCTCTCTCTCTCAGAAGTAAGCGCCTTTGTCAGCTTAGTGATCCACAAACGAGAACCTGCTGCCTCAAGACAGGATGCTTCGGTGCCTGAGCTGGCTTTTGAGAGAGGGAACTAGGCCCCTGCCTTACTCCATGCAAAAGAGGAGGGCAAGGAGCAGATCTTACTTCTAGCCCAGTAGGTAGAGCATTCATCTGCAATGTGGGAGACCCCGGTTCAAATCCTCCTTCTCTGCTGGTGAGGGAGAAAGGATTTGAAGAGGGATCTACTACTCTCAGGAAAGTGCTCTAACTTCTTAACTATGGGATATTCTGAGGTGGGGCCCCCTTAGCCTCTCCTGTTGAAGCTGTTGCACTCTGGATAAATAATGAAAGGGTGGTTAGAACAGGGGGACTAGAGCTGGGGTCTCCCATCTCCGAGGTGGGCTTCCTAAGCACTGGTCAATCCGGTTCTCCCTCTCTCTTTCTCTGGTCCAATGACCGTTGTAGTATTTATCCACAGTGGAATAGTCTGTGGAGAGCAAGTGCGCCTGAGAATGCGAATGACTCATTGTCGGACAGGGTCTGTTTCAATTAAGAGGTTGAACTTGAAGGCCCCGATGCTGAAGTGTTCTTGCTGCAGGACCTGAGAGTTAGAGAACTAAGATGCCTTAGAATTTTGACCTATCAATGTTCTGGCAAAGTCTCTTGTGTTCCGAGTGGGATCTGTAAGTAACTACTGCCATCTGACTACAGGAATGACACACATGCGTGCGCACACACCCACATGCATATATGTAACTTTAAATGGTGCCTTCTTCATAGAAAGTTGTATTAACCCATCATATTATCAGCCTGGGAAAATATCTGATACATAAATATAGCTTCAAGAAATATTCATTACTGCAACTTGCCAAATGAGAAAACTACCAAATTAGGATACAATGTACCGCATCGTTAGAGACGGCAGGTTTTTGCACTGGAAAATAAAAATGCAGTTATTGGTCTAATCTATGCACAACTCTGGTTAACACTAAGGGACTAATAAGGGGAATCTGGCATTTTTCTGCGACCAGGAAAAGAAAACCCCAGAAAAGAAAGGAAAGATAACTGTCAGGCAGCAATCGCGGCCCATCCCTGTCTTCCAAAACCACCTGCAATGTCTGCTAGTGAACCTGTGGCTCAAGGATTGGACTCCTCAGTCACCAAAGGACCCATGAAAAATAAAACATGTGAAAGAGATCAGCCTCGACCTCGAGGGATTACCAACGAATAAGGGGAATAGAGAACCATTAATTATTTGTATTACAATAGTACCTACATATTGAATTGTTTTAAGGGTCCTTTTCTAATGCGTAAGTTTGGACATGTGCGGAGAGGCTGACTATTGACCTAGACTTTTTTTGGCCTGGATGTTGTTGTGTTTATAAGTTGCTATGTGGAATAAAGGTGATGTTTTTTAAACCAGGGTGTGCGTAACGTATCTATAAAATGTTCTGCCTGAAGTAACTGCGGGGTGGGTGGGAAGACCAGTGGGAAAGGACTGGAAATTTTCAAAAAGTCCCTCTGCAGAGAAACTGGTCAAAATGACCTGGCCAAACTTGCACAAATAATGTGTAATCGATCGTGGTAAACCAACCAGAAAAGAGAATAACAGCACGAAAATAGCTTGGACAGCACAAACAGAAAGTTGATTCATGCATATTGTATGACGTATGTAAGATACTTAATATTCATGATATTCAGTGGTGATTGGAAGAGGAACTAATAACTATGTAATTTGGATGAGTATAAATATGAGAGAGAGATTGTAAGGGCTGTCGGAACATCCTAGAATAAATCTAACACGACCTGTCTGCTCTCCAGGAGAATGGAAAATTTCCTTTTTCTGTACGTCTGTCATTTCCTACTTTAATAGTAATTATAATTTCAAGGAATGCTCTTGCTTAAAATACAGGTTTGACTTAAACCTGAGTGTGTACCTCTCTCACAGGCTCCAGCTGAGAGCAGGGCTCATTGCGCTTGGCCCTGTATGTACATACAGAAACAGCCAGGTATTAAACCTAGATCTTCTGAGTCCAGTGCCTGGACTACATCATCATTCTTTCTCAGACTTTAACTGAACTGAAGCACTGAAATTTTCAAGAATTATTATTCAAAGACCAGGCAGATAAAAAGGGACGGTTGAGAGGATCAAGTGCTCTGCAGCTTCTTGGGAGAATATTTTTACATGGCTCTCTCTCTTTCACAATTGCAGAGTGGCATAAAATACGATGCAAATGCAGCGGGGGGGAGGTGGGTTAAAAATAAAAAGCAGCAATAAAAAATGGCTGTTTCTTTCTTCAGTGTGCTTGAAATTTCACTCGTGCTTTGCACTTAAAAAAATGTACTTGCTAAAATATCCCAAGTCCAAATAGTTGTATAACCAAAACAGAAGCTCTGGTAGATAATAAAACCTTTTAAAATGTTCTCATGCCACTCAGAATTAAAAACGTATTTGCGCTGTTTAGTTTCATGACCTATTATTGCTTAGCTGGCAATTGGATCTTAAACTTAGACTATTCCAATATCATGCTTGTCTATTTCATCAGAATACACCCAAGACAACCATGACAGCTATATAAAACTTGTTTTAAAACAAGGCAAACTCTGAACATCATTAAGCAACAATGATCAAGGCACAGGGTCTTTCCCAGAGATTTTGTTGGTGGCCCTCTGCCCGGTATGTTAGCCAATCTGATTTCTTGTAACATCTCTTTACATTCCAGTCACCTTATATTTTAATATGTGCCTGTTGTTTTAAAATGTCATTTCACATTTCCCAGCCAAATGTGTCCTACTCATTCACAGTAACCTCCACCAGCTCTTGCTTTTCCAGGAACCAGTTCTGTTAGTGGCATCACATGGTTTGTAATGAACACAAACCAATTAACAGTGAGAAGGAATTACTGTTGAAGCTGTTCTTTCCAATTAAGAATAATAAAAGGAGAAATAGGAAAAGAAAAACCTTTATACAACCCCACCTTTTAAAGACAAACATCACTCTTAGATCTTTCATGTGCAGAATCTCACATGATGGCTAAATAGTGAGTAATTATTTATCTACTTTTCTGTAGAGGATGTCCAAGTTAATAGGACTGTGTCTGAATTTGGCAAACTGATTTTATTTAATAGGTGAAATACACCCTCGTATAAAGGACCAGCACAGGTTCTTTGCACTGCTTAAATTCCTTTTAAATACTATTCTGAGTGCTTCAGAGAGATTTAATTAGCTCATATGCCTTGTGCGGGCTGTCTGAGTTTCACCCCTCATACTTGGAGGCTACGGGGCTGATTTTCATTTAAAATTAAGGAAATGTTTCTTTCCAAATGTGTTCTGTTTTCTAGCACGTGACATTTACTTAATCTACAGGTAGCTAAAGCAATATCTTCGGAGCTAAAAATGCTGTTTCACACTCTCCAAGCTCACGTCATTGCTGTCGCCTGGAGGATGATACATTTTGAATTGACTAGATTAATTGTTCAATGCAATAAGGCCAAAACTGGCCACTTGACATCCCAGGTGATGGGGTATCCAAAAGGCTTGATCCTCAAAATTTGTTTGGTTAAAAGAACTTAATTTCCTTTTTGTGTTGCAGAGAGCCATATGTTTCACAAAGGAAATAACAGGTATGCAAGAGGCACATGATTATGAATAACCTAATGCTCATCCATTGTATATGATCTGACCGGGAAGTGGATGAGTGGTTATATGTAGAAATAAATTATGAATACTACATCAAAAAGGGGGGAAGCTCACATAATATATATAAGCATATTTTAAAAGAATTCTCTGCTGTATCTTTGAATGATACAAAATTTCCAGAACAATCTGAGACCATCACAAGAATAAAACAAAAATCAAGGATGTCTCTGAGGCTGACGGGTGGGATGGGTGAGACCGTGATAGAAAAATATGGGAAATCTATTTGATGATGGAAAAGAGCAAATGTATTTCTAAGCCTTTTCATCTGCCTCACTGCAGTTCTCTGTTTGATTTCAATGATGTTACACTGGCATAAAAGTGGGGTAATTTGGTAGTGAACCAGACCCAAGGAATAGGATCTGTGCTTTTATATGAAGGGACTGCTTTCCTGCTCTAGTCAGATATTGCTTGTATCTGTACATTAGCAGCATCGTCCACTTAATTATATTAATATTGTCATCCTAGCATTTGTTTTCACTAACAGGTGAATTAAGGGGCTATAGACCCAGTCCATCATGGTACTTAAACACTGAATCCAATGAGACTACTTGTGTACTTAAAATTAGGCCTCTGTTTAAATAACTTACAAAATCAGGACCTCCATACTGTATTCTGTGTATAGTACGTAGCCACTTCCATCAAGGTGGGTGCCTTACCCCGGGAGCTGAAGAGTCCTCCAGGGTGCTAGTCACATTCCCTCTCTCTTTCACTCACGATAAAAGTGTGAAAGAAGGGGCAAATAACAGGAAGAGGGCTGCCTATATATATGCTAGTGAGTGAATGGTAATGGGCCATGGGGGAAATATTGATGCAGTGTAGAGAAGAATACTGCTTGTTTGCTACAAGATAGACTGGAAAATGCAATCCTTTCCCTGCATTCCTTCAGAACCACATGTTCACAGAACTGAAAAGAACTGGACTAAGATGTCAAGCTCCAGACAAGAAACAGTTAGCACCCGTGTACTCTGAGGTGCAAGACACTTTATGATCTTAGGTTTCAGAGTAACAGCCGTGTTAGTCTGTATTCGCAAAAAGAAAAGGAGTACTTGTGGCACCTTAGAGACTAACCAATTTATTTGAGCATGAGCTTTCATGAGCTACAGCTCACTTCATTGGATGCATACCGTGGAAACTGCAGCAGACTTTATATATACACAGAGAATATGAAACAATACCTCCTCCCACCCCACTGTCCTGCTGGTAATAGCTTATCTAAAGTGATCATCAGGTGGGCCATTTCCAGCACAAATCCAGGTTTTCTCACCCTCCACCCCCCCACACAAATTCACTCTCCTGATGGTGATAGCCCATCCAAAGTGACAAAAGAATTGGTTAGTCTCTAAGGTGC
This sequence comes from Lepidochelys kempii, assembly GCF_965140285.1. NCBI lineage: Eukaryota > Metazoa > Chordata > Testudines > Cheloniidae > Lepidochelys > Lepidochelys kempii. The sequence continues at coordinate 8,888,240 of NC_136386.1, read as the reverse complement.
CACAAGTACTCCTTTTCTTTTTATGATCTTAGATTTCGTTTATATAAATGACACACGTTTTGGGCCAGACTGATTACTGATACCTGGATGAGGAAAATCCGTATTCATTAACTTTACCTCGGTACCAAAGCATGCAGGGTGGTTCATCTTCTAATTCTTCATTTGCGTCCAGGTCACTCTCCAATCACTGTCCTTTTTTGTGCAGCAACTTTCCCCGCCCCCCAGCCCCCCCACATTTGCAACACCTGCTTCTGTCACAGCTGTTTTGATTTATCGACCACTCTGATTTAATACTTTGTTCCTTGGTGAAGCCTTGGAGCTCGTGTCTGATCTAAAGTCACCTACACTACTTATTTTAGGGGATTTTAATCTCCATATGGATGTGCCCTCTGACACCGGCCAAAGAATTCACTGTACTACATGATTCACTCCAGCTTTGTCAGCACGTCCATGCGCCTGCATATCTGAGAGGTCATGCTTTTGATTTGATTAACTTCTTGGGTCTCTTCTGGCTTGCCAATACATTTCTAGATTTATTGTGCCCTTAGGATTCCACACAAATAAGTTGCTTGTTTGAAGGGAGTTGTCGCCTCAGCTCATCACGTCCAGCCCAAAATGAGGAATGTGATCAGCGTTCATTCTCCAGCTGGAATTTTGCAATGCTGGCTTGTTGTTCTTTGCATGTGCTTGTATCATTTACGCTGCGTGACCCAGGGAGTGCAAATATATTCGAGGGAATGAAGGCTTTAACGCTTTGAGTCTTATTCACGTTGTGGTTTGGGTTAAATCTTGGTGTTATGGGCTGCCGCCTTTCATTCAGGATAAATGCAATGAACTGGCTGAAAGAATAGCAGTAGCATCTAAAACCCAGGCACATGGAAGGCTTGAGAAGAAGCTGAACTAGGGGGCCCGAGGGGTTTCAGATGAAGGGGTTTGGTTTGGTGGAGCTGTTTCTGTCTGAGAGCGTGTGAGAGAATAGGAAGTGAAAGTCATAGAGTTTAAGGCCACCAGATCATCTATCTGGCCACCAAACACCACCGAGCACCCTACCCTAAACCCAGCAACCCAAAATATTACAGCTTACAGGAGACTGAATATGTGCTCCAGATAGAGAATAGAGACCGAGTGGCCAGAAGGCAAAGTAGACAGCACTGGATAATGTGGCCCCGAGAGAAGGCTAAGAGAGGTAGGCTTGGGACATGGGGAGCTGGCTGGAAAGGCAGGTATGGAACAGTGACCAAAGGAAGTGTCTCCTGCTATTTGATTTCTACTGCGTTCAGGGAAACTAGACTTTATACATAATTATTGTAAATAAACAAGACTGCATCAAAGAAAATACCTGGTTCTATCATCAGTTTCTCCTCATAGTGGAAACAACCTGCATAGCCCCAAACTTTTGACTAGCTGCTCAAGGCAAAGAGGTTAACAATATAAATGCTTTGGGACTCAGAAGTCCTTAAGCATTGAAATCAGTTTTTAAAATAAGGAGTGCACCACATCTTTGCTTGCTTGCTTTGTGTAGATGATTTTAGGGCACCAACAATCGTGGTAGAATAGCTGGGCATCAGCTATGTATTTAAGGAGCACAAGAACAAGGAACAACAGACTTAGCTCCTTGCTGTTTGGAATGGCCATTATTGCCTAGTAGATGTTTTTTGCACCACGTTGTCTTTTGTTCATTGTGTCCAGGTCATTGTTAAAAGGCCCATCTTAAATATTTACCCTGAAAGCAGCTGGGCTTGAGCTCATTCTAATCTCTTGTGGTGAGGTGCTCCGCAGTCCAGAGCCCTCCTTTGAGACTAGCATCCTGAGACTTTCACACTGGCTCTCATCAACTTCATAGCTCTGACGAGTGAAATTGGACACAGTTGGGATGCAGTGGTGATCGTTAATATAGACCTTCTGCTTTAGTCCTTTTACAGCTTGGTCACAACCCAATCTGCTGGAGCTCCCAGTGGCTTCTTGCATAGTCACTCGTGCTGGACTCCCCACCCCTCACCCTGCTCCAGGGGGGGCATTGAGTGTCCACAACTGCGACGCCCCGCGCTTATTGTGTATGCTGGCCACATGCTGCCCTTCCAACCACCCTGTGCTGCTGTGCTCATGTTCCAGCCACACCCCAGGCCAGGGCCCCCCTCCTGGCCTGACCCCCATGTGCCTCCCTGACCACAGCACCCTGGGTGGCTGCCCAGGTCGCCTGTCCCTCAGAGCATCCCTGAAGGCTAATTCAGAAAATACTCTGGGTGCAATGCTTTCCTCCCATTCTCTGGGAGGGGAATCTGGTGCTGTGTTGCGTGTTTTCTTCCCTGGGAGTCGTGGGGACCTTCTGCAGCAACTCCACATAGTTGGGCCTATGCAGAGTGGGAGGAGGGATTCTGGGGGTAGGTACATGGGAGCATCTGCTAGCTGCAACATACTTCCTTTTGGGACTTGGTGAATTTCTGAGCAGAAATCTGCAAGTTAGTAGTGCACCAAGCAGCATCGAGTCCTCTCCTACATTGCTTCTCCCATTTGGAGGGCGAGTTAAGGCCTATGTGAAGAGTGAACTGTCCATTCTAAGGGAGCCAAGATACAAGGGAATAGGGATTTGGTGGCCTGCATAGGTGCCCAGTTTCTGTGGGGATGGAACCGCGGGTCGCACAGGGTTTCACACCTTGTCTTCTCTGCCAGGTATGAATGCCCTCCTCCCTGAATGGAGGTGGCCAAAGAAACTCCCTGAGGAGAACCTTGCTCTTGATCTGTTACCAACAGAATGTATCCCTTCTTGGTGATTTCCCCTGTTGGCATGCCAGGATGTAACTAAGGGCAGTATTTGGATTGCAGCTCTTAATAGGGGAACAACTGTGAGTTCTGAGCATTTTTATAAGAGAGCTAATAGGGGCTTTGCTCTTCAAAGTCTGACTCTCTAGAGATCACCTTCCCCTACCCCTCTTTGCAGTTCACTCTTTAATGGCTTTCCTGATGTCTTCTGGCACAGAGTTCACTTCCTATGGTCTTCAGTCTTTTAAAATTCTTTAATCCCTGCTTCTCTATTGTGTTGGCTTCCCAAGAGTGCATTGATTACAAGATATTTTTGGGCTATTCATAAGCTGTTCTGTCCTTATGCTGTAAGCTGTGCCTTAAAAGCATGACAGGAAGGTTTCTTATTCAATGCAAGATGAAGATTAAAATGTGCAGAAAAGTGGAATCCCCATTCTTAAGTTCCTCCTTCATGGGGTTCTCTGCCTTTGGGTGGGTGCAATAGGTTTCAATAGATCTAGGCAGAAGAATAGTCTGTTTGAGTTGGTCGTTAGTTTTGTGGGTTTTGCTAACTCTAAAAGCTGCACCACAAGCTAAAGACTCAACGCTCCAGGCTGCTGAGCTCTCAGGAGCGGAGTGTGGAAAGCCAGCAAGCTAACACTGAGTACCGGGGGGTAGCCGTGTTAGTCTGTATCCACAAAAACAACAAGGAGTCCGGTGGCACCTTAAAGACTAACAGCTTTATTTGAGCATAAGCTTTCGTAGGTAAAAACCCCCATGGGGTTTTTACCTACGAAAGCTTATGCTCAAATAAAGCTGTTAGTCTTTAAGGTGCCACCGGACACTGAGTACTGAGCATTCGCTCAGCACCTGTTCACAGACATTTCCTTATAGGTAGAAGAAAGTGCCTGCTGCTCAGCAATCAGCGTAAATACCTTTAAAGATGTGCATGGATGAGCAAAAAGTAGGCATGACCATGAGGATGGAGAAAGGGCAATGCAGTGAATGCAGATGATGCACATAGCAGACATCATCTGGCTTTTCAGTGACTTCCACTGCTAAGTGGGAGGAATGGCTTTACCCCCAACGAACTAAAGAGCTGCACTAAGAAGAGAAAGGGCAATCAAGAAGGTCTTTTATTCCACTCTCAAAGCTGAGCACCCTACCTTTACCAAGAGACAATTGGAGGATGTCTTTCCTAGCCTTCTTGAGCAGTCTGGAAATATGAAAAATTGTATAGTAATGTAGTTGTGATGCTGGCAGACCAGATGCCAGCTCATGCTGAAGCCCCAGGTCAATTCGCTTGTGTATTAGTACAGATTAAAGTAATTGTATTTGTAAACTTCATGAAAACTAATAGGTTGTTACTTGCATTGTTTTCACTTATTTGTATCCTGTTATAATGTAGTAGCAAGTATTTACATTGTGCATACCCCTGTAAGTAAATAACGCACCAAATGCGGAAGAAGCCTTGTGGAATGCAAATTAAGAATTTTAACAGAAGAGTGCTAATTTGAAAGCAAGTGGTCATTGTGAGTGATGATCGGAGGTCAAAGGCTCTAAATACATTCCTCACTCAGTGTCATCAAAGGAAAAGACCATGTAGGTAGTGACAGTCAGCTTGTTTTCCGTGAGAAGAAGCTATAAGAATGGATTAAAAGAAAGATCCTTTATCTCTGGACTGTTTGGATTCTAACAGGGCAGAATAACTGAATGAGAAGATGGAGATCCCCAGAATTATTCTGGGTAGCTCTGAGAGACTTTTGGGAAACTGGCAGATTACAACATCTCTGCTACCCTTTGGAATTATAGACTGTGACTTATCTGTATATATATTTTACCTGCTTTAACCTCTCAATAACTCTCATTTCCTTTTCTTAGCTAATAAATCTTTAGTTAGTTTACTATAGAATTGGCTACCAGTGTTGTCTTTTGTATAAGCTATGGAGTACCGATTGATCTGGGGTAAGTGACTGGTCTCTTGGGACTGGGAGCACCCTGACGTGATGTGATTTTTGGTTTAAGTGAGCTTTTATCATAAAGTCCAGTTTATCTGGGTAGCAAGCGTGTCAAAGGGGGACTCTCTGTGACTCCATGGTAAGACTGGTATAATGATCCAGGAGTTCACATTTGGTACTGGTTGGGTGAAATTTAATTGTAGAACACACCACCAGTTTGGGGTGTCTGCCCTGTTTTCTGACAGCCTGCCCTGAGGTAGGCACTCACTATTGTGAGCTACTCCAGACAGAGTGACAGTAGCTACCAAGCCAAGGTACAAAATTCAGTTTTGCTTTCTTCAAGTGTCCTGTTGTCACTGAGCACCAGCATGGCCTAAACCCTGCACTTTGCTAACATGGTGTCATGGCTGTAAACTCCACACACACAATCATTTCAAAACAGGTCTTATTTTTTTAGGCTGCATGCCTAAGGCTGAATCCTGCTAGTCTTAATTAGATGAATAGCCCCATTGGCTTAACAGGACTACTCATGTAAAATAGGCAGGATTTGACTTTTAAAATGTATGTTCCTTCAGCTACATATTTATTGTTGGATATATTCCATCCATATGATATACAAATCTGTGAGGATTTGTATCTCTCAGCATAACAGGTTAGCATCTTTTCCTAGTCGTTAATTGCTGGACACCAGATGCTAAGCGTTGATGTTTCGTATATAGTGCATCACAGATTCAAATATGTACATTTATGTAACGTATGTGTACCAATTCTTGATTTTTTTCCTCACTCTGTTTTAAGGTATCATCTTTTTGGGCCCAATCTAGGCCCTGATGTTGCTCAATTAAAGACAATGGGAGTCTTGTCATTGACTTCAATGAGCACTGGATCAAGTTCTTATTACCTATAGAACATAAGACTGGAAGGGACCATCTCAGTCATTGAATCCATTCTGCTGCTACTGCAGACAATGGGAGTTTTTACATTGATTTCATTGGGCATTGGATCAGGCCCTTTGTTTGATTCTATTTAACAATAAATAAATAGCTCTTTTAAACTAAAAACAAGCTTCTATAAAATCTTGCAGATCTTCAGGCTTCTGTTTATTGTGGCTAAAAATTACTACACAGAGAAATTATGTAGAACAATCGTTTGGAATAAAGTGGTGTGGCCAGTTTCATTCTTTATTTTATATATTGACTTATGGAACACCTACTGTCCTAGAAGCAGGGTTTTTATTTATTATTATTTATTATATGACTATTAGGGACTTGCATGAAAATACACAGCCTGCCAATAAATCTAATACGGTAACTATAAGAGAGATACTTTTATGCTGTGTTCAACATTTTTCATTCTATAAAATGCCTTATGTATTTTACAGTGGTCGCATATTTTGCTTAAAACAGTTGTGTGTGTGTTTTCCCCCTCTCTGGAAAAAATAATACATATATTTTACATTTTGAGTCTCCAAATGGAGGAGTAAATTTCCTTTTTCAGTATTATATATATCTAGTTTTCTGTCTATTAATATTGTTCTACATACCAATTTGACAGCAGAAATCAGACATATCTCCCACTGGATTTGAAATACTTGTGAAAGCAAAACACACACACACAAGGAATCGAAATAAGCCAATCTAATTAAAAAAAAATTTAAATTTTTTTATACTCTCCATGTGTGAAAAACCTCCTTAGAAGCTTAAATATAATATTCCCAGCTTTGCTGATTTTTTTTCTGTGGCTTTCTGTTTTGCAAACTCTGGGCTGGATCCTGGGTATTTTGCGCTTGCAAGTGGAAAAACTCCATTCATTTCAACGGGATGTTTTTGCGTGAGTGAGCAGAGCAGGATTTAGCCCACTGATATTTGCTGATGCATGTTAATAGAGAATGCATGTCTGCTTTGTGCACTGCTGTCTTCATGTGTTAACTAGAGATGGGTCAAAACTGCAGAGTTCTGTTCTAGGTTCACTTTCCCTAAATTTAGGGGTGTTCAGATCAATGATTTTGATTCAATTGATATTAGAAATAAGGGACAGGCACTAAAGGCCTGATTCCGATCTGATCACTCACGTTGAATGTTACCTTAGGGGTAGTTAAAGTCAGTGCCTATGTGTCTCTCCTACACAGTCCCCAATAAGGGGCGATTGAGGGGTAGTAGGATGGCTCTGGCCAGAGCCATGCTGTAGGGTAGAGCAGTCACTGAATGGCAACGTCTTAATATGACAAGTTCCTTGGAGCGGCCTTGTGGTGTAGTTAAAATGCACCAGGGCATATTTTTCCCATTGTGGACAATGTGGTTTTTTTTTTTTTTTTTCAATTTGCTGGCACGTCATGATCACTTAATAATCAAACATATTGTCACTGAGTACTAGTGGACAATGGGGAGGGAATTTCTTGGCAGTTAATTGGGGAGCTAATTCATCTTGGCCCAGATGGTCATTAGCTTTTAGGAACTGTCCATGCTACAGTTCATTACTGCTACTGACTTGTGAGCTTTTCTGTGGCTGGGAGAACAGAACAATTCTCCAGGGCTTGTCGCCAGAAAGTTCTCCCGCTTTTTTGATGTAGCTGATGTACTATTTTGTACGGTCTTCGTCTAGGTTTCACTTTCTTTTTATTTAACCAGGCCTTTGATACTATGTACCTGCTTACACTTATGTGTGCACCTTGCATTCTTTTCAGACAAAGTCCCAGAGCTGCTTTGATGGCAAATACTTTCCGACTCTCTGCCTCATCTTTGTGTCCAGCTAACTCATTAAAAAAATCTTTTATATGGCATTGGTAATGGACAGGGTGCTTTACAAACATAGATAAGACCCATCCAATGCCTTTAAGACCCTGTAATCTAAATAAGACAAGACAAACACAAGGCGAGGCACTTGTCAGCAGTTCAGGAGATTGAGAGTGTGGAGATAATTAATGATGAGAAGGGGAGAGGGATTGTTTGAAGTGGTGGTACTGGGGAGGAGTTGGAAGTCGGAGAGCGGGTGTTTGGCAGATAGGGAGAAGGAAATCCTCCCCTGCATAGTGGGGGACTTGATAGGAGGCATGAAGATAAGTGGGGGGAAAGAGATGAAGGGGAGAGTAAGAGAGGAATTGGAGGATGAGTAGGGGGAAAGGAGAGCAAGGTAACATTATCATAGATGAAGACAAGGAGCTTGAATCTGATCTGATAAGAAACAGGAAGCCAGTGGAAGTATTTAAGCAGGAGAGTGATGTTTAGATGTATTTGTAGATCTCTCTGTCTATATCATCCGCCTGTCTAGTCTATCTAGTAAACTTGTCATTCTCTCTATGCGTTTATAAGGGCTGGCTAATTGATGGAGGGAGGCAGATAGAAAAAACAAGCCCTGTTATGATGAACTAATCTGAAGTAAATATAACATGTGATGGGCAAGTCATGTGCCTGATCCTGCAGGGGGCACTTTGTGCCTTCCTTTCCAGGGGCTCCAGCGAGAATCAAAGTGGCTCATCGTTTTGCAGGACTGTGCGTACTCTCGCCACAGTAAACTGCTACATTTTCCTTGCATTGATTCCCTTTTGGCACCATGACAGTAATACCCCTCTCCTCTAACACTTCTACCTCTCTGATTTTTAGGCCACCACCAAGTCAAGCAAGGAACGTGTGAGGTCGTCGCAGTGCATCGTTGCTGCAATAAGAACCGAATTGAAGAACGGTCGCAAACAGTCAAGTGCTCTTGCTTCCCGGGGCAGGTGGCTGGAACAACAAGGGCCCAGCCCTCTTGCGTCGAAGGTAAGCAATCTCCCACTCACTCCTACTGCTCTTTGGCTCTCTGAGATGTTTAGTCTCCTTGATTATTTGACTTCTTGCTGTCTAGAAAGCATAATCCTTCCTTTTGTTAATTTTGGAAACATCTCTGTTTGTTGATGATAATGAGTGCGCATAAATCTTGGTGTAATTAATCTCCTTAATATATGTTCTTGTTCATTTCATGTCTGTGCCAATAAAACTTCTTAGTTTCTCCACATAAACAATTGTACTTTAAACTAGCCTCAAAACTACACAAGTCAAGACATTTTGAGTTTAATCATTAACTCATCCAGTTGCCTCTAGACATAGCAGCATGGCCATGGAATCATTGGGATGTAAAGAAACCACTGGCTGGTCATCGATCCAGTACTTCGTAGCCATGGGCAAGCAGATTAGTACTGGGACATCTGGTTTGTGCGAACTCTCCTCTAGGCTGGCGTAATCTAGCACCCTATATTGATGATGAGCGTCTGCACTGGACCCCCATGTGTCTCCTCTGGCCTATATCCAATCAACTTTTTGTGCATTCTGACCCAAATGAGATGGTGGGCGAAGAATCCCAAGAGAGTTGATTATGTACCATTGAATTGGATACCACAAACAGTAGGTGGCACCCCTATGATCTGATAAATGCAAAAGCATAGTACAAACTGATCTAGTCCATCACCCTTGCCTTCGGGTTAGTTTGAAGAACTTTACAATCCATAGGCACAATGGCACAGTTTAAAGATAGATTTACAGTCTTCAGTTTGTTGGGACTGCTAAATATCTCTTTTTTTTAAAATAATACTGGACTAGACTGATTTATAAATTAAAAAGTTATGAAAGAAGAAATTTTCTCTTGAGTTGAGATTTTATAATGCAGCCAGCTAGAGTGAATTTGTGTAGCTGAAATATCAACCCCCAAAGACTCAAATCTATCTAAATATTTCATTGTTTGTCTCCGAACACATATTCTGCTTCTGGCCATGGGATGTTTTTATGTTAGGAAATGGCTAATATAAGTCTTCATTGGCTTCTTTGTCAGTAAGAATTAAAAGGATCTTTATGTATAAAAGTCTGTGAAATTTACATTTAAATTGAAATAAAGCAGAAATTTTTTAGTAGTTTACTGCTAATTAATATTGACACAGAAATCACTGTCCTACATTTTTGTTAATCCACAAGTAAGATACTTATCTTCTGTTTTCATTGCTTTTCTCACAAAATCATGACCTTTAAAAGTTAAATATAAAATACCCTCGGTTTCTCTGACTTTCTATAATGTTTCACTTTAGGAACAATCCTACAAATAAATGTAACTGTCTGATTTTAGTACTTACTTTTACCTATTTATATGTTTTCTATTTCTGAGACCCTGTTATTTTATTTAGGAATTAGATTTGGCTTGATGTCTGAAATATCTTGTAATGCAGGGGCACAATTCAACCTTAATTTTTCAGTTTACTGAATAATTTTTCCTGTAGAATCATATGCAGTACCGGTACCTTTTATGTAACATTCCATGCAACAGTTTTACTGTTCTTTATGGTGGATAATAAAGTTTAGACATTTATGAAAATATACTTTAGCGTTACAAAGGTAACACTCTCTGCTTTCATGACAGAATGAAGTGCATGGTGCAGTGGAAGTCTAATTTATTTTGTCAGAGCAAACACTTGCTGAAACAATTTAATGACTTCTTTTCCTTCAAGTGTGCTTGAGATTAAATAAGACCAAACATTTAGAATGCAAGATTTTTAGTTATAAAAGCAGAAGCTCTTGATTTGTTTCCCCCTTAAGGTGATGTTTTAATATACTTTTATGTATTTTTGTAAGTGGATGACATTTTATTCCTCTCCTGTTGCGCAGAACCCATAACTATCTGCTCACAGGCTCAAAATTGGATTTTTGACTATATACACAGACTTCTGAAAGCCTCAACAGTGCAAAAGCCAGAAAGAGATAATGTTCAACATGGCCCGACTTGTATAACTAATTATTTTAAATATAATGAAAGAGATTCATTATTCTTTTTCCAGAGATTGTACCAAGGTCAAGAAGATTTAGTTGGACCACATTCTGCATGAGAGTTAAGGTCTTGTTGAAAGCGCAGTGTTACTGGTGACATTCTAACTGAAACAAAGTGTAATTTAGAGTGCTTATTTTGAGTGGCTTTTTAAGGTATCTTCTTTTAAACTTAGCTAATGTTATTTATATTCGGGTAGCACACTTCCCTTTGTGTCAAGCACTCCGTATACATGACATAATAATAATATTAAAAAGCCCGTTCCTGCCCCCAAATTCTTGACCATCTATACAGCCATAGTAGGAGAAAAGTGAAATACAAAAGACTTGACACACAATTTCACAGTGGGGTCCTGGTCCAGGACTAGGTCTCCATATTACGCCAGAACATGAAACCCTTGTTCAACCTGATGAATACTTACTCACATGATTCGTCCTATTGATTTCAGTGGTGCTACTCACATCAGTTTATGTACCGTTATGTAAACAAGGGTGATACAAATGGTATTAGTTCAGGAAGAATTATGATGCCAGAATGGAAAAAATCATTAAGGAAGAATAGGAAGCCCTTAGTAAAAATACCTTAAATAATAATAATCCCTCTCTCTTACCTAGTGATTTTTGTCTATAGATCTCAAAGCACTTTATACAGGAGGTCAGCATCATTATCCCCATTTTACAGATGGGGATGCTGAGGCCCAGGGAGGTGAAGTGACTTGTCCAGGGTCACCCAGCAAAACAGTGTCAGAGCCAAAAATAGAACCCAGTTCTCCTGAGTCCCAGTCTATACTTAGTAGTCTTTGTAATGGACATAATTTCATGCAGACTGCCCTAGGGCCAGGTACCCCAGGCTTCCAGGATCTGTGGCTCTGGTGAAGGTCTGCCATGTGGACTATCCTGGGGCCAGGGATCCCAGAGTTTCTATTTCTGTGGTGTTGGGATTTCTCTCAGGTTCCCAAGGACCCAACTCGACTCCGGACTCCTCATCAGGTTTCATTGTTGGCATACAATCAAACTACACAGAGCTGATCAGACTCATGGGTAGGGGTGGGTACAGGGCATACCACAAATCCAAGGAGTACAAATATTCGTTACTTTATATAAAAATGAAACCTATATTGACACATGCGTCTTCCATTCTACATCATATTGTGAACTTTATGATTGGCCAGGTTATTTTCAGGATCAATTCCTGTACATATCATCCGTTGTTCACCTGCCACATGCACACAGCCTGTTTTGTTAGTTTCCTCCTTGTATTTTGTTAGTTTCCTCCCCTTGTGCTTATCTTCCTGCTACACATTTGTAGCCATTGCTTCTGACCCAATTATTTCTTGCCCCTGTTTTTATAGCTTATCTCGTTCCTGCTCTTGGCTACTGGGGCCACTCATACTAAGTACGGCCTACACATGGCTCTTGGACAGGGCTTGTGGGGTTTCCAGGTTCTCTGCCGTGGAACCAGGACCCTGGAGGTCCTGGAGTAGGTTTCCAGGGTCTGTAGTTGCAGACCAGTCTTGCCATGTGGACTGCCTTAGGATGGGGACCGGAGGGCTTCCAGACTACTGGGCCAGTTGCTACCAATTCCTGAGCTGACCTGAGAGTCTGGAAGCCCTGGGGTCTGAAATTAACATTCTTGTCAGTTGCATAGCTGCTAGCAGCATGAGACTTTCTTGGCTCTTCAGCAAATTGGGAAATTATACTGGCTCCCGGGTGGAGTGTTTTTTTTTTTTTTTGTTTGGTCTTTCTCTTGTTTCATTAACTTGTTTCTTGACCAGATCCCATTGAAGTAAATGGGAGCCTTTTCATTGACTTCAATGAGATCTGGATTGGGCCCTAAGTGACCTTTGTTATTAAGTTCTGTGTGTTATGGCTTTTGGTGTAAGTAGGCCATGAAATAGGTTTTTAAAAAAATAATCCTTATGGCATTTGGAGTAGAATCATAGCTCAGCTGGGTAATTTGAATTTTTAAAATAGCTTGGACAGATGTTAAAGAATATCACAGAAGGTCAAATTAAAACAGCAATCTTACTACAGGAATACTGTATGTTAAAATAGAGTACAATGTAGTGAACTGGTGGGTCAGACTTAAAAATACATTCAAACAAACATGGTGACATTTAGGGCCAAATTTTCAATGAGGCCTCAGTTTTGTGCTAATTCATAATGGCCATGTATGCACGTAAATTTGGGATTATGCGGTCAAGGTGAGTGCCCATGTGCATTTTGTGTAGACCTGGATATTGCATGTTTGCTCTAGAAAATAATGTCACTACAGAGTTAGGCATGGAAACTTGGTACTTCACTGGTCAACGAGTGTGGCAGTCACCTTAGCTGCATAAATATAGAAATGAGGCTTTGGGTGGGACACAAACTGGGAGTGAGAGAGATGGAATGCCACAATGCAGCCTGTCCACAGCAACTATCCAAACCCACAGGCTAGAATAGTGTCTACTGCTGCTCAGCATACCCGCTGTAGTGTATTAGGACCTCTGGATATACGTAGTCATGGATGCTTTGGGTCTTTACTCAGCTCAGCTCTAGCTACCAATGTGCATTGGCCTGGTTTTGACAAGCACAGAACCCTTTTTACAGAGCACAGGGCATGCAGAGGTCCATACATGGTCAATCCATCCACACCGCCACCCTGGGAATCAGGGGATACAGAGTGCCATAATGGAGTTATGCTAACTTACATCTGCTGGGAATCTGCCCCTAACTGTTATGTAGAAATTAAAATTTCCCAAGCAAATCTGGCGAGGTGAGGAATTCTACCAACGTGGGGCTAATTGGAAAACACCTTCTTCTGGAATGTGCCTGGAGAGGCGAAGGTTGGTCAGAAGATTGTTGGCAACTAACCATGTGCTACAGAAAGGAATGCAACATTAATTAAATCCTGGGAAAGCCTTAAGTGCCTTGAATGTAAGAAATCGAGCCTTAAATTGAATCCTCATTCATTTTACCCAATCTCATTTGTAAAATGGGTCTAGTAATATTTTCTGTGTTGTGAGGCTTAATTAGTATTTGTAACATGCTTTGCACTTCTAGAGTCTTTCACCCAGGGAACTTAAAATGTTGGTAGTAGCAGAAGTCAAAGTAGCTCTCTAAAATGAAGAGTGGAAAGGTGTATTTTCCCACCAAACACAGGAAAACCCCTCTGGTATTCCCTGGCAGAAATACTCTTAAAATAGGGTGCAGGGGGTAAAGAGTATTTTCCTTTTAAAATAAGGCATGGGGGCCGTATATTTTTATTCCATGTTCATGATAGCCAACTTATTACATTTTTTCTCACTAAGGTCATTGCACTTTGAGTACAGCAAACAAGGAACCATCTATTTGTGTGTACGCGTATCGTATATACAGAGAGAGATATTTTAGTACTGAACGCTATTGGCTAGATTTTTGGTTTTTGAAAGTCTTGAGCAAAAAAAAAAAAAAAAAAGGGAAGACTCTTTCTTCCCCCCTGCCCTGCAAGCCTCATTTCCCTGGGGTTCTTTGAGCCTCCGAAGACAGGCCAGCCGCATGCTTTGAGAAATACTACTGTCAATAAATTAAGCTGCCAAGCTCAGAAGAGAGCGCAGAATATGAAAGGAAGAATTTTTAGTAAACAGTGAGTAAAAAAAAAAAAAGAGAACCTGCATAATTGCCTAGTGTTGCAGCTGTAAGATGTGATCAGAGCCATAGAAAATTTGGTTTAGTAAAGGTCAACTCCTTGTGCTATGAACAAGCGGTAAACACTTAAATTCAAAGTGATCATTATGACATTTAGTTTTCTCCCATTTCCTTTGTAGAAATAAACTTCCTTGAGTAAGTACTTAAAGCTAGGATGACAGACACTACCAAGAGGATAAAGCATTAATAATTATTCTCTGTGGTGAAGCTACCTTTCCTAAATGTGTTAAATGTATCTCTAAGTAAATCATCACAAGTTGAACTATCCTTCACCCAGGGCAATACACTATTTACTAGTAATGAAATCTACTATCACTTCCCTGCGGAGCTGTGTCAGCAGATTTATTCCAGGTAGGGCAGTCCACAGTCGATTGGTAGATGTCACGCCAAACTAGTCTTCTGTTCCCTCAAGATGTTGGTAGTATATGAGATTAGTATACTCAGAAATCAATTGTTCTCTATGTCCGCTAACGGTAGGACAAGGCTTAAGGTAAGTAGCATAATCTGAAGCAAGGGAGATTTAGGTTAGATATGAGGAAAAACTTTCTATCTATAAGGATAGTTAAGCTCCAGAGTAGGCTTCCAAGGGTTGTTTGGAATCCCCATCGTTGGAAGTTTTTAAGAACAGGTTAGACAAACCCCTGTCAGGGATGATCTAGGTATATTTGCTCTTGCCTCAGCACCGGGGGCTGGACTAGATGACCTCTCAAGGTCCCTTCCAGCCCTACATTTCTATGATTCTATTTGAAAAAATAGTTACTGAAACCTCTCCAAGAACTCTTCAATTTGGTAAGGGGAGGAGATATTTTGAATCACTCCATGATTCAAACAGTGGTAGGGACAGCAAAAGTTAAGTAACTGTTTCTATGAAGAAGAGTTTAGTCTAAAATCCAGCCTGAGAACTTTCCTATTATAGTAATACAGAATGCATTTTTCAAATGAGTAAATGTGCCCAGAGACCTAAGAAATACGGCACTACAATATAGACATTATGGACCCAAGAGAATCCTGGCATAAATTGACATAAGAATTGGTGCGATACTATAGCAAAGAATTGGTGGTTTTCTACATCAGATAGAGTAAAATATATTAAGTATATCAAGAAAGGGTTTCACTTATTCTGAAGAAAGGTATCAACACAGAGCAGAAACCAGCCAATGAAAGAAAAGAAATTGGAATATCATTGAAAAAGAATCACAACTAGAAATGAGCTGAAGTTGAAATATTTGGGCCATTTAAGAGCTTGCAGGTCCAATGCCTGATTTACTCTTTGGTGCTTTCAGTTAGTGGCTGTGCTGGCTTTTTATGGAATAGGGTACTTCTGGAAATTATGGGCCTGATTCACTGTCATATTTATTCCGTTTTTACACCATTTGAAATCCGCGGAGGTACTCGGACGTAAAACTCTAATAGTGCAGGAGTGAATCAGGTTCTATATTGCAGTGTTATTCAGCTGGCATTGGAGATTCATTCCTGAAGTATTGCTTTGAAAGGGATATTCAATCAGGTGTTGGAAAGGGGTTGAGAGGAGAATGTAGGTTGAGAACACAAACGAAAATAGCCTCACATTTAGTGATGCCCAGTGTGGGTTAGTCTCAAAACATATCATGACCAATTAATTATAATGGTTGCTCTCAGTACAAAAAAGAAGCTGGATAGAACAATGAAAGAAAAGAAATAATTGCATGTGTACATGGAAACTGGGAGGTTAATAGAGAGAATCTGTGCTCGGTTAGTGAAACAACTTTGTACTTAGAAATACATGCTTACCTAAATACATGTAGCATGGAAAACAAATCAGAATTTTGGCAAATAGCAAAGATATAAAACAAACTGATCAGCTGGTAATAAACTCAGAATGGAAATGATCTCTAAAGTACTACGATGCACAGTTAAGTTTCATTCAAATTAGTCAATCAATAATCAATCAGCTGGAGTAGAAGCAAATATCTGGTGACAAGAACCATGTATTTGTTCATTTATATCTCCGATAGGTTGAATGGAAAGTATCAAAAGTCAAACTGTTATTCCAAAAAGGTATTTTTCAGTCCACAGATGCCTCTAAATGCCACCTAGACTGAAAGAATACCTTGGAAAATAAGTAATTGAATCAGCATTTCAGCAACTGAATCTTCCAGTGTCAGCTTGCTGTTCGTTAACCTAATTTGACGGTTGCAGCAGTAGGAAAGTACCTTTGGACTAATGAAAAATTGTTTATCCTTTACATGAAGTAAACTGTGTTATTTTTGTACATCTCTTTAGAACAAGGTACTTTGTTAAGTATGAAGTTCAGTATTTTGTGCACATAGTAAAATAGTGCAAAGGAACTAAATCAACATTTGTCGCTTTATTTTATTTTGCAATCCACGTTAGATTATGTAAAATTGCAGACCCATGTCTTCCAAATTGTTTTCTGTGATTTGATTAATCCCACCTACAGTACTAATGTTAAGTCAGGAACGCATTGCAAAAGTTTGTAACATTTTGTGGCAAAATATATCTGTTGTTTGTTTGCATTAGTAAGAAGTCACGGCTACTTTTGTAAAACTAAAAAGCACAGTCGGAGACCAATTGTGTTGAGTAGAAAATTGTTAAATCTGCATAAAGTATAATAGTCTACTGTAAGAGTTACAGGATGCAATTGAAAGTAGATTCTTAGTTAACTATTCCTATTCAGTTTTTTTTCAATGGTATTAAAATAGAGTCCCCACTTCTGGGTCTTTGTTCTACGTGAATCTCTGAGAGAACTCTTGTAGCTCAAAGGTCTGAGCCATTATATTTTCTTACCCACTGACAGAGCTGCTTCCAGCCTAGCACATACATCCAGGTTAAACATTTACTATCCTGCACTCAACAGATCGACTCCATTTGAGTGTACACTTTTCATAGCAAACATGTGTGATATTCTCATTAGCTGCTGCTGTTCTTATTAATTGTATTACACTGATGTGAGCATCATCTGCGTGTGCCATTTACTCTCCATCTTGTCACTAGGTTTTTGGGCCTATCAGCTGTGGCTGGGTTCAGGGCTCCCTTGGAAATCCATTTCATTAACAGTTCAGACCAGATTGGAGTGGTCATAAGGAAGTAATTGCCAGAATTCTTCCCAGTCCCTGCATGTCCTGTTTGGGACGATAGTTCTTTGGTTAGAGACAAGACCATGAGCCATGCCCAGTCCATCACAATGGGAAAGAGATGGTACCACTTCAGCCCCAACCTCCTCCTGACCATGTCAGCTGCAGGGTGTGAGGACTGAAGCCTAACTATGATCCTTACTGCCATTCTGACACCTGTTTGTCTAGCTAAGGTAGTTTATCACCATGATATCTAAGCGTCCATCTCCACACCAGCATCATGGAACCGATATCCTGTCTATCCTGAGACATGGATGCAGCAGTTGTGGACAAGTAGTACTTGGCTACACACTTCAGTAATGCTCAGCAGTGGGGTGTGACTTCTAACGCACACCAATGTGCTGCGCACTAACCGGCCTGTGTCCACCCTGATGGTGTGTACAAAAATCCCCTCGTGCCTGCTAACCTAATACTAGTTTTGGTGTGCATTATTGCACTGTGTAGACAAACTTGTAAGTGCTAACATCCATAGGCAAGAAGCCAGGGCAACTTAAACATTCGCTGGCTAGCATAAATAACTCAACTCAGGGAATTCAAGGGGACTGCAGTACTCATGCGAGTAAGGGTTTTAGAATCAGGTCTTTGCAGACTGGTTAATCATGGTGAATACATTTTCCGCCAAATGGATAAATGCGAGATTAAATATAAAAAGAACAGGACACTATAATTTTTAAACAAATAAGTGGCTCACAGGTCACTTTCCTGTAGCTGAAACGATCAACTGAATAGAAAAGATTGTGCTCTGTTTCTGTTTCTAGCCTCCATTGTCATCCAGAAGTGGTGGTGTCGCATGAACCCTTGCCTGGATGGAGAGGACTGTAAAGTGCTACCGGACTATTCAGGCTGGTCTTGCAGCAGCGGAAATAAAGTCAAAACCACAAAGGCAAGTACAGAGAGAGTGTATATTTAAAAGATATGCAGTGTTGTTGTAGCCATGTTGGTCCCAGAATATTAGAGAGACCAGGTAGGTGAGGTGATATCTTCTATTTAACCGGGTGAGAGAGACAAGCTTCCGAGCTTACCCAGAGCTCTTATCCGTGTAACCTCGTGTCTCTCACCAACAGAAGTGGGTTCAATAAAAGCTATTACCTCACCCACCTTGTCTCTCTATATTTAAAGGTGACAGTCTGGTGACAACATGCGCTCGTTTCCATTGCCCCTGCTCCGCAGTTAGCATCAGTCTCGCCATCTTCAGTGTTGGGTTTTTTTAAAACAGTGATGTGTGTGGTTGCTCCCAGCTGGATCTTAGCTGAGGAGCAAATACTCCTCTCTCCAGCACCTAGCTTGATTAAATTAGCTGGGTGCTATACTGATCCGACAGAGGGCCGAGTTAGGGCCTGCACATCCCTAGCACCTCTCTCATTCTCAACGGAGGAAGGGCTAGGATCCTCCTAGTGGGTTATCACGTGGCTAGCTCTGCCTCAAACTCAAAAGTCTTCCCAGAGAGCTGAGTTTTGCACCGCATGGGGGTTAGCATCTCTTGCACTGTCTCCCCAAAATCCTGCCCTCTCATCCCTTTTCAGCAGGATGTCACCAGTGCCCTACGGCAGGAGCAGGATTTGCCCCTTCTGGCCGGGCTTGGTCTGTCCTGAGGACAGATTGCTGAGCATGCCTTATTGTGCCCGTCAGCAGAGAGGGTCATTGTCACGGGCAAATATTCAGTCAGGCAAGCCCACCAAATTCATTTTGGGCCCAACTCTTCAGCCTTTGATCGGTGAATAAACCATGCTGCTGTGAACAGTCCCCTGGAGGTCAGACTGTTTGCGTGAGGAAGGACAGCTCACTTGTATTGATAGCAGGATAATGACCTTGACTTGCAAAATGAGACTGCAGGGCCAAGATTTTCACAAGTGGCTGACTAAAGTTTGGTTCCCGACTCTGTGGTTAGACACCAAAATGAGTGACCTGACTTTCGAAGGTGTGGAGGATCTGCACTGATTTCTGAGAGGAGCCGTAAAGCTCTCTGCACCATGGAAGGTCTGCCCACCAACTTAGGGGCATAATTGTGGGCTTACCTTCAGCTGCCCATTTTTTAATGTCTTGGCCAAGGTCTTAGTTAGGAAGCCCAGATTCCTAACTAATGACCACTGACTATGAGGCAAATATCTCATCCCTCTGACTATTTAACAAGCTAAAATTAATTCAAGGAGCTAAGATTTGGCAACACATAGTGGACTGTGTGTCTAAATACATTGTGAAAATAGCAGGCAACAACCTGTAAAGTTAAATGGTTAGCCTTTGACCCCTCTCCACATCGCTTCAAATTGAGAATGGATTCGGCTGTTGGTTATGAGTTAATAAGCAAATGTTGCTGCCAGATTCCATTTGACAATGACTGTTTCACACAGTAGTGAAAGGATATAATAAATTCTATATTAGATCAGAAAAAATTAAGTGTATCAGGCAACTGTTATGTGATACTGTGAGTAGTCATTAGCTGGGGGATAACAACCCAGATCCCATGATGATGGGCTAACTAAATACCCAAGTAGAGAGGTACAATTCATAGTCTGAAAAACACTGCTGCTGTTTTCAAGGTTAGAGTAATTGTTAAAAATTAATATTTGCGTAATACTATAGTCCTGGTAAAAACATATAAATCATTGCCATACCCCTGCCTCCCGCAGTTTACCATCTCTGGCCCGGATCTTGCAATTGACCGTCCATATGTACAGTGCATTGTAAATTGCAGGATTGCGGGGGGATGGGTCCATTCCTGTGAGTTGCTAAGCTCCTACTGCAAACTGCTGATTATCTTCCATCTGTGTTAAAGTCCATAGAAGTGGCGTGCTCTCATGGGATCAGGCAGTAAGTCAGACATGGAATAAGGAGAGATGACTTCAAACAAAGGAGTGAGCTGGAGAAAGTAGAAATTATATATAGGAAGTAACAGAGCTACCCCCATTGACATGAGTGAGGGATCTAGCTCTATATATCTAGTAAAAGGCAAGTTAAAATAATTTTTAAAAATTAGGCACGGGTTAGGTATACTCAATGGCTTTAAAAATGAACAAAGGAAAGGGTTAAAAGGCCAAACTAGGAACATTGCCAGGATTAATAACATAAGGGCTGGTGCTGCAAGCACTTCAACGCATTTGGTTTCCTTTGCTCCCACTGATTTCAGTGGGACTGACCAGGCATCTGAGTGTAACTGCTGATGTATGTGAGTGTTTGAGGGGCCTGGCTCATAAACAGTGAAAAGAGGCAGCAGGAGCTTGGCGTGGGGCAAATTCAGCAGGTGCCGTTTATATTATTATCCCTAAAATAAAACACCCTGCAACCAGCAAACGAAAGAATAGGCTAATGCATTTTGATGGCCATGGGGATGTCTTCAGAAAGGCAGAGTGGGGCAAATCATTCTGCCTTCAGTTAGACCTGTGTGAATTCCTAGACCTACCCAAACCCATTGGGGTCCAACTGAGGGCAGAGTTTGTCCCTGAGAAAGCTAGTGTTGTTTCGTGAAGTCCCTCCTTTCCTTGGCTGGGGCGTGGAGTAAGTTCTGCACTGTAGCAGACCACTCTGGAGGGACATTTAATGGAAAGGGTATGCAAAGAACAGGTGCACGTCACTTGTTCTAGCATATTTTAAATATAAGAAATGTTCATTGTAAAATGCAGTGAGGGGAAAAAATTGTTTTCTTAAATGGGCAGATGTGTGAATTCATATATTGGCAAATACTTATCGATAGAAATACAGAGAGATAGGTATACTGGAATTAATGCTCTGACTATGCTGTGTGCATGCTTTTTCCCTTTTCCACTCCCTTTGGAATTTTTTTCTCCCTCCTTTTGGATGGTAAACTCTTGAGGACAGGGACTGCTTTTCTATAAGTGTATGTCTAGCATCCGCCACAATGAGGTCCCTAATTCTGACTCAGGACTTTGGGCACTGCTTTAATATAAATACAAAGATGAAGAATAAGTAGCGTTATGTTTCAATGTCACCTAAGCTTGGGATCCTCTTGAACCAGTGACAGGCTGCATTTCCTTCTGGGCACAAGACAATAGCTTCTTCAAAAGAAAGGCCACCCAATGAGCTGCCCAGCAATGCACATTTCTTAGTATGAACTCTATGATAGATCACTGCTTCTTTGTGGTTATTTTGTTTAATGTATTTTGCGTGCGGACAATGCAGACACATTACTGCTTATGCTCTGTATTCATATACATAGACACATCGATATTAAAGTCAGAAGGGACCATCATGATCATCTAGTCTGACCTGCACAACACAGGCCACAGAATCTCACCCACCCGCTCCTGCAATAAACCTCTCACCTATGTCTGAGCTATTGAAGTCCTCAAATTGTGGTTTAAAGACTTCAAGGTGCAGAGAATCCTCTAGCAAGTGACCTGTGCCCCATGCTACAGAGGAAGGCGAAAACCTCCCAGGGACTCTTCCAATCCGCTCTGGAGGAAAATTCCTTCCCGATCCCAAATATGGTGATCAGCTGAACCCTGAGCATGTGGGCAAGATTCACCAGCCAAACATACAATTTGCTTACCCATCCAGGCCTTTCTGTATCTATCTATGGTGCTGCATTCCTTTATCAGGAGGTAAACCTGTGAGGTGTACTGTGTGAGGTGGGACTATGAATGCAACAGTGCTAAATCCCCAGTAGTAGTGACATTTCATTTAGCACTGCAAAAAGACAAAATCTCATAGTACTGTTCCCCAAGTTGTCATGACACTATCATTGGTTTTTAGGATTCTGCCACTTGAGAATAATTCTCAAATAATAAAACTTTATTAATCCAGCCAAGACTGACTGGAAAGGTATAAAACATTTTATGTCCTTGATTAATTTATGCATATACAGTAAATTCATTTGTATTACTGCTTCCAGCTATCGTGTAGGGCCGTTACAAAAAATTATGAAGTCTGGCACTGCAGTTTCTAAATAACTGTGTACAGTAGAAGATTTTACTGTAAAATAAACAGGTTGATTTTACAATCATTACTGTCCTGTGGGAGAAGAATTATGTATGTTGTAATCAGCGATCAGGATTTTTTAAAAAACGAGTTAAGTAGAATTGACAAAAATAGCACTTCAATGGACAAAAATCTTGATTCCCCATTAGGCGAGTGGTACTGAAACTGGACACTAGTTGATATAAAATAGGAGAACATAGGAATAGCTGTATCTGATTAGACGAGTGGTCCGGGTGACCCAGTCACAGCAGCTGGCTGAATGCTTCCGAGGGAAAAGTTATAAGAAACCTCTAGATAGACAGCTCTAGAATGACCTGCCCAAAGGGGGAGATTCTTCTTAATGCCCACAATTTAGTGGTTGGCTTATGTCTCAAGTTGTGAAGGTTTAAATCCATTCCAAATTTAAAAACAAGGTTTATTTAATTGATTTACATGTTTGATTCCTTTTTGAAGCCTATAAGGTCTTGGCCTCGATGATAGTTGGTGGCAGGGAGTTCCACAGACTAAATATGCATTGCAGAAAGCAAGTTCCTTTGATCACTTTTTACGTTGACTTTCAATTTCATCAAAATAGTAGCCAGACATGCAGTCTGAGACACTCATATATTTATTGTGTATTTATAGATGTAGTTACAATGACTAATCAAGGAGAGTGAAACAAGTAAATGCTTCTTTCTTGGAGTAATTGTCTTGTGAAGTCAAATAAAAATGAATGGAATACTTTCTGCCCATGTTTATATTCATCAAGGAAAGCAGACCAACAGAGCTGTTTTAAAATACATTTTAGTTGTGATTAGAAACTAGATTTTTGATGTGCTTAATTGCTGACCAGCTAGCTAGCAATTGAAAAATTTCTGGGAAACTTAACAGGGAGTATATACATGTGTTAAACTTCAAGCACTGTTTGTAAAGATACAAGCACTTGCCTGGGCAAAAGCAACATTCTCAAGCAGGGCTTCATCTCCTCTGAACTCAGGCATCTCATTTGCCCCCACTGTCCATCATCTCAGTGTCATTCATGAGTCTGAGGATTCCTTTAACTCCCGTGTCTGCAAATCTGCCCATCTCCCTCTCTGGAAACACTGTCTGTGTTTGCCACTGCCTCAGCTCCAACTCCTCTGACCTCCTCAATGCTTCCACCTTCTAGTTTGGACTATTTCAACTCCTTTCTCCAAGGCTTTCTCAAGTTGCCCTGGAGAAAGCTGCTGCCCACCTTCTCACACAGATATAGGAGCATGTCCACATTGACTCACAGAATCAGAGAAATGTAGAACTGGAAGGGACCTTGACAGGTCATCTAGTCCAGTCCCCTGCACTGAGGCAGGACTAAGTATTGTCTAGACCATCCCTGACAGATGTTTGCCCAGCCTATTCTTAAAAACCTCCAATGATGGCAATTCCACAGCCTCCCTAGGTAATTTGTTCCAGTGATTAACTATCCTTACAGTTAGGAAACTGTTCCTAATGTCCAACCTAAACCACCCTTGCTGTAGTTTAAGCTCATTACTTCTTGTCCTCTCCTCTGTGGTTAAGAAGAACAATTTATCACCCTCCTCTTATACACTTAAAGACTGTTATCACATCTCCCCTCAGTCTTTTCTTCTCCAGACTAAACAAAGTCATTTTTTTTCAATCTTTCCTCATTTTAAAATAATTTTTGATGCCTCCTCTGGATTTTCTCCAATTTGTCCACATCTTTCCCAAAGAGTGCTGCCCAGAACTGGACACAATACTCCAGTTGAGGCCTTATTAGTGCTGAGCAGAGGAGTGACTTCTCATGTCTTGCTCACAATACTCCTGCTAATACAGCCCAGAATGATGTTTGCTTTTTTTGCAACAGTATTACATTGTTGACTCCTATTTAGTTTGTGATCCTATGACCCCCAGATCCTTTTCTGCGGTACTCCTTGCTAAGCAGTCATTTCCCATTTTGTATTTGTGCAATTGATTATTCCTTCCTAAGTTCAGACTTTGCATTTGCCCTGATTGAATTTCATCCTATTTATTTCTGACCATTTCTTCAGTTTGTCAAGATCATTTTAAAATCTAATCCCATCCTCCAAAGTGCTTGCAAGCCTGTCCAGCTGATATCATCTGCAAACATTATAAGTGTATTGCTCTGTGCCATTATCCAAATTATTTATGAACATATTGAAGATATTGAATCTCTAAACTCGACTAGTTTCCATTGCCCATGTCCAGAATCCAGTTCAAAATGACCCTCCTTATTTATGAAACTGCACAGACTTGCTCCGCTGGCCTTACTGACTCTCTGTATGTTCTGTCTCTTTTCTGCCTCACATTCTTTACTCACCTAGCATCAGCCTCCTCTCCGAGGCCTTACACATGATTACTCTGGTGGTGCAAGTGCCTTCCACTCTGCAGCTCATGCCTTCCAGAGCCCTGAATCTCTCTGCGTCATTGACGCGCCATCTGGTTTCCACATTTATCTGAAAACCCGTCTTTTCTCCCTCCCTAAACCGCTACGTTGGCTCTCATTGTGCTTTTAGTGTTTAACTGGGCCTCATGTTGTCTGGCTCTGTAAAGCATTCTGGGATATCATTTTAAAGAAAGGTGCTATACAAGATAATGCCATAAGGAGAGGTTTTCAAAGGCACAAATGGCACGCAGGCATCTTATTCCCAGGAAAAGGGAATTAGGAGTCTAACTGTAAATATGTGTTTTTGAGAATCTTTCCTTCTATTGCCAAATAGCATTGTACTCTATACTAGTTTATATGACTTCTGGTTACATGCAAGTAATATGCAGTACATAGATATGCTGAATGTAATGTAATCATTTAACATGTGTTCATCTAAATAATTCCTTTGCAGGAACAAAACAGTTTTATCACCATTGCTCTGATAGTTTCTATGTGTGTAACTCTCTCTCTCTCTCTCTCCTTTTGTAGGTAACACGATAGCAAAGGATAAACCTGTGTGTCATTGCTGGAACAATGGGATTTGCAGCTGTGTTCCTTTTCTATTTTACATAGTCCCATTTTTTCCTGAGAATACGGTAGACTTTACACTTCAAACTTACAAAATTAGTGAGCTTAGAAGGGCAATACTTCTTTTGACTATGGTGGCGCTTCTTGATGCAGGATTTCCCCATGCAGAACTATACACTTTTAATTTAAAAAAAAAAAAAAGGGGGGGGGGAAGAATTTTATGACTCTACTGAAAATACACTTTGGATTCTCCAGGATCCTACACCTGCAAGCAATTCATAGAAATGCAGACCTGTTCTTCTGAAGCACATCAACTATAAGACTTTATTTACGGCACTGACGGCTGTGAAATCATTTAAATGATTTTAGATCTTTCAAGTAGCTTGGGGGAAGATGGTTACATTAGAAAGAACTGGCATAAATTCATTAGACGGTACCATCTATCATGCAGTACAATGGACCAATGTAAAGCTGGTCTAAAAGCTAAATGAACCTAAGGGATAATGGTGGTAAACCATGTCTCAATGCATTTTCAGCTGTGATTTAGTAAATATTGGTAATGTATGAAGGTGAAAAAATGACTCTCGTAAATCAGTAGCATTTAGCGTATGCCATACGTTTTTTTACAATCTGTGCAATTATATTTATTTCCGTAGATAGTTCCAGCTATTTTAAATTTTACATTCATAAGTGGCAGTGAGGGAATGCAGGGAAGAGACTAAATCTGAAAGTAGATGCAGATTTTATTGTCTTAAATAAATCCGTTCTCTAAGGGAATAACAAAGTATAAATATTCCTTGCCTCTTTGATTCAAGATATGGAAGAGAATTTAGCCATTAGCTAGAAACATTCATTCAGATGCTTCAAAACAAGAGCAGAAACTAGAACTGCATAAGGAAAGCTTTCTGGAAGAACGGTAATCTGTTTAGATTTTCATAGCGTTGGTTGTATTCTAATAGGTAACTTACTTAAAATTCATAAGTCCTAGATAAAAAAGGGATCTTCACTTTCAATTAGTTCTAGTTTATAATGATAATAATTAAGTGTCCACTTCCTTGACAGACTAAATTTTCAAGCTGATATACTTTGTGACACATCATTGTTTCATATTATTTTAGATGTATCTCATTCTGCTTTTCTTACTTGCCTGACTGTTACACTTTTTTTTGTCATCAGACTTCATAAATAGAACTGTAAAAGGAGGTGCAGTTGCAGTCCGTCATTTCATGGTTGCATCATTTTATGGCTTCAGGTGCACTGGGACAGAATTAAATGCAATGATGCAGACAGATATCATGCAGATGAACTGCTACTAACCCAGCTATTGAATACATTGTTATGCTTTATGTAAATATTACTGTAATAACATGCAACTGGTTTTTTATATATCCAGAAATGCCAAAAAATTGAGACTGTTGCACTAATTTAGTTCATTGTGCACAAGCTTTCTAGCTTATGGGAAAAATACCATCAACAATGTGAAGCTGTTTAGTTTGTTTTGTTGGAGTGAGTATAAATATTGACCCAGTCTTACCCCCATTGAAATCAATGGAAAAACTCCCTTTTGATTCCTGTGGGAGGAAGAGCAGGCCCTATATTTTGATTTTGGTCTCTCACTTTTAATTATGTCCTTTGATCACTGCTGAGATCATGGTGGCTATTGTATTTGTTAATAAGTAAATGAGAATTTTTCTGCTACATGTTTTGAAAGCTGCATAGTTATTCCACCTAACAGCCTTTGCCCCTCGAATGGACTCAACATTTTGATTTTTTTTCATTGTAATTTAAGAGTAAATTTAAAGAATCACCTGAAGGATTTAAACTATTTGTATGCACACATGCCCAGTGATATAGTTTTAAGTGAAGATTGTTGTTACTTTGTCATGGTAGCCTAGGCTTGATTATTATTTATCTGTTGTGGTAGGCACTGAACATACGCAGAATAAAACACTGTCCCTATTTGAGAGAGTTTATAATCTAAATAGACAAGGTGGACAAAGGCTGGTAGAAAGAAGCTACTCTCCACTATGCCAGATTTGGAGCAGAGGCTCAAACGCAGGTTTCCCACCTCCCAGGAGCTTGCCCTAGCTCTCAGGCTACTGGCTAGTCAAGGATGGGTCTCAGCTTGCTGGCTTCTATGAATCCCTTTCTTAGGCACCTAGCTTTCCCCATGCATTGTACGGGGAGAATGGGCAGCTGTGGATTCACTGGGCAGCAAGGCAGCTAAAGTATGTCTACACCGTGCACTCCTGGTGGCGGCCCGTCGAGTATGTGCACTGCACGCTCACATAGCATGGGTCTAAATAGCGGTATAGATGCTGAGGCACTGCATAGGTGAGTGAAGACATGCCTGAAGCCTGTGGGTATATACCTCATATGGCACTCTACATGCCTAAGCAATCCCTCCCCCATCTACACCACTATTTTTAGCAGTGTAGTGTCCTGCTACTTTCCGGCTCCAGGAGCCTTTCCCTGCTGCTTCGTCCTTCCCAGGGCCTTTCACGGATGGTGTAGCTGCATACTGCTGTGTGGACAAGCCTGCTTTTCACTGTGGCTTGTAGCTGCATGTACACGCCGCTGCCCGTGGTGTGCAGTGTAGACATAGCCAAAGAGTCAGGCATTGCAATGCTGATGCCTAAGGTCTGTTATGGATCTAGGCCTAAGTGACTTGCCCAAGATCACACATGGTCAGTCGGTAGCAGAGCTGAGAATGGAACCCAGGCATTCTGTGTCCCAGTAACCACAAGGTCATTCGCCTTCTCCATGGATGGAATAAAGGCAATACAGTACCTTACGTACCTTGACGCAGACATACTGAAGATAAGATTTCAGAGCCACTAAAGAGGAAGAAAACAATGACATAAGTTCAGTAACACAGGTTATGCAATGTACAGCTTGCCTTCCTAGAACATCATCCTATGATAATGATTTTATATTTATAAAGCAGCTTTCTTCTCAAAGGATCTCAGGTTGATATACACCCTTTCTGGATTCATTGCACATACTGTAATCTATCTAGCTTTAGGTATGGTGCTGCCCCTTCTTCTAACACCAGTGTCCCGTTTCCGACATCAGCATCACCCCTCTGCTGGGTGGTAGAATTACAGGGCCTTACAAGTCAGCTTCCTACTGGAGGAGAAAACTATAGTGCAGAGTCTGGGTATGTTCTAAATGTAACTTGGTTTATTTACCTATATACACCTATCCTGGAACAGAGATGGTCACAAACAGCATGCAGGCAATCCTCTCTTCCAGAAATCTCAGCCCAGACTGCTTTGCTCCTAGGAAGCTACTCTCTTCTGAGAATTGTCTCCAAATATAGACAATAATGGAGAGAGAAAACTCTATCTGCTGCAGCATCTCTCAAAAGGACCACAGCATATTAAAAACATACAATAATACAGCATTTCTTCACAGACTAAAACCTTGCTCACACACTAAGAAAAATATATGTAATCTGTAAGACTGTTTAATAGTACCATCTGGTGACTCTCACTATAACAATAGGAATCACTTCAGTCACTACTGAAATACAGCAACTTCTGCACAAAACATTTAAACTGTTTGGTAGCGCACATCAACCCTATGAACCATTTTGGACTTGAAGTGAGGAATATAGTAGCCAGCAGAAATTATATGGAGCTTTTGGGTAGGCACAATGCAGTTGCTTAAATTGGAATTCAGAGAGACACTGGTATTAGCATATGTACTCTTGCACAATCTGTAATGGTATAATTAATGTCCACTAAGCAAACAGCTCATCTGAAAGACAGTACCTGCAGCAACATCCTCAAGCACCAGGCCATGGCCTTGATCTGGGTAGACTCAGAGAAAGGAGTGCTCATCTAATTCCTGTGGCACTTGACTCCAGCACTTCAGGTATGTCTACACTGCACTGTAAACCCTGGGCTTGTGGACTTGGTCATTCCAAGCTAATGCTTGAGCATCCACACTGCATTATAAACCTCGGTTTACAATTGCTGGATGCAGGTCTCACAGCCATGCATGTCCACTTTGCACTATGCAGCCCTTCTGACTTGAGTCTGCAGCTTGACCTGTGTCCACACTGCAAAATGACCAGGGTTGGACCTGAATCACAGTGGTACTCTGACCCACCCCTAGTAGCAGGGTTCTAGCGTCTGGGTCTGACCTGATCGATGCGTGGACAGAAGGGGAGTTTGGGCTCAAACTTGAGTCAGAGCCTGGGCTTAAGGTAGGTCTACGCGGCAATAAAAAAAGTGTCACTGAGTCGCAGAGCTTGAGTCAGCTGCCTGGGGCTCGTGGAGCTTGGGCTACAGGGCTGTAAAATTGCAGTGTAGATGTTTGGGCTTGGGGCTGGAGCCTGGGCTCTGAGATCATCCCCCTGTCGCGGGGTCTCAAAGTCCGGGCTCCAGGCTGACCCTGAATGTCTGTGCTGCAGTTTTATAGCCCTACAGCCTGGGACTTGCAAGCCTGAGTCAGCTCACCAGGGCCAGAGGTGTCTGTGCTGCCAATCTTTTATTGCAGTGTGGACACATCCCCAGAGGTCTCTCTTGTCCAAGTAGAGACGCTGACCTACTCTGCCTAACGTTGGAGATTTTGACTACAGTACTTCTCATTGCATGGAAGCAAGGTTGCTGAGATCTTCAATCTATTTGTGGTGCTTGCAGTATATATTGAGCTCCACTTGAGCTGTATTAACATTTTAGCTTAGGGATCAGGACCCCATTACAATGTTGGGGCTTTTGGGCATTGCCATAATATAAATAAGTATAAAAGGGTAGGATGCCCAAAGTGCCTAAGGGTATGTCTATGCTGTGATTAAAAAAAACCCGTGACACCGAGTCTCTGACCCCAGGTCAGCTGACTTGGGCTTATGGGGCTTGCTCTTGCATGGGTACGAATAGCAGTGTAGATGCAAGGGAGGAGGGTCTCAGAGCCTGGGCTCCAGCCTAACTCTAAATATCTACACTTCAATTTTAGAGCCCCACAGTCCGATCCCTATGAGTCTGAGTCAGCTGACTCTGGCCTGCTAGGCAATGCCACGGCCCTTTTATTGCAGTGCAGCCCTACCCTAAGTGATTTAGGAGCACATGTTCCACCGATTTTCCAATGAAACGTGGGGTCCTCTGGGTATGTCTACACTGCAAAAAAAGGTGTGTTCTTAAATCATGTTAACTCACCTGTGTAACCCTGAGGTTAAAATAGCTGGGAAGCACAGCAACTTGGCTTTTAAACTTGGATTAGCAGCGTGAGTTAAAACCTGTAGGGGAACCTGCGTAACTGAGTTAAAGGCTGAATTGCCGTGTCTTCCCTGCTAATGAATCCAAGTTAGCTAACCCAAGTTAAGAACACTCCTTTTATTCGCAGTGAAGAGACACAGTTGGCCACTCGTGCACTTTTGAAAGTCCCACCCAACATTTAAAAATTGTCTTTTACAAGCTAGTCCCCATAGTCCAGTTCCATAAATGTAGGTGTCAGCTCCCACTCTTACTCATTTGGATGGAAATTCACATAGGTAATGGTTTAGAATAACAGCCTCATTAACGTGCAAGAGTTGTTTTGCATTTTATAAAGCCCTATGGCTCTATTATTGCTATGAAGACAAAGTCACCACAAGAAGAAATTAATTACTGTTAGAACACTTCAGGGGCTGTTCTACCTCAATGCGTGTGTGTGTAACTCCCGTTAATGCTAATGGAAATTCTGTGCACTTGAAAGGAGAACAGTTCAGTAGTGTAATCACGTGATTACAGCACGTGACACCAAATGATATTCAATGAAATCTTGCCACAGAAATCAATATGGGCTACACTGAGCTTTTGGCCCAGCCCTGGGCAAGGGGAAGCGCTCAGTTGTACCACACTAGGAGAACGCCAGAAAGGAACTGTGTTCCTGCAGAGAAGTCAGATATTACATCCTTTTATTGGGTGCAGGTTACTTCCCACTTCACATTGGCTCAGTGGCATAGTGGGAGTGGATGTGTGTGTGTGGGGGGGAAGGAGGAGTGACAAGGCTCTGGCCTCTCCATCCGTTACCGCCCCCTTCCAGCCCATCCGGTCAGTGGGTGGAGGAGGGAGGATTGGGCATGCTCTCCCTGCGTGGCTGAGGCTTTCTCGACCATATACCTACACAGTCCTATGGGTGTGTGTTTTTATGATAAAACACATTTAACAGACACCGCCTGCCGAGTCGTTGTAACGCAGGGGCCTCTAAGGATTCGGCACCAGCACTGCGCCTTCTTCATTCAGCGCAGGGTGAAGAGGAGAAAGCTTTTAACTCCCCTCAAGGGGAATATCCTAGAGCTGACTACTCCCCATCTCAGAAATGCCGGAAGGAAGGTGTTGGGGCCAACAAGGCATGGGGCTCGCCATCGGATGGGAGGTTTGTTTCGTTACAGACTTTGGCCAAACCGTGCTCACACTTGCAGTTGTGACTCTGTGGACCTGACTGAGGTGGCACAATTTACTAGAAGGCAGAATGTGACCTATCAACAATGACAGGGACCAGTTATCCCCTCTGTGCTTTGATCTAGGAAGTGGGGGAAAGATCAGTAACTCTGCTCACTGGTTCCCCCACCCCCTTCTCTTATTGGCTGCAGAGGAGACATCATGCGTGTTCTCTGCAGTTGCTGGTAGAGGGAGTCTCCACGCTGAACCAGCAGGGAATTTCCTTACAGAAATGTTCTCTGACATGAGACTCCCTCCATGCTTACAGGCTTCCACCTGTTTGGGAAGGGTTTGGCACAGGCATGGATAAGGAACTAATAGGAGCATGGCAGATGGTGGGAGGTAGGGGCGGAGGAATAGTAGGGAGGTGCAGGTGGAATGATTCAGCCTCAAGAAACAACATGGTCTCAGGAGCACAGATCTTTCTGCCTGTCCTTTGCCTGAGCTCATGATTTAGCCCATAGTAATTATCCAGCGGGATATTCTTTTGATAGTCTATCCAACTACAGGGGTCACATAGAGTAACTGGGCACCTGAGACTTTGGTAATCTGCAAAGCTGCACAACTCAAGCAGTCATCAACATTCATCTTCCAGGAGCAATGAAGCTACGCCTATGAACATCACCGAGAGAGAGTGCTGAAGAGCTTTGCAACAAGTGGAAAGTCATCCCAACTGTAAGATGTGAAAATTAGGAACCTAATTCCCATATACATAATATAGCCTCTCTCCAGCTGCATATCTATGCATCCCAATGTATACCTCCAATGAATTTCTAGTTTAGGAAACCAGTGGTTTGTTGTTTTTTTTAATTGCTACATTTTACAATGAATATTTCTCTTATTTAAAATTCACTAGAGCAGCTGATTTGCAAGCAAAACAGACTGCTGTTTGCTTACTCTTTAAATTGTGTCCCTCAAAGTAATCTACTGCAGGGGTAAAATCAATGTAAAATGCATTACTCTAAGTCCCAGAAAAGTAAAGTAGGAACTTTGTGAAATAACACTGACATTCACAGGGCTACCCTCCACCCTCAATTAGACTCGCACAAACCCTTTGGAGACTATGAGTTCACACAGGTTGACGTGAAGGCAGAATGATTTGTCCTACTGTATCTTTATGAAGACATCTCAGACAGTGGAACGCATTAGCAGGTCCATTAGGAACGTTGTACAAAAGCTTCATGAGCAGGTTTACAGGAATACGGCACTTCTGTTCTATTTAGGGCCCCATCCAAAGCCCTCTAGGTCACTGGTAGTCTTCCCGTTGCTTTCAATAGCTTTTGGATCAGGTCCTGTATGCGGCAGAGCACGAGTGTCTCTCGGCAACATGTTAACAATGAACTGATGCTTTGTTAGCAAGGCCTGATGCCCGTTTGTAATATTTGAAAAAAATGTAGTCTCCAAAAGGTGGAACTGTTATAACACAAATGGCGGAGAGGTGCAAATATGGAATTCAGGTCATGTTAAGAACTTCAAATAGGACATGAGAAAATTCTGTGTATTTACCTTATAAAATTCAACCTTTCCTATAAGGTTTTTGTATTTATGTGTATATATATATTGGTAAATATTTGGAAAATGGTAATATTGTGGTTATTCTTTTACAGTAGTCAAATGCAAATCATTGCAAAAGGGATGCAAATTCTTTCAATGCTGCCTTGCAAGATCCTTTTTTAGTAAGTTTAAATAAAGCAAAACAGAACTTAGTGTATCCCTCCAAACATGAATGGCCTACCTGATAATACCAAATGCACACCTGATCTCTTGACATACAAATCGAAAATGACAGATGCGCTGTCAAAATACAGATCTATCAAATTCATCATGTAAATCTACCCACAGATGCTTTCCAATAGCGATCTAAGGGGAAACAAACATTTTAACTTACAGAGTAACCTTGTAAACAGGAACTTTTTACAAAAGACTGGGATTAACAATTTATGAATTGTAACAGGATCATGCAGAAAAGGCTACTTAGCATTGATTTTTGGCTGTGAATGACAACAAAGCCAGTCTCCCTGTTCCCATAATACAGTGCTCTGTTCTAATGTCTGGTTGTATAAAGATTCATAGGCTATTTGCATGAAGTCATGTCAGATTCTGCATCTTTCATGTTATTCATTTCATGCTTGCTGTCTCCTCACAAAAAGCCGTAGATTTTCTTATTAACATTCTGGCTCTGATTCCTTGAAAGGGAACAATCTCAGAATCACTTTAGCACACAGAATTTTGCATTGAGGAATGGCTCTGTAATTAGGTTTGCATCAAGTTTTGTAGTTAAAGCAGGGATTACATCTCTTTTCTTATGGATGAATAATTTAGTATATCCTCCCTAGATTTATAGCACTTACTCTTTGTGAAGAGAAGGAACTTTGTGAGAAGTAAACTTGTTAATTAGATTATAAATAATGGTTATCACATGGGAACCGTAAGAAATGTCTTTAGTGAGTCTCATGGATTTTTGGGTTTTTCTAGCAGCAACCAACCAACAACTCTTAATTTTTCTGATTTAAAAACAAAACCCCTTTTGACGCTAGCATCATCTGAGGCAGAGACTACTTTAAAATTTGTTCATGAGATAATGTTTTGATCTATTGATAGTGTTTATCATGCTCCTTTCTGTCTACTCTGCAGTGTGTGTCCTCCAATAAATTTGATCTCAGATGGAGGCCTCAGGATCTCAGCTTTCATTTAACACAAACTAAAGATGATGTTTCTAGCCTTCATGGCTGTGAAGAAAACTCTGTAAATGTGAATAGACTGGAACAAGTGCAATGTTGTTTGGCTATTTCTGTCTTTCTCCCTTCATGCCCAGCCCCCAGAGCTGTATCTCCCAGGACCTTCCCTATCACAGCTGGTTATCTCCTAGGGATCCCACACCCAGCAGGTTAGCCCCAGGGGCAAGACAATCCCGCTCTCCCCTCTCACCCATTGCGCCCAGAGGAATGAACGTTGTGGGAGGTGGTTGGCTTTGTGATCCGGCTGTAGGAGATGAGCAAAGACGTGCAGAGGGGGCAAGAGAGGAAGGGGATTTTTGTGGAGAGCCACCGGACTGTGTAGCAGGCCTGTGCTGAGGGAGGGTTTCAGTGACTGGGTGCTGAGGCAAAAGCATTTTATGGGCCCAGTGCACTAAGATAGGCCCGCAGCCTCAATCACACTTCTCCCAATCGCCCCACATCCCTGACCATCCCCTTCTCCCAACCCCTCACGGCGTAGCCTACCCCCTCCTCAGCATACCAGGGACAGAACAGGGGTGTGCGTGTGGGAGGGGTGAGCACAGATGTTTGGGGGCAGAGGGAGTGAAGTGGAATCTGTAGAAATATACAATAGTTTACTGATGGGCTGGTGAAATACTCGAGTGGTGGCTCCTTGGCCTGTGGCTTAGGGGACAGGCACGGCCACACAAGAAACATCACCCCCCACAACTGCATGGCTGTGTAGGTGAGTCCAGCACGTAACGGACTCAGAGTCTGGACTGCATTCTCCCTCTTGGTGTGCTGGCTTGCGGCATGATTCAGCTGGCTAGCGGCACTGTTGCTGTCCAGTCTGTGAATGAGAAACTTTGTTGTCTAGTGCTGTCAAAGCTGGAGCTTTTCAACACATCTCCAAGTCTAAGGCCTCTTTCAGAGCCTTTGATGTGGCTTTAGTTAACAGCTCTGATGGGGCCATTACAGTCCATCAGGTCAATCCAGGGCCTGCTCCATTTGTGGATCTAAGGCGTAATGGACTGATGGCTAGTTTACCAATGCTGCAGTCCATTTAATCACTGCAGATAGGATAGACCTTCTGGCCTCTTTCCAAACCATTAATGTCCACTGTATTAAGAATATTTCAAGGCAGTTAAGTTCCCAGGTCATTGATCTGATGTTCCACAAATATTTGGAATAAAGTCCTGTCAGACACACTCTGCAGTTGAGTCAAGCCAAATTATCCATGCTCTTCAACGATCTTTTCCCTGAGCAGTTTTGAACTTGAAGAACTTCTCTGGAGACTCCAGAGGCTTTTATGGAGCGATGCCAACCATGACATGCAAAGCCTTGCTCAGCCCGCCTAAGACCTTCTTTCTGATGGATGAGTAGCTCATCAAATCTCACCTGGGCATTGCTAGATCAAATTCCTTCCTCTTTTAAACAAAATGCCTTCCTTCCCCCCACCCCCATCGCAGTGCATGGGCTTCTGGACTAGATCATCGGCTACACTAAATAGGCATGACTGCATTTGGTGCTGTTAATCCACATCTGCCATAAGAATTATTTTTTTATATTAAAATTTCTCTTTGTTTTTCAAATAGCCAATTTTTCTGGTCTACATTATGGGGTATCTGCTTGTTACATTTCATTTTAAAAAAATTTGTGAGGGAGAGTATCACCAGAAAATCATCAATGCTATTTTTAAAGTAACCATAGGTTTTAAAACTGGCCAAATACCGAGTTTTGATGAAGCTGTAGGCTATTTTCAACTCCCTCCTAGTTTGAGATTTGTAATGTCATTTCAGAAAGCAGCTAATTTTAATCCAAGGTTCATTTTGTAGCTCCTAGTCCCCACCTAGCAACTGCAATCCCCTCACAGGACCAGTGCTACTATGTAGCCAAAGATATGCAGGTTTCTAGTCAGAGAAAGGGAAGAGAGAGTTTCATCCACAAAGGTTTCTCACCTGAGAAAAATGCTGGATTTTTCCCTAAGAGTAGCCACAGTCCTGTGCCTGAGGCTGAGTTTGAGTTTAAGTTGTATGGTTTGTTTGTATAGTTAAAATTACAACCCTCTGAAAACTGCAACCTGATTACATAAATGGAAGCAGACCCTTAAATATAGCAAATGATGTATTAATAATACCACAATTATATTTTATATTGGATGATCTCAGACTGCTTTATGAAGATTAATTAAGCCACCCAACACCCCATGAGGTAGGAAATTATTATTATCCTAATTTTACAGGTGGAGAAATGAAGTGACAGATGTTTGCCCCAGATCACAAAAGAGTTGACAGCAACAGCCACCAGATCTCTTGAGGCCTAGTCCTGGGCTTTAACCACATACTTTGTGTCCCCTTAATGCTTACCAAATGTAAACTCTGCATGAATGATCATGCGTGTAGGGTTTCAATTATTGTTTACAAGCAACTGGATTCTCTTTGTTTTATTGCTCATGATAACCAAGGAATTTAAAAGCCTCTTGAATGCTACTATGGCAGAGTGAGGTTCAATTGATAGAAACTCCTAAACTTTACAAATAATGCATTTTGCTATTCAAATAGATTAAAAAGAATGCGTATTGGAGAAAACCATTCAGAAGAGTGGTTGCTTCTTCAAAACAGCTGTTGAGGCATTATATCGGGTAAAGTGTCAGTGTAAGGCTTGCCCACTGTTTGGCTGCTGAGTTCACATCTGATATTGATGTGACGTAGGTATCCTGAAAGTACAATATACATGAGGCTGCTAAGTCACTGGTATTGCTCCAATGTGTCCATTTCTCTGATCATCATATCAAGTCACTGTGTCACTAATAGCATTTTAGTTTTTGAACCTGCAAGGATTTTTGATATTTTACCCTGTGGTGTGAATAGTGCAATATAATTGATGCTATTGCTCTCCAATTCATGAGAAATTAACAGTCCTAGTCTCATCCTCTGAAGGTCTGATTTGTGTCGGTGGTCAAGAGGTGCTTAATGGATAGATTAGCCCTTACCAACTAGCCCAGGAGTAGAATGTAGGTCACACGGAGGAGTTGTGCCGGCTCCTTCCAATCTGCTCCTGGCCCTAAACCATTGATGGCTCAGCCACCTGGGATAAGAGGCAGAGCCAAGTTTCCCCCCATGCTGCCCTCATTTGCATGGCAGGGAAGTACTGAATGCACAAGCCCTGTTCTCCCCAAAATGCCTGCAGTGGAGAAAGCAGACCATGCTGGGCAGGATCTTAACACCCCTTACAGCCGTGCACAGTCACAATCTGTCCCTAAATTTGCTCAAAATTCTGGTGTAGGATTAGAAGGCTGTTCACGGAAGGTTAATACACATTTCAGACATATTCAGCTGCCAGGAACCTTTGTTCCCATCTCTTTACTAAATAGTCAAGGGGGGATGTGTTAAATTTGCAACATTTATTCAATTAGGAAACCTTCCCCTCCTAAAAATACAGAGTCCATTGAACTGAAAAGGCCAAGGTGTCCTTTCTTTCATTTCATCATTTTTGCGACACAAGGTTGAGTCTCTTCTTTGGCCCTGCAGATCATTTTGCAAATCTTACAAAGTCCTTGAACATCCATTATTGTCATATATATATATATTAGCCACATGTGAATTTAATCACCCTTATGAGATCGTGCCATGGATCATGGTCACAGAAGCTATTTCCATTGGAAATAATTACCCTCAGCTGCAATATAATGTGATGATAGAATTATTTTAAAGCTGGGTAGCCACCCCATCAGCACTTGTCACTACTCTAGGTATTTCTAGTATGTGCATATTTCTAGTATGTGCACTATAGCATTGGTGCAATGAATATTCTTGTACACATTGGCACCTATGAGCAACAAACTAACATGAGATTTATTCAGAAGGAGCGAGTTAACATTCCCAAAGGTGTGTATGTCTGCAACATGCATGAATTCTTTGGTTCTAACCTCACAACCCTTACATTGAGAACACCCAGGAAAATAGTCCCATTAACTGTTCTTTTGTAGAATGGGGCTATCTATGAAAGTGTGCCAATAACTTCTATATTGTGAATCGTGAGTTCTCTACCCCTCAAACAGACGCCTCCACTGGCTTCTGTGTGTGTGCCAAATGAATGATGGGCGCATCCCAAAGGACACCCTGTACGGCGAATTGGCATCTGAAAAAAGACCCAAAGGATGCCCAAAAATCACGTTTCAAGGACATGTGCAAGCGAGACCTCAAAGAAATGGACATGGATGTGGACAACTGGGAAGATCACGCTCAATACTGCAGCCTTTGGAAACAAGAGCTTAACAAAGGTCTTGGGAATTAGAGAGGAAGCTGTGCATCTTAGCAGACGAGAACAGAGCTCACAGAAGGCAGATCCCAAAGCGTTGAAACACCACCTTTAAATATGACAGATGTGGCAGAGATTGCCTCTCTTCAGTGGGTCTCTTCAGCCACGTTTGCGACTGCCATAAAACCAACTGAGTAAATTCCTTACCTCTCAGGGGTGCATACCCATGGTCTTTTGAGACTGTGGGATGCCTATTACTACTACTCAACCCCTAAAATGTCCTCAGATACAGGAAACACAATGAAACTAGTGTCAGAATAATTTCTTCAGAACTACGTTGTTAAACATGCTGGGGAACTTAGTTAACAGGTTGTACAGACTAAACAATCCCTATATAAGAGTCAGGAAAGCATCTTTCTTCAGGAAAACGTGCTTAAGTCCCCTGCAGTCAATGAGAGTTAAGCACAGGCTTAAAGTTAAAGCACTTGCAAAGTTCTTTCCCTAATCCTGTTTTTATAGCTGAGCATATAATCCAGAATAGCTCACTTTTTAGATACATTGTTAATAGGTATTTACAAAATATTTATGTATTTCTTTAAATGTGTAAAACATGATGAAAATCCCAGGAGGCACCTATCTGCAACTGTAAGCACCTAACCACCTTTAATTTCTGGCCCCAAGTGCCTAAATGACTTTTGAAAATGGGACCTAGACATTTTTGAGAATTTACAATAATTCAACCCATGTTCCTCTTTGCCATCACCTTTTTCATTCTAGTCCACAATTCATATTGTTTCAAATAAGTATACGTTGCTTGATTCTGCAACATTGAACTCAGTGGGAGCTACACCATTGCATTGCATGAGAGCAGGATCAGACCACAATTGCCTAAACCGAAAGCTAGGGAAGGGTATGTGTTAACAAACTGATGAGCTGGGTGATGTTTGCACCAAGAACTGGTAGAGGAATGTAATTTTATTCCATATTGCAATCTTCCCCCCAAAAGCACTGTTTTAATTCAATTACATTTGAAGCAATTATATAGA
Source organism: Lepidochelys kempii (assembly GCF_965140285.1). NCBI lineage: Eukaryota > Metazoa > Chordata > Testudines > Cheloniidae > Lepidochelys > Lepidochelys kempii. Next base: position 8,848,648 of record NC_136386.1, on the reverse strand, counting down.
ATATGTGACTATAAATTAATATTCCTACAGCAGTTTGGTTTTGTAATTAACTTGTTGGCATAAAAGTCATTATCTGATAACATCCAGGAATGGAGAAATTTGCTGTCTAAGACAAATAAAGAGGTACTCATGAGAAGCTTACCTTCAAATGAGCACTTCTTTTGTTTCATGGAACAATGCGATAGCTTCCTGGGCAACTGAAATCAACCTGCTTTGTGGTTGTGTTTCGAATTCTAGGGTTTACAGGTAATAAATGTTTGAGTCAAACGTGACAAAATGCAGGCCTCCCAGTGCTCGGGGAAAAGATAATATTTTCAGCCTCAGCTGGTGCATTCCATAATCCTATATTAAAAAGGCCTGCCACACACTTGCTCAACATGTGATGGATTGTACTCGGATTAAAACTGACATCCAACGAAGTCACAACATTTTCCTTTCTTCTAATTAAAGAAATGGAATCCAAATGAATATGAAGGGCCTCTAAACAGCATCGTGGTGCAGGGTGGCAGAAATTATTGTGGTGCGTCTACGATCGCCAGCCCTGAAGTTTACAGGACGAGGAAACGGTTTGACCTAATGTTCTGGCTGTGCGTGTGTTTAACTTAAATCGTAGGCTTTCCGTGAAAGGGAACTGGCATTGTTTAATTAAGAGCCTCTCGCTTTTCAGTTCTACCTTGACTTCTAATTCCACCGTGAGGTGCGGACACATGGCACTTTGTCTTTTCAGGGTGCAATTAGACTTGGTAATGCAGCTGTCCGGTTTCCAGTGTCAATTCCTCCAATGACAGATGGAGTAGCCTTAGAACCCCGGCAGTACTTCAGACCATGAGAGCGGAGGGTCTTCACTAATAACTAGTATGTAGCGAGGAAATCATTATCTGCTAAAAAGTCTGCGATTGGGGATTTACACGAGCATGGACTACTAGGAGACTTCACTCCGGCTCCAGGTACAGGACTAACATAAAGAGAAGTGAAGCTATGCAAAGCCTCTTACAAGTTGTTTATGGGCCACATTCTGACACCCTTACTCTGGTTGAATAGCACCTTACTCCGCAAGTAATAGTTCTTGGCAGCATAAGGATCTACTCAGTGTATAGGACAAGGGGTAGAATGACACGATCTTGCCCTTTAAACATGGTTGTTTACAAACAGTACAGAAAAGATTTCAATATTTGAATTCCTTAGATCCCCAAATCAGGTTTGGGGCCCCACTGCGCTAGGCCCTGTACAAACACCTTGTGGGAAACAGTCCTTGTCCCAAAGAGCTTTCAGCATAACTGGACAGAACAGAGAAAGGATGGGAGTAGGGAAGTATTATTATCCCTGCTCAACAGATGGGGAACTGAGGCACAAGGAGATGGAAATAGGACAGAAATTTGCAGAGCCTTAAAACTGAGCATGAGAGGTGTGAACTTGGTGCACCAAGAGACAGTGAAGAAACTTGGGATCTGATCCATCAGCCACTGAAATCAATGGAAATAACTCCCATCGAGTGCACTAGGGTGGGGGTTGGGGTCCTGGGAAAGAAAAAGAGGGGGGCACACAGTCAAAGCCAAGGAAGAGGAGGGTAATTGGAGCCATTGAATGTTAGCTACCATAGGCTGAAGGGCCTGGAGGGAGGTGAGAGGCAGGGAGATAGGAAGGGAGGAGGTTATGGTGCTCTTGATGGGAGAGAACCATGGTGGGAAGCCAGGGATTTGGCAGGGGGACTGAGAGGAAGGGGTGGGCATTACACATGTGACAGAGCAGAAAGCGACAGGAACTGGGGAGAGCTTGGACATGTGGGGAACTGGAAAGGGAGGAGTCCAGCCGCCTGCGGGAGTGGCAGGGAGGGTGGCAGATCTGAGAGCAGCAACGGACAGACTGGGTGCGTGCACAGGGCTGAGCAGGAGAGAGGCCTGGTGAAACCAGCCACTGGGTTTGTTTGGTTTTCAGAGTGTGTGCTGTGCTGGAAGCCACTGGGAATGCGCTGCAAGAGCGAGGAGAATTCTCAAATGGCAGAGTGCAGGCTTTGCTCTCTGCCGGAGCCAGGTGAACTGCGGTTCCCAGCTCGCGTGGGTCACCATGCTGCTGAACCTGTAGCTAGTCACAGCAGGGTAGTTCCACACAGTCTGAGCAGCACCATATTTGGGTGTTGCTGTCACAGCCCCTCCGTGGCTGCACAGGGGAATAAAGGGAAGTAATTCCCCGCCCCTCACTCTGACTCCAGCCTGAGCTACGCTTTTGATGACCCCCACTGGGTCTGCTCCCTATCCCCTTTCACACGGGCAAGCAAGCGACTCCTGGAAAAGGGTGAGAGAATTCCCTTCCCAGAGCATGGGGGCTCGGGAAGAAGTTGTGACTCTGAGTCACATTCCCTGATCTGCTCCCAGGGCAATGCAGCTACCTGCCATCCCTCATTCTCCAGGTGGGTTGTAAGGTCACGGCCTAGCCCTTTGTTAGTTCTAAAATCACACTAAATTACCATGGCCTGAGCCACACAAAGGAGCTTTATCGCTGTATCATACCTGAGCTGGGCTGCCTTTTTGGGAAGGCTGCATGCGACTCTGATTGGCTGGAGACCCAGCGAATAGGGATAGCAACACCTGTAGGCTACATGGGTGTTATGCCCACAGAGGAGGTGACATGCTGGGTTGCTCAGCTGTACTAATGAGAGAGTTGGAAGATGGGCTAGGCTACTCAGCTCCCATTGACTTGGGACCCCCTGGGATCTGAGGACACTCAGCAGTGCACCTCATAGGAGGGAGCCCTGAGGAGATTTTCAAGCTCAGACTGACCTCCAAGGTTGTCTGAATAACGTATCGGAGCACTAACTCACTGTATAGATGAACCCTTAGATACCTATATGGCCCTCATTACCATTTTATCTGAGACTCTCACACTCTTTAATGGGTATTACCCTCACAACATCCCTGTGAAGTAGGGAGCCGCTATTGTCCCTGCAGATGGGGAACCTCGTGGCGAACCAAGGCACAGAGAGGCTGACTGACTTGCCCAAGGTCACACAGGAAGCCTGTGGTAGAGCAGGGAATTGAACCCGAGTCTCCCAAGTCCTTGACTAGCACCTGCACTGTGGGACAATCCTTCCTCTAATGGGCTCTGGTCTGGTCTGAATTTGGTGTCGGGGATCTGACTGGAAGACACTCTGGGACTTTTAGAGCTGGAGCTTGGTGTTTTGTGTATCCGATTCAGTTATGGCCTTTTCCTGCTTTGCTATGACATTATGTTAAAAATGCAGATCCCTGTGGCACATTATTTGCCAGCTCTCTGTTGTGTCTGGAGATACAGGACTCCCAAATCCTCATCAAGAAACTGTGGATATTTTCCTAGCCCATTTACTGGAGGCTTGATAAATTCCATTGCTCTATTCTGCACGTAGCTCCAGATATAATGTTAGACTTCTAAATGCCTAAGGCTTTATGTAAGCACAAAAGTTGTAAATTTGTACTGCTGTAACTATACCGGTATAATTAAAGAGGTCCAACTCCTACTGTGGACACAGTTATACAGGTACACATGTGTTTTTTTGCTCGGGAAGGGAAAATTAGCTATCCCGGTATAGGGCACCTTTTAACCTATATAATTGTGTGCATAATGGTATAAGTGATTCATTCCCCTTCCCATATAGGAATAAATTAACCAGTGTAAACACATTTATACTAGTATAACTGTGTATACTGGTATAGCTATTTTAGTTAAAAAAAAGAAAAATCACACTGCCACCTGAAATAATGAAATTAGTACAAAATCTGTGTGTCAACCAGGCATAAATTAGTTTTTGAAAATGGAATATAGGCACTTTTGAAAATTTTCCCCATCGTGTCTTATTAATGTAAGAAGAAGCAGTGCACTCAATATGTTGTCTTGGAGCAATACATATTTTTTAGGAATACATGAAACAATGTTAAACAGAAAAAAATCATGATTAAAATAAGTTCAAAGGTTTAGGGAAACAGAAATGAATGTGGAGTTAAAAATGGAACATGCAGTAAAAATAGAAAGCTCATTGCAAATAAACCCATTCTCAGCTTTCAGGTTTGGACACTAATGCATTGAAAACAGATTATTGCATAGACAGTGTCAGACATAAAATATATTAATCTGGTCAGAGTATACTAACACACATAGATTTACAATCAGGTGCATTTAACTGCTGTTCTCTTTATTAATCTTGATTTACAAACTCTAGCCTTTGAAACGAAGGATCAGAAAAGAAAAAATAATCCACAGATGCATTGCTGGGATAACTCACTTTCCAAAGAGACTTTCTACCTTAAGCTTTCAGTCATATCCTTTGCACCTTTAATTACTGAAAAGTCCTTCAACTTGTCTATTTAAGGGCACAATATGATAAATGTGAGCTGTTGCCCGTGCCCATCTGGGGCACCTTTTGCATAGCTGATGCCATGTATATTTGTTGGGTCTGCATGGATTCTTTCTAGTACCACACACACCCTGCATGGCTTCCTGCTGAGTACCTGATACCCACAGAAGAGAGGGGTCCTGTGGCAATTGATAACAAATGAAGAGCAGCAATGACTGAGTGTCACAGCCTCATCGGACAGCAAGCTTCTGAAAAACCCAGTAGCTGCATGTGTCATATTTTCAAAGTTCCTGCTTGCTCTATCCTCAGTTTTGAAAATTTTCCAAGATTTTCTCCAGACTTTGAAGGTTATCCAAAGCACAGTGAACTCAATATCAGTCTTTCCAGTGGGTTTTGGATCAGGACGAAATTCCCTGCTCTGCATTGAATTCACACCCTTTCATGTCTGCTTTAAACTAGATGAGTAATGGCCATCATGACTGGGACATGGGGGATCGAGTCCAATGGCTGGAGCCAGAGTCAGGAGCTAGGAACTGGAGTTAAGGGTCAGAACTATAGTCAAGAACCAGGAGTTGAGCCAGAGGTCGGAGCTGGAATGAGGAACGTGGAGTCAAGCTGGGGGTCAGAGCCACGCAGGAGCAAGCAGGGACAGGGGTGGGCTGGGAACAAGGCAGGCCACAGGAGTGTTCGCAACTGCACACAAAAGTGTTGAGCCTCCAGTGACCTGCTGTTGAGTTTAAAAGCAGGCCTGCTGGTTCCCTTCAGCCAGTCAGGCAGGCCTGTCAATTGGGCAATCTTACCTCAATCCAGCTGAGCTCATTACTCTGCCTATAGGCTGGGCTGGCTACCCCATCGTTCCGTAATGACCCCGCGGGACGCGGGAAGTCTGCAAGAGCTGCATTCTTTCCACACAAAATAACCGACTGTTTTCATTGGACAACACTGAGAAAAATCAACCGTTCGGTGCTCCAATGTTTGACACAGGAAAGGTGATGCCACCCTGGACATCCATTGGCCAATGCGGCTGATGTGGGCAGGTGGTAAAATAGCAGACCCACCTGCTTACCAAAAACTCTAGTTGAACAATAAGAGGAATTAAAAAGTGGTTCTTGTGGGGCAGCGTGACCTGATTGTGTGTGGGCTGCACAACCTCCCAACACATGAGAAGCCTGGGTGCGTTAGATGACATTCCCAGTTAGTGCCATACATGTTCGGATGACCTTATTGACAACTTTTCTTGGTGTCTGGACTATGCAGTCTGGTTGAGCAAGCCCTGCTGGCTGTGATTCTGTTGTGTTGTAAGTGGAGAAGGAGAAAGCTTCTTTTGCCTCCTTTTCTTCAGTGATGTGGTCCTGTAAACATTATTCATGTTGCTGGCAGAGGAGTTCAGAATATTTGCTCTGTGCCATTGATGTTCTAGCTTTCTGCCTGTGTACCTCAGCTGCCATAATTCATCCGTGAACTATGGTAATCTTCATCTGTGTTGTGGGAGTCGATGACTTGGGACCAAGGGTGTTGATGGCAGTGGACATCATATGATTATACTGTTGTACTAATTTATCGGCCCCTTGGCCTTACATTTGGTTGGCTTGTTCTCTGAGGACCAGCTGAAAACCTAGGGAGTTCAGGAGTCTTCAGGAGTGGACCAGCTTTGGTTGTTCACTGCTCCGGTGGGAAAGCTCTGATCTCTGCCTGGATGAGGTGGTGGTTAGACCAGGAGAGTGGTATGCTGCTGACATCTCCAATAGCCATCCCACTTCTAAACATTAATGAATCAGGGCCCAATCCTGCAAACATTTACTCAAGTAACCTATCTTTACCTGAATAAGGAAGGATTATGCCTGAAGACAGGTTTTGTAGTTATTAGATTAGATAAGCATGAGCAAAGGACAAAGAGAAATGGCCCCATCACTCCAGTTTTACCATTCACTCCAATGGGAGCAGGCTTGGGCCAATGTGAGAATAAGGCAAAAGAAAGCCGAAGAATAAAAGGGTGGAGGTGGATTTAGTGATTCAGTTATATGAGGGTGGGTTTCCTCTCAAAGTGCATGTATACAGTGACTGTATAGAGGAAAAAAGAAAAGGAGTACTTGTGGCACCTTAGAGACTAACCGATTTATTTGAGCATAAGCTTTCGTGAGCTACAGCTCATTTCATCAGATGCATACTGTGGAAACTGCAGAAGACATTATATACACAGAGACCATGAAACAATACCTCCTCCCACCCCACTCTCCTGCTGGTAATAGCTTATCTAAAGTGATCACTCTCCTTACAATGTGTATGATAATCAAGCTGGACCATTTCCAGCACAAATCCAGGTTTTCTCACCCTCCGCTGGAAATGCTGGAAATGGTCCACCTTGATTATCATACACATTGTAAGGAGAGTGGTCAGTTTGGATGAGCTATTAACAGCAGGAGAGTGAGTTTGTGTGTGTGTGTGGGGCGGGGGGTGAGAAGACCTGGATTTGTGCTGGAAATGGCCCAGCTTGATTTTCATACACATTGTAAGGAGAGTGGTCACTTTGGATGGGCTGTTACCAGCAGGAGAGTGAGTTTGTGTGTGTATGGGGGTGGGGGGGTGAGAACACCTGGATTTGTGCTGGAAATGGCCCAACTTGATTTTCATACACATTGTAAGGAGAGTGGTCACTTTGGATAAGTTATTACCAGCAGGAGAGTGAGTTTGTGTGTGTGGTTTTTGGAAAAAAAAAAAAGGGGGGGGGGAGTGAGAAAACCTGGATTTGTGCTGGAAATGGCCCACCTTGATTATCATACACATTGTAAAGAGAGTGGTCACTTTGGATGGGCTATTACCAACAGGAGAGTGGGGTGGGAGGAGGTATTGTTTCATGGTCTCTGTGTATATAATGTCTTCTGCAGTTTCCACAGTATGCATCCGATGAAGTAAGCTGTAGCTCACAAAAGCTTATGCTCAAATAAATTGGTTAGTCTCTAAGGTGCCACAAGTCCTCCTTTTCTTTTTGCGAATACAGACTAACACGGCTGTTACTCTGTATAGAGGAATACACTCTAAAACCCATAAAACGTACTGCAGGCAGAGGGGATGTCAGGTGGATTATTACTTTGATAGACTCAGGAGACCAGAGGGCAGGCACAGCCTAACAGCACCAGATAAAATAAAATGCTGACAGCTAGCCAGGGCTCCCCAAGTGTAGAAATGTTAATACCCCAAGGAGACCACTTCTTGGGTAGAAATGGTTCCTCCCTCTAGCCAGCGTGGCTGACAATATTGCAAGGCACCCCTAACGGATGGATAACGTTTTGCTAATCCAAAAGCAGCGTTATCCATCCATGTGCTCGCTCTACCCCTGTGAGGCTGCATGATTTCCAAAAGGAGCTGCGTAATACCTAGTCTGAGTGAGCATACATTATATCATACTGGCGCGCATCAGGGTTAATGTTCCATACCATGGCAATCAGGCCTGGGCCCCCTTCATCAACGAGAAAAAATAATGCTATTTAAATCAAGCCTTGTTTTTTGCAGAAGGAAGAGGGACGATTGTTCTTTTTATATTGCGGGGGGGGGAGGGGAACCTCTTCAGTGAATTCTTCTGAACATGTATATTGCACGTAAAAGTGAAATAAAGGAGGCAAAGTTTTGTTTTTCACCTGAGTGCTGTAAAATGGGGAATGCAAGCATGTCGTGCTCCAGGCTGCTTTCCTAGCAAGTTATGACAAATACAAGCCTCTGAGGAGATGGTGTAGTTTGTCAAAAAGAAAATATTACACAGAGACACGCCATTAATTTTTTAATAATTGCAAGATGTGGGTTTTTGTCGGCAGCAAGAGGTACGCACCGTATCTTGCTGTCTAATTTGATGGGACGAACTTCAAAAAAAACAAATTAAACAATTTTCCTTTCCACCGAAAAGAGAGACAATTAGCTTGAAATGGACTAGACAGGATAAATCACATATCCAGCTATTTCAGTGTTGTGCAAACAATTTAGGGCTGGAAGGGACTTCAAGAAAAGTTATCTAGTCACCCCCTTGCCTTTATTTGTGGTCCTTGCTGCTGAAAGTCCTGATCCATAGTTGATCCAAATGTTCCATTTGCCACTGGGGAGGGGTCTGTGCCCGCTAGCCTCAGAAGTGCACGCTCCACACTTTTGAAATATGGTATATTTTCCTAAAAGGTTCATGATAGCATATGGGGGGAGGGATAGCTCAGTAGTTTGAGCATTGGCCTCCAGGGTTGTGAGTTCAATCCTTAAGGGAGCCATTTAGGGATCAGGGGCAAAAATCAGGGATTGGTCCTGCTTTGAGCAGGGAGTTGGACTAGATGACCTCCTGAGGTCCCTTCCAACCCTGATATTCTATGATTCAACCCTTTTCCTTTGTGCAGAAGCTTCCAGACTCTACTCTGGATTCTCAGCAGGACGGGCAATCTGCAAAACAGGTTCACATAGAAAGAGGCACCTCCCGTCTTCTCCCAATGCCAGATTTCCACAGGTATTAAAAGAAGTTGCATGTTGAAATCTTAGGGAGCTGTTTAATCTATACTCAGGAAAAGAGTAGCCACATGAGCAGCTCTGGCTTCACATGAGGCTGTCCTCTGGAACACAAGCTCCTTGCAGCCATGGGTAGTTGGTGACTCATTGCTTCTCCAAGGGTGAGCACTGGTACAGAGTATCAGAGGGGTAGCCGCGTTAGTCTGGATCTGTAAAAGCAGCAGAGTCCTGTGGCACCTTATAGACTAACAGACGTATTGGAACATAAGCTTTTGTGGGTGAATACCCACTTCGTCAGATGCATCCGACATGCACCCAACGAAACGGGTATTCACCCACGAAAGCTTATGTTCCAATACGTCTGTTAGTCTATAAGGTGCCACAGGACTCTTTGCTGCTTTTATTGGTACAGAGGCTCTCTGTATATCTTAAACTCTGTGTGTGTGCGCGTGTGCCCAATTGCTTGGTATTGGGTTATCAGTGTATGTATTAATTTCACCCCAACAGCTGATGTAGCTCCCTTAAGTTTTGACATTTTTCATTCTATGTCTGGCTTGAATTTTCACCCCAAAATAAACACACACATATACAATGGGGTTTGTCAAGGTTCCTCCCCCACTCTGAACTCTAGGGTACAGATGTGGGGACCTGCATGAAAAACCTCCTAAGCTTATCTTTACCAGCTTAGGTCAAAACTTCCCCAAGGTACAAAATATTACACCCGTTGTCCTTGGACTGGCCGCTACCACCACCAAACTAATACTGGTTACTGGGGAAGAGCTGTTTGGACGCGTCCTTCCCCCCAAAATACTTCCCAAAACCTTGCACCCCACTTCCTGGACAAGGTTTGGTAAAAAGCCTCACCAATTTGCCTAGGTGACTACAGACCCAGACCCTTGGATCTTAAGAACAATGAACAATCCTCCCAACAGTTGCACCCCCCCTTTCCTGGGAAATGTTGGATAAAAAGCCTCACCAATTCGCATAGGTGATCACAGACCCAAACCCTTGGATCTGAGAACAATGAAAAAGCATTCAGTGTTTTACAAGAAGACTTTTAATAAAAAATAGAAGTAAATAGAAACAAAGAAATCCCCCCTGTAAAATCAGGATGGTAGATATCTTACAGGGTAATTAGATTCAAAAACATAGAGAACCCCTCTAGGCAAAACCTTAAGTTACAAAAAAGATACACAGACAGAAATAGTTATTCTATTCAGCACAATTCTTTTCTCAGCCATTTAAAGAAATCATAATCTAACACATACCTAGCTAGATTACTTACTAAAAGTTCTAAGACTCCATTCCTGTTCTGTCCCTGGCAAAGACGACTACAGACAGACACAGACCCTTTGTTTCTCTCCCTCCTCCCAGCTTTTGAAAGTATCTTGTCTCCTCATTGGTCATTTTGGTCAGGTGCCAGCGAGGTTACCTTTAGCTTCTTAACCCTTTACAGGTGAGAGGAGCTTTCCCCTGGCCAGGAGGGATTTCAAAGGGGTTTACCCTTCCCTTTATATTTATGACAGGGTTAATCCTGCCTTCAGGTAAATCCTGTGCAACCCCTTGATAAAGGCATGGGAATGCCACCTGCTGTCCACATGACCTGCTTCTAGCAATTGTTTAATTATTTCAGTGTAATCATAGTTTCAGATCTCAGGATCTTTTCAATTTAAGTCTGACGGAATCATGAGGTGGATCCTAAAAAAATCACAAGATTGGCCCCACAAATCATGAGATTTAGAAAAAAAATCATCCAACCATGGCTTTTAGTCTGTCCTTTGATTTTTTAACTCCCCTTTCCGCCTCCGGCTGTGTGGGTGTTTTTCCTTTAGAGACTGTGACACTTTTGTTCTCTCGGAGATTTAGCTCTGTATAATGTATAGATAGGTAGAAATGCTGGGAAGTCTAAACTCTGATTTGTACCCTAGCAAAACTTACAGGCAGGGGAAAGAAATGTTTTACCTAACCTTAGCCTAGTGCTTTTCCCAAGCCTTTTACAAAGCCAGAGTCCTTCCTCAGTGTGGAGAGTGCCATCTGTGGCTGATGAGTGTCTCCTTGCTGGAGAATGCAGGGGTTATTTTAAAGGGAAAGTCCTTTGGGAAATTCCCTGGTGGCCTATAGTGTATATGGTGCTTTTGGGTGGCAACTGAGACCGGGTGCCCTTAGGGTGACCAGACAGCAAATGTAAAAAACTGGGACAGGGGGTGGGGGAGTAATAGGAGCCTATATAATAAAAAGACCCAAAAATCAGGACTGTCCCTATAAAATCGGGACATCTGGTCACCCTAGGTGCCCCGCTATCCTGGTTCTGTGGGGTTTGGGGGAAGGCTCAGTTCCCATCCTGCCCCCTGTAATGTTTCTGGTATCAGAAGCTGCTTCTGCTGGAGAGAATGGTTTCAAAACAGGGAGTTTTATTCCCACTGTGTGGTGCTGGAAGATGGCTCCCCTCAGTTTCTAGATGGAGGAATTTGCTTGTCAGCTTGTGTTCTGGAGAAGGATTTGGGTTTAGAGATGTCCCCAAAGAAAGGTCCTGAAGACAAACTTGATGAATTGGGTACCGATGACCTGGAGAAATTAGCTTCTTCCAATGTTTATATGACAAATAAGCTAGAGGGAGCCTGAAGGGGACACTCTGAAGCTGCTTTATCCCAGTCATGTTTCCCGGCTGCTGAAACCACCATAGAAAAACCCTTTTAAAATGCCAGTATGGTGGGAGGGCGGGAACTCATCTGTTCATTTTAAATCTGCCAGGTCTTGAAAGGCTGTGCTTGATAGACGTTTCTCTGCTATCAAGGCTCTTGAAAGTAAATTTGATGCCTGCTGTTTCCCAGTGAGAGCACTGGAGGAAAACGCAGCAGTTTGAAGGGTCTGCTAAAAATCTTGAGGAAAACACAGCAGGGCTGCCACAACAGGTCAGTCCCCAAAACTCAACTGGGAGCTTTTTAATAGGGTGATTCAACTGGAAATTTTGGAACCTAATCTTCAGAGATGGAGGAGGAGAATCCTGGTAAAACTTGCTTCTGCAGATGCTTCTACAACCCACAGGTGAGTGTGTGTTACAAGCTCCCTTCTGTGGCTGATCCACAGAGGATGTGTCTGTTTCACAGCCAGCTGGAGCAGTTTAGTGCAGACTCTAGCAGCTAGTACTTCTTAACTTCACAGGTCCCCAGTTGGATCCTTTGTGTGCTGGCCACCAACACAGCAATCATATTTCCTCCAGGAAATTCTTAATCTGCCTTTGTAAACAGCAGAAGCCTTTACAGCTCCTTTTACACGTAAAGCATCTTCTAAAGCTGAATCAGCTTTTGGTTGTGTCCTTGCAAGAAAGTGAATTTAGTTGGAGAGAAAGGCCACGTTGTGTCTGAAGTCTGGAAGACTTGTCTAGTGTTTGTGAAGTCATGTTAGAAAAATAAAGCCTAAGTTTTTAGATCCAAACCACCCAAGAGTGCCCCCTTTAAACACAGAAAAACAATTGCTCTCTAGTAGATGGATAGGAGCCATGTTCTTTCTGGATGGAGTTTGCTCTTTCACACAGTGGGTGAAAAGCATAGAAAAAGAATGGTGTTGAATTACTAGGGAGGGCACAGAAGGGAGAGGGTGGTGCCAAGGGGAGCTGGTTTATGTCCAGTGTAAATTGGGAGGGATGAAGATGGAAGGTAGGAGAAGCATGCGTTGTGTGTGTCGCTAGTGATCTGACAGAACTTAACAATATGATGGCCGCTACAGCTCATGTTATATGCCCCCTCTGAATCCCAGATGATGAATATGTAAGCATTAAGTGAAACAGAGGGGTACTGTTATGCCCACTGGACATTTGATTTTTCACAAATATCCACACCTTCCCATCCCATCTCCCCACTGCATTTTCCACTGAATGCATCCGATGAAGCGAGCTGTAGCTCACAAAAGCTTATGCTCAAATAAATTGGTGAGTCCCTAAGGTGCCACAAGTCCTCCTTTTTAGAGATAAGCTAGTTCATTTTAAGCAACAGTTCCACCTAGCCCTCCAACATTTTGTTTTTTAACCATCTCTGGACTTTAGTTTTGACTTGGAAGGAAGAATATGGGTTTAGTGTGATTTGAAAAATATAGGTAAGGGTGAGGCTCTGACTTTTGACCATCAGCTTTCCAGCTTGGGGGTGCCTAATTCAATTCTCTCCAATTGGACGCAGCATTCTTCTCTTTCTGTCTTAAGCTGGTGGATAGCGTTATTGTGTTAAACCCCTCCTGTTTCATCCCAAAGGTACACTTTAAGTATTTAGCAACGGGATTCAGATTGTTTTACACCGTTCGGTGACGTTTTTAGAGTGCTTTGGCATCCATGTGGATCAAACCTGCTATGTAAACACAAAGTCTTCATTATTCTCAGTAACCCAGCTGTACAGCAGTTACCCACTGTAGGTCTTGATGCTAGTGCATGTGTGTGAAAGTATATCACCAAAAACTGACATTTACATGAAACACATGATATTTTCCTGGGGAGCCGGGGGGATCAACGCACACCACCCAGCGCATGTACACTGCTCTGCTCTGCACTGCACACTCAATGGAGCGTGTGTATGATTGTGCGAGAAGCTGGTTAGAAGACACAATTGGAATGGCCATAGTGGAGGAGACCCAGTGGCCATCTTGCCCAGTTTCCTGTCTCCCATAGTGACCAGCCCTGCATGTTTCAGATGATGGTGTAAGAGCCCTGCAGAAGGCAAATGTGGGATAATCTGCCCCCTAGAGTGGACTGAACTGTATAAAACCTCAGTGTACTAGCCCCACCACCCATCGCAACAAAGAATGACTTTTACAAATAAGTGAGAAATACAATAATCTTTGTCTTCTTTGTAATCTTTGGTTTCAGAGTAACAGCCGTGTTAGTCTGTATTCGCAAAAAGAAAAGGAGGACTTGTGGCACCTTAGAGACTAACCAATTTATTTGAGCATAAGCTTTCGTGAGCTAGAGCTCACTTCATCGGATTGCATTCATTGCATCCGATGAAGTGAGCTGTAGCTCACGAAAGCTTATGCTCAAATAAATTGGTTAGTCTCTAAGATGCCACAAGTACTCCTTTTCTTTTTGTAATCTTTGTAATCTTAAATCTGAATTTAAAAACCAGACATTTTCTATTAAGTGGCTGGGAGTTTGGAGTAACTAAAATACTGTTTTTTGGGCAACAATTGACATGAAAATAGGCTAAACAGAATTATTTTAATCCCCATGCTCCTCTTAAACAAGGAAATAATAGCAAGAAAAGGGGGGAGGGATAGCTCAGTGGTTTGAGCATTGGCCTGCTAAACCCAAGGTTGTGAGTTCAATCCCTGAGGGGGCCATTTAGGGATCTGGGGCAAAAATTGGGGATTGGTCCTGCTTTGAGCAGGGGGTTGGACTAGATGACCCCCCGAGGTCCCTTCCAACCCTGATATTCTATGATTCATAATTTATCTGTACATCTTCTATGATGCCACTTCTATGAAAGGTCAAACTGCCATCAAGAAATGTGCACAAAGGAAAGGGCTAACTTTGTATCATTTCCCATTCTTTCCCCCTCATTACAATGACAAAGTTTGTACGAGAATTTGGGCGTCTCATTAAATCTAGGAATTATAGCTGTAGGCAGTTCATAAAGTGGAAATTGGGACCAGGTAGGACTCTAAATTTGCATACACACCAACCCCACCCTAGTTCAATTTGCATTTGATTTGCATGCATTGTGGTTTGATGAAATCCCTGCTGTATGTTTGTGGGGGTGGAGGGGAGGTTATGTCATTTTGTTCATGATTTACATGACTTTTGCTTTAAGTGCAATTTTATAGTTCGGAAGCATCCATGCAAACTTAAATTTAACATTTACAAAACTGATCAAATAACGCATGGCAGCTGTAAATATCCAATTCTCTTTGTAAGTAAGTGTAGTGTTCATGAAAGATGACAGGCTAACGGCACTGCAGATGGAAACCCTCTGTTCATCAGCTAACGGCGTGCAGTATGATAAAGACAACTTCAAGCTTCGCTGAACATTGCTTCATTAATGTCCTTTGCTCTCACTGAGGGGACAGTTAGGCTGCAGTCACACCTCTGATGGCTGTGTGTGTAGACATACGTGAGCTAGCTTGGATCTGTTAGCTCAACTAATATTAGTAGTGATGCTGCTAACAGCAAAGCCTGGAAAAGGGGACCCTTTTACACTCGAGCTAGGACCCTGCAGTCGAGCTGACTCACTGCTGCTGCGGCTTCTTTGCGGTGTAGACGTACCCTGAGAGGGTGTTTCAGGTGTCCCCCCTGCACAGACATGTAACCCCTCCATTTAAGGGTTGGAAGCTTGTGTATCCGTGCAAGGGCTGATCTCGCAACCCTTGTCTGATGTAAATGGAAGAGATTAAGATGGAACTGCCCCTGATTTCATTTCCCGTTGACTTAGATACCTAACTTGACAGGTGCTTTTGTAGATCCTGCTACGTGCCTATCTGCATCTTTAGGCACTGAGACGCCCTGGATAATCTTGCCCAAAGAGTTCCATTGATCCCGTGTTAAAAGGTCCTATGTCGTGTAAATCATTTTTTTCTCCTCCCCTCACACGCGTAAGTCTCATGTTGTTGCTGCCTTCTCTGTAGTGAAGAGAAGAGGCAGCTCCCTCCTGGACTGACCGGCTGTAAATCTTCGCTTGGCCAGGGGACAGCGCTATCCAGCAAAGCAAAGTGCTTCTTTTGCTTCCCTACAGGGGCAGCCCACTCTGCTTCTACAGCAGGGGTGGCCAACCTGGGGCTCCGGAGCCACGTGCGGCTCTTCAGAGGTTAATATGCGGCTCCTTGTCTAGGCACCGACTCCGGGGCTGGAGCTACAGGTGCCAACTTTCCAGAGTGCCGGCGGGTGCTCACTGCTCAACCCTGGCTCTGCCATGGGCCCTGCCCCGACTTCCCGCCCCCTCCCCTCAGCCTGCCGTGCCCTCGCTCCTCCCCTTTCCCCGCCAGAGCCTCCTGCATGCCACGAAACAGCTGATCGGGAGGTGGGGGAGGGAGGGGGAAGGTGCTGATCGGCTGGGCTGCCGGTGGGTGGGAGGCGCTGGGAGTGGGCGGGGGGAACTGATGAGGGGGCTGCTGATGTATTACTGTGGCTCTTTGGCAATGTAGATTGGTAAACGCTGGCTCCTTCTCAGGCTCAGGTTGGCCACCCCTGTTCTATAGTGCTTGCAGCTCCGGCTGGGCATGAAAACTAGCCCCTGGCCAAGGCTATGTGTTACACTGCCCATAGGTTGCCGTGCCAGGACACTTAGTACCTGCCTTGAAAGATCAGCAAGCTGCAGGAGGCGGAGCTAGATAATAACGTGTCACTCTGGGAACCTGGCTTGAGTCAAAAAGAGATGAATTTGGTTTCAGTCTAACAATAATACTGGACACTTGGGGCTTGATGCACAAAGAGGACTTAGATGCCATGGTGCAAAACCTAATGTGTACATGCCCTGGTGCCGAGGGGTGGGGAGAGTCAGGTGCCTAAGAATGGGATTCACAAAACACGCTGAGCAGGGAGCTGCCTAAGCAAGCCCATAGGAAATGCCGAGGAGACGGTTGGTTCCTAATCTCTGCCCCTCAAAGGGAGTCACATGCCTAACTTTGGGCCAGAGGGCGAGGTCTAGCTCCACTCAAGATCGGACCCTCTCCAGCAGTCAGGTATAGAAATTTAGGGGACATAACTGGGGCAAACTTAGATGTCTAGGGACTGTAGGTGCCTACAGGGTTAGGCAGGGGTTTTGATTGTCTGCATTTTGGATTTAGGCACCTAAAGTGGAAGTTTGGCACCTAAACCCCTTTGTGGATCTAGCCCTTAGTTCTAAGTGTTCAATACTTTGAAAATGTAGCTCTTGCTGCTCTTAGTTTCCTTCACTCCATTGCATTCACGTGTGAAACCAAACCCAAGCCTTTCTTAGTCAATGCTTTTTTATCTAAATTTGCTCAGTCTACTGATATTCTCCGTGGATTACAAATCAGTGACAATCTTCCCTCCACCCACTTTTGCTTGACGTTGAAAGAGCCACGCACAACATGCATCAGCTATGAAAAATGCCATGCAAGTCTTAACTCTGCATGTGGTGTTGCCTAACTGTCAGCTCCCTGGTGTTGCATGAAAATCTGGCATTGCAAAATTGGGATAATCTAGTGCTTGAGGATAAACCTGGCCAAATGAGTGCTTGCATTAATACTGGCCCTTCTGTACACTGTGTATATTTTTGCAGCGACAAAGATCAACAATATGCATTCAATTTGAATGGCTGTTATTTTAGATTAAAGAAATTAATGCTAGAAAGGAAAGCTTCCAGGAGAGAACACAGCTATGTTTCTATACCTAAGAAGCTGGCCTGGTGTGCTTGGCTGATGGGCCAGAGATAGGTGCCCCCCACCCCTCAGGATCCTTGGCTGTGGACTGTTTACTAGAGCTAGACACCTAAGCCAGCTCAGCAACTTAGGTAGCCCATAGCCTAGCAGCCAAAACCGTCTCCCTGTCTCCTGTGTACACTCAGTACCTCTTTCACACTCCCCGGTCATTTTCCTATGCCTCCAGATGTCTTTTGTGCTGACCCCCTCTATTGGTGCATGGCCTGCATCCAGCCCTCCAGCTGCAGAGTCTGAGAGGCAAGAAGTCTTAGGCAGGGCTTGAGCATGCCTCCAGGATCAGGCTTCACTGGCAATATAGCTGTTACCCTGCCTACTTTGAGAATCCCACTTCCAGGGCTTTGGCTTGAGCTAGGACTCCAAGTATCTCATTAGCTGTGAGGCAGCATCAGGGCTGAGGTGGCTTTGTGAATGCCGACGGGTGCAAACTTAGGCTCCTAGGGAACTTAGGTGGCACCTCAGTGGTGGCTTTGAAAATGTTAGTGGTGCCCAAATGGTGGACCTAGGTGCGTCATGAGGCAGGCAGGCCCAGATCCCCAAAGGAATGTAGGCACCTATCGCTCATTGAAATCAATGGGAGTTAGGTGCCTAAATCCCTTTAGGGAACTTGGCCATAGTTTCTCTGGCCCAGATCCTCAAAGGTACTTAGATGCCTAAGTGTCACATGGAAATTGTTACCTCACCCACCTTGTCTGTCTTAAGTGTCACACAAAGAGTCACACAGGGAACTGAAGCCAGGTCTCTAAAGACCCTGGCTAAGTACTGGACCACCCATGTTTGTGCCTCCTTTAAGATACAGCTGTAGCTCCTGACAACAAAATGGCTGCTAATTGGAATTTTCAAAAGCATCTATTGATTTTCTTGGGAGTTAGGGCACTTAAACAGCTTTGAGGCACTTGGCCTAAGTAGCCCAAATCTCACTGAAAGTCACAGTTCTTAGGAATTTAAAAGTGAAGTATACAGAAAACACAGACATCTCAGTTTCACAGCTAAGTACATCAGTCACACTGGCCACCAGCAGTTTAGCTGCAGAGACAAATTAAGATTTACCACCAAACCTTTGGGATCCTATTGCAAAAAACTCCCGCTTTCCCTAGATAGCTAGCTGTGGGTAGGGGATTTGGAGTCACATGACTTGTTGTCATCTCCTCCTTCTAGGGCGACCAGACGTCCCGATATTTGGGGCTTTGTTTTATAGAGGCTCCTATCACGCCTCACCCTCCATCCCGATTTTTCACCTCTGCTATCTGGTCACCCTATCTCCAAACCCACATCTTTGGGACATCTTATGAGATGACCTGAACTGAGTGGGGCCATACTGCACCTTCTCTCCCATGGTCCTGTGCCGGCAGCGATCAACTGCATGTTATGACACCCACTACTCATGGTGATTCCAGGTCCACCCAGGCGGTAGGGTTTCGATACAGCCTTAATTTCCCCTTGTTTACCGAACTGTCCTTGGCATTTGCAGTCGCTGTCTTGTGCAATGATAGTCTCCACCTGCAGGGATGAAGTTAAACTGCCCTCTTGCCTGCATCTGACTTTTTCACACAGCACTGTGTGTGTGTGTGTGTGTGTGTGTGTGTGTGTGTGTGTGTGTGTGTGAGAGAGAGAGAGAGAGGGTTTGAAAGCAGCTGAAATAAGGTGAATCATTTGGGATTTTGCAAAGAAACAGGAATGTGCAAAAACCACGCTCCCCTCCAATACCTGACAAAAGAATGCAAGCTACCAGGTCAACCAAGTGACACATCTAAAGGGGCGAAGAAGTGCATAAATACGCAATGGAAGAGGAAGCAGTGGGGGAGAGAAAGCCTATTCTGATTTCAAGTTTGTCTCTAATGTTTGCAAATGTAGTTTTTCTACTAAGGTACCACATATTGCCTACATTACATGATCTACTACCAGACAGCAATGTAGTTTATGACTCCTAGGAGAAGAAAATCATAATTCACAGCCATTAACAAAAATAACAGTGCTTTCACCCAGAGGAGCTTTCCTTAGAAAGCCTGTACAGACGCTATCTAACCTAATTTAAGCAATGTCATGAGTTGGAACAGATCACTATCAAGTCTGTCATGCTTGTCATAACATGGCACTTGAATAGAAGACAGCCCTTCCCAGGAGAAATTCCTGCTAAGGAACTGTATTATTTAATGCAGTTTAAAGATTCCTTTAAGTTTCAGAGCCTGTTTATTTGAAAATTGCTTTGCTAAAAAGCAACTGTTAGCTTGGTTTCATTTAAAGTGAGATGAGCTTTCAGTGTACATTGATAGAGACTTCTCTTCTTCCACGTTAGCACTAATGAGCAGTTGCAAAGGGGCGAGCTGATGCAGCATAGCACAGCACACATCAGATGGATGGCATTTGTCACATACTTTCAGGGGAGCTGGGAGTTGGGATTTCTGCGAATTATATCATTAGTGAAAATTGTGAAGGGATGCTGTCACATTGACAGTCACATTTCCGCCTGAAACGATTGTTACAAGGAACTGCCACGCTTCCTATAATGGGATTAAAGCACACGACATTTTCCCCTTTCTATTTTTCAGCATGTTTACTCTGTCCATGAGGCAGCATGTTATGAAGAGTCAGTTTCTTTGTTCTGTCGCTGGTGGATGGTCCTTCAAGATGGTGCTAACCAGCAACAGCAGCAGCAAAGCTGAAACTGCTGAAGCAGCAGGCGGAAGTTTGCATAGAGAGAAGAGGGTATTGTGAGGACTGTCTGTCTTCTGTAAAGAACCCTTTAAAAATGAACTGGGGAGCAAAAAAACCCTCATCAAATGTGTTTAAAGGAGATTAGGGGGAGAACCCCACCATATAGTCCATCCTTTATCAGCGTAACTCCCCCCACCCCTTTATTCCTCTTTCTTTCCCTCCATCCTTCCTTTCCTCATCACACTTTCCCCTCCCTCCTCCTCAGTCACTGCCTTGCTTGCAGTCACTCATCACCTCTTGTCTCCCCCTTACTCCCACCTTGGAGTACATATCAAATGTAATATATATGTACAGAAAATATAATTTATGTATTATATTTAATCAACAATTATAAATAATGTTTGACAACCTTCAGTCCCCATCACTTTGCTGACTCATTATACCCCTTTCCTCCCAACTTTTGTCTCTTTTCTATCAGACTATGCTTTTTAGCAGCAGGGATCATGTCTTCCTGTGTGTCTGAACAGAACCTAGCACAATGTGGCTCCAGCCATGACTGGTGTTAGGGGGCTTATTCCTTCACCCACTTACTTCCCTGGTCCTTCTCGCATGAACAGAGAGCAACAATACCCGAAGTCCAAAGGTGCAAACAATTCGATGTTTATTGGGGTGAACTTCCAGCAAGCATGATTCCAGTTTCCTTCCTTAGTATCCTCCTTCCCAGCTCTGACACCACAGAGCCTTACACCTGTGTCCCTGTTCCCATTCCTACCCTTAGCCAAACATGATTCCAACTTCCTTACTCCCATTCCCATTTCCCCCTTTAGCAAAACATGATTCCAATTTTCTTACCCCCATTCCCTGTTCCCATCTCCCCCTTTAGCAAAACATGATTCCAATTTTCTTACCCCCCATTCCCTGTTCCCATCTCACACACCCACATGCCCACCCCCACCCACACCCAGTCACTTCCTCATTGACTACAGATTATATAGTAAAACTTGAGTTCTGCTTAGCTATACCTTAACCAATCATTTTCCTGAAATTTGACTAACCAATCCTAACATATTGTAACATGATTATGTAACCAATTATATCCCACCACCTTAATTAGTTTACACCCAGCAAAATTAATTATACAGCAGACAGGAACAATCACAGAACCAGACAGAGATTCTACAGACAAACAATAGCAAAGTGGGAACTACAATGACAAGACAACACAGAAGTGAGGATTTCACATCCCAGCTATTGATAAGTGAGTTCTTGCCAGACAGGATGCTATCAAACTAAGTTTCCTTTTACATTTTCTAGGCACTTCCCTTTCTCTGGAGGTGATAGGAACTATAAGGACAGGATTGTATTCCTAACAGCCCAATAGCACCTTATTTCAGTGTGACTAGTTTGGAATGTGAGGATGTGACCGTTTGCTTCCCAGCTTATGGCTGCATCTGCTGCTTAGCCAAAGGCCTTAGCCTAAGAACAGGGCCTCAGACTGTCACAGTAAGAGAAGGCCCTTACACCAGCAGACAGTGATTTTGATTCTTTCTTTTATATCTCTATCACTAGCCAAGTGATAAGAATACACCTAAATTCTTAGAGTATAGGCCTTTACAGACAGGCCTGAATATCTATATCCTAACAACTGGGTTTTTTGGACGCTGCTGCAATACAACTAATAGACCAAATGAACTGCGGCCTCCTGAAAATCAATCCCTTGCTTTAGCAACCGATTATGTTTCCTCTCATTTAATCTGAGAACCAGGAAATCTATTTAAATCAAATATGGGGTCAAAATATTTGGAAGATAGCTTGGATGTATAGCTAGACCAAGAGCCTAAATGGGATGAAATCATTTAGGGCCTGACCCTACAAATACTTACACATGAGTAACTTTACTGATGTGAGCAATTCCACTGATGACAGGGTGAGTTCTCAGGTGGATATATATACTCACATGTGTATGTGTTGCAGGAGCAGACCCCTAGTGGTTTCTGATTTATAGTTGATCAATTTTAAGTATTTTCACAAATTCCATACATCAAAATAAATTTCCTTTGCCAGGGAATTTCTGCGCATTGCACTTCAGCCAAATGCTGGGTTTCCATTGTCACACATTTTCATACACCATTTGCTCATTTATTTTTGGAGTGTATGTTGGCGTATTTCATGTCAAAGCCAGAGTGTGGGTGTAATTCACACCATCACTCTTCTTCTTTTTTTTGTTATGAGCACATGTGGGCTGTCCCCATTTACTGTGGCTGCTTAGTAACCCACTGTCTCCAATCACTTTGGCAACACATCATGGCGCTTCAAGATCTACTTCTTCATCTCTGTGAGTAGCAGATGAATCATATAGAGTTTATGTATAATACAGTTAAATAGCAAAGGAAAGATAAACTAGTTACATTAGACAGGTTTCAGAGTAGCAGCCGTGTTAGTCTGTATCTGCAAAAAGAACAGGAGTAATTGTGGCACCTTAGATACTAACCAATTTATTAGAGCATAAACTCAGCCTAGACCAATCCACATAAGTGGTCCATTTCCTGGACACTACTGTGCTAATAAGTGATGGTCACATAAACACAACCCTCTACTGGAAGGCTACTGACTGCTATACTTACCTAGATGCCTCCAGCTTCCATCCAGGACAGACCACACAATCCATTGTCTACAGCCAAGCTCTACGATACAACCGCATTTGCTCCAACCCCTCAGACAGAGACAAAACACCTACAAGATCTCTATCAAGCATTCTTACAATACCCACCTGCTGAAGTGAAAAAACAGATTGACAGAGCCAGAAGAGTACCCAGAAGTCACCTACTACAGGACAGGCCCAACAAAGAAAATAACAGAACGCCACTAGCTGTCACCTTCAGCCCCCAACTGAAACCTCTCCAGCGCATCATCAAAGATTTACAACCTATCCTGAAAAATGATCCCTCTCTCACAGATCTTGGGAGACAGACCAGTCCTCACTTACAGACAACGCCCCCAACCTGAAGCAAATACTCTCTAGCAATCACATACCACACAGCAAAAACACTAACCCAGGAACCAATCCTTGTATCAAAGCCCGTTGCCAACCGTGTCCACATATCTATTCAGGGGACACCATCATAGGACCTAATCACATCAGCCACACTATCAGAGGCTCATTCACCTGCACATCTACCAATGTGATATATGCCATCATGTGCCAGCAATGCCCCTCTGCCATGTACATTGGCCAAACCGGACGGTCTCTACGCAAAAGAATAAATGGACACAAATCTGACATCAGGAATCATAACATTCAAAAACCAGTCGGAGAACACTTCAACCTCTCTGGCCACTCAGTAAAAGATTTAAGGGTGGCAATTTTGCAACAGAAAAGCTTCAAAAACAGACTCCAACAAGAAACTGCTGAGCTTGAATTAATATGCAAACTAGATACCATTAACTTCGGTTTGAATAGAGACTGGGAGTGGCTGGGGCATTCCACATATTGAATCTATTTCCCTAAGTTAAGTATCCTCACACCTTCTTGTCAACTGTCTAAATGGGCCATCTTGATTATCACAACAAAAGTTTTTTTCTCCTGCTGATAATAGCTCATCTTAACTAATTAGCCTCTCACAGTTTGTCTGGCAAATTCCAATTTATCTGTATGTGTGTGTATATATCTATATCTATAGCTATCTTCTTACTATATGTTCCATTCTATGCATCCGACGAAGTGGGCTGTAGCCCATAAAAGCTTATGCTCTAATAAATTTATGAGTCTCTAAGGTGCCACAAGTCCTCCTGTTCTTTTTACATTAGACAGATTCCTGAATACATGACATGAAAGCAAGACTAAATATATTAATGAATCATCTTTTTTTAATTTACCTTCATCCCCCCCTCTTCTCTTTGCCAAGTTCATTTTGGTTTTTACTTATATCCATTAAAAAAGTTTTACACCTTTTCTTCAAATTGGTTAGTTGTCAGGGGATGGCTGAAAAAGGAAACCAGATGCACAAAATGCTATTATTCTTATAATCATTTATTTATTTTATTTATTAATTTTATTATTATTATTTTAATTTGAAATGAAAAACCAATAGATTCCTATTTGCTACCTTTCGTTGATGGTTATCACAGGATGCCCCTGGAAACTTCTGGATCTTGCTAATTTCCAAAATTTACTTAAAGAAAATTCTACCCAACCACGTGGCAATGGGGTAGAGGCTGAGCACAAGCCTACCGAGGTTCATGGAAAGGTATTCTGTATGGTCCAGCCTTCTCCTGGACAGTTCAGATAACAAAGGTTTGTTGTCCTGTAAAGCAAGAATATACAGCAACTTGCCACCTTAAATTGAGTTACCCATACAGTTCGCAACACTGGATTAATTTTAATTAAAGAATGAAGTTTATTTAACTACAAAGAGAGATATTTTAAGTGAATGCAAGTACTAAGGCATTAAAGTCAGAAATGGTTACAAGAAAAATACAGATAAAATGCTTCCTAATACTAAATGTAACAAACCAGAACTGATTTAAGGTGAAGCTCTTACCACAGGTGCCCAGAATCATTATTGACCAAGTTTCAGGTCAGGATATGCCCCCAAAGTCCATAGGCTGTTTTTTTTGTCATCTTAGGTGGAAAAGAGAGATGGATAGGGATAGAGAACTTTGGGTGTTTTTGTCCTTCACTTTTATGGTTCAGACACCCTTTGAAATGCATTTTCCTGAGCTTGACCCTAGATAAAGTTCTTTCCAGCTAAGAGCTAGGAGACATCAAGTCTAGTGGGGAAGAGGTGTTGTGCTGTTTCGTTTCATCTGTATATGCTGAAATGGAGCTTTCCTTTGTCTTCTTTCTTCCCCCATCTTGCTGTCTGAGGACTCTGTTTACAGCTTATATGCAAATTGAGGTGAACACACGTCCCTTTGTTTAAGACAGTCTTGCTTGACCAGTTCTACCTAACTGGGGCTATGTGAGTTTGAACATGTGCCTTTAACATAATATGGGGGGGATTTCATAACTTTACACACAATTGTTGCTACATACATTTCACCCTGACATTGTTGACCAGTGAGTTGTTAGTTTTCAGATGATACCTCACAAGGCATATGTTGTACAAAGATTATTACAATAGTGTGTAGGATGCAAATACAGGGGTGCACTCTGTCATAGCCACCCCTCTAGAGTCGTGTCTCAGGCCATATAAGCTAATAGCAGTCATGGATGGGCCATATGCTATTGTAGACCATCACATCATACCATCGCCTCCATAAACTTATCAAGCTCAGTCTTAAAACAAGTTAGAATTTTTGTCCCCACTACTCTCCTTGGAAGGCCATTCCAGAAATTCACTCTTGTGATGATTTGAAACCTTTGTCGAATTTCAAACTGAAACTTATTGATGCTCACAGTGGTCCCTTCTGGCCTTGGAAGCTATGAATCTATAGTTCAGGGCTGAGCCACAAGGCTCAATCTGTCTGATGAGTTTCAGTGAAACCCTGCTTGGACAGTGCAGAACAGTGCTTTAATTAGCAATAGGGAGACATTTATAGACGCTCCAGGCATCATGTCTGCATTAGGACTAGTAGGGGTGTAAAAAAAAATTGTTGATGCATTTTTTTGACCAAAAGTGGCTTTTTTACCAAAATGAAAGTTTTTGATTGAAAATTTTCATTTTGATTTAAATTTTCCACTTAAAATAAAGAGCAAAAAACCCAAATGTTTTCATTACAAATTTTGATTTTTTTTTGGTAAAACGTTTGTTTTCAGTAACAGTTTTCAGTATTTGGGTTTTGAAAACCAAAAATGTGTACTGAAAACGGTTTTCAAAAAACCAAAAATGTTTCCACTTGCAGTTTGTGTTGAAAAGCTGAACAATTTTTGCTGGGAATTTAGGAAAAAAAATATTTTTGGTCTCTCTCACAAAAAATAATTTGTATTTTTCAACCAGCTCTAATTATAATATTACAGTAGCACCTAATTCTAGGTACTGTACAATAAGTGTACTAGAATAATAAATGGTTCCTGCCCCAAAGGAATTAGAGTCCAAGCAGACTGAGTTCAAGCCATGCATTGATATCCTCAGCCCTCTCTGTGACTAGCCTGGGAGTGCCAGGTGCGGAGTACTTGTCAGGACAGTTCAAGGGGCTCTGTACTGGAACTGTGTGAAGCTGCCTATTTCTATGGGATATATGTTCAGAAGGAAGATGACAGCTTTTCACCTGCAAAACAACCTTTCCTCGTTATAAAAAAAAAAAATCAATATGAGACACGAAAAAACAAAAACAAACAAGGCGTTGCTTCCACCAAACCTATACAATATGATATTTGACCTCTTCTTCCAGCAGGGAGACTTCCTCCAGTCTCATTGATCTGCTCTGTTCTGCTTTCACATTTAAAAGTGCTTTTGCAGTTATCAGCTGAGTTAAAATGTCAGAGGGTTTTGATATGATATGTTCCCTCTGGAGGATGCCAGTATTTATTTTTAACATGTGTGTCTCGTTTCCTATTTCTCTGGCTCGTTGAATTGGTTCTAAGTATTTGGCCAATGGAAACAGATGGCAAGCTGTGTCCCAGGGTTACTCATCTGATCCCAACCTGTGCTAGGTTCTGCCCAAAAGGACCGAGAAGCAGGGATGGGCAAACATGTTTTGCCCTAGTTCTAGCCCTCTCCTACTTTGTGGAGGCTCAGATGTGGTATTGGGTTGGCATCCTTCCTGAGATAGCTGTAGAAGGAGCAGAGATGGGAAACAGAGAGCAAAGGAGTCCATTATAAAACTAAGGGGAAAGTGGAAGAGAGAATGGGCAGAATGTAAATCAAGTGCAGAAAGACTGTGAAAAAAGGGGCAGAGAGAAGAAGAAATTAGAATGAAAAATAAATATAGGAGGCCAGATCCTTAGCTGGTGTGAGCTGGCACAGTTCCCTTGGTGTTATACCAGCTGAGGGTCTGGACCGGCATATACTGTAAATCAGCCACCTGCTTGGCCCTGCCTCTCTTGCTTTGAAGGATGGAGTGTTTACTGGCCTTCACACAGAATCCAGGCTTCCCTTTTACTAGCAAATCATGATTAAAATAAAAAATAAATTATTATGGGAAAAATGAGTTCAAATGTCACACACAAAAAAGGGCTCAACAAATTCTTACCGTGCTTGTGACTCTCAGGTTGGCAAATACTTCAGACGCCACAGGATTTATCCAGCCACACTGATAAGCATCAAAGACCCATTTTTGCTGCTGGAAAAATATAATTTTCTCTCTGTTGAAATATAGCCAGTGATTTTCTTGTAAGCCTTTAAGTTGAATCCTTATGGAAGCATGATCTGAGATGGTGATATCTCCATTCATAATGGATACAGTCTCCCCACCCACCAATTTTGTCAATAGAATAAAAAGGAAACTTTCCCCAGATATTTATTAGTACCCATGTATTCTGGAATCCAGATTTTGGGCAAGATTTGCAAGATAATTTTAATTAGCATAGAGTTATGCTAATTTAGACCAGATTAGGATCTGGCTCAATGTATCGAATTATCCTTTGCTTTTCCCTTAATGTACGTTGACTCCATGAAGCCACATTTTCTAAGGACCATCAACACATAAGTGAAACTTTTCATACATGTGTGCAACTTTTACAATGCAAACACAAGCATTCATTGGGCACTCTTTCCCACAAGTAACATCTGAAAAATGCACGCACATGTGTTTACCATACCAACATTATGATTATGCCAAGAAAAAGGCCATATTTGGAAAATCTGACTCTTTATGACGAATCTGCTTTCCAAGATTCCAAGTGGATGAGGCCATAGACACTAGTCTTTTCAACTTATTTGCAGGACCCACCATGCCTTTTACACGCTCAGGTGAAATTCCAGTCTCCCAGGTTTATCTAGTTTTAAGGTTCATCAATATACCTCAGACCAAAGTATTATTAAAGGAACACCAACCAGACAGACAATGAGGTACATTTACAGAGCTTTACAGATCAATGAATGTACTATTAAACAAAATCTTATGATTCAATGGACGAACAAAATGGGAATCTAGCGAAGCTCTTATCCATTCAGGCCAATGTGTTTTGTCATTGAGCATAGGATCAAGCCCTCAGAGAAGAACAGGATCGCATTATATCAAAGAGGTCAAAGAATTGTGACTAATGATCATGCTTTATTGAAATGCACTATATGATTCTGAAACGTTCCATATACATCTGGCCCTAG
Organism: Lepidochelys kempii; assembly: GCF_965140285.1. NCBI lineage: Eukaryota > Metazoa > Chordata > Testudines > Cheloniidae > Lepidochelys > Lepidochelys kempii. The sequence continues at coordinate 8,820,607 of NC_136386.1, read as the reverse complement.
TCAAACTAGCTGGAGTAAATAATAAACTTTCAAGCTGGCAAGGAGATAATGAAGAGGATGCATTAATTTGTATTTTGAGGCTGCTGTAAATTACACTGTACTGGGAGGGAAATGAGCAAAGAAAATGGTGGAACTGGTTTACTTTATGGTCTGTGTAGTTGGAACTACATATGTAAAACCTGCTCCTGAGAGACATGAATTTTTAATAGGCTCTTGCCTGAGTTCCAGATGCACGTTAACATCAAGGAAGAGGAAAAGGAGAGATGAACCAACTGGAGAAGAATGGTTTAATCACATATGACAAGTTGCTAGAAAGACTAACCTCCCTCACTCTATTGATGGTGGTTGTAGCATTGAGGCTTGGACTGACCATAGAAAGAAAATGCTTGAACATAGACAAGGACAGATCGGGGCACAAAGCAAACCTAAGAGCAAAATGTTCAGAATAACGGCAGTCATGAATTAGCATAATATTGATACGATACTTGTCATTCAATTAATATTGTAGTATGATTACATGAACTTTTGAATGGATTGGTCATGTTTTATTTAGCACCTTTAAAAACTTTTGTTCCCTCTCATTTTCCTGAGTTCAGTTAAACCTCTGAGCTATTTAACTATATAACAGTATGGTGAAGATGACAGGTAATTCAATAACAGTGTAAAAACTCTGAGCCAAATTCTTTGCTGGCCTAAATCCATGGAAGGTAGTGGAGTTACACCTACAGAGAATATGGCTTCTTGTCTGGCTATACTGCTGTATTGGGGTGGAGACATGCTATAGCTAATATTACAGAAGTAACATGAGTCCTTAAAAGAAATATTGAATGTTCTCCAGTACTGTTGGTTCATCCTTTGTATCTTTAACACAAACTACAAATGGCTAAACAATATCATTAGTGGTCAATATTGGGAATAACTAGGTTGAAAGAGATCTAAAGCAAGGTCTGAATCGCAACAGCCTTTGTATGTTATTTGGCAATAAGTAGGCTTCCTCATCTGTGTTCCTCAGTTTCTTTTAAACAGGGTTTGGGAAAAAGAGCAGGGTCCTGAGCCTTGTGCAATCTTGTCAAATTAAATTTTGAAGTATCGCTGAAGCTACTGTAAAATTGCAGGTAAAATAAATCTCTATTCCGAATTCAGCGCTTTTGACAAGGCAGAGCTGGGGCTCTGGGGGGCTATATTATGCTGGTGTCGAAGGACAGTGTTGCGACTCTCAAATATGACACAATAAAGGCCCTAAACACGTAATTTTTTTAGTTTCTTTGCAAAAAGCAGCACATGTTAAAATGGAGGAAATAGACCTTTCCAGTCATATTTTAATTCAGGACTCCACTGCACAGTGAGGAACTTCAGGTTATCTATGCTAATTCAACTAACATCACACATTGATGACATTTTCATCATCTGGACTCATGGAAAAGAAGCCTTTGAGGAATTACACCATGATTTCAACAATTTCCATCCCACCATCAACCTCAGCCTGGACCAGTCCACACAAGAGATCTAGTTCCTGGACACTACAGTGCTAATAAGCAATGGTCACATAAACACCACCCTATACTGGAAACCTACTGACCGCTATACTTACCTACATGCCTCCAGCTTTCACCCTGACCACACCACACAATCCATTGTCTACAGCCAAGCTCTACGATACAACCGCATTTGCTCCAACCCCTCAGACAGAGACAAAACACCTACAAGATCTCTATCAAGTGTTCTTACAACTACAATACCCACCTGCTGAAGTGAAGAAACAGATTGACAGAGTCAGAGGAGTACTCAGAAGTCACCTACTACAGGACAGGCCCAACAAAGAAAGTAACAGAACACCACTAGCCGTCACCTTCAGCCCCCAACTAAAACCCCTCCAACGCATCATCAAGGATCTACAACCTATCCTGAAGGATGACCCATCACTCTCACAGATCTTTAGAGACAGGCCAGTCCTTGCTTACAGACAGCCCCCTGAAGCAAATACTCACCAGCAACCACACACCACACAACAAAACCACTAACCCAGGAACCTATCCTTGCAACAAAGCCCATTGCCAACTGTGCCCACATATCTATTCAGGGGACACCATCACAGGGCCTAATCACATCAGCCACACTATCAGAGGCTCATTCACCTGCACATCTACCAATGTGATATATGCCATCATGTGCCAGCAATGCCCCTCTGCCATGTACATTGGTCAAACTGGACAGTCTCTATGTAAAAGAATAAATGGACACAAATCAGACGTCAAGAATTATAACATTCAAAAACCAGTTGGAGAACACTTCAATCTCTCTGGTCCAGAGGTGAAAGTAAGCCGGTACACCCTGGTACGGCGTACCGCTAAGAGCCGGTGCACCATACCGGGACTGGCTTTCCCAGAGGGCAATTTAAAGCCCTGGGGTAGCGGCGGTGGGGATTTAAAGGGCCCCGGAGCTCCACCCCCACTAGCCCCCCCCGGGGCCCTTTAAATCCCCGCCTGAGCCCTGCGGCCCGAGCCCTGGGGTAGTGGTGGTGGCGGCGGGGCTCTGGTGGGGATTTAAAGGGCCCCAGAGCTCCAGCCATTGCTACCGCCCCGGGCGAAGCCCTGGGGGAACAGCGGTGGGGCTCTCGCAGGGATTTAAAGGGCCGGGGTGGTAGCGGTTGCTGGAGCTCTGGGGCCCTTTAAATCCCCGACGGAGCCCGGCCGCCGCGACCCCAGGCTCGGGCAGCAGGGCTCAGGTGGGGATTTAAAGGGCTTGGGTCTCTGGCAGCCACTACCATAGTGGAGCCCCAGACCGTTTAAAGCTCTGCCAGAGCCCAGAGCCCTGGGGTAGCGGTGGCAGCCAGGAGCCCCCGGGCTCCTCAGTGATTTAAAGGGCCCGGGGCTTCTCTGCAGTAGTGGCAGCTGGAGCCCTGGGCCCTTTAAATCACCCCCAAGCCCTGGGGCTCCCAGCCGCCTCTGCAGCTGGTAGCTCGGGGGTGATTTAAAGGCCCTGGGCTCCCAGCCGCCACTACCGCAGCTGGAGCCCTGGCCCTTTAAATCTTGATTTAAAGGGACTGGGGATTTAAGGCCCTGCCTCTTCCAGTTGAGGCTATGCCCCCTGCTCAGGACTCTGGCGTACCAGTAAGTCCTCTAACTTACTTTCATCCCTGCTCTGGTCACTCGATTACAGACCTAAAAGTCGCAATATTACAACAAAAAAAACCTTCAGAAACAGACTCCAAAGAGAGACTGCTGAATTGGAATTAATTTGCAAACTGGACACCATTAAATTAGGCTTGAATAAAGACTGGGAGTGGATGTGTCATTACACAAAGTAAAACTATTTCCTCATGTTTATTTTTCCCCCCTACTGTTCCTCACACATTCTTGTCAACTGCTGGAAATGGCCCATCCTGATTATCACTACAAAAGGGGTTGGTTTTTTTGTCCTCTCTTGCTGGTAATAGCTCACCTTAATGGATCACTCTTGTTATAGTGTGTATGGTAACACCCTTTGTTTCATGTTCTCTGTGTATATAAAATCCCGCTACTGTATTTTCCACTGCATGCATCCGATGAAGTGAGCTGTAGCTCATGAAAGCTTATGCTCAAATAAATTTGTTACTCTCTAAAGTGCCACAAGTACTCCTGTTCTTATTACACAATGGGACTCTTTGTCCCCCCTCTAGTGGTTAGTTCATGTACAGAGCTTTACGAGTCTAATCCCTGCTACCAATGACATATTCAGGGGCATCATGTTTTGTGATAGTGAGGGAGATGCAGATTGTTTTGTATTCCTGATATATTCATGCCAAGCTGTAATTGTTTCTCAGCTAGATACATGGCATGGAGATGGATAATTTATAGCTTTTAGCGATAACTGAGTACCTATAACAACCACAAAAAGGAAAATGTTAATATGGGTCAAGGAGACAGAAATAGAGAATAACAAAAGGGTGAATACTGAAGAACATTTGCTTTGTAAGGGGTAACAGTTTCAAAAGCATCCAAGTGACTTAGGCACCTAAGTCATTAGGCACTTTTGAAAATTTTACCCAAGGATCCTTTGTAAAGGTTAGGAAACTTTCCTCGCTTAGATCCTGATCCGATGTCCAGTGAAGTCAGTGGAAAGACCATCCTTGATGTCAATAAGCATTTGATTAGGCTCTTACCTTCTACTGAATTGCTCCAGTTGTTGTGATGGGAATTGGGCTGGGTGGAATGCCGCTGGAAGTGTCCAGCATGCCTGTTGTCCAACTTCTTATGAGGCAGTTTAGTTTTTATTTAACTGAAGCATATTAGAGTTGTGTGGGAATCAGAATTTCCATTTCATGGGGAAATTTTGTGATTTTGAAATGTTTTCATTCCAAATCATAATGAAAACAAAGAATTTTTGAAATTGCCCACAAGACAAAATTGGAAACAACTCTTTTTGCTAAAATAAAAATATTTTGTTTCAGTTCAGTGCTCAATTCTTTGTTTTATATTAGCTGATTTATGCATTTCATCCTGAACCATATCAAAGTCACCATTCAGTGCTGCATATTCATTTCCGTTTATGTGAGATGTATGCAATGTTCCAGTGATATACTGTACTTTTCAAGAGTTAATTTGTTCATTTCAATGTATAATGTATCCATGGACTGTCTGAATTTTTAACAGAAAATATGATAAGTGGATTATATTATACAACCAAGGAGCTGTAATAGGAAAACACTTCTATATCATCAATTTTGTACTAACCTAATACGAAATGATATTAATATATGAATCAATAGGAGAAGTAATATAATGGGATCCACATGGGAACATGAGGCTGATGTTTATTAAAACTGTTTACTTCATTTTATTCATTTATTTGATATGCAGCTCAGCTGCTCTGAGTGAAATTATTTCATTGGACGTTCACAAGGAACTCTTACACGTATTTCTTGTGACAAGATGGGTGAGGTAACACCTTTGATTGGACCAACTTCTGCTGGTGAAAGAGACAATAGAATTTGGTCCAATAAAATATACTTTTTTGCAGCATTCAAAAATTTAATAAGCTATGTAGCTATCATAAATAAACCCCTACAGCAATATGGTGTCCTCTGAACATAGAAGTACTCAGAGGCTTTGGAAATTAGCTTCTTTACATGGCCACGTATCCATAGTTAAGTTGAAGTGTCGTATGTGGCACATTCAGTTTAAATTATGTGCTGGGAAGTGTGGAATTAAGCAACCTGCTTGCTTCTGCGAGCCTCAGTCCAGTTCAGTCAGTCAGTCAACTCAGTGGAGTTGTTTGGTAAAAGCTGGAGATTTTGACAACGGATGGGGAGGAAAACTAACAGATATGGTGCCCTTGAAGGTTTGAATTGGGTATTCAGGAGGCAGTTGAGACTTTGGTGCTGCGGAGAGGATGCTTCTCCTCTTTTCATCTCCAATTTGAGCAGGTATAGAGGTGACTTTAAATTTGGGGGGGAAATAGGGATGTTAAAAGTCCTCATTCCTCACCTCAGCGAATGGCTGCCTCCCTGCCCCAATATCAGTCTCTACCTCAAAGAAAAAAAAAGACAACTAAACAAAATAGCTTGAGTTTCTGCTAAAACGGTCTGTATTCAAAAGGCTAATACTGACTATTAAACTGTCATTATTAGGAATCAGAGTCAACACACCACCAGGGCTCACCTGTAAAACAATTTCAAGGTTTGTCCAGTTTTCTTGATGTGAAGCAGGAATTAAGTGAGATTTCCATACTGGAGATAACTCCCTTGAAAATTATTAGAGGTCGTCAACCCAGGTCAGGGGAAATAGGAACCAAATTGGAACGGACATTTTTAGATGTAAAACGGTTCAGCTAATTGTTTTTTGCATTATGCTTCATTTCCACTCACCTCTATACTCTGACTTCCCACCAAAAGTATTTGATACCTGTAGTTCCCCTGTGGTTTTGAAGTATATGTAACACTCATTGGCAGGGTGTGTGTCCTATCCCCGTCTAGTGGCAGACCCACTAAGAGATAACAGCCTGCTATGGTTACCAGTGAATGGAGTGACTCTTTAGCACACATATTCTGGTGGTGAAGCTCCTGCATTCAAACCCTGCAGATGACCAGGGTTAGGGAGTGTCATGAGGCATAACACTAGGATTGTTAAAACACAGTTAGAAAGGTTGCTTTCAAGACATTTTTAGCCTTTCAATGTGTCTGGAAGCAGGATGGGCAGAAAATCTTATGGCAAACTCGATTTATGCAAAATTTTCTGTCCAATTTTGCCGCCCCAAGAGGTCTCATTGAAGGAGTTTGGATAAACACTCAAACTTTGTGGTGCTTGTTTTCACTGAACCGAAACTCTAAACATCCTGAAGAGCTCCCATCACTAAGGAAGATATATTGTCTTAAGGCCTCAAATCCCATTAAAGTCCTTGGACAGTGTCCTACTGATTCCAACAGGAGCTGGAACAGCCCTTTACTGAAGAAACAGGCATAGGCCAAACTCTAATTGGGAACAACCTGCATGTCAATTTATCCTTGGAGAAGAAGGAGCCTTTGATGATGAAACTGTTTCTTGGGATTAGTTATTCCTAGGGAGTATCTCAACGTGAGTGATTCTTACATCTCTGCCATTGAGAGAAAGAGAACAATCTGATCAAGAACTGATGGCATTATCTGGCAAGTTGGAGGAGAGGTTGCTATTTCAACATATTTGCATAGCAGTAGGGAAAGTCCTTCACCCTTTGATTGGGTTTTTCCTATTATTCAATATCCTGCAGCACAGTACTGTTTGCTTAACTGGGTGGACGGTGGCATAAAAAATTATAAATAAGAATAGGCAGCTAGTCTTATACTGGGATTAGATGTAAAACTGCTGCAATGTAAAACAGCCAATGTCTTGCTTATGGTCAGATTAATAGACCATGGATCCAGAGTTTTTACATTTTAATCTTGTATAATTTCAGGGATGCGGGAAACTGTTTGGTATTTGAGTAAAGGACTATGTCCTGAAAAGCCATCAGGCAGAGAACAAATGGCGGTAGGAGTTGTAGAATAAATGCTTCTTCCTAACAGTCCTGCAGAATGAAGAGATATGATGCACAGGAGGGAGAGGCTGATTAAGATACAAAGGGAAAAGGAGCATAAGTCTAGCGTGTGATAGAAGGAACGAGATGAGACATAGCCAGTAGGAAGACAGGCCCCAAAAGGAGACCAGTCACTCACACATTGCTCAAGTGGTCCTGCTTGTTCTTTGGAGCAGCATGCACAAACTTCTGCTCAGGCCCTACCCAGGCAAGTGGCAAGTAAGGCTGGGGAGGGGTTGAGTGGGTAAGAATGAATCAGGAGGAGTGATTATCAGTGACCCTCAGTCTTCCTCCTGGAAGAATCACTGCATGGTGGGGATGAAGCAAAAGATACATCTCGAACAAAAAGTCTCACAACCAATTCAGGTTGATCAATGTAAATTTATGCACAGAACACCTTCAGTATGATCTTGATCAGCAGAACTTTGCTTAAAAACTGATGTAACAAACATAAAGCATTTTAAGCAAAAACTACTCAGAAACACACAACGTTCTGCTTTTTACAGTTATTTTTGTAAATTGTCTCCCCCTTCCACCTGCCAAGTAAATGCTATATGTTAATAAACAAACTTCAGCTTTGGGGCTGGGCGAAGTTGCTAATTTTATTTTATTTTTTGCTTCTGGGTTGTCTGTATTATCACCTGTTGGTCATAGTACAGGATTCAGAGCTAGGACTCGAAGTCTGTAGTTTCAGCTGTGCCACTAAACTGGACAAGTCCTTTAATTTTCCAGTGGGAGTTGTTCAAATTCATGCCCCCTCTCCCCCCCCGTTAGAATAACTGTAAAAATAGTGACTTTTTGGATGACTTTTCCATTTTAAAACTGGGTTGGTCACTTGTATTATATGGCATTGGCATACCTGGTGGCTATAATTACGGCTAGCTGAAAAATGAAAAACTAGTTATGCAAAAAGTTTCAAAGTTGTTTTCACTTGAAAGTGTTCACAAAGGACCTATATGTTAAAACAAATTTTGAACTTTTAAAATAAAAATGTTTAAATAAAATGTTATTCCAATAACCATTTTGATAACCATTTAAATTACAATTGTGATTAAAAAGGTCAAACAATTTTTCTTGAACAACAAAAATTTTGGTCAAGGTTGTCAATTTTTTGAAAGAATTTTATTTTAGAAAAAGGCCAGTTCTTTTTGTTTGAAAAGTTTCAACCAACTCTATATATCATATATAAAATACCTTAAAGGAGAGGTAGAAACCTTACCCAGAAGACTTTATAATCTAAAGGCCTAGACAAATGCACACATGAAATGGCATGAGGTATATATGGCTGGAATGCTTCACAGACCAGGGGGATATTCAGAATCAGGTTTTGTTTGTTTTTAGTTTTGTTTTTTTAAAGGAGACAAGCATTGAACATTTAGCTCCAGTATGAATTTTGGGTCTATGTGTTTTTTCAGAACAGCATTAACTTGAAGAGAAAAAAGTGTGCAGGCAGCAGCATTTTGGGGTTTCTTGTTTTTAGGAATGTTAAAATAAACAACTCCAACAATGATGCCTTCAGATTGATGTAATAAATAATGTGTAAGCTGATTTATTGCATATTGTGGCATGTAATATTTTCATTGTATGAAACATACAAGCTCTGGTAACACAACGAGTGTGAAAAATCACTCCTGGATCTTTTCTGACTATTAGAACTGCCTGGGAATTTTCCATCAAAATTTTTTTTTGATAAAAAACTTTGATTTTTGTTGACATTAAATGGTTTGTTTTTGGCTGGGTCAATTTGAATCGAAACATTTCAGTTTGTGAAAGTGAGTTGAAACAATAAGTTTCAAATCCATTCGGCATTAATCCGTGTTTGCCAGAGCTGTTGGAGCGTGCTGTATCCCATGCCTCCATTTTCCCCTCTGGGCCAGACTTCATCTCCCATCATGCACTGCAGTCTTTCCTCTGGTAGAGTTGTCTATCATGGGAGTCACATGACCTCAATACATCATGAGAAATGTAATCTGGCCAAGGACCCTGACCTACAGTGGAGAATTGGCGCATGAGGCATCCAAATTACTACGCTCATGAGGTAATGAGGCAACTCAGATGGAGGCAGATTAAACCGAGCCCAAACATTTTGACGTGCCAAATTAATTTTTTTGGGAACTTTTTCTTCAATGCAAATTTTCAATATTTTGACTTTTGTCCCAATTCAGGATGACAACAAATGTCAAAATATTGTAATTTCCCACAGGACAAAATTACTATTTTCAATCACCTTTAGTGAATATCATCAAGATTACTGCAAAATTGAGGATTTATTTGCTGCTTGATGCAATTTGAGGCGCAATCACTGGGACTCTTTCCATTTACTTCAGTGGTTTTGGATCAGGCTCTATGGTCATTAGAGCCAAATCTTGCTCTCTTTGCTCATGCAGATTATCCCATTGGAGCTTGGTGTTTGCAATATCGAGAGTAATATGCTAACTAACCCATGGCATGTACTTCTCTTCATGGGCCTCACACTTAATGTTTTGGAAAATGGAACAGATGATTTTTGTGAATACTTAAATGAGAATAAGTAGGGAATAAGTGCATCACGCTTTCTGAGCACTAACTAGCTTGTCCATGCTGCAGCTTAATACCAATATAGCTGGATACACTAAACGGGCCATGCTTCTGGGCTGCTAAAAAAATTAAATGGAAAACACTACATATTTTGGTGTCTGAAATAAGCATATGAACTTTGACTTTCATTTACAGATCAACTGATATTTATAATCATAATTAACCAGCCAGTGAAGTTATCATAATAGCATTCTGCTCAGCAATTCTTGGTTGGCTACAATGTTTTTAGATTTACTATTACTGCACACAATGAGATGACCTAAACCAGAGTTTAAAGCTAGAAATAAGCTTAAACTTTTGTAACAGCAAACCACGCAATTTATCAGGATTGTGCAGAAATCTTGATATGGGCAGGTATCAAAGGGTTCAAACTCTAAAACATTTGAGCTTTACTGACTGTCTTAGCCCATTACTGCCAACAATAACTGAAAAAAATCCCACCTTAAAAAAACAGAGTACCTCCCCCACGGAAAAACAGTCTGTATTTTTATGGCACTTTCAGAATAGCAGGCGTTTGCTTCAGGATCTCTGACCCTCGCAAAAGTACCAAGACCTGCCACCTTTCCAGTGCTATTCAGCTGGGTGTAATAGTATCTTCAATCCAAGAATGGATACATGTCACTTGTAGGTCATGGATATCTAGTGTGTGGAATGCTCTGGCATCCATCAGGACAAAAGGTACTGTAGGTACTCACAGTAATATTAATCATACTGGATTATTACATAAAAATGACTTTTCCCTTTGATTTCTTTGAAAGTCTCCTGTAATTGTGGCCTCCATTCTCAAAGGCAAAGACAAATTATGAGGTTGAAAAATGGTAGTTTACCATCTTTTCCCTCTATTGTGTGACAGAAGTATTCAAACAATGCAATGCCTGAATTCTTTATGGACACGCCAGCCAGAACTGTGACAGGGCTATAGTTGAGCATTTCCAATACATCCACATTTTATCACTTGGCCATTTTAAAATTGCATCGGGTGGAGTACTTGTCACAGACAATGCCAGATCCCTATTGTTTTCACACAAATAAGGCATTAGACTGCAGACTAGATTTTACTTGCCTCTCCAGGTATAAATCCACTCACTTCATTATATTTCCGGTCTGTGTACTGATTAGCAGATTCTTGGAAGTAAAAAAGAAACGCTCGCCAACACCAGCTACACTTGAAAAGCAAGGAAACAAATAGAAAAATAATGTAGGTAAATGCAAAAAATAGCCTGGAATACTTTGGCCCAGGTTACAGTCCTGTTGAAGCCAATGTGGCCCAGATCTTCAAAGGTATTTAGGCTCCTAACTTCCATTGAAGATCAAAGTTTGACTCTAAGAATTTAAAAGTTTCATCTGAGGAAATCAAAACACTTTACACTGTTGATTGATTAGACCACTCAGCAGGTCTTTGTGGTAGGTAAGAAGCATTTTTTCTACCCATTTTACAGATGGGTATTCTGAGGAAGAGTGTTATAAAGGGGCCCTTAATGTAAATGTGAATTAGGTTCTGAAGCTCTAAGTCAGGTATATACTTGAAAAATTTTGCTGGCATGGCTATACTGGCAAACCCTCCTCGAGTAGGTGCTGCTTATACTGATTTGGTGAGTGAAACAAGCTATATTGGCAAAAACACTTATGTCGGTATAACTGTGTCTACACTGAGGCTTTTGCCAATGTAAAAATACTGCAAGAAAGTCTCAGCCACCAGCAAACATTACCATTTGGGAAAAAGTTTCCCATGTAGACCTAGCCTAACAGAACCAAGTATAGTACTGAGGAGTCCTAACTCCTGCCTAACCACCAGACAATGGGTCAGATCCTCATTGACTTCCCTGGAGCGAGGCCAATATACCTCAGCTGAGGAGCTGACTCAATAACTTCTACACCGTAACAGGGCACCTGCATTTTTTAAATTCTGATTTCCATTATAGATTGGCATTTGTTTTCCTCCAAGCAGGGGTGGGAAGCTTCTAGATCTCTTGCTGAGTCCAAGGTTTCCCTCTGTTTTCTTCACAAATGCTCTACCTTTTGCTGATAGTCCTTTCCTACAGAGGAGTTCAGATTAAAAAGAAAGGCCTTGTATATTACATTGTAAATTCTTCAGGGTAGGGATAGTATATTCCTACGTGTTTGTACAACACCTACCACAACAGGGCTTCAGTGCTGAGTGAATCCCCTGAGTGCATCCCTGGGCAGGCTACCAAAATCATAAAATAATAGAAATGTAGGGTTGGAAGGGACTTCAAGAACTCATCTAGTTTAGTCCCCTGTGCTGAGGCAGAACCAAGTAAACCTAGACCAGCCCTGATGGAAGTTCGTCTAACCTGTTCTTAAAAACCTCCAATGATGGGGATTCCATAACCTCCCTTGGAACTTAACGATCCTTGTAGTTAGAAAGGTTTTCCTAATATTGATTCTAAATGTCCCTACTTGTAGATTAAGTTAAATACTTCTTGTCCTGCCTTCAGTAGACACGGAGAATTATTGATCATCCTCCTCTTTATAACCGCCGTGAATATATTTGAAAACTTTTATCAGCCTCCCCCCTTTTTTTTGGAAGCCCAAACATGCCCAGTTTGTTTTAACCTTTCCTCATAGGTTAGATTTTTCTAAACCTCTTATAATTTGTGTTGCTGTCCTCTGGACTCTCTCCAGTTTGTCCACATCTGTCTTAAAGTGTGGTGCCTAGAACTGGACACAGTATTCTCGCTGAGGCCTCACCAGTGCCCAAGAGAGCAGGACAATTATCTCCTGTGTCTTCCATGTAACACTCATGTTAATACATCGCAGAATGAGATTAGCTTTTTTTCACAACAGCATCACATTGTTGCCTCTTATTCAATTTGTGATCCACTAGATCCCTTTCTGCAGTTCTAGTGCCTAGCCAGTTTCCCATTTTGTAGTTGTGCTTTTGATTTTTCCTTCCTAAGTGAATTGCTTTGCACTTGTCTTTATTGAATTTCACCTCACTGCTTTCAGACCAATTGGTCAGGGTCATTTTGAATTCTAAGCCTGGCTGGCAAAGTGCTAGCACCCCCCCCCCCCATCCTAGCTTGCGTCATCCACAAATTTTATAAGCATACACATTTTACAAACATATAATAGGAATAATAAAGTCTGAGCACTTACAGAGCACTTCCTATCCACGGCTGTCAAAGTACTTCACAAAGGCGGACAAGTATCAGTTAGGTTCCCACAGGTTTGAAAGTGGCCTCTCATTGTCTGAGTACCCAACAATGAGTCTCTACATTTGGGCATTGGAAAAAAAAAAAGGAAGACACACAAAATTATGTGTTATTTTTGAAAACAGGACCCTAAGCGACTTGCCCAAAGTCACATACCACCAATCACTGTCAGTGGCAATAAAACTATCTGTGTAACTCCCAATCTCATGCCCTTGCTACTAGACCATGTTGCCTCTCGTCAAATGACCTTCTACAGAGTCCCTCAGTGTTTCTTCTGAATCAGAGGGCGATGTGGGGCACCAGGGAGAAACTTTGCAGCATACAGGTGGGATTCTGAACTCAGAGCCCTATGGGGATGGTAATAACACTGTTGGCTTGGCCAGGACTGACTCATTTTTGATTGGATGTTTTATGCTTGACTGCAAGTTTCCTAAATCTCCTGCTGGCACCACCTAATGCTCCCTTAACCAAATGTATTGCATGATGAATTTTTAACCTTTCAGAAACCAGGCTTCCCCTCTCTTGAGGCACATATGTCTAATTTTCTCCTTTGTGTGTGTGTGAGTATATAGTTTTTCAGAAAACATAAATAGATAAAAACCGAATCAAACGGGCAGCCCAACTGTGACGCTAAAAACCCAGCATGTAGCTGCTAAGCACAGGCTGTCTGAGCATTTTGTGCAGAGCCCAGAACTTTTGGATTTCGAACCCAAATGTCACTGCGTTTTAAAAAAAAAATTGCACATTCTGAGCCTGGTCCAAAACACCAGTTGCTGGTGCGACCGCTGCGGCTTCAAAAGCCATGAGAAAAATATCCCACCGGCTGTGAGCAGCTTTGTGGCTGCCACTGTCCCAATTATAGGTTTGCTTGAATGAGGTGGTATTAGCACAATTCTAGATTTTTTTTCAGGCTAAACAAATATGAAAGAGAAATTTTTAATGCCCGGCTTTTTGCCTTTTCTCCTCACGCTTCTTTTTGGGTGGCAAAAGGAGTGTCAGATTATGCTGAACTACTGCTGCAGTTGTCATAGCCAGTGCTGCAGCCATAAAAGCCCAGATGCTGCTGTGTTATCTGACTTGCAGCCTGCAGTAGCATGGTTACTGCATCTGCTGGTCCCTGCTGTTACAGAAGCAATTATGTTCACCTGTCTGAAATCATAGGAATTTGGACAGCAGTCTTGCAAGGTAAGCTGATTTAGGCCTGGTCCCTTCTTGTCAATGGAAGACCTCCAGGAACAAGCCGGGAGCTACAGGAAATTGGCATGGTTGATTTTGTACAGTGGCATTCTTCTCTCCACCTTACTGCTGGTCCAGCGATGCAGCACTGTCTTTGGGAGCTGCCGTCTTTCAGATGAGATGATAAACTGCAAAAACTGTTTCACATCTTTAATGATCATTTGGCACTTTTTGCAAGATGAAGGTTATTACTGCTCTGGCTTTATCTTTAATTTGGGTAATTAAGAAGTAGAATAAATGCTCAGTGAATGTCTTCTATTCTTGTTTACCATTTACATTATACTAGTGTCTAATGTAATGTGGGCTTCCCACAAATGCAGATGCAGTCATTGCCCTAGAGAGTCTAAATCCCCAAAGCTATAAATAGCAGTCTCCAGAACACAGCCATGACTTTGTAGAGCCCCATTAACTTCAATAGAGCTCTGTATGCATGCAAATTCACTCAGACAAAATCAGTTGCAGGGTGAGAACCAATAACATCTGGTCGACCATGATCTCATATTCATTCATTGGTCAAGACTGTTTGCCAAATATGGTTTGGATGCTTTTTACATTCCTGGCCTAACTAAGAATATTTGAAGTTTGACCTGTGTTGCTTTTGTTGTGATTCATCAGGTGGGTTCCTTTGTTCTTCTGTTCCTTGACTGGATGAGTGTGCAAACATGATGGCTCTTTACCTGCCCTTGCAAATGTAAAATTCCATTTTTTGCAAACATTTTAGCAGTAAATTCAATCACTTAAATGTTTCTGGAAAGTGAACGTAACTGGGGAACCAACATGTCTGAAAAGAATCCAGTTAAAGAGGCAGATCAATCTTTCATGGACCTTTTTTTGGCATTATTCAGGCTATCTAAATATAGTAGCCTTTATTTCTTGCCCCAACTGTTGTATAGCATTGCTGTGCACTTTTAAACTGCTGTCACAGTCCAGCCTAGTGATAGCAGAATTTTAGTGGTGGGTGGCATAATTTCTGTATGTTGTATAAGGATGCTTTGGAATTAACAGAACTTTGCAAATGCAAGTTGGTATCATTCACAAGCAAAGGTATTGCATCGCTATCAAGAGGACATCTGAGCTAAGGTCTGTGCTTTACATTCTTGCTGATGTTACCTTGCCTGTGTGAGATATGCCTTGCTGAATGGAAGTTTGGTTCCTTCTCCAGGAACCTGGGGATGTAACAGCAGTTGTTATAAATACTGTAAATCCCAAACTGCCAGATGTATGACAGCTAATAGTTTATCAGCTTTTGCTTATCTGAAATTTCTTAAACCATGTCAGATACAATGACAGTCAGCACTGACTTCCTACCAAATAGGTCAGTAGGAAGCTTCAGTCTCCGATTGAAGTGCCAGATGTGTCGTCCATGATGACTTAGAAATGTCCATTAAGATACAGACCTCAGGTGTGAAACAAGACAAGAAACAATTGCAGCAGCTTTTGAGAGTAAAAGTAATTTCGGCTATGCTCACCTGCTTTCTCATAAAAATAACCAATACAATTGGTGATATGATTTCTTTTGATGGCCTGCCTTTTTCTTTGCTGGAAGATACAGGCTTTCAATGTCTGATTAAATGTTTTTAGGCCCAGAACATCATTCTAACGGAGAACTCTTTTTGCAGGATTGTAATGCCATCTATTTTAGAGCTATGGGAGAAATGCCTACCCCAGATTAAGGGCCCTAATCCAGAGAAGTGCCAAGTGCTTCCTGGAACAGTGACAAACATGTTCAATGTAGAGAGGTATCGGAAATTCATACCTCATAGGCCTAGCACTGCACCTTGTTAGACTAGGCCCTAAATCAGGTAATAGATGGAATCTTGAAACAGTTGGTTTTATTCTGTGCCATAATACTTAGGCAGAACAGGTTAAAAGTGGAATAAAATGACACCCTATTCTGAAACCGCCTGATATGGTCCTCTATCAAAGCTGCATTTCTGTCTTCTTTATTTGAAATCTGATACCCAAAATAATGAAAAAATCAAAACAAAACAATAATTTCCAAGAACAAACAGTAGGGTTAATTTCCCATTTTCGTTCTATGCAAAGGTATTCGTGTGCAGTGTAGATGCATCTTTAGCTGCCCCGACCTAGTCAGTTTAGTTCACGTAACCAGCTACTCTTGTAAACTCATACCAGACAGGACCAATAAGCAGGAAAGCAATCATTCCTTTATTGGGACCATCTTTAATCCAAAGTAATAACAAACTATAGCCCTGCACATTGAAGATGTTCAGAGCCAAAGTTTTATCAGGACTTTGCTGCTCGGACCCCCAGTTTGTTTATTTGTTTAAGCCAAAGGCTGTTGCATTGACACCTGGCACCAAGCTCCTGCAACCCAAGTCAAAACATTATCTGTTAATTGGGAGGGGAATATTTTTTAATGAGTTCTTTATTGTGTCAAGGTCTCCCTTTACAATGACAACAGGAGAGAACTAAATAACGAAATGTGAACGCTGTATTTAGATGCCGCAGCACGCTGTTATAACAGCAAAGAACTCAGAAGTGATGGAACCAGCTAATTCAGGTTAAAAAAATTGCATCTTCCTGCTATTCTATTTAATTATCCGGCTTGATGTCAGCACTCCACTCCTTTGGTTTCAAAATGCTGATCTTGCTGACATGGTTTCCAGTGTAATGAAGGTGGTTGCTGGTGTAATTTTGTTTTTCCCCGCACCAAGTTGAAATATATTGAAAACTGCAAAGCGAAGAATCAAAAGTTGGGGCTGGAACTTTTGGTTGGTTTCTGTGCATTAATGAGACATGTACCACTGCATGGAGATGATCATGGCTTGAGTGTCTCTGGGGAAGCTGGGCTGCAGAATCGCTGGTACTATTACAATTTATGATTCTTCGGGAAACCACTGTGGTGAAAGGTCTGAATTTTCTTTTAGCCAAAATACATCTATAAATATAAAATTTGTCTCACAGTCTAAAATTCATAATCCACTCACTGCTTAGCTGCTGTTGGAGATGGTCTTTAGTTGCAAAATCTACATTCAGATTTTAAAATACTCTGCGGTATCTCTCTGTTCAGGGCTTTTCAAACCTGGGAATTTGGTCTGGACCAGTCTCTAGCTGTTAAATTAAATAGTTCAGCACATTTTTGATAAAGCTCTTATAGCAAAGACCAGTGCTTAATTTGTAATGAAAGAGGTGCCGGGGCTCAAGCAAAAATGACTCTGTGTAGGTACGAATGATACTCTAAAGTCCTCCTCTTATGTAACTGCATAATTTTATACTTCAGAGCAGCAACAGTCGAACCACAAAAGCAAACAGGAAGATAGAAAGCTATGTATAAATAAGTAAATGATCCATGGCATAAGAAAGAAAAGAAGACTGATGTATCTGGGTTGTACTTCAGCACTGTGATGCTAAATTATGGAGAAGGCCCCTCTAGAAGATGAGCCAGCCAGAAGGAGCAGTGTTTCAAGTAGCCATAAAGGAAGTGGTGGGGTAAACAAGAATGTTTTGTTTCCTAACCAGAATGAAGACTGAGGAAAACCCAAAATTCCCTCAAAGGGGGTGAAAGAAAAAGCCTTTCTTTGGAGAAACGCACACATTCTAGTGTAAGGATATGAAATTCCAGCAGAGTATTTCCACAAGGGTAGAATATTAACCAGGGACTAGAATGTCCCATCACTGCCAAGTGTGCAACATCATGATCAAACTGGACACAAAGCATGGATTAAGTGTAGTCCTAGATACTGGCAGAAGAGCAGTGAGTCATGTAATGCTAATACCGAGCTGTTGCATTCAGAGCTGTCAGTTTCAAGAGAGCATGATTTGGGGTTACCTCTTTCAAAGGTTCAAGGTGCTGCTCCTCTTTCATACTTCCAAACCACCTTAGAAATAGAAATAATATTGTCCTTTTCCTGCTTGAAACACAAGGCTTGATATTCTCCCCCAGAGCTGCTTAAGTTGTTTTGAGAACTCTATCTAATTTTTATCCATATTGTCCCCCCCGTTGAGGCCATCTCTGTAAGAAATCTTGCAAATACATTACTTGTTAGAGAATTTATCTCATCCTGGCTAGCATTAGGCAAGTAGGACTGTTCCTCAATTCACTTGGAGTAAAGAAGAGAATGGCATCAACTGGATTTCTGTGTATGCCTGAAATGAACGCAGAGTCATCTGGTATTGGATTTAATGATGAATTGCCAAATCCTTAAGGCATTCAATCAGTCCCATAAAGAACTGTTGTGGGTTTTTAGTCTAATTTTTTAGTCTTAATTATTGACTACAGTTGAGCAATTTTGTTTTCCCAGTGTCATTAAGGCCAGCTTACAATCATGCTGTTGCAAGCTGTCAAATGAAGGGCTAATTCAGTGATGTCTCTAAGTAGCCTTTTTTTCACCCTCCGAACAAATTTCCTGCAGCAACGATCTATTGGGTCCAACAGGTGTGTGACTTAACTCTTTCCTGTGGACCTAGACTTTTTGTTGTCTTCAAGAGGCTTCTCTGGTACGGTATGTTCAAAATCCAGGGACTGGTGGCAACATTTGTCTCCTCTTTAAATTGAAGTGTAGTACCTTGATATAGTTTAAGGCAGTGCAGTAAGCCACTTGTGGCCCAAGGACTTCTTGATGTCAATAGGCAGAGGGCATGGGGGAAAGAAGGAGGCAACACAGGATTTTACAGGGATCCCTTGGGTTGGATGTAGGCATAATAATTCACTAAAGGGTGGCACATGAGGTCTCTACAAAGAACCAATAGCCTACTGGTCATTATAATCATTGTGACATGTATACGGATAATATTTAAGGAGCTGTGCATTTATGCTGAAAATTACGTTCTTAAGAGGGGTCACCAGGAGGTGACATGTTTTGGACAGGTTCCTTTCAGGCAGGGGGTAACAGACACTTATCTCCCTGTGTGGTCATTGTGTGCCTCATAATGTATGCCGATGCTGATGAAGAGGTTGTAAAATCTCTAAGAAAGGATTCTATATGGAAAAAACAACCTGCAGGGGGTGTCCTGTTTATGACGGACATTGGCATGTCTGGGGGTGCAAACAGGCACCCTGGATCTTTCAGTGCGGGGAGGTAATGGTGTGACTTGTCTCATGAGGAAACTTGGCTGTGAAGTGCTCCACGCACTTTGGGTGAGCCTTACTTTATAACACATGAAAGTATCTACTTAAGTAGGTCTAGATCTAGAATGCATCTTACTTTAATTTTATATGTAACCATTTGTTTCCAATATTTCTACTTGCCATACTTGACTCTCTGTATACTTTGTTAAATAAATGTACTTGTTTGCTTAACTCACAGCACTTAGATACATTCATCGTGCAGAGCAGTGATCGGAGGTGAAACTGGAAAGAACATAAGAATGGCCATATTGGGTCAGACCAAAGGTACATCAAGCCCAGTATCCTATCTTCTGAGAGTGGCCAATGCCAGGTGCTTCAGAGGGGAATGAACAGAACAGGCAATCATTGAGTGATCCATCCTCTGTTGCTCATTCCCAGCTTCTGGCAAACAGAGGCTAGGGACACCATCCCTGCCCATCCTGGCTAATAGCCATTGATGGACCTATCCTCCATGAATTTATCTAGTTCTTTTTTGAACCCTGTTATAGTCTTAGCCTTCACAACATCCTCTGGCAAGGAGTTCCACAGGTTGACTGGGTGCTATGTGAAGAAATACTTCCTTTTGTTCGTTTTAAACTTGCTGCCTATGAATTTCATTTGGTGACCCCTCGTTCTTGTGTTATGAGAAGGAGTAAATAACATCTCCTTGTTTACCTTCTTCACACGAGTCATGATTTTATAGACTTCCATCTGGGCTACGCTGGGCTGTACTGCTTCTTTACAAGCAGTGAACCTGTCAATACTGCTAGTGTCCACGGTACAGGAGCTGGATACTCCAGGGAGATGGTTGGAGTGTGCCCATCACTAACCTGTAGCGAGAAAGCAGGACCTGTGTAGGCCCACAGGGGCATGCTTGTGTTGCCCATGGCTGCTGGAGTTTGGGGCACAGGCTAAGGCAGGTGGTTGTGAGGTCCCTTGTTATCCTGGCTACCCCCAGGAAACATCACACCAAGGTGTCTGTTGCCAGATCGGAATTGCATAGCCACAGCAACTAGCATGCTTCCTGTAAGAAATCCTAACTCCAAGCCCTGCCAGATCTCAGAAGCTGATAACAAACTTCACATTTCCCTTAGAAAGCTATGAACAGACAAGTTCTGCAAGGGAAGAGGAATGATCTTGTGGTAAAGGCACTGGACAGGGCCTGAAGTAATCAGGGTTGGGTTCCTGGCTGCACCACAAATGAACCTGTGTGACTCTGGGCATGTCCCCTTGTCTTCTATGCCTCCTCTTCCTGTTCAAAGAGTGGGGTTAATAATACTTCCTCTGTCTCTCTTTCTATTTAAATTGCAAGTACTTTAGGGTAACACCTGTCTCTCATATTTGTATGTTCAGTGCCTAGCCCAAAAGGGTCATGATCTCAGTGGTGACATCTAGGTGTGACTGCAGTAAAACTGAATTACAAAATACATCATTGTTTCTTTATGTTCCTTCTGTCGGTTTGTTGTGACCACCCATTTATCTTTCAACTGATCCTTAGCCTGTAAGCTTTTTTCAGTAACCGTCTTTGTACAATGAGGCTCTTATTCATGACTGGGCCCTGACAGCACTACTGCAATACAAATAAATAATCACATTGCCAAGGGAGATTGACTGGCTCCTAAAGTTAGCATTGCATGACTAGTTCACTTGCAAACACGGTTGGTACTTTAGCCAAAATCAGTCCATTTACTAGATGTTTGGTAGTGCTCAGTATGTGAAGGGCACTTTAAGGGCAGATGGGATCATCTAGTCTGACCTCCTGCACGTTGCAGGCCACAGAACTCACCCCCCCCCCACTCCTGTGATGGACCCATAACCTCTGGCTGAGTTACTGAAGTCCTCAAATCTTGATTTAAAGACTTCAAGTTATAGGGAATCCATCATTTACTCTAGTTCAAACCAGCAAGCGACCCATGGCCCACGCTGCAGAGGAAGGTGAAAAGCCCCACGAGTCTCTGTCAATCTGACCTGGGTGAAAGATTGCTTCCTGACCCCAAATATGATGACCCTGAGCATGTGGGCAAGACCCACCAGTCAGACACCTGGGAAAGCATTCTCTGTAATAACTCAGAGCCCTCCCCATCTAGTATCGCCTCTTGAGCCATTGGCTATATTTGCTAATAGCGGTCTTGTATAGGCCATATGCTACTGTAGGCAAGCTCATCATACCATCCCTACATAAACTTATCAAGCTCAGTCTTAAAGCAAGTTAGGATTTTTTGCCTTCAATACTCCTCTTGGACAGCGGTTCTAGAACTTCACTCCTCTGATGTTTAGAAACCTTCATCTAAAGGCCTAAACTCGTTGATGGCCAGTTTATATCCATTTGTTCTTGTGCCAACATTGGCCCTTAACCTAAATTACGCCTCTCCCTCCCTGGTGTTTATCCCTCTGACGTATTTGTAGAGAACAATCATATCTTGCCTCATCCTTCATTTTGTTAGGCTAAACAAGCCAAATGCCTTAGATCTCATTGTTTTCTCATACTACCCCATCCTATATCAATCCATTGTCTCCTGTCCAATACTTAGATTGTAAACCCCTTGGGAAAGTGACTTGTTCTGTGTTTGTACAGCCTCCCAGCACAGCAGGGTCCTGGGTCATGATTAGGGCATCTCAATACTACAACAACTAATGCACAGCAGACATTGGGCATTGAGAGTCTGGACCTCAACATGGACATTGTACCAGGGATAGAAACGAATCAGCAAATTTACATTTTTTAAAATACTCTTAAACAAGAGACTAAGATCTGAGAGAAAAAACATAGGAATCTCATCTGTAGCAAAGAAAAAGCAAGAATAAAAACAAGATGAGAGGATTAATGAATCCATGGGGGGAAAAGCTGTACAATAGGGAAAGTTTCTCCCTTTGTGGAAGACTCTGGCATCTCTCTGCCATGCCAAGTCCAAGCAAAGAGTAGTCTGTGTTCCCCATCCCCTCAGTTTGGTTGACTCTGGACATAACTACAATTATTTCCTTTGAGATAAATCACCTACAGATTATCTACACCTCCCCCCCTCAAACTGAAAGATTTTCTTTTTTCCTTGAAAACACATAATGTCTGGTATGGATGATGTTTAAAAAAATGCCAGTGGCAGGTGAGCTGAGTAACTCTGATCTTGTGCATTCATTAATATCAGCAATCTCAAATGGGCAAGCTTAACTAAGGAAACTATCAGGAGTGGACCAACTCTTCGCTACCTTGGATAGTCATGGACACTTGTGCAAAGCAAGTGTAAAGTACTACCAAGTCAGAACAGTAGCATCTTATAGCCACTTGGCTCTGGTGTGAAGCGATCTTTGCACTCCTCACTCCTCTGCCTTGTTGAGTCCTGGCACAGAATGTTAACTGATATCAATCAAAGATCTATACATGGAATAAATGCGTCTTTTCAGAAAGGTGAAGGATGGTCATGTGGCCTATTCAAGGGAGTGGAAGTAAAGAGAACTAGACTTTTCTCCTGCTTTGCCACAGATTTACTGGGTGACCATGGGCACAACCTCTTCAGGCCTCAGTTTCCCAATCTGGCGGATGGGGATGCTTATGCTTCCTTACCTGACATGGATGTTGTGGGCTTTGTTCATTACTGTTTGTGTAGTGCTTTGAGATAGCCAGCTGGCATTGCAGAATTCCAAGTCTGATGTCACTCCAAGACAGACCTTCACTGTGAATCAGGGAAAGAAGGTGTATTAGGCAGAGTGACAAAAGGAAAGGGTTTAATGTAATAGCATTGCTACCTGCTAACCATGCAGAACTGGGCTCAAAAGGAGGTGTACACCTCATACATAGATTATCTTCTTATCTTAAAATTGTCATCAGACCACAGTCAAGCTGCCTGGGAGAACACCAGAGTTTCACACTCTTATTGGTGTTCAGACAAATATTCTCTGACATCTGAGCCATCTGCAGGTTCATCCCTTTTATTTCTGCTCTTGTTTAAATAATTTCTTAAAAGGACAAATCTGAAGAACCATTTATCTCCCCGTCAACCTCAGCTATTGTAGCCACTTGAGAATATTACTAAAATCATCCTATGACCATTTACCACTCAGCTGTCTAATGTGCTTAATGCTATCTCAACAGCCGTAAGACAATAGCTGTCATGTGACAATGCTGCTTTTGCCTTTCAAATGGAAACAGAATCAATGGATTGTTCAGAAAGAATTTTTACTTTTCCCTTTGGTATTTTAAACTGGTTCTACTTAGCAGCCTTGACCAGGCTTAACCCTGCTTCATGTTAAAAGTGGATTGTCTTTTGTTATTAGTTCCATATTGATATCAACTGTCCTGTACAGTTTTAAAGTCCCATTTGTACACCTCAATTTATTAGTCACATTAGAC
Source organism: Lepidochelys kempii (assembly GCF_965140285.1). Classification (NCBI taxonomy): domain Eukaryota; kingdom Metazoa; phylum Chordata; order Testudines; family Cheloniidae; genus Lepidochelys; species Lepidochelys kempii. The sequence goes on along the minus strand of NC_136386.1, from coordinate 8,797,173 downwards.
ATTTTAAGATTGTAAGATGAATGCACTTGGATTGGAAAGGTGGCTTTTAGCTACCTTTGTGCTCCCTTAATTCCCAAGGTAACTCGGGGCTAGTTCAAATCCATGGTGAAAATTAGATCAGTGTCAGGATTGCTCTAGCTTGTGCTTGCTTGGAACAGCTGCCTAGGGCCATCACACTGAGTGCCTCTCTATCCTGGACACAGCTGCACTGAACTTCATTTCACAGCATAAACCCACTCAAAATGCACATATCCATTCCACAAACACATAACCCAGACCTCAGCCAGATTAATATATGTAACCCAGAGATTTCTACTGAAAAGAATAATATTACCCTAACATTAGACATGGACACAAAACTGTTTTCCAGATGTATTTTTCCCCCCTCAAATCTTTTTGTGAATTGAGAATGAAATTGGATTGGTCAATTGAAACATTTTGACAATTAAAAAACATTTTAAACATTTTGTTTAGATGTTGACCTTTCTAAAACTCTTTTTAATGGTATCGATTATCTAAAATTTCACAGCCAAAAGTCAGTTTGAACGAGACAGCAAAACTTTTTGTTTCAAAACTGTCAAAATGGGACATTTTGATCATTTTGAAACTTGTTCCCCAAAATTTTCAAGTCGGGAGGTTTGTCAGAACTGACCTTTCCCTGCAAATAGTTTTGTTTTGACATTTTCTGATAAAAAATATTTTGTCAAAATTCCCAACCAGCTCTGCTTCAACTATGTGAGATCATAGTTAAGTTTGTGTATGTGAGTGTGATTCTTGAGGACTGACTGCATGCATTGTTGACGGATTTTGCAGGGAATTTGCTTTGGCAGCAAAGAGTCTGTGTTTGCTTGGGTGGCAAGATGTGGCCTGAAATTGGTCACCATAACCTTAACTGGTGATCGGAAGAAAATACATTTGCATGACCCTACCACTCAGTTTGAAAAAGGAACGTGCATTCATACGACAGCACAGCTTACCTTCCCATTGGCAGATTTGTCCAGAGATTTGGCTTCTCCTATTGGTTGCGTGATTTAGCCCTTTGTCTGAACCAAAAACTACCCCTTCCAGGCAGAGGCAGATTAAGGGTTCCTGAGGCCCTGGGCCAGCACAAGCAGGGGGGGCTCTCCCCACCCCTTCATCTGCGGTCCCGTCCCCGTTCTGCCCCGTCCACCTATGGCCCTGCCCATGGCCCCACCACTTTCTGCCTCTTCCCCAGCACCCCGTCCCTGTTCCACCCAGAGTCTCCCCCATTCTTCCCCCCCACCGTGGCCCCACAACCTGCTTTCTACTTTCTGTCCCCCCACACACTGTGGTCCCAAGACTGGAAAAGCTCTGTCCCCCTGCCACGGCCCCAGGTCGCAGCAGGTAGTGCGAGCTCCTCCATCCTGGGGCCGCAGCAGGGGTCTCAATGCAGGGACTTCCCCTGCTGTCCCCTGACTTCTGCCAGAGAACAGAGTCAGAGGGTGCTGGGGGCTTCCCCAATGGGGTTGGGGGCACTGGGGGCTTCCCCTGCCACCCCCCTGTATTCTGCCGGGAGTGGGGTTGGGGCACGAGGGCTTCTTCTGTTACCCCCGGTTTCTGCCGGGAGTGAGGTTGGGGCACGAGGGCTTCCCCCGCCGTGCTAGCCTGCCCATCTGGCGCTGGTACTGGGGAGCAGGGTTGGGGCATGGGGCTTTCCCTACCTCACCCACCTGGCGACCAGGGATCCCGGGCCCCCCAGTTGGCTTGGGCTCCTAGGCATGGGCTCCATAGACCCAGTGGCTAATCCACCACTGCTTCCAGGGTAAATCAGAATAACCAAAAAAGGAAAAAGTGAAAACCCAGCTCAAAATACTCACAAAGCAGCTTAATCAGCTACCCAAAGCTTCCTCCACTGAAGGGGGATCCCTGAGTGCCATAGGGCCAATGTAGCTGGCTCTACAGCACGTAGCCAGCTAGTGGATGTGATTGGGGAAAGGAGTATGGCTTGAGTGTCCTTGTACTCTGGCTATCCCTGGTATCTGGAATAGCCCTTGGGGAACTGATTGTTCTAACCTGGGGACCGTTGCAGCCCTGAGGCTGCTCTACCTGGTGCCAGGGACTGAAACAAGAACAATGGTGTTTGTAAAGGTGGAATGCAACCACCTTTGCACCCCCACCCCTGCCCATACTCAGTTCCTGTACTGAGAAGAACACAGAAGGATCTAAGGAGCTCACCCAGAATCAGGTGGGTGCTGCTGGGGTGTTCGCTTTCTAAATGCTGGTTTATAGTGAAGGCAGGTTACAAGCTCCTCAAAGAAGGGATGCTGGGCCCAGTTCTGCCCTCAAGGTACACCGTGTGCCTCTGTCACAGACTCACAGGTCGTGCCCACTCTTGGCCCGTACGGTCCCTGGGGGGAACCTCCTTCAGTGTGACAGCCCTTCTCGGGGGTCCACTTTCTTTTGGGGGTTGAGCCCCTCCACCTCCTGGAACCGCACCTTTCTGAGCCTTAGCATGCCTGTCTCTCACCATGGCCCCTGCAGGGAGTCCACTAGCTCTGGACCCCCGTGGCCTCTGCTCCCAGAAGGAATAATGCAACCCTGTTCTCTAGACTGGAGCGACTCTCAGCCAGCGTAAAACAGGAGGGTTTATTTAGCATTTGAACACAGCATAGGAAACTCTCACGGCCCTCAGGCCTGGCCTCCCTCAGCACAGTACATCGAAGTCTCCCCTGCATCCAGGTGTGCTCTGCCTGCTCCCTCTCTCCAATCCCGAGATCCCCTACCTCCCAGCTGGGCATCTGATATCACCTGCCCCCAAGCTCCGCCTCTGTCCATTGTCTTCTATCCAGGTAAACAGGGTCACCTGTCCTCCTCTCCTCTCAGCTGTCCTTTGTACCCCTCTGGCTGGAACCGGCTGGTCAGGTCACTGTGGTCCTCTCTTCGCAGCCCATTGTCCTCCCAGTGGCCAAAACCAGCTGTGACTCCTGAGCTGGGCCTCCCGGTCACCAGGTCACCAGTCATTGGGGTATCCATTCTCTAGGCCATTGTCCGGGGTCCCAAGTTCCCTTGCTGGTCCTCTGTAACAACAAACTCCCTCTCCCATCACCTTATTAAACCAGTAACACCCAGGGAAACTGCGTCCCACCCCCTCTGCATGCAAACTGCTGAAAACACCAAGAAACTGCCCCCACTTCATCACAGCCTCCCAAAGGCTTATACTGAGTGGATCCCTTGTAACTGAATGAAGACCTGGGCCGACTGTCTTTTTGTATGTCATCTAATGCACCTAGCAGAATTCTATAAATAATAGCAGTATGGTAGGGTACCTCCTGTACTGCTGATATCAATGCCAGCGACGGTGACTTCTTATCTTCCTAAAGCTACAGTGTGTCTGTTTGAAAACAACCACGAAAGACGTGAGACAGCAGGAGATGTCGGATTCTATAGAAACTTACTGGACTCTGTACAGGAGCGGTCCTTCAACGCTCATGCAGCCGGAGTTGACAGAGAGCAGCGCTGGTCTGCTTGTGGCTTTGCTTGCCACTCATCCTGCTGAAACAGCTTCTCCCTCAGGCGAAGTGGTTCATAGCTCTTGGCTCATTGCTGTTACAAGACATTTATGCTACCCGGCAGCTGGCCTATTGCACAATTTTGTTCTTTTTTCGCCAAGGCACAAGAGCAGCCAGTGGTTCATTTTCAGGGAGCTTCAGGTTGAGTTATCAGCAGTATTCTGCATTTACTTCAAAAGGTTTTCCTGTGCAATTGTCATATTTTATAGGCTCATGGTCTTGGATTTTGAAAAAGGTCAAAACATCATGTCCCAGGCATCAATATAAAACACAGAGTTTATGTTAAAATTTAAAATAATGGGTGAAAACATTCTTTAAAAATATATGTAACAGGCTGATCTATTGTGATTCAATACATGCAAGGGCAGAGACTGCAAGCTGAGGTTTTCTGAGCTTCTTGCAAGTCCCCTGATAAAGAGCTTTCAGTTTTACATAAGTTATGCCTGAAAAAATTTCAGTTGTGTCAGTTTTCAGCTTTAAACTTCAGCAACCAAAAACCTTAAAATGTTTCAGTTTTTAAGGTTTTTTGGGTACAAGATTGAAATTTCTGTGGGGAAAAATTTCCCCCCATGTTTTCCGGCCAGCTCTCCTATCTACATCAAAGCTCTTCAGGTCAAGGATTCTCTCATACTGTAGAATTATAGAAATGGAGGGCTGGAAGAAATATTGAGAAGTCATCAAGTCCAGCCCCGTATGCAGAAGCAGGACTAAGTAAACCTAGACCATTCCTAACAGGTGTTTGTCCAACTTTTTCTTAAAAACCTCCAACGATGGGGATTCCACAACCTTCCTTGGAAGCCTGTTCCAGAGCTTAACTAACCTTTTAGTTAAAAAGCTTTTCCCAATATTTAAATCTCCTTAGGTCTGCAAAGTGCAGAGCACAATGGGTCTGGATCTTTAGGCTCTCCTGTAATACAAATCATAATAAAATTGGGCAAATAGCTGTTTCTTCTCCACTGAGTTGCAAATAGCTTTGAATCAGATTTGCACATGAAGATGTTCTCACATAAAATTTGACCTTGGCACAAAGAATGGCATTTCCACACCTGCTTTCTGACCTGCGCCTTTATCATATGATCTGTAGATTTAATTTATGATGCATTTCCCCATACAGAGGAAAAATGTTACAACTTTATCTGTCCGTGGAGTCCCAGTAGTCTCAGCTCACCAGATGTTCCGGACTCATTTAAGTGGTGAATTGAGCTTTGAACAGTACAATAATTTTAAAATGTAAAGAGTATGGGGACACATAACAAAGAGTTAGAGGTAGTAGATGTACTGATAATATGCTGGTGGAAAAGATCAATTTCAAATTGTCCAGCTGCATTACCATAACAATTGGTATTAGCTACTGTAAGAAAATATACTGGTCAATTTCAGCTGTACATTTTGTTCTGATTTATTTAAAAGTACAGTAATCATAGGAAATACCATTAATTTAAAAATAGGAGCTCACTGCAGGTAAAGTCCTTATCTGGACCCAAGGCCCAATGATTGTAATGGGGCTGTTTTCCCCTATAGAAGGACTACTGGGAGTCTTTTCCCCCATTAGACTAGCCAGTGCAGTCGGATAGTGCAGGGGGTTAGTACTTTACTACTATCCCCCAGGAGCAAAGTGGGAGCAGGAGGGAAGGGATTGTATCTCACAATTTTTCCCAGGGATAGCACAACTACATACCTTCAGTCACATAAACCAGATCATGTTGGCATAATCTCGCCTTCTGGCAATGGAATCAATGGGGTCTAAGTAAGTGCATTCTTAAGTTATTCAAAGGCAAAAATGCTGTGTAGACCAGAAAATACACCTCCCCTCAACTTCTAGAACTTGCAAATGAGGAAAATGATGCTTACAATAAATAACTAAAGGAAATGAAATAAAAAAGGACAAATACAGTGAAAAGAAAATTACATTCACTTAAGCGTGGTTTCACTAATTTTACTATAAATAAAAATCAATTTGTCACAAATTTAAACAGACACCAGAAGGTCATGCTTCCCAGGGAGGGCTGACATTTCAGAGTTTCACAGTTTCAGGCAAATGTTGCAAATTCTCCCAAAATGTGGAAATCTTAGTAGGAATACGTGTTTATTACACAATCCCCCCCCCCCCGAATTTTGTTACAAATAGTTTATTTAAATGGCGATTTTCAATGCTACTTTTAATTTTTATGCCCAAATTATAACCCCGGGGACACAGTGATATATAATGACTGCTCAGCCACAATGTTATGGCAGTACAAATGTACAGCAACAATATGCAAACTGCTTGTATCATACTATAAAGTGTGAATTAAATTATAGTATGATAAAAAAGTAGCAGTTTGTAGTAATTCCAAATGTGGCAGATCTTCAGCAGTGCATAACATTATTCAGTGAACTGTGGAAAACATCAGAGCGATTCTAGCCTTAAAGCTTTTCTTCCAACAACCAAAAAGTGCCAAAAACAAGCAAGCATAGCTAAGCATTTCATCTTGGAAGCTGCTTATTGAATTAATAAGACAAGTCAATTAATGTAATGCTCTGTTGCTTCAGGATAAAACATGAAAAGGAAAAATATGGAGCTGTTTACTGTAGTGAGATCAAACAACCATGAAGCCTATAAAACTTAAGTTGCTCACTTCTATAAATCTTAAGAAAATGATCAACACAATATATATACAACATTGTATATACTCTATACCTATCTATGTAGTCTGTGTGTCGTATCCTCACCTGGTGGATATCGGCATTGACCTCAGTGGAGTTATGCCGATTTACATCTGCTGAGGATCTGGCCTCATCTCTCATACAGCAACTGGACTCACCCTTGGTCCTATTGGTCAGTCACAAAATTGTCACTCATGGTTGCAGGATCGGGTCTTATGGGCATGACTTTCCATTTCTTTGTAGTCATTTTCATGTCTCGTCATTTCACTGACTCCTGAAGCTACCGCTGGTGTCAGAGTATTCCGATTTGGGAGCATTTTACATTTACTTTGCAGATGGCACAGGTGTAAATGATGCTAAGGGACAGGGCAGTGGGGAATCAGGCCTCGCCTGGTTCACTTTTGCCACCAGAATGACAAGCAGAACATTCATGTTTTAATACAGTGCCCTAGGTTACAGGCACAGCAAGGTTCTGAACAAATCCAAAGGTAAGGTTGAGCATCTTCATTTTTGGGTTAAGTCTTCAATTTTAATTTAATTTAAAGTTAAACTTGTGAGTGCACAGAAATGTCAGTCATAGGCACCTTAGAAAAATGCATCCAGAAAGACCACAATAAATTAATAATAAACTACCAATTCCCCTAGGCAATGTAATGTATCTTTGGACTTTTCTATATGAGGAAATTGACTAGAATAGTGATTGTGAAATAAACTCTTCCAGAATAGCTACGAGTGTGGGCACTTCTATTCCAAAATAAAGCCATTTTGTTCCAGAATAACTAGTGTGTTTTGAGAGCACACTAGTTATTCTGGAATGGCGTGATCTTTAGTCCAGAACAGAGTACCCCAGGTAGACACATGGGGAGCTATTTGGGAATATCTATTGTTGACTAGTTTATTCCACAAAAGGTACTCTGACCAGTTTCCCTAAGTATATAAATCCTTACATAAGAATACACACTCATCTTAATCCAACACAGCAGTCACATAGGGCAGACAAGGCAATGAATTTTCATCTGTGTTTAGCCAGTATCAGTTATTTCTAGATAGCTTAGATTTAAGCTACGCTATTATGAACCAAACTCCCAGCATGCCTTGCACTTATGCCATGCTTCACTGCATAAATGTATTAGCAGGTGAAAGTATGTAATCCCTGTTGTTTATGTATATAGAACCTTTCAGAAGTGATGGCAGTTATAAACAATGAACTAGGATAATTGGTACAGGTATCTTAAATAGCTAAATTGCTAGAAATAATTGGCCTAGGTGTCTCAATACCCTGAAACACAGGAGGTACAGGCTAGATAAGAGAATTGAAGAAAGGTCTGTAATAATTAGGGTCTTTTCCAGTTGTAAACAAGTGAGTTATAAAAGAAAGGCAGGACTGAGGTCATACTTTGGAACAATGAAGCTGTAAACTGCAAACCTGCTCCCCAGATTGGATAAAGTATTAACCCTTTCTGTATTGGGCTGATCTATCTTTGATTAATAAATTGATTGATGTCTGATCAATAATTGAAATAGAACCCTCAACATATGTAACTTTAGATGTCTTTGCATAAGGCGCCATTTGGCACCAAGCTCATGAGTTCATGGTGGGCCCACAGGGTTAGGAGGGGAAAGCTGTAAGGTGGAAGAGGAATAACTTCATGGCTCTTTTAGTAGCCCTGAGGCTGCAGTGCATCCTGCTGCAGCTATGTCTCTTTTCTCTGTATGCCAAAGCCTGTGATACACACAGCAGCGGATCTACCAACTCCACACCTGCTCCCTCTAGCCTGCCAGGTTTTCAGGGCTCCACAAGAATTGAATGGCTGTGTCGTGGGTCATGCACACCCCGCCCCCTTTTCGGATAGGACAGGTGTCATTATAGGCCTGCAGGCAAGTCTGTGCAACCCTTCTGAGTCTCGGAGTAATGTGGCCTAAAAGCCAAAGTCAATCTACCTGCCCTCTCTATCAGGGCTGTGTGGCCTAGTTGCCAGGGTCAGTAGAATGGTCAGTCAGTCAGCCCTGAGAGTCAGTGGCCAGTCAGTAAGGCTGGTGGGTCGGGCCGCCACCCCAGGGTGGGCGGCGCCCAAATTGGGGGACCCGGGTCCTCCCTTTCCACTGGGTACCAACCCAGGGCCCTATTGGTGGCGGGATTGCTCACCACCAGCTTGGCGAGGATCCAGCCGAAACATGCCAAGCTACTCTCCGGGTCTCCAAACACCTCCCCGAAAAGCCTCCCTGGGTTACTTCCCACTTCTCTGAAGCTTGTGGTCTCATGGTTCCGCCGGTCTCTCCTCCCTCTGTGGTGTCCGGAGCCTGGGGTTCATGGGTTGCTGCCGTCTGGCTGGCCTCCACATCATGGAGTGTCGGCGGTCCTTCAGATGGAGTCTGCAGCACACCTCCTTCCTCTCCAGAGCTCAGCCCCAAATGAACTGGGCTGCTCCCTTTTATACCTGGCCTCCAGCTGAAGCATGCCCAGCAGGGTCAAGGGGGCATGGCCTCCTTGCCCCAAAAGAGGAATTAATCCCTGCAGTCCCAGTGCGGGGCATGCATGCCCCATCTCAGGCTGAGAATGCTGGTTTCACTATATCTTGGTGAAGGGGCAGGCCACCAAGGAGCTCTCATCTTACTGAGGGGGGAACACGGCTCATGTGGATCAGCTTCCCGTCTCCTGTGCCACACTGTTTCTCATTTTGTATCCCACACCTTGAATTGCACTAGTTGCAGGAGGCCTTAGGCCTCTAGTAATTGAAACTCTCTAGGACTGGCAGGTAATAGGGCTATTTTTAGCTGGATAGGGCTCTAATATATTAATAACAACAAATTAGGGTTAAAGAAGACATTTTAAATTCGACAGTAGGAGTGCAAAATAGCATCCCTTTTCTGTAATTAGTGAGGGCTAGATCCTCAGTTGGTGTAAATTGGTGTGGCTCTATTGAAGACAGGATGCAACTTTTAACACCCAATGCCTCATTATGTTAGGGGTAAAAAAAAAGAAAGTAAATAGAATTTAGCAACTTGCAGTATGAAGAATCATTATAGCCAGATGAAAATGACTGGAACAGAGTGTAATTCTACACACTACTACTTATATAAAGGCAACATTGACACAGGCTTAACCTTCATACCTCTGACTACACAAAAGTAATGAACTCCCTCAGGATATTTTCCTCCATTAAAATGCTCTTTGGTGAAAACATCTCTCTGAGCTTCATTATGACTTTATTGCAGAGTCTTGCCACAGAGACCAAATTCAGACTGCTGGTCCTCACCAATGGCTTTTGCCACTGGAGGAGTAACCGGCCCAACTTTAGATGCTATGGGACAATGTGAGTCTGGTCATCCTCTCACTGCATCACACATCACCGGGGCACACGCACAGCAGAAGAGGTGCGTGGAAGGAAGTTCGCCACTTGCGTGGCCTGCAAATGGGCAGTCACAATTTGAATCCCTGCTCAGTGATTGCATTCCCGCAGGGGGCAGGGAAGTAGCCAGGACTCCTCTTCTGTGCAAAGCAGACAGTACTGTCCAACTAGTCTTGAGATACCCACTCTCTCAAAGCTTCTCTGGGAGCAGAGTGGTACTGCTCTGCCCTGCATACAGTTCAGTGGTTAAATGTCACCATTGGGTGCTGAATGTTAAGCCTTGTGATGCTTCCGTAGTTTGTCAAACATGGTATATCCAGATGCTCATCAACTAAGAGTTGCATACTGCAGTCAACAGTGCCCAGATGTCATGGTGATGGTCAGCAGACAGTATACAACCCTTAAGGGAGCTCTGTCACATGCAAAACTCTCATTACATCCAATGGATGTTACACACAGAGAAAACCTGTAGAACAAGGCCCATGGTATTTGAAATCTCTATTCAAATATACCTCATCAAAAGACCGGGGAATGGCTCTGTATCATAAATAGGGGCCTGAGCTAACACCACAAAGCCAAACAATCTTGAATTTAGGATCAAATGGATAAAAAAATAACACCCATTTTCCCTCTGTGACATCTACAGTTCGGTTATGGAATGAGCAGGGGAGAGAAAGGAATATTGCATACAATCTAATCTTGAACCCAAGCAACATGATGATGGGAGAAAAGGGGTGTGTCATCATCTTTTTTATTTTATTTTGCATCCCATGTACCAGAAGAGGCTATTGCATTAATAGCATACAGTCCGTTTTTTTCAATGTCCTGGGAAAGGGGAGGGAGTGGGGAGAAAAGAGATGGTTTTGACAAATGTTTAACAGTCAGCTCGTTCTGCAAGTGAAGGAGAGGGGGATAAAAAAGAGGCCCTCCAACAGCATCCCTGGGCAAAAAGGTGGGGCAGCTAAGTCATAGTTGAACTGTGGAGGCCCTTAGAGCTTTTGGCAGTGGGGATGGAACTAAGCTGGTAAGTTCAAGGAGCCACCCTGGCTCTAACCTCCTGGCCCTGCATTGAATGCAGCTTGGATGGAGCAGACAATCTGACCCAGAATTCTAATCCAGCTGGTCAGGAACTGAAAAGAGGAAAGCAGAAGGCTGAAAGGAGAATGGCAAAAGATGAGATGGGTTTGAATCAAACTCCAAGATTCTAACACCCCCGAGTTGTAATGTAGCTGGGACCTAAATTTCACAGCTGAACAATTTCATCCTTATTGCTGATTGAACCACCTAAAAGCCCCTATACTTTAGGGCAGCTCAAATCTGGGTCTAAACTTTGTGCCTCGGGCCCTTCTGAAATGGAAATAAGGAGAAAGCAAGGGTTCCAGGGCAGAAGACTGAGCAAGTGAAAGGGGACTCCCTCGGGTCTCATTTTTTCCAGTCTGCTCTCCTTTCAAGCCTTCCATTCTCCCTAAGGCAGTGTCTACATTTTTCTTTGTCTCCCAGGTTTTGACTTGTCCCTCCTGTCAGTTCAGGAGAGAGAGAGAGAGAGATTGAAGAGCATCCCAATTAGGATAATGGCATGCTTCCTCATTGCTTGTATCTAGTCAGACAGAGTTCAATGCTGCTTTGAGGCCTTCCATTCTTAGAAGTCAAGTTAGAAAAGGGAAAAAAAAATAAGATGCTCTGAGGCTTTTCAAGGCACACGTCCAGGCTGCGGTGCTTTTCTATTCCGCGGGCAGTTGCTACTTAGTTGCACACGTCTTCAAGAGCTGGGAGGCTGAGCTGAATACTGTATTAAATGAAAAAGAAGCTGCTTGATGAACTGAAAAGCACCATGGCTTGATCACTCCACTAAAACAGCTCTGTAGAGATTTTCCTCCACACTCTGAATGTGGAATTACAGTAAGCTTGTATGCCTCCCACCGCGAGGCATGCTTTATTTGCACCCCTCTGCTGTGGTGCAAAGTCAAGTCATTATGGTAAAGCTTATATATACAGAGCCAAATTGCGACCTGGTGTATGTGGGTGAAACTCTATGGCTGCGGGTGGGGTTGAACCCAATTACACCAGATTCATGTTAGACCCTGTCATAAATATAAAGGGAAGGGTAACAACCTTCCTGTATTCAGTGCTATAAAATCCCTCCTGGCCAGAGGCACAATATCCTTTTACCTATAAAGGATTAAGAAGCTCAGGTAACCTGGCTGGCACCTGACCCAAAGGACCAATAAGGGGACAAGATACTTTCAAATCTGGGGGTCTAGGGGGGAGGCTTTTGTCTGGCTGTTCTGTGTGCTTGCCGGAGAGAGATCAAGAAAGCAAGCATTCCAATTCCATTAGAATTAGTAAGTACTAGCAAGGAAATGCGTTTACTTTTGTTTTGGCTTGTGATTTTTCTCTGTGCTGAGAGGGAGGTGTATTCCTGGTTTTCTTTTTGTAACTTTAAAGTTTTTGCCCAGAGGGAAATCCTCTGTCTTTTAAATCTCATTGTCCTGTGAGATTAGCTTCACTTCTAATTTTACAGAGGTGCTTTTTTTACCTTTTTTCTTTCTAATAAAGTTCTGTTTCTTTTAAGAGCCTGACTGATTTCTCTATTGTCCTAGGACCCAGGGGTTTGGGTTGGTGATCACTTTGTAACCAATTGGTTAGGATATTATTCTCCAGCCTCCCCAGGAAAGGGGGTGTAAGGGCTTGGGGGGGATATTTTGGGGGAATAGGAACTCCAAGTGGTCCTTTCCCTGATTCTTTGTTAAATCACTTGATGGTGGCAGTGTACCCTCCAAGGGCAAAGAGTTTGTGCCTTGGGGAAGTTTTACCCTAAGCTGGTAGAAATAAGCTTAGGCGGTCTTTCATGTGGGTCCCCACCGCTGTACCCTAGAGTCCAGAGTGGGGAGGGAACACTGACAGACCCATTTATTATAAATGGCAACAAATGATCAATGCAGTGTCTAAAGTAAACAAACCACCTGCTGCTGAGATTGTAAACAGAGTTCTTGATTCTCCTCCCATTTTTATGCTAATTTCAAAGGAGTTGCTCCTCATTTACATCCCCGTACATAAGATCCTAATCAGGCCAAGAGACTTGGGGCTGGATTTTTAATGGTATTTAGGTACCCAAAGATACAGATAGGTGCCTAATGGGATTTTGAAAAGCACCTAGGTATCTATCTCCCAAGAAATCAAAGGGAGATAGGCACATAAGTGCTTGAAAATCCCACTAGGCATCTATCTGCTTCTTTAGATACCTAAATATCTTTAACAATCTGATCCTTGTGCTTTGCAGAGAAAAATTTAGCTACAAATCCAACATAAGTGAAACTAGGAAAACATCAGTATCACTTAGGGCTTGTCTACACTTACCGGAGGATCGACACTGCAGTGATCGATGCATCGGCGGGCGATTTAGGGGGGTCTAGTGAAGACCCACAAAATCAACCAGCGATCACTCTTCTGTTGACTCCTGTACTCCACCGGATCGAGAAGAGTAAGTGGAGTTGATGGGAGAGTGTCTCCAGTAGACGTCGCATAGTGTGGACCCCGTGGTAAGTAGATCTAAGCTGCGTCGACTTGAGTTACACTATTATTGTAAGTCAAATTGCATAGCTTAGATTGACTTTCATGCAGAGTGTAGACATATCCTATGGACTTGGGTTCCCAACTAAGAGCAACGCTGGCATGTTGTAAGGCATCGGTCATCTAAATTCTACCCTCTTCTCTCTGTTTCAAATCCAGAAAATCAAGTCAAATCAAATGGAGAAAAATCAGATTTTCTTCTTCTTTATACTGGTGTAAATCAGGAGTAACTCTATGGCAGTCAATGGTCTCAGTTCTTGGGTCTAGGCAGGCTGAACTAGATACACAAAGAAGGAGGTCTGGAGAAGTAGAAGTGGGAGCCACCACCATTACAACTCCCTTAGCTAGGACTAACCAGTGGCCAGTTTGGTCTTTGGTGCAAGTTAGAGCAGCTTCAAGTCAGCTGTGATTTGGGCCCAGCGACAATGGCTACCAAGGGACATTCTCTCAGCCAGGGATTGCTGGAATGAAATACTACCTCTGCCATACCTCCCCCGCTTTGTTTCTGCTTGGGTGGTCATGCCATTAAATACTTAATGGGGGAAGGACTGGGAGGTGACGACATGGCATCTGCAGTGAGGCCCAGTAGAGTACAAAAGCAAAAAAAAAAAAATGTAGAACACATAAATCATTGCTATTGGGTGGATGACTTACCCAATCAGATCTTTGCAGCAATTTGCTTTTCTTTAGTCTGTGGGTCAGCGGTAGTGGTGAAAGACTAATAGAGATGGATGAAAATAATTAACCGGCATGAAACAGGGGATGAGATAAAATGAGAACAAAAGGAAAGAGGAAATGAAGAGGCAGGAGGCAATATTCTAGGCTGTGGTAGTTTTGGTCCTGTCCTCAGTAGGCCTTAAAGCTCTTATCTTTAACTCACCTCTGAAAGCAGCAATAGTCATCTTAAAAGCTGGCAGATCAAACAGTTTATGAATTAGGGACAACAAAACATTGTACGGAGATAGCAAACAATAAGCAAAAAGGGGCCTATCATTGGAATGCTTTTGACTGTGTTGATCACAGGGATGTGAATTGTGGGAAACAGATCATAACATAATGCTTAACTACATATATTGATTTTGGCTGAGTCAAATTCAGGAGCATGTGTATTTGAAATAGCATATACATTCTAAAATTCTGACAAATAACATCTGCTGGAAGAGGAGCTCGTTGTAAATAGGCACAATGTTTGAGAAAGATCACTTTGTACATTTGCTTCCTGCAGTCAAAGAAATAGATTTACTCCGTAAGTTGCAACAATAAGTCCTAAAAAATGGACTTGGTGAATGGCCACAGGTGTATGTTTGTTCAAAATAATGGAATTTTTTTGTAGTTATCAATTGTCACCAGTTGTTATGGCTTTTTGCTAAGCTCCTAATATCATTAGTTAGTGGTTCTGGACACTGTGATGTGGGAGCTCAATTTTTCTCCACTCATTTTGTGCTCACCATCTACTAGAAAACCTTCCCCAAAAGGTTCTCTCTCTTTCTAATGAATTGACCCCAAGTAGAGCACTCTTTGCCACATTTCATTAATTAATTATTACTTTCCCCCACATCTTACAGCTAATGGGCCTGATTCTGCTCTTCATTACATTAGTGAAAATCAGCACCCTGTTGTCAATGGAATTACACTGATGTGAACAAAGAGATGGCACTGGGATAGGACTTGGGTTCCACTTCTGGCTCTGCCATAGACTCTCTTTGTGTCCTTGGCTCTCTCTGTGCCTGGAGTCCACCATCGGTAAAACAGGATAATAACACTTCTGTGCCTCATAGTCGTGGTGTTAGTATAAATTCATTAGTATTTGTGGGATGTTCCAATATCAAGGTGACGAGCGCCACAGGGGAGTGTCTATACATATATGAGATCCAAATCAGGCCTACAATCTGGATTCTAACTGACCACAGGTGGGTGGACTTCTGACCACAGAGTTAAAGACTTAAATCAATTTTCCTGCATAGCTGTAGTGTTTGGTCCATTTGAAAATTATTCCTGCATGCAATTCTAATGTGATCTCTGGTGCATCTGATAAAGATACGTAGAATACCAAATAAAGGCGCGAAACACATTTCCCTCAGGCAAGCTCCAAACCCTGCTTGATGGAATGTGACTGAGGTATTGTTAAAATAGAAACTCATATTGTGACATTCTATCAGCTTAGGAAAAAAAAACCCTGTCAGCTTTATGTAAGGATTCATATACTTTCCAGTGCAAACCCTGGTTATACTCTCCATAACGCATATATCAATTATAATGATATGTTGACAAAACAGTATCCCAGAAAATGACTATTTTGCTCTGAGAACGTTGTCATATGAAGTGTAACGTGTGTCCAGTTACGACAGTTAGAAACATTGCTAATAATTTTATAATAGGAAAAGATACTCAGCAATAAGCTTCTGACTATACCTGAAAAAGTCCATTAGTGGCCAATCAATATTTTCTGATAACACAAAGCAGCAATCACTGTACATTTTTTTACTCTGAACATTTTTTACATAGGCATCTCCCTGTGACAGGAGCTGCATCTCCTACCACCACATTTATAATGCGAGGTCATAATGTTGGCCCCTGATTCCCCCCCCCCCACCTCCTGTATTCCAAGTGTATCAACAGACAGTAGATAGCATTCTGAAAGCAACATTAAAATCATACCACACTGAGCTCTTTATTACCAGAGATTTTGGATAAAAAGTACATCATTTAAATTATCTGAATCAATAGGCAGATGGTAGCAGCCATATTTTAAACGTTTCTCCAACTTGTACACATTAGATTTAAACAACAGCTTCATGTTTCACATATCTGAAGAAGAAACGCTGACACAAGTCAAAATTTATCTCCAGTACATTTACAAATATTTAATTTCCCTCCCACCGGCATCACTGCGTTTGTACCTATGCCAGAAAACAGGAACTTTAGCTTCCTCTTAGGATGATGTCAATACTCCTTTATGGATGTGCAAAGAATGGCATGACTCGTGTCCTCTCATGAGGATCCAGAGAACCATGCCCTCAAAAAACCAATATTCCATCAGCCAAGGAAGAAAGGAACTCCAAGACTTTTCCAATACACAAGGCTTTATCCTGTATATCACTGAAATATGCAATCATTGTGCCACTAGGCTGGTAGGAATTTTTTGGTCAGGAGGGTACACTGAAAAAATGAAGGTTGCCTGCATCCTAATTTGACTTTGCATTTTGTTAGGCATTATTTTGGACCTTTGGTCTGACCCATTATGGCTCTTATGATCTTATGGTCATGGTCTCATTTTTTTCCTAATCGTTTTAACTGAAACAGAAATTTCTTAATACTGCATGTGATATGCAGAGTTTGCAGTAACTTCAAAGAATTGCAGATGTTTAATGAATTTGGTGGGGTGATATTTGATGCTGCCAACTGGCAAAGAGAAAATCATGAGCATGCCCAAGAAACTTTGCTTCTTATAAACAACATTTCCTTCTCTATAATTTTAGCAGACTTAGTATTTTCGTCCTTCAGTAAGCAAAATTTTGCTGACCCAAGCCAGTGGCAGATTAGCCACTAGGCCAACAGAGCCTGTGCCCAGGGCTCCCGGCCAACTGGGGGGCCCTGGAAAAATGGGTGCCCCAATGCCCCGACCCACTCCTGCTGGGGAGCAGGATCTGGATGCGGGGGCTGGGTCCACTCCACCCCCGTGCTCCAACCCTGCTCTCCGGCAGGAGTGCTGGCGGAGGAGTGGGGGGAGGGAGCAACTGGAGGCGGAAGAGGTCGGAAGGGGCTTGCACTTGCTCTGGCCCAGGGCCCCACAAAATGGTAATCCACCTCCGACCCAAGCATTACAGTTACCTTTACATGATCAGTCAGAGTTCAGGTCACGGGAGACAAAAGATGGCAAGTATCTCACTCTTGGACCTTGGGTTTGGGAGACAAGCTAAAGGGGTCAGATTCTAATCTGAGTTACAGCTGCGAAAAAGATGTCTTGTTGTTAAGGCACTGCTCTAAGACTAAGGAGTTCGGAGTCCTGTCTCTTCAACTGATGTGTGAACTTGGACAGACTTATTTGTTCTGTGCCTCCGTTTGTCATGTGCAAAATAGGGCTCTCTCTGTCTCCCACATTTTGTCTGCCTCTTCCACTTGGATCGGAAGTTCTCTGGGAGCAGGGACTGAATCTTATCATGTAGGTGTATAGTGCCTAGCATAAAGATCTCAGCTGGGGGCTTTAAGGTGCTACCATAGTACAAATAAATAGTGATGATGCTTTACTTCTGTGGTGTTGCTCTTCACTTACACTATTGTAACTGAGACCAGAATCAGGCCCACTCATTCAGCTCATGGCAGCACTCTTACCAGTTGATTTTCTGAGGGCTAAACCCAGGGACCCACTACCCAGCCTGAAGGTGTGACTGTGAGGTGGGTCTCTCTGCAAAGAGAATGGGAGGAGGGGGGAAGAAATTCCCAACCATGGCTTGGAGCACCCACAGAGCCACTCCACTAGGCTACTTCATTTTATTGGCTGATCTAGATCTCTGCAGCCCAGACAGGCAGAGGACCAGAAGATTACTGGACCTGCCCAGGCTTCCTGACCACTGGACACTGCCACACAAGAACTCCCAGCCCCGATGGTCTATGTGCTGTGCAATGGGAGCACATCTGGTGCAAGACACTCATGCCGCTATCTAGACTCTCCCACGCATAGCTGAGCCACATCTGTTCTATTACCCAGGGGAATCTCCAGGGACATGGAAGTGGAGAGTGGATGTCCTCCTAAGGGCCAAATCCAGATGTCTTTGCTTGGTGTTTATCCGTGGGTTTGTCTACATGGGGACCTCAGGAAAGTTAGCCTCAATTAGCGGAATGTGTGAATTAAAAGTGGATTAATTAAACTGCATTACCCCCCTGTATGGATACTCTCATTCAGAATTAAAGTGGCCTAATACAGTTTACTTTAATTCAGTTTCAAAGTGAATTAAATTAGATCAGACTAAGGCCACTTTAAAGTGGCCTAATACAGTTTACTTTAATTCAGTTTCAAAGTGAATTAAATTAGATCAGACTAAGTCCACTTTAATTCTGAATGAGAGTATCCACATGGGTTTAATTCAGTTTAACCAATCCACTTTTAATTCACACTGTTAGTTAATTTGTCCCCCCCATGTAGGCAAGACCTCAGGCCTTATGACAACAAATTCTCTTTGATTTCAATAGGAGATTGATTGAGCAAGGATCTCGGGACACAGCCCTAAGAGCTATTGACAAGAGTGACGGGGAAAGGTATTTGTTGGACTAAAAGTAAAATGGGCAGGTGGAGAAGGGGAGGAAGACTGTTGAAAAAAACCAGCATTAACTTTTATGGCCTGATTCTGATCTCAGAATACACCCGAGAAAAAAGGTGTTCAGGCATGTTTTGATCTTACAGAAACTGGCCAAATATCTATTCAAAAGGGGAGAGTGGTAAATTACTGCTTACAAAGCAATACATCCATTTTTATTTTGAGGCTCAACACTGCAGTTACCAGCATATAAAGTCCATGTGGAATCTGGTGTGATGCTTGACACTGCTGCTTTAACACACCCTGTAATTACAGCGACAAATTTCCACCTCCTGAAATATCAGGTGCTGAAGTGGTTGCCCTAGAGGAGGAAGAAAGCTGGTGGGATAATTTTGACTGACTTTGGGTCAGTGAGCTCAGCTGTTATTCTACACTGGATTAAAACTGATTAGTCTGGGTGAAGGTGGTCTTGTGAGACACAGGTAACTAGGGTGAAAGGAAATTGAAAATATTAAAGAAGAGAAAGTGGGACTGGATAAAATGCCTTCTTCACTTCCATACACCTCTTCAATTTACAAATACCCAAGGCTAGACTGTGTAGCCTTCATGCACGTTGGCAAGCACTTTTTCACATGAGTACTCCCACTAAAGGGACTACTCATGTGAGTAAATATTCACAAACATAAATTCCGGCCCTGAGGTTCTACCTCTGTCCTAATCATTCTAAGAGCTTTCCTACACAGAGAGCTGCATTGCTTTAATCAAAGGTGTCAATTTAAACTGATTTTGTTAAACTGGCACAAACCCCTGCATGGGAACTCTTATTTTGTTTTAAGAGTGTCCTATATCAGTTGACAGAGTAGACTGAATGCATCCAATGAAGTGAGCTGTAGCTCACGAAAGCTTATGCTCAAATAAATTTGTTAGTCTCTAAGGTGCCACAAGTACGCCTTTTGTTTTTGCTTTTTTCAGTTGAGCTTCAGTGAATTAGGTTTAAGCTAAACCAAAATAAGCCACTCAAACTGAAATAAGAGGGTCCAGACGGGGGGTTTCATCGGTTTAAGTAAACCAGTTTAATTAAACAGTGCAAGTTTGTCTATAGGAAGGACTAAGACAGCAGCAACCCAGATGTGCTAGCAAGAATCAAACCTTGTGCAAATCCCAACTCATCTTAATCAAACATTAAGAAACAAAATCAGTTTTTGTATTCTCGAGTAAACAATGCAAAACTTTGGAGTTAGCAATCACATTTTCACTGGAGTCTATGCCCCCTCTACAAAGTCTGAAGACGTTGTTTGTAGTACACCTTTAATAAGAAGGCAGCCCGCAGTCTACCAAACTCTGCCAAATAAACTCTTAATACATACTGTATTTTATTCAAGAGTTGTCCTTCTCTTCTTCACGGAATATCTAATAGCTCTAAAAATATTTTCCTGGAAGAGGATAGACTCATCATTGTTAAGTATAAAGTATAGTTATGTAAGTAAAGCCAGCATGCTAGTATTGCACAAGGGGGGAAAAGCCTCCAGAACACAAGAAAACGGAATAACGTAATTCTCTCCAATACTCTGTTGAAAGAAAAAGGAAGCTCTTGACACAACATCTTCATGATTCTGGTAGCTCCAGGTGTCCTGGTGCTGCAGCGGGTTTGCTCTCCCTTTTGACTGCTCTGAAACTGGTAGGTGTATTCCAGATCATTAAAAACCGGTATTCCAGCAGCTCCAGCAAAGTGTGGTACTATTTAATTTCTTGAAGAGTGAGGCTTTATTTCAAAATATCATATATATTTATATCTATACTTTTAAATGGTATAAAGTAAATTGTAGATCCAAACGTATAAGACTATTGTTCATACTTCATCATCACGAAAACTTTACCAAAGAACCATTTTTCTTCATTTTTCTTTTCTGTTGTCAAAAATCTGGGGCATTATTTCCATAGAATATTTTATTTCACACAGTAAAGCCACTGTTATTATCTGGTCAACAGTCAAAGTGCAAATAAGAAATCCATTTGGCTTGTAAATGCTTGAGATGGTTTACATTTTGAATATGTTGTCCTCTGTAAATCAGTGGTTCTCTCATCCAGGAGACGCTATTAGGTTCTTGGGTGAATCTGCAACGAAATGCAAAACAATCAATTACATACGTTACAGAAATGAACACAAAAGCTGGATTGATAGTCCGCTGGTGGTGGCACATGACTCTGCCAAATGGGTGTCTGAGTTCACAGCCTGAGATCAGCATTTTGTTTTGTGCTCCAGCTTGGTCTGATGGTGTTCAGGGGCAGCATGGCCAGCTCCTGTGGGGATGTATGGGCACGAGCATCTTCCTGCCCTCTTGAATGACTAGCTTGTGGGACACCACTGATTTGCATGGAGAGACAGGTGAGGGGTTGGTTACATTAGATAACAGAGACTTGATCTACTTGAATGTGCTAAAAACCCCTACAAGGAAAACTGGCCATTGTTCAGGTTTCTGTGACTCTGAAATAAGAATGACCTATCAGACGCTGACATTTTTAGCTTCCTTGAGAAGATGTGTTGTTTTTTGGTTACATCAATACACATAAATGAATAGCATAGCCCTTCTCTAGTCAATTTAAGTGAGTAGCAATACTCACACTGACTTCAGGAGGCTCAGTCCTTAAATTAGGAGAACAATTATTAGCAGAGCAGTAGACTGTATGATGGGATGCAGCAGTAATTGTCTTAGCAACAGATATTTACTGCCTTGTGTTCTTTTTACTACTTTGAGGTGACCTCTTAATTAGAATGATTGCTACAACAAAAACAAAGGGCTTTAGTCAATGCTCTAAATCGAAATTTAATCTGAAATATAGGTCAGCGTATTAACCTGTTCAGCCTGTTAAAAAAAATCCTAAAACCGTTCAGAATTTTTTTTCCAGTTCTGTCCAGTTCCAGTTCTATTTTCTGCTGTCCTGATTTGCCATTAACAAATGATCTTCTGGGCTGGGTTTTCTCTCACACAGACTGAACAAATCCCATTCTCTTTGCTGTACCACTGCAGCCATTAGCTCAAGGAGGGAGGGAGCTGAATATGCTCTGGGATTCAGGTTTCAAGGGACCATAACCTCAGCTGTTGCAGTATTACTGGGCAAGTAGTCTAGGAAATGTGAGTAGTTCTTTCACCTACACTACTCAGGAGACAATATAAAAATGACCTGATGGCATAATATATTGTAAACTGAATGTTATTTATGAGAAACAGCTTGGCCTACTTGTTAGAGCAGGGGATATGAAATCAAGAGACCTGGATCCTACTCAGCCACTGTGTGACTTTGGGCAAATCCTTTAAGTTCTGTGCACTGTAGTTTTCCCTATCTGTAAAATGAGGATAAGAAATATACCTATTTTTGTAAAGGGCTTTGAGGGCACTATTATTATGAGCGTAGCTTATAGTAAAAATAGGACAATTTGCTGAATTACATGGATACTGGGTGAAATTCACACCTGGCACAGAGGGCCAGCACAAAGCCTTCTGAATCACCTAAGCTCTGAACAGGAATGGTACGATGGAGAGTGGATTGACTGCACTGGGGTGCCTGCCCAAAACCTACATGCTGTGCAAGGATCTCTAACTCTGTATAGGTCTGTGTAGAAAGCTACAACTGGATCCAGGGAAATGACCATGATCAAAGGGACTGCAGCTACTATTCCAGTCCCCAACATCATAGCCCTGCTCATTGGCACCAACTTGGGAGGGTAGATTTCCACCTCCCAACCCATCCAGCCTCTGCCTACAGAGAGCCCAACCCAGTAGTCCGCTAGCTGGCTGGAACGGGTTGTGCACTCTGCGAGTTGCAGTGTGACCTCACAGCCTGGTCTCTGATACTTTTGCGAAGAAAGTGTCAGAGAAGAATCAAAGCTTTTCAGATGATCTCCAAAACTCATGCTGCCTTTTAAAACAAGTGAAAAGTGA
Organism: Lepidochelys kempii; assembly: GCF_965140285.1. NCBI lineage: Eukaryota > Metazoa > Chordata > Testudines > Cheloniidae > Lepidochelys > Lepidochelys kempii. The sequence goes on along the minus strand of NC_136386.1, from coordinate 8,774,881 downwards.
TAAAAAAAAGTTTGACATGAGACCCAAATAAATTAAAAAAACAATTTCTGGACAAAATTTCAGACAGCTGCTCTATCAATAGAAAATAAATCATTTTGCAGAAGCTGTGGACAGCTCTTTAAGTCTTGGGCTTGAACATCTTAAATACTCAACCATGTTAAAAGTTAAAGGGCTAAAGTCAAGTGCGCAGTCACAGAGAAACAGGAACACTGGGTCAGATCTGTGGTCCCTCAAGTGCAATATCCTTTCTCTGACAGGAACCAGTTGCAGCCACTTCAGGGGAAGGTGCAAGCATTCCTGTAACTAGAGTGGAATGAATATTTTTCAGTTTAGTGGCAGAACCAAAAAAAAATCAGAAAAGAATTGTTTCAAGTCAAACTGAAGCTGAATTTTTTAGTTCTTTCTTGCTCAACGGAAACTGGAAAAAAATTCATTTTTTCTTTTCATTTTGATTCTGGTTGGTTTTTGTACCCCCTTTAAATGCATTTTTGTAACAAATCTAGCTTGATTTTTAAAGGAAAGGTAATTTCAAAATGAAAACTTGAAATATTTCATTTTGAAAATGTCAAAACAAACCATTTTGACTTTTGCTAATTCTTTATTTCATTTTAATTCACTGAATGTGACCTGAATTTGCGAATGCTTTCATTTGACTGAAAAATGCATTTTTCAGTAAAGAAACTGTTCACTAAAAAAATTTCACACAGCTCTGCTTGGAATGGACAACTATGCATAATTTACTGTAGTGGGAGTTTCTTCCTATCCATCAGTTAGGTTCAGGTTTATGCCCTGAAGCATGTGAATTTTTATCTCATATATAATTGTGGAAATGTTCATAGTCAGGATACCAGTCCCTGAGTCCCTCAAAGTTCTTTTGTGTATGGAGAACACTCATGGCAAATTAGTTTAAGGCTCAGAATGACTTGTGCTAAACCCTTTTCTAATCATCACGGATATATCCAGATATTGGCTGACTGGCGTTGCTTCTTCCTGACTCCTATCATTGAAATATATGCAAACAGAGACACACAGCCCTCAGTCATCTGATCTGGGCCAGGAGCACACATATTTCTGGAGCACACCTTTCTCCTGTGCTATCTGAAATGACAGTGGGCTTTTTAAGAAACAAAAATTAAATTCCTATTTCAGGAGTTGATTGGTTTTTTTTGCCATTTAAGGATCAAGCAGGCTACTTCAAGCAAAAGTTTAACTCATCCAAAAGTATATCCAAGATTTCTGTCTCCATGATTTAAGAGATCATTATTAAGCCTTTTGCCACTTTGCCTTTATCAATTTTAGTTTAGTCTGCAGAAGAGAAGAATGAGAGGGGATTTGATAGCTGCTTTCAACTACCTGAGAGGTGGTTCCAGAGAGGATGGTTCTAGACTATTCTCAGTGGTAGAAGAGGACAGGACAAGGAGTAATGGTCTCAAGTTGCAGTGTGGGAGGTTTAGGTTGGATATTAGGAAAAACTTCTTCACTAGGAGGGTGGTGAAACACTGGAATGCGTTACCTAGGGAGGTGGTAGAATCTCCTTCTTTAGAAGTTTTTAAGGTCAGGCTTGACAAAGCCCTGGCTGGGATGATTTAATTGGGGATCGGTCCTGCTTTGAGCAGGGGGTTGGACTAAATGACCTCCTGAGGTCCCTTCCAACCCTGATATTCTATGATTCTATGAATTCTGTTCTGTCACAATGTTTCAAGGTAACAAAACAAAATGCTGCTCGAAGCTTACCCTACACAAGCTCATTAAAATAACTCCTATGGGTAAATGCCAGAAACATTTTTTTTCATTTCTGAATACCTGTAGGTTTTTAATTTAAATGAAATACAATAACCCATTCTGATTAGATTGAATCGCACCTCTGAATATTAATGAGTTTCACTCCTAAGTTTCTAACTATTATTACTAGATATTGACTATTACCTACACCTTGGTTCACAGGATGCTTTTGGATGGTGAAGCTTAAGAAATTACAAATTCCTACCAAAACTAATAAGATTCCTAAATTACATATTTGCAAGGCAGAATGCAAGATTACCCTAGGGTGCTACATTAAAAATCTAGCACAAGAACAACAATAATAATAATGTAAATAACAAAAGTTTTAAATTTCTCCTCACATTACTTGTTAAATAATTTCCCTTTCTGAAATTTGTGATTCATTAGGGAAAGAGATACTAGGACATGTGATCATTTTCATGCTATATGGCCTAATCTCAAATGCTATTTCAATTTAGAACAGACAAGCCATAAACATGGGGTGGCACATGGCTCCGCCACCCCACAAAGAGATCCAGCAAGAAACTGGAACTCTGTGAATCATAGTTCCTTCCCCATTTCTCTCTTTCTTCTGGGAGTGGGAGAATGATGGACTAAGTCCCTTTTTAAGGTGCAGGAATGTTTAGATGAAGTCAAAAACATTTCTGCAAATGTTTCCTTTTTTGGGGGGAAAAAAGCCTTTTTCAATTTAGTTGGGTTTGGACCTGCTTTGAGCAGGGGGTGGGACTAGATGACCTCCTGAGGTCCCTTCCAACCCTGATCTTCTAGTGTGTATGGTAACACCCATTGTTTCATGTTCTCTATGTATATAAATCTCCCCACTGTATTTTCCACTCCATCATCTGATGAAGTGGGCTGTAGCTCACGAAAGCTTATGCGCAAATTAATTTGTTCGTCCCTAAGGTGCCACACGTCCTCCTGTTCTTTTTACAATAATTAACAAACTTGTAGGACAAATCTTTTTGACAAGCCCTAATGCCTTTCAACAGCTCCTGCACAACAAGGTTGTCTCCCCCGGTGCTGCTGGGCTGAGTTCTGTGAGGCTGCAGCATGTAAAACAATGGGGATTAGTTAATGTGAGGAGGGGGAATGTGACATTCAGTGTAGATGTTCTCCTGTTTCCTCATCCAACCAGGGCTCATTTCCTCACGGGGTGACTGGGAGATGACTGTATGGTGGAGGGAAAGCTACTGTTGCCCAGCTGCACAAACACCATCATGTCTTTTCCCACGTGTTTGCGCCTTTCTGCACTGCGCACTGGAGGGTGAGGGGGTGGGCAGAATGAGCTTTCATTTTAACTCAATCTCCTGTAGATGAAATAAAAGCCATGGACTCAGAAATTAGCTATTACTATGACGTACTAGCCAGCAAAATCTCATACCTATCAACCCATGGCTTTCATAATTGTATCTTTAACCAACAAAAATGAGCCTGCCGATAGGCTATTTTATTCCTTGGAGGCAATGACTTTCAGAAAGGTACACAGTGCTGAGATGCCAGTTTGAAAACCTGGGCTCAGCTGAGATCTCTGAATCTGAAAACCTGTGCCTGATGTCGGGAGAAGGTCAGAGCGCTGGAAACTGACAAAGCAGCCAACCAACCTTCTATACAAAAGCAAGATGCAGTCCTGGTGACTGTAAAAGTGTATGGGTGAACAAGGGCAAGTGATTCCCTTTCAGTAGGTACAAATGGAAACATGACTTACTCTGGTGGTCTTGATTTTATTGCCAGTTGCACACATCCATCCAGAATTATCAGGTAATGTCTTGCATTCTTCTCCCTCTAGGCAGGGCTCCATTTCACACCACCATTTCCCAATCACTATAGAAGCTAAAAAGAAAAAGACAACATTTACAACTTCATCTTGATAAATCATAATGAAAAGTTTGATTGAATGAAACGACAACTCAAACCTCCATTTCCCATTAAAAGCCCTGAAAATTAAATATTGTTGCAAGGATCTCATCAAGTAGTTACTTATATTGCATGTCATTCTAACATGAGACACTTTTCGTGATAAGGTATTGTTTGGCATAGCCTCATTTTATATCTGTCCTGTTCTATTGTTACTATACTTTCCAGGACTAATAGGGTGATGTGAAAAGAAATTGCCCTTCATAGAAGACATCTAGCACTCCACTTATTATTTCAGATATGCAGCTCTCCTAGGCCAGTATGTGCTCCTTGTATTTTCAATGTATTTAGTAAAGCTGGGCAGGAACTGGATTTTCTCCTTCTGCAACGAAACTAAATCAATCATTTCTAAATTCCCTGGGAAACAAAATTTAAAAACTAAAAATACCAGAAGGGGACATTTTGAAAATGTCAGAAAGGGACACTTCAACATTAACAAAAATGTTTCATTCCTTTTCTCCACCCCCACCCCCACAAAAGTTTCATGAAAATCCACACATTTTTCAAAACTTTTTGGCATAAACAGAATTTTCCATTGCAAATCTGTTTCGATGAAAGTTTTCTGACTGGATCTAGTGTTTAGCAGTTATTAGCATTTCTATAAAAATGTAGTTCATTGAGTAGAAAATGCAACTGCAGTGGATAAACGTACAGTAACTTTTACGCCATCTCAATAAATATAATCTAGTTGGTGTATTTACCTATAATCCCTCATATCCAGCCAATTTATGCTACCATCAGTATTTCCCAGCATTGACCAGATTGTACTGCAAAGATATAGAGAACCAGAACTATGACAATTGTCTCAGTGCTGTAGCTATATTGGTTTGTATTGGAACTACCAGCTGCAAATGACACAGATCCATGTATCCCATCTTCCTGTCGTATGTCCCAAGCGACCCACAGACTCAGTACAGACCCTTGTTCAGCTCCCATGTCTTGACAGCAAGAAACACGCGCATCTTGTGTCTTATCCCTTCCCCCGCAGTCCAGAAATAACTCTGTATAAATGTAACCATTTCATTGGCTCCTCTACCCACCAAACGTGTAGTGAATGAAACACCCCATGGCTCTGTAACACTCTGAAATGATTCAGAACATCACAATAGAAGGCAAGTGGATAGTGGGCAGCATTATGGGGTCAGAGTATGTTTGTGGAAACAGAACTACGAATTTCCTGACATTCAAATATTTATTGTAGTAACTTGAACCTTAACTTTGAATTTCCAAACATTTATCATTTTAATAACTACAGTGTTCTAATCATATAGTTTGACTATAACTAATCTTAATGAAGTTTTTTTTTTTTTTTGCCTGGGAATTGGTCTCTGTCTATAACCTTAATTGTATCTTAATGACATTTTTGTCTGGGGATTTTGACAACATTTAGCTGACTTTGCAATTTCCAGCTAATTGTTGCTCGAGTTGCTCTATCTTTGGTTTGTTTCCCCTGATGCTTAACTATCAAACCTTCTCATGTGATGTAAGGGTATTTAACCCATTGGTATCTCCTATGATATCAGCTTCAATATTTAGGCCCGTATCAGCATATAGCCTATGTTTAAAGTGTAAGGCTATCTTGTGTCCCATGTTCATACCTTGGGGAACACTCAAAGCATATGGATCAAAGTACACCTTGCAGTCTTGTATTTCACACATTGATCCCTTTCTTATTTAGCTGTGTCATATAATTGGGGGCTGCAAAATATGGAGCCCTGTTTTGAAATAGCTGAATGCAAGTCTGCTTTGTTTAACAGAGTACTGTAAAGCTACATCTCTGTATCTTTAAGTGGGCAAAGCCACTTAAAAAAAAATCACAGGCCTAAACCTCAACTCGAATGTCAAAGAGAACCAAATGTAAACCCTTATCAGACACAGAAGTGTTTAGATAACTATCCCTTCTCCTCTAGCTGGCCCCTACCACAGTCTCCTTTGTTGATGTACCTCTGAAGATCACTGATCTGGAGAGCTTGGGGCCAAGCCAACCCTGTCTACAGAATGGGGGAGGCGGGATCAGGCAATTTACAATAGAGAACAGAAGGGAGCTGCAGTAAGGACGAAGCCCAGGGGGGCTATAGGGAGACTGCAGAGAGTGTGAGAGAGAGGCTCCCACAGGGAAGATCCTAACCTAAGACCAGGGGAATTGCTCCAACTAGGAAGGACTGGGTGTAACCTGCTAAGGCAGGAAGGACTGACCAGACCTGGGGCGTTTCGGCTGTACCCAGCTGTAGAGAAGAGTTTTGCACTTTAAGTTAATAAATCAGACCTTAAGGAGGGCTGTTGTGATTGGACTGGAAGAACCGTGAGTGGAGTTTATTTGGGGATCCAAGAAGGGAAACTGAAGTGGCAGGCTGTGTGCAGTGTTGCCCTACGGACACCAAGGGGTGCTGTGAGGTGGCCACTCATCTGCCATCTCAATACGTTTTGCCTGTATATTGGACTAGCTGGATCGTCTTATTTTATAGAAGATTCCGAGGCTGGAAGAGCGGGGTGGCTGTGGGGAGAGGGTTACTGCCATGCACTTCTGACCCAGAGAAAAATCAAGAGCGTGCCAGATTTGACTAGAACATCAGGGAGATGACAGACCTGAGACCCACCCACACCAGGAGATGAGGAGGGAGATGGAGAATTTGGGTGACTGTACAAGTAAGGGAAAAGATGCTGGAGGCTTAAGGGATATGTTAGTGGAAGGGGAAAGTGATTTAGGGGTCAAGAGAAGGTTAGGGTGGTGTCAACAGCATGGGAGAAATATCTGGTTGGGCTGGAGGGGTGGAGACAGCTGGAACACATTTAAAACAGTGGACATGAGAGAGAGAGAGAGACTTCAAAAGGTTTGAATGAATTTTGATTTGCATTCTTTTCCCCTCCCCCCCCTGCTTTTTGAGGGGTGGGACTATCTTACCCAATTCTTCTGAAATTCACTCATTGCTGTATACTCATTGTATACTTAAATGTGCAAGTCACATTGCTCTAGCAGACCTGATGTGTGGATCCTTCGGGTCCACCTACCCTACTGACATTGCTGCTCCAGTTCTAAATCACCAGGAATGAAAAAAAACACTCTGATCTTAGCTCCAGGGGGGGAAATTGCCTTTTCCTAGCACCATTCCAATTTAGTATTTTGTCACTGGTTTCCCAATCAAGTGCATGACAAATGAACTACTGCCAGCAGGGTCAGCCTTCCGTAACTTTGCATTCCCCTGACAGCCACACACCTAATTCCCTGTCCTTGTTAATGCTCCCAGGCCTTTCTGACCCTACTTACTTTGCTGCAGACTAACCAACAGCAAGTATATGTACATGCGCACAAATACACTTGAAAAAGAATATCAGGATCTCCAAGGCAAAGAGGCTGCCTGAGGAATAAAAATGATTTTGAAATGACTGTAACAGATTTAATGAATCCAAGAAAAATTATGTGACTTTCCCCACGGATAAGCTGATTTCTATACAAAGCTGCTCATGACCCCTGCAGAACAATAGTGCTGGTTAATACTGCCCATGGTAATGCCATGAAATGATCAACATATGAATTTGTCTGACTCTTCCTGCGTGATTTTTCTTAAAAATGCCTCCTGGGCAGACTGCCCTTGGAAAGGCAGAGGTTAGTGTCACCAACAACCGCTGGAGGCTCTGGATTCTCTCCCGATGAAACCCTGGGGCCAAGAGCCGCAGAGGCTGACGCATCACAGCTGTTCCTGCCACCTCAACACCAACTGGGACTCTGATTGGAGAGCTCTGCCTGTAACAGGGGGCACATCCCAGTTGGTTCAGACCTAGTGCCAGGGCCAGGAGCAGACTGTCAGACCTTTCCTGGGGGGGAAGGGTTTTTTTTTTGTTCATCTGCCACTCACCAATGGCTCTCACTACACCTCTCTCCTGCATTGTAGCATCTGTCCTCCACCTCCTTCTTTCCACTGGCACCATCTCTCCTTCCTGGTTACCCACGCCACTCTACAGTTCCCACCAGTTCTGCCTGCTCCTCTTCCCTTCTCCACCCTGATCTCCCCTGGCCAGCACACAGCTAGGTGCCATGCCTACATCCTCCTTCCCACCTCTGGGGACATTTGCCCCAACCCTGACCCCGGCTCCATCCCCACCCTCTCTACCTCCCCCACCCATCTCCACCCTTTCCCTGCCACCATTCCTAACCTATCCTCCTCCTTCCCCCTCCTCTTCTCTTGCTATCTCTGGAATGCACACTCTGGGCATGTCTACACTTATCTCCGGAGCAATCGATCCAGCGGGGGTCAATTTATTGCGACTAGTGAAGACGCGATAACTTGACCTCCGAGCGCTTTCCCATCAACTCTCGTACTCAACTGGAGCCAGAAGCAGAGGAGGAGTCGACGGGGGGAGCATCAGCAGTCGACTTACCGCAGTGAAGACACCACGGTAAGTAGATCTAAGTACGTCGACTTCAGCTATGTTATTCACGTAGCTGCAGTTGCGTAACTTAGATCGATTTCCACCCCCCCAGTGTAAACCAGGCCTCTATCTTTAAAAAGTTTACAGCTATCCATGACCTATTCCTGTGTTATTCTCTCCAACTCCTGTCTCACACAGAGACCCAGATGCCTTCATCTGACATGGAAGAAAGGCAGAAGACCATGAATGTTGTTTAGTTAGGCTGCAACTTTATTCACTTATTATGTCTGGGAATACCCAGCAACTGATTGCACAGTGCGGGGAGGAAGAGATCAGCTCCCTGCTGATCCAGATGTAGGAGCCCCAAGCCCTATTCCTCAGCTACCTTAAAGAGATCCAGGAAAAGGAGGGAGGTCGGCTCTCCGCTGATGAGACATACAAGCCTCAACCCCCATAATCATGTTCCATAAGGGATGGTTTCCTTCACATTCTTTCCCAGTCCAACTTATCTGATAATCATATCCGGCCTATGCCGAGTACCTGCACTGGACATCTGCCGTAAGGAGGCACCAGCAAAATGCCTGGCTGCCTCCCCCATGTCCCTGCCAGGTTCTGATCCTGGTAAAGAGGTCCTCCATGTGGCTGCATGCAGTATAAATACCCCTCCCACTCTTCCAGTCAGCAGGGAGGGCAATGAAATGACCTTGATCTGGGCCCACCTGCATCTGCCCTGCCTGTCTATCCCTGTAAGCTTTCCCTCTTCTCTCCCTTGTTGCAAGGGAGCCCTTAAGGGGTCAAAGCCACATTTCTTTCAGCTAGCCAGCCAAAGACCCACTTGTATCAAGGTTGCAGTGTGCACAATTTAGCATAAATGTTCACTTGTGATGGTCACAGAATGCAATTGCAAACACAAGCATATCAGCCCAGAGGAGATACTTGTACCTTTCCAATGGACTGTTTAGCAATGGTGTTACCACTGGAAACCAGCCGAGGCTTTCATATGCTGACCTCATCCATCGGACTAATGCACAACAGCGTTCCAGGAATGACTCACTTGCTACATCCCATTGTTTCATGGTCTTTGTGTATATAAAATCTCCCCACTATATTTTCCACTGTATGCATCCAATGAAGTGAGCTGTAGCTCACAAAAGCTTATGCTCTAATAAATTTGTTAGTCTCTAAGGTTCCACAAGTCCTCCTTTTCTTTTTACGGATACAGATTAACACGGCTGCTACTCTGAAACCTTGCTACATCTATTTGCCTAAAATGTCACAAAGGAGTCTCAGAAACTGCAACCCAAGTACAAAATGTTACCAAAGTAGAGCTACCCTCTGTAGAATCACCTCCCCATCCAAACATGAAAGATATTTCCTAATGATGAGCCTTGCAGCATCTTTCTGCGGTGTAATGTGTACTGTAAGTTGTCCGAACAGTTGGCTCAAGAGTTAATATAACTGCTCATGGATTCCCATTGAGCTCTGATCAATTTTGTAAAGCACCAAGCTCCGTAGTCTTCCTTATGAAGTATTTAGCAATGTGGCAAGCAAGCTTGTACGAGAGATCTGAAAACCAAGTAGCCATCTTTCCTAGTTTTGCTTCTTTATTCAGTGTGCTAATGGACAATATCTTGGAAGCCTGTCAGCAATGAAGGGCGGGGTCTGAAGTGATCTTTGGCATTTCAGAGCCACTTCTTGTGGCAAACGTTACCCACAGCTGTACCCTGAAACCATGAGTTACAAGGCAGTCGCAGAAACTTGTTCCAAGCATTGGGGAGAAGCCGAACTCTTATGGATCTACTGCTCCATAGGGGAGTGGAAATCTTTAGGCAGAAGACCCAGAAAAGAAGGGAACTTGCCTGACGTCAGGCCCAGCGTACCTTACAGTGACGGTCGAAAGCTTTTTGTAAATCTAAAACACTGGAAAAGTTACCATCAAGAGACGTTAAAAAAAAATTAGGTTTCAAACATTCCACTTGAGCAGAGTTTTCCAAAGTCTGGTTGGGCATTTTCTAAATTAAAAAAAAACCAAAGGGGGTGTGCTCAGTTTGGGAAGGTCCATTTAGTTTAAAATATGGTGCTGGGCCTGATTTTAGGCCACAATTCCCCTCTGAAGTATGGTGGAGAGGCTCTGAGATTGGAAAGTGGGTAGAGTACATGAAGGGGAATAGAAAGTACCATCCCACTGCCTCCAAACCTCTTCTGCATTACTTGAGCTGTGCTGCTCCACATGGGCAGCGTACTGGGCTAGAGTAAAGTGGAAAAGGCTTGGGACTAACAACTGAACCCATCCCGGTCCTTTCTCAGTGTAAGTTACAATGCAAAAACCTTGTGAGTGGCTGCTAACCTGAGCAGTCATAGCTCAGCCCTACATTGCTTGTTTAAGATGTAAAGAGAAGATATGAGCTGGCATAGCGACCATGCAAGGTAGAAAGGCAGGGAGAAGACTCATGTTGCAAGGCAGCAGAGACATGCTGAGACCATGGGAAATGGTCCTACATTTTCTGTTGATTTCTGGCTCCTGCTAGTGCTGCCAGCCTTGCGGCCATGTCACAGCAAGGGACAAAGTTCCCCTTCTGGGTCATTTTAACGCAGGAAAGGGAAACCTAAAAGGTTTGATAAAATGGGCTGTTGTCTTGGCTGACATTATTTATGGAGCTGGTTTTCCACGGAGGTTGGAAAATTTCACAAGCCTGAGAAGGCACAGTGTCCTCTCGCAGGTACCGTGCAAGGTTTCTGCAAATTGGAATGAGAACCATGCAATGAGAACCATGGCGGGGAGATCCCAAGAGACTCTGATGGTGAGTTCATGCATCTATGAAAAGACCAAAACTAGCATAATCATGTTTCACTTACAAATTATACCCTTATTCAAGGAATCTTTCAAGTTCACTAAAACTTAACAGGCACCAAGAATAACAATAGACATATCATCGTTAGATAGGAACATAGGAACTGCCAGACTGGATTAGACCCATCATCCCTCTAGGCCAGTATCCGGTCTCTGACAGTGGCCAACTTCAGAGGAAGGTGCAGGAAACCCTGCAGCAGGTGCATGAGGGATAATCTGCCTTATGTGAAAGTCTTGTCCTAACCCCTAATAGTTAGAGATTGTCTTAAGGCCTGAAGCATGAGGTTTTATATCCTTTCCAGAACTCTTCTTTTAGCAATAAATATTGCAGCTAGGCTTTGAAGGATTAGAGTGTATCAGTAAACGTTGATTTCACTGTGTACACGCAAACTGACAAAAACATTTCCATCCTTAATAATCAAAATGTATACATAGGCAAAGGCTATGTCTACATAATTTTCCACAACTGTGAAAATTTAAATGAATAAAAAATTAAAAACTGCTTAAAAATAAACATCAATATTGTCTGTCAAAATTATATAAAAATTGAATTCTGTCAAGCCTAATTATGACTCTGGATAGTTTTGTTATCCAAATAAATATCTATCGCCTCTTTGACTCTTGCTAGTTCCTTGTTCGCAGCCTGCAGAGAAATCTTATGGAAGAGAGTTCTACAATCTGACTATGCACTGTATGGAAAAATATTCCTTTTGGTCAGGTTTTCAATTTGCCACCTTTCAGTTCCAGTGAAAGTCCCCTGTTCTTTATCACCGCGTATTCTGGGGAGGATTGCCACTCGTTTACATTTGACTTAATTTCCAAGTTATAGTCCTGCATCTCAGTTCAAAGAGGCAGGTGAAAGTTTTCCAGTGAACCGTGGAGTTTTACTAGTTACCTTGACTGGGGTTTGGTACATTCTTCAGAACAAATGACCCAGGAAACAGAATTTAGTTTCACACAGCATAGGCTGTTAAAGTGCTTGTGTGTGAGAGAGAAAACTGGTAAGATGAAGCTGCTTGTTCCCTAGGAAGGTCTACCATCCAGGCCTCATGGGTGCTGGAGAACCACAGCTTTTCTGATGTATTAACTGTTAATTTTAGGATTCCAGTGACAAAATTATGTTTTAACCTTACTCAGTCACCAGACAGAATAACATCATGGAGCTTGGATGTTCAGATCACGCTGACTTAGAAGCTCACAACAAACCCTCCAATATGGTGTTCCTTGTGTTGTCAACATCTGGGGAATACATTGAGCCCAGATGTTTTTCATCCAAGACTGATTTTATGGTGCCAGCTGCCCTCAGTTATTGATGGTGGGGAGAGAAATCAGGTCCGTGGAAAAAAGAGGTTTGGCTGTTATATCTTTCCTGTCTCTTATGAGCCTAAGTCAAAAATTGTTGTTGTTTTTAAGAAAGCTAATTTTTTAATGGAAAGTTTAAAATATAATAATCTACTTAATAGAGGACAAACAAGACACAGCCAAGTGGTCAGAGCATCAGCAGTATCCTTGTATAGTATATGAAGGACTGTGTTGACCTAGGATACAATGCAAAGATTCAAGGAGCATGACAACTATTGAAAGTAATCTTATCTCTGTTTACATAGCTCTGTTGCATTTAAATACATATGGTTTACCTGAAAGACTAAAATGGTTGCAAGGATCTGCTTGTACTTGCTCTGAACTCAGTGGGTTGCAGTCTGCCAGGGTTCACGTGAACCTTTTTGTTTTGCTTTGCATGCCGGGACTGGGGTTTTTTGTTCTGCATTTGTATGGCACCTAGAACAATGGGGTCCTGATCTTGATTGGGGATGCTAGCTGCTACTGGAATAGAAATAATATTTCCACTTTGAATTTCAGGATCAAATAAAAATCCCCAAGTCACCGTAAAACTGTTGAAAACACCAAAATTTGCCCAATTTGATGGCAAAACCATGTGAACATATCAAGTTTCTCATCATTTCCAGCCAAAAGCCTAAATCCAACCAGACTCGGGGCATATTTAGCAAAAGATTCACAATCCTTTTGTTGAAAATGACTGGTGATTCCGCTTTGTAACAAAACCCAAGCTGTGTGAGTCTTCTCTTGTTTCAATATTTTATTACAAAAGTTTCTTACAGCTTCAGGTCTGGCATTAAACTGGGGGCCAGCTTGTGTTATTGAGTAGCCGGTTGCCATGCACATATCAAGAAGTCATGGGCACAAGTACTCAGATTTATTCCTGCTAATGAACGGTGGATATAAAATTACAGACACAAATTTTGCAGATGCAATTTCCCTTTGACCTCCCTGTTCCCCAGCTTATGAAATGTCTATAACAATATTTAAGTCACAGCATATTATGAGATATAATTAATGTTTGCAAGGCATAAAAAAAGAGCCTAACAGAAATGCAAAGTATTGCTAAGTATTTTGGCCACTCTTTATAACTGTTTTGAGAGGACAAACTATATACCAAGGCATTATTTCCAATAAAACTACAGGAGCAATCCACATCCTTTTGGCTTTGATAAATATACATATTTTGTTTTCACACAAGAAAGAGAAATATTACTATAAACCTCCTCCTGATTGCAGGTATGAAGTTACTCCTGGAATCACCAGGCAGAGAGTTAGGTTGCAAACCCTTTCTGGCAATGTTTGCAATAATGGAAAAGTTGTAGAGTAAGTGTAAGGCATTCTATTTTAATCTAGTTCCCACTAGAGAAGATTGATATAAATAACATTTAAATAGAGAACACATTTCAGATGCCAGCAGTGAAAAAGACTTTGTCAGCCTAATGAAAAGATATCAATTTTCTCCACTTTATTCAATAAATTGAGAGTCATTTTCTAAATGGGATTGGATTAAAGGAAAGTTCAAACTCCCAGTGAGAGACTCTCTCCACTGATGGAGACTTTAGTCAAGGGAAATAGCACAGGGCTAGATTAAAACCTTTCAGGCAGTTTCAGATCTATAAAAATGATAGAAACCAGAACAGGAGTATCTGTAATGCTGTGCTCACCTATTCTTTAAAAAACAAAATCTCAGGAAATTGAATGAGGCACATTGTTTCTCTTCGTTCATTAGGACGTCATGGGGTGCAGAGTGAATTACAAGCCTGGGAACTTGAAACTTCTGGCAGGAGAAGACTAGAGTGAAGGGATATGGTATCGAAAGCATTATGTATTTTACAAACAGACTGAGATGGCATTTACTCAGGGAGTTGTAAAGTAGGAGTGTGATAAGACAAAAGAATAAACATAAACCAGAAGATTTCAGGTTGAATAATGTTGTCTAACAGAAATACAAGATGTTTTCTGTTGGGAGTTCACCAAGCTAGCTGCTTTAATTCAATTTAATTCAACTTTAGAAACATTAATCCAACACTCATGCAGTGTAATACTTCACAGTTTTTTATAGTTATAATTTTTATACTTTTTTTCTAAGACAAAAAATACCAGATCATCATAATTCACGACGTAAAGAGGGTTAGGATAAAGTGGGGGGGTAGGGGGGATGAGAAAGGACATACCTATTTTTGCAGTCTGCATTAATAGCCCTCTAAAAAATCAGCCCAAATTGCTTTGAACTTTTTGGGCATGCCCCTTGTGTGGAATGCCAGTTGTTCGTTAGCTGCCAGGTCAGCCATATCACTGAGCCAGGATACTTTGCAGTCTTTGATAACAGATTGCTGGTGTTACTGGAAAAGCTGATATTTTCCCATGTTTAAAATATAAGCATACCACAATCATTGATAACAATTTGGCAAGTGATATCTCAGGGCTCCTGATTGCCTTGGTTTCTGGTTTACAGTATTAGTTTAATTGTGGCAAACAATAAAAAGACATCATCATATTGTTATTTTTCTTTTATCACTTTCTAATCTTCTTTCCAATTTGCTGCTGTTGCAGAAACTTTAAGCACTGGAGCAGAATATATTGCTTTTTGTATAGGACTCTTGCTGTTTTTCATTACAGTTTATTCAGCAGCAAGGTTTTTTTGAAAGCACATATTCTAAGCTTTAAGGAAGGTCTGACAAGATGGAAAAAAAATACTTGATCTTCACATTTAAAGGGAAATTGATCTTCAGAGATCAACAAGGAGGTTGTTAATTCAACAACATGAAAAGAATCCCTTGTGGAAAAGCACTAAAACTGCCATATTTCAAATCAGTTGGCACAGTGCTTGCTAAGTATTTGAAAAGTGATACTTTAGTGTAGAGTTACCTTCTATCAGAGAAATACAGCTCCGGAGGCAGTGTTGTCTTAATGTCAGGAGCAACGGACTGGGAGCGAGGAAATTCCAAGGTCTAATCCCAGCTCTGCTCCCGAATGGCAGTACTGCAGTAGAGAAGCCACTTAATTGCAGTTTCTCAATTTTCTATCAGTAAAAGGGGGATAATATTACTTACCTACTTCACATGTGTTCTGACAATAATTATTGTCTCATTGTTTTCCTGTATTCCCATCTGTCTCCATCTGTGGTCTGCTGTTTTATACATAGCTTGGAAGCTCTCTGGGGCAGGGACTGGCTTTTTGTTCTGTGTTTGTAAAGTGCTTGGTCTCTGACTGGGGCTTCTACATGCTCCAGTAATACAACTAAATAAATCATCATCATCATCCATGTTACATGTACTTTAAAGCACTGCAAACATGCTGAACATATTAACCACTAAAAGAAAAGGAGGACTTGTGGCACCTTAGAGACTAACCAATTTATTTGAGCATAAGCTTTCGTGAGCTACAGCTCACTTCATCGGATGCATACCTGATGAAGTGAGCTGTAGCTCACGAAAGCTTATGCTCAGATAAATTGGTTAGTCTCTAAGGTGCCACAAGGCCTCCTTTTCTTTTTGCGAATACAGACTAACACAGCTGCTACTCTGAAACCTAATATTAACCACTGTAAAAGGGCAACCCTGGGCCATGAGGACGCTATTTTAGCAAATCTTCATGATACACTGTGCCACCAGTTTGAGGCCTGGTTCAGCAAAGCATTTCATAGAGTCATAGAATCATAGAATATCAGGGTTGGAAGGGACCTCAGGAGGTCACCTAGTCTAACCCCCTGCTCAAAGCAGGACCGATCCCCAATTAAATCATCCCAGCCAGGGCTTTGTCAAGCCTGACCTTAAAAACTTCTAAGGAAGGAGATTCCACCACCTCCCTAGGTAACGCATTCCAGTGTTTCACCACCCTCCTAGTGAAAAAGTTTTTCCTAATATCCAACCTAAATCTCCCCCACTGCAACTTGAGACCATTACTCCTTGTTCTGTCATCTGCTACCACTGAGAACAGTCTAGAGCTATCCTCTTTGGAACCCCCTTTCAGGTAGTTGACAGCAGCTATCAAATCCCCCCTCATTCTTCTCTTCCGTAGACTAAACATCCCCAGTTCCCTCAGCCTCTCCTCATAACTCACGTGTTCCAGTCCCCTAATCATTTTTGTTGCCCTCCGCTGGACTCTTTCCAATTTTTCCACATCCTTCTTGTAGTGTGGGGCCCAAAACTGGACACAGTACTCCAGATGAGGCCTCACCAGTGTCGAATAGAGGGGAACGATCACATCCCTCGATCTGCTGGCAATGCCCCTACTTATACATCCCAAAATGCCATTGGCCTTCTTGGCAACAAGGGCACACTGTTGACTCATATCCAGCTTCTCATCCACTGTAACCCCTAGGTCCTTCTCTGAAGAACTGCTGCCTAGCCATTCGGTCCCTAGTCTGTAGCGGTGCATTGGATTCTTCCGTCCTAAGTGTAGGACTCTGCACTTGTCCTTGTTGAACCTCATCAGATTTCTTTTGGCTCAATCCTCCAATTTGTCTAGGTCCCTCTGTATCCTATCCCTACCGTCCAGCATATCAGACCTCTGCTCCCAGTTTAGTGTCATCTGCAAACTTGCTGAGGGTGCAATCCACACCATCCTCCAGATCATTTATGAAGATATTGAACAAAACCGGCCCCAGGACCGACCCTTGGGGCACTCCACTTGATACCAGCTGCCAACTAGACATGGAGCCATTGACCACTACCCGTTGAGCCCAACAATCTAGCCAGCTTTCTATCCACCTTATAGTCCATTCATCCAGCCCATACTTCTTTAACTTGCTGACAAGAATACTGTGGGAGACCGTGTCAAAAGCTTTGCTAAAGTCAAGGAACAACACGTCCACTGCTTTCCCTTCAGCCACAGAACCAGTTATCTCATCATAGAAGGCAATTAGATTAGTCAGGCATGGCTTGCCCTTGGTGAATCCATGCTGACTGTTCCTGATCACTTTCCTCTCCTCTAAGTGCTTCAGAATTGATTCCTTGAGGACCTGCTCCATGATTTTTCCAGGGACTGAGAAAAATTTAAGCATGTGCTTTACTCCATCCCTGTTCAGCAAAGCACCAAAGTGTGTGATTAGCTTGAAGCATATGCTTCAGTACCTTGCTGAATATGATTAGCTGCTGCATTGGAGGTTGAGTCCTAAATGGCCAGCGTGTTTGCAAAGAACTTCTGGACCGCTTACAGTTCATTTTGGGAGGGGCTGTCAGCTGTAGCTCCATTGGGGAAAGGCATGGGTTTGACATTGCCTGTGAGAAATACACATTAGCCATAAAGCGAAAAACAAACCGAAAGAAAATGTGAGGGAGGGAATCTTTTCTTTTTAATTAACCTCATTTAAACAATGTCACATGACCTTTAGGACCCTGAAGGAGCCTGAAACCTTGAGTACCTCTCATGTGATACTCTTGCAGCCTCTTAGCTGGTTTAAACTGACCCATCTTGGGGCTTTGGAGATTGATGCTGGGTTTTTGAGAACACCAATTAGAAAAAAAATCCTATATTCTAACCTGACCTCAGTTTTCAAGTTGGATCAAGACCAAACGCCAATCTCAAAACCAATTTCCATTTCCTTTTTAGAAATTGCAATTTTAAAAAACACACTTTCAGACCAGCCAGGAGGGCTTCGCTCAAAACAGGCAGCATGCTGCTAACTGTTGTGTGCTTAAAGGTCCTACTAGGTTTAAGGTCCTACTTAAGGTCCTGCTTGTGGTGTGTCCACGTGCACTCGAAAGAGCATATAGATGGGGCACATTTTATACACTGGAAAATAAAACATATCTCCAGAAAGCAATAGGAAGAGAAAAGCTACTGGGAGCTAGGATCACAAGTCCCATAGATGCTTTTCAAATCCCACCCGCTGGGGCTGATTTTTCATCAAGGGACTGACCAATTTTTAGGGCACAAAGGTTTTCCAGTAATTACAGAAAAAAATCCTCAGAATGTAACTTCATCCCAGTGAAAAATGCTGTCCACCATTTTACACTTCTACATGTATATAAAAGAGTGCTACTCCTGAAGGGTTTGAAATGTAAATCACTTAAGCACCACTGGAAAAAGGCAGCCACCTCTGGGGAGGAATGAGGACCATGTAATAGTAAACGGCAATGCTATACAGAGTCTAGGACGTGCAGAGAAGAAAACTGAATTCATCTAAACCCATAGGGGGCATTTAGGAAGACAAAATAAATTTACTTAATTGGAATTTGTTGAGGCTAACAGGTTTAATTAATAACTTACTCTTGCAAGAGGTACCATGGTATTAAACAGCCAGGACCCTGGTTTTACAGCTCATTTCAAAAGACAATGGAAAAACTCATATCTGGTAGTACTCCACAGACTTTGATACAGTTATACCAGGGATGAGTTTAGCCCAGTTCTCCCAACAGTGTTACGTCACATCCGCTGGACAGCACAGCGCTCCACCTACCACAATAAACATAGGAAACACTGATGAAGGGCTGACTGATAGGGAAGAGTATCACAATGAGAGGTACTCAAGGAAGTTTCCCACCCTTTCTGAAATGAATGCATGTTCTTCACTTCCATTAGTGCACCAATTACCCTGGGATTTAGGCACTACTTAGGTCACGGAGGTGTCATTGGTGAGGTATCCCTTAACATCTCACAAGCTACCTTGTAGGGAATACTGTAGTCATGCCACCTGGTTACAAAGGCAAATTTGTAAAGATTTTAAGGAAAACCACAGTATTTTCAATATTCAGTGTTGAGTTACAGCATTTGCTGGAACTGGTACTCATAGGGTGAAATCCTGGCTCCAGTGAAGTCAATGGGAGATTTGCCACTGACTTAATGGGTGAAATCCTGGCCCCATTTAAGTCCATGGCAAAACTCCCATTGACTTCACTGGGGTCAGGATTTCACCCTATGAGTTTTGCTTAGAGTTTCAGGTTTTCATGAATTATAAAACTAAGAGTGAAACTCAGGTCAAAGCACTAAATGTTGTTGGATTTCAGGATGAAAACCACTCACCCCTTAAACTTTCCCCGAAAAATTATATACCATCCCTGGGGCACTCAAAAAGTGTGTTTGGTTTCCATACCTCTATGTGACTCTTGTTCTAGTACATTTTTCACTGACTAATCCTCCACTCATGTCACACAGGTGGCTTTTTGTATATTCCGTATTCCACTGGTCTCAGATGACCAATATTAAACATTTTTCTTTGATAGCTATCTATCATATCTGATTTTAATGAAACATTCACAGAAACTTTGTGGCAGAGCAAGCCTTGAGAAAATCGATTTTTTCCCAGAGACTGTATGGGCATCTATGACATGGAGGCAGATCAGGCTTTAAGTAATAAAAGAGACTGTGGGTGAAATCCTGGCCCCACTGAAATAATTACCAGTGGAGTTTTGCCAGTGACTTCAGTAGAGCCAGAATGTCACCCAATATTTTTGGAAATTACAAAAGCCATGTGCAAAACAGCACACAATATAGATACAGGGCCAGATGCTCAGCTTGTATAAACTGGTGTGTGTAAATCAACGGTAATTGACAGTGACTGAGTATCTGGTCTTTATAGGGGTGGTTGTCTTGGTGTTTGACACATTCAAGCCGGGAGTGGATCACATGAACTAACCTTCTAACAACCTCTCAAAGCACTAATGAGATTAATAAAAACGTTAAAGTGACCACACTCAGAGAGTGAAAATGAAATACATATACATTCAGAAAAGGAACTGGGGGAAAAGATCTTTTACAGACTAATCAAACTTGCCGTTGCTGTCATGGATAGAGTGTTGAACTGAATCCAGCCCTGTGTGGGCAAGGAAGCTGGGAGCAGGCTGATAAAATATTTGTGCAATTTAGCACAGTTATTTACACCCTATTTGAACTGCTTCTAGATAGTCTTGTGAATGCTTAATCTTATTGTTATATAATTAATGAAATGGCAAGGAACTGCAGCATAATTATACATTTTGGAAAGACAATAGCTAAGTGCTCATAAATATTCACATGCACGTTTCAGGCTAGGGTTGAGAACTGGAGTGCTATCAAGGAAGAAAAATGCCAACACACGATGTAAAATGTTCAGCAATAATAATTCATTAATAAAATGAAGGGATGGGTAGAAATATGGAGCGAGAAGAGACAAGCTGTAAGATGAGGGGCGATGTGGGTGAGTGGAGGTTTATGGGTAGCCTAATAGTGTGGCACTTTCTACTACGGGGAGCAAAAATCGTAGATCTCTGATGAATTGTTGGGTTCTGATGCCGTTGTAGAAACATTTGCTTACACAAAACATTACATGCCAAGATGTGACCAGGCTAAACCGAAGGGCTAATCACATGCCAACTGCCTTTTGATGGTGGAAGTGAGTCAAGTGAATACCCAGGAGGAACAATTATCTGTTTTTCCCCTACAAGCAGTTGTATTAGAAACCAACAAACCACATTTAGGCCCTGATCCAGAACTTATTACAATTGATGGAAAGATGCCCATTCACTTCAATGTGCTGTGGATCAGGCTTCTAATGAATTTCAGGGAAATCTTGCTGTCTGTAAAACTCATTCTTCAATCCCCTTCATGAGACTGATCTGAGTGAGGAGTAAATTAAGATTGCAGGACTGGCCCCGGGTGTAAAAGATCTATTACGGAATTTTAACTGAATTAGGTTCCCAAAACACGGCTTAGCAGCAAAGCACTGTATGAAAGAAAATTTAAATTGAATTATTATATAATATGTATTTATAAGGCATAATAAGGCACACACAATATAATAGATAGTTATCAGTTAAGAACATAAGAGATGCCATACTGCTTGTATATAAATTCTATGTAATTTTCTCATTTTTTTCCCATTCCTTGCGGGGTGAGGGGGTGGGCGGTGGGTTTACCATGAACACAACACACAACACTATCCCTCTTATACAAATCTCCACAGTACAATGAAATAATTAAGCGTTATCAGTCAATCTCAGTGAAAAATAACCCTCGCTAACACATGCCTGATGCTGCCTTTAGCCTTGGACATGCTTTTTTCCTTGTGGGGCAAGGATTGATTTTTACCTTGAGACAGTCATTATATTGTTATTACTGTTTATTTGGTGCTGCAAATGTACAAGGTGCTTTATAATCAGAGGGCCAGAAGCTGAAAAATTCTGATTTGCATCCAAATTTTGAGCACAGCAAAATTGGGAAATGCTTGGCTCTGGAGTTTTAGGTCAGGCCCATCTCTACGCAGAACAGATCAGGTTTGTCAGACCAGGGACAGGATCACTGCTGAGGGAGATTACCATTAGAAGATGAGAGATGAAGCAGAACAACAGGGATACATATGTGCGGTACAGCAGTGATCCTTCACCAAACAGACCGACTTCAAGGAGTTTATGAAGGAGGAAGTAGAGGGAACTTGAAGTATATTAACTGAGCTGTTGTTCCAACCACAAAGAGTGGGAAGAAGCGTCCTAATTAGAGCTGGAATATAAGAAATCACTGGATCCAAACACACCTCAGCGTTGGGGGTGTTCACAGAATCTGAAGCCCTACCTGGATCTCAATACCAGGGTAGGCCCATGGCTTTTATGGGGCGGATTCACCCTTGTGGGTCTATCCCTAGTAGTAACAACATGGCTGAGGGGCTGAGTCTCCTCCCAGGTGATTAAATATGGATTTTGTTGCTAAATTGAGTGAAGTTTTATTTGAAGCAATTCGGCCAAGGCCATAAGTAAGGGTTGGATTGCAACTTAGCCATTTGCCTTCTGTACAGGCAGGGCAGCTCACAGCTGCATCCCTCCAGGAGCAAACCAATGAGTGAGCTGTGGCTTTGAGAGTCATAATTCTCCCCTGGTCACCCTTTGCTCTGGGGGAGGAGTAAATTACTTCATCTCTTTTTATATAGTAGGTCACTACCCCCATGTGACTGGTCTGTTGATCTGGCCAGCGAATGGGGCAGAAGTGAAGTCTCATCCTACTCCCCATGCCTCTCCGCACCTGCTCACAGAGGGGAGTAACAGGGTAAGTGCCCTCTACTATCTGCCCCACGGCGGGAGTCACAGTCTGGGGAGGGCTCAGTAAGGGAATAAAGTGGAGGCCTTTCTCTGCCTTACTGCCCTGCAAAGCTGAGTTAGGACTGTGAGATTCCAGCACAAAGTTAGCATCAGAGCTGGGAACAGATTTTGGAGGTCCCTGCTCTCCAGCATCAGGCTCAGTCCATGAGACCACACTGCCTCTCTACAGACTGGCATATACATAGGCAGGTTTCCAGGAATGGTTCCATCAGAGCATTCCCTAGGAACGCCTAACCTCTCTTTAACAGCGGGGTACGGTTCCTTCCTTTCTGTTTTGTTTTAATATTTTCTTTCTGCAGCATTAACACCAGCGGCAGATAAAAGAAATCACAACATGGTAGCATCAGCGAGCTTCTTTAGAGAGCCTTATGCTCTGGCTGATAAACTCACATTGTATTTTACCTCAACACATGTGCCACAGATGGGAATCTCCTTCACTTATGAAAAGATCTTTTCTACCAGGGACGATGTGAGGGGGTTAGATTGCACCAGATAGGTGTAAGAGCTCACTGGTGGGGCTATGAAGCCACAGTGAACTCCGGGAGGGATTGTGTCTACCGCCTGAAGCTTCCTGCAGGATAGGGGTAATGCTCTGGTTGCATTTCCTTCGGCAGCTCTGTCAGGGCAGCTGTCTGCCAGTGAGGTCATCTCTGTGTCAAGCACACCCAGTGAATGTATGTTTTTTTTCTTTCTAATAGCAATGAAGCAGTCTAACTATTTCATTGCTGGGCCATTATTACACTTCTCAGGTAGCTGAAGTCACCTGCAGTTGACCTACTTCCTCATAACACATTCTTGGTACATCTTCTTCCCCCAGAAGTATCCTGCCTGTTATGTCCTGCAGCCTAATAAAAATGCACACACATAGATACACACATACAAAAAACCATTTTATCTGATGGATGTTTACGCAGAAGAATGGCAGACCTTCATTAGTTTACTATTGGCCTTTGGCATTCTGGTTGGCTGAGTGCACAGAAGTATTGGGGCAAAATCATCCTTTCTGGAACTCCATTAAAATCAATTGTGCTACAGGAAGAAATGAAATTGGCCTTTTCTGTGTTTCAGCTCATCAGAGGCCATCTTAACCATTAAAATACATTTTTAATAAGTGGATTTATAGCTGACCAAAGTGTTCTTTTTTAAAAGGGTTATTGTGAACAAGGCTCAGATACCAAGCACGCTCATTGATTTGCAGATTCAATTTGGAATGACAATCTTACTGTCTTAATCACGTTTTACTATCTTAATCTTTAATCTTACTATAAAGCTGAATGGGCAAGTGTCATGAAGCTCTATGCTGCCTGCATGATGATATGTAGGAAGGCCAGGAGATAGATCCCAGAAGCTTTCTTGTGGAGTTAACTTAGTTAACTTGCAACAATCCTTGTTGAAAACAGAAGCAAAGTCCCAGATTCTACTGGTTAGTGCGAAGGGTGAGACTAAAATGGTCTCTGTTGTCCCTAGCACAGAAGAAAAGGCATAACTCTAGAGCAGGGGTGGACAACCGGCAGCTCCAGAGCTGCATGCGGCTCTTCAGAAGTTAATATGTATCTCCTTGCATAGGTGCCGGCTCCGTGGGTGTTCTGGGGAAAAAACAGCGGGTGCTCAGCAGCCACTGGCAACCCTATCAGCACCCCCCCATCCCCCAGCGCCTCCTGGCCACCAGCAGCCCTGCCCCCTCCCTGTGCCTCCCGCCTGCCGCAATCAGCTGTTTTGCGGTGTGCAGGAGGCACTGGGGGGAGAGGGGAGGAGCGAGGATGTGGCATGCTCGGGGGCGGAATGGGGCAGGAAAAGGCGGTGTGGAGGTGGGGCGGGAAGAGGTGGGGTGGGGGTGGGGACTTGGGGGAAGGGGTGGAGTGGGGGCAGGGCCTGGGCAGAACTGGTGGTTGAGCACCCCCCAGCACATTGGAAAGTCAGCACCTGTGTCTCCTTGAATCTTTGCACAGGCATACGATGACTAGCTGCTATGGAAATTTTTATCAAACTTTTTCTTACACCATCTACCAATGGAAGGTGAGTGCAACTGGAAAAGAAAATACACAGATGAAAATCGAGGCTTCCAACAGGAGTGGGAGAATAAGTACTTTTTCATTGAACGTCATGGTAAGGCTATGTGTCTTCTTTGTCAGACAAGTATCTCTGAGTTCAAATCTTCAAACTTGCAGCATCATTTCGCTTCGACCCATGCACATATGGGTCAAGAATTCCTACAAGGTTCTGAACTCCACACTTTAAAACTGAAAACTCTGAAAAAACAAAAAGATGTAGAAGCCCAGTTCTACACCAGATTTGCCCACGGATCGCAGACTAACGTTAACCTCCTATTATATGGCCTGGCACATAGCTCTACGCTGAAGGCGAGTTTATAAAAACATGCCCCATTGATGTGATTTCAGTCCTGCTACCAGAGATGGAGAATCTACAGAAGAAAATTTCTGGCCTGCAGCTTTCACGCCACACAGTAGAACGCGGAATCTCTGACCTGAACAGTGACATTGAATTGCAACTGCACTTGCAACTTCAGCAGAGTGAGTATTTGAGCATCATTTTGGATGTACAGGATAAACCTCAATTATCAGTATTTGTCTGCACTACATTGGACGACTAAGTCGTAAGGGAAGAACTCCTTGATATCGTGTCACTAAAGGACAGAACTGGTGGACGAGATCTAAAGGAGTCATTGATGTTGGTAATTGCGAAAAACAACTTGCCTTTACAGAAGCTCACTGCCATTGCAATGGATGGGGCTCCGTCCATGTGGGGATCTGTGAATGGATTAGTAGGGTTTTGTAAGTCTGACAAGAGTTTTCCTGAATTCTGGACATTTCGCTGTATTATTCATCAGGAGCAACTGGTATCTAAGAATCTCAAATTTGATCATGTCATGAAACCTGTCTTGTACATTGTGGATTTTATTTGCTCAAATGCACTCAATCACAGACAATTTCAAAATCTAATTGAAGAACTGGATGAAGACGACTCCCCTGCCAATTTGCCATTTTGCTGTGCAGTTCGATGGCTCTCTAGATGTAAAGTTATTTCCCATTTTTTCAAGCTCCTGGAACCAGTAAAATTATTTATGGAGGAAAAGCACAGAATATACCCCAAACTTACAGATCCTGGGTGGGTTCTAGATTTTGCATTTCTTGCAGACATGCAGCTGTATTTGGATAAAGGAAATGTGGACTTACAAGGAACATTCTGGTTGCTGTCTGATCTAGTGCAAAGCATATTTGTGTTCATGAACAAACTACAGTTGTTTCACAGAGAAATGCTTGCGGGAGAGCTGACACACTTTCCTGCAATGTCACAACTTCAAGCCAGATCAAAAGAAGATGCAGCAGAACCCCTAAAACAGAGCATAACTAGATATGCGAGTGTGATTAAAGATCTGAAGGACAGTTTTGAGGAAAGATTCCAAGATTTGCCGCGGAAAAGACCTCAAATCAGATTTCTGATTGACCCTTTTAGTACTGAAGCCGAATCTCTGAAGCCCCCTTTAGTCACTGATGAAGCAACATTTCAGATGGAAACAATAGAACTTTTGGAAGATGACAGATTCAAATCTGTTCAGAAGACAGAGGGGACCCTTACTTTCTGGAAATCTGTACCAAAGGATAAATACCCCAACATCAGAGGTGCAGCCCAAAACTTAATCTCGATGTTTGCCTCAACCTATCTTTGTGAGTCTGTTTTCTCGACACTCAAACATGTGAAATCCAAGCACTGGTCTGTTTTTTACAGACAGCAACTTAAGAGAACTATTGCATGTGAGCACAATTGAACACAAACCAGACTTCAAGGGAATTGTTGAGAGCAAGGATTGCCAGAAGTCCCACTAAGTAAAAGGGTAAGTTTTTATTGTTATCTTTAACTATACACTATAAATGTATAAAATATACATTATCAAATTATATAATCATAGAACCAGAAGATTAGGGTTGGAAGAGACCTCAGGAGGTCATCTTGTCCAACCCCCTGCTCAAAGCAGGACCAACCCCAACTAAATCATCCCATCCAGGGCTTTAAAAACCTCTAAGGATGGAGATTCCACACCTCCTTGGTAACCCATTCCAGTGCTTCACCACCCTCCTAGTGAAATAGTGTTTCCTAATATCCAACCTAGACCTCCCTCACTGCAACCTGAGACCATTGCTTCTTGTTCTGTCATCTGCCACCACTGAGAACAGCCGAGGTCCATCCTCTTTGGAACCCCCCTTCAGGTAGTTGAAGGCTGCTATCAAATCCCCCCTCCCACTCTTCTCTTCTGCAGTCTAAATAAGCCCAGTTCCCACAGCCTCAGTGGAGACTGTAGTTTTTATGAGGAGTTAGCGAGGTAAGTCAGCACTACCCCCTCACCTGGGGTTGACCTCAGCAACTTTACCTCACAGTACAACCACTGTACTCCATTACATTGTTACAGTGGGATAGCTAATATGCATCAGTTATCCCACATGCTTTTTGACAATTAAGGCATAGCCCAAGAGTGTGGATAAGAAAACCTCCAGGTTAATATCATAGATGAGGAAATAGTTAGCAATAAGAGCTCAATCAAAATTTGCTTGGTTATTCCTGTATTATTTCTTTGTATTGGTTTTTACACTAGTTGTATTGCTGTGAATGGGTACATTTCTAAGCCTGTTATAAACCACATTTTTCTATTTTTGTACCTTTATATATATATAGCCCAGTAAGAGCATTAGACTGTAAATAAATACTCCATTTTTATCTATTTTCCCTACTCAGTGGTGACTGCTTTATTGGGAATGGCCATAGTAATAAAGGCCCTAAGATAAAGCATGTAAGCCCATATGTAATCTTAAGCATATGAGTAGTTCCATGAATTTCAGTGAAACTATTCACATTCTTAAAGTTTCTCACAGGTTTACGTGGTTACCTAAATCAGGACCATAGTGAAGTAGTGCATGAGGGGACAGAGTATTAGATGGTTGTTTTTCAAGTACACTACTCATTATTCAAAGAATGATCCAGGGAGCTAATCATCTAATAAAAGCATCAACCCAATGTCAATCTGTGGCCAGGCCTCTATGGCCACATTTAGACCAGTCCACACAACTGTCATAGATTCAGCTGTAAAAGGCCTGAAGATGAGCCCAAGTTGTAAAGTTTGGATATGAATATGGGTCCAAATTTCTGCAGGCTTTGAGTTTTCAGATTTGGGGGATCTTTAAAAACCCTACTGGCCTAGCAATACGGACTATCAAATCTTCATAAGACAGAAGTTGACAGGTGTGCCAAATACCAGTAAAGTGCAAATGCGTGTGAATGGGTAATTCCTTAAGTCTTATGTATTCAAGAGCCAATTATGCACCATCCTAGTGGGTTGTTTTGCATGTACCTGACTCACATGCAGAACCATGGTCATTGTGAGCACAAGTCCAGTCATGCATTTGCTTGATCATGCCTATCCTAATGACCAATAACATTGCTTTATTTTTATTGCTTTGCTTTATTGCTTCCTTGTATCTTCCATCTGTCTGTCTGTATCCATCTTTTGTCTCTTGTTTTATACTTAGAGTGCAAGGTCCTTAGGACGGGGACCTCTTTTTGTTCTGTGTTTGGTCCCTGTCCAAACGACAATGGATTCTGGTCCATGACTGAGGCTTATAGGCATCACAGTAATGCATATAACAAATAATAATACATGTATCTGGCATATAGAGTAGACCTCCATACTCCAGTTTTCAAACTGTAACCCAGAATGGAATAGTTTAAAATCTTTATAGAAGAAACTATTTAAAATCTTACTATAAATGAGCCAACTGCCAAGTCTATGCCGTACTTAATAACTTATTAAAAGTGTTCTATTCATGTAAATTCCTTTGTTCTGTGACATAAGACAAGTCTAATTGTGTTTTAAAGATTAAAGAAACTATTGGTTTTTGTAAACAAATCCCTCGGTGCTACTATAAATTACGTCACGCAGTAATCTTGACATGATAGATTTTGAGATACTTCCGTGCAACAATGCCACTGTAATCAAAGTGGGAACCGTGAGATTGACGACACGTTGATGAATTGAGCATGTAATACGTTCTACTGCATATCACTGCTTAATTACTGCTTCAGTGTGTCTGGAATAAGAAAAAAAGGCAAAAGCTAAAATTATGCAAGGTTATCAGTTAAAAACACTGTAAATCAAGAATGGATATTAAACTGACCTCAACTAATTATAAGGATTGCTTTGAAATGATATCTTCCCTTTAGTGTTTGTCAGGTTTATTTACTCTGAATCATTATACGGTGCTCAGAAGTCTGTTGGAATTTCATGGCTGTACAGGTATAGACAGACTTGAGGTCCTTTTGCAAGGTTCAATTAATTTTAGGTCTGTATTGTTTCAATAGAAGAAAATTTACTAATATTTACAGTGTATTTTTAATTGCGAAAAGCAGCCTGAATTACACCTACGAGCAGAACAAAATGATTCATGCAGTACAAATAATTTAGCTTTTGAATTTAGCCTCTTTTCCTGGTCTTGGTTATTCCTTGAATTTATACAAGGATCATTATTTCGTCTATTTTGTGATTGGTCAGATAATAGTCATGGATGAGTATGCAAGCATTTTTGGCAAGGATGTATGCACACGTGCATTTAAAAATTTGGTTTTCAGGACCATTTGTGCTTGTGAAACTTGATCTCATGAATGTTTGCTGAAAATAAATGCAAATGGGGCACAGGCATGACCAAAGCCAATTCATTTATAAATTTGAGCATATATTAGTGGAAAGCTTTTTGCAGAGTAAGCCCAGCTCTTCATGCTCATAGATGTGTGTCATCAGAGACCTTCCAAAGCTGCACAGCTAATGAATATGTTACCACTGAGTGCAACTACACTTACTAATAGTCTATGAGATTGTTTTTTACATTTAGCTTAATAATAGTCATGCTTGTATTTCTACAGCTCTTTAATATGGCACAAATTTACATCCAACAAGGCTGGAGTAGCTGAGCCTTATTTCCAAACAAATACTATAAGGATAACTAGAGGTACATAAATAAGAAAGGTTATTACGAAGGAAGTTACTGGGCTTGATCCTGCAGCTCTCAGACAGTAAAAATTTCCGTTGATTGATAAGCTTTAATAGGGACCATGAGGAAGAGGAAAAGATGGGACGAGAAGAGAGGGGTTGGATTGCGTCTCTGGACATTTGAAGGCTTATTTGAACTGACTCGCCTTTTGGAGATGTGTTCTTCATTAAAGTACACTGGCCTTCTTAACAGTCATGAGTTTATGGGTGAGGCTGGGATAGAGGGCAACACCCCTTGGGCTGCTTTGCGATGTCAGTCAGCTAATAAGGAGCTCCCCAAAATCCAGTTGTCTGCAACAGTCTCATGGACTGTCTGTCTGGGGCGCAGGGTAATTAATAAAAGAGCCAAACCAGGCCAGCTGGAAAGAGTTCTCTTCTTGTTTAATAAAGTTGTGGCCACTTGGTCAAAATTCCAGTTGTCTATATCTGTCCCGAACTGCCTCTGCCATTCACAACATACTGCACCACACGATGTAGTCATGTGCACAGAAGCAAGATGGCCCTCCAGAAGAGGCAAACATTTTGAAATTATATGTAAAGGGGGGGGATCTTCATTGATATAACTGTGACAGCAAAACAAAGATCTGATGCTTCATTTCTGATGGAGACAGATTCCAGCTGTCTGCCTCTTTTTAGATCTTCCCCACAAATCCCTTTGCACCAGCCCAGTTTATCTGCCATTACAGTTGTAGGATTGATTTTCTGCCCAGTACCACTTACAGTATTTGACTCCTCATTCAATCAATTGATTGCTATGAGTGATTTTTCATTTCACTTGCTCCAGGCTTTTCTGCAATACCTATATATTCCATCCCATTCATTAATTCAATGCCTTCAATGATTTCTAAGTCATGGGTGGAAGACCAGTGTTTTCTTCCAGATGACAGTGAACAAGAATAATTAAATGCCCAAATATTTCTGCATGACTCGATATTGCATCTGATTGGAAAACTGCCAAGATCCAAATTCTGACATTTCCCTTTGAACACTTAGACACTGCTTTTCATTTTGTGACATAACCTTATCATGGACTTGATGAGGGTGAGTAGCATAAATGTCCTTGACAGTGAAGGTAATCTTTGGAATTTTGTAATTTAACTTACAATAAAGTTAGAATGTGATAATTTATTATGAGTACGTTTTGTTGGACTCACTTATTTATATTCTCATTTAAATTATTAATACAGGAGTTTTAATAAATTGTTTATATTCACAAAAAGACTATAATTTGCAGGGAAATCTGTTCAGGTGCTAGATGCCACAGATAGACTACCTGAATAAAAAAATAACTGATTGTTTCTAAAGTTTATCTGACCTTTGTCCAAGTTGTTTGAGATGTTTACATGATGGAAAAAAAACGGTTGTATAGCACTGGTTAGGTATGCAGCACGCAGACTTTACTAGGTGAGAAAAAAGCAAACAGACAAACCAACCAACCCCCAATCCTATACTGGCTTGGAGACCAAGAAACATGGAAACAGGATTATCCAATCTTTGACTCCTATGAATAAGTGAAACACACGATTCATTAGAGATGTTAAAATATGGTTTTAATTCTTACCATCTTTCAAGTTTCTTGAGCAATTCTATTTCAATTTCTAGTTGCCAGACTATAACTCAGCTCTCATTCAGTAAAGGACTATGCTAATTTTTAAGTAAAACTTTTTACAATTCTTGAGTAGCGGAGAGCTGGGAGATTTTAATTCTGAGATCCAGCGAATGCTGTCAACATTTTAGCTTGCCATAAACATGCTTTCAAGGTTCAGCTTTCTTTAAAATAGTAAAAAAATATATGCTGGGCCAAATTGTGCCTGATCTATATGGGGTTTATTATTTATTGTTTGATTTAGATTTAACATAATAAAAAGATGACTCTACAAAGTTCTAACTGCTTGTGATGGGTGCCATTGTTGAGCATCCCGTCTTGGCTGGCTGCGCTCATTTTTCCTCCTTATCCCCCAGTCTGTCCTGACTTCCAGACCTGAAAAGACAGACACCACACCTCAAATGCCACCAGATGCATTTTTCTCAGACTGTCTTTTTATTGTCCAATGGCAAAAACTGAGCACACTCTACTACTTCGAGTAGGCCTTTACCGACTCTTCATTCCAAAAGTTCCCCTTTCATGCAGGGCTTCTGCCATCACCAGTCTAGGAGGACCTCTCAATCTCTAGATTGCCTCTCATAGTGAACCCCTCTTTAGTTCCTCCTAACTATATCTAGTTGCTTCTGACCACAGTTTGACCCTAAACCCAGGGCCCCCTTCAGGAATCTAAAAGCTTCCTGCAGTCATCTTCCCCAGCACCTCCTGGGTTCTTGTGCAAGCTTTCCACTAGAGGCAACCTGCACTCTCTGTTCTCAGAGATTGCCCTCCCTTACCGATTTCCCACCCTCCCTATTGCTCCCTTTTTGAACTCATAGATCATAGATATTAAGGTCAGAAGGGACCATTATGATCATCTAGTCTGACCTCCTGCACAATGCAGGCCACAGAATCTCACCCACCCACTCCTGCAATAAACCTCTCACCTATCTCTGAGCTATTGAAGTCCTCAAATCATGGTTTAAAGACTTCAAGGTGCAGAGAATCCTTCAGCAAGTGATCCGTGCCCCATGCTACAGAGGAAGGCGAAAAATCTCCAGGGCCTCTTCCAATCTGCCCCAGAGGAAAATTCCTTCCCGACCCCAAATATGGCGATCAGCTGAACCCTGAGCATGTGGGCAAGATTCACCAGCCAGATACCCAGGAAAGAATTCTCTGTAGTAACTCAGATCCCACCCCATCTGACATCTCCCCCGCCCGCCCCTCCCCACATACATAATACATACTGTGGCAAATTGCCGGTACGATCATGATGGGTCCCGCCCTTCCTCTTCTTGGGGGGGGGGGCAGGGGGCAGGGCACAGTTTCCTGCCCCTGAACTAGGGTATCTACTGTCCCACTAGTAACCCAGAGAAGGGTAGTGAAGAAGGAGGGACCCGTGCCAGACCTCTACTTCAGGTCCCAGCCCAGTGGCCCTAGGGATAGTGGTAAACCACTTGAACTAGTGCTTCCTTTCCCTGGGCTACTTCCTCTCCTGCTCTTCAGCTTGTGGGGCTTCCTGCCCTCTCTCTCTGCACAAGCCGGGTATCTCTTTACCTAGGGTCTTGGTCTTCTAGCCAGCCACGGCACTTCTCCAAACTCTCCTCTGCTCCAACTCCTTCCCCGGCTGATTGAAGCAGAGGGTTTTTATCAGGTGACTAGCTTCAGGTTCTCTAATTTGCTTCAGTTGCTTTTAATTAATCTGTAAAAACCTTTCTTCCCTCTACGGGGAATAAGGCTTCTGCTCATCCTGGGACTAACATATCTCTCGTCTATCACTCTCCTGCTGAACTTCTGGCCATGCTGTATCACAACACACACACACCCATTAGTTTCCAGTTCATTACACAGTGTATCTGGTGTAAAAAGCATTTTTTCTTGGCGACATAAATTTCAGCATTTTCCATAATACACACACAAATTCAGCTCCACAAAAGAGTGTGCTTTAGGAGCCACATAGCAACTGTTTGATTGAAGTTATTGAATACTATTTAAATATGTGACATCTGGGGTCTCAGTGTGCATGTGTGTGTGTGTGTGTAACCCAAGAAGTGTAAATAGCACACAGAGTAAAGTCACACATTACCTCAAGAGCCCAAAGATATGTATATATAGATAGATATATATATATACTTGAGTTTTGCTCTAGGGCTTTATTGTCACCAGAAACCTTTGACAGAAATGTCACCTTATCACCTGCAGTTGCTGTAGTTAATGTATTTCTGAGAATAAACTTAGACCTTGACCCCAATCATTGGCTGCACTGGGGCTGCTTTCCACCCCATGGAAGCCTGGGAAAGTGCAAAAGTGGTTTACACAACCATTGTGTTAACTGCACCATTCTGTCCCATCCTTGGTTGTGCTGTGAGCTCCTTGGACATGGCTGGAGATGAGGGCCCTTGCTTTCTAGATTTCTAGTTTTAAGGCCACCAGGGAACATTAGATCATCTAGTTGGACCTCCCTTATAACACAGGGCATAGAATTTGACCGAGCTACCCCTTTATCAAGCCCAGTAACTTATATTTGACAAGCATATCGGCCAGTTATCTCTGAAATTTGTATATCTCTCGGCTAAAATTTGCAAGAGGTCTGGAGCTTCTTGCAGCATCCTGAGACTGGCTCCAGCCCCGTTCAAAATCATGAGAGTTGCAATTGAAATGCATCTGGCTCTGAAGTGAAATACTATAACCATTTAACAGCCCAGATTTTTGGATTGGAAGCGTAGAATACTACCCTGTTACTGAAACTATAGGAGAATTGATATAAGAAGTGGCCAAATCTCAAAAGCGAACACATCTGCTCTTGAGAAAAGAGCTATGGGATCATTAAAGTTTTCATCAGTGTGTCTGATAATTCTGTTCTTCACTACAGTTTCAACCAATTTGCATGGTACTGAAGTCAGGTTTACTGGCCTGTAATTGCCGGGATTGTCTCTGGAGCCTTTTCAATAAAATGGTGTCACATTCACTATCCACCAATCATCTGGTACAGAGGCTGATTTAAGCAATAGCTTACACACCACAGTAAGTAGTGCTGCCTTTTCATATTTGAGTGCCTTCAGAACTATTCTTGGTTGAATACCATCTGGTCCCGGTGACTTACTGTTTAATTAATCAGTTTGTTCCAAAATCTCCTCTACTGACACCTCAGTCTGGGACAGTTCCTCAGATGTGTCACCTTAAAAGAATGTCTCGGATGTGGGAATCTCCCTCACATCCTCTACAGTTAAGACCACTGCAAAGAATTCATTTAGCTTCTCCACAATGGCCCTGTCTCCCTTGAGAGCTCCTTTGGCACCTCGATTGTGCAGCAGCTCCACCCGTTTTTGGAAGACTTCCTGCTTCTGATGTATTTTTAAAAAAAATGCTGTTCGTTTTTGTGTCTTTTGCTAGTTGCTCTTCAAATTCTTTTTTTGGGCTGCTAAACCCTGGTTACTCCAATGTACATTATATTCATCTCTTGTGCATAGAGAATTCCCCATTAAGATTAATTGGTTTTATGGTCACGTACTGGAGAATATGCCCTTCTAGTTCTATTTAAAATAATCTATAGTTTGAAGCATTAGTTAAAATATGCATAATTCTACTTCTGTCAGGGGTACTCTCTTTAGAATTTTACTTTCAGAAAAAATGTTGAAAGATAATTGTTTCTCTTCTTTCTGCTAAGATTTCATATTCAACCATTTTATTTCTGGTTTCTGTTTAAATTGAAAATACTATAGCATTACATGCAAAGAGAAATCAATCTCAGAGGGGAAAAAAGCAGGCCCAAATATAGATTAAAAAGCTGCCTCTCCAGCGATTATGAAATTTGAAGCACCTGGCTCTGCATGTAAGATTAATGACAGGTATGTGTGTGATGATGAGTTGAGCTTAAATCAGAGGAAAAATTTTACGTTAAGTAATTGCTGTTCAGAATGTTGAAACCTTAATGTCACCTACTCATGCAATATAGATACATATTGCTTTCTTATGATCTCAAATACTGTACAATGAAAAGAACAACAAAGAAAAATAATAAATACATTTATAATCAACCCAGATCACTTTATGACAAATGGTAATTTCTCTCTCTTGGGATTCTTTTTTGGTTTTTACCTTTTGAATACTTTGGTTTTATTAATTTCCTATTGAGACAAAACAAAAATAGAGGAAAAGGTAGAAATAGCAGTGGTGGTAAAAGGCCTGGTTCCTGTAGACACTTAAGCATGTGACTTCAATGGGACTTCTTCTGGGCTTAACGTTAGGCACGTACTTAGGGAGGTAGCTGAATCAAGGTCACAACAACCATTTAGCTACTATGTGGATTGAGGTGCTCCAGTTGTGGGCAACGAATGTTAAAAGCCCTGATCCTGCACTTGGATGCTCACAGATAGACCCTTATTGTTCTGCTGAAATACAAGGATCCAGTTGTGTGGTTCCAGGTGCAAGGGCTAGCCAAAACGTGCTTCCGTCTGTCTTCTCCATGCTTTTATTGGTCCTGAGCTCAAATAATAATGGTTTATATTCTAGCAAAGGAGATATGAATATGCAAATTAGGTGCAACCTTTGAACTCCTGGCAGATTGCTAATGTAGCCCCCACTATTGCAAGTTTGGGGCATTCTCGGCATTTCTTTAGAACCTCCCATCCAAGGAGCTCAAAGCAAGCTGCATACGTGAAGGACTGCTGTGTCTTTAAAAAGCAACGCCTTGCAGGAAGAAGAGTTTCAAAGACAAAGCATCCTGAGGGCTAGTCCCTGGAAGACTGTAGACCACACAAACAGCTAGAAGGCTTCCAGAAATGCTGGGAGAAGACCTGCTGTTTAGTGGCTCCTATCCTCTTCTTTTGGAGGAGTAGCATGAAGTCTGCCCATGTCAACTGCACTACACGAGCAGATGTAGAAAGGGATCAGTGTCATGTTCACATCCCCTTTGTCGGGCTATCCTAATAAAAATAGCACTACCATACTCATCTCTATGTTTACACAATGATACTGCAAGGTTTGGGGCCATTAAACTGTAGATAATCCAGTGGGTTTTTTAAAAAATGTATTTTATTAGGATAGACCACTGCAAGCAACAACTTGTTCAGATCAGTCTCCTGTTCAGATCAGAATAACTGGTGTCCCCTAAGGAGAGGCATAAGGATGGGACAGCACTTTGCACAAGCTTCTTGATTCCCATGCCACAATTTGGATCTAATTAATTGAGCCTCCAACCCTCCTCTGATATAAACAATGCCATCTCCCTTTTTTTGGGTGGGGAAACTGAGGCTCTGACAGATTACTTGACTAGGATCGTGAAGCAACTCAATGTCAGTGCTCGTAATGTGACACTGTTCTCCTGCCTACCAGTCTGGTGCATAAGCCACAACGCTACACTTCCTCTCCTAAACGTACTCTACTGTGTACACTTTAACAGACTCTGAAAGACATCACATATTTGCATAAAACTAAGACAAAAATTAATAGATTAGAAAAAATATTAATCCATTATTTTTTACTAAGTCAGAAGTCACAATTTATTGTAAATTTAGAAGTTTTTTTCCCCAAAGACAATTTGGCTTTATGTCAATGATATGTAAATGAAAAAGTGTGAACAGAGGTGGGTACAGTACTATGGCAATGAAAATAATTACAGGAAGTTAGCATTGTATTTCTTTGTAGAAAAAACAGGAGTATTAGGAACAGGTAGTTAGCAAAGCAATAGCAAATCTTTTTTGTGTGTTTGTGTGTGTGTTTTAAGATGTTATATTTTCTTATTTTCAAATGCATTCACTCTTCTTTTCTTTGATGCTAGAGCCTAAAAACTCATGTCTCAGGGCTTTATCACCTCCAGTGTCAGGAAGCAATTTTCTATCTATGCACAATGCTGTAGAGGTAGTTGAGAGCCCAGTTCCACAACCTTTATTCATACTGATTGGGATCTCACACAGCAAGCAGCACACATGTGGAAGAATTGGGTTCTTATTTTTTTACCTTCCCTTGAAGTTTCAGATATTGGCCGCTCTTCTAGGCAATGGTTGATTAATCCTGTATTCTTATAACAGGTCAAAGATCATATTTCATAACAAGATGCTACTAAAATGTATATTTTTGGGGCCAAATTATAACTGGCTTATATCAGGTGCACTGGATCTGGGAGTCCTTGGTAGTTTGGCTTCCTCTGCTCCCCCAAGCAGGGATGGGGGGCAGGGGAATTGGCACTGCCAGTAGACCTCAATTAAAGCTGGGTAACATTTTTTGGCCGAAACTGTTTTTTCACCGACAAATGCAGGTTTGGGTTGAGTGAAACATTTTATTAATTTGTGCTGGGTTCACCAAATTGTTTCAGCCAAAACCAAACATTTAAAAAAAAAATCGATGTGTTTTGTTTTGACATTTCCAAAATGAAATGTTTTGATTTTTCAATTCAAAATGACATTTCATTTCAAATTTTACTTCATTTAAAAAGGTAAAAAACTTGCAAACAAAATGATTGTTTTTTGGCTTGTTCAGTTCCCAAAATGATTTTTTATTTTATTTTTCAGTTTGGTCAGCGAATGTGCACAGCTCTACACTCAATATCTGAGGGAAGTTGTATCTGAGTGGGGTGGGGCATGTGATCATAAACAGATGCACTCCAGATAGCAGCTAGAGGGTTCCACTGTAGAAAGCACACGATAAACCTTCAAAGGCTCTCACATATGTGGTGATGGGATCCATATAAGTGGATGAATAGATCGAGAGGGAAGCTATAGCAGGGACCTTACATAAGTGAATTCCATTCCTCCATTGTGCTTTGAAGAATTATGCCTGCTCCTACCTTTTGCAAGATGAATGCCTCCAGCCATCACTGTCCATACAGTGCACCTCCTTTCACACCTCCCCATATATCTCCCCAGTAGAAACCTTAATTTACTCTTATATATTTATCATTTCCAAATCACACAGTAATATGGAATTCTAGACACTAAAAGGAAATGTCATAAACTTTACCCTATGGAACTAAACATTATTCCATATTTATTGATTTTTAAGAAAATTAAGTATTGTAATATAATTTAAAAAATCTACTGACCTAAAGGAGAGTTACAAATATGTACTTACTGTTGCTAGATAAGGAAAAACCTCCTTCCAAACTAAATGAGAGACAGAGAAAGAGAGGGAGGAAAGTCATATCTTCTATTACTTCCAAATGTAACAAATTTGAGAAAATGAATAGTAAAGGTGTCATTCCTTTCTTTCTTTTTCCATTATAAATTTTAACTTAAAAAAGCACATAACACCACTTATTTACGTGCCCAAATATAGATTTTAACCGCTCAATTTTAGACATGAATGTTTGAAAATATTGTCTTAAATATTGTCTTAAACTAACCATGCCTGGTGATCAATAACTGTACAACTCAGTGAAGCTGGATGGCTGGAAAAAGGACTGATATGTTTTTCTGACACTGTTTTTGATCTTCTTCTCCAAGCACTGCAAGATACATACAAAAGGAATACTTCTTTGCTGCGCTATCTCCCCATGCAGCATCTTATGGAGAAAATGATGGTTAATTCTCCCAGAGGTGAGTTTTTACAGCATCTTGGAAGAGCTTGCTAACTTTCACTGAAGTGAATGGGTATGTAAAATCAGGTCTACAAAGACAATGTAGCTATGGTTTTAATATCCCTAAGGCATTATCTATGACGATCTGTCAGCCTAGCGTGCTGCATTATGTTTTTGTTCTGCAAGGATAGAATAACAAATGGGACTATCAAAATACAGTAGATACATCTTCTGTCATATTTAAGAAAATTATGTTTGTAGGAAATTATCCATACTGTGTGTAGAAGAAAGTCTCTATATATTGGAATAAGCTCTAAAATGAGATTTTTATACAGTGGCGTCCGAAATCTGCATTCATATTTGCATGAACTTTTGCATCTGCAATTGTTACAAATGCACTTGCAAATCAGGGATTTGAGTAAGGAACTGTATTTTATGTACCTTCCAGTGATCACCAATATGCAAAGATAAAATTAAACATTGAAATGTATATAGATGTTGAGCCTGTCTTCATGAAAATCCAGCCACCAAGTTACTTTTCACTCACCATTCAGGGCAGACAGATGGCCATTTCCTGAGTAGCTGATTGAGCTGCAAATTTGAAAAATGAATGCATATAGATCAGTGATTTTCAACTTGTGGTCTGTGGACCTCTGGGGGCCCACAGACCATGTCTTAAGGGTCCTCAAAAGGTTGTCATTACTATAGAACATGGGATCTGCAGACTACATCTAAGATTTCCAAAGGGGTCTGCACCACCATTCAAAATTTTTTTAAGGGTCCACACGTGAAAAAAGGTTGAAAACCACTGGTATAAATAGAGGGATGTCAGGTTCTTATAACATTTACAGTGATGATATTGAAGTACAACTAACCTTCCATTTGCATGGTGGTATTATTTTGTATTCCTGCAGGCTATTGGGAGAAACTCCCATTGACTCCAAAAGGGGCAGGGTATCATTCATTGTGTGAAGCAGGGCATATTATGGCTGCCACAACTGACATTTGGAGGAGTGCCACTGAGCGGCCTTTTGAGGAACTCCAAGATGTTAAGTGAGTAGAGAGTTGAAGGCAATTCTGTGAGGACTTTTCAAATTCTCCTTCAGCAACCACCCAACAAATAAACTATCCCCACTTGCAACTCACAAAACAACAAATTGGGGTAATTTGTTGTAAGACTAGAACCCGTAACTGAATTTGTGGCCTAATTTCCTTTATAGTTATATGTGAAGGTATAGAATGGTCTTGCTATCTAAGCATATAATCCATCCCTAAACATCTCTTGTGACTGCAGAGCATAATCACAATATAAAGACATTAGCGAATAGGACTGAGTGACTAAAGGTTCCCCCCCCCCCCAAATTTGTTGTTGAAATGAAAACTCAAAAAATATTATTTACTGCCCATTTGAAAATGAATTTTTGGGGGTGGGGTTTCATTTCAAATAGTCTGTTTTCCAACTTTTTTTTTATTTTTTAAATTAGCTAAATGTCAATTTGAAATGCTGCTTTGAATTGAAAAGATGAAATGAAATGTTTCTTCTCTCTCTCTCTCTCTCTCAAAAAAAAAAAAAAGTTTTCAACCACAACTTTTCACCGAATTTGACAAATAGTTTTCAGGCCCAGAAAATGCTTT
Source organism: Lepidochelys kempii (assembly GCF_965140285.1). Lineage (NCBI taxonomy): Eukaryota > Metazoa > Chordata > Testudines > Cheloniidae > Lepidochelys > Lepidochelys kempii. The sequence goes on along the minus strand of NC_136386.1, from coordinate 8,734,831 downwards.
TTTCAATGAAAAAACAACAACTATTAATTGAAAAAATATCACCCATCTCTATTAATAAACATTTTGGTGCAGGAACAATATTAACCTCTGGGTTTGTGCGGCACCGACCCTGACTAAGGCCTCCAGGCACTATCATAATGTCAGTAAATAATAATAAAGAGGAATGTGTGAATTAGCAGTCCTCCATCCAGTGATTCTATGAACCTTATGTATTAGAGTGCTGGAAGCTTCTGATGAGGCAATGATGTGCAGCTGGCTTTCTCAAAAGAAAAAAAAACCGTCTCCAATGATAAACCACAAGAAGGAATCTGGAGTGATTCCAACTGCACATACAAGGAGGAGTCCTTGTGGCACTTTAGAGACTAACAAATTTATTTGGGCATAAGCTTTTGTGGGCTACAACCCATTTCATCAGATGCAAATGTTATCAGAACCTCAAGATACAGGCTGTCTTAATATACACAGCTAATTTCTAACTAATACTTGGGGATCAGTATAAACATTTAATGTAGGTAATCTTTTTATACATCAGTTACATTTATTCTTAATATTTATGCTCTTTCTAGTAATAGAGTAAACCTTTGTACCTACACATTTTGTTGCAGAATAGTAACTGAAATTCTTTTAAAACATACGGTTCAGAAAGTTCTGCAATATCTGTAACGTCATCCAGTTACACTCTGAATCTTATCGGTCAGTACAGTTCATGACTTCATTTTCGATGTTTTTTGGAATTGCAACATAAGGTTAGAATGGCACATACAATAAGGTGAAACCTCATTGAGCAACTCTTTGGGTCTCAGGCTTGATTGGCCTGGCCAATGTAAAACAGATGTTCAAGAGAGTGAAGGGCTATTATTCTCCTTACCCCTCCATAACATAAGATCAGAATTTGGCTTTGTGGGCGAGATCTGAAACTCACTGAAGTCAATGAAAGAACTATTGCCTTTAATGGATTTGGGAATCAAAGTCTAAACTAAACTGATGTCTGCAACAGATATGCAGAAATCCTACCTCATCTGAAAAGAATACTTATCCTTGTATTTTTCATTATGTGATCAGGGACGGCTTCTGACTATATGCATGCACAGTGCATAGCACAATGGGGCTTGATCTCACTTGGGGCATCTAGTTGCTATTGTAATACAAATACATAGGTAAATAGTCTATCAATAAAAAGTAAATGGACCCCTTTTTAACTGTATGCAGCTTATTTGGCTAATAGTGTTTAGAATCTCACATGATATTCACTATTGATTCAGCATAGTTGTTAAGCACGTCTTGACCACATGCTAGAACTCTGCCCTCTAGCTTTCCTTTGGAAAATGTCTTTGTTGTTTGTATAGTTAATTCCTTCTACAGTCAAGAGACTTTTTTGTCTTGGGTTGACCTGTCAGCTACCCAAAATACTTAGACAAGGAATAATTGTCGCGGGGTGGAATTCATGTTCTAACTCTTTTGATGATATGGCAGTTTTAAAGTTGCACCAGCAGCAAGCAGTATCTTTCAAAGATACTGGACCTGAGTATATTAGAAATGCGCTCATAATAAAGGACCTGTTATCTGCATTTAATCCCCAGGGAAAATCATAGATAGATGTTAGCTAAGATTACCAACATGACTAACTAGTTTGGGTACCTCCATTTCTGGGTGCCTAATATGATACACGTTAGAGGGACCTGTTTTTCAGAGAGGGAGTGCTCAGTTCTTTTTGAACTTTGAACCTTTAAGGTGTCTTAGTCTGGGCAGCCACAATCATTAGTCACTTTTTAAAATCTCAGTCATAGCAGTTTCCAGTCATAATTTCTACTACAAAACTGCATAAAAGAGACTATCTTCAGGTGCCATTCAATGGGAATTGACTCATAACCCTTACAATGATGTATATTTGGAATAACACCATTGGCACTGAATTTAGATCACTGTAGACTCTGACCAAAGGTACATACAGGTAGGTCAGTCTCATGTTCATGGAGGATAGGTCCATCAATGGCTATTAGCCAGGATGGTGTCCTTAGCCTCTGTTTGCCAGAAGCTGGGAAAGGGTGACAGCGGATGGATCACTTGATGATTACCCATCTGTTTATTCCCTCTGAAGCACCTTGCACTGGTGACTGTCGAAAGACAGAATACTGGGCTAGATGGACCCTTGGTCTGACCCAGTATGGCCATTCTTATATTCTTACATTTACTCAGCAATTCACTAGGCAATGTTTAATATAAAACAAACAGTCTCCCGAAAGGTTTGCAACAATCCTTTAAATTCCATCAGAGGGCCAGACAGTATTTAGTAGTAACTGTTTTGATGCCCCTAGGAAGACCCACATTAAGTTACTTTGAGTTATCAGCTTTGGCATAAGCACTCCTGAAACGTGGTGGTCACTTTAGTGCATTACACTAGCAGAAAAATATCGACAACTTGGTGGGTGTTCAGAGAAGAGTGGCAAAGATAATAATGGGACTAAGGAGACTGATATATCAGGAATTAATTAAAGTTAACATATGGTTGTTGATTAAACAACAACTAAAAGGAGACAAAAATACAAATACCTAAAGGATATTAACACAGTGGGAAAATTATTTAGTGTGATACACAAGGACATCATTAACATTAACAGCTAAAATAGATAAAATGTAGGCTAAAATGTACTAGGAGAAACATCAAGATAGAAAGGTAAACTCAGTGTGGAATAATCTCCCTAGGGAAGTAATGGAGGTTCTATCACCTGGGACTTTTTATTTGGACTGCAAATGTATGGTAGTAAACACAACAATACACTAGAAAACAAATTTCAGTGAATATAAGCACAGAGCAGGACTGGTTAGCTCCTCTTAGCTCATATATGGACCTCTTCACCCATACATCTCAAAGCACTTTCCTTAAAGGTGTCTGTGCCTCTATCCCTATTTTCCAGATGGGGGGAAATATGGCACTGAGAGAAGTGACTTGCCCCAGGGCAGAGACAGAGAGTGAGTACCAGAGTAAGGAACTGAACTGTGTCTCCTAATTTTAAGTCCTGTGCCCTGTCCACTGGAAGTAACACTGCATGTCTTTTCTGCCTACAATTAATTCTTGCAAACAAAACAAAAAGAAAGAAAAAAGAAATTGTCTTAAAAGAGATCACCCCAAATGCACCACTCAAAACAATCAATGCATGGATTAATGAAAGTATATTTAGAAACAAAAACACCAGCCAGGGAGACGGTGAAGAAAAGAGATCTGGCTACAAAGGTTGGTCTGTGTACTGAGAGTAAATGGAGAGATAAAACAAAATAAATTGCAGAACTAAATCTCACTTTTCCTTGGCATGGAAAAAGACTAATCAAGACAGAAGTAAAAGTAAGTCTTTTGATAAAATACTTAAGTGGTCACACTTGAGCTGCAAATTATTTGCATCAACTAGAGGATGAAACAGTAGTTTTCCATTATGCTTCAGGAAATAGATGCTTGCTAAGTAACTCCTTTAACTTTCCTCTGGCACCTATTGATTATATCCAATAGAAATTAAGAGTAGAAGGCAATTAAGTTTAAAATTTAATGGCGTTCTGCTCCTGTTAATTTACTGCCTGACCTGATCAATACATCACACTGGATAACAATCTGTTCCCACAAGCTTCAGTTCCTCCGATGCCCCTTCTGCTTAAATTATAATAATTACAGACAACCATATAAATAACCGGTTATAAAATAATTAAAAATTGGATTATCCACTTTGGTGATGAACACAATAGCTTAAAGCAAAAACATTTTTTTTCTACAATGAACGACTCTGAGCCTTAACATAGTTTGTCTTATATTTTGACAATCTAAACCCCATAGAACCCTTTGCAAACTGAAATCTCAAGCAATTTTTAAAAGGTTCTCATATACAGCAGTACAAAAAAAATCACCTCATCTGGAGGACAAAATGGAGATTTGAAAATATTGCTCAATTGTAGCAAAAAAACACTGTTGTTGAGCACTGGTTCTCCAGGCTAGGTAATAATTATAAGTCCTCATGTATAAAGATGATATAGATAGATCTAAGCTGCAAAGATCCATATCCAAACTTAAGCAAAGTTCTGGATTTTTCAGAGCTGGGCTTTTGATTTGGAGCCATCTCTAATAAAAAGGAACATCACACAAACAATTTGATGTCTGAATCTGATTTGTTTCATACAGAAAACACGTGGAATAGATGTTTCTTTTCTTCATCAACTCTAAGAGTATGTGTAAATACAGGTGGGGTTACACATAGCATGACACAAGCAGAAGGGTACTTTCTGAGAGACACCACTGAAGTGGTTTTAGAAAATTAAACAAACAGGGATGCCCCAACAAAATTAATTTTTAAGCCACACTCAAAACCTTATTCAGGAGAAGATAAGGTTAAAGGGAGCTAATGCCACATCATGATGTGACCAGGAAATGTGCAATCTTCTGAATAACCTCCTCCTTCATACGATAGCATAGTTCAATATACCTATATCTGGCATTGGTTGAACTTTATCAAATTTCAATCTTGGGGAAAAAGCAAAATTCAACAACGACAACAACAGAAACACAGGAAAACCAAGTGTGGGAACAGTTTTGTGAAAATCCCCCTGCTCCCTATTTTTTTGACCAGCTCTGTTCATGTCATCACTCATTCCATAACAAGACAAAATGTAGTCGATTAAATATTTTTAATTCAATTTGTCACAGAAGAGAGATAAAATGGGAACGAAGAGAGTTTCTAAGCTGTAAAGTGAAAGGTACTGTAGGAAAGTTACTTCCTTTTCCCAAGGGCTTCAAAAGAAGAACACAAAATGAAGCCCATCTCCATGAATCAATTTTTTCCTTCTCTGTCTAATATTACATTTTTATCTTATCCCTTACATCTACAAAGATAAGCAACACTATGTAGGCCACATTTAGCCAGTTTAACTGTGGTCTACTTTTTCAGAGGCTTGACAAATTTGAAAGAATGTGGCACAGAATCATAGAAATGTAGGACTGGAAGGGACCTCGTTAGATCATCTAGTTCAGTCATGTTATCTACCATTTCTACTGTTACTCCCATATGCAGACTATCCTGTCTCCTTTGAGCACAATCCTTCTCTATGTATGGTTGCCTTGCATCCCAACTATTCTTCCCTCTTTTCAAGTCAGGAAGGACAATTTTATGTCCCTGCCCCTCCTTGAGTTTCCTGTTTCTGTTGTTCAGCCCTGCCTAACAGATGGCTGTTCCATGTTAGACCAAACACTGAAAGCAAGTACACTTTATTATTTACTGTAAAACTCCTAGCAAGAACCTCTCTTAATATTTAAAGTACTGTATTCTTATTGACAAAAAGCAATTCTCTGATAATTATAATCATCCCTTATTTTAGCTCAGGATATTGCATAAGAGAGGCAACATCTACATTGCATAACACATCATGCTAAGCCAAGAAGTTAGGGGTAAATATAATATTAGACCTATCACTCAGATATTGTACACTTAGGTCACTAAGCTAGCATGACTAATTCATATAATTAAAAAGGCTAGCTTTACTAAGACCCAATAGTACAATAAAAGCAGACAGAACAATCTCATGATCCTCTTTCTGCATGTGAAGAAAATTGTGTCAAGCCACCCCCACTTTTAGCCTCACGCATTGGCTTGTCAACAGAGCCAGGAAATGTTATGTTGGCTCTTTCACTCCATCCATGATCCAACGATACTCCTGATGTGCCTGGTGATGCATTTGCTCCATTGCCATCAGTTGCCAGACTGTGACATTTAAAAGATGAAATGCCTGAAAGCAGAATGTCAGAGAATAACATTCTGGTAATTTTAGGGAGCTGTAAGGATTACTTTCTAAAATGGTAATATGGCATTCACCAATGGTAGGTGCTGAAACTTGTAACAGCGGGTGTGGTATATTGCAACATGCCACTAACTTCCATTCGGTCCCTGCTAAAAAGCCAGCATTCACCGTGCACAATGCCACACTGCTATACTTGTGATACTGCAGTTTATTTCCTGGATTTACAATAGCATTCAGATACTGTGCTGTGGGAATTAGTGGCCCTGTTTACTTTTACCGGTGGACAAAGTGTAATATTCTTTCTTTCAACCTGAGCTAGAACTATTCGCAGAAAGTAATTTATTTGTAATATTTTTTCTGCATGCAAGTTATCTGTTAAAAGACTGGGATATTTATGCATTTGATTGTTATTCCAGATTATTTGATGACTGGTTTACACAAAACACTTCTCAGCCAATAGACTCCTCTTGAACTGCTGAGCATGACAATGGCTTTTAGTAATCACTATTGGTAAGTCACAATCTGTGCTGTGTGACTGATGACCTAAGTTGCATGTTGTTTCTGGTCCCTGATTAGATGACTCTTCCAACAACACCCCTGGATGGGTTGATTAAACTTGGGACCTCTGGATCGAAAAGCATAAACCTCTACTGCTTGTGTAACATGTAGGTCATTGCTGAGGTAATACTTTAATAACAGTTTTGCAGTGGAAGGTATAACTTAATACATACACACGTACACACTCCCCTCTGATCTGCTCACAGAGAAGAATTCTCAGTCTCTGCAGTGTGGCAACAAAAATGCATGTGTGTCACCTGGTCTCCTCCGAGCCAGAGGAGAACAGCAGCTCCATAGTTCCCCTCCCAATGCCACAGAGTCTCTTCAGCAAACGCGGTCTGAAGATCCTCACAGCAGCATTAATTCTAGTCCCAGAGTCAATAGTTGGCCATCTCCTCAGCTTCCAGTGAGAGCAGACTATATCCAAGGTAGCTCAGGATCTGGGACACAACCCTCACAGCGGACAAAACTTAGCCTTGCGTCATTCAGTGGACAAGTCCCAGGACTATCTCCAACTCCCCTCTTTCTAACCTTTTCCCCACGAAGTTCTGACTGGCTGAGCTCTAAGATGGCGGATGTGTGGAACCTGCAACACTGCTTGTCCTCAATGGAAATCCCCTGCACAGCCTCAGAAACATCTACTGAGTATGTCTGATAACTGCTACACCCTACATATGGGTGTTTCAGGCCTAAGTTACCCTGCTCTCTGAATGTGTGCAAGGACATGGATGATTTAGCTGAAATCCATCTCTCCTCTCACTGCTTCTCCCTTTCTGTGTACTTAAAAAATAATCAAATGCTGCAGTATAAGCATGTGGGTTATATTTGTGTTAAAGGGACAGGTCCATTGATCTGGACATGCCAGTGAATGAGGATAGACACAGGGATGGACTATAAGTGGCACACAGCAACTTTATTAAATTTAACACTGGAGAGGGGCACTATTTGCCCCATCTCCTGATAGCAGTAGGCCTTTAGGTGGATCCAGTGAGGATTTACAGGGCTCCTGTCAGAATGCCCATAACCCAGGGTAGATTCTCCACTGCCTACCTCAAGGATACAGCTTGCTCTGTTGAACCCTCTTACTGTCCTCCCTGCAAAGGGAACAGAAGGTACCAAAGAGGGACCTTGGTCTGCAGCTACTTCAGGTCTTCCCTTCCCTCATAGGCCTGTGGTCCACCAGCGAAACCGGCCATGTCTCTTATTCTTGGTTACTGGCCTTTGGCCTTTTATCTGCACCGTCCACAAGTTGCAACAAAAACTAAACATTTATACAATCCCTAATATTAAATTTCAAAATCCTATTCCTGTGTAACCGAACAGTGGCTTCATGATGCTATGAGAAAGGCAAAATACCTCAGACAAAACAAAACTACAAGAATTGATCCAATTTGGTCCCTCCTGACCTCTAAAACAAGCAACTGGTCCAACCCATAGCAACCTAAAACCACAGGTCCTCTACTATATAATCAAGGGTACAGAAGGTGCGTTAATCTAAAATGGGGGAAGAAGCTCAAGAAATCCCTGGCAAAGGTTTAACAAGGATTGTGGCAAGCAAGGAGCCAATCAGCTCCTGTCTCTCTAGCAGACCAATAGGGAGTGGAGTGCTAGGGCAGGAAAGGTCTGTTCCTGCAACACTCCCGCTTACATTCTAAAGCTGCCCAGCGCCTTGCAAATCCAATCAAGTTTCCCACCGTTAAAATGGTGGGAATCATTAGCTTGGTGGCAATGGCAGACTCCTAAATCTATACATGGTCTAGCCACTTGGAGGAAGACAAAGAGCCTGTGTGTTATACATTCCCACCCACTAAAATCTGTGCAAGTATTTGTATGATGCTCGTTTTCTGCAGATATTTTAGTGAAGATCAATGTGCTCATGGGGGCGCTCCCAGAAAACAATAAACAGGGACAGTGAATACTGTTGGAGCAAATTTGTATTTTTGTCAAGAAATATTCACAAATAGTGTTTACCCAGCTCTAATCAGACCCTTTATTTAACAACCATTTCTAACTGTTGGAGGACAAAATTCTCAGCTTTAATGACAACCAGACCAAGCTGGCTTTTTTCCATTAAATCTATTCATTCGGACAACATTGTTTGAAGCAAGGGTTTCATCTCCAAACTGCCCAGTCTTTAGTTTGTTACTGTGGAGCTAGTGTGATTGATGAAGGCTATTCCTGGAAGAATGTGCATTCCTTTTGCCTTATCACTTTGCGCAATTCTGCCATATAATAACTTGCCACACTAATTTCTGTGCTTCTCAGCAATCTACTGCCCAGTGCCAAGTGACCTGGCTACATGATCTTAAGCTAGATACTATTTATATTCTGCACAAAAAAATTATCTAATAGCTTTGAGGAAAAACATCCAGATTTGAACTCCACATGTATGGTATATGTTTACACTCTGCACGTGTTTTCACCTGCTGAGCAGAGGTGAGTTGCTGTATATTGTGCATCTCAAATCTAGCTTAAGAAATTTAAAATGAGAAAAGAAACTGATTGGGTACATCATATTTTTATGATCAGAAGTTTAAATTAAATTGAAAGAACAGTTCATCAGACCATATTTTTGGATGGATGAATGCATTGCTATTAACCTTTGTACCAGGTGGCACAGGTGTGCATGGGACTGTACAAAGAAGTGAGAGACAGTCGCCAAGACTTTCAGAAGTGACTAGTCATTTGAGGTGCCACCATTTCTGGGTTCCACACTTGAGACTCGTTAAAGGGGCCCAATTTAACAGAGTGCTAAATAGCAGCCCTATGAAAATCAGGTCTTTATAAAGCATCTCAAGTTGGGGATACAAAAAGCTGAAGCATCCAAAATCACTAGTTGCTTTTGAAAAATCATGGTCATGGTTCGCACAATGAGCAGTTCACAGTCTGGGAGTCTGATACAAACTCCATTGAAGTCAATGGGATATAACATGAAGTGATCACTGTCAGATAACATTAACTAAGGGTTCGGGGGGTTGGGAGGGGGGAGTTTGCTTCAGTCACACAGTGCATGGGGTGTTGGTAACTTTTTAAAATTAAGTAATGGCATTTTAGCAGGCTGCTACAAAGGTCACTTCTGCAGAGCTGGTGGAAAGAAATGGGCTTTGAGGAGGGATTTGAAGGAGGAGTGGGAGGATACATAATGTATAGGATCAGGGAGCCATAAAGGCCATGGACAATTCTAATGTACTGCTGTCAATTCTAAATAAAAATTACACAGGGTCGCATAAGTATGCAAAACCTGGATGATCTGCTGTGGCTACACCCATTCTGTGTCAGCACCTCCGTTGGAAAAACTTGTCAGATTCTTATGTGAAGACACAGCACTGCTAAGGTTAATCTCTAATAATAGCTGAAGACTTTGGAAACTGATGCAGAACAGTGAGAGGCTGCCAATTCTTATTTGAAGGCTACATACTTACTTACAACTACAATTTGGCTGACATTTTCAAAGCTGCCTAAGGGATACAGATGCCCAGTTCCCATTAATTTTAATAGAAATTGGGCCCCAAATCTTTTTGAGTCTTTGAATATTTCATCTCATTACTGTTGGTGACATAAAGCATGATCACGCAAAAGGCTGTCTACCTGCAGGGGGCGCTGAGCTCACTAAGCTCCCCTATTTTGACTTAAAAATTGAATATGCACCGGGAGTACAGTTATACTTACCACAAATAAATAAGGAGTTTTAACATGAAAGAGTATCATAGGGACAAGATCTGATCCAATGATTGTTACAAATGAATGCTCCTTATTTCAAAAATATACAGATTTAATATAGAAAACACTCAATGGAATTAAATAATGGTCACTACATTCATGGATTACGTAAGCCATCTGGTTTCTCAGCTCTTTCCTTTTATCAAGAAATTCCAGCTGCTTTCAAAATGTTCACAGCGTAAAGAAACATTAGACTGTCTTAGATCAGGTTTGGGAGATACTTTTGGCTTTGGCCACTGTTGGAAGACAGGATACTGGGCTAGATGGACCCTTGGTCTGACCCAGTAGGGCCATTCTTATGTTCTTATGCTTTTGAATTGTACAGATTAGAAAATCTGACCCTAATGTACTTCTTATATATCAATTAATAAATATAAATTTTATTTACAAATCATAATGATGCACAGCAAAATGTGTGGAAACAAGGAATATCTTTGGAACTATTAATATCTCTAAAACTTCAATGAATTCATAAAGGCCTCATCCAAAGCCCACTTAAGTCAATGGGAAATTTTCCATTGACTTCAGTCAGTTTTGGATCAAGCTCTAGAGTTTATATATTGTACACTCACAACAGTATGTTGCTACTGCATCAAATATTTTTTCCTTTTCCTTTCTGTGTTTTGGGCAAAGTAATATTTAATGGTTTTAGAATGCTGTGTTTTGCTATTGAGTTAATTCATATGGAAAAATGTGTCCTTTAATGCGATAGTCTAGTGGTTATCAGCCTTTCCAGACCACTGTACCCCCTTCAGGAGTCTGATTTATCTTGTGTACCCCCAAGTTTCACCTCACTTAAAAACTACTTGCTTACAAAATCAGACATAAAAATACAAAAGTGTAACAGCACACTATGACTGAAAAATTGTTTACTTTCTCATTTTTACCATCTAATTATAAAATTAATCTATTGGAATAGAAATATTGTACTTACATTTCAATGTATAGTATATAGAGCAGTATAAACAAGTCATTGTCTGTATGAAATTTGAGTTCGTACTGACTTCACTCATGTTTTTATGTAGCCTGTTGTAAAACTAGGCAGATATCTAGATGAGTTGATGTAACCCTGGAAAACTTCTGCACACCTTCAGGGGTTCACATACCCCCAGCTGAGAACCACTGCTATAGTCTATAACAGAGGTACTAAACTGACCCTTTGAACTTAATGTTGTATTGAACGTGCTTCATTTTAAATGGGCTACTTAATGACAAAAATCCTGATTGAAAAGAATACAAGGTACTGAGCTTATTTCAAGTGCCAAATAGTCCTTTAGATATACATAGTGTGCAGCCTACATGCAGTAAAGACAGCAAAGCTAAAAGTAGGACAAATGAAACTCTCCACAATGCTTGCTAGCAAATCATATGGAAAAGACCTGAATTTACCTTCTGCATTTGGAAATGCATGTGGGCACATTGATGACCTTTCTATGTATCCATGGCAAATCTGCACAAATATACAAGTTTATCTGTTTGAGAAAATACTAGAACGGGTAGAAAAAATGGCAGTTCCGATTTTAGGGGAAATTAAAAAAAAAATCACAAATTTCTCAGACACATTTTTCAGCTTCCAATTAAAAACTAAAACTGAAAACCCAAAAGTTTTCAAACACTATTTTCAATAACTTTTCCTGTTTGTGGTAAACCATTTCAGCTTAAGAAAACAAACTTTTGCCACAAAATGTTCATGTTTGTTGAAAAAACATTTTACGTCCCAAAAAAGAAAAAATTGCAACCATCCCTAGAAAAGACCATGATTATGTTACTGCTATTTTAAATACTGATTTCTGCCCCTGATGTGTTTATGGACCTACAGTGTTTATGTGCCTGGGGAAGTGGGTCATTGGAACATGCCCTATTAAATTATTAGCTACGCTAAGTGAATTACGCATCCACAGTTTGATTAACTGCATTTATCTTGGTATACAGGTCAACAGGTGAAATGAAAAGCACATCCACCATAATGAGGCAAGACTTTTGCTACTGTATTGCATTACAAAAGCTATCAAAAAGAACATAGGTTTTCTTCTCTGCTGCTCACTCATCTGCAAAGGACTTCAGTTGTATTTGGTTCAAAGCAACATTTACCTTCTTTTTCCTCATTTGGCGTCGAATGAACAGGGGAGTGTGTGTAATTATCTCAGTAATGTCAGACAATTGCTCATTAAATTAAGGAGCAGCATTTTTTAACTCAAAACGGAAAATAAAAGCGAGGTTTTTTTAGATGTTCTTGGACTGTAAAATTTTCAAGAGGAGCAGGGAGAAAAAATGAATTCATTTTGGAGCTGCATAATACATGTTACATAAATACACATTTCTGACGGTATCCCGAAGAAGAGGTGTGGTATATAGATAAGAGAAAGGATGTGGCATGAAAATACATAGGGACAGATTCTGCTCCCTTGGAAATCACTGGGAATTTTGCCATTGATGTTAATGAGCCTATGATGATCTATTTCATTCTCTTTTCAATTCCATTGTTCAGTGCTGACCAAACCACTTGTGCTGATGCTTTACCTTGCTATTCATGAGATCTGTGTGTGTATACCTTAGTTATGGAAATAAAAAATGCCTTTTGTACAGACCTCATGCATGTATCTGAAAAATTCTACTGTATGCTTGCTGTCTATAAACTGTAATTGTAAGGAAAAGACTAAACAAGATCACATATTATGAACATTCTAGCTCTCTATAGAAATAGCTTTTATTTACAGATGATGCAGGTCAGAATATTAAAATATACCATATTTCTTCTTCCCACTGCCTCTGTTCATGTTATATTATAGCTATGAATATAGTATGTGAATTTTGCCACACTACATCAAGATTTGTGCTTGTTTAACCTAGAGCAGCGACTGCAAAGAACTGAATGGTCCATGGAAACACCTAACTCCCTAAGGGGAATAGCACTTCTTCCTGAGACTGGACTAGTAAACTGCTTTTTGACATCTAAAAAAAATATATATATATGTCAAGACTTATTTAAAAATCTGCAGGGTACATGCTGTAGACTTCCATGACACTAGATAGATGGCTTAAAATAAATCCTCTGGGTGGTAGTACACCTATTTGATTCCCAAATGTAAAGGAAACACTGCAATAGTAATGCATGCTAATTATCTAGAACAGGGTTGAGGGTGATGAATCCTGCATAACTTTGGGTCTTCTGGCTACTCCTATATTTTCTAAAGAAGACAATTAAATGCATATTATGATTGTTTTTAGGTGTAATCAATTATCTGAAATCAATTAAAATCTTTTTTACCTGTTCTCCTCTAGTTTGCAGTTACCAGATTAATTTGGGTAGTTTAGCACAATAGACAGGCCCTGTGCTAAATTAGTAAATCTCATTTTATCCCTTCCTATCAATAGAGAAATATTACAAGGCATGTGCTTCTCAGAAAGATTCAATCATAACTCCTTAAACTTTAGTGCTTAATAATATCAGGTTCCTGTCTCCGAAATTGCAGAAAGTGCACTGTCTACCTTCTTAAATTTCTACATAGGCATCCATTTCTGTAGCTTTCAAATCATAATCCAAAACCACATTTAAACATCTTGGGCCAGATCATCACCTAGGGACAAAATGCACAGAGGGCAAGTCCAGGAGTAGGATGAAAGGGTGACTTTTAAAGCTCTCCTTTGCACTTCTCTGGATCTTGGATTCTCTATGCAGTATTCTTGCCAGCAAGATAAAGAAGTATGGATTGGATGAATGGACTATAAGGTGCATAGAAAGCTGGCTAGACTGTTGGGCGTAATGGGTAGTGATCAACAGCTCAATGTCTAGTTAGCAGCCGGTATCAAGTGGATTGCCCCAGGGGTCAGTCCTGCGGCTGGTTTTGTTCAACATCTTTATTAGTGATCTAGATGGTGGGATTAATTGCACCCTCAGCAAGTTTTCAGATGACACTAAACTGTGGGGAGAGGTAAATACACTGGAGGGTAGGGATAGGGTCCAGAGTGACCTAGACAAATTGGAGGATTGGGCCAAAAGAAATTTGATGAGGTTCAACAAGGACAAGTGCAGAGTCCTGCACTTAGGAAGGAAAAATCCCATGCATCACTACAGGCTGGGGACAGACTAGCTAAGCAGCAATTCTGCAAAAAAGGACCTAGGGGTTACAGTGGCTGAGAAGCTGGATATGAGTCAACAATGTGCCCTTGTTGCCAAGAAGACCAACGGCATATTGGGCTGTATTAGTATGAGCATTGCCAACAGATCAAGGGAAGAGATTATTCCCCTCTATTTAGCACTGGTGAGGCCATACCTGGAGTATTGCATCCACTTTTGGGCCTCCCACTACAGAAGGGATATGGACAAATTGGAGAGAGTCCAGCGGCGGGCCACAAAAATTATTAGGGGGCTGGGGCACATGACTTACAAGGAGAGACAGAAGGAACTGGGGTTATTTAGTCTGCAGAAGAGAAGAGTGAGGACGGATTTGATAGCAGCCTTCAACTACCTGAAGGGGGGGTTCCAAAGAGGATGGAGCTAGGCTGTTCTCAGTGTGGCAGATGACAGAACAAGAAGCAATGGTCTCAGATTGCAGTGGGAGAGGTCTAGGTTGGATATTAGGAAACACTATTTCACTAGGAGGGTGGTGAAGCACTGGAATGGGTTACCTCAGGAGATGGTGGAATCTCTATCCTTAGAGGTTTTTAAGGCCCAGCTTGACAAAGCCCTGGCTGGGATGATTTAGTTGGGGATTGGTCCTGCTTTGAGCAGGGTATTGGACTAGATGACCTCCAGAGGTCTCTTCCAGCCCTAATATTCTATGCTATGTTAAAGCAGTCCAAATGCTATTCTAATGCATGCTGGCCTTTAATGGTCACAGGGCAGTGAAAATGTAGCCGCTGGTGGTGGGATGAGCCCGTAGCAGCTGGTGGTGGGATGAGCCCCCATGTATACAGAATACAACTGACCAGAAAAAAAGACTTGCATTTTGTGAACATTTCTGAGGTTTCAGGATTCGTTTTCATTCTCCATCGGGGTAAAAAAAATCTTTTGAAAGTTTCTGTGAAACAAACAGAACAAACAGCCCCCTCACCCCCCACACAGAGAAACTGCTGAATAACCCAGTAGAGGAGAGAGAGCCAAATTCCATTCCTGTTCTGTCTGATTTGGAACAGAGACGTATACCGGGGTCTCCCACATCCCAGGGGACTGCCCTGACCACTAAGCTGTTGGCTATTGTGGGGTTTTCCTCTCTCTCCCCCTCCATGCTCCCCAAAATTCCATCTTCCCTGTGTTGGGTCAGATGGATTCACAGCGAAATTACACTAGGGATGTGGTCAGTGATGTAGTTAAGAGTAAATGTTGGTAAACAGAGTTTACTCATTATGCGTGGGGAATATGGCGTTTACCCACTTCTCATTTAAGGACTGAAGAGTTTACTCACTCCTGTTCTGCTGTGATAAGCAAATCCTGGCTGCACGACCACCACAACTGCCCTGTGCGTTACCTACAGGGTGGTTAGACTCAGCCACAGACTGGTCACAGCAGAGATTCCCATTGACTTCAGTGGGCTTTGGGCGAGGCCCTTAAGAATTCATTGAAGGCAGGTCCACACTTAAAATGCTGCATTGGCACTCCTGTACTGATGCAACTGCATCACTGTAGCACTTAAGTGAAGATGCTCCTACGCTCTCGTTTGCATGGCGGTAGCTATGTTGATGGGAGAAGCTCTCCAGCCAGCATAGCACTGTCTACACTGAGGGTACATCACTCACACCCCTGAGCAACGTCGTTATACCAGTGTAGGTCTGTAGTGGCTGGCTCTGGCTTTAGAAATATTATTGGCCACTCCTATTGACTACATGTGCTGACCATTAAAAGCAACTCTTTTGTGTGTACAATTGTACGAAATTTACTTTTATTTTGTAGAAAATGGAGGGTCGGCTATCAAACGGTCTTTTCGTTTTGGGGATGATACAAAATGTTTCCTCAGGAAGTTTGAGTTTGGTTTCTGAAACCGAACAGTTCCCAGACACTGTTGCTTGTCTTCATATATTAATTACTATACTTACAAGCTAACGGTTCTTTTACTTCACCCTTAGTGAGTGCTGAGCTACTGCCCAGCCTGGAACACCAAAAAACATTAGTTTAGCCACTATTTTTTTAAACCCCCCCATCACTGGATGGGGGTATAAAGGGGACACATTTGAAAATCCATTCTAGATTCTTCTCCAGGCTGTACTTGCTAATTGAACTGTGCTGGTTTAAACACCATTCTCCTTTACTCTCAACAGACTTAAAATTCGGGGGCGAGGGATTCACGGTAAATCACAATTTGGCTCATTTTCCCAAGCTCAGTGAACCACATCCTCAACTGGAGTAAATGAGCATCGTTCCATGGACTTCAATGGAGCCACACTAATTTACACCTGTTGACGCTCTAACCCAATGTGTCAAATCATTTCCCTGACTCATCTGTAATATTTTACTTTCAGCAGAGATCAGCTGACTGCCATTTCATCCAGCGTGATTTAAATAAACTCAGCGTGTGTTTAATGGCATGGTGTAAAGGTCTATAACTTTTACAACTAAGCCATCACACACCCGCTATCAGCTGGAGAGATTCTTCATAGGTTTATGGAATGTAGGACCAATTATGGCTGTCGTACTCTTCTCACTGGCTTTCTTGCTGTTGCCATTCACTCTCTCCCAGGGTGGCTACAGGTTAGACTTTTTAAACAGATTAAATTCACTCATCTCGTTACACTTATACTGCAGTTGCTATACTGGATCCTAATACATCAAAGTTCTGGCAGCTGAATCCCTCATAGGTTAGCACTATCCTCTGAGCTACTTACGCTTTACCCCAAAGCAAGGCTTTTGGCTCTGAGCTTCGGTTCCTAGGACCAGCCTTTTGCTCTCCACTTGGCTGAAGTTTTTCCTGTCATGCATCCCTGTCATTTGGAAGTCTCTCTGTTGGCATCTCACTATAGCTGATCAGGAGCCTCACTAAGTATCACTCAAAAGATACATTCACCAGCTTCTGTAGAACTGCACAGAGAAGTATTGCTGGAGGGACCGAGGGCCAAATTGTGGCTGGCCCTGCATGGTGCATGAGGGAGAGGAAAGAGAGGATGCAAGGAGACTTCCTGTTGCTAGGCTCTGTGCTCCCTACGCTCCCAGCATGCAGGAGTGCAAAGCTACTCCCTGTGCCAGACCTCCCAGAGAGGGACGGGCTAGGACATAGAATCATAGAATCATAGAATATCAGGGTTGGAAGGGACCTCAGTAGGGTTGGAAGGGACCTCAGCATAATGGCTCTATGGTACCAAATTCACCAGCCTATTGAGCTGAGACAGCACAGAGGAATGTTTCCACTCCAGTGTCCCCTCTCCAGTTATTCCGGCTGACTCAGCCAGAATGCTTCCGGGGACCCCCAGCTGTTGGATGGCTTCTGTTCACACACTTGACTGCGATTCAAGCCCCAGGGGCACCCTTAGCACTTAAGGGGGTGATGCCAGCCTCACTCCCTTGCTTTATTGTGCACTTTGCCTGGCCACTGCAAGTGAACGGGATCCAATTTACATTTGCTTTTCTCCCATGTTTCGCTCCTTTTTTCTTTGTGTAAGTTGGCACAGTGGCCCCCGGGGAGGTCCTCAGTCATTGTACAGACCTCACTCCATTATTCATTACATGACTCTTTTAATGAGTCACTAAGACCACTGCTGCCTATATTGGCAGGAAGCTCCGACAGATTTTCACTTTTGCTTGTGACTAGTCGCTTACAGGAAGGTTATTCTCTGATGGGTGATGGTGAAGCAACCATATGTTCCTATGTATTTTCATACAGTTTTATGGTCACGCGGGTCTTTAATTTTGCCACAATGTTTCTATCTGTGTTTCCGGTGTAGGTACTCGCAGGTTCTTTCCCTCCTATGCCTGTACTGAAGTGTGCACAGAAATGATCTCCCCATCACTCAGATGGAAAGGGTGCCATCACTTCCATTACTTCTCGAAGGACAGATATGCTCTTCCTCCAGAAAAACCTCATTGGAATTCATGTGAGCCCGCTGCACTTCATCAGGGATGGATTAGTCAGCTATTCTATACTCCTGGATATTTAAAGGGGTGGTTATAGTGCTACCCAGGAAACTGCGATGTCAATTGGTAAAGAAAGAAACATACGACATGGCTAGGGAGACAAATTATAGCGAAGATGAAGATTTAGTCGCATCAAATTGCAGTCCGATGATCTCGTTAGCTGCAGTATCTCCATACCAGGAACAGAGGATCTACTCCACTCCAAGGTGTACCTGACATTTTGTATGAAGTGGAAAACTGGCCTGACCCCCCCACTGAAACCAATGCGTGGGGGGGTCTTTCCATTGACTTCAGTGGGCTTTGGATCAACCCTGTAGCGACAAATATTGCCTTCAGATGACCATGATTTCTACTAAAATCAATGGAAATCCTATGCGCCTAAACAAACACACACATACACACACACACACACACACACACAAAGAGTTTGGTTGATCTGGATGTTGCAAAATGGAATTTTTTTTCTTTGAATCCTATGCAAGACTCTGCATGTAGCTAGGTTATAATACTGGCACTTATCAGTCTAGCGATCAGAGCACTGGACTGATGCTCAGGAGACCTCAGTTCTACTCCTGGCTTTGTCACTGGCCTGCTGGATGACCTTGGGTAAGTCACTGCGCCTCCCCGTGACTCAGTTTCCCCATCTGTAAAATGACGATAAAGATACTGAGCTCCTTTGTAAAGTGCACTGAGATTTACTGATGAAGAGCAGCCTATAAGAGCTGGGTATTATTATAGCTGATGAGATTTAGCAACAGAGGGAAAGTGGGCAGAAGGAATGTACACTGGACCCCATTAAAGCCAGGAAATTAATCACATGCCACAGTTAAATGTACTGCAATACCAGCAGCATTTCCTATCCTAACTACAAGGAATACTGAAGTCAAGATCGATCCTGAGGTGAAGCGGATGTTCAGACTGCAATGGTGCAGACAGTCACATACGATGACAGCAGAGGGTGTGCAGTCTATACTCATCAAGGAAGCAGCTTGGAGAATTAGGGCTTGAAGGATTTTGCCGGTGTCATGTAAAGGTGCTGGGGTGTGTGAAGTTGGTGGAGAGGGAAGCTGCTGTCTGTGTGAATGCAGAGTTATCTGTTTCCGATTCTGTCTCTCTCTGGCCTTGTCTGGCAAGAGTTACAGGTGGATGAAGAATTTATTCTTTATTCCTACTGTTGACAGGGTAGGTGCTGTAACT
This sequence comes from Lepidochelys kempii, assembly GCF_965140285.1. Taxonomy (NCBI): domain Eukaryota; kingdom Metazoa; phylum Chordata; order Testudines; family Cheloniidae; genus Lepidochelys; species Lepidochelys kempii. The sequence continues at coordinate 8,715,522 of NC_136386.1, read as the reverse complement.
GAGCATAGGCTACTGAAGTCAGATTAACTTTCTTTTTGGCCCAACATATTCCTTTTCTCTAAAACCTGCATGCCAACTAAATGAAAATAAACTCAGCTAGATAAATAAAGCCCTATGGGCTTCATTGTTCTTACTGAAGCCAATGGAAAACTCCCATTAACTTCAGGGGTGTAGAATAAGTCCTCAATGACTAAGTTCAAGTGTCTTTGACACAGCCTGGTCACTCCTTCAGTTCTTCCAGTTCAGGGGATGCTATCACAAACATGTTATTGTGGCTTTTCCAACTAAAATTGCATTCCATGAAAGTGAGGCTGCGTGGGAAAGTGTGTAGAACACTGATAGAAACATAGCCAAAAAAAGAAGTGGCTATTTTGTGTGTTGGATGAGGTGATCATATGTGGCTTTGGATGAGGAGATCGTGTGTGACTTTGAGCAGGGGATTGGACTAGATGACCTCCTGAGGTCTCTTCCAACCCTAATCTTCTATGATTCTTCTATGATAAGTTCTGAGGGCAGTAGCAAAAACAAGCCTCATACCATGTGGTGTTTATTTTTAAAGTCAGTTAAACAAACTATTAACCTGTGGAACTCACTGCTACAGGATATAAAATTGAGGTCAAGATCTTAGTAGGAGTTAAAAAAGTTGGAAAGAAAGGACTCAAAAAATGGTTAAATGGCTAACAAGAACATCCAGAATTACATACACAAGGATTGCATGAATTAATTAAAAAAGCCTGAACTTTTGGAAGAGAAATAATCCCTCATGCTTCAGGACATACTCCAGTTTGTAATGAGTGAGGCCAGAAAGACTCTCTCCCGGTCTGGAGCCCTGCAGGGTTTCTTATGTCTTCCACTAAAGCAATCTGTGCTGGCTGCGGTTGGGGACAGGATACTCGACTGGATGAACAACAGCTCGAATTGTACATACCAATTCCTATGCTCTTTGGCTGGACCTTTTAAAGGAGCCTAAGAGACTTGAGCACCCAAATCCTATTTAATGTTAGGTGCATTAGGCATCTTTGAAACTACCTTTAATGCTCTATCAGCAGGCAAGGATTTGCACAGCAAACCAATTTTGAAAGCTACAGGGTCTTGGTAAGTAAATCAGTGACTCCACAACATCATTGCCAGTAATAAGATCCCTTCCCTCCCACTGAAGGTGGTAGCACTCAGGATCAGGCTGTATTTTAGGGGAGAATAGCACGGCTGTAAGGACATTTCAAGAAGAATTTTTTCTGGATAAATACAAAGCCCGGAAACACGCCTGCACACAGTTAAACTGCCCGCGCTTTTGGAGCATATATTTGGAGATTGCTAAATGGGACTCAGTGGGGAACAGTCTACTTCCCCCCCTTTTTATTACAAATGAAGTCATCTGAATTCACCAAATCGAAAAATACGAATCTCCTGCTCAGTTTCCAGTGGTGTTGTAGAAGGATAGGGCTATAGATTTTCCCAGGAGTGTGAAATAATTCACCAAGCCTGCTCGTTATTCATACAGACAGCGCATTAATAATATGGGACCCTGAGATCTCTTCTTATCTAGGCCGGAGCACAGCTAGAGGGATGAGAAGCTGACTCCTTGGATTTAAAATAACATTTTTCCCCCTTTTCTTGAAGAAATAAGAATTGATTGGAAGTACTTTTATAGAGAAAAAAAAAAGAACCATCCTTTTGCTGTCACCTAAAATACACATTAGATAAATAGAAAACTATTGGCTTTGTGACTGTAAACCATTTTCACTTGATATAAGCGGTAATAGATAGAGGAGTAAATGTAACAAAGTATTTACGAAGAACCCAATCCAAAGCCTATTAAAGTCCACATGCATCTTTCCATTGACTGCAGTGGGCTTTGGATCAGGCCCTAACTGCTCATATTTTCTGTATGACCAGCAAGTTTCTAAACTTCCTCTGGCCAGACTCTCAGCCTGTGTAAACTGGTGCAGCTCCACTGACTCCAGTAGGTTTCTTCGGATTTACAGCAGTTCAGGATCTGGCCCAATACCCTATGCTACTAGATATCATGATGACCTCTAAAACAGAGCCCATTTTAATTATGAATGCTTGCTCTATAGTAGGCATCTTATCTATAATTAAAAACTAAAGTAAATTAGCTCCTGTTAACAGCCTGGTTGTACTACATCTTACTGTCTGTATGCCACTCCTTTTGAGATAGCATGGCTATCTGCAGTGTCCTAACAAAGAAAAGGGAGCCAAATTACTGGAAGGGCTCAGCTGTGTTTGCTCTGGCCCCACAACAGGAAGTGGGAGATTAAGGATGGATGGTATCAGCTCCCCTCTCCAGGACCACTGTTCCAGAAGATGGTGGATTAACTTGGGACTTGTAAATCAGTGCAGGACTAAGGAGTCCTGAAAAATCACAGTGCTCCAAGACACCAGTGAGCTGCTGGTGACCAAGGATGGCAAAGTTCATGGGTTTCGGAGTAGCAGCCGTGTTAGTCTGTATTCGCAAAAAGAAAAGGAGGACTTGTGGCACCTTAGAGACTAACCAATTTATTTGAACATAAGCTTTCGTGAGCTACAGCTCACTTCGGGTGACACTTGACAAAAATCTCATTAGCGGTGTATGCACATTTGCACCAAACTATATTTAACATATAAATACATAGAGCCATGTGCTGGCTAGCAATGGGTGAACTTCAAATAAACCAGACCTTAGGCTCAGAAAAAGCATCCATAAGATTTGATACTTCTGACGCTCATGAGTATGGGCTCCTGCTTGTGTGATTTTTTTTGATACATTACTTCCGACCCAAATAGAAGCACAGGGTAAGAATAAGCATTTTGTTGGTACTTCAGTATTTCCAGTAGGTACACTCCCCTCCACCCCACCTCCCAATATTTCAGAACCTTTAGAATGGTTTGATGCTTGATATGATCCAACACTGGGGAGGGAAAAGGGGAGGGACTGGATTTTATTTTTCTCTCCATGATTTTCCCATCCATTGCGCCACTGTTTTGGCCATCCCTTGATCCACTGTGGAGCTCCACTGGGTGTAATGTTACCATGTACTCTGCTTTTTTAACCACCAAATATTACACATGAATTACAAAAGAAATAGCGAATGCCTTTGAAAGAGACGAACAATGCTAAAGTCAGAAGAAGATTGAAGAGGCCAATAAATCCAAGTATTACAGACATGCACATGTGAAAGCATTATTTGCTATAACAGAGCAAACTTCTGTATAGATGAACACATTATATATTGTTCAAACCCTTGAAAAAGACACAGGCATAACCAGTTATTGACAGTTTGATTTCTTTGTAAATGATACGGTGCCATGTATATTTACAACCCAAAAATTACAGAATTAAATTGTAAACATATTTTATTCCCATTTGGTTTTAATAGCACCCATACAAACCATTAGAGCAGAGAGAATAGTTCAAGGACCTTTCTGCTAACAGAAAGAAAAGGAGTACTTGTGGCACCTTAGAGACTAACCAATTTATTTGAGCATGAGCTTTCGTGAGCTATAGCTCACTTCATCGGATGCATACCGCAGTTTCCACGGTATGCATCCGATGAAGTGAGCTGTAGCTCACGAAAGCTCATGCTCAAATAAATTGGTTAGTCGCTAAGGTGCCACAAGTACTCCTTTTCTTTTTGCAAATACAGACTAACACGGCTGCTACTCTGAAACCTTTCTGCTAACATTCACTCAAAAAATCTCCACAGATTCACCTAGGCTCTATTCACACATCTTTTGTGTTTTCTTTCACTGAATAATCCAGCTAATCAATCTACTGCCAGAAATGTTTGCAGAAGCATCAAATTGGACTGTATTTCCAGAATCAGAATGTTGAACTTGCAAATAGAAATATTTGCACCTAAGTGTAAGAATTACTTTCTTTCAACCGATGAACAGAAGCAAAGTCATGTGATATATCTGACTAATCAAAACTAACCAACATATTTAATATTAAAAATTTGAGCTATTAAAATGAACTGCTTGCAAACAATGTAAGATAAAGACTTTTCCACACAAAGTATCCAGCAAAATATTCTGCAGAGTGATTCAAGAAAGTTATAATCCACTTGTGGATAGTTCACAAAGAAGAAAAAAGAGGCAACAGTCTATGAATATATTATTTACTACCAATTATTAACAATCCTAAAAATAAAAGAGGGGTTAACTAAGTGATTTTACAATGCAGAGTTGAACACAGATATTATAATTTGTTCCTCTAAAGACTGTTCAATTCATACACTTTAGCACCTAGTTAATAAATATACATATTAAGATATAAATGAGAAATTATGTATATTTCCAGATATTTAGATACCTGTTGTGAAATATCTACTCTAACACACATGATAAAAATATTAAGAACAGTGTTACAAATATATAAATATAGCCCAAGCAGCAGCTGCAGGAACTACAAGTTGTGGACTACAAACTGCGGCATGTTGGGTGAACTTCCTGGTTCCTGCTAGGAAGTCCCCTCTGCCCATTTCAGCAGAAAGTTGCAGACCTGACAGACACTGGGAGTGTGAGGCAGGCCAGCAGAGAGGAGGCTGCTGGACTGTCATCCTGTTCTATGTTTCGTTACAGAATAAAACCTTGTTCCCGGTGGTGTGTCTGAGGTGAATACGCACTGACACACAATGCAGAGCACACAGAAGAGCCACAGACCCAGTTTCCCAAAGTTGTGTAGAAAGTCACCAGACAGACTTCCATTATCTTGAACAGTAGGAGGGGCTACATAAAGATGGTGCTATTTTGGAAAAAGAGCATGACTTTGGAGACATCTTTCTATCTATGTACCTACCTGTTTTAGAATTTGCTGTCACACTCCTCATCTTAGCATCTAAACTCACAATGCTACTTACACAGTATTTAACTGCTTATGTATTTTGAGTAGTCCTTCAGTATACATTTTTACTGCAAACACCCTCGCCCCCCGCAAAAAATCCCCCCAAACCCTGCAGCAGCAAGTCTTAGAGCCCAGGTCAACTGACTTGGACAAATGGGGTTCGCACTATGGGGCTAAAATTAGCAATATAGACATTCCCACTTAGGCTTGGAGACCTGCCCAAGCAGGAATGTCTACATGGCTATTTTTAGCCCTTTAGTGCAAGCCTGAGTCAGTTGATCCAGGCTCCGAGACTCATCGTTGCGGGTCTTGTTTTGGCAGGGTAGACATTAATCTCATTAAGTCTATGAGTTTACTCTTAGGGTGAAATCCTGACTTCACTGAAGTCAGTGGGGAGTTTTACAACTGATTTCAATGGGATTCACACACAGGATGTCACTCTCAGTTTGTAAAGTTAAGCATACATGTACATCTTTACAGGATAAAGACCTAAGTGCTTAAACCATTAAACTATTTCATTAAAAAAAAATCAAACTAAGGATGAAAATGTTCATTTTCTTTGGCTGATGCAGTTAGCTTTAACACAGGGATCTAATATTTGATTAAAACAAATACAGAAATAGCTTAAGTATGAGTGACCCCAAATATTTGGGACCAAGTCCTGCAGCTGCGTCATTAATGGAACTCCCATTTATGTTCCCATGGGAGGACCAAATGTGGAGTGGCTAAATCATCAGATTTGGGAGCGGTTTTCCTTCTCTACACAGCAAGATAGAAAATACTCTTCCCTCAAAAGCAGGCAGATACAGTAAATGAGCCACAGATTTGATGCACAATCCAATACTGAAAATCCTGAATAATTAACCCATCCTACCCCTAAGGGCCTAATTCTGCAACCCATGTTCACTAGTGTGCTAAAAAGGGCTTAGACTAAAGTTTTGAGTTGCCATGCATCCTGCAGGTCACTATGCAGTGCCACACTTCCTGCTGACTCTTGCTCATGCAGGAATCAGTTGCTCAGATAGAGTGTGTGGACCCAATTCTCCAGTGCTCTGCATCTTGCATACTTGTTCACACAGGGGTAAAGCGAGTGTAAACTCTACCAAGTCAGAATGGTAGCAACTCACTCCTCCCACTTTGCACTGACATAAAGGACTGCCCAAGGAGTAGGACAATGGATATTCAGAGGCAAATAATATAAGCTTGCTTAATTACAGCAGCAGTATTGCATTTACTTGATATGTTATTTCTCGTTGACAGTTGAATAAATAAGGTATCCTAAAGCCCGCCTCAGAAGTCATTGAAATGCCACATGATACTGTACTTAGGAGGTACAGAGATCTGGTAGATCCAGGAAAAGAGCAAGTAGGGAAGCTATCGAAAAACTGGCAAAAGCGACATTGATTATAACAAGGAAAAACGTTAAAAAATGGCTGCCATGGAGCTTGACTGTGAAACCCCCAACGACCTTTACAAATTATGAGAACATGCTGAGCAGCCCTGGAAAGAAAATTCCAACAGAAATTTGAGCTGCGTGCAAACCCCAGAGATGCTGGTAAAATGGAGGGTGAATAAAAAATGCATTTGACAATGGTTTTGACAAGGGTTGGACATATACACTGATTTCCACAGTGAGAATGATGGGGGTGCAGGGAAGAGGGGAAGAAAGCTTTGAAGAAGTAATGAAAAAGTTTAAGAATCACTGTGTCCTTCCCTTAAATATTCCCTGTGAATGATGGGTGGAAATCCATGTCCCTTTCAAGTCAATGGGAATTTCATAGATACTAAGGCCAGAAGGGACCATTATGATCATCTAGTTTTGTCAGTGGGGCCAGGATTTCACCATATTAGATAGATAGATAGATCGATCTATGCACACATATATCTGTATCTATATCTATATCTACACATATACACACATACATATCTATTTGTAACATGTAGTGTGATGGCGTGTCCGCCCCACACAAGGCCTCGAGGGATAAATTAGGCCAATTAACTTTAGGCTGCACCAGGCTGGAGGAAACCAAAGAAGTGCTATGGCCTAATTGCAGATGGAGTCCAGCTATGTGGGAGGAGCTGGGCAGGATCTCCAAAGAAAGGAAGCTGGCAGGCTGGGGGAGGAAACCTGCCCTTGCACTCCCTGATACAAAGGGGAAGGGAAGGATGTTGCAAGGACAGAGTAGGAAGCAGTCCAGTGAAGACACAATAAGGGCTGGGAGAGTAAAAGCCCAGAGATGCTGGGTTGAGGGTCCCTGAACTGGAAGCTGGTGTAGAGGGTGAGCCTACCAGCCACTGTGGAAATGGCACAGACTAAGCAGTGGGGAGCAGACCACGTGGGACAGTTTGCCTCAGATGACCTCTGATACCCTAGAAGGAGGGGAGAACTTTAATGTGACTTAGCCTGAGAGCTAAGCTATGAAGAGGACAGCGCTGCAGGTCCAGGAGCATGAGAGGCTGTCGAGTGAGTGAGTGGAATGATCGCCTGAGTAACCACAAGAAGGAGCATCACCATGTGGCAGAGCTAATTCCCCAGAGGAGCCACAAGGAGGCGCCACCAAGCAATTAGTAGAGCCATCCCCATACCCATGTAGAAAGACGAATAAAAAGGAGAAATAATAGCAGAGTATGCCTCAAACTGAAAATGTAAAAGGCAGTCTGTGAATCTGGCACACTAAAAAGACTCCCTCATTATAGAACAAATAGTTTTTTGGGTACAACAATAAGAAGGTACATAGAAATTTACTCAGGGATATAGACTTGATACCTGAAAAGGCAATTTTCTTATGCCAAGCAGCAGAAAACAACACACACACACACATACCCCTAGGAAGAGGCAAAGCAAAGGACTGTAAACACCACAGTTATACAAGTAAGATTGAATTTTTCTGTTAATAAAGAGACAGGAATAAAACCCCATGCCTAAGAATGAATATCAGCCACATGGCAGTGAGCAAGATAAAGAATGCCCAGCATTTAAGCAACCATGTAGATACCTTCGTAAGCCGCGGAATCATTTTGCAAAAATATGCTGATGAAAGAGGAAAATGCAGGAGATGCACAATCCTTACATTCCAGCTTTAAGTGAAGAGGACAAGCTGTTGATAAACATAATGAAGAGCGAAGGTGTAAACCTAAAAGAATGGCTAATACAAACACGCAGAAATAGCCTGCATGTGATACACAAGATAGACCTCGGAGCACAAGTGAATGTAATAACAGAAAACAGAAATAGTTAAAAGAAAGTATAAAGTTAGAAAAGACAAATCCCTAAAATAAGGGGCAAAAGCAAGTCCTAGGCAAGGGTGAACCATCACTGCGGTACAAAGGCAGGCCAGTAGAGCAAAAGTTTTTGTTAGTATATTGAGGAAAACAACAAGTGGCCTTGGGCCTAAACAGGAGGTGCGTGGGCTATTTGAGATGGCATGTAAAGAGTAGGAATGAGAAGTCTAGTAAACTTAAACAGATGAATTCCCAGTACAAAAGGAGTCTCTCAGGGCCACAAGTTATGTTTAGAGAGGATGCAGAACCACCCCCGCTGTTCTTTCAAAGAGAGACTTGGAGTAGAGTAGCAAATAATTTATGCAATAGATGAGGCACTCCTTCATGAATAGACTCGCATTTGAATGGTCTCTACTCCAGGTATTATAGAATTTTCGCCTGACTGAAGAGTTAGGATAACAGTTTATTTAATTAACAGCAAGCAATAACTTTTGAAGTAAGCACAATCCTGATGTTGATATAATCTAGCCTGGGTGTGATCTCTGTTTAAGTCTCTGCAACTGGTTCCTTTCTCTGAGTAGGAGAGAATCCGTCCGAGTCAACACTAAGTGAGGCTCTGGAGAAAGTCCTGCAAGATGTGTGGCAACGTCCCATCTTCTATAGCACAGGCAGAATTTATTTAATTTCAAACACTAGCCAGGAGGATTGATTGTGTAAATGCTAGTTAACATGGGAAAGGGTTGCAGAATGTGGAAGTAGGAGACTGCTTATCAATACCCAGGAGGACCACAGACCTATCCCTCCTGCTCTAGAAAAATGCCAGACTGACACTGTTTATGACTGATATTCTCTGTTTATCCATCCACAGCATGGACAACAGCCGTGAAAACTCCCCCATGCTGTCCCCTAACATACTTAATCATTGACCTGAGGAGACCACTATTAGGGGTAAAGGGAAAGCTCAGTCTCACGTCCATTACATCCCTGGCATCAGGTAAGACAGCCAAGTGCATCGGTTCTGAGGAGGAGTTTTCTGATGCAACTGAAATGGACTGAGAACCACCAAATGCTTGATCCTGTTAAGTTGATGGGAGTTTGGTCATTGACTTTAATGAGAACAGGATCAGTGTCCCAATTCATTTCATGCAGGCAACTAAAGAGCCGGCAGAGTGAACAATGTCTCATGATAATGATCAACCTGAGCTTGAATGAAACTAGCAACAGGGTGTCTATCTGGTGTTACCAATTCAACAAGTTATCCAGGCCTATTCCAGAGCAATGTGGTTCTGTTTGGAAGTGCATGTATTGGCAAGTTCACTTTGGAAGGAAAAAGCAAATGCACAACCACAAAATGGGGAATAATTGCCTAGGAGGTAGTACTACTAAAAAGAATCTGAGGATTACAGTGGACCACAACGGAATGAGTCAACAATGTGATGCAGCTGCAAAATAGTTAATATGATTCTGGGGTGTATTAATAGGAGCGTTGTATGCAAGACCAAGGAGGTAATTGTCCCACTCTACTTGGCACTAGTTAGGCCCCATTTGGAGCACAGTGTCTGATTCTGGGCACCACAATTTAGGAAAGATATGGACAAATTGGAGAGTCCAGAGAAGAGCAACGGAAATGATCAAAAGTTTAGAAGACCCAACCGATGAAGAAAGGTTAAAAAACCTGGGCATGTTAAGTCTTGAGAAAAAGAAGACCCAGGGGGGAGCTGATAACAGCCTTCCAATATGTTAAGGGCTGCTACAAAGAGGACGGAGATCAATTGTTCTCCTGGTCCACTGAAGGTAGGACAAGAAGCCATGGGCTTAATCTGCAGTCAGGGCAACTTAGGTTAGACATTAGGAAAAACTTTCGAACTATAAGGTTAGTAAAGCTCTGGAATAGGCTTCCAAGGGTGATCGTGGCATCCCCATTATTGGAAGCATTTAAAAATGAGTTTGACAAACCCCTGTCAGGAATGGTCCAGGTTTATTTGGTCCTGCCACAGAGCAGGGGGCTCGACTTGAAAACTTTCCAAGGTCCCTTTCGGCCCTACATTTCTATGATTCAGTTTGTTATTTATGCTATTTACGCAAGGGCATCCATGAGATATTTTAAAGTAATGGACCAATGAAAAGAATTTTTTTAAGTGCCCATCATAGCTTTAAATGTTACAAAGACTGTGACTCACAGCATTTAATCATCTTAATATCGTAGATAAAGGAGGCAACAAATTTTAGCTGATCCTTTGTAATGTACTAATTAAAACCTCCCAGAAAATAGGCAAAATCCCAAATCCTTACTTAGGAAAATCTCCTACTGAAGTTAATGGAACTTCCCACAGAAGAAAATGGGAATTTTGCTTTAGTAAGGACTGAAAAACTACAAAATGACTTCAGGGTTTTGACCCAAGATGGTCAATGTGTCAAGAATCTAAACCAAAGAGTGAAAATTAAACTAAGCATAAAAAGAATGCCCCTTAATTTTTGTGAACAGGGTCTTGGCTTTCTAACCATTGACAAAAGAACCAATGTCTTTGATTACAACAATTAAACTTAAAAGGGGAAGAAGTTCCTTTGAAGTCAATGAGAGTCTTGCCCCTGACTTCAATGAGTGTGGGATCGCATGCCTTTCTGATAGTAGCCTTTGTTTAATCTTTTCCCCTTTCAAAACGCCAATTGATAACATTTGTTTTCATTGTAATCCAGAGACAGCTATTAAGCAGAGGGACTCCAGTCCATACCTGCACGGACTTTTTTTTTTTTAAACATAATTCCCCTTTGAGCTACTGCTCTCTGAATAGAATTACAAGGTCTGAATTAACACTGCCATGATGCTGTATCTATTGGCTCTGGATTTTCAGGACCTAATGCAGTAAATGTGACTCTCCAAAGCTTACACAGTTAGGCCAAACAAAAGGTATCACCCACAGATTCATGACTTTTTTTTTTGTTTAATACAATTCTTTGTATCAGAATAATTAAGCAATAAACTGTGTCAGCTTGTGAATTAAAGTGTAATAATTCACAGCTACTAGAGTGCATTCAGAGGCAGGATTCCAGGGACTGAATGGCATTTTCAGTGTAACCAGCTGTGAGTTATTGCCCCATAATTTGACACCTAGAGTGTCTTTTTGCAATTATAAGATGTTTTTCTTTATATTTTAACATACAAACTAGACAGATCCACACACATGCACGCCACTGAAGAGCAGTTGAGAACATTTTAAGATTCCATCCCTCTGACAGACACCGTATTTTCTATCTAGTTACTATGAAATGACACCAGCACAGGCTTCTGGATGCAATGTTTTTGCAGCCCATAAAGCCAACAGGAACTTTCATCTAACCTTCAATGAACATTGGCACAGCTGTTGCCCTGTTGGCAGTGTCTTTGAAAAGGTTGCTGCATGTGACCAAGGGAAGCGGGTTTTCAAATGTCCGTGTGCGTGTCTCTCTTTCTGATGGAAGGCTGCAGCTTTAAATCATGAATCCAAATAGGAAACAAAAGATGCTTTGACAAATCAGCTGTGCAGCAACACTGCTGGGTCCTGCTCCTTGCAGGAAGCTGAGGCAGAGGGATGTTCAATCCCATTCAAACAGAAAAGACAAACTTGAGCTCTTAATGACTTTTGGCACCACAGGGGATTGCAGTCAATGGTGCTACCAGATCACTTCCACAAAATAAAGATGAGAAAAGGAACCTGTAAAATCCCAGCCCTTTTAATAGGGCTACTACACAAGGATGCTACTGATCAGACATCACTTATCAGTGTGCGGGGGGAAATAAAACCAAAGATTAGTCCCACTAAAGTCAATAGCTTCTTAAAGCCAAATTTGAAGACATTTAATTTGGGTAAGCATTTCCAAACAGCAGGGTATATTCTCCACTCGGTGCACATTTGTACACCTCACTAACGTTAAATTAGGATTAGGTGAACCACAAAGAGGAGTCTCCAATGAGCGTGTGTGTGTTTATTTCACCACTGGAACAATAAAGACAGCCACAGAATCAGAACCCCAGATCACTGACATTCAGATAAAAATGGGACCCAGATGTGACTCATCCCATGGTTTCGTTTTGTCTTGCAAAAGAAAACCAGGCGTGACAAGATTCTGCCCTGAAGCTTTCACAAGAGCGGGGTCAATGTTGAATCTATTCAGAAATGTAGGTTTTTTTCAGAAGCAAAAATCAGCTTCGCAGTTTTTGTTTGTCTTTACACAATGCTTATTACAAAAATCAGATCACTGGATTTTTTTGGGCTGACTTTTTAAAACTGTAAATTGAATCAGAACAACTTGCTGTTGTCACCTGAAATATTTCTGAATCACAGCTCTTGAGACATGAGAGGGCCCAATGGAGACACACAAAGGATAATTTTGGCCCATTGTTTACTAAGGGCTCGCTCTTGTCACCAGGTTTGCTCTGCTTATGTGAGAAGCCCCACAGACTGTAATGCGACTAGTAGTGTAAGTAAATCCTTTTTAAACTAGGTAAGGATTGCCGAAACAGGCTGTAATGTATACTGGTGATGTCAAAGGCCATCTCCTCGGTCAACCATTTATGCTTATAGTTTATCTTTTCCTAAAAAGCTAAACCAGAGAATACAAGTAGGTTTGCTACATAACATATATAGCATTAGGTATATACTGGATGTTACATATTCAGTTCACACATATACTGGATGAGCTACTTGCCGTCGACACAGGAAGGTCTGTTTCGTGTTGTCCCGGCCACTTTCCCAGGGAGGCAGGAGCATTTTACTGTTTGTGATCTTTCCTCAATTCGATTCTTATTACAGCATCTGTGTGCTGCTATAACTTCACACGTTCCTCCTTCTGGCAACAAAGAGAGAATATTGACACTCTGATTAGGAAGAACTGCAATGGCTAGTCTAAGCAACCAAGCATGCTACTCTCACCCTTTGTGAAGAAAGGTTCTTATAAGAGGGATTAAGAAAGTGTTGTCTCCCATTACGGACAATTTTGTCTAAGGCAGGTATTAGTATACTTCAGGAGCTATAGGAAATGCAAAATAAAGGCTCAAGAGTAGATACAGCACCCGCTTATCTGCATTGTGAGTAGCTCCACGGACAGGAATAGAACTTTTGGGTGTGAATTAGGGAGTATAGCACAGTATGGACCTGAAGGAGTACAGACTAGTTCATGCAGAATGAAAATAGCTGCCTGCTTTACATGTTCTATTTCATCTCTCTCCTCCCATACTACTAGGTTATACTCTCGATACAATCCCAGTATCTCAGAGAATCCGCCTGGAAATGAACCCACGTCCAACTCCTCAGCTTTGCCTCTAACCAGGTCCCCGTATTCTGCAGGGGGAGAATCAGTTCCCTAGGACTCACAGCATGCTCCAATTTTGCTTTCCTTCGCACCTAAAACAATGGCCTGATCTGGCGGTCCCGATGCAGGCAAAATTCCCATTGAGTCTAACGTCACGAGGCCCAAATGTTCCTTTCCTTCATTTTGTGTCTTACTCAGCGCATTTCCAAAAGATTGATCACACAGACAGATAAATGGAGAGGGAGTCTACACTTGGGGCTAGGGGTGAGATTCCCACCTCACGCAGACATACCTGCCCTAGCTGTCATCAAGCTACCATGCTAAAGGTTGGAGCGTAGCTGCTGTCACATGGCCAGTGGCAACATAGCGAGCAAATACTACCCCTCTAGGCCCCTGGGGTATGTTCTCAGGGTGGCTAGCCCAGGCTGCTGCTCGCAGCCTGTGCTATGCTGCTATTTTTAGCCCGCTAGCTTGGTAAGAGCTGGTGCCAGTAAAGCTATGCGAGCCAGGAGCCACACTCCTAGATCCAGCTGGAGACACAGCAATAGATAGACAGTGTCGGGCTTCTGACCACACATTGCTTGGGGCATATGCTGTGTACGTAAATGACACAACCAGAGCATTGGTCCCGTTCACTTGAGCAATATATAGTATAGGACGATCAGGCAGCATGGTGGGTTACTGCACTGCTCATTAATCTCTCCAGCCCTGAGTTCAAATTGCATTTCACTCATAATTACTAAGTGTTTATAGTCCCAGTCTGTTCTTTCTCAGATATTTGTCCACTTCACAAACTTGCTGCATACATTTGGCAGCGTCAGGGTAATCTTAATACAAAAATATCCACAATACATACAAGAGCAGGATGTGTCAGAAGGCTCACTAGGCTATGAAAGCAATATTATTTTAACCCCACCATGAGATGCTACGGCGCATTGCTTTAGCTACAGGGAACTGCCTAATGGAAAAGGTCCATTGTTTCTATGGATCAAAAATCCAAAGGCTAGATTGTAACCTTGCATGACTTACTTGATGACAAAAGCCCCGTCGAGGGTCCCAGAGGAATAAGAGGAAATGCGGGCACTTGTTGCTGCTCAAGATTTAGCCCTATGTGTTTACAGCTTAAAATGAATTATGAACAAAATCTCCATTCACAGCAAATGCTTTTCCTAAAGCTCCACCAGGATCCCAGTGATGTCAAAGACAAGCCTCCCATTGATCTGCTTGGCTTTAAAATCAGACCATACATATGTCATGAAAATGTGTATCTGTGGTTCTGACTGCAGTACATTTTCTGGTTTTTATGTGTGTAAGTTTGGCTTCTAACAGGAAAAAATGTACACAATAAGGTAATTCTATCCTTCGCTGCACATACAGTACAGTAAATACTTGTGAGTAAGCTAAATGTTCTATTTTCCTCTTAATTTTGTGGATGAGTACTAATATCTACATGAAGTCAGTTAACAAAAACTAGTCTTGCTTACTTGATTATCTGTGCAAAATAATGGGTCATGGCTGATGAGCTTTATAACATCTATGTAATTATAATGTGGAAACCCTCAAGTTGCTGCAGAAAAACTCTAAAGGTTATAGCTGGTAAAAATGCAATGAAACTAAGACCATTCAAAAAACCTTTTGTTACCAATATATAGTTAAACCTCTTATTAACTGGGACTTTTCTAATCTGCACAGCCTCTAATTTTCATACAAAAAGTATCTTCCCAACTCTTCCACACAAGAAGAGCAAAATCTCATGTTCAGAAACTATATTCTTTGGGGAAAAACTAGATGATATAATCTCATCATATGGTGACAATAACACTTTCAATTCCAAGAATATCTCTGGAGGATGTTAAATAGAGCCTACTAAAGTTAGACATTTGAAAATGAGCAGGTCTGGATAAATTTTTTTTAAAATACCTGGCTAAGGAGCTCGCAGGACTGGTAATGTTGATTTTCAGTAAGGGCTTGTATCCACTTATTGGGGGATTGACATGCGGTGATCAATCCACCGAGGGTTGATTTAGTGGGTCTAGTGAAGACCCACTAAATCGACTGCTGATTGCTCTCCTGTCGATTCTGGTACTCCACTGGAACGAGAAGCATAAGGTAAGTCAACGGGAGAGTTTCTCCCGTCGATCCAGAGCGGTCTATACATTGCAATACGTTGACCTAACATACATCGATTCCTGCTACGTTATTCACATAGCTGGAGTTGCGTAACTTAGGTCGAATTAGTCCCATAGCGTAAACCTACCCTAAGTCTTAGCACACTGGGGAGGTTCCAGAAGAGTGGAAGAAAGCTAATGTGCCAGTTTTTAAAAAGGATAAATGAGATGACCTCTCTCAGCCTGATATCGATCCCAGGAAAGATAATGGAGTGGCTGATACAGGACTCAATTAATGAAAAATTAAAGGAGCATAATGTACTTCATGGAAATCCACATGGGTTTATGGAAAATGTATCCTGCCAAACTAACTTGATATACTTTTTTGATGAGATGACAAGCTTGGGTGATGGAGGTAGTAGTGTTGACAGAATATATTTAGACTTCTGTAAGGCATTTGACTTTGTACTGCACAATATTTTGATTAAAAACTAGAATGATACAAAATTAACATGGCACACATCACATGGATTGAAAATAGGATAACAGATTGGTCTCAAAATGTAATTGTAAACCAGGAATCATCATTGATTGGTATGCTGCCAATGGGGTCCAGCCGGGTTTGGTTTTTGGCCCTATGCTATTTAACATATTTGTCAATTACTTAGAAGAAGAAAAAAACCATCACTGATGAAGTTTGCAAATGACATAAAAATTGGGGGAGTGGTAAATAATGAAGACAGGTCACTGATACAGAGTGATCTGTATCACTTGGTAAATAGGAACAAGCAAACAATATTTGTTTTAATATGGCCAAATGTATATATTTACATCTAGGAATAAAGAATGTAGGCCATACTTACAGAATGGGGGTCTTAATCCTGGGAAGCAGCGACTCTGAAAGAAATTTGGGGGTCATGGTCGATAATCAGCTGAACATGAGCTCCCAGTCTGATGCTGTGGCCAAAAAAACCCCAAACCCCTAATATGATCCTGGGATGCATAACAAGAGAATCTTGAGTAAGAATAGAGAGGTTAATTTTTCCTTTATATTGGCATTGGTGTGACCCTGGCTGGAATACAGTGTCCTCTTCTGGTGCCCACAATTCAAGAAGGATGTTGATAAATTGGAGAGGGTTCAGAGAAGACCCACAAAAATGATTAAAGGATTAGAAAACCTGCCTTACAGTGATAGACTGAAGGAGTTCAAGCTATTTAGCTTAACAAAGACAAGCTTAAGGGGTGACTTGATTACAGTCTATAAGTATCTACACGGGGAACAAATATTTACAGGTTCTTCAATCTAGCAGAGAAAGGTATAATATGATCCAACAGCTGGAAGTTGAAGCTAAACAAATTCAGACTGGAAATAAGGCGTAAATTTTTAATGTTGAGAGTAATTATCCATTGGAACAATTTACCAAGGGTCGTGGATTCTCCATCACTGACAATTTTTAAGTCAAGATTGGATGTTTTTCTAAAATCTATTCTCTAGGAACTATTTTGGGGAAATTCTCTGGCGTGTGTTATACAGGAGGTCAGACTAGATGATCACAATGGTCCCTTCTGGACTGGTAATCTATGAAACTCTCAATTTATAAGGGGTATGTTTTCAGCCCCTTGTTCCATACATTTCCAGGCAAAATTTGGTACATGGGACTAGACTTTTCAGGTTAAACGCTGTTAAATAGTCAGCTCTGCATATAATAATTTTAATTTGCCCCTGCAAAATCTGTCACCGGCACTGGGATTTGCAGGAGCAAATTCTAACATTGTATATGCACTGCTGTCTACCTTTTAAAAGTGCACATGCCAAGTGGAAGTGCATGCGTGTGTCCATGCAATTTTGTGCACAAGCATGGGGAAGCGAGGAAAAGGCCGCACTGAAAATTTACCCCTAAAGGTATGTCTACACTGCAGTATACACCCAGGGTTCAAACTCAGGCTCAAGCCTAAGCACCCTTCTTGTCTACACAGAAATTGTGCTAACCCAGGGCTTGAACCCACGGTCCCAGGATCCCATGGGGGTGGCTTTGTAGATGCTCGGGGACCTGGCAAGGTCCCCCAGCATCTAGACTGCAGTTTTACAGTCCCATAGCCCAAGTCATTTGACATGGGCCAGCTGCAGCTGTTTAATTGTAGTGTGGACATACCCTGGGAGTCCAGCAAAACTATCCCTCTTTCTTTGTCCTCTGGACAGTCAAATTTGGTGGAAAGTCAGGTTTTCCCACACTGCACCACAAACAAAGGGCTAGAGCAGCCACGTTTCAGGAAGGCGCTAGGAAGTCTGGGATATGCTTGGTTGGACTAGGGTCTGCGTACTGCAGTGTGGACATACCCTGGAGTCCCAGGTTAGAAACTTCTTAATGTAGGGTTGACAACTAGTGTAGATGCTCAAGCCCTAGATTCTCGAATCCAGGATCCACTGATTTGAATTCCACTAAACCGAGCCTTACACTGCAGTGTAGACATACCCTAAGACTATATTACTTGCATAAAGATATACCACAGAACTAAAGGGGAGACTGAACTAAAATCTCTGATTCAACAATGCAATGGGATGACATAAAACCCTAAATCCAAATATGCTGAACTTTGGGGTGTTTGGAATTCAGATCCAGAACCGAACGTTGCAGTTCAGGCCCATCCCTCTATGAAACACGTTTGTTCATATATTATCTATCATCATAAATCAGCTTCTCAACCCTTTCATACTGCAGACCACATTTTAGAGAGACTGTTTCATGGGCCCTCTCACCTCCGGCTTATTAATGCTTGGGCCACTTCCCATTTCATCGGGCATCACATAACGTCCCAACGAGAAAGACAGCATGGCTCCTGGCGAGCATTTTAGAATGTGAATATTCACTGTGGTTTCATATTGGGAAATAATGAAGAATAATGGTTTTGACCCTCTGTTTAATTTAAAGAAAAATGAAATAAAGTACATTTCAGAATGAAAAGTCATTTCAAAACAAAAAAGAAAAATCGGAACTCTTTGTTCCACAAAAGGTCAAAACAGGATGTTGTGACCTTTTAAAGATTACCCTCCCCCGCTTTTTTATTTTTTTTTGCAAAACGTATTTTCATTGATGTCGATACGATTTGGTGAAAAATTGCAGTTCCGTTGAAGCAGCATTTTCCAACTGAAAACTGTCTGAATGAATATTTTTTCACCAGCTTTATGGTCAACCCCTCTTTAGTGACAAATTCACAAGTGACTCAGAATTTTGGGTGAAAAAAATCATTTTTTTTTCAAAAAAGTAGGCTAGATAGAATTTGCATCTTGAGTGCATTCTGGGTTATCAAGACACCTGCCATCTATTATCTTAGGATTCTTTTTTACTTTTACCAGCTTTAGAAATCTTTGCCGTGCACGGGTTTAAAATGTTAAGCAGTAAAAATTATGAGGTCTATGTCCATGATTCTGACAGCAAAACAGGGACAATTTAACTCCTGCAAATGGTTTAATTTTAATTGGAGAATACTGAACGCCTGAAAAGGTGTCTAACTATCTCTCTGTTATAAAGCTACCTCGTGTTTACAGACCACAGAGTGAAATATTTTACCCTAAGTATGAACCTACTGTGTGCAGCTGTGATTTAAAATATCTAATCAGCTATAGGGCCTGAGCGCATGCCTGGAAGAAGCCAAAAGCCATCTTCTAGTCATCTCTATTTTTTATATCTTTAGCTGAGAGGTAATAATGAAAGCATATTTTGCACTTCAAAACTATAACTTGCCTTTGCAGTCTCGCAGACCCAGAACTTATCAGTAAACAAACATAAAAAAGGCAAACAGCGGTCTTGATTTGTGTTATACATTGTGAAAGTCATTAGCTATGAGTCAGGTAGCAAAACTTATATGTTCTCTTTTTGACAGTGATGACAATTTAATAGTATTTGACTCCACCGAGTTACATAGAGCATCCTGCGGCAATGAAAGAGGCTGTTTATCAAAATGATAAACATGTTTTCATTTCCTCCTTGGCTGCATGTATGTGATCAGAAGTCTAAGGCCATCAAGAATTCACTTATTCTGGCCACCAGGCAGACATTAAACTATTCAGGACCATCTGTGCTTGAAATGAGTTCCACTTAATGGACCTTCGTAAGGCAGGTCAGTCATAATGAATGCATGTGTGCATGAATGCATGAGTAAAGCAGCATTTAGTTGAGACTTCTTGGGTTGTTGTGCAGAGGCACAAAGAGTAGATAGATAAGAGATGCCTTTCTTTTTGGGGTCATATAACCAATGATTTGAGAATTCAGACACTCTATTAGATTTGCCTCCCACCAATCACCATGTCACCAGGCACTTCCATCCACTCAACTGTTGTTGTAGGAAGCTGTGTGGTATTCACAAAACCGGCAACAAGGTTGCAGGCTCAATAGGTTGAATTCTGCCAAGCAATCCATGGGGGAGGTGTAAAAAGAGGTAAGAACATGGCTTAAGTTCTATAACCAAAACATTTCCATCCAGTTTGCCAGAATTATTACTGGCGTTAAAGAATTCAGTGTATTTAGACAAGCATAGACGTTACCTTGTCTACGTTCCTATGTTGTCGACTACCTAATTAGCAAGAGGAGCTGTTATTTTGACTTTTATTGAATTACATGTAAATGTTACTAAAGGCTCATAGAACAGCACTGACACCTTCCTACAGAATTAAACTGCTTTAGACTTCAAGTAAATGTTCAACAGCCTGCCAGTAACACAGAAAACACTTTAGCCTTTTAAAGATATTCAAAGTGAGCTTACAGGAACTAATATGGAATAATGAAATTTTACACATCTGCTTATCCCATGTTATTTTATGACTGGTCTAGACAAAGCGAAGGCAATGAAGTGATAGTCATTTCACCAATTTGTAAAAGAATACAGATTTAGAGGTTGCAATTTGAACAGTTTTGTGGTTCAAGTCAGCTTTGGAAGCTTCCCGGCTGTAATTAATACATTCATAAGCTTTAATCAAAATGTTTATGTCAGTTAATGTGCCAGAACTATCAATTACCCAGGACTCAGGGGAAAATACTATACTTCATTTTATTCTAAGAAATAATAAATTGCTACTACATTAGCTACACAATAGGTTCTTGCTTCTGACCTGCAAAAATACAACAGATGGAAAACACAAAATTCCAGGTTACTCCATCAGGCAGCTCATAAGTCAACAAACAAAAGACTCATCATAGGCACACCACACGTACCACAATTTTTATTTCTATGGGCCAGTGACAATCAATATCTGATTCAGAAAGAAAAGAATCAATGTTACAGGGATGCACTGTGGCACATAGCAGAGATTTGGGTAAGTGAGGATGTCTGAAGAAACTAGGCTTGATTCTGATACTTCTGTAGACCAAGGGCTAATTGATGGAACTCTGTTAGACTTCAGTGGAGATACACAAGGGCTGAATATGGCCCATAAAGTTTAACAGCATTAGAGCAGCAACAAAAGTATGCACATTTAATCCTAAAGCTAAAACTCTTCCAGTTCATCCTTAATTTATCCCATTGTGACAATTGACATAGTCAAGTTGGGAGCAATATGCTATATCTTAATATATAATATCAGTTGTGAATTTACAATACATAGTATATGCTCAGCAAGGTTACCCCTTTAGACTAGGTGCGTTATTCACCCAACAGACCGGAAAAGATTTTTTGTGGTCTATGTGGTACATACGTATTTACATTTTTCATTAGTACCCATTATTTGTTTTGTTCATTATGTGGGCCAAAGGAGATATGCTATTTCAAGCGTGGAACTATTCCACACAACAATGGCATCATAAAAGATTCCTGCTGTGGATCATTAAGTTTTAGGCTGGAAAGTTATTTTCACAAACACAAGATTAGAATGATAGCATTCTATAGACACGGGGTCTGTTCTCTGAAGAAAAATCCATTTGATTATAAAGAAATATACAGAGAACATTTAATTTTGCATAAAACCAAACATTTTTGGAGACTAAGCCACAGATGTATAAAGGGCCAAAATACACTTGCTGTGGATGTAAGATCTTAACTACAATTTTTGATAAGAACTTTTTATATAGGCCTGGAGTTCACAGCTTGGCCTGGGCCATGGGAGCTGGCTAACAGAGAACAATACATAGCTAAGAGAAAGCTGGGGTCAACAGATAACCTTGTGTGTTTCAAGTCAGTGAGTGGAGTCAGCATAAATCTGAATGTCATTGAGCATCCTTATCATGAGTTATAGACGCATGGAGAAAGGCCTCACGGTTACTCCCTAATGCAGAGAGGGGATAGTGGTACAATACCCCTCAGATCCCAGACAAAGTTCCGGGAGAGGCCTAATATGATTGACATGAGTTATGACACCTTTCCCTCACAGATGTATGCCAATCTTAGCCCACAGAAATGCAAGGGTAAACTTACAAACAATTGTTATAGTTAAGTACTAATTACTCCTTTTTTGCTTTAAATCTCCAGGAATGTACCTGTTGGTCAACTGGGAAAGCTGCTCCCTTATTCCCCTGGACCCCAAAAATTAGGATTTAACCTATATACTTTAATAGACATTGTGTGTCAGCAATATGTTAATTTGAGCCTTGGGCGGAGCCATTATGTAATCTTTTAGACCATTGTCTTATTGTGCTTATCTTGTCTTGCTGTTAAAACCTATCCAGGGGTTTGGGAAAACCCATCCCCGTTGCTTCTCTCCACCCAATAAGCACCCTATATAATCTATTGTAATTAATTGTTCTGCAGTGTCTCTGAGTCTGATAAGCAAGGTGACACTCCGCCAGTGCTGTGCGTAATAAACTCTACATGGTGTACATTTTGGTCCTTCAGTTTGGGGGCTCATCCGGGATACAAGCCTGTGATGTGATTAAGGAGCTGAGACTGAAATCCAAAGGAGGTGAGTATCTTTAATTTACCACCTCATTAGGCCAGGGATAGAAGTCTCTCATCCTCTTTCAGACACATCTTGTTCCCACTTTTAAAATTTAAGTGCAAAAGGAACCTAGACACATGTAGTCCAAGCAGAGGGGTTAAATAAGGGTACCAGTTGGGAGGGAAGATGAGTGCAAGAGGAAAGGAGGACTTGTGGCACCTTAGAGACTAACCAATTTTTTTGAGCATAAGGTTTCGTGAGCTACAGCTCACGTTTAAACTAAGGGGTGTGTTATGGAGCACTTGAATAAACCACTAGCAAGCGACTGGCTGTGCGTTAAACCCAGGACTGGGTGGGTAGGCAAGCGGTAGGCAGTGCAAACTGGTGGTCCCATTTCCTCATTGCATGTTACATTGCACGTCCCAGGGGAGCCCCCCGCTCCCCCCCCCCCGCCGGCATGAGACGTACATACCTTAGAATAGCACAAAGTCTCCAACCAATAAGGCCGGCAATTGTGTGTAACTTAAGACTGCAGTATTCAAAGAAGGGGAAGACGTACATCCCCATCAAAGTTGTCAGTGTGGAGATTTAGACCACAGTAAGAAAGGGGGGAGACGTACATCCCCATCAAAGCTGTCAGGTTTGGAGATCGAGACCACAGAATTTAAAGGGGGAAACGTAAATCCCCATCAAGGCTAAACAGCCGTGGAGATTAAGACTACGTTGTTAAGGGGGGGAGACGCACATCCCCATCAAGGCTGACAGCCGTGAAGATTGAGATCATGGGGTGTCAATGGGAAGATGTACATTCCTAACAAGGTCAGCAGCCAGGGTGATTAAAACCCATTGCATCAAAGGGGGAGACGAGAGTCAGCCCTCGGGAATATTTGGAGTATAAACATGTCAAAACTCTGCAAGCAGCAGTTAAAAAAGCAAACTATGTTGCAGCCAGATCAGAGAAAGAATTGGTTAAATGGTGGAGTGACCAAAAAGGTGACAAAACAAACAAAGCAGTAATAGTTATATTGGATATACTCAACATAAAAATAAAGAAAAGAAAATAGAACTTTTTAAGCTGAAAATAAGGCACTAAAAGATAAAAGCCTGTGCCAGAACAATAACACTCCCTTTAAAATGAGTAACTGTCAAAAAACGCCAGAGCAGGAGAATCACAATCATACAATGTTAGGGTTGGAAGGGACCTCAGGAGGTCATCTAGTTCAACCAGCTGCTCAAAGCAGGACTAATCCCCAATTTTTGCTGCAGATCCCAAATGGCCCCCTCAAGGATTGAACTCACAAACCTGGGTTTAGCAGGCCAATGCTCAAACCACTGAGCTATCCTGCCCCTCCAATCACTATGCTTGAGACATACTCCCAGATCAGATGAGGGGGAGCTCACACACAGTTACCGCTCACCATCTAGAGATCTAAAAAATAAAAGCCTGAAAAGGGACAAAAAGAAAAGGAGGACTTGTGGCACCTTAGAGACTAACCAATTTATTTGAGCATAAGCTTTCGTGAGCTACAGCTCACTTCATCAGATGCATATTGTGGAAAATACAGAAGATGTTTTTATACACATAGACCATGAAAAAATGGGTGTTTATCACTACAAAAGGTTTTCTCTCCCCCCAAACCCACTCTCCTGTTGGTAATAGCTTATCTAAAGTGATCACTCTCCTTACAATGTGTATGATTTGTGCTGGAAATGGCCCATCTTGATTATCATACACATTGTAAGGAGAGTGATCACTTTAGATAAGCTATTACCAGCAGGAGAATGGGGTGGGGGGAGAGAAAACCTTTTGTAGTGATAAACACCCATTTTTTCATGGTCCGTTTGTATAAAAACATCTTTTGTATTTTCCACAGTATGCATCCAATGAAGTGAGCTGTAGCTCACGAAAGCTCATGCTCAAATAAATTTGTTAGTCTCTAAGGTGCCACAAGTACTCCTTTTCTTTTTGAGAATACAGACTAACACGGCTGCTACTCTGAAACCTGAAAAGGGACAGTTCAGTGAGGGAAGCAGGATGGGGCCCAAACAAGCAGGCAGGCAACAAATAAAAAATAAAAAAAACAGGCTGGAAGCTCTGAGGGCATAGTGGCAGTAGTAAAAAAAAAAACAAAAAAAAAAAAACAAGCAAGCAAACAAACACAAATAAACTGTTACCAGATAAAGAGCAACCCAAAATACCATAAATCTACTGTCAAAACAAAAATTTTGTTTGTGTTTTATGTTTTGTCTTGTGTCGTTTGTCCTGTTGCTAATATTATTGTGTATTAAAAACTACTGCATTAAAAAAAATTTCCCAGAGTACAGGAATGGGAATTCAAATCCCTGAAACAGTACTTGGAACAGTGAAATCTGAGTTAATAAAGGTGTCATTTTGGGAAATAAGCAAGTGATTTTTTTTAAAAAAGGGAAAAGTTAACTATGCAGGGGCTGGAGGGAATTAAGCAATCAAACGCTGTAAAAATGTTAAAAAAAATAGGTGTAATAAAAAAGAATTCTTGGTTTCTTTGCAGCCATTCTGAAGGAAAATGGGCCCTTTTCCAAAGGAATGTCTGTAAATAATCCAGGCAAAAAGACAATCTAATTGAAATAATTTGACTATAAACAATTTAGTCAAATTCACTAAAAGAACATAAGGGGTTTCTATTGAAACTTAACTGCCCCCAAATGTATACAAATGTAATCTATAAACAACTGTGTAAAAATTTGTATATTAAGTAAATATGTGAGGTCTTAAAAACCTAAATCAACACTCCTGGTTTGGAAAAAACTCTGTTTTGTAGGTTTAAAATAAATTGGGGTTTGGTTTGGTTTTGTTTTAAAATAATACCACTAAAATCCGTTTAACTCTTTAATTCAAACTGCAAAACTAAAAAACACTGTTGCCAAATACAGATAACTAGTGTTGTTTGGCTTTGGTATTTAGCATTGAACCCTTAAGGTACCTCAATGCTTCATAACATTCAATATCTTTATACAAAACCAAAGTCATGGCTGCAGCAGGGCAACCAAACCCAGAAAAAAGAAAGAAAAAAAACAAGTTTGAAGGACAAGGCTGTGTGTGTAAAAATCACCTCTGGTATGGGCTAGGGGGGAGGAACTGGTAGCCACCGAGTGCATATGGGCTCTGCCACTCCATGCCATTCACTCTTCAGCTCATCTGGGGTGCAGACAAATAAGGGCTGCCCTGAAGCACTGATGGTGGCCAGCCATGAAAAAAAGATTACAATTTCTTAAAAGATGTGTAACATGTACACAAGTAAATGTGGGTAGGAGGAAAAAGGTACCCCATAACCATCAACCATGGCCAAAGAAACCATGGCAAAATCTGCAAATTGATTTTACTAGGCCCTTTGCAGACAGGTTACAAAACTACATTAAGGTATTCACAATGAATTGAACAAAAAACAAACAAACAAACAAAAAAACCCTATACAACCAAGTAAAAGAAAATCAAACCATTTCTGGATAATAACAGCAGTCTGAACAAACCTGCATTTAAGGTTAGGGGAAAATGAAAACATTTAAAAGGCACCGAAATCAGTTAAAACTGTTTCAACCAGTGCTTGCCAATACTAACAATGTCTCCACAGGTGAACAGGAAGAAGGACTGAAGGGTAACCGTGAGGGAATTCCTGCTGTCGCTCCTGCTGCCCCTGTGGTGCATGATGAAGGACGCAAGTAGTGTGCCATGTGAAAGGGAGGATTAAACACTAATAGGGCCAGTCGACTAATCTTAGACAGTTTAAAGGATCTGTCAAACTCTGTGTCCACCTCGTTGGATATAAGAAAATACCTGGGTCAAGAATTCACCAGCCTGTTAATAAATGGTACCAAAATAAAGGAATTGTTGGAGAGCAGGGCAAACATTGGTCATCTCCACACATGGAATTGTAACCGATCTCCTGGATGGCCAGGTCCACCCAACCCTTATGGAAGTGGTGGGACCCCATCTCCCCATTACCCCTTCATAACAATGAGGAAACAAAGAATTAATGAGAGTCCAAAGACCAGCTTGGACAGGTCATAGCATAATCTTCCGTCTCCTAGTGCCTCTGGGAATCCCTCACTCACAACGAGCTAGAATGGTGACCTCCCTGCCAGTATGGAGGAGAGGTCATATTACTAAAATAAAAGTCATTGCATATTCCGAGGTCGCCGGGAAAGCATTGTACCCTAGTGAATGTTGCACCCACTTTAATAAGGAAAGTCTATGTATATGCCCTTATTATGTTCTAACAAATCTGTCTAGGTTTGAAGTGGCTGTCACTGAGAAACTGATGCACATGGAGCTGGTCCAGATTAACTGTACCTATTGGTGTGTGATTGCCCAAAACCACTCCATCGAGTTAAATGGAAAGCCCTGCCCCTTGACACATCCATCTGTGTGCATGATGGTCCTCCAAAGGGCAACACTGATTGTTGATGGGATGTGGCTCCACCGTACTCTGCCAATGATGGGTAACCTAACATGGGATCTGGAATGGCACTATGACAGTAAGTATCTAGAGGAGTTGGTGCCCGAGGCCCAAAGACACATTGGGGAAGGCCATCTGAGGTACACTCAGATAGGGGAGACTGTGGACCAGGCTGGTGTTAAGTACTCTGAGGCGCGGAATCAGGCAGTGGAGGTTTAATCAATAATTATGGGCAATGCCATCTCAGGTAACAAAATCCTCTGGAAATGGATCTGGGTGCTATTCTGCCAAATTATGTGGGGCGTGTCCATCCTGACATTCCTGATGGTGTTAATACTTTACCAGCAACTCCAAAGCAAGCTGAAAACGTTAAATTTGTTTTATTTGACCTGGCGGGTTAGGAAACCCTAGGGTCAAGAGGAGGGACTGAAGGGCCAAAATCCATTTGCTGTGGATGTAAGATCTTAACTACAGTTTCTTCTAAGAACTTTTCATATAGGCCTGGAGTTCACAGCTTGGCCTGGGCAATGGGAGCTGGCAAACAGAGAACAATACATAGCTAAGAAAAAGCTGGGGTCAACAGATAATCTTGTGTGTTTCAAGTCAGTGAGTGGAGTCAGCATAACTCCGAATGTAATTGGGCATCCTTATTGTGAGTTATAGACACATGAAGCACGGAGAAAGACTTCACAGTTACTCCCTAAATGCAGGGAGGAGATAGTGGTACAATACCCCTCAGATCCCAGACAAAGTTCCGGAAGAGGCCTAATATGATTGACATGAGTTATGACACCTTTCCCTCACAGATGTATGCCAATCTTAGCCCACAGAAATGCAAGGGTAAACTTACAAACAATTGTTATAGTTAAGTACTAATTATTCCTTTTTTGCTTTAAATCTCCAGGAATGTACCTGTTGGTCAACTGGGAAAGCTGCTCCCTTATTCCCCTGGACCCCAAAAATTAGGATTTAACCTATATACTTTAATAGACATTGTGTGTCAGCAATATGTTAATTTGAGCCTTGGGCGGAGCCATTATGTAATCTTTTAGACCATTGGCTTATTGTGCTTATCTTGTCTTGCTGTTAAAACCTATCCAGGGGTTTGGGAAAACCCATCCCCGTTGCTTCTCTCCACCCAATGAGCACCCTATATAATCTATTGTAATTAATTGTTCTGCAGTGTCTCTGAGCCCAATAAGCAAGGTGACACTCCGCCAGCGCTGTGCGTAATAAACTCCTGTGCTTAACTCTACATGGTGTCCATTTTGGTCCTTCATGTACAATCAAAAACATGTGGACATAAGATCTGGAAAACTCCTGTTTGTACTGTCACCAGGTTAAAAGTGCCATGGCATTAAAAATGTTAAAGTGGCCTCCCTCATTAACAGGCTTAAACTGAGCTCTCCTGAAAGCAAGAATGTGACAAGCCTTTTATGGGATGGATTATGGCATCTGCAGACAGAGGCATGCTGGTGAGGTGGCCTTGCTGCAGCTAGAACAGTAGTGGGCAACCTGAGGCCCATCAGGGCAAGCTGCTGGTGGGCCACCAGGCCGTTTGTTTACATTTGCATGTCCACCCGCAGTTCCTAGTGGTTGTGGTTCATTGTTCCTGGCCAATGGGAACTGAGGGAAGCGGCGGCCAGGTCCGTGATACTTCCCACAGCTCCTATTGGCTGAGAACGGCGAACCGTGGCCACTAGGTGCTGCAGGTGGACGTGCAAATGTAAACAAACGGTCTGGCAGCCCGCGGGCTGCAGGTTGCCCACCACGGAGCTAGAACTCCCAGCTGGGATTTTTGCTGACTCAGCCAAACTTAGAGGAGAGGTAACAGCATGCACATGATACAGTATGTCATGGGCCTTCCATCTCCCGTTCTTCTCTCTACTGTTTGAAGTATGCCACATTCATTGCTAGCAACTTTAAACTCTGATCCAAAAGCTACTGACATGACTGGTCGTTGGATCAGACCCTTCGTCAAAGTCAGAAATTTGTTGTTCTCTTTCATTTCTACTTGCAAATTTCACCAGTGCAATGGTTGGCTTTCCTCTGATAGAATGCTAAATTTGAAGATCATTTAAAATTGTTAGCACAACCAGATCTCTGAGCTCACTGTAACTAAAAAGCAATTTGGTGGAATACAGAAGCAAAAGTTTTAATAGATTCTGGAGTCACAGTTTCACTCAAATGAATTCTTATTGTTCTTGTACAATAATCTCAGGGCTACAGGTTACCTGGGACCCTGCTAAGATGCTTAGCAATGTGTTAGGGAGGCAGACACAGACATAGGTACTCCTGCACTTATCTCAGCTGCTGATTTGGAGCTTAAAGACAGGTAACTCAAGATAAAGAAAAAACCCCAAAGGTATGCAATATGTATTTATTTACACATCTAAAGTAATTACCATAATAGCTATGGTACTTAACAGATAAATATTATTATTAATATTGCAAAGAATCAATGCTTTAAAAAATAAGTGAATACAGGACAAGTAAAACCATTATCTTATCAAAAGAAAAGAACAGCTTTTTTTTCTTGGGGTCTGAGGTAGGTCTCTACTGGATTATTCAACATTAGGTCTCATTAA
Source organism: Lepidochelys kempii (assembly GCF_965140285.1). NCBI lineage: Eukaryota > Metazoa > Chordata > Testudines > Cheloniidae > Lepidochelys > Lepidochelys kempii. The sequence continues at coordinate 8,686,171 of NC_136386.1, read as the reverse complement.
TAACTCTTTAGACCTCTTGAGGCAATATCTAAACCCAGAAATCCTGTATCTGAGCAACCATTCTGCTCAGGTTCTGCACCCACCACAATGGTATCTGAGCACTGGTCACCAAGTCAGAGGCTTTAGCCATTCGGAATCCGGTACAAACTGTGTTCTGTTCCGGCATTTTTTGTTATGGCAGCACTATACAGCCAATTAATCATTATATTGCAGCTGCCAAAGTTAGTAACCTATTGGCAGTGGCCTTTTCAGTCAGAAAGGTGGGAACTGAGCTCACAAACCTTAGCCAGCCACTGAGGCATTCGCAAGCAATAGCAAAGCCGCTATTCAGTAGCTTTTCCAATGATGTCCTTGATCCTAGATTTCCAGTGGCAATGCAGTATCTAGTCTATGTCTACACTAGCCTAGTTAATGGACGTAAGTAGGAAATTTTTTCATAGTGGTTTTGCAACTATCAAAAAAGAAGCAAACTTAATGGCTTTAATGGATACTTTACATGCTTTAATGGATACTTTAAATGCTTCTTATGCCAATTTCCATTTTGTTTAAAAAAAACAAGCAAACAAAACCCCAAATCCAACCATATACATACATTTTATCTAAAGATACAATCTAATTGCAATTGTGTACAAAATCCAAATATCACCCATTTCCTTTGCTCAGTCTGCGTATTCTAATGATCTGTTTGCTCTATTGAGTTACTAATATAGTCCTCATCACAATACTATCTGAAAGCCTCACAGTCATTAAATGAATTTACCCTCACAACACTCCCTGTGTGGTGGGAAAATACTAAACCTATTTTACAGACGGTGAAAAGAGATACAGTGTAGATTAAGTGACATACCCAAGGTCATAGAGAGAACCTTTGTCTGAGTCCAGGTCTCCAACCTCAGTGCTCCACACCATTCTTCCTCCCCATCAGATAAAATTTTGTTTCAGTTTCACAACCCTAAGAAAATCGTAATTTGGAATAATTTGCTGTCGTTTTCCACACATACTACAGTAAGGGAATATCCTCAGCATTGAAACTCCTGCTTGCTGACTTCACTCATGTTGTGCTCTTTTTCATTCAATATAAATGGGAAAAGCAGGCCTAAATAACTTTAACACATACATTTGTAGTCCCTAAAACCTTTTGCTAATGTTCCCTGCCATCAAGCAAAGTAGCCTTTTAGAACAGGTTTATACACAGATAATACAAGTGAATGTGTTTGTCAGGCAAAGATGCTACGGTTTCTGCTCCTGAATTCACAAAGAAAACCCAAAGCACAGTGCATGCAAGATGTGGGTGGATCTAGGGCAAGTTTATGTATTTCCATATCAAACCAATATACACACTAGAGAATATGTCTTTCTACTAAAGAGCTTTGCAAATTGATCTCATGAGAAATTCGCACAGGACCTTATTCTTATGCATATAAAAAAATCTCTCGAAGATGAATCAAAAGAAAATGGCATCCAAAAAACAAGGCAGGCTTCTGGCAACTAACACTTCTGGCACACAGCATTTCAACTGACATTACAACAACAAGCAGCATTGGCTGAAGTATTCAAGGGGTCATCAGGGCAAAGATGGCAAAAAAAATCATAGTGTTAACCAATAGATTACAGGTTTCAGAGTAACAGCCGTGTTAGTCTGTATTCGCAAAAAGAAAAGGAGTACTTGTGGGTGCCACAAGTACTCCTTTTCTTTTTTCAATAGATTACAGTTTTTGTCTAGCTATTATGGGAGTACCGGCAATTTTAATTATGGGCTTACATGAGTGTATGAAAGATACATGGTGTGCATGACAAAATGCCTCCTATGGCGTGTGTGTGCGTGTAGGTATACTGTCCCCAATAGTCAGAGTAAAGAAAATTATCAGGGAAAGATGCCTGTGGATGCACCATGCAGACACAGTATAAATTTCATTGCCTTTTTCTCAGACAATGTTGAAAGTGAATTGTAATAGGTAGTATTAGCATTCCTGTGCTGATGAACTATAAAAAGCAGATATGTAACCCACGAGACGGCCAGGAATCCAACATGCTTTTGATAGGGCTCTTTAGTCTTTAATGAGATATTTTTGACTTCAAAGGGAGACCAACAATATCAAGTTTCAGAAATATGGGTCAGACGAGGCAGATCAGATATTTTGGTGGGATCTGCAATTGTAGAATTATATTAAGAAACTTAACCAGAAAATTAGGAATTTTCTAACTATTTCAGGAGTCTGGAGATGAAGGGTGAAATTTTCAAAAGCACCTCAGGGATTTAGGAGCCTAGGTAACATTTTTAAAGTTAATATAGGCATTTAAAAGCCTAAGTCGATTTTGAAACTGGGACTTGGCTATCTAAATCACTTAGGCCTCACAATGGTGAGTGGAGCAATGCTTAAATACATTTAAAAATAGGGCCCTAAATCACTTTAGGTGCTTTTGAAAATTTGACCCTTAATCTATCAGTTCAATATTTTATTTGGCTGGTCAGTGCCTTTGGCAGATCCTTACCTTATCTGAAGAAGATTCAGGAGACTACAGAGGAGAGAGAGAGAGACATTTGCTCTTTGATTTTAAAATTGCAAATTCAGTCTTGGCAAAATAGATGCAATATGCCTGCTTTCACCAGCATAAAATTATCCTCTAGATAGAATTAGTAATTGTACTAAATTCCTATGAAGTTACTCACGGTAGAACTTATACTAAATGCAGTAGTAACAGAAGTTAGAGATAAAAAGATCTACTATGCCACCCAGTCTGACCCTTTGCAATTACAGAATTGTTCCCTACGATACATTTTTAGAGATTCAAGGAGAAGATGTGGAGAGACTAACACATGTGCTTTTTAAGATTGTCAGGAAAAATAAGTCAGAAGACAGCTAAACTTATTTGGGGAATTATGAAAGTGGAAATATCCATATGCCAGAAGTTGTGGGAACCATACTAATATTACTATAGGAAACTCAAAATGGCCAAATTTTGCTCTTCTAACCATGCAATGCATGAAGACTATTTCCACAGTGGGAAAACTGTCAGGAAAAATATGTTAGAAGAATGGAAAGCTCAATTAAATACATAAAATTAGATTTATAGGATGCAAAACAGATTGGTAGATTCTGACTCAAGATGGGGTACCCTTACATAACAGTTGAACATTAGAAGTGCCCAGAGTAAGTGTCCAGCGTGTAGCTACTTTGAAGGGATCTGAAATTCTGAGGCACATAAACAAATGATCTAGGCTCACATTGTGAAAATTGACCTCCAGCTGTGAAGTGCAAAACTTCAGACACCTAGGAGCTGATTGTAATTGGCGCTGAGCATACTCAACTTCACATTAATTCAATGGGACATACAGATACAGTAAATTACTGAATCCATTATCCTGACAATGAAGTCTAGAGATCTCAGATAGAGGTCTACATTTGATTATTAATTTCTTATTAAAGGACATACATGCATTTATATACAGAGAGTGAAATCCTCATCCTACCGACGCATGAAGATTCTATTCATGGAATCTTGTACCTTTTATATATCTTTTATCATTCCTGAGCCATCTCTTAATAAAAAAAACTATTATTCATAGAAAAACATAAATAAGATGTCCACTGCAAAGGGAGATCCATAATAACTAGTTTGAAAAATAAGGCTAGAGAAGAGTATTTTATCGAGATTCAGCAGCAATAAAATCATAGGAGAATATTAAACTTTTGTGAACAAGAGAAACAAGACATTTTTGCAGATTATATTTTGACCAGATTGCTGACAAATATATCCCATGATAATCTTATCTGCTAAGGTGATTAGCCTAAGGAGAATCTAGGGTATATTTACAGGGAACAGTAACATGGTTTATGGTAATGTTCTTCTCCAAGCTTTACACATGCATGCCTTTGTTTTAATGAAGTAGTTAGATAAAGGGAGTATGTGTGAACGTAATGCGATCCACAAAGAATACATACTGACAACAAGGCTATGACTACAGAGATATTGTAGACAGACTGATATACAGAGTTACTACCATTGCAGAAGGTACATTAATCTTCCAAAGAATTGTAATAAATACAATAACCAGGAGGAACAGAACTAAAAGATTTTGGTCAATGTACTAAAAACTGAGAGTTGAGGGTTGAATCAATATGCAGGTGTCTCACATGGGCTATCTTGCAGATCAGTAATCTGGCTTTGGGGTTTAATGGTGTGTCAAGTATGGCTGCAGAGATTTTAAAACAACACCACCGACCACATTACAAAATTCAGTTCTCCACATTCCACCTGGAGAACAAAAGGCCACAGCTCTAAATTCTACTGTCCATTACAATTAGATTAGAGTAACATGCAATCACACTAATTCAAGGAATTTAGTTCTCAGTTATGTTTCCAGTGGAGAAACGCCACAGAAATTCTCAGGGTCACTCTACACCCAGATCACCCCATCTGGTCCCAGAAATGGGCTTGGGATCAGGCTCTTTGCCATAGTGTCCAGACTGGCCATCAGCATCACCTCCCCTCCTACCCACCCAACCTCCCTTTTGTGGATCTAGCCCTTTAAAAATGCCTGGAAACAAAACATTTCAGGTTGAACAAAATGTAAAATTGGACCCAAAAACAGCCTTTTACAATTCACCAAAATTCTAAAAAATTTTGGGTTCAGTTTGGGTTGAACCAGTTTTTTTTTTTCAGAACTGCCAGCGAACTAAAAAATCAATGATTTGTCTAGCTCTAGTCTATACAGTGATATGGAAAGATAGTGGACAGTACTTGAGGAAAGGAGTCTATTAATCAATTTTGCATTGCCTCTGTAAAAATGTTTTACATGACACACTACTGCATAACAGAAAACTCTGATGATCCTTAGTCCAAGGAACTTATATGTACAATCCCACACTCCTTGCCATGTTTCACTTAGGCTCCAATCTAGCCAAGCTTTCAAGAAAACATGTAACTTTAAACAAAGTTTGCATACTGTATATCTGAACTGAACTAATTTAATTCATAGACTAATGCAAACTGTAGATAAAGAGGAGTGATTTTTAAAATTTGCAAATGTTTATCTGAAATTACTAAATTTCATCCAAATTCAACGGTAGCACCCAACATTTTCTTTAGGGGTTCTATTGTTGGTCAGGGCTGAGAGCTCACAAAGGGGCAATGTTTTTTGTTCAGTGTTTATTCCTCTCTGCCTTGTCCTTCTTTCTTTTTTGGACTCAAGATCCAGCCGTTTATCAATGCAGCTTCTACTCTGTTTAAATCAGTGACTCTCCACTATTGCCTAAAATCATCATGAGGCTGGCATAACGGTTAACCTTTTGTCTTTAAATATCCTTGTTTCCCCACTCTCTCTTTTTTAAGGGGGATGGGGTAACTTTAATATCTAATTGGACACACTTCTGATCCCTTCACTAAAGATTTTGTTTCCTTTTTTAAGTTTATTCCAGTGTATTCCTGCCCTCACGTATTCCTAGGGTCACCATCTTAATGTGGCTGTTTCCACAGGTCTCAATGTTTTTGATTTCTCTGTCCTCTCCATTCCCCCCGATGATCAATAATTTATTTCTTTTCAACTTGATTTTCTCCACCCTTCTGCTCCAACTCCCATTACTCAATTCTAACCACAATTTATTTTGGCTCCTCTGGCGTTTAACTTTTTTTTTTTTTTTTTTGGTAACTGTAGTTAATGTTGCTCCCTTTGACAATTTCTTTCTCGTCTCTCTTGAACCTCCAGGTGAACAATACAATACCACTCTCTGATAATTGATCATCTGGCTCCTGTTCAGATCTGTTCTGCTTCTTTGAATACACATACAGCCTGGTTCACTCAGCTCCTTTGTGATATGAATACTGAGGGCTGCATACTTGAGTGGTGATAGACGAACTCCAATGAGTGAATAATTTCCTACTTTGAAAGCAGCATATGATCTACCATTATTCACTTTAACTAATAATAAATAATGAGACTAAATGCCAACAGTGTGCTGGGGTTGCTGTGCAAGACACAAATATGTAAAGACAGACCCTGACCAGAGCAGCTTACAGCCTATGAGACAGAAACAGAAAACAGAAGATGCAGTTCAGAGAAACAGAGGAGACTGGGCAGGCAGATGCCACTATTTTTCTCTTAACTCCTTATCCTGGTAGCAAGCAATGATTATCAAATGTTATCTTGGACTATTGGGGCTGTTTGAAATTTTGTCTAAGCTGCATTTTGATGGAAAATTGGGTTTTTGATTGAACAATTTTTTTTTTGCTAAAAATGTCTTCTTACTTTGGAAAAGTTTGCTATTTAGTTGAAAAGCCCAAACACCTGAAAACTGAAATATTCTGGCCAAGAACAGAAATAGTTATATTCAAAACAGCACCACTGTGCCTCATGGGAGTTGTAGTTGGGTCACTTTATGCTTCCATGCTCTTCTATGGGCAAGACTCTCCAGCTGGACAACATCTCCCATAATGCACCATGACCAGACACTCCTTATGATGCCTCACCTCCCCTCATCATGAAGAAGAAAGTGGTCCAGCCCTCACAAGAAAATGGGACCACAGGGCACTGGAACTACAACTCCCATGAGGCACAGTGGTGATATTTTGAATAGAAATATATTTCACTTTTTGACCAGAATATTTAAGATTTCAAAGTTTAACTGAAAAGTAATTTTTTCTGCCATGGAGATAATGCCAAAAATGAAAAATAGTTTTGTCAAAGTTTTCTTTGGAAAAAACTATTTTTATGACCAGCTCTACTGTCTATGTCATCTTCAACATTGCACCTGAATGGGTCTCTACCTGATTCCCAAATTGCCTAACTTGTCATGAAGGACGTACTTTGTCCTATTTTATTAGAGTAACAGAAATGAGAGAGAGGGAGAGAGAAGGCCATCTTATCAATTCTCCACCCAACACCAAATTGTTCCCTTCCGTATATTTTGGACTCCCTTGCTCAACTTACTTTCAAGTTACTCAAGAAACTGCGCTTCGACTGAAGCAACAGGAGATCCATGAAGAGACTATTCCACAGTTTAATTTTTTCTGATATTCACCCTATATTTTCCTTTGCTCAGTTTCTCCTCGTTAATCCCAGATAACCTGCCATGACCACACTGAACAACCCTATTCCCTACTCAGTGTCGGCACGTCAGCTATACATAGATAGTCATCATGCCCCAGCACATCCTCCTCCTCCTATATCGCCCCCATCATAGTTATCATTTAGCCAAGCTATAACTTGTAAATTCTTTTCATCTTTCTTCACAAATCAGGCCCTCCAGCTTTTTAATTATTTTTGTAGCTCTTCCCTGCAATATCAACAGCACTGGTATTGAGGTTTCTAGAATGACACAGTACACTTAGTAACAATAGTAAAGAATAATACAGTGCTCTTAAATGACGCTTTTTATCTGTACATATCAAAGTGCTTTACAAAAGGAGAAAAAAGTATTATCATCCCCATTTTTACAGACGGGGAAGCCTGTTCTTTGTAGTCCCAGTGCCACATCCTAGCCACTGATCCTTGCTGCCTCCCCATTACAGCATTTTTAAATGAAGGATTGGGGACACTCACTATAAATTGGCAAAGTCGGGACACTATGGAGTGTCAGGAGTAGGAAGAGTGCAGGATACACAGCATTTGTCTATTACCATTGAGACACTCAGATACTATGGCGAGAGACTTAGAATAAGAATTTAGATAGTTACAAATATAGAGCAACAGACACTTTTTACCAGAAAAAACTAGCCAACTGTTTTAGGACTGGAAGAGGAATACCATATCCCATTGAAAGGGTATTATATCTGTGTAATGCTTTCACTAGCACTATACAGAAGTTCTGGTCTTTCACAACATGCTAATCATAGTGGACCTTCAAAAAGAAAGCCATACAACAACTAGCTATTTCCCAGCATTAATACTTGAATACTACTTTCTCCCTACATGTACTAGCTCACATTTTAGGCCAGTTTCATTTTGTTATTTCCTGTCCCTATTTTTTTCTTCAAATCGCTCCGACTCTTTTTATTGTGAGCACTACGTGCTCACTGGTGCTTGCCACACCACTCCGTTTATCATCACTTGCAAAATGATAATGGTCCCAGTTAGCGAGATAATTTACCAGCAGATCACACTGCTCTCTCACAATGGTGTTTTTTTTTAAAACAGTGACCTCTAGTAAACTCAAAAGGCAATTTTTTGTGGGGATACTGCTCCATTTGTCTATTCTACTCTATATCGGTTTTTGTAGTGCATTCATCTCTGTACTATCTGAATGCCTTCCAGTAGCGTATTAAGCCCTGTGACTACACATCTGTCACATGTTGTTTATTCTCATCCTCTCCCCAGAAGGAGAAGCACATGCAGTGGAGTGTGTTTTGGTAGGGTTTTGTAATAATTATTTATTTAATAAATATACCTGTTGATCTGTGTTTATATTAGTGAAGGCAAGATCAAAGAAATGTGCCTTGCACTTTGATTTATTCTTTCTCCCACACAGATAAGCTTTACTTTGTTGTTGAGAGTTCCATTGTGCAAGAGGAGTAAAGTTGTGGACCACGGTCTTCATCCAAGAGCGTTAGGGTCTTTTAGGTACCCCAGGCCTAGGACTTGGAGCACTTTGAAGAGAAGGACTGAGACATTGAACTTGATTTGAAATTCTATGTGGAGCCAGTGTATTAAGAGGAGAACAGGTGTGATGTGCTCAGTGGTGGCTTGTGTTGCTGAGGAGATGCACTGCAGTGTGTTTTGACTAGCAAGATTTTTCTAAGTGCTGACAATTCCATACCTAGGCATATCCCATTGCTGTAGTCCAGCCGAGAAGTAACGAAAGCAAGAACAGCTGAGTCCAGGTGTTTTGTCTGCCAGGATGGGATGGAGCCTCCTAGCCAATCAGAGATGATAGAAAGCACTACTCATGGCTGTTGCAATAGGAGAGCTCAATGTCAGTGAGGAATCTCAGAGTATGCCTAAATTACAGACTGAGTTCACCAATTGTGGATGCGAACCTTCCATCAAAGGAGACAACACCGTGGCTGCAAACACTTCAGATTGTTTTCCTCTGCCCACCAGCATAGCCTCTGTTTTGTCCAGCTGTTCTTCATCAGTGAGCTGATCACATCCAAGCACTGGCCATTTTGGTGGCAGTGCCGTGGTGGTATGCGGTGAAGGATAAGCAGAGCTGGGTATCATCATCTGCATATCGCTAGCTCTTGAGTTCATGTCATCTGACCAATTCACTTAGTGGTTGCACGTAGATGATGAAAAGGCCCAGAGAGAGAACTGATCTTTCTGGAGCCCCACAAGTGAGGGTCTAGGGGTAGAGATGCAGTTTCGCATTACTCCTCTTTGGGTCCATCTCTCCAAGAAGGGCTCAAACCATTTTAGTTCATTACTCTGGGCTCCTGCCACCTCCCTCAGGCAAGATATCAGAATCTCAAGGTTAACGGTGTCAAATGCAGCAGAGAGGTCCAGGAGGAGGAGAATGAATGCCTGTCCTCAATCTCTTGACAGAGTGAGAGCATCTATCAATCACACTAAAGCAGTTTCAGTTTCGTGTCCTGGCCTGAATCCAAATTGAAGCCAGCACTCTAGACCTGGCACAGTTAGGTACGCTTACATTTGGCTTTTAGCTAGCTTCTCTATGAGCTTCCTTAGGAATGGGAGGTTTGACACTGTGGGATAGTTGGCTAGGACTGAATATCCAGGGTGGGTTAGTCAGTGTTGTTGGAATATTGGTGTTTGAATGAGGAGGGGAAGATTCCTTATCTGAATGAGGTGTTGGCTATTTCAGAAGAGGCACCAGTTGTTCATGACTCCGTTTCTCAAGACAGGAAGGGCCTGACTCTAATTCACAAGTTTTGGGTCAAGACTCCTTTAATGTGTCCAGAACTTCTTAATAAGTGAATGTGCCAAACTCTAGGAATGCAAGTGGGTCGTAGAGTGCAGGCAGAGTGGATCCATGCTGTTTGAGACGGCTTCCTGAATGGGTATGATCTTTTTAGCGGAGTAGGATGATAATTCTTTGCAGCACTTGGTGCTTGTCTCTGCTGCAGATTGCAGGCATTCAAGATTGATGAAGTGATTTACCAGTCTGGATAACTCCTTGGAGGTGGAATTTGGCAGCCTCAATGGAGGTGATAAGAAGATTCTCTGGGCCTGTAATACAGCCTCAACATAGGTTTTGAGGCTTTGAGGAATTTCTTGTTTCATCATGCCTGAATCAGCCTTCTCCCCCCCCCCCCCCCCCCCACTGGTGCTTGAGTTTCTGCCCCTCTCTCCTCATCCACTACAGCTTGTCAAAAATCCAAAGACAACTGTGTGTGTGATGGGGAGGACGGGGCCATCTGGGGGCCCAGCATGTCAATGACCAAGGCCAATGTAGAATGGTTATGATTCACCATGTTCTTGACTCCTTGTCCTGTGAGATACTGTGCTGTTGTCCGTTAGCAGGCTTTGGAATTTGTCTTCATAGTTGGTGCCACCTTTGTGGTCTTCTAGACAGGACACCAGGCAGAGAGTCAGGATATCTGGGTTCTATTCCCAGTTCTGCTACTGGCCAGCTGTATGACCCCGAGAAAGTCAATTAATATGTGTGTGCGTTCATTTGCCCTCCCACTCTTCCTTTGTCTTGTCAAGTTAGACAGTAAATGCTTCAGATCAAGAACTGTCGCTATGTGTTCATACAGAGCCTGACATAATAGAACTCTTATCTCAGTTGAGACCTCTCGCTTGATCATAATACAAATAATAAATAAAATAATAATTAATATTATTAATAAATAATAATAATAAGAGTAAATGACTAGTTTTGTTTTTACTGACTCCTGGAACACTGTGTAAATTCATTCATTCATTGACTCAGTTCAGCTGCCCATATTATCATGGACACCAGAATCAGAATGTCATGTTACTTCATTTCTTGTATTGTACCCATTAAGCAGTTGCTCAATTTTAGATTGAAGAGCATTTCAGAGAATGTGATCAGAGAGATATCAGAAAAACAGTTCTCAAGGGAAGTTTATTTTTAAACATTATTTTTGTATGTAGTGATTTGTAATGCTTTGCATAATACATACAGGATCCCCTGCCCCCCATTTTGGAGAGAGGATGTTAAATCCAAGAGTAGAATGCAGATTGTTACAATGGTGATCAAACAGATGGTCTTGCGAAGAAGAGGAGTAATTGCAAGAATACAAAAAGAAGATATCAGTAAGTATAATCTACTTCTGATACTATCATCTCTGCCAGTAAGTACATTGCAGAAGTCATAAAGGTAAGGTTCTCCCCCTCACCAAAGGGAGGCCCCTCCATACCATTCATTAAACCACAGCAACAAAGAGGGCATGTAACTCAGCAGCTATGAAACTACTGGCTCTGAACACAACAACAACATATAACATCCTTTAAGGCAGTCCTGGTTGACAAAAAAAGTGTTCTTTCTGTAAGGCAGTTTTCTTATTGATCTATGTTAACGTTTTGTCAAAGTGAACAATCTGATTGCTGGGGCAAAGGCTAACCATCGGGGAAAAGGTAATGCAACCAGAAAATCCATGACGCTGCAATGATAGATTTATAACCTGGGTTTTATTTGAAATCACTAAAAAGAAGAACATCTAAAAAAAAATTGTGTTGCACTCTATCAACATAGCCAAAGTAAATGGCCATGCTCACCTGTCCTGGGTGTGAATACATTATAGTCAACGAAGGATTACAAAATATATTTACATACTGTCTGGAGCTGGTGAGCAATTAAAATTACTAAAAAGTTCATATAATCCATTCACTACTTAGACTTTGCAATCATCTCTTCATTATCTCAGGCACATTTAGCTGTACTCTTATTTAAAAAGTGTAACCCATTCTCCAATCTTTGGCTTAAATTTGTTCATTACATGGTTTTAAACCTTCAATGGGCCAACTCAGTTGCTTAATGTTAAGCATGTGTGCAAGTACTTGCAGCATCAGAGACGTACTGAATATCAAAACAGCTCATATTTAGTTATAATCTACTGAAATTTTAGACTTCAGCACCATTTTGAGAAAACAGCAATTTTGGCAAGTACTGGATCATACCAAGAGGTAGTCTAGATATTATGGTCCTGGAATAGAACTCAGAAGACCAGAGTTCTAGTCCCAGCAGACTCATTGTGTAGCCTTTAAAAACCTACTTAAGCCTAATTTTCATTGCATAAAAACTTTATGTTAGGACCCTAATTAAGTGGCCAGGTCATCAATGTGAGTGTCGGACTCCTCTGAACAGACCACTTACTCAGGAGTCTGGACAGGGATAAGGATTTAGGTGTCTAACTTTGGGCATTCAAGCTTGAAAATGTTGACCTTAGGTTATCTTTGCGTTGGATTCTCACACGGCAGATGAGGATAATATTTGTCCTTCTATGTAAACCGCTGACATCATCCAGTGAAAAATGCTCTCCGGGTGCTAAGTGTTATTAGTATACCTACTCCATTTAAGAATCATGGTCGTGGATACACTAAAACAAAGGGCCAAACTGTGGCTGGCTGCTCTGTGAACGTGCTCTTATGCACCCCCATTTTTGTAGCCCTACAGAGCTGTCAGACACAGCTATGGTCCTTGTGCTCTCTGGAAACCCACAGCGGGTTGTGAGGGGTGGAGAGTAGCTTCCATGGCCTCTCCTCCCTTAGCAGGGCTGAAAGGGTGTACAAATAAGATCTCAGAGGGCAGTATACCTCCCCACACATAGGCAGTAGCTTTATAGTCATGACTGAGTCCCAAGATGTTTGGTATAAACTAAAATTAATGACATAGAATTTTGTTGCTATTTATCTGGCCATGAAGAGGTGCCCACAAAAACATGTTATTTATTGCTATTACAGTAGCAAGTGGAGACTCCAACCAAGATTGAGGTGCCATTGTGCTAGATAGGCATTGTTCAAACACACAGGGTACATCTACACAGTAATCAGGGTGTGTGATTGCAGCCCACATAGACTACCTGATACCGCTCTAATCTAGCTAACTCAGATTCTAGCACCAATGAAGTCATGTTAGCATGGATGCTGAAGCCTGTGCTGTCATTCTAGCTAGATTAGAACCAGCAGGGTATGTCTACACATGCTGCAATCACACCTTCAACTGCAGTGTAGACATATCCATAGTGAGAGACCTTGTTCCAAAGAGCTTGCACTTCAAGAGACAAGACAGACAAAGAGTGGATTGAGAAACAGAGGCACAAAGAGATGAAGTGACTTGCCCAAGGTCATGCATAAGGTCAGCAAGAGTCAAAAGCAGAATCCAGCTGTCCTGGCTCCCAGTCCAGTGCCCCATTCTTTAGACCACCCTGCTTCTTAACTTTTTTTATTTTAGGAAGCTGCTTATCACCCACCCTTTTGAGTGAGTTTTTGTTTCCTCCTTACTTTCATTGTTGGGAACTAAAAAAATATCCTTGCCAGCCCAAGAGATGAACACTGCTTTATAGGTTCAGCTCAAAGTTTCTCACAAGTATTGCTTATTCCAACCATTCTGTGTGTCAAACAAATTAATTTCCCACCCATTTGTGATGCCATCAGCACTGCCTATCTTGCTGGTTTCCCTTGTGTGAAATTTTTCACAAAGCTGCAACTTTAATTCCAATTCATTTTAACCAGGTGAGATAAAGAAACTATTGTAGAGAATGACAATAGCCAATATACCTTCAAAGGCTACTGCGGCAGTCAATTTAGCAAATTCCTGGTTCTATCTTACTAGATTTCTTTCAAGCCGAAAACTCAAGACAACCAACTGGCATTTGTGGATGTACATTTGCATACTCATTTGTTTACTTTTCAATATAATTAGCTTTTAAAGCATTACTGGGGAACTGAACAAATGTACTGCATAGTCCCAAAACCAATACAACAGAAACTGTTTACATTGGAAAGAATTAACTTCCCCAGTACCTTGCATGTATCAGCTGAGTGAACACTTAATGTTGAACATTAATTATATAAACAAAAGGAATGGCACAAAGCTGTTGTCTTTGTTAGTTTTCTTCCAAGATTAATCCTTGTTTGTGTTAGAGGTTCTGTGTCCTAAATAAATTACTGAAAGTGACTGCTTTGTAAAGGTTGATACTTAAGATTACATAAAATATGCACTGATCAATGTCCTGGACAAACAAGCTCCTTGCAGCTGCTGTTCATTTAATGACCCTCACTCAATAAATATTCCTTTAATTATGCTCTGAGTTTAATCGGATGGCATGAGCATTAGTATGTTGGAATGACGATCAGAGATCTTCTGCCCAGTTATCTGGCATGTAGTCTTTTCAGTCAACTGACTTTGGTTTTTTCACTTGTCTCCTATGCAGAGATGAATGGCAAATGCATGGGCATCATGAAGAAGCAGGGCTTATCTGAATCTGAAACTTGATTTATATGCAGGAACAATGCTGAAGTGAAAATTATAAAACTAAATTCACAAGAACTTTTGGCTATTAAAAAAAATTCACCTGGCAATATTCAAATGAGTAGGACATGAAGTTAAATCTGGTGTCCTGGCCAAATCCTCTGAAGCTACAAATGAAGCCCCATGCCCTGAGAAATTCCAACAGGTTCAAAACACGGGAGGTGCCTTCTCAGCAAGGCAGATCTTTAGGGAAACACCACACTGGTGAACTCCTCTCTAATAAACTGCAGGAATGTGGAGTCTAGGTCCTCATGCTTCCATTTCAGAGCCCTGTGTGGAACTGGTCCTACCTATCCAAGAGACCATTTCTTGCACCACAGTTATGATCTCCTTTGACAGCTACACTCATTGCTAGCCAATAGGTGGAGGGTTGTGTCTGTGGGAAACAAAACATTTAGGGAGCTGAACCAAGCTTATGAAATTCTCTGCCAGATGACATAAGAATGAACACTGCCCTTGCCACCTTCAGAGCTACAGAAGAGCCAGCTTCTCTGCCCTGGCCTTCCTGCAGCAGTATAATCACCCACCTTTAGTGCTCATGCTCTTCTCTTATGCAATAATAATTAAAGAAAAACAAACACAAATTCTGAATTGCTTGTTGCCGGTAGGGAAAGAAGCTAGCAATAGGATTGTGGTTTGGTACTGTTGGGAGATGCCAGATACTATTGTAATGCGTGCAAATATAAGAACTTAAAATACAAACTTAGGTAAGAATGACATAGATAAGACAGAATTCTAACTTATATAATTACATTCTATCTACACTGTACATTTTCCCCAACAATTTCAATTAGATATTGTTTATGTCCTGCTCATTGTTCCTGTCATACACCGCGTGCTGAGAACTCTCAGATAGCTACCGTGCTCCATTCCAGACAAGACTGCATTATAATGGTGATTGAAGTGCGGTCTATATATCCCTTATTTACTTCACATTGTTGGGAGGCTTAACTGGTTAATGGGCCAAATCCACCCCGGGTGCAAGCTCACTCATGTCAGTAGGGCTACACCAGGGATGAGTTTGCCCTGTTATTTGTGAAGTTCTTTGAGATCAGATGATGAACAATTCTATTAACGTATAAAAATCATGCTTTGCAATGTATGCAGAGTGCACAACCAAAGAAATGCATACTGCAAAGAAGCCCACGTGCACAGTGGAGGTAAGATGCTGACAGACAGACAGTCTTAAGAACTCTTGATGCACTTTTAATATTGCAGGAAACTGAGTGGCACTTGCAAAGCAGCTGCTATATTTGACAGTCTTTTCTTGAGCAATTGATCTTGCAAACCAGTGACTCTGCCATCCCCAGTCTATGGATTACTGAATGGTATCACTTAACTCCTATGAATAAGTAGCTCTTAGCGGAAACAGATGACTAACAATATATCTAGACCAAGATGTGACTAACGATTTGGGGTGCCTCCATTTTTGGCTTCCCAAATTGAATCATATTAAGGGCAACTGATTTGCAGAAAGTGCTATGGACCAACTCTCTGAAAATCAGGCCACTTTCAGCCCTAGCTGCTGCTTCAATTTATATTAAATAACTGATAGTGTTAACAAAACTCAGTAAAACAAACACTGAAAGTGCTTGCAAATGGGGCACCAACATGGCCCAACTACACTCATTTAAACATTCAAACAAATATTGGTGGAAAAAGTATTTGTAGTATTTGCCAGCTGTTTTGAAAACAGTGGCCATTGTGAATTCAATTTGCTTAACACAAGAGCTGGTGGAAAGTCAGAATTTCATTTCCGTGGGTAGTTTCAAATTCGGGGGGGAAAGTTCGTTTAACTTAGGAATGATAGCGCAGAATTTTGATGTTCCCCACATAAGGGAAATCCAAAAATTTAGAAATAAACAAAATGTGTCATTTTGAAAATTTAAAACAAAATTGATCCTAATAGCTCTGAGGCTCTGGGTTCAGGGGTGGCTCCCAGAACTTCCAGGCTCGCAGTGAACTGGGGTTCTGAGGGCTTCCAGGAAACCTGCTCTGTGGCCAGGAAGACCTGGAGTCTATAGCCTTGGGGCAGTCCGCATGACATGGCTTCCCCAGAGTCACAGACCCTGAAAGTTTGGGCTGCTGGTAGCCCCCCAGGTAAGTGAGAAGGAAAACTGGCAAGGTTCCATCAGAACTTGCCTGTGGTTCTTCAGAAGTTCAAACCAGATACGTTTCTGCAAAACATTCTGGGTTTGAAGAATTGGCAATTTCTGATCAAACAAGGTTTCATTAGAATATTCCAACCAGTTCTGATGAGCACAGGTATTTCCGGAATACTGATACACTGGGAGAATTTTACTTCCAGTTTCCAGGTCCTGATTTTCCGTTTCTTCTGCTCTTATCCAGTCCATAATCTCCTTCAACCTTCCACCTCATTTTTTCTCTTTGTATTGTTGCTACATCCATTTTTACATTCTTTCTCACAAGCCTGATCCTATTCAACACCACCATGAGTACTGTTTATTAAAGTTTATTTATTTTGCTAACTGTCAGCCTGCCCTGCTAAACTCTGTCTTGTGTCACTTCCATAGGACAGAAAATAAATCAGGAAGTGCTGAGGTTTTCATACTCTCTCTACAAACCTCCTCTAATACATTGGCTTCTGACGATAACACTCCATCTCTTCAGAAAACTCAGTGACCCTGAATTAAATATAAAAACGTCCAGTTCACTTTCTAGTGTGCCTCACAAACCTGCAAAACTCTACAGGCCCACTGCTAAGTGGACTTTAAATATTAGCAGTTATTAGCCACAAACATGTTCCTTCTGGAATAAAAATTGCTGAAGCAGATCAGACTAACTCTCCATTAACAGCACTGTCCTTCTGACAGGTCAATATCAAAGGCTTCAGAGGAAGGTGCAAGAAACCCCCTACTGGGCAATTATGGAATAGTCTGCCCATAGGAGAAGTTTATGCCTAGCATCTTTGAGTCCTCTAAGTATGAGGGTTTATATCCCTTCTAAACCATTTTAATCCTATCTAATAGGAAGACCTCATTATCCATCCAACTGTCCAATGCTATTTTGAATAACACTGTGCCCCAGCCTCAATAATATATTGTGGCTCTGAGTTCCACAGGTAAATCATATTTTGTCTTTGGGGGTGGGGCTGGGAGGGGCATTTCCTTGTGCATTTCCCATTTTCACTGGATGTCCCATTGTTCTAGAAAGTAAAAACAAGAGCACCTGTATTTGCCTTCTCTGCACTGTTCATTTTTCACATCTCTTTCACGTCTCCACCAATTATCTCTTCACTGAATCAAACAGTCCCAAGTCCATATGGATTATTTAGTGTCTCTAATCCTTTTTTTAATAGCCTGTTTCAGAACCCCCTCTTTTGTGACCTATGGCAGCCAGAACATAACCCATTATCTCAGCTTATCTCAGCTTTCTCTGGGATCTCTGATGATTATAACACCATTAAAATATTGACAGTAATTCTCTTTCCCCCCCCAACACCGCATTTTTATACATCCTCACTTTTTTTTTCCTGACTGCTGCTGCACAGAGAACAGATGTTTTCAGTAAACTGTCCAAAAGGATGCCCAGGTCTTTCACCAGAGTGATTACAGTTAATTTAAAATGCAGCACTGTGTATCAAATTATTCCTACCAATTTTCTTTCATTTATCAACACTGAATTTCATCTACCATCATGTTGCCCATTCACCTACTTTTGTTAAGTCCCGGTGAAGTTTCTGACAATTTTCTCTAGCACCCAGAAACCACTATGATAGGCACACGATAACTACCTAGACAAATTTTCATCAGACATCTTTGGTGAAGTCCATCTCAAGGGTTGAGAGTTTGGGACAGTGGATATCTGTCCATTAGCAGCTGGACTAAGATCATCCAATTATTTCATATGAGCGATCAAGTAATTATTGGACAATGACTTTGGGTTACAACCAGTCTGAGCCTGATTTGTACCCATGGCCCAGTGTTGATAACCTCCATATTCTACAGTCTATCTTGTGAAGCATCTACTCTTCCAATGAAATACTTTTAAAACAAATGGCCTCCTTTGTTTTTCTTTTTCCACTAATTAAATCTCCCCTTAAAGCTTCATGAGAAAATGCTTTTGATGTCTCCCCTTTGCCAATTTACAAGGGCATTGTTAAAATCTTTGAGAAGTCTCATTTCCCTAAGAGCAATGTGTTTACTTGAAGATTAATAGATAATATAAATGTATATGATGCAATCGAGGCACGGTGCTTGTTTAACTCTGGAAACACTTAAAGATAGTGTCAGCAAGTTAAGGACAGAATGTAGATTTTTACTTTGTTTTTCATTGCCTTTGTTACCGTGTAATACTCAAAACATTTCCATTATTAAAAGTGAATATTAAAAATAGCATGCATGAGCATACCGTTGGCTACCCAAATAAGAGATCTTAAATCTAGGATGATATACTTGCAACAAGAAATAACATACTGTCAAAACAGGATGCATGATAGCACATGGTCCGTATTTTCAGTTGTGGATGTGCATGTCAGTCTTCAGAAACTCTGAATGTGCATACACAAGTTGAGTAATTGTGCACATCAGTATCCATTTGTGTGTGCAATCACTTGCTTTGTACATGCAAAATGCCTGATTGCGTACTTAGTCACAGAGCGATTACAGATGCGTCCCTTGGGCCATGATAGAAAAATTGGCTCAATAAGGGATGGACAGTACATTTTTTATAGTTATGAAACAGGTTTTTAGCTCAGTTCATTCAAAAAAATTATACCATATATACAACTTAAACTCCACTACTCTTACTGTATTGTTAAGCAACATTCCACACTCTGTACTGTATGTCCAGTGTTCTATTCTTACTGCTTGAAGCTTCACAAATTTAATCTCCAGGGTAGCAATATTTCAAGAATGGTTATGAATTGAGGCATTGTTGGAAGGCTGTGTATTATATCTGAAGTGGCAGAGTGTGAATATTTGACATCAGGCTTTTTGTATGGAAGCTTTAGAATTTTTATTCATAGAAACCTATTCTATTGAATACCATCCATGCCCACAAGGTAATGTATGTCACTGAGGGATATGTCAATGTCTTTCTACAACACTGCTTGATTCCTGATGCCAATCAAAGAGCAGATGCAGAAAAGGTAAAAAGCTATTGCCCTCATAGTTAAATATATATTTTTACATACCTTAGACTGTGGATAAGAGATGTTGACCACATCCCCATATACGGCAGCAGGTTAATGCCCCTATGCACAGACCTTTTCACAAACTAGCTCCTGCCCACTTGGATTTTTCTTTTGAACTCAAACTATCTGCATGCATATTTAAATGCACAGCAAAACTGATAAATGTTTGCACAGCTTGATTCAGCATCAACACTGGAATTCCACACAGTGTTCAGAGCAGGGGAAGCTGACTGAGGAGAGGTTTCTGAGATAGAGAGAATGGATGCAGACTGCCCATAGTGTACTGGACAATTGGTTTGATAAATTTAAAAATAAAATCCTGGCTTTACCCAGGAATCATGTTAACCCATTAGTATTTTATAACGTTTTTCCTTTATAAGCAAGCACAAGTGGGAAAGCGCTTTCTCTGATAAGACAGACTTGGATGACCTATAATTACAGAGGAGTGACTTTCACATTTTTTTGAAGTCTACCCAATGCAATATCAGGAACTGAAGTCTCTCCTTGACTGAATGATCATAAAAGCAACTTCTTTACTCATGTAGCTCCCCACAGTTATGCTCCTCACCAAATTAGACAGGCTTATTTGTTTTCTAGCAAGGTAGTAGGGGGAAAAAAAAGAGAAATGGATGAAATAAAAAGTTCAAAAGAAAAATTCAGCACCAGATCAATGTGTCTGGCTGTTGGAACACAAGGGACCCAACCACCTTCCCTCCCATGAAAAGTCTATTCTAATATATGTTTGGGGGGATTTCTTTAGCACTTCAAAGAGGCAAGTCAGAAGTGATGTAGATCACTATTTCCCCAAAACTCTTTAAATAAAGGCATGTGATGTTTTTATGTCCTTTAAATATGTCTTTAGATAATCTCCACAACAGTTGTACTATGTAATAACACTTTATGCTTCAGTAAAACAGCCGTTGAGACAAATTCTGATCTCTTTTACACTGATGTAAAAATAGTATTTATTCTGGATTTACATCAGGCTAACCAATTATAGAATTTGGCTACATAAATGTAAGTGAACTCACCAATTGAAACTAACATAGTCTTTCTAAATGACTGTCCTTTATTCTTCATTGGCAAAATGACAGCATGGATTCTGTTATATGCAATAATACCCCAAAAGCGACACTGTAGTTATTTTTTATGGACTCCAAATCTTTTGATTTAGAGGATAAGATGCTGCTGCCCAAGCCCATGTAAACAGTAACTGAGGTTAATAAATTGTTGTTTTCATTAGAATACTTGAACACTTTTTTTACCCTGTTGCATTATACTGTCAACATGCTAATGTATAGTACAGTGATTTCTTGTTAAGCATAAAATGTTAGGATTTCCATATAAATCAGTTCTTTTAATATGTTTGTGTCTTAGTATGATGCCAAGCTGTGAATTTAAATAATGGCATATGTCATATATATTGGTATAGACTGTATTTCAAAGTACTAACTACAACAATATTAGTAATATAAATATGACAAATTCTCAGCCTGCTGAGTGAGCTGTTGTGATAGAAACTGCATTAAATGACATCCCTACTGAGTAACTAATGAGGTGAGTTTTGCCCTTTTCATTCTATCCATAGATCCTTTAGTCTATCAGTCTTTTTAAGGTGACAACTGAAGTTGTCATCTTGTTACTAAAGGAAACCTTGCATTAGTAATGACAATACTACTACTGGGATACAACAGCTGGAACCAAGTAAAAGTCAGAACTCATCCAACGAAGAGGTGACCAAGTACCTGACTAAAATGCTTTCTCTGAGAACGTGAGGCTAGTCAGCTGAAAACCCAATGCTATCCAGCTATCTGTAACTTACATATAGAATGACTCATCTGCTGTAGAAAAGTTCTGTTAGAAAAAAACACATACCATGATTTTGGACTCACTATTGGATAGTGTTTTAAGTTCTTTTATATGCCTTCACTTTCTGTCCAAAAAGGAGAAGCTTATAAAATCTGTGCACTGGATAGCATGAAATGAACGACAGTAAAGAAGCATTGTGCATACATCTAAGGTCTGCTGAAATTATTGCAAAGAAATGGAATATTTCAAACCAAAATTGGAACTTATTAGGAAAGGTGACAGGCATTTAGCTATCTGAGACTTGGACTGGTTGGTCTCAGAAGATATAGCTATACATTTTATAAGTGATTATGATCAGTCAGTCAGCACTGAACTAGGAACTCTTAGTAAAATTATTCCAAACAACAGGATTATGAAAAATGCAAAAGAATACTGATAATGAAGATATACTGTAGTTTTTAGACTAAAAGCATAAAAATATGTTATCTTGGACACCAAGATAATAAAGTTCTCACGAGTCATAAGTTTCAGTCTTCAGCTATGACTTTTTCCATCTATAAATGTGATACTTGTGGAAGCAGCTGGAGAAATTCTTGCCATTCTTCAGTAACAATGTCTGGGTATTCTATAATTTTCCATGAAGTACTGCAAAGGTACTGCACATACAGTGCAATGCAACAGAATGATGAGAAATAGTAAGAATTAGTCTTTTTGGTGAAATGTCAAAAATTTTGCCCGAGCTGAAATTTCAAGTGAAATGGTTTTGGCAAATTAATATTAATATAAATGTTTAAAATGTACGAAGAAAGTTATCTGAAAGGAGCCTGTGACACACCAGAATACAATCTAAACTAGTGAGCAGCTGTGCCATCCTTGCCCTGCAACCTTGGGTGCCTTACGATGCCTTGCTGAAGTCTGGGTCACTCACAGACAGCCTTCCAGCCACATCCTGAGTGTTTGTGCATCACTGCAGTCTGCCTGCCACATTTGGGTTACACTCTGGCTCTCACCAGACTTGGCTATACTGGCATGTGACCCCAACACACACCTAGTCTTGGATTTCTCCCCAGAAATGTATGTCCTGTACTTCCCTGTGCTCTCTTGGCCAATACGAAGTCAGTTATTTCTTAAATAGAAGTAATAAGGATACAACTTGACACCTCAAATGGAGTTTCCCAGATTCTTCAGTTTAAACACACTGGATTCGATAAAACAATAATGCAAGTTTATTAATCACAAAGAGAGATTTTAAGTGAGTAGAAGAATTGAGGCATAAAAGTCAGAAATGGTTACAAGAAAATAAAGTTAAAACACCACTGGTGCCTAACTTAAACTATATCAGATTCAAGCAAAGTTTTGCCCACTTTGCTTCAGTAGTCTTACTGACAAAACCCTCTAGGTCAGGACCCTTATCCCAGAACCAACACGTTTTCTTTGTCACTTCTGGTGCCATGAATGCAAGGGGCAGAATGAGGCGGGGAGGTGTCTTAGTGGGTTTTCCCCTCCTTTTTATAGTTTCAGTCCCCCTCTTGAAAACATTTCCAGCTGGGTACCAGGAGACAAAAAGTCCATGTAGAAGGATGCTCCCTGCTGCTTTTTTCTCACCTGTTTGAGCTTCCTTTTCTCCCCTTCCTGACTGAGGACTCGGTTTACTGCTTAAATGCTAGTTAAGTAGACCACACATTCCTTTGTTTAGGACAGATCTATTCTTCCACTTCTGCTCACATAGAGCTGTGGTTTGGAACATGTATTAACATTATACAGGGGAATCTTACAGCTTCTTATACAATGTTGACATGCATATTTTACGAGGGCAATAATAATCAGCAAACTATGAGTTTTCAAATGATACCTCACAAGGCATACTTTGTAGAAAGTATATCACAATAGTGTGTAAGGTGTGGACACAGGTACATTCTGTCACAAGTCTCAAAGTTCTATGATATTATTTGTTTGTATTGCAGTAGTGCTTATGGACCCCATTTATGGATCAAGGCCCCATTGTATTAGGTACTGTACTAACATGTTACAAAACAACGGTCCCTACTCCCAAACAGTTTACAATATAAATATGTAAGTATATAAAACTGTGGATCAAATTATCATAGGAACATAAGCATGGGAATTTTCATAGTGGATCAGACTAGTTCTGTTTGCCAACTTAGCTACTTTGTCACTAGATTTAGCAACTTTTTGGTTTCCCTAGTGAGAAAATAAGTGTCAAAGTGACTGGTTACAAATCTAGCGACTTTTACTGCCAATTACAGTGACATCCAGAGAAAGAAGTCACCAATACGCAGAGTCACAAAATCATTCACAAGCAGCTCAATAGTGCTGATAAAATCCATTTCATGATTCTTCTTACTATTTTCCTTTGCACACCAAGTCAACATCATTACATCTCAATTGAGCATGACCTCAGAAGGAATTGCATTCCAGGGCTTCTTGGGCTGAGATCACTATAATCTACAGGAAAGGAAAAGAAATTTGTGGAGGCTAACTAAATACTTTGCTAAAGACAGGCGCACTTTGGAGAGAGCAGCTTGGTTTTTAGCCAAATGTGTTCTTGGCTGAAATTAACCAACCCGGCCGATGTGGGCTGCAGTGTACAGAATGCCGTTCCCGATCAGCAGAGGGCCACTAGCTCACATATAAACTTTAAGCCCTGAGCTGACTAGGCTTGGAGAGGTGGAGAGCATTTAATTAGGGCCGGGGAGGTTCTGCCATTGCAGCCAGGCCCCCTTTAATGGGTGGAAATTGGACTCTCAATTAGACAAACAGCAAAGTCCGTATAGCTGAGGTTTGTAAATCCTCCTCTTCCCCTTGCCCTCTGGATCAAATTGTTGTAATTAAAAGCACAAACAAAAACCCACAGGTGCAATAATGTGGTGTTGCTTTAGAAATGAAACACACATGATTAAAGGGGGAATATTCATTAGCCACCAAAGAAGAGGGCCCTTCCTATCAATCAGACACATTTGGCAGGTCAGAGCCCCAGCACCTCTGGGCAGTGCTTAATTTGTGCCAGGGATTGCCAAGACTGAGGGCAGCTGAGCCCTGGAACCTCTTTCATCACAAATTAAGCACTGGGCATACCTAAACCTGCAAAATATCCTCGTTCCACTGCAGCCCAGGTCAGCTGGGGTTGGTTAATTTAAGCCAAGCCTCCCTTTCTTGCCAGCCTGGATTTGAGCCAACAGGTTAGTGAAAGGAAGGACCCAGAGCCAGGAGAAGAGGGCATTCACCTGACCTGAGCTCGGTGCTGCAGGGAGCCAAGAAAATAGATTTAAAAACAAAAATCTGATATCTGGACCCCTTCCCTCCATTTCCAGAGTTTGACTTCTGAAAACAGCTGGGCAACTAACCCCAGTTAGTTTAAGCCAAGCCTGGGGAAGGAGTAAAGGGGAGCCAAAATCAAGGTAGCTTCACCTTTGATCTTGTACTAAGAACTTCTTCCCTGCAGGCACGGTGCCTCGCCTGCAGATTATAGTGATCTCAGCCCAAGAAGCCCTGGAATGAGATTCCTTCCGAGGACATGCTCAGTTGAGACGTAATATTGACTCTCTTTGGACATTTTGTTTAGTGACATTTTGACTCCTTTTGAGTGCTTAAACAGCTACATCTAGTGACTTTTCAGGGTTTGTCTGGTGACTTCCTGCTACGTGGAGTTGGCAACAATGGTGTGTCCAACAGTGGCCAGTGCCATTGCAGAGGTGAATGTAGCCTCCTGATGCAATGGATGCAGAGGGGAGGTTTGGGGGAGAGTAGATTAGAAGGGTGACCCCTCCCTGCACTCACCACACAGTGGCGGCTTCTGTCCCATAGGGCTAGGCCTAACTCCCCGCTCAAGGTGTTGTGACCTGTTGCATGGGGTCTTAGTGCCACTCAGCTTCACTTGGCTGCCTCTCCATCATGATGGAGGGCTGGCCAGGCCAAATTTGAAGTGCAACCTGGTACATGGGGTTGTAGCATGATGCAGGTTTGGTCCAGTTGCCCCCCCTACCCCCATGACAGATAGGTGGATGGGCCAAATTTGATTGAGGTTGCAGTGCCATGTGTCAGATCAAAATACCACCCATTGCTGGGTGCTGTGACCCCATGTTCTGTAGGTGCAACTGCACTTCTGAACCCATGCTAAAGCCTGCCTTGACCATATGCTCCAGAAGAATATGTAAGAAACCCTGCAGTTATAAGTTCTTGGATAAGCTTTGCACAGGGAGGGTGCATGAACTGAATTGAACAAACCCTTTTACAGACACCTGACTTGTGCATGTAAGAAGAAATCCACTCCACGCAGAGGACCAGCACAAGGTCTATACACCTTAAGTCAAACTTCAACCCTATTTTGAGGACTTAAATGGCACATAGGCTTTGTGCTGGCCATCTGTATTAGTGTTAATTTCTCCCTTAAACTCCCGTGAACACATGGCCAGTGGTTGTCAACCTATTTACCATTGTGGGCCACATATGCGGCTCTCTACGTGTTGTGTGGGCCACAACCACACAATATATATACTACCTGTATTGCCCTGAGGATGTCACACGGGCTGCAGCTGTATTGGGCTGCAAGTGGCCTGCGGGTTGAGAAACACCGACACATGCAAACCCTGATTTGTGCAAGCAGAAACTATGCACATTCACAAATCAGGGTTTGAATGCATGTGGTAAAGTGTGTGCATAACTCAACACATGCAGTTTTGGAAATATGCTGTATACACACATGGGGATCACATCACCTACCACGAAAAATGGAGAAGGCCTGACCCAAATTATCATATTAGATTATTGAAGAATCATCTGAGAGATCCACATTGTACAACCATAGAGAAACCCATCTACCCTTGCCCTCGTACTTTTGGAGAATGGGTCACCTGTGGTGGCATTACCAAAATTCCCAATTTTGGAGATCCTGGAGCATCTGGTGGGCTAGTGGAGAACTGTGTGTAACCCTTCTAGATGGTGTCTGCTAAGGACAGAATTGTGGTCCAAAGCATTACTTCTGTGCTACCTTTAATTCAGTCCATTTTCTTTAACAAAGTCATTGTTTGTCTGGCTGAAGACTGTTTTCTGCATGGCTGACTTAACAGGGAAGTGCATTGATTTATGTGGGGAAGGCTATAATCTTAACAAAAAGGTTGAAATTACTTTTAACTGGTTTGATTTTCTACAGGAAACTGGAAGTTGCCGAAAGACTCTAAATCTGGGATACCTGTGGTACTTTCATACCTGTGACTTTCCACTGAACATTGTCAGGTATCATGGACAAGATCCTCAGCTGGTGTAAACTGGCATAACTTCACTGACGTCAATGGAGTAAAAATGATTTACAACAGCTGAGGATCTGTCCGAGTGAGCTCATGCCTCAAGCTTTTCCCAGTGAGCTGAGTAGAATGACTCTATTTTCATGACTGAGCTATTATGGACATATCAATGGTATTTATAAGGTGTCAGCCACTGCAGTATCTATGCTCCAAATGAGGTCAAAATCTGGCCCCATGTTTGTGTCTTTTGGGAGATTCTTTGGGATGGATAACAAGGTGTTAATATTTTGGAAGCAGAATTCCCTGTAACTGGAACACCATATCATTTTCCTAGTAACTCGTCCTCTTCTCTTATTTATTACTTTCCTGCTGTTCCTCTAATTCATTTCAATCTTTAGAATTGTCCAACAATTGTTCCTGAATATTGACCTCTCCTGGAGCTCTTTTCTGAAAAGCCAGATTATGCAGCAAATAGTTGCTTTAAATACAAAATTGAGTACTTACCCACATACCCATTTTAGAACCACCAGTTCTATTAAAGCAAGAGAAAACTATTTTCAAACCATCAAATGCACATTATTATTACAGCTTTCATGCCACAATAGGCTGCATTATGTTTGTTCAACAGAGCAAGTAGGAGGAGCTAAGAAGAGGGTAATCAATAAAGTGCCAAAGGGATATTTTCTACTTTTACCTAAAAAAACAAGAGCCTGAATGTGACTCTATTCTTACAATCCTCTTCATTGACAATCAAAAGAAAGGAAATGAGAGATATTTGAAATATCATATGTTGACTTGGGCAGGACCGATACTGTGTTTAAATGGAATATTTCTAATGCCAATTGAAGGATATAAACAAACATAGGTAATATAGCTCAAACTTAGGTACCTGATGGAAACCTAAAATCTTTAAACTCAGGTTTTGTATGTAAGATATAGATTAATTTCATGTCGTTCCTGAAGAGTCCCTCGCTGTATCAAAAAATCTGCGCAGGGTAGCTGGTAGCTTGATGTATCTACCAGGATGAGCGCTCCTCCTTCATTTGCTATTATTGATAGGAAATGAGAAAAAACTAAGTAGATGTCTTCTCTACATCTAAAAATCATCACAGGCTCTAGTAACTTGTTTAGGGCCGCTTTGCTTGAACAACCTTCATAATGTCATCTGGCATATTTTGACATTTACATGTGATTCGCAAGCTGGTTAAGAAATTAAGTACACAGATCACTTTCTAGAGGAAAATGTCAGGTTTTGGTGATAGTCCTGGGTCACCAAGTGAATACTAAATTCACATAAATCCATCAGTTTTCTTGCTCCCTCCCACAAATGTAATGGCTGAAGTGATGATCTAAAGCAGGGGTGGCCAACCTGAGTCTGAGAAGGAGCCAGAATTTACCAGTGTACATTGCCAAAAAGCCACAGTAATGCATCAGCAGGCCCCCACCAGCTCCTCCCCACACCTCCAAATCAGCTGTTTCGTGGTGAGCAGGAGGCTCGGGGGGGTGGGGGGGGTGGGCAGGGAGGAGCGAGGGCATGGCAGGCTTAGAGGAGGGGGCAGGAAGGGGTGGAGTGGGGGCAGGGCCTGTGGCAGAGCCAGGGGTTGAGCAGTGAGCACCCCCCGGCACATTGGAGAGTTGATGCCTGTAGCTCCAGCCCTGGAGTTGGTGCCAATACAAGGAACCGCATATTAACTTCTGAAGAAGTTGGCCACCCCTGATCTAAAGTCTATAGGTAAAGATAAAGGGTGTGGGTGAGAGAAATAGGGGTGACAGGATAAAGATCTACCGTAGGCCACCAAATCAGGAGGAGGAAGTGCATAATGTATTTCCAAAGTAGTAGTAACAACTCACACATCTGTTGGAAAAGTAATATGGCAAAACACAAAATTTCTAATAATTTCTTGGAATGTATTAGAACATTCTTGGGCCAATGTGTTTCAGAAAGTGGAGGAACTGACTGGGGGCCAGCCATTTTAGACTTGATTCTGACCAACAAGGAGGAATTTGTTGTGAATCTGAAGGAAGAAGGCAATTTTGGTGAAAATGATGATGAAATGATAGATTTCATATTTCTAAGGAAGGAAGAAGTGAGGAGCAGAACAAGGAAAATAGATTTCAAAAAAGCAGACTAACAAACTCACAGAATTGGTAGGTAAGGGTCATTGACTCAAAGGTGTGGCCAATTGTTTGACTTCACTCATGGTTCGTTCTTAAAAATGTTCAAGAGAACAAATAACCAAGCTTAGTCAAATGTATGGTTTAAAAAGACAACAGTACAATACAAAAAGGAGACATACATATCCTCTTTCTGGAAAGGAAATTCTCACAGCATGGTCACCTTACATAGAAGGTGTGCTTCAAAGATACTCATTTCAGCTAGCATTATGTATAGTGCTGTTCTACAAGTTACAAAACTTTTCACGGCATGCATCCGATGAAGTGAGCTGTAGCTCACGAAAGCTCATGCTCAGATAAATTGGATAGTCTCTAAGGTGCCACAAGTACTCCTTTTCTTTTTGCGAAAACTTTCTATACATCACTAAAATTCAGCCCACCAGTTTCCTTAACTTGTTGTTCTGTAATTTCCTTATCTTTGTTTTGGACACTAGCCTTCCAGGTACCAGTCCATGAAAGTACCTCCCCAGCTTGTAGCAGGGTGGAACATTACTGTATTTTGTCTTTGATGCATTTCCTGACATCAGCTTTGCAAAGTGCTGTGGGATTCCTTGACTTTCCCAACACACACACAGTATATTATGTTAATACCATATAGTTACTAACATAGGCACAGTATACACTAACATATATGTATTTGCTAATACTGTAGTAAGTAATAGCCAGCATAGATGTGTCAACTAATTATGCCAAAGCAACCTAACTTCCTTCTTTGACAGTGTTGCTGGCCTAGTGAATGGGAGCGGGGAAGCTGTAGATGTGATATATATTGATTTTTGTAAGGCTTTTGACAATCTCAGGTAGCATTCTCAAAAGCAACTTAGGGAAATCTGTTCTAGATGAAATTACTGTATGGTGGGTATACGACTGATTGAGAGATGATATTCAAAGAGTTGTTATCAATGGTTTGCTGTCCAACTGGGAGGGTGTATCTACTGCAGTGCTGTAGGAGCATGTCCTGGGTCTGATACTATTCAATATTTTCATTAATGGCTTGAATAATGGAGTGGAGAGTATGCTTATAAAATTTGCAGCTGACACCAAACTGGGAGAGTTTGCAATTTGTCAAGTGCAAAGTACTTACTTAGAAAAGAAAAATCAAATGCATAACTACAAGAAAGGGAATAACTGGCTAGGTAGTAGTACTGCAGAAAAGGATCCAGGGGTTATATTGGATCACAAATTGAATACAAGTCAACAATGTGATGCAGTTGCAAAAAAGACGAATATCACTCAGGGTGGTTGTGATGGGGTGTCCGCCCTACAAAAAGCCTGAAGGGGTTAAGGTGGCTAGGTGGGCCAGTTAACTGCCTAGCCTGCATCTGGAGTATGAGCCAGGGAGCAATGAAGATTAAAGAGGAAGCTCAGCTGGACAGGAACAAGGGGGCCTGTATAAAGTCCAGTAGCTGAGACTAGAGCGGTTGGCAGAGAGGGAGGGAGCAGCTGCAGTCACTCTCAGGGTAAGGTAGGAAGTAACTCAGGGATACAGCAGTAAGGTTGTGAACTGTGCAAACCTTGACTGCTTGTTCTGGGTCCCTGGGCTGGAACCCAGCGTAGAGGGGGCCTGGGCTCCCCGACCAGGAGAGGAGGAGCAATGAGGAAGTGGCAATGTTAAGGATCAGTGAAAGAGAAGCCTGCTGGAGACAGTGGGTCCTGAGAAACTTTGAGGCACTGACCAACCTGTTCCCCCCACCCTCGGAAGGGGAAACCACAGTGACCTGGCTGGAGGGCCAAGCCACAAACAGGAGCAGCTGAGTCCTGTGAGAGAGAGATAGAGGCAGAGAGTGACAGAGTGCAATCACAGGAAAAGGCATTGGCTGCTCAGAGCTAATCCCCAGATGTGGTCAGAAGGAGGTGCTCCAGTGGTGAGTATGTTGTATGAGGAAAACTGTCCCACTCTATTTGGCACTGGTGAGACCTTAGCTGGAGAACTGTGTCCAGTTCTGGGCACGATATTTTAGGAAAGATGTGGGCAAATTGGAAGAGTGGAGGAAAACAACAAAAGTGATAAAAGGTTTAGAAAACCTGATCCATCAGGAAAGGTTAAAAAGATAGGCATGGTTAGTCTTGAGAAATGACGACTGAGTAGAGATCTGATACAGTCTTCAGATACATTAATGGCGGTTATAAAGAGGACGGTGATCAATTGTTCTCCATGTCCACTGAAGGTAGGACAAGAAGTAATGGGCTTAATCTGCAGCAAGGAAGATTTAAGTTGGATATTAGGAATTTTTTTTGTAACAATAAGGGTAGTTAAGTTCTGGAACAGGCTTCCAAGGAAGGCTGTGGAATCCCCATCATTGGAGGTTTTTAAGAACAGGCTGGACAAATGGTCAGGGATGGTCCTGTCTCACTATGGGGAACTGGACTTGACCTCTCAGGGTTCCTTCTAGATCTACATATCTATGCTTATACTAATTAAGGTTGTTAGACCTAATGAATCACTGAATTGCTGTTGTATTCTCTTTTGAGCAAAAGGCAAGAATGTGGGCCAACACCTTAAGTGGTATAATATGGCATAGCTATTTTGACTTCAATGGAGCTACACCATTTTCCATCAACTAAGGTTCTGATATCTGGTGTTAACATTTTCATTAACTAAACAGCTAGCTTAGGAGTTATTCACTTGTTCTTTCACAGTTTTGTACTTCTGCTCAGTTCTCTTCTAGTGTGTTTGAAGACCTGAGTTTAGAATGTCAACATGTCAGATAGTGGAATCTGTTTTTTCTACAGCATTTGTCAGTCATTATCTTTATTTGCTTGTGTGAGTCATTATATTTGCCTTTACTAATTTTATCTGGTTCTGATAACTCTGAGCAGTTGAGTGTCAGTTCATACTCAAAGGCCAATTAAGACAATCTTGTTCAATTCAATTGGTTAGGTAGGTGATTTATACCGATCTAATCTTTGGAGAAATGATTTTATACTAATTTATACCAAAATATTTAAGTAGTTAGTTCAAGCAAAATATACCAAGTACCACTATAGAATCATCACAAGTATACCTTTGCCTGTCAAACCACAACATTCAGCAAAGTTGCAATTTATTTTGCTTCACTGCTTTCATATATTACTACCCATTGGTTTATATATAGTGAATTCAACTCCCATTCCAGACCATGTCTAATCCTTCCATTGACTTCTGTGTGGGTTGGATAAGATCCTAAAAACCACTGTAATTGTAATTATCTCTTCTCTCAAGGAGAAGTTTAGATCATTGCCATTTTACCTTAGTCACATTTTGCAGTTAATTAGCCTTCAGCTTTGTGTATTGTTTTATCTGTTCACATGAAGTCAAGGTAACAACTTGACATGTTTCTGTGTTACTTTTCCACATATCACAAGTAGGAGAACGCAGCCATGGAATCCTTTGAGAAGAAGGAGCACTTGCTCTTTGTGATACTGTTTGGCCTTTCATGCATTCAGCCTTGATCCTTCTCTTCACCTTGTTTGTCTGGTTTAGAATACCAGGGACAACTTTGATCACATTAAGAACTTCTAATTCTTTGACATAGGTTGTGATTTCTCTTCTTGTTGAGTTGCACTGCTATGAGCCTTTTGACTAGTCCTTCTACGTCACAATTCCTTATTTTCAGTGTTCAATTCTATGTCTATTTTGTTTCATCAAAGAAATAGTGTCATCTGCAGATATCTGGTGACTCAGCAACTCTGTTTATTTCAAGGTGCCTTTCTTGACAAACAAGTTCTCCAAAGATGTTTTCCAGGCAGAAAGCAATATGTTATAGTTACAGTGTCTCCCTCTCCCTTTCAAAGTTTCAATTTGGTCTTGTAACTGCTTTTCACAGTCCATAAGTGACTTTTGTGCTACAGGATTCAGCAGTCTTCTTTAGAATCTTATTCTGTATCTACAAGTGATCAATGACTGAGAAACTTTCTGAATCCTGCTTTTTAAAATTAAATGAATTTATATAATGAAAAAAATCCATATTCATATAATTATGATATCATGCATGATGGATAAAATCCTGTAGTTCTTACTGAGGCAATTAAATCAATGGGATTTTTGCCTCAGTCAGGATTGAATAAAGACATCAGGATTTTGTCAGCTATCATCAAGAGATCCTTTCTGTATTAGAAATAAGGCACAATATAATACTCTTCAATTGTAAATAGCGAGTATCTTGTAGTTTGGCATAGTACAGTGCATGCCATCTGCAGCTTCTTATCTAGCTTTATCACTTTTGTGATGGTAGCTATTGTTGCACGAAAACCTTTGAGAAGTTATTGACAAAATATAGGACTTTGCTTAATATGCAAGTACATGTTTACTTTTATTTTCATATCCAGTGGTCAGATTCCAAATATTTATGGACTGCATAGGAGTGAGTTGTTTGTGTCATCCCATTACTTAACAGGTTGCTTTAGAATACACTTAAACAGTAAAATCAGGGTGAGTGTAGACAGAGAAAGTGTGTACATGCAGGTATGTATACACACATGCAGTACACACACACACTCTTCTATTTAAACTTTTAAATCTGTGGAAAAATTCATTCAATCCTAACAGTCTCACGAAGCGAAAGATACCTTAGGCTACAGATGAATTTTATATTACATCTTAAAGCCTCTACACTATGAGGTAAAATTATTGTTATTAATTTCTCAGCTGATTACAAGGTATCTCCAGCATATAGTGTAAAAGGACAGATTGGGCCTTTGTGACACTTAACTCGCTGAACAGAGGGGAAGTGGATTTTACCTCTTGAAGGATATTTGCCGACAGCAGAATACCAATAAGGGAAATAATATCAGATCATATAAGCTTGGAGCTTTTACTCTCTACAGAACTAAGTGATAAAGAGAAGTACTCTGGGAATTTTCCCCTTTAGATTAAATATTTGAGTGGTGAATGTCTGAGACAATCATTTTCAGTTCTGAAATTACCTTGCTATCTCAGGCATAGGAAGAATAAGACACATTCTGTATTACCACTAAGATGTGAAAATCTTATTTTCACAGGACTTTATGCTTAAAACACGAGGAAAATATTTTAAAATGTGGCTTAACTTTAAGTTCAATTTAGCCAGTATTATCTTCACTTTGCAGCCATGAAGTAAACATCTCTCTCCTTGGTCAATATTGTCCCTACTGGTGGCAGTAGGTCCAGCTAGCATGGAGAAATGCGCTATTTTATGGGTAAATAGTCCAGGAGGAATGGTTGCTGTAAGTAGCCTGCTTTGTATATTCTGTTGCAGGACAAAACACACAGCACTCCCTAAAACAGTTGCAATATCTGTGCACAGTGGCACCTATCCCATATTTCCAGAAACAGCTATCTGAAGCAGGTGCATCCTTTGAAGCAAATTACAGATGTAATGCATCTCTCACATGTACATATTATATGTGTAACATGTCTGAGACACAGAGCCCCTTTATTTATGGACATAAAACATTTACAAGTTTTTCAGATGCTTGAACCTGTACTGCAAATTCTCCCAAGGAGACAGACCTATTTTAGGGAGAGTTTTACCAGTGATATCAATGGGAACAGGTCAGGCCTTAAACACCCTTCCCTCCTTGGGTAGAGGCTCACTGGAGGACCACAATTCTGTTTTGTAGCAACTTTTGAGGCTTCAGAATTTGCTTTCATTCTTTGTTCCTGAAGTAAGTTTCATGGCAACTTCAAACCAACCATCATATTTCTCCAAAATGAAATTGATGAAAATATTCCAACCAGCTCTAGTTATCAATCAGAAACTGCAGTTGTTAGGAACTGTAGAGTTCCATGGAAACTAAAATGTCAAGGGTAAGGGTGGGATTTTCAGAAGCATTCAGCCCTGGTCTAGCTCTGCTCCCATTAAAGTCAATGGTAAAACTCCCCTCAACTTCAACAGGAGCAGAGCTAAACTAACAAATGCTGCATGCATTTGAAATTCCCACCCTAAAGCATTGAAGTTCAAGACACTTATGACACTTTTCTCCTCTAGAGTTAATATTCAGTTTAGCCTTCCTGGTGACTGCAGATATATTGCACAAACTATGGACCCAGTCTTGTAGAGATTTACTCACGGAAGTCTCAAGTACTCTTAGGGACTCTAGTGGGACTACTACTTAGAGTAAGGTCTACTCACAGGGGGTAAGGATTTGCAGGACTGGGTTCTAGTTTCCCGATTTCGTAACCAAGAATGTATTGTATCTGTATATGTGTATACACACACACACACACCTGTTTATGTGAAGCTTCTGAGTGGTTTTCACTATGTGTGGCAAATAGATTGCAGTTTCATGGGAGGAACTGGCAGAGGGATTCTGTCTGCTTTTAGCATTAAAGCTACTTGTTCTCAGCAGGACATTTACCAAGCAGAGAATATAGACACTAGATGCCTTTTTCAAGAAAAAGACAAGAAATCAGAGTGAGCACATTACAGATTAAAAAACCCACCCCAATTTGTTGGATCGTGACATCTTCAGATATGAAAACCAGTAAAAGCATGAGACTGATGGGCATTTTGACAGGGGAAATAAAACCTCATCTTCTCCCCCACCCCACCTTAATTTCCTTTTCTGGGTAAAAGAAGACAGGGGAGTAAATGTAAAGCAAAGGACTAAAGTTTTCCTAGTAGGGAATAGGGTTGCCAATTTTGGTTAGGCACATTCCTGGAGGTTTCATAGCAGGACATAATCTTTAATTCCTGGAGACTCCAGGAGAATCCTGGAGGGTTGGCAACCCTCCTAGTGAATCTAATTAGCTAAAAGGTACTCTTTTTCACTGGTGCTAATAGATGTGGCAGCTCAGAATAATGCAGAGCCACAGTTCTGAACACAGAGAGAGCACTACAACAGATTCAAAGGCTACAAGGAGAAGTCAGTAAGGAATGACCCCTAGTAGATCCCCTAATAGAACTAAATGTACAAGATACTTAGACCTTCACCATAGCATATATTCTGCTAACTGTACTTGACTAGAGGAATAAGGATCTATAAGCAGTAGAACAGAGGTTGCCTGGGAGAAAAGATTTCTACATATCCACACTTAAGTGAACTCTACTCAAGGGAAGCTTAAATCTAATAGAACCTGAACAGAGGCTAATCTAGTTTGACAGAAAGTTCTAAGCAATTAGAAAACTAACAAAGTCATCTTTAGTAACCTAATGATGTTTGGTAGGAGGGCCAACAGCCTTTATGCTGCTCTTCTCTAGTTCCACTTTGCTAGTGGCACAGTGTAAACAGGATACAATATAAACTTGATTTATACAGCTCCCTCCACACTGCTTCATGGGACATATTAAACAAATCACAAAAACTGGACTGATGGTTAAAAGCTAGTTTAAATAAAATAAACTTTATGCCTAGAAAGAAAGGTATATATTTTTTCTGCATTCTATAGAACAAAATTTACAGCATATGATTATACAGTATTAAGTTTCACAATAAGAAAAGGAGGACTTGTGGCACCTTAAGAGACTAACAAATTTATTTGAGCATAAGCTTTCGTGAGCTACAGCTCACTTCATTGGATGCATTCAGTGGAAAATACAGTGGGGAGTTTTATATACACATAACAATGGGTGTTACCATATACACTGTAAGGACAGTGATCACTTAAGATGAGCTAATACCAGCAGGAGAGCGGGGAGGAAAAAACCTTTTGTAGTGATAATCAAGATGGGCCATTTCCAACAGTTGACAAGAATGTCTGAGGAGCAGTGGGGGGCGGAGGGGGAGGGGGGAATAAACATGGGAAAATAGTTTTACTTTGTGTAATGACAAAAAGTCTTTATTCAAGCCTAAGTTAATTGTATCCAGTTTGCAAATTAATTCCAATTCAACAGTCTCTCGTTGGAGTCTGTTTTTGAAGTTTTTTTTGTTGAAGAATTGCCACTTTTAGGTCTGTAATCGAGTGACCAAAGAGATTGAAGTGTTCTCTGACTGGTTTTTGAATGTTATACATCTTGACGTCTGATTTGTGTCCATTTATTCTTTTACGTAGAGACTGTCCAGTTTGGCCAATGTACATGGCAAAGGGGCATTGCTGGCCCATGATGGCATATATCACATTGGTAGATGTGCAGATGAATGAGCCTCTGATAGTGTAGCTGATGTGATTAGGCCCTATGATGGTGTCCCCTGACTAGATATGTGGACACAGTTGGCAATGGGCTTTGTTGCAAGGATAGGTTCCTGGGTTAGTGGTTCTGTTGTGTGGTGTGTGGTTGCTGGTGAGTATTTGCTTCAGGTTGCTTTAGGTTGTCTGTAAGCAAGGACTGGCCTTTCTCTCAGGATCTGTGACAGTGATGGGTTGTCCTTCAGGATAGGTTGTAGATCCTTGATGATGCATTGGAGAGGTTTTAGTTGGGGGCTGAAGGTGATGGCTAGTGGCGTTCTGTTATTTTCTTTGTTGGGCCTGTCCTGTAGTAGGTAACTTCTGGGTACTCTTCTGGCTCTGTCAATCTGTTTCTTCATTTCAGCAGGTGGGCATTGTAGTTGTAAGAATGCTTGGTAAAGATCTTGTAGGTGTTTGTCTCTGTCTGAGGGGTTGGAGCAAATGCGGTTGTATCGTAGAGCTTGGCTGTAGACAATGGATCGTGTGGTGTGGTCTGGATGAAAGCTGGAGGCATGTAGGTAGGCATAGCGGTCAGGAGGTTTCCTGTATAGGGTGGTGTTTATGTGATGGTAGCTTATTAGCACCGTAGTGTCCAGGAAGTGGATCTCTTGTGTGGACTGGTCCAGGCTGAGGTTGATGGTGGGATGGAAATTGTTGAAATCATGGTGGAGTTCCTCATGGGCTTCTTTTCCATGGGTCCAGATGATGAAGACGTCATCAGTGTAGTGCGAGTAGAGTAGGGGCATTAGGGGACGAGAGCTGAGGAAGCGTTGTTCTAAGTCAGCCATAAAAACGTTGGCATACAGTGGGGCCATGTGGGTACCCATAGCAGTGCCGCTGATTTGAAGATATACATTGTCCCCAAATGTGAAATAGTTATGGGTGAGGACAAAGTCACAAAGTTCAGCCACCAGATTTGCCGTGACATTATCGGGGATACTGTTCCTGACGGCTTGTAGTCCATCTTTGTGTGGAATGTTGGTGTAGAGGGCTTCTACATCCATCGTGGCCAGGATGGTGTTTTCAGGAAGATCACCGATGGATTGTAGTTTCCTCAGGAAGTCAGTGGTGTCTCGAAGATAGCTGGGAGTGGTGGTAGCGTAGGGCCTGAGGAGGGAGTCTACATAGCCAGAGAATCCTGCTGTCAGGGTGCCAATGCCTGAGATGATGGGGCGCCCAGGATTTCCAGGTTTATGGATCTTGGGTAGCAGATAGAATACCCGAGGTTGGGGTTCCAGGGGTGTGTCTGTGCGGATTTGATCTTGTGCTTTTTCAGGGAGTTTCTTGAGCAAATGCTGTAGTTTCTTTTGGTAACCCTCAGTGGGATTAGAGGGTAATGGCTTGTAGAAAGTGGTGTTGGAGAGCTGCCTAGCAGCCTCTTGTTCATATTCCGATCTATTCATGATGACGACAGCACATCCTTTGTCAGCCTTTTTCATTTTGATGTCAGAGTTGTTTCTGAGGCTGTGGATGGCACTGTGTTCTGCACGGCTGAGGTTATGGGGCAAGTGATGCTGCTTTTCCACAATTTCAGCCCGTGCACGTCGGCAGAAGCACTCTATGTAAAAGTCCAGTCTGTTGTTTCGATCTTCAGGAGGAGTCCATCCAGAATCCTTCTTTTTGTAGTCTTGGTAGGAAGGTCTCTGTGGGTTAGTATGTTGTTCAGAGGTGTGTTGGAAATATTCCTTGAGTCGGAGACATCGAAACTGGGATTCTACATCACCGCAGAACTGTATCATGTTTGTAGGGGTGGAGGGGCAGAAGGAGAGGCCCCGAGATAGGACAGATTCTTCCGCTGGGCTAAGAGTATAGTTGGATAGATTAACAATATTGGTGGGTGGGTTAAGAGAACCACTGTTGTGGCCCCTTGTAACATGTAGTAGTTTAGATAGTTTAGTGTCCTTTTTCTTTTGTAGAGAAGCAAAGTGTGTGTTGTAAATGGCTTGTCTAGTTTTTGTAAAGTCCAGCCATGAGGAAGTTTGTGTGGAAGGTTGGTTTCTTATGAGAGTATCCAGTTTTGAGAGCTCATTCTTAATCTTTCCCTGTTGCTGTAGAGGATGTTGATCAGGTGGTTCCGCAGTTTCTTTGAGAGTGTGTGGCACAAGCTGTCAGCATAGTCTGTGTGGTATGTAGTTTCACAATGTAGTTATAAAGTAAGGTTCCATATCCACACTCTTCACAACTAGGGCCACACCTGCAAACAACAGTACTTTCTGTGACTGACTAGAAAACAAAATTAAATTCTGTACTCCGCCAATAGATCTTGCAGTAGCCTAATTCCTAAAGGAATTAATTATATGGCCAAAAGGAAAAGCTTTAAATGTTTCTAAAATGCCTTAATCCTCCTTATCTGCGACTTTCCTCTGAACAGCTACCCTTCCCTGAGAGATTCAAAGACCTATTCACTTGTTCCAGTCCTCCTCCCAATTATAAAAGTTATGCAGATCAGGAAACATAGATACCATGTGCCTTTTGTGATCAATCGCAAGTAGCCCAAGCAGTTCAACTAATTGAGTATCAGCTCAGCTCAAAAAATTGTTCACAATCAATCTATGTAGCAAAAAGTATTCAGACTTTTGTCTCTTCAGATTAAACATTACATTTGAGGAAATGTACTACTGGATAGAATTCAAATTTCAATTCTTTTGTTGACACTTTGAATTTTGCTCAAAAGATGACTCTGTGTGTGTGTGTGTGTGTGTTACACAATTTTTTAAAATCTTTCCCCATTTATTGACGAGCTCTACTCATGAACATTACACAAGCAGAGAAAGACCTAAATTTGCACATTACTTACTCAATATATCTACAAAGTACTTATGGGTTAAGCAGAATCAGAGATTGGCAACTTTAGTGAAACTTATGGATATCTTAATTAACCTCACTTAATTTAGGGCAATTCATATTCATCCAGGACTAAAGAGCAGTTAAGTCTGTGACAACAGCAAGTCAGTTATTACATTTATTGCATTTAGCTGGGAAGGATGTATATATATGAGTAATACTGTATATCCAAAACAGTGCAAACCTGGAGCCTGACTTTGCAACCCTTATGCAGGTGAATTGTCCAACTGAAATCTTCTGTGCAAGTGTGGAGAAATCTTGTGAGTGCTGGCTGTCAGACTGGGACATCCTTTTGTATTGTGTGGTAGATGTATGAAAACACAGACAGAATTTAAACATTGTATTTCCAAGGGCACATACTTAAAGTATTTTCATTATCAGTATACTATGAGCCAGACTTGAAAAATAGGGATGGAGCTGTGCCAAAGATATCTATTCCCTTCAGAAAGACCACCGGAAGTTATGAAAGCAGTAAAAGAGCAGACAGTCCAAAGGCAATCTACATAAAAGCAAGCCAAACACCGGATCAACCCTTGGTATTTGGTTTATATAGGTGGATACTCTCCTGGAATGCAATATATAGGATGATATATCAATGCTCTCTGTAGTTCTGACCCAGTCTTACCCGGCCTTCTGGCATCCCAGTCTTTCCCCCTATATCTAGATAGCAGCAGCTTAGATAATGTGGAGCCAGCTATTCATGAACACAACCGGGGATTCACATTTACAACTGAGGTAGCAGCTCCCAAGTTGGAGTGGAAGTGAAAGACAAATTTCAGCTGTTTGTCCACAGATATTCAGAAATTATACAAATAGAGAGATTTGATAATTCTTTGTAGTTATGGCAACCTGTGTTCCTTGCATTTGAAATGGAAATACAAAGCCATTTGATGAGAGAAAAAAAGTGTAGCAATTTTTGTCTATTATTGATTTAGGAACAAATTTTTACTTACGTTCTGTGATGAGAACGTCAATATGTCGATTACATTCTGACCATATTGCCACCTACTTCTGATTTTCAATTCTTCTATTTATCTAAATGCTTTATATATTTACTCTCTCTCTCTCATTTTTGCCTCAGACCGGATGGGAATTATATACATTAATGGAAAGTGGATGGTTTCTATCAAAATGTTAGTTTCTACCACCAACCCTCTCACCTGCATTTGCGCTCTCTTTTTATTATTAATGTTATGGATTGCATTTAACTTTTATATGCAATGGATGCCATCAGCAAGGGCTCTTCCCTAGTCACTTGACATTATATTCTTTTTCCCATATTCATAATAAGTTGCAATTCACTGTACTACTTTAGATACAACCTCCTTTGGATTTATTGATCTATAGTTCACAAGACACATGATGGGCCCAGTTCTCCTCTCTTTTCGATTTTTACACTATGGACTGTCCCTTGATTTACAGCAACTTATATAGGAAGAGAATTGAGCCTATATAGAGTTAGGTTTGCTGTGAAGGGAATTTGCCAACCTACATGCTACAGGAATCAAATGTTTTGGAGAGGAGATATTATAGTTATTGGAATCTGTATTGCTTAAGAATACACAGCATACATGTAGTTTTCATTGGAACACCTTGAAAAACTGTAAATGGCGACGTAATTAACATTTTAATGGTATCTTGTCCTAATCATTCATTCCAATTAAATGTGAACAAATTAATTTTTTTACATCAAAAATTTAATATAGTGACGCTGATAACTTATGCACGCTGAAAGGGCACAGTACACTAAGTGAA